>NC_044392.1:40091352-41565408 GCF_006542625.1 Nomascus leucogenys | reverse complement strand
GCGCCCCTCCCCTGGCCTTCCACGACCCCCAGTGCCTAACTCTTCTCCCAGAGCCCCTGAAGACAAGCTCGAATCATCTTCCACACACCCCTCTGGACCCCAAGCTGGCCAGCACCTCTGCCCCTTCCCACCCAGGGCCTCCCATATCCCAGCTCTCCTAGCAGCCCTTCCCCATCCTTGTCTCTGCTGTTCTGGGACGAGAAGCTTCTCACCTTCAGGAGCAGACAAGACGATTTCGCTGAAGGGACCACTCCCCAGCTTGTTCTGAGCTAGCACGCTGAACTGGTACTGGGTGTGGGGCTGCAGCCCTGGCACTAGGAGGTGAGCAGCCCCCACAGGCACTGCCAAGGACACCCAGTCATGGTGCATTCGGTCAGGACGCTTGGCCCTGGGAGACATGAGGACATGGGGGGCACCTCGTGAGCTAGGAAGACCAGAAGATCTGGGGTCCAGAGATCTAACCACCTCCCCTCTGCTCAACCATCCAAGGTCTCAGGACCTTGGCCCTGAATGCCTCAGAGTCTGGAAACAGGGAAGCAGAGCCAGGACTGGTGAGGGATAGAGGGACAGAAGAAAGGGCGGAATGCCAGATAGGTTCAAGGAGGAGAGGAAAGGAGGCAAGACTGGCGCAGAGAAATGGCAGGAGCAGGTCACTCACAGTGGGGTGTACCAGACACTGAATCTCTGCAGATAGCCACCATCAAAGCCAGGCTCCCAGGAGACATTGGCACCCTTGGGCAAAGGCACCACGGACACATTGGTGACAACATGAGGGCTAGTGCCTGGGCAAGGGGAAATGGAGGGATGGTGGTCAGGGCCTGAGGGAGTGTAGAGAGTAGCAGGGGCCCCAGGGCCTTCACCCATCGTCATCCCAGGGATCCCACACCCATGATCCCCTTTCTGGGCCTCCAAAAATGATTCCCACGTAGTTTCTCCCAGCTCCTGGCCCTGTCTCCAGCCACTAACCCAGCACGTAGATGTTCGTGGAGGTGGCCACTCGGGCCACAGCATTGCTGGCACTGCATTCCCAGCGGCCGTGGGCCTCCTTGGTCAGTGGTCGCAGGATGAGGCTGCTGTTGCTGTCCACCTGGGCCTGGCCTTGCAGCCCCCGGCCCACCTACAGAACCACTGGTGAGCCCTGAGGACACACGCAGCCACCCCTCACCAAGGGCGCCCCTCATCTCTCCAGGCAGCTCCAGTTCCTCCCCACCCTGCCTCTGACAGCTCTCTCCTTCCCACACCCTCCCTCCCACAAAATGGCTGGGGCACGAGAGGCAGGGGTGTAGTGGGCACGGGTACAGGCAGAGCGGGCTCAGGAGCCTTACCTTGGCCCAAGAGACAACAGGAGGAGGGTCCCCTTGGGCAGAGCAGGGGATGAGCAGCTCCCGCCCTACTTCTTGGAAATATTCTTCCTTGGGCCGCTCTATAAAAGCTGGGGGAGCCTGCAAGCCAGATCTGGCATTGGAAGGGGCCCTCTCTTACATCTAAGGCTGGCCACTCCCCCTCTCTGCGCTCCCTGTCATGCCATGTCTCACCTCACTCTCCCTCACTCCCCCTAGCTAAACACTCACCAAGCCTGTCTCCACCTCATTCTCTCTCCATTCTCAATTCCTCTCTGGCTCTGTTTCTGTTCCCCAGTGGGTAGGGGCTGGAGGAAAATGGTGGTGTAGTAAGGGCTGGCAGGCTTAGGCAGGACTCTCAGAGATGTACAAACCTCTGCAGAACATTCTTCCTCCCAGAGCTCCAGAGAGGGAGGCAGCACGGTCAAGGTTAGTGAGAGTTGGGGCAAACAGGGTATCTTACTTTTGGATGTGTGTGATTGATGTCCCACCTCCCGAGCACCATCTCTGCAGAAACCTCTGGGATGGCATCAGGCAGCTGCTGCCATGGCCACCATGGGAAACAAACTTGGAAACCCCTCCCCATGTGTCTGCCCCACCCCACCCCCATCAGCCTGGCCTTAGCACCATCTCCAGCCATCTGACCCACTGTCACCACAGGCCCCCGCCCACCCCCGGCCTAACCTTGAGCAGCACGCGGGTCACGGGAGAGGGCCCGGCAGTACCAAGACTATTGTAGGGGGTGCAGGAGTATTCTCCCAGGGCATCCTCGTTCCCCAGGGCGATGATCAGTGAGCCTTCTGTGCCCTGGGACCAGCCAGGGAACTGGAAGGAAGAGAAGATGACAGCTAGAGAGAGGAGCTCAGCAGAGACAAGCCCGGGATAGCGGTACAAGAGAGGGGGCAGGACAAGAAACCCACAGCTGTGCAGAGGACTCCAGCAGCTTCATGTCTAGGCCTGACCTCTCTCTGATTTCCAGTGCTTCCTTTCTCTCCTTCCTACAGAGGGACCCCTCCCAATGGTGTGAGGCTGTGACTGCACAACTCCAGGGGATGCCACTCACAGAAAATACACTGTGAATGGCCACCCCTGGAGTTGGGCCGCATGGGGCTTCCTGCCTGCTGGGGCTTCACCTGGCTCTCTTCCCAGCACTCCACAACTAAGTTCAGAGTCTTCCACCCCAAACCAGCTCCTATTTCTCTATTAAAGGGCCCACCATCCTTCTTGCTGAAGTCTGCCTCCTCACGTTCCCTGACTCCCGCTAGTGAAATACTCACTAAGCCAGTCACCTGGGAAGTCTCTTTCGTCAGAGCATGAGCCCATTCTTCATCATGTCCTCCTCTGTAAATCAGACTCCACAACTCTCACCTGGGCCATTTCAGCAGCTTCAGAACCCCTCTTCCTATGTCCAGTATCTCCTGCTACATTCCACTGGACAAGCTCAACCCCTGATCACAGTTCTGATGCTATCACACCAATGCTCAACAAACTCCAGCAGCTCCAACTGCCTGTAGACTTTTTTCTTAATTATTCAACAAAGATATACTGAGTACTATTGTTGTAGAAGCCCCAGATACACTATGATGAAAAGATGCAATACTAGGCCTCAAAAAATTTATACTCTCTGCAGACAAAAGATCCCAATTGCCTTGGAATGAGTCAATCGTAACTTGGCATACAGTTCTTCCTTTTGATGCTAACCTGTCTTTCCAGCTTTCTCTGCACCATTCATGTCCCTACAGGCACTCCAGCTCCCACCCAATTGGACGACCCATGATTCCATAAACATACTATACTACTTCCTGCCTCTTGATCCTGATTTCTGCAAGGGAATGACTGTGTCCTCTTGGAGGCCCATCACCAAAGTCCCAGAATCTGTTGCTGGTCTATCCTCAACCACCCTAAGAGGAAGGCACGAGCTCCATCCCTGGCCTTCCAGACAGTGTTGCTGTCCTCTGCCCAGATGGTGCCCACTTTAAGGATGGATGCCTCCTTGCCCCTGCCCTCAACCCACTACCCCACACAGCACCTGGTAAGAAGTGTGTGTTCCCCCAGGACACACAATTTCCCAGTCATCACATGAAAGAACCTTCAGTTCTGCTTCTTGACTCTTTGCCATCATTTTCCCCAGAGATCATCTCTCTTCTTTCCCCAAAGAAGACACAAAACCACCACTTTAAACCATGGAAATTTTTCCTCAGGGGTTTTAAGTAGTTTCCTATGCAACATGTCTTATAACACAAATTAAGTTCACAAAAGATGTGTGTCCCCAGTCACTGAACTGAATTAAACTGAGCTAACTCCACCCTGCTGTCCTGAGCAGAATAACACCAAGCTAAGACCCTCCTTCCCCTGCTCCAAGCCTGTACCTTGTCCAGCTGCAGGGCCTTTCCATCCTTGGTCCAGCTGACAAAGAGCAGTGGGGGGTTGGCACGAACCGGGCAGCGGATCACCCCCGGCATGCCTATGGGCAGGGGTGTCTCAGGAGGCATAGCTGTCACCTGGGCTGGGTCTGGGGGAAAGTAGTGGCAAGTTGGGGGAGAGGGGCTTGGCCTGGCCCAGGGGAAGGGAGCAGGCTGAGGGAGAAGCTGGGGTCAGGCTTACAGAGCACAGTGAGGTAGGCAGAGGCTGAAGGTGGATGCAGGAGGCCATTGCTGGGCACACAGGTGTAGCAGCCAGCATCATCAGGCTTGGTGGCCTGCAGCCGCAGGCTCCCGTCCACCAGGATCCGCACCCGGGGCTGCAGGCGCCTGCAATGTGGCACGTGTGAGGAGGGGTCCAGGCCTTGCCCAGCCAAGCGGCTCTTCAGAGACTGTGAATTCCCCACCTCCACCCTCCTAATGAGGGTGACCCCACCTAATGTGGAAGACATTGATGTTGTCCTGGAACCAGCTGTAGGTGAGATTAGCAGGGTATGCCTCAGCATGGCAGGCCAAGGAAACATCCTGGGAGGCATTGACTGTGCTGTTCTTGGGGGGCACCACGATGACTGGGGGTCCTGTGGGGTGCACAAGGGGAGGAAGGTGGCCTCAGCCCACAGTCTTCCTAGAACCCTGAGGTCACCTCTACAACTCTTCCCAGCTCTGCCCTCTGGAATCCTAGGGCTCGTTGTTACAGGGCTTTGGGGAATGGAAACAGAAGCTTCCCCCTGTACGTAACAAGAATTCTTCCTCTCCTGAGATCCATTCTTCTTTCCAAATTCTCTCTGTTCCATCAAGAGCAACTCCATTCATGCAGTTCCATTGCCTAGGAATGGTGTGTGTGTTTGGGGGAGTCAGTTTAACTCTGCTCATTTACCATTTGTATCCCTGCTTGTCACCTCTTGAATTACTTCTCTGTCTCTGGCCCTAACCCAGGTGCCCAATACCTCACCTCAAGATGCTGCAGCAGCCCCTGACTCCAGGCTCCCCTGCAGCTGCCACTCTAATGGCCATTCATACAGAAACAGCCCCTTGAGCCACAGAACACTTCTGCTCAGGAACCTGCAATAGCACCTGGCTCCCCCTACACTAAGCTCAAACCCAGCCCTGTGGACCCCTGCGATCCAAACCCTCCCTACCTGGCCAGCCATCTTTCCATATGTCAGCCCTCATGAACTCTTTCAGGTCAGTATGGGCAGCTGGCTGTCCCCCATCTCCATGCCTTTGCTCCCTGCACCCCTGGTCTGGAATGCCCCTCCCAAGGGCCTGGCCACGCCACATACCTCCTGCAAAAGCACCTCTGGCTACTACAGTTCCACTACTCCTTCCCCTCTCTGGGCCGGTACTGCATGAGCAGTCAGTAAGAAGAGGTCATGATGCGAGCTGACACAACAGAGCACTGACTGCGTGTGGGACACTGAGTGCTAAGCACTTTACCTGCACGACCTCATTTAATCCTCACCAAAAGTTTTGTGGTGGGAATTGTCTCCATTTTCTAGATGAAGAAATGAAGGCTCAGAGGCAGAGAGATTGTGAGGTGATTGCCCAAGGACAGCAGGAGAGGCAACATTCATATTAGGCTTCCTGATGCCACAGACGACACCTTTAACCATTACCCGGCACTGCCTTTCTTACAGTACCACGGACAGCAACACTTGCCTGTTTCCCCAGTTAGTCTCACTTCCCCACAAAGATAATAGGCTCTATGAAGGCACAGTCCAGGACTTCTGCTTCTCAGTTTCCCTTCTAAAGGAAGGATCTTGGCTAGGAATTACCATGTGCCAGTGACTGGGCTCAGCTGTACCTAAGTAAATTCTTGTAACAGACCTGAGAGGTAGATATGAGTCTCTTCATAAAGATGAAGAAACTGGGACTCAAGGAGTTAGCTGGCTCACAGCCTAACACAAGCACCCATGCCCTTTCCACTGTAATACACTACTGGGCACTAAGATCGCTTTGTCTGCTTACTGAGCCTTTTAAAATTAAGGTGCTGGTTTCAGAGCAACAGCCTGCATTGGGAGCCCCCTTAGCTTCCACAGGCCCTGCCCTCAGGCACAAATCTCCTTCCTATCTTGCTGTGAACCAATTCAGCCACAGGTCACAGCCCCTTTGCATAAGTAACCCTGGACCCCAGCCCTCCCGCCAGAGAGCACCTAGCACTAGTAGCTGGGTGGCGTGGGTGGTGCTGCCCTCAGTGCTGGAGGCTTGGCAGGTGTAGACCCCAGAGCTGCCTCGCTCTACCCGGCGGATCCGCAGCGTCCCGTTCTGCACCTAGGGAAGGAGTGGGTGAGGAAGAGTCCTTTCGCCTGCCAGCCTCAGATCCTGCATTTCTGAGGCTGGCCAGCAGAGGGAGGCAGCACCCCAGGCTCGGGGCAAACAATGCCAAGCCCTTCTTCTGGCCCATCCTCCAGCCTGGCCTTTGCCTCCTCTGTCCTCTGGCCCCACTGCCAGGCCCCCACCTTCCCTTCACACTCTATATGGCTCACTCTGTCCACCCCCAGGACTCACTTGCACCTGGCCCTGGCCCTGGCCAAGGTCCTTTCCTCGGAGCTTCCACGTCACATGAGGCAGGGGGCTGCCACGGGCCACACAACGCAGGGTCACAGGCTCCAGTTCCTGCACTTCCAACACAGCAGGAGGTGTCTCCTGGAATTGAGGGGGCGCTGCAAGGGAGACAGGCATCAGGGGCCCCAGTGGGGCTGTCAGCCCAAAGAGCAGTGTCCAAGGGCCAGGGAGACCACTCAGGGCTCCAGCCTGCTGCCCACCCACCAGCCCTGCCTCATAGAAATCCTCAGCCCAGGGCCACCCTGTCTGCTGCACCCAGGCCAAGTGAGGATTCTGTCAACCCACCCCCACACACTGGCCTGGGGCTGAACCCAGGTTGGATGTCCAGAGCTTGGGGGAGAGCCAAGTCCCCTCAGGAGGAGCACTGTTCTGGGAGTGAGGAGGCCTGGGTCCTAGATTCTGCTCTGCCACTAATCAGTGGCATGACCCAGCCTCACCTATGCAATGGGAATGATTATGACCTCCTTCCTACTTAGGAGTGAGAGAGAAATAATAAGGGCCTGGGTGGAAAGGTATTTTGAAAACACGAAGTGCTATATATATGTGAGCTGTGTTTCACTCAGGGCCAAAGAGCCCCCTCTCTCCCACCCACTTCCCTGGCCAGGGAAGCAGGAGGGAAGAGAAAGAGGGAGTTCCTGACACAGAAGGCTGATTGAATTTATATTTGAAGAACTGAAAAGGGCAGGAGTGTGGGGGAGGGGTGAGATGCAACTACTAAGTGAGCAAACAAGGGCTCTCAGGAAGGGTGGGGCATCGGAGCTTTGTCGGATGGAAATAGAACTCCCTCTTCCCCTTTCTCCCACCAGCCAGAGGTCACCATCCTCCTCCTCCCCATCCTTCTCCACCACCTGCCCCCCAGCTTCATACAATTGACTGTCAGATGCACCCAGGAGCCGTTAGCAAAATCGTCTTCAGGGATGTGCTGGTCCAGGAAGAACACGCGGCACTCGTACCAGCCCTGGTCTTCCACCCGGAGACCCTCAATCTGGAGAGAGGCCCCCTTCTGCAGCCGGACTCGTCCTGGGGGAGGAGCCCTGAATCAAGGGTGCTGAAGGAACCCCATGGAAGCCCCTATCCCCTGGTCACACTGGTAATTCTTAGAGGTAAGAACAGGCTCAGTCTCTCCCAGTTACTCTGAGTGTGGGGTCCAGAGAGACACAGATGAGGTTGGGGTCATTCAGGACAGGTCCCTCCATTCGGCACCTCTGACCACTCTTGCCATTCGACAGCTGGGACCCTGTCTAGACAAAGAGAAACCTAGGGGGACAGCAGGTGGACAAAACCTTCCCCTGAACTGCACTTGGCGTCCAGGACTACTGGGGAAGGAGGTGAAGAGCCAGCATGTAGTCTCCTCTGGGCTCTTACAGGATCTGTCCACCTCTGGGCTCTTTTTGTAGGGGAAGGTATGAGCTCCTGGGAGTACTCTTAATAGAGGATTCTTTCCCTGAAAACCTCAGCAGTGTTTGAGGCCCTAGCAGGGGAACCCAGACCCTGCCTGCCAAAGCCCCTAATCCCTCAGGGCTATTATCAGCAGCCTAAGCGCCTTAGGGTGGCCAGAGTCCAGCCCAGCAAGCAGCAAAGTCAGCAGCCTCTTCGCCATATCCTCTCCATGCCCCGGGGCACTCCGGTCCCAGCTGGCTGATCACATACAGTTCCACAAAGCCACACAACCACAGCACAACCAGACACCTCAATCCCACTCTTAGTCAGCATCCACACCACACTGCCAGGCTCAGACCGAAGGGGCCTACCCAAGCCCTCAGCACCCTCCCTGGATGCAACTGTGCACCCTAGACAGCTTCATGGGTCCCTGGCAGTGTAGCCTCGTGATACAGGCACACACTTGGGAGTCAGATAGACCTAGGCACGAGTCCAGCTCGACTGTGTACTCTTTTGGGCAAGTTACTTAACCTCTCTCAATTTCAGTTTCCTCATCTGTAAAAAGAAGAAAGAAACAAAATTGGGGTGGGGTGGAGGAGAGAAATAATGTAGGGAAGGCATGTAGCATGGTGCCTGGCATCAGTGGATGCTCAAATAAAAGTTGTTGAACAAATAAATGAGCTCTAGATTTGAAATCGGAAAACTGCACTCAAGTTCTGGCCCTGTCCCTAAACTGATATCTTCCTTTTCTCTCCCTGCATCAGTGAACAGCACCACCACACACAAAGTCACCTTATCAGGAACCTGGCATCTCCTAGATTCCTCGATTACCTCCCATATCTACTCGCTCATTAGGTTTCTCAAATCGTACCTCCTAAACATTTCCCCTTCTCTGCTGTCCTCACCTTTACACCTGTGGCATGTCTCACCTGGGTTTCTCCAACAGCCTACTTGCCAGTCTCCCTGTCTCCAGCCTCCTCCCCTCTACATCACATTGTTCATCCCCACCTTGACCTCTGCTATGAACAAATGGAACCTTTCTTTTTTTTTTAGAGACAGGGTCTCACTCTGTTGCCCAGGCTGGAGTACAGTGGTTTGATTGTAGCTCACTGCAGCCTCGAACTCCTGGGCTCAAGCGATCCTCCTGCCTCAGCTCTCAAGTAGCTAGTACTACAAGCACGTGTCACCATGCCTGGCTAATTGTTTAATTTTTGAAGAGAGGGGTCTTGCTATGTTGCCCAGGCTGGTTTCAAACTCGTGGCCTCAAGGGATCCTCCTGCCTCAGCCTCCCAAAGTGCTGGGATTAAGCTGTGAGTCACTGTGCCTGGCTGCATTTTCTTAATCTTATGTTGTATGCAAATGCAGCTCCAAGTCCCTTTGCATAGTGTCCACCCCAGCTCTTTCTAATACTAGAAATTCTGAAGCTGTGAATGCACTCAGCCCCTCCAATTTGCTTCCATTCTACCTCTAGAGTGATCTATTTCAGAAATAAGATAATCTATTTCAGAAAGAAGAGAAGGATCAAGTTGAGGCAGGCTTTGTGATCTTAGGCAAGAGTCTTTTTCTACTTAGAATGAGTTCCGGGGTGTGGATTCTCTAGGATGGGTGGACCTGCTTAAAGGGCTAGGTGTTGAAATCCCCACCCGGGAGATAAGATTAGGCTTAGCGGGTAAATATTTAACATAATCATACCCTTCCACCCACTGTCAGGATTCCTCAAGAAGGCTAATCTGCCTGGCCGCTGAGCCCTGCAGACCCCAGACTGCAGCCTCTTCTATGTCCCACATGATACTTTTCATTATAGTGATCTTCTAGCTCTACAAAGAAGGAAGAAGAGGGAAGGAAGATTGAGTGTGGAATACAGGCCATGTAATATTAGGCGTTGTCACCATATTTAATCCTCCCAAGAATTCCACTGTAGCTGAAGGAATTAATGTTAAGTTTCTTTCCAAAATCACATGGCTAGTAAGTGACAAAGCCAGGCTTCTTTCTCCAGACGCAGCGTGCTTTCCATGGACACGGGTGTTAGGACCAAGTGCTGCTCAGGGCACTGGGGGTAATCTATGTATTCACACTTGGGAGATGCTGGTAGCCAATGGGTAACAGTGCAGATGTTATGCAGAATATCCAAAGAAGCATACTGCATGTCCTAGCTTTTCTGTGACAGTTGGACTGCTAGACCTGTAGTGTTACAGAAGAACAGGAAGATCGCCAGCAGGGCAGCCCTGAGTCCTCCTGAGTCCTGGGCCCACCTCCTGGAGGCCTCCCTCCACCTGCAGGGCTAAAGCCTGTTGACTTCAGATCTTCCCAAATGCAGGGGCGTGTGAAGAAAAACAGGAGACACAGTCTCTGCTCTCTAAAGCTCTCGGAAGGCAGGGAACCCACAGTCACCTAAATGGGCAAGTTCATGTCCACACATCCACAAAGAAGTTCAAAAAATGATGCTAACTGAGCCCAGACATTGCACTATGAAGCAAGAGGAGTAAGGAAGGCTTCTGGGAAGCTGTGACTGGGCAGAGGGTTAAGAATAAAAGGGTGAGGGGAGGTGACTAGAGCAAGCAGGGGAGTTCTAAGTGGAGAACGAGGTCACTGATTTTTATCAAACAACTCAGGGCACAGAAAAAAAATGCACATCCCTTCTGCTGTGTGGGGCATTTTGAAAATCCCAAGAAATACAACACAAAAGCCCATTCTGCCATTTTAATGAGTTGGTCTAAGATCCACCTTAGGCAAGCTGGTGTCCACTAAGCCTAACCTTCCTTCCCTCCGGAGGCCTGGTCATGGGTTCACACCACACAGGCACTGTGCGGGCACAGGCTGGGGCGCTTTACACACGGCAGCTAACTGAATCCTACTCTTTAGTCCTAGCTTGTTTTATATTGCTTTCGCTCCATGGCATCGTTGATAAATCCAGTCTCCTCTGCTAGATGCTTCTAGAGTCCTCAAAGATGGGAAGCCTTCCCTTCTGTGTGGTCCCTAATCCAACAGTCTCTCTCAGGGTTCCGCACACATTCTAGGCCACCAGCCCCACAACAGTCCCCAACCCATCTCCCCTTCACTGCCCAGAGGGTTTATGACAGAAGAGCATTGTCCTTAGCAACCTCTACCTCCTGTTGCTTAGCAACTGCAGTTCCAAGTCCCCTACACAAAGGCTGAGAGGCCCCTGCCACACTGTGAGGCAGTAAAAGGGTTAATGGGCTCAGGGGCCTCCCTCAGGTCCCAACTCCCTCAGCCAGCTCTGGCCTGACCAAGGGCTCCAGACTGAGGTAGGGGGTGTGAACAAAGGATAGGAGTAGACAGTAAGTCCCAGAGGCTACTGCTCACAGCCCCTGTAGCTCAAGCAACAGCACAGACAGAAGACCCACAGGTAGACAAAGTTGCTAACCATCCAGTGGCGTCAGGCCTGAGGGACCTCAAGGCAGGACACAAGCTGGAGAGAAGGAAGAGCTTCAAGTCTCCCTGGTGGAGTCCCAGGAAAAGCCCCTCCCTCTTCCACCTCCCCTTGCCTTACCCTCAGTCAGGCAACATTATGAATCTGTCCAGCCTCAGCCCGGCAGCCCGAGACCCCTCCCGGGCCCGGGCAGGCGGAGGCAGGGAGGGAGGGCTGGTGGGCACAGCCGTTTTTTTCTCCACTGGTGCTAATTGGGGCCCGCTTTCATCCATTCCCACAGGGCTTGTGTAGACACATACACTCCCACCAGGCTGTTTGCCAATAACTGCCCCCAGTTTGAAAAGAAACTTCCCTTCTGCATCACCTGCCTGCACCTCCTCCCCTCTCTGCTCAGCCCACCCTGTGGCAAGGCTCAGCCAATCCCGGGGTTTCCCTCAGGATTCAAACTAAAGAGGGAAATGGTGGGGGTCTCCCCATCAACATCCTCCCAGGTGGCCTTTCCTGGGTCTCCCCTCTGAGGAGGAGGCAACAAGACTCTCTCTCGCCCCATAGCCCAGACCCGTCCTTAGGGCCTCCTGCACACTGCCCTCTGAGACCTGGCACTAAACCGCTTAGATTAAGGCTCCATCCGGGATTAGGAGGAAGCAGAGCCATTGTAGCCATTCTAGGGAGCCAGCTGGGGTGCAGCAGAAGGCGCCCAGGGAGGCTACACACGATTTGAAGTCCCAACAGGTGCGAACTAAAGCAGCAACCCAGGCCAGCCCCTTCCAGTCACTGACCTTTGGGGATCCTGGGCCTTCCCCAGCCACCCTCTCTGTACACCTGTGCTTCTCTACTCAGAAGCAGGCTGAGTGTCCCTGGAAAAGCAGAGAGGTCACAGCCGTGCCCACCCTGCTGCCCCATCAGCCCACTCCCTAGAAGACTTGAACCCCTGAACTAGCATTTAAGACGATGAGGAAGGTGGAGAGGGCAGAGGAGTTAGCAGATAGTAGAGCCAGGACCAAGGTAGGGCCAAGAGGGGAGACTACAGATCAGGATGAAGTCTGGGAGGTTTCATGATGAGATGTAGAAAAAGCAGTTACAGAATTAGAATGGATATTTGGAATAAGGGCTGTAGGGTCTCCTTTGGAACAGACCACGTGGAGTCCTAAATAGCACAGCTACAAGAGTGTGAGTGTGTATGTGTAAATGAATGAATCTTTCAATGAATTAACACTGCTTGGGAGCACAGCCATGCTTGTTAAGCAGAGTTAAGGCAGCAGAGCTGGAGATGAGATCTGGCCAGGGATAAAGCAGTTCACAGGAGCCTTGCGCGACTCTACCCAGCCCACCTTTCTTGCTGATACCTCCCTACCTCCCGCCTGAGAAGAACTCTTACCCACGTAATCAGGGTCAATTCGGGGAGAGTAGAGGCCGAACTGGATGAAGATGGGAAGCAGGAATCCAAAGCGCAGCCACTCGATGACATGCAGGGGGGGCCGGCCAGCCGGGGGCAGCAGGTCACAGCCCAGCACCACACTCTCCCCAGCCCGGCCCACCACCGATACCACCTCAGGCTTCCCTCGACCTGCATGATGGGTGGCATGAGGGCACAACGGGGGGCCAGGGTCAGTGCTGGGAGGGGAAGTGCCATCAGTATCTCTGTAGGCACCTTAGGACTTCAGGTGACTGGAGAAACCCCCAGTTCAGCTTCTCCAGAACCAGCCCTATTCCTCCCCTGCCCTCACATGCTCAAAGAGGAACCCTTGAGGAACACCCCCATACCCACCCCAAGGCTAACAGGGCATTCTTGAGCCCAAGAGCCCAGCTTACCGTCAGCCCCCTGGCTGATGACCAGGCTGAGGACAGCCAGGCCGAGGCACCACACCATAGCCCAGCTGGCCTGCTCGCCCAGCCCCTCCTATCCACAGGGGCCCAGATGGAGGGGCCAAGGGATGTCCTTCTGATCAGCTCAGGGAACAGGTTTCAACTCTCACTCTTCCGTACAGTGAGGGCTTGGCTCATGTAACACCCGAGGAAGCTGCTCTCCGGAGAACCACCAGATCTAAATGCAAAGTGCAAGGCAACATGCAGAGTTGGCCAATACTGGAGCCCAGAAGAAACCCCACCATTAGAGAAAGGCACTGGGAAGAGAAAGGAGGGAGGAGTGTAGGTAAGTGAGGGGTAGGGGGAAGGGGGGGGATCTTGAAGCCCTGGGGAGTAAGAGCAGGGGTAGGAGTACTGGGAGAATGGTGAGTGCTGAATGCAGATACCAGAAAGGTGAGGAAATGGGGGAGGCTGGGAGAATTGGGAAGGTCTTAGGAAATGTGGAAGGATTCTGGGGATGCCTGCATTCTGAGGGTCTTGAAAAACTAAGCAAAAGAGAACTGGGGTTCCTTATATGCTTGGAAAAATATTTTTGAAGGAAGTATAGTAGATCAAGACTCTCATGGCCTAGCCTGCTCTCGCTTCTTTCCTTACTCTTGATGCTCACAAGGTATAGCAGCAAGATGGAACCAGTGCTGTCGCCTTCACCCTTCTGTGACAAATAATGGCCCTGAGGATCTCTGCTCAGGGGCAGAGAGCCAGTCAAGGGCAAATCCAGGGCCCTTAAGCCTCAGAAAGTGGTCCCAGGACACCCCCATACAATCCCTTGTCCCATTTCCCCAGCCTCTATGAAAAACTCTGGAAGCTGAGGACCCGAGGCCTTTCTCCATTCGGTCTCCCTACACTGCTTTGGCAGTGAGTGAGTCAGGCACTTGGGAGAGGAGGAGCTGCCTCCCCCACCTGCCAGTGTGGGGGATCCAGGCAGCATCCTCCAGGTCTGGACAGGTCCCGGGGCTGGCAGCTGGCGCCACTTCCTCACGATACTGCCAAGCAGTCCTCCTCCTGCCAGGCACCACCACCCAAGGACCTCACCCAAATCCCTCCCACTCACTCCCCTCCAATATCTTCGGGGTGCCAGGGTTTGTCAGTCTCTTTTTTCCCCAACCCCAGAGGCATGGTCCAAAAAAAAGCCTGTGAGTCCCTGAAGTGTACAAAATTAACCCTGGGGGATGGAGGGTAGGAGCTTCTGACAGCCCCACAGATGCTAGGGTAGTCTCAGAGAGCCAGAGGGTCCATGCCAGGGCCTGGCGCTGCCAAGTGGACTCTGCTCTGAGGCCTCCAACCCACTCTTGGCCACAAAGTTCAGGATAGACTATAAAACATCCTCCACAGAGTCTGATCCTTGCCTCCACTTAATGATCCTGTACGTCTAACTTCTGGCAATTCACTAGCAACCAAGCCCCCTGTTTCCCACTCCCTCCAGGCAGCTCTCCCATACTTCCCGGAAAAACCTTTTTCCAAGTATATAGGAACCCCCTAGTTCTCTCCTGGCTGTTTTCCGAGACTCTGAGTAACTAGGCATCCCTAGAATTCCTCCGAGCCTCCTAATATCTTTCCAACTTCCCCGGCCTCCACTATTTCCTCACCCTTCTAGTCTCCCCACACACCACTCCCTCATCCTCCCGTTACTCCCTTCCCAGTTATCGCAACTACGCACAGTCCCCCCACAATTCCAGCTTCTCGCACCTGATCTCCAATTGCAGCAGGTCTCCTGCACTATAAAGAACTCCCTTCTGGTCTCCCCACCCCCCAGCCACTTCCCCCCATCCTCTCCTCCCGAGAATTCCCCTTCCTGGGATTCTCCTGCCTCAGCCCACAATACAATTCTGATACCCCACCCTCAACAATTCCGTTCAACCTCGCATTCTCTGGTCCCCTGGAACTCCTCCTTTCTCTTAGAACCCACCAAAACTCCCCCACATTGCCTCCAGAACTCCTGCAGTTCTTCGGGAACCCCCACCCACCCGCCAAGAATTCCACTCCACTCCCCAGAACTCCCCTAGTTCTGCTCCCCCAACGAATTCCACTTCTCTCTAGAACTCCCCGCTTTCTCCTGTCCCCCATAACTCCGCACTACTCTCCATGCCCCCGCCAGCACCCCCACTTCTATACCTCCAGTACGCCCCCTCCCTCACCTGCTCCGCACCGCTCGGCTCCACTCTCGCAGCTACACAATAGGGGGCGGACCCGCCTCCCCGCCTCGGATGCCCCGAGCGCCTCCCGTCGCCCTGGAGACCGCCAATCCCCCCTCCCGCGGCGGCCAATTGGAGCCGCCAGAAGCGCGGCGAGGCGGGCGGGACCCCTGAGCGGCCTGGGAGTTGTAGTTTTAGGAGGGAAGAGCTCGGCGGCACGTGGGCTCAGGTCGCCCCCTCGTGGACCTCTGCACAGCCAAGCGTGGAAAGGCCGGTGGGCCACTTCCCGCCGCCAGCAAGAGGGGCAGCCGGGTCCGGCCCGCGCTCCAGGGCTGCGGGAGCTGGCCCCTTGCCAGGCTAATGGTACGCCGTCCTTCTTTCGGAACCTACGGACGACCCTCTCCGCTCCCCGAACGGGCGCGCTGCGGAGGTGGCAGCGAGGGTTGAAATCTGAGCCTGGGGGTAGGAGCACCAGGCAGGGAGCATGACTCCCCGCCCTCCTCCCAGGGGATCCACCCAGGTCCCGGGCTCATCTGATCTCCTCCCCCATCCCCATTTCCACCTCCACCCATTGCTTCTCTAGCAGGACTGGAAATACCTGTCTGCACTGGCGAGCTCCCAAATCTTGCCCAGGCGCCTCCCACCGTGTGCAGCTGAGGAAGGCTGTGCTCTGAGCGTGGGGTTGCCAAGTCAGCTCCCAAGGCAGCTCTGGCACCAACGACCCAGAGAAACAGGCCCAGAGGGGAGAAACGACGGATATCCTGACACGGGAGATTGAAAGGGAGGAATGAAATAAAAGATCACTTACTGGACCCATGCAGGGTGCCAGACCCTGGACCAGATGCTTTATAACTCCTGTGTAACCTTCACAGAAACCCTGCGAAGTAAGTAGAGCTCCCTTTGACTAATGAGAAAACTGAGGCTCAGGGAGATGAAGTAACTTGGCCCAAGCTTTCCCATCTAGGATATGGCAGAGCTGGATCGAGACCCAACCCAAACTTCATCAAACCCGCTCCCTTGGAGACTTCACCTTCAGACACAAAGACATCTTGCATATCTTGCCCCTCAGAGATTCCACCTCCTCAGCTTGGTGATGCTGTTGGGATGCAGGGTCGGCTTAAGCAACATTGCTTGTCCAGGTCCTTCCCATTCAGTTGGCTCCCTTGGAAGCTTTCCTTGAAAGCAACGTGCTGATCTCATCCCAATCCGAAGTACTAAGACTCAAACTGAGTGCACCAGGCATCAGACTCACAGAATCACTGCTGCAGCATCATGAGAGACCCTCCGGGATGGGCCTAAGCACTGCTTGGCCCCAGAATCCCTGGCACATCATTTCTCCATGTAGTCATCCAAGCCCCTATCTCATTACATCCTGGGCCAGGAAGCTCAGCACTACTGTTGTACCCATTCCATCCTTAGTAAGCTCTGCCTGCTGGACAGTTCTACCAGGTATAAAGGTTTTAGTGCTTTTGGGTGACTGAGATGGAAGAGAAGAGGCAGGAGCAGTGGGCCAGTCTCTCCCACCATCCCTCCTGCAAATACTCCCAAAGTAGCAGCTTTTCAGCAATGCTTTTCAACATAATACCCTGATCTATTGATAAGACTATAATGGAAACATGTTAATGAATGCAGCATGGACGCAAGTCTAGAAGAAATGGTAAAAGAGGCCGGGCGCGGTGGCTCACGCTTGTAATCCCAGCACTTTGGGAGGCCGAGGCGGGCGGATCACGAGGTCAGGAGATTGAGACCACGGTGAAACCCCGTCTTTACTAAAAATACAAAAAATTAGCCTGGTGTGGTGGCGGGCGCCTGTAGTCCCAGCTACTCGGAGAGGCTGAGGCAGGAGAATGGCGTGAACCCAGGAGGCGGAGCTTGCAGTGAGCCGAGATCGTGCCACTGCACTCCAGCCTGGGCGACAGAGCGAGACTCCGTCTCAAAAAAAAAAAAAAAAAAAAAAAGAAATGGTAAAAGAGTGAAGCGGTTTTTTGTTTTTGTTTTTGTTTTTTTGACAGAGTCTCACTCTATCGCCCAGGCTGGAGTGCAGTGGTACAATCTCGGCTCACTGCAACCTCCACCTCCCGGGTTCAAGCGATTCTCCTGCTTCAGCCTCCCAAGTAGCTGTGATTACAGGCGGCCGCCACCATGCCTGGCTAATTTTTGTATTTTTAGTAGAGATGGGGTTTCACCATCTTGGCCAGGCTGGTCTTGAACTCCTGACCTCATGATCCACCCACCTCGGTCTCCCAAAATGCTGGGATTACAGGTGTGAGCCATTGCGCCCGGCCGAGCCAAGTGTTTTTTAGTCTTTGGATCTTTACCAATCACTGGGAAGGATCTCCCTTCCCCGTGTTAGAATTGGCCACACCTCTGATCTAAACTGCTGTCTCCAGAGGTTTCTTGAGGATAAACTAATCTCATTTGGACATTAAAATAACTTTTTGTTAAATGACATTTAAAATGGTTTTCAATTTTTAAAAGTTTATGATATGGCCTTTTTTTCTGGAAACTTATTTTGTGAGTTTTATTGTTATTGCCATTTTTCGTCTGATTTATATGTATATTGGAGATTTTTTGTTAAGAAAAGGAACCTAGCCCTATAACTTGTTCCCTCACTGTGCCAGGAGTGAAAGCTGCTTTAAAAAACAGTCCCTGAGGTTCAAAACAAAAGACTTTCCTCCAGGTTGTCCTTGATTCATAGTCATTACTCTCTGGGAAAGCTTATTCAACCAACGAGGATTCCACCCAACCTAAATATCAGGCAGCCCCCATATTTTCAAATTGCTGACAAGGATATCAGAAAATGTTCTCTCTATCCCTCTCCTCCTCCTCCTCCTCTTCCTCCTTCTTCTCCTTCTCTGCTTTTTTTTTTTTTCTTTTCTCTTCTCCTTCTCCTGCTTTCTTCTTTCTTCTTTCCTCTTTCCTCCTCCTCCTCCTCCTCCTCTCCTCCTCTTCCTCCTTCTCCTTTCTTTTTTTTTTTCTTTTCCTCTCCTCCTCTCTCTTCTCCTTCTCCTTCTTTTCTCTCTCTCTCTCTCTCTCTCTGTCTCTCAGAGCTGGGGTATTCTCCTCCTGTTGCCTTTGAACATCAAAACTCCAGGCTCTCCGGACTTGGGACTGTGAGTTATACCATTGGCCTCCCTAGTTGTGAGGCTTTTGGACTTGGACTGAGCCACACTTTTGCCATTCCAGGGCCTTCTTTGTGCATATCGTAGGACTTGGCCTCCACCATCATGTAAGCCAATTCCGCTAATAAATCCCATCTCATATTTCTATATCTGTATCTATCTATCCTATTTGTTCTGCCTTCCTGGTGTATACCTAATATTTCGGCAGGCCATGGGAAGAAAGGACCTGAGCTGCTCCATAGCCCTGCACAAAGAGGATGTTGTGACCTCAGAGATGTCTGCTTGGCACCATTAAGCACAGGTGTTCCTAATCAGCAAAGTTTCTCGTTGTCTATAGATAAGCAGAGAATTATTTGATATCAAATGAACCCTGAAAGGCGGAACACATGGACTTTTAGTAGTAACCACATTTGATGTGTTAACATTGCTTGTACCAATTAAGCACCACATAACTATCCCATATTCTAGAATTGAAGGGGTGGCTTTAATAATCAATAATATGGATGTTGTTAGTCAGGCATATATTAAATTATATCTCAGTTAAAAAAGAAAAGAAAAGATTGTCATCCAGGGACTCTGTTGACCACATGCCTGTAAGCAGCAGTCTTATTACCAGATCAGTAAAGAAGTGTGGTTTCTCATATATTGTCATTTAACTTTTTGTGTGCCTGTCTTCTATCCCAATGAAACACTAAGCCCCACAAGGGTGTGGATATTGTTCTGTTTGTCTTTGAATTCCCGCTTCAGAAAGGCCCTGCTTACCTTTCCAGCCTGGTTTCTCACCTGTCCCTTTATCAGTGTGCATGGCTTTGCAGGCCTTAGCACTACTGTGCCCTTTCACATATCAGTGTCTTAGCACTTAGCTTCTGTCTGGATAGAATGCCCTTTTCTCCTTTCCAGACCACAGGTCAAATTTCTGTTGATCTGTTCCCTTCAGGACACATTCTGTGACTCTTCCCACCACGCCCTCACCTTCACCCCAGCCCTTTTCCCACCTTGTTATTGTATCTTTACACACTCCACAAAACATTCCTTGAAGGCAGAGGTGTCTCTTCTGCCTCCCCAGTGCTTGCCAAGTTCCTGGCATATTGCAGAGGTAGAGGCCTGTGCCTCTCTGAGTTTATATTCAACTTTCTTTAAGATCTCATCCTTCCTCTTCCAGAAGCTCGGCCTCTTTTGAGGCCTCAACCCTTCTCTGCTCAGAGATTGGCTGTAAGAAGAAGGAACTTTGCCAACTTCCAGGGAAATCCCTGGGCCTGTCATATGTTCATTCCTTTATTTATTCATCCTTTTGTTTACTTTCTATGAATTCAATCCTGCAATAACATGAGAAATGAGCTGCCCCTTTATGTGCAAGATGGACTCAAGGTGGCCTTTCCAGTCAGTCCCCATCCCTGCAGTGGTGCCTCCTAGGAAAGATATAAAAGGAATCAAAGGGATTGGGGGCTGCTGGCCTTTTTTGGAAGCAAGACTGCTCAGGGCCTAAGGGAGGCCCAGAGAACCAGCCTCAAGAAGGGACTGCCTTCCAGAGGGACAAGGGCTCAGGCCCTCAGAAAGTAGAGGGGACAAGTTTACCAGCACTAGGAGCTCTTGGAGCTGATTTCCCAACCTTACTACCTCCTTCCCAAGCCCAAGAAGCTCCATTTCCTGCACAAATACCCAGGGAGACCCCTACTCTTGGCTTCCAGTCCTGCCCCATGCCGCTCTCAAGGCCCTCCTCCTGGGTGGTCCTGTGCCGGCCCATGTGTCTTACTTTCCTAAAAGGAAGGTATCCTTGGTCTCATTGGTTGCCCAGTTGAATGCATTCCACTGACCCCTGCACAGACTTCTTGTTCCTTTTTTGGAAGACACTTTGGAGATCAGCATCCTCCCCCTCAAAAACAAAGAGGAAGAAGAGACCCACAGCAATGTTAGGCATGCCCCCTGCCATGCAGCCCTCTCCCCACCCTTCAGACGCCTCTTCTGAAACTCCCCAGGGCCCCTGACCCACCCTGTCTCTGTGGCAGCAAGGCGCTTGCCTAACTGTGTCTCTGTGGGAGCTCCAAGCTGCCTCTCTGCCTGCTTCTCTCTTCCAGTGTGCACTTCTTGGAGAAAGGGGCTGTGGCTCAATGGAAGTTTGCTGAACACATGGTCACAGGCCAGAGGCGAGTGGCAGATCAAAGCCCAGAGCTCCATAATGTCACCTAGGCTCCCTGCCATACATCACAGCCTTCACCACTTCCTGCAATTCACCCACTGCGTACACCTGTCCTGTCAATTGGGTGTTTTCTAATTCTATCCCCAGTCCCCGCTTCCCCCTAACCCCCTGCCCCATGGCAGCTGCATAAGTAACATCCACAAGATCTGACTTGGAGGGAATAATGGAGACTTGGGCAGGGGCACATTAGGCCTGGGAGGCTGATCACTGGTCTAGGGAAACAGCAAGAACATAAACTTAAGGGCCTTTGCCAGGGAGCTGGGGGTGGGCATTAACCCAGGACAAGAGAAGGCCTAAGACATGGAAATCTATAGGCAGGGACACAGGCAGGACAGTAATACTAATCACAAGCAGAAGTCAAGGCTCCACGATCTCGGCTAATAATCCAGCATCCCTAAGGGGTAGGCGCCAGAGGCCCAGAGCAACTGGCATCAGGGAGATGATGGAGAGGTTGCGGGCTCAACTCAGACCCAGGGTAGGTCTGAACGAGGTCCTTCCTACCTCCCTATTTAGGAGAGCTTCTAGACTAGTCTGGGATGGATGGAGTTGTTAAGCAAATGTATCTGCCAGGATGAGAGTGGGGTAAAGGAGCAGAAGAATCTTAACAGGAATAAGGCCACTTTTATGCAGGATTCAAAATGCCTGAAATTCTCAAGTCACAGGTTCAGTTAGGTTCAAAGAAGTATCTCACTTTTCTTATTTAATGAACAAATGGGAAGCATGTTGGTGGAAAATGGAATAGGTGGTGAGTGACAGCATACCAAAACTTCCCTGTGAGGGGGCCCTTTAGACCTACTTCTCTCCCCAAAGGAGGGCCTGAAGAAGCACGTGGACTTGGAGGAAGGCACTGGGAGTTGGGGGAAAGACAGCAGAGTGGGTTTTGCCAGAGCCACCCAATGAGGACAGAAGGACCCAACACAGCTCCTGCAGATTTGTGGTCACTTAATTTGACTTTATTGCCAGCCAGTCTTCCCTCAGAACTATGGCTCTCTGGATACCCACCCCTGAGCACCTCCTTCCCCTGGAAAGAAGAGAGCTGAGGAAGGATTCTCTGGGTGCTGGGAAGAAACCAAGCTCAGGACTGGGGTTCCCAAGGAGAAGTCAGGCAGGGCTGGAGCCAGGCTTTGCCTCCTTCCTCAATTTCATTGTTTCTCATGAGTTTCTTCATCCTTGGCATTTTGTGTCTTTTCTGGACTCGGATGACCCAGAGCCCCACGGCCAGAATTACAAAGAGTAAGAGGATGAGCAATCCCTTGGCCAGGAGGCAGAAGGCTGTTGAAGGCTTCTCAGAAGCATAGTTAGGATCTGGGATGGAAGAAAGGAGGAAAGGGGCCCATCAGAGGTAGGGCTGGGGTTAAGATTTGGGCAGACTCCTACCCAAATTTCATGCAGGGGTCTCAAGTTCACAATCAGTTGATGTCCCCTTGCAAGTGTCTCTGGAAATATAGTCTATGCACAGAAGCTCAGGAACTAAGATCTAGGAATCATTCTGAAGCCAAGCAAGAGAAAAGAAAAGACCTTTGGAAGTTGGGGGCACTAGAAAAAGGGAGGGTCTCTCCAATCCAGGTGTCAAGCCTCCAGAGGAGGGGGTTAGCTTCTGAATTCCCTGGGCTTTCTTGGGAAGAGCTGGGGGAGGGAGGTGGTGCCTCTAGGCAGTATCTTTCATGGGCTCGGGGGGTGTCTCAGGGGTTCTGGTACCTGCACAGAAGGGCCCAGCAGG
Source organism: Nomascus leucogenys (assembly GCF_006542625.1). Lineage (NCBI taxonomy): Eukaryota > Metazoa > Chordata > Mammalia > Primates > Hylobatidae > Nomascus > Nomascus leucogenys. Next base: position 41,543,275 of record NC_044392.1, on the reverse strand, counting down.
GATGGGGCGAGAACTGACGTTGCAGATGGGGTTGTTGGCTCTGCAGGTGTAGGAGAGGGCACTGTCCCCTGGCCTCCAGGATGTGCTGAGGACAGGGCCTTCATGGAATGTATAAGCGCTGTCCCCCTGGGAGAGCCAGCTGTAGGTCACGTCCATGCCTGCCTTCTCCACAGAGCACACCAGGGACATATTGCAGGCACCTTCCCCAGAGCTCTCAAAGTTCACAGTGATATGGGGCTCTGACAGCCGTCCTAGATGAAGGGGAAACACAAAGACCCTCTAAACAATCAGGGGTTGGGTCTGTTTTCCTAAGCTCCTCAAACCTGGGGTACTAATGCTACCCCTTGACAGCCCCTTCACCAAACAACAAATAAGCAAAAGCAAACAAACCCAACCACCCTAAAACCTGTGGTTCCAAGGTCCCCAAGGCAACTGTCAAGGAAGACAGAGCTGCCTTTGGCATCTTCTACCTCCCCTTTATGTCTTCTCTCTCTTATTTTTGTACTCTACCTTCCTCCAAACCCCATTCTGTCTCCTTGATCCCAAAAAATATTATCACCCTTCTCAGGGGCATTTACATTTTAATCAGTGTCTCTTCAAGCTTCAAGGTAGATGCAGTGTGACAGACACTAAGAAGAAATTTGGGTTCAAGTAAAGAGAAGATACTCATTAGTAGCCCTCATCACACAGGGAAATAAAAGGCTCGAGAATGTAGGTGGTGTTCATCCCCAGGACACAATTTCATTGGAAGAGAAAAGCCCTCTACAGGGTTTGTACATGAAGCCCCTGATCCCCGCCACTGCATCGGACAGCCTCCTTGCTCCAGGTCACTCCATCTGTTGCTGCGGTTCAGATACAACAGGTGGATTGGGCACACTCAACCCCAGTATCTAGATTGGAGACCATCTGCCTCCAGTTCTAGCCCCTCAAACCATAACCCCGAGTCCTGAGACCCCTACTCCATGGTGTGAGAAGCTCAGAGGAGCCCCAAAAAAGCAGCTTTATGGTTCCCAGCCTAAACTCACGGTAGACACGTAGATTGTACTGCTGTATGGTAGAGATCTGGGATGTTCTCAGGTTGACTTGAGCTTGGTAAAGCCCTGAATCCTCCCAGCTCAGATTGCTGATATGCAGGGAATAGCTGGGGTCCAGGAAGCTCACTCGGCCCTGGTAGTGTGGATTGGTCACCATGATGGTAGCTGGATGTCCCTCTTTCCCTGGCACCACAGTGGCAAGACTTTTGTGAGAGGACCAGATGATGTTCTCAACCTCTTCATCCGGTGTTATTTCCAGGGGGAGGCTGATGGACTCCCAAAGAACCGCAACCACTTCCTCAGGATCCACATCATCTCCGGAGTCCCCTTTGGCTGCATATGCAGGAAGAAAAGAGAAGCAAACAACCCAGCTGCTATCTCTGGGCTGCTGAACCTGGCAGTGGAGCTGCCAGAGTAGTGTAATCTCAGCTGGGCAGCTTCTATGACTCTTACGCTAAATCCTGTTCTCCAGCTGCTGCTTCTGGCTCTAGATTTCCCCTGTCCCTGAATTAAGCACCTAACAGGAGTTTGCTTCCATCTGTCCCTTCGCCCTCTAAGTTTTACCTTCTCCTTTGCCACCTTGGGATTGCTCTATCTTCCATATCCCCAGGTGTCTCTCGGTCCTGCCCTGAAGCCACACACCCTACTCCTTGTAACTCCAAAAGAGCTGACACATTCAACCCCTAAGAAAGGGTCTTGCTGGCCCAGACCCAGTGGGGCAGGGGAACAAAGGTGGAAGGGGACATTCCTGTGCAGGAGCTGTTAGCCTCACTCACCCTCCCGGAGCAGCAGGAGAAGGAACAGCCAAGGAAAGGCACACATGTCAACAGCCCCCAGCCCCAGAGGTGTGATTCAGTCGGTTGGTCCCCAGGACTGTGCAGAAGACTGCACTAGGACGGTCTGAGAGACAGAGAGCCTGACTGAAGTACTGAGAAAAGGGAAATGATTTTCCCCTGACTACAGCCCTCTGACATCCTCTGTCCTCACTAAGCCCCTCCCTATGAATTGTGGCTCTCAGTTCTCTTTCAAATCCTGATTGTCAAGACAGTTTACTCACTGACTCATGATGCCATCCACCAAACTCAGCCCAAATCCCACTTCCTAAATGAAGTCTTTCAAGACTTCCTACCCGCCCCAGGTCCCTACACGTACTGCATGCCCCAAACTCACTGCATGCCCCGAACTCTTAGAACATTCCCTATCCTGTTATTTGGCTCCCAGGATATTCTGCCCTAGCTCTCTCTGGGTAGTTCCTATGTTGCTGTGATCATTTGGTCTTAGAAACATCTATACCTCCCCAGACAGACTTCATCTTTCATTTCCTGTGTATGTCCCACTATTGCTGGCCCCATACTAGACATGTGTCTGCACTCAATTGATAGCTTTACAATGGATGAATGATTAAGCCTTTTTATTTAAAGCTAGTTATGTTCCCACCTGAGAGGCTATTCGCAGGGGAAAAACATTTGATTCGATCCTCTTTAAGAAAGCAGTTTGGCCGGGCGCAATGGCTCACATCTGTAATCCCAGCACTTTGGGAGGCCGAGGCAGGCAAATCACCCCAGGTCAGGAGTTTGAGACCAGCCTGGCCAACACGGTGAAACCCCATCTCTACTAAAAATACAAAAATTAGCTGGGCATGGTGGTGTGCATCTGTATCCCAGCTACTCAGGAGGCTGAAGCAAGAGAATCACTTGAACCCAGGAGGCGGAGGTTGCAGAGAGCCAAGATTGTGCCACTGCACTCCAGCCTGGGTAACAGAGCAAGACTCTGTCTTAAAGAAAAAAAAAAAAAGGAGAGAGAGAAGAAAAAAAAAAGTAGTTTGACCAGAGAGTTGATCTATGTTGTTCATATTATGAAAAGACTTTAAATCGCTTTGTGAGAATACGATGTTGATCAAGCCTATATGAATTCAGATTCAAGAAAAGACTGCAGGGGATCACGGTTATTAAACAGATTCCTGGCAATCAAAGCTGTTCTGCAAACAACGGGCTGCCTTAGAAAGTAGCTTCTGTCCCTAGTATTCAAGCTAAGAGGACAATCACTTGCTTGGATTATCTGCAACATTTCTGGCATCAGATGGATTCTCAGACTGGATAATCTTTATGTTTCTTCTAATAATCAATTTTATGAGTCTGTGCTGTAATGAGGAAGTAAGAGTGGTGTCTCAAGACCAAGGGAACAATAGAGGAAGATGTATTCAGCTTTGGTCTTGTGCCAACATTTCATAGTTTTAGGTTAGCAAATTCAGAAATCTGTTAAATGTTTATTGAGTAGCTTCTATGGTCCATACACTGTCTTAAGTGCTGGGGAATTAACAGTGACCAAGAATTTTAGATTGTGACTTCATGGAGCTCATATGCTAACAATTGACACTGGACAAGTAACTACATGTTTGATGAATCTTACCAAAGGAATAACTGAAGGGGCCTATAACAAGGAGATTTGGCAAAGTTGGAGTCACGAGGGTTGGGGAAAAGCTATCGAGGAGAGATATTTAAGATGAGACCTCAGTTCTTCCAAGATTGGTAGAATCTGCTTAGTGAAGAAGATAATGAAGGGAGTAGTTCTTAAAGTTCAATTTATGAGTATAAAACCTGAGGGATTAGAATTTTTTCTTAAAGTTGAACCAGATTTCAGTCTGAGTATAAAACGTTTTTATGTAATAAATCTGTTTAACAAATAAAATTAGATCCAGCAATCCCACTATTGGGTATATATCCAAAGGAAATGAAATCAGTATGTTAATGAGGTATCTGCACTCCACGCTTATTGCAGCACTATTCACTAGAGCCAACGTATGGAATCAAGTGTCTATCAATGGATGAAAGTGTGAAGAAATTGTAGATATATACACAATGGAATACTATCCATCCTTAAACAAAGAAGGAGGCTGGGCAAGGGAGCTTATGCCTATGATCCTAGTGCTTTGGGAGGCCAAGGCAGGAAGATCCCTTGAGGCCAGGAATTTTAGACCAGCCTAGGCAACATAGAAAGACCCCATGTCTACAAAAAAAATTTTTAAACATGATCAGGGCATGGTGATGCATGCCTGTAATCCTTGCTGTTTGTGAGGCTGAGATGGGAGGATTGTTGAGCCCAGGAGTTTGGGGGTGCAGTGAGCTATGATCATGCCACTGCACTCCAGCAGAGACCACCCAGAATAGAGATGCATCCACTCCCAGCCAGGGGTAAGAGAGAGGGAACCGGCAAAACTTAACCAGCAAAACTGCCCTTAACAGAAAATAGTGCATCCTAGCCATCCTCCAGGCCCACAGAGTGCAAAGCCACTCAGCTAGGTAAGAAGAGTTTTGACACCTCCCCATCCTCCTGGAGTGAGGAAACCTGAGTAGGGGGTGGTAAGTTGGGAGGGAGCAAAGCAAAACAAAACAAAACAAACAAAACAACAACAAAAAGAAGGAAATGCTACCATTTACAACAACATGGATGAACCTGGAGGACATTATGTTTAGTGAAATAAGCCAGACACAGAAAGACAAATACCACATAAGTTCACTTAATGTGGAATCTATAAAAAGGTTGAACTGGGCCGGGCCCGGTGGCTCACGCCTGTAATCCCAGCACTTTGGGAGGCCGAGGTGGGAGGATCACGAGGTCAGGAGATCAAGACCATCCTGCCTAACACGGTGAAACTCCATGTCTACTAAAAAACACAAAAAAACTTAGCCGGGCGTGGTGGCGGGCGCCTGTAGTCCCAGCTACTTGAGGGCTGAGACAAGAGAATGGCATGAACCCGGGAGGCGGAGGTTGCAGTGAGCTGAGATCGTGCCACTGCACTCCAGCCTGGGAGACAGAGTGAGACTCTGTCTCAAAAAAAAAAAGACAAAAAAAAAAAAAAGGTTGAACTATAAGTAGAGAGTAGAGTGGTGGTTACCAGAAGCTGTGGGAGGGGCGGGGATTGGAGAAATGTTGGTCGAAAGATTTCAAAAGTCAGTCAGATAGGAGGAATAAGTTCAAGAGATCTATTATACCATATGGTGACTATAGTTAATAGCAATGTATTGTATTCTCAAAAATTGCTAAGACAGGCCAGGCACAGTGGCTCACACCTATAATCCCAGCACTTTGGGAGGCTGAGGCAGGTAGATCACGAGGTCAAGAGATCAAGACAATCCTGGCCAACATGCTGAAACCCCGCTTCTACTAAAAATACAAAAATTAGCCAGGTGTGGTGGCACGCACCTGTAGTCCCAGCTACTCGGGAGGCTGAGGCAGGAGAATTGCTTGAACCCAGGAGGCGGAGGTTGCAGTCAGCCGAGATCGTGCCACTGCACTCCAGCCTGGCGACAGAGTGAGACTTCATCTAAAAAAAATTGCTAAGACAGTAGATTTTCAGTGTTCTTACCACAAAAAAAGATAGCTGTGTAAGACAACACTTATGTTAATTAGCTCAATTTAGCCATTGCACAACATATTCATATTTTATTTTATTTTTTATTTATTTTATTTTGTTTTTGAGATGGAGTCTCACTCTGTTGCCCAGGCTGGAGTGCAGTGGCGCAATCTCGGCTCACTGCAAGCTCCGCCTCCCGGGTTCACACCATTCTCCTGCCTCAGCCTCTCTGCGTAGCTGGGACTACAGGCACCCGCCACCACGCCCGGCTAATTTTTTGTATTTTTAGTAGAGACGGGGTTTCACCATGGTCTCGATCTCCTGACCTCGTGATCTGCCTGCCTCGGCCTCCCAAAGTGCTGGGATTACAAGCGTGAGCCACCGCGCCCAGCCTAACATATTCATATTTTAAAACAACATGTTGTACACCATAAATAGGTATAAATTTTTGTGAATTAAAAAATAGAAATAAAAAACAAAAGCAAGGAAAGAAAAGAAAACAGGGTCATGAGTATAATGCTCAGAGCTTAAAGGATGAGAATATCAGTTAGATTCTCTGAGAAGCAGAAGCTGGAGTTTGGTGCAAAAGAGTTTTAATGTGGGGAAAGGCCTGGAAAAGATAAATGGAGAAGGAAGCAGGGTGGAGCCAGAAGGGCCTCAGACCTTGATGCAGGTCTCACAGTCTCAGCTGACTTAGCAGGGAGCTCTGGCACCGACTGCCCGTTAGAGAAGGCCCGTGGTGGGCAGGCATGTCCAGGCACTGGAACTCTAGCTGTGCAAGAATGTCCCGGTGCCAGGACTCTTGCTGTGCACAGCCATGGGCTGGGGCTGCCGGGAAGAGCATAGATCCCGAAGGTGCTGCAGCTAGAGCCTGTCTGTTAACTGCACTTCTTGCAGCCAAAAATGTGTTTACTCTTGAAGGGGGAGCCGAGGCTGCTACAGTGAGTATGCTGATAGCCAGAAGGTAACTGTTCAGATTTATTAAACCTGTCTCCATAAGTAGGCATAAACAGTCCATGATGCCTACTGAGGAGAGGAAAATAATTTCCACCCCACTGAGCTGAGTCCAGTGTGGAGAAAGTCACTTCTGAGAGCATGATTGTCAAGTCTAATTTTCGTTTCTTTACTTTTTTCTCTTTTTTTTTTAAGAGACAGGGTCTTGCTCTGTCACCCAGGCTGGAGTGCAGTGGTGCAATCATGGCTCACTGCATGTGATCTTCCCATCTCAAGTGATCTTCCCATCTCAGCCTCCCAACTGGCTGGGACTACAGGTGAGCACCACCATACCCAGTTAAGTTTTTTAATTTTTTTTTTTTCTAGAGATTGGATGTGGCTATGTTGCCCAAGCTGGTCTTAAACTCCTGGCCTCAGGGGATCCTCCTGCCTCAGCTACCCAAAATGTTTGGATTACAAGTGTGAGCCACAGTGCCTGGCCAAGTGTAATTTTCATTCTTGCTCATGGACTGTGATTCAAATAGAACTTCAATTTTTTTCTCTCACTGCTCTTTTAATCTTATTCAGTGGGGTAGTCTTCTCTGCCTCAGATGTGAACTCTGGCCTCAGTCTCAGTCCAGAAATGAGTACTGGTGTCGGTTTAGAAATGAGTACTTCCTATCCCATGTAATATTCAAAATTCCAAACTTACCTTATTATCAAATAATCTCCCTTACCCTGGCTTAGGTCTTCCAGGCTAGAGGCCGGCAGTCGGGGAGGGAGCAGTCTCTGTTCTCTACTATGCTCAGCTTGCCTCTCTGCATCTGTTCTCCTCCTTCCCCTCAACTCTCCTCCCCCAACTCAGGTTTCCCCACTCCAGGAGGATGGGGAGGGTGGAGAGGCGTTAAAACTCTTCTTACCTAGCTGAGTGGCTTTGCACTCTGTGGGCCTCACAGATGGCTAAGATGAACTATTTTTTGTTAAGGGAAGTTTTGCTGGTTAAGTTTTGCTGGTTCCCTCTCTCTTACCCCTGACCGGGAGGTGGATGCATCTCTGTTCTGGGTGGTCCTTTGCAACTCCTTCCTCAGCCCCTGGACATCTGGCCACAGATCTCATCTCCTCTCCTCCTCCCCAGAGGCCTGTCCAAATGCCCCTATCATACAGCACCCAGGACAACCAAGCAGGCTGTGTCTCATGGGTAGCCCTTAGCTACCCATCACAAACATTCCTTGCCCCGGCAGAACCTAGGATCTACAACATGGCACCATACTTCTGGCTCCCTCGTGGGAGCCCATTACCGGTTTTAACTCTCCCAGACCTGTCATAGGTGCCTGTCGCCTCTGACTCTCACCTGCAGGGCCACATTCCAAAGTTCCCTAAGCCCTCCCCTTGAAGTCTTCTTTACTTGGCTTGTGGTCAGAGGTGACATCACTATACCTTGGGGAAGAGGTGTGGACTCACAGTAAAGTTCTTTCCAAAAAAGTCTCTTTCTTGTTCTCCCTTTCTCAGCTCTCCATCCATAGATGAGGGGGTTCCAAAGGCAGTGACACCAGTTCTCCTTGACTCCCATTGTACGCTCCTCAAGGGCAGATCTCCATCACATTGCCTTTGATCTCCTGATACCCATCACACTGTCAGCTTAGGGTAGTGAAACTAAGGCAGGAGGAGACCCATTCTAACATCTTGCTTGTAGCAGACACTTAGGGTTCCCTGTAGCACAGCCTGTTTATCCACCTGACTTCATATATATATATATTATACTTTAAGTTCTAGGGTGCATGTGCACAAGGTGCAGGTTGGTTACATATGTATACATGTGCCATGTTGGTGTGCTGCACCCATTAACTCGTCATTTACATTAGGTATATCTCCAAATGCTATCCCTCCCCCCTCCCTCCACCCCACAACAGGCCCCGGTGTGTGATGTTCCCCATCCTGTGTCCATGTGTTCTCATTGTTCAATTCCCACCTATGAGTGAGAACATGCGGTGTTTGGTTTTTTGTCCTTGCGATAGTTTGCTGAGAATGATGGTTTCCAGCTTCATCCATGTCCCTACAAAGGACATGAACTCAACATTTTTTTATGGCTGCATCTATCTACACTGCTGTGTGGACAGTTTCACGATGGAGTGCCCCATGAAGTTTGCACCTGGGCAGTCTGTTTTCTGTTTTTCTGCTTCCAGGCTTTCTCTGATTATCTTTTTTTTTTTTTTTTTTTTTGAGAAGGAGTTTCGATCTGTTGCCAAGGCTTCAGTGCACTGGTACCATCTCGGCTCACTGCAACCTCCACCTCCCAGGTTCAAGCGATTCTTCCACCTCAGCCTCCCGAGTAGCTGAGATTACAGGCGCATGCCACCACGCCTGGCTCATTTTTGTAGAGACGGGTTTCACCATGTTGGCCAGGCTAGTCTTGAACTCCCGACCTCGTGATCCACCCGCCTTGGCCTCCCAAAGTGCTGGGATTACAGGCATGAGTCACCGCCCCCGGCTGCTTCCAGGCTTTCCCTATGGCAGTGGAAGGCCACTCAGCCCAGCAACTGGGAAGTATGCAGGTTGGGTGGGTGCAGCTAAGGGAGTGCCACGTTGGTGGGTAAACGTGGATAAATGTTCCAGCCTCCCTGCCCTATTCCGTGAGCAATTCTGAGGCATGTTCTCCCTGGTTCCTCAGAGGGATTGGGTCCCAGTTGTCCACAACGGTAATCAACTATTAACACACCTTTTTCTTTGGCTTTCCTCCCTTCCTTGTCTCATTTTCCTCATTCTTTCTTCTTGGATTATCTCCCAGAAAGACGTCCTCCACCCAAGTTTTTATCTAAGGGTGTGCTTTGGAGATAGACCAAACTATGACATTATTATATATAATAAAGTAGTTGCACCAGTAATGTTTAGACTTTCTCTCTCTTCTTCCTGGATCTTTAGGAGCAATTAAGCCAATGAGAAATCACACCCACACCCCAATTCTGATGTAACAGCCTTGGGAAAGAGGTTGCAGTGAAAAGCTGGTCTTGCTGTGGTGGAGAGAATGGAGGAAAGATAATAAAAGGCCAAACCTTTGCTCAAACTTTCTCCTCAGCTTCCCTTTGGATCTGGAAAGCTGGGAACCCACACGGCAGAGCCATGGTACTGGAGGAGCCATTAACAAGTAAGTTCCAAATAAATCACCTCCCTCCCAAGGCAGCGCTTGTTGAGATCTGCACGTGTCTTCTGTCCTTCTATTCTGAGGCCGGCCTGTATGCTTGATATATGATTTCTTTTTCCTTTCTTTTCTTTTTCTTTTTTAAGTGTCAGTGTTAAAAAGGTGATTATTCAATTGAACCATGAAGGTGGATGGGCAGAAATGTAAGAGTCTGCAAATTGTTGAAGTGCACCCAAAGAAGTCATTGTGAAACAGAGGAGAAAAGACTGTTCCTCGCAAAGGGAGCAGCCTGTGCAGGATCCTTGGGGTAGGGGGGAGAGAGCTGGGCACACTGAAGCACAGAAGAAGCCCACACAGGAGGGGCCGAGAGATGGAGGCAGAGAAGAGTGGAGATGAGGCTACAAAGACGGACTGCAGGCAGCTCACTGGGGGCATATAGACCTGCTGAATTTATAAGTTATGCACTCAAGAAGTTTACTTTTGGCCGGGCATGGCGGCTCACGCCTATAATCCAGCACTTTGGGAGGCCGAGGCGGGCGGATCACAAGGTCAAGAGTTCAAGGCAAGCCCAGCCAACATGGTGAAAGCCCCGTCTCTACTAAGAATACAAAAATTGGCCGAGTGTGGTGGCACATGCCTATAATCCCAGGTACCTGGGAGGCTGAGGCAGGAGAATTGCTTGAACCCAGGAGCTAGAGGTTTCAGTGAGCCAAGATAGCGCCACTGTACTCCAGATTGGGTGACAGAGCAAGATTCTTCTCAAAAAAAAAAAAGTTTACCTTTGACGGCAAGGGGAAATAGAGGATGGGAGGCAAAGGGAAAACATGGGGTAGAGGGATAATTTTATTGCCAATGATTTCGTTTTAACAGTGGAGATGAGGCAACAAAGACGGACTGCAGGCAGCTCACTGGGGGTGTATAGACCTGCTGAGTTTATAAGTTATGCACTCAAGAAGTTTACCTTTGGCCGGGCATGGCGGTTCACGCCTATAATCCAGCACTTTGGGAGGCTGAGGCGGATGGCGGAGATTTGAACATATTTAAATGCTGACGAGCAGAGCCAGTAGGGAGAGGGGTTGAAGATTTGGGGAAAAGGTGATGATAATGGAGCAAGGCCTCTCCCTGACCCCACCCCACCCCACACACACCCAGAAGACAGGAGGGAACTGAGATTCAGAGCCAAGGGAAAGGAACTGACCTTGGATTACAAGATGGGCCTCGGCTATAATGAGAAGAAAATGGGCAGAGGTGCAGATAGGTTTGTATGTGACAAGTAGTTAAGGGAAGGCCTGCACAGTGGTTTCGATTTTCTCTGAAGTGGAGTCAAAGTTATCTGCTAAAACTGAAGGTTTACGTGAAAGGCAGGCATTTCAAGAGAATGGACACAGTTTGAAGCAGGTGAGGTAACTGTGTGTTAAGGTTTCTTAGGAAGGTCCTCATGGAAGCCCATTATCCTGCCCTAATTATTAATAGCACCCCCTTTCACTCTCAGAAAGTGCTGTAGTTTGGAGGATACGTTATGGCTACCCTAGAGCAGAAGCAAAATCTTACTAAAGGAATCATACTGAAACAGCTAAACTTTAAGAGTTCAAGGCTGCCCTTATCTTTTTCAGTCAACAAATTGCCCTAAAGATTTAGAAGGAGATGGTGGGTGGGCAGTGTGGAAGAGCATGCCTCTGGAACCAAACTACTTGGGTTCCTTCGTCTGCAGAATGGAATACTCACAATACCTGCTTTAAAGGGTGGTTGTGAAAATCAGATGAACTAACGGCAGAAAGCGTTTGGCATGGAGTTGGCACATGGTGAGGGCTCAATGAATGTGAGTCATGGTTATTACTGAAGGTTGGTTAAGCATAAAGACAGTGGGCTTTGGCATTAGGAAGACCTGGGGCCACTTGGTAATTGGCCAGGGTCTGTGATTATTGAAGAGAATGCACAGGAAGTCTCTAACATAAGACACGTGAATAGGTTTATTCAAGAACGTTAGCTGGCAGCACCAATCAGCCCACAGTCTAAAGAGACAGCAAGCATTGCTGTTGGGAGGTACAACCCAGCTCGGTGTTTTCCATGCCAGCCGCCTGTTCACCAGATCAGCCTGTTACATATGAAGAGATGGAACACGCTGGGCTGATCCCCTTAACCACACTGCAAGGGCAACCCATTCCTTGTATCTCAGGCTTCACACATCTCAGATTGGTTCATGAACATATATACCCTTCCCTCAACTTACCTCTTAAGTACAATGTGTCTGCCCTTCTTTCCTAAAATGGACTCGGCTCATATTCTTCTTGATTGCATGTCCTGTGACTCCCTGATGCTTATTGCTCTCAAAATGTAGGTTTCATACCACCTGCATCATAATCAAGCTGAGAGCTAGTTAAACGCTTATTCGGGCCAGGCACAGTGGCTCACGCCTGCAATCCCAGCACTTTGGGAGGCCGAGGCGGGCAGATCACGAGGTCAGGAGTTCAAGACCAGCCTGGCCAACAGAGTGAAATCCCATCTCTACTAAATATACAAAAAATTAGCCGGGCATGGTGGTGAGTGCCTGTAATTCCAGCTACTCATGAGGCTGAGGCAGGAGAATCGCTTGAACCCAGGAGGCAGAGGTTGCAGTGAGCAGAGATCGCGCCACTACACTCCAGCCTAGGTGACAGTGCAAGATTCTGTCTCAAAAAACAAACAAACAAACAAACAAACAAACAAACAAACAAAACAGAAATGTTGATTTGGACTCACTGAGTCATGAAGGGAGAAAGCAGAGTGTGGCCTGTGAATCCACCTGCTTATCAAGGTCCCCCGGTGATTCTACTCTAAGCTAAAGTTTGGGAATCACTGCGCTTCACCTGCTCTTCTGTTCTGTTGGAGCAGAGAGGAAGTTCCCCAGCCAGTGATATCTTTTGTTTCCAATCACAAAGGTTTTCTTTCCCCCTAAGTAAAGCCATGAAACAATACTCTGCTTCATTCTTGGTCTGGCCTTTGGAGAACATGAGAGGGGCTCTGGGAGCTTTTAATCTGTTCTCCTGGGCTTTCTGAGGAGCTGTCTCAAGGACTGCCGCAGGGAAGCAGGTGCAAGGCCAGGGAGCTTCAACCACAGACAGCCTGCTTTTATCTTTTCACGTAGGGAGTTCTGATGCAGAACTTGTTTGAAAATAGGGTGCTGTTGCTAAAAGAAAAAAGTTTAGAATCTATGATCTTGTCCAACCCTTTATTTCACAAATTAAAAACTAAAAAGCAAACAAACAACAAACAAAAACCAGAGGTTCAGAGTGGTGGAGAGACTTCCTCAAGGTCACAGTTTAACGGCAAACCTGGGGCCAAAACTCGGGTCTCCCGTGTCTTGTTGGCAGGATTTTACTTGATTAAACAAATTTGAGAAGTAACAAAGCTATAACTGGCATATAGAAAGCCCTCAGTGTTATTATTATTGTTGATGTCATCAATAACTTGTATTTGTATTCTTTTGCTGTTATTAATTTGTATTTGAGACTGGAGGCACACAAAGAAAGCACAAAGGAAACAGAGGGGAGTGGCTTGAGGGAAGCCCTGGGCCACCCAGACGGGTCTGCACACGATGCCATTTTTCTTAGTTAATTCAGCACTTTTCACAATACAGGCTCAAACTCTAACTCATCAATGTCCCAGAGTTGATCAGAATTTGGAATGCTGTCTCATTTTATCAGAGACGGCATCAAACTGACATATAAAATTAGCCATTCATCCTACAATTATTTATCAAGCTTCAGTTAAATGCCAGGCACTGTTCTAGGTGTGGGACACAGCAGTGAACAGGAAAACTTGAAGCTTACATTATCGTCAGAGTCAAGGTTGGGGGAAAGCAATACGCAACAAACAGATCTGTACTGTCTGATCAGAACACTTCATAAAGCACTGTGAGGAAAAACAAGGCAGGATAAAGGAACACCAAGGGATGGGGGCAAGAAGCCTTCTTTGGTTAGAGTGGTCTGATCAAATAGGCCAGTTGCAGCTCCATCGCCCTGACATTCCCTCCCTGTACACAGTCAGTATGGGGAGTTGTCAACAGAAGGCTGCCTAGGGAACGTGGTGCTAGAGGAAAGGAGATGAGCTAAGATTCAACACTCTGATGACAATCTATGGTGTCCATCTCCAGCGAGGCTCCTTCTGTGAGGTTGCCTGGATACTGCGTCTGGCTGACAGAGTCCCTAGACAGAACTTGAATAGGCACTGTCAGAGTGTGTACTTCTATGACTCTCCTTTTGCAATGGGTCCACAACACCCATCTCATTTTTCTAATAAGGTACGTACCTTCATTTGATTATTTGTGTCATTAGGGATAATTTGCATACCTCATCTTTGATCCACTAAGTATTGTCTTAATACTTTAGAACTCACAAGGCAATCTCATTTTCTCCTTTTCCAGGGCTATTCACTTTCCTTAACCCCTACATTAAAATGTTTCTTTTTAAAAAGATATAAATTATGCTTAATTAACAAATCATAATTATACTACATTTATATAGTACAATGTGATGTTTTGATATATGTCTACAATTCTGAGTGATTAAATCAAGCTAATTAACATATCCATCACTTCACTTCCTTGATATTTTTGTGGTGATAAATTTGAAATTACACTCTTAATTATTTTGAAATATACAAAGTATTATTATTGATTACAGTCATCCTGCTGTGCAGTAGATCTCAAAACTTATTCCTCTTGTTTACCTGAAACTTTGTACCCTCGGACCAGTAATTCCCCATTCCTTCACTCCTCCTCTGCCCACTGCCTCTGGTATCCATTATTCTTCTACGAATTCAACTTTTTTTTATATTCCACATCTAAATGAGATCATGCAGTATTTATCTTTCTGTGCCTGGCTTATTTCACTCAGCATAGTATCCTCTAGATTCATTTGTGTTGTCCAAAATGACAGAATTTCATTCTTTTTAAAGGCTGATTAGTATTTCATTGTGTGTATACACCTCATTTTCTTTATTTATCCACTGATGAACATTTAGATTGAGTCCACATCTTAGCTATTGTATATAATGCTACAATAAACATGGGAGTTCATGTTAAAGGGATATCCCTTCAACACAGTCATTTTAATTTCTTTGGATATATTCTCAGAAGTGGGATAGTTGGATCATATGGAAGTTACATTTTTAGTTTTTTGAGGAACCTCCATACTGTTTTCCATAACAGCTGTACTAATTTACATTCCTACTAACAGTGTACAAGTGTTCCCTTTTTTCTGTGTCTTCATCAACACGTTATCTTTTATCATTTTGATAAAAGCTATTCTAACAGGTGTGAGGTGATACCTCATTGTGGTTTTAATTTGCATTTACTTAGTGATTACTGATGCTAAGCATTTTTTAATGAACCTGTTAGTCATTTGTATGCCTTCTTTTGAGAAGTGTCTGTTCAAGTCATTTGCCCATTTTTTAATCAAGTTACTTGTTTTCTTGCTAATGAGTTGTTTGGATTCCTTATATATTTTGGATTTTAACTCCTTATCAGATGTATAGTTTGAAAATATTTTTTCCCATTCTGTGGGTCTCTTCACTTTGTTGTTTTTGTTTTTTTGTTTGTTTTTGTTTTCGTTTTGCTATGCATAAACTTTTTAGTTTTATGCAATCCCATTTGTTTATTTGTGCTTTTGTTACCTGAGCTGCCAGAGTCAAATCCAAACAATTCTCGCCCAGACCAATGTAATGAGGGTTTCCCCTTATGCTTTCTTCTAGTAGTTTTACAGTGTCAAGTCTTACATTAAAGTCTTTCCCATTTTGAGTTTTTTTTTTATTATACTTTAAGTTCTAGGGTACATGTGTACAATGTGCAGGTTTGTTACATAGGTATACATGTGCCATGTTGGTTTGCTGCACCCATCAACTTGTCTTACATTAGTTATTTCTCCTAATGCTTTCCCTCCCTTGAGTTGATTTTTATGCATGGTGTAAGATAAAGATCTAATTTCATTCGTCTGCATGTGGATAACCAGTTTTCCCACACCATTTATTTTATTTTTTTTATGCTGCAGCCATTTATTAATTTTTTTTCACACAAAACAATAAACATTTTCTAAAAATACATACAAACAAAAAGATGCATATCAAACATATTAGGAAGGTTGCACATGGGAAGATGGGGAATACAAATGGGGGGTAGGAATTAAAGAAAATAAATGAGAGAGGGACTTTGTATGGATCAATGATAATAACTCAATCCTCTATTTGACAAAGAAGAAGGAGAAGGAAGGGGAAGAAAAAGAAAGTGGGATAAAGGATCAGAAAGGGAGGAAAATAGAAAAAATTAGAGTATGACTCCAGGATCGACCTGTTTTTTTGTCGCTGGGTTGGTTGGTTGGTCTGTTGTATTTTTCATATGTTTTGCCATGTTGGCCAGGCTGGTCTCGAACTCCTAGCCTCAAGTGATCAACTCGCCTCGGCCTCCCAGAGTACTGGGCCTACAGGCGTGACCCACCACGTCCAGCCCCCACATTGCTTCTGGCCTCCGTGGTAGACCTCCCAGACGGGGCGGCCAGGCAGAGGCGCTCCCCACATCCCAGATGGGGCGGCCGGGCAGAGACGCTCCTCACTTCCTAGACGGGGTGGTGGCCGGGCAGAGGGGCTCCTCACTTCCCGGAAGGGGCGGCCAGGCAGAGGCGCTCCTCACATCCCAGACAATAGGCGGCTGGGCACAGGCGCTCCTCACTTCCCAGAGGGGGCGGCCGGGCAGAGGCGCTCCTCACTTCTTCCCAGAAGGGGCGGCCGGGCAGAGGCGCTCCTCACTTCCCAGATGGGGTGGCCGGGCAGAGGCGCTCCTCACTTCCCAGATGGGGAGGCTGGGCAGAGACGCTCCTCATTTCTTCCCAGACGGGGCGGCCGGGCAGAGGCGCTCCTCACTTCCCAGACGGGGTGGCGGCCGGGCAGAGGTGCTCCTCACATCCCAGACTATGGGCGGCCAGGCAGAGACTCTCCTCACTTCCTAGACGCAGTGGCGGCTGGGCAGAGGCGCTCCTCACATCCCAGACGGGGCGGCGGCCGGGCAGAGGCTGCAATCCCAGCACCCTGGGAGGCCAAGGCACGCGGCTGGGAGGCATAGGCTGCAGCGAGCCAAGACCAGGCCACCGCACTCCAGCCTGGGCAACACCGAGCACCGAGTGAGCGAGACTCCGTCTGCAGTCCCAGCAACTCGGGAGGCCGAGGCGGGCAGAGCACTCGAGGTCAGGAGCTGGAGACCAGCCTGGCCAACATGGCGAAACCGCGCCTCCAGGCAAAGGAGAAAAAGCAGGCAGCGGTGGTGGCGCGCGCCGGCAATCCCAGGCAGCCCGCAGGCCGGGGCAGGAGAATCACGGGAGCCGGAGGTAGGGAGTCTGCAGCGAGCCGATGAGATTCCAGTCTGGGCCACAGAGGGAAGAAAAGGAAGGAAGGAAGGAAGGGAGGAAGGGAGGAAGGGAGGAAGGGAGGAAGGCAGGAAGGGAGGAAGGGAGGAAGGGAGGAAGGGAGGAAGGGAGGAAGGGAGGAAGGGAGGGAGGGAGGGAAGGAAGGAAGGGAAGGAAGGAAGCTCCCGCACCATTTATTGAATAGATTGTCTTTCCTCATTGTAGGCTTTTGGAACCTTTATCAAAAATCAATCAGCTATAAATGCGTTGGTTTATTTCTGTTCCATTGGTTGATGGATCTGTTTTTATGCCAGTATTTGATTACAATTGCCTTATAATATACTTTAAAGTCAGGTCATGTGATGCCTCCAGCTTTATTATTTTTGCTCAAAATTGATTTGGCCATTTATGGTCTTTTGTTGTTCCCTACGAATTTAAGGATTTTTTTTCTATTTCTGTGAAGAGTGACATTGGAATTTTAACAGAGATTGCCTTGAATCTGTAGATTGTTTTGGGTTAATATGGACATTATAACAGTATTAACTTTTCCAATCCATGAACATGGAATATCTTGCCGTTTATGTGTGTTTTCATCCATTTCTTTCATTAGTGTTTTATAGTTTTCAGTATATAAGTCTTTCACCTCCTTAGTTAAATCTACATCTATTTTATCTTTTGTTGCTATTGTAAATGGGATCATTCTTAATTTTCTTTTTGGATAGCTTGTTATTAGCCTACAGAAATGCTACTAATTTTTGTATGTTTATTTTGTATCCTGCAACTTTATGGAATTTGTTTATCAGTTCTAAGTGTTTTTTATTTTTAGGGTTTTTTATATATATAAGATCATTTCATTAGCAAATGAAGACAATATCACTTCTTCCTTTCCTATTAAGATGGCTTTTCTTTCTTTCTCTTGAATAATTGCTCTGGCTAGGACTTCGAGAACTATATTGAAAAGGAATAGTGAAAGTGGGCATCCTTGTTGTTTTTCTGATATTTGAAGAAAAGCTTTCAACTTTTCTCCATTGAGTATAATATTAGCTGTGGGCTTGTTGTACATGGATTTTATTGTGTTGAGGTACATTCTCTCATACTTACTCTTTTGAGAACTGTTCACACCACTCCATCTCATTTTTGTAATTCTTTAGGGATAACGTGCATGCCTCATCTCTGATGTACCAAGTATTTACTTAGCACTTTGAGACTCAGAAGGCAATCTCGTTTTCTCTTTTCTCAGGGCTACTCACTCCTCTCCTTCCCATTAAATATTTTCCATTATCACATGCAAAATCCTCTCTCTTCCCTGTCAAGTTTCCCAAATACCCTGCCAATTACAATGGTTTTGTGGCACCCATGGTACTCTTCTCTCTTGGTCAAATCCTTCTTTGTAGGGGAGAGAGGGACTTTCTGGGATTCTGACCTTGGAACATTGAAGGTGGCTTGGAGTTTGAATCATTGGATTGTGCGGCAGGATTTCCTATGTCTGAGAGGTTTCTTCCTCTGAGAGAAAAGAAGCCTGGTAGCAGCACACCAACAATGGAGACATTTTCTTCTAGTCTATGGAAATGGTTAAGAAGTAGGGAAGGGCCGGGCGCAGTGGCTCACGCCTGTAATCTCAATACTTTGGGAGGCCGAGGCAGGTGGATCACCTGAGGTCAGGAGTTCGAGACCAGCCTGGCCAACATGGTGAAACCTTGTTTCTACTAAAAAAACAAAAATCAGCCAGGTGTAGTGGCAGGCACCTGTACTCGGGAGACTGAGGCAGGAGAACCGCTTGAGCCCAGGAGGTAGAGGTTGCAGTGAGCTGAGATCACGCCACTGAACTCCAGCCTGAGTGACAAAGCGAGACTCCATCTCAAAAAAACAAAAGAAGAAGAAGAAGAAGAGGTAGGGAAGGGCTTGAGGATTCCCCCTCAAACTACTAGAAGAGGAAATGGGAAACAGAAGGAGAAGTGGAGGGTCAAGCAGCAACCACTGCAACAACTCTCTGGATGGAGGAAGAAGAGGTGGAAAGAAGTTTTCTATGATGGACAATTTCTAGCACTAAGGATAGCCAATTTTGCTGACTGTGGATAGCTGCCTGGGGGGATGGAGAAGGGGGGAAGGGGTATAGTCCCTAACTCCTTACCTTCCCAAGCTCACCTGATGAGGTATTACCCAAAGGCTATGCAGCTAAGTCCTTCCTCTAGAACAGTGGCTGCTGAACTTAAAAAAAAGTCCATGCAAACTTTCCTCAATGGAAATATTACAAGAAACTCAATATGATAAAAAAATAAACTATTCTTGTAGAAGCTGGAGGGAGTATCCCATCTCAGCACTTTGCTTAAACCCCAAGGCTATGTCTTGGAGCCGTAAGGGTTCTAGGGAGCCCCTCTGCTCGGGGATTGCAGATGGGCAAAACAATGGAGCAGCACTGGCAGGTGTAATTCCTGGACTTTCATCTCCATTTCAACTAGAATAGCTGGACTTTCATCTAGTTACATATTGGGCTTATGAAAATATTTCCTAAACAGGGGAGAGGAATATTTTCCTTAAAAACACGTTCCTACACCCCACTCAAAATCCTTTAAAATAGCGTTTATTAGCCAGGTGTGGTGGCTCATGCCTGTAATCCCAGCACTTTGGGAGCCCAAGGCAGGCAGATTGCTTGAGCCCAGGAGTTCAAGACTCACCTGGGTAACATGGCAAAACACTGTCTCTACCCAAAATACAAAATTAGCTGGGCATGGTGGTGCACTGGTGCACTTCTGTAGTCCCAGCTACTCAGGAGGCGGAGGTGGGAGGATCGCTTGAGCCCGGGGGTGAAGGGGGAGTGGAGACTGCAGTGAGCCATGATCACACCTCTGCACTCCAGTGTGGGTGACAGAGCAAGACACTTCTCAATAAATAAATAAATAGATAAATAAATAAATAAAATAGTGTTTATCACCTTTTGTATAGCCTTAAAACCACAAAAGCATGCCATATGCTCCTATATGTAATCATGGCTCACTCTGGCAGAGGTCCTCAAAGTTGGGCTTTCTGCCTCCATTGAGAATCACTAGCCTGGGTTTAGCTGAATTATTAGAAAGATAAAACCCAAGCCACTTCATATGAGGATGGTGCAGACTTGCTCCCCTGAAATGCTTTGTTGCAATCAATGACCATGGCCTGTGTCAAAGAGTGTTATAAAGCAGGAATATTCAGTGGGGCTATGGAAAAGATAAGGCTAAATATGCTGTTCATTATCATCACACAGTGTTTTCTTGAGAAAAAAATGCCTCCCAGTGGTAGGAACAGCAGGGCCATTTCTCTGAGCAGCCCTGTGATTTTACAGTAGACTTTATTGTCCTCTTGGAGTTGCTGCTGGAAAGCAGAAAGCTGCATTTGTAGCCCTCCTGTAGCCATGGATAGAACACTAAAGCATAGTTTGGATACTGAGCTTGTTCCTTGCTGCAACTTATTTTCCTACCCTACTTTCTTCTAACCTCATCTTCCTAACTAGTATTTTATCTTGCGACAGTGTGTACATTTTGTAAGATGTATGTGAGAGTCTAGCCAAGTGTACAGTCAGAAAGAATAGTCTACACAGGACGGCCCTCACTTCTGATACCAACTGCAAGTTCAAGGAGTTCCAAAAACTACCCTCAGTTTTAATAATTTGCTAGAAGGATTCACAGAATACAATGAAAGCTGTTATATTCGTGGTTATGTCTTATTGTACAGGAAGGACACATATTAAAATCAGCCTAGGAAAGAAGCGCACAGAGTCCGGGGAAGTACTAACTATGTCCTTTCCCATGGGGTTAGGACAGGGTACTCTTCTGGCATCAGTGTGTAACAATACACACACAATATTTCCAACCAGGAAAACTCGCCCAAGCCTCGGAGTTTTTACTGGAACTAAATCACACGCTGCCCACATGGCTGTCAGTCACCAGCCCTTCCAAAGGTCAGGCTGACACCTTTGTTCTCCAGTCCTTCTGGAGGTAGAAATGATAGTGCTTGGCATAAATCCCTCATCATAAATCACACTGTCGAACTGTCTGATGGCCAAGGCCCCTAGACAAACAAAGACACTCTTATCAGGCATGGCATTCCGGGGCCTAGAGATTGGCACCCCATAGCAGAGGGCAAAGGCCAGACCTCTCTTTGGGAAAGGCTGATTCTTCGCTAGGCAACGAAAATTCATCTTTAGAATAAGGCAACGAGAAGGAAGGAAGTAAGGAACAAACCAACCAATCAAACCACATCAGTCCGGCATGGCCGGAATCCTCAATCCTGCCCTGCACTGACAATGACACTGCTGGAGA
This sequence comes from Nomascus leucogenys, assembly GCF_006542625.1. Classification (NCBI taxonomy): domain Eukaryota; kingdom Metazoa; phylum Chordata; class Mammalia; order Primates; family Hylobatidae; genus Nomascus; species Nomascus leucogenys. Next base: position 41,522,153 of record NC_044392.1, on the reverse strand, counting down.
ACAAGGTCCCTCAGGGAGAAGTCCAAGGTGAAGGATTCTAGCAGGGACCCTCTGTGTTCATAGCCATTGAGCCCCTTTATGAGCTGGTACCCTGGGTTGGAGAAGGGAGGTTAAGGGTGCCACCCAGCTCTGAGTGAGATGAGGAGAGATATCACATAGTGTCCTCTGAGACCAAGGAAGGTGCAGAGATGCTGACACACATTGAAGCTGACTTGGACTCATTCTGTCACCTCATTTTATTGGGTAAGATTCCCAGGCATAGAAGGTTAGGACGTACAGTAGAAAGTGGGAGTCCTGGCAGCTTTGTAGGACCATTTGGGAAGGACACGGGGTCAGGGTCACAGTTGATACCCAGGCCCTTAGAGCTACTTTCATGAATCTTCAGGCCGCACCTGGACAAAACAGCTATTGTTTCTCCCCTGGTACTCTGAGGAGTCCTGGGGAACTCAGAGGCCTGTGATTGCCCCCTGCCCCCGCCACCAAAAAAAAAAAACAAAAAACTTGTCTGTAAGGCCACGGAGCTCCCTCTGCAGAACAGCATACAGACCCATGTCAGTGGCTCACCCCAGCAGCAAACGGGAAGCAGGAGACGTAGACAACCCTTGGGGTGGGGTGCGCCTGGAGAGCTTGGAGAGTCATGAGGGCCAAGCTGAGGATTCTGGGCTCCTGCAGGTCTCCCAAGCCCACATGCACATGGGACTCCCGCTCCTTCCACCTCTCTGTTCATGCCCTGTGTGTGCCTCTAGCTCTGGCCCCCATCCCACCCCTCACACACAACCTACAGCCTCACTGCAAGAGAGAAGTTGCCTATGTTTTAGGCCAAGAGCTAGAAGGCTCAGTGTTGGCGAGACCACAGGAAACCAGTTCTCTGGAAGGATCCACAACTTCTGTGGCTGTGAAAAGGTGATACATCTCACTGCTTGGGCCCTGTTGCCCTTGTTTTCCTAACGCTTGAGATTCCTTTCCCTCCACACATCTGCCTCCTCCAAGCTCCCCTCACTCCATGCCAGGCTGCTGATGGTGCAGTGATGACTGATACATTATCTTAGCCCCCAGGGCTCAGAGCCCAGTTAGAGGACAAGATGCATCAACAAGGGAGAGCTTTTGGGTTCACTCCTCTCTCTGGAAATGCTGTTCTCAGCCTTGCAGGGCGGGATCCCAGCATCCTGCTCTGACTTCACTGGGAACAAGAGGGAAACAGCTCCACCATGTGGAGCCGAGTGATCCCCAGGACAGATCCCCAAGATCTCTCCACTGAGGTAGAACAAGTACAGGATTGGAGGGGAACCCCTCTGTGCCTCACAGAGAAGCTGTACCACATCTTCCACAGCAGGGTCAGCGGGCCCATGATGCAGAGTAAGCACAGGACGGGACACAGGAGCTGGGATGCACATGGGGTGGGAAGCTCAGCCTGACCACCCAGGACCCTGGCTCCCTCCTCTCCTGGGAACACTTCCCACAACTCCTCTCCTCCCAGGGGGTCCCACTGCCTGATGCCCAGACCCCTGGGGGCGTCGCCACTCCCTCGCTCATTTACCCTGCACTCTGACCTCCAGCTGGGGGCTCTGCTTCTGGACCTGTAAAGCCCGGTAAAGCCTAGAGTCTCCCTCCTTGACTCCTGGGATGCAGAGTTCTGGGTGAGGGCCCCTGTCCTGCAAGGTGTGGCCGTCCTTGTGGAAGGAGAAAAAGAGCCTCGAGGCTGACCTCAGGGGGTGCAGCTTTGCCTGACATCTCAGGGTAACCAGGCTCCCCTCTCAGGGCTCAGGAGAGGGGGCGGCACTCAGTACAGGAGGTGGGAAACAGTCTGGGGAGATGCAGGCCCAGGACTCAGGAGGGGAGTCCTGGATGATAAAGCCCCAGGAGGCTGAGGCCTGAGCTTCTACTCATCCCAGGCTGCAGCCTGGGAACCCCGATGGGAGGCAGTTTCATCCCCAGGACGTGTCCTCTTGTCCTCACCCACAAGCTCTGAAATGACTCCCACACAGCCAGGCTCTTCTGGAATCTTGGAAGTCAGAGGCAGAGGGGGCATTCGAAGTCCTCTAGTCCACAGAGGGGAAGGGTGAGCCTGGACTGGTCCAGGCTCTTCCCAGTGCCCCTCTCCCAGAAATCTCCCCCATCCTTCCCCTGGCTCCATGTGTGCCCCATGGTGGGGAGAGGGGGGTATTGAGACAACATCTTGGGAAATCTTGGGGCCCCACACATTGGCCCAGCATGAGGGGCAGCCAGAGACAGGGGTCCTGTCCAGAAAGCTACTGACCTCTAGAGACGGGACCCCTGAGAGGCACCTCCTGCCCCACAAACTCCCAGGCTGGTGACTCACCTTGGACTAGAACCGTGGCAGTCTCTGAAGTTTGTGTGGAATATACATCACCTGCCCATTGCATCTGTACTGGCCACGGCTCTGCATTGTTGCTCCTCTCATGGACAGAGTCTGGTTTTCCTTAGAGAAATGAAGGAATTTTCCATCTCTGTAGAACTTCACCTGAGACAGTGGTGTATTCTTCCATCCCTGACATCGCAGAGTCAGGGCATCTCCTTCAAACACAGGGTTTGGCCAGGCTTGGAGGTACAGCCAGGCTGCGAGACAGAGGAATAGGGCAGCCCTGGAGCTGCAGGTCCCATCAGTCACTTCTCTCTCTCTGTCCTCCAGCCTAAGGCCTTTGCTGGGGATGGAGGCCCTTGGATGGTACCAGTGCAGTGTCACTGTCTCCAGTCCTTCATGCTGACCAGAGAAGGGCAGGACCTGGACTTCCTTTCCTCCCTCTCCTCCCTTTCCTTCTCTCCTTCCTCTTCTCTTCCCATCTGCCTCTATCCTTTCCCTTTTCTTCTCCCTTTTTCTCTCTCCCTGATCCTACCATATATTGGGTTTTCTTCCCCATTGACATATTTGCTTCCAGCTGGAATCATCCCAATTATGTAGCTATCTTATTCCTCCTGAACAGATTCCAATTTCTTCACACTTCACATGCTGCCCCAGTCCAGGCTGACCCAATAGTCCCCACCTCCAGTGACAGCTCCAGGTCCGGACCTGTGAGAATCCAGGGATTGAAGGAGCCTGATCTGGCTCGCTCCTACCTTCCTCCTTAAAGGCTCCTGGAGGTCCAGACTCCATCGATGCCCCACACCAATACCGATCCCCAGCAGGGGCTTCAGTTTCCACCCCAGCCATGCAGAGGCCCTGTCCTGTCTGTTCTCATCCTGAACTTACGTTCTCTGTCCTGATTGGGCAGGACAAGGGTCTCTCCCCAGGTATGGAATCTCCCACAGGTCAGGTAGCCTCAAGAGCCAACAGCCATGGCTGGGAGTCAGGCCTGAGGATCATGACGAAGGATGGCAGAAATGGGATTCATAGAAGAGTTCCCTTCTCATTCCCATTATGAGCAAGAAGAACACAGGTGTAATCAGCCTCTTCCTGGGCCATAGGCACCTTCCATCACTCCTGGAACTTATGAGGTTCACAAGGTCCCTGAGCATAGGCCCGGGTGTTCAAACCTGGTTTCTCTATTACCACCAACCACACAGCACTTGGGTTTCCAAGTGTGGTCTGAACTCCTTCCCCAAGCAGTAACATAGATAACTCCCTGGGAGTTTCAATACTCATATGTATATCAGAGATCTCATCTCTTTAACAAAGGTACTGATTCAATGGAAGGCAGAGAAGCAGGATTTATTTGTTATTCATTCATTGACTTATTCATTCATCAATCATTTATTGAGCACTTCTACATGCCAGGCCCTCAGGTATACACTAGTTCACAGTGTAGAAAGCAAAAAAAGAGACAAAGAGTGACAAGTGTGACAGAGGGGGCACAGAGAGGAACTGCTTAGTTCTACCTGGGGAGGACACCCAAAGAGGTGAAGTTGCCTTGACCTCATCTTGCAAGATAAGTATTTAGTATAAGGGAGATGTAGGGAGAGGCTGTTTCAAGATGTAGCCACATGAGCAAGGACACAGCCAGGAGTAGTCTGGGAACTGGTGGAGTGTGGCATGGCTGGAGAGACAGGCTGTGAAGAGGGTGTGCTAAGAAGTAAGCCTGGGGAGGCAGTAATTAGACGAACTCAAACCACACCAGAGCAGTGGGAAAGGAAAGGAGGGATTTGAAATTGGGAGTAATTGAATCAAACTTGCATTCAAGATCTGATGGTTGCCAAGTAAAGAATGATCAGAACGGGGTGAGAAAAAGACTGAGCCTATTGCAATTGCCTGGGCAAGAGAGAGAGGTGTCAGCTGAAACAATGGCAGTGAGATGAAAAGGAGGGCGTAGATCCGAGTGACACTAAGGAGGTAGAATCTATAAGACTTGATGATACAGACTTGAAGATTTGATGAGGGTGAGGGGCAAAAGAGAGGGAGGAATTCAGGATAATAGGAAATTGAGGACAAGACGCTGATCTGTAGGAAAATGTAAGTTAAAATGTGTTCATCTTCAGATGAGATGTTCTTGGCATGGCCAGGTGGAGATATCCCTCAGTTAAAGACTATATATACTTCAGGATCCATTCTGGGCTGGAGATAGAGACTTGTGAGTCATTTACATTTGGTGGTGCTTGAAGCCAGCTGTGTGGATGGAGCACTCCAGAACTCAAGGAAGGAGTATAGATTGTAGTGTGTGTGTTTGTGTATGTGTGTAAGTTGTTTTTAACCTGTTGCTTTTTATATATAAAGAATATCTATATAATATATATGGCTTAAAATAGCACAAGGGTAAAAACAACTAAGATGGTTATTAATAAGGAATTTGTTAAATAAATTATGGTCCAGCCATATAATGAAATATAATGTAGCCATGAGAAAGAACAAGGTAGATCCATAAATACCTATATGGAATGAGCCCAAGATAAAGTGTTAGTGAAAAACACTAAAAGCAACGTGTGAAGCCATGTGTATAGTGCACCTCCATTTGTATATAAAAAGAAACATGCATACATATTCACACACATACGTATGCTTGCATATGCATATAAAATGTTTAGAATATAAGGGAAGACTGGGTAACCAACTCAGGGGCTAGGGTGAGGGAGAAACAATTTTCACAATGTGCTTCTTTGTTCTTTTTTTAAAAATTTAATGCTTTTACTATATTCACATATATGTTTCAATTAAAAAGCTAGATTAAATAAAATATTCCAATCTTCTTTATTGCCCCATATAGCTTTCAATAAACCTCTCTTTCTTGAAGTTACCTGAGAATGGATCCATTCCTTGCAACTGAAGATTCTAAGGAACTGGGTTTCTCAGTATACAATGGGAATGGTTGGGAGGAGGTAAAGAGTAGAAGACAGTGTCAAGAATCCAGAGCCCAGCACCTGTAGTCCTAACTATTCGGATTCCTTGAGCCCAAGAGTTTGAGTCCAGCCTAGACAGCATATTGAGACCCCCATCTCCTGAAAGAAAGAAAGAAAGAAAGAGAAAGAAGAAAGAAAAAAGAAAGAAAGAAAGAAAGAAGAAAGAAAGAAAGAAAGAAAGAAAGAAAGAGAAAGAAAGAAAGAAAGAAAGAAAGAGAAAGAAAGAAAGAAAGAAAGAAAGAAAGAAAGAAAGAAAGAAAGAAAGAAAGAGAAAGAAAGGTTGTACCTAGGGGAAGGGTAGATGAAAAGATGAACAATGCGACTGGGAAGATTTCCTAATCTCACCAGAGCCTGGCTCCACCTTAAGGTAGGTAGATGGACAAGTGTAGCTACCTGGGTCACAGATGCTAAGATGACATCCAGACAGGTCAGAAATTAAGAAGAAAGGCAGATGAGGAAAGATAAACTGTATCTTATAAGACAGATTCCTGGCACTCTTTTCTTTTTTAAGTTTCCTTTTTGCTTTCCCTAGTCCTGCATTTTTGTTGAAGGCAGAAGATTAGAGAGAGACAAAGAATGGCTGAGTTGATATCCTCGTAGTTGCAGTCTGAGTTCCCAGGTAGTACTGGAAGACGTGAGGTTAGCAGATGTAGTCTTTACTTCAGGAGAAAAAGAAGAGTTTTCTGCTAGAAGTTGGTTCTTGTCTCTTTTCTACCCTTCTCCCATGCCATCTCCCCAGTTATAGAAAAGATTAGTCATGTCCCTGCGCGATTAGCTCCCTATAGGGCCAGTGACAGCATCCTTCAGCTACTGCTGGTAGGGCTAGGACTTCACTCGGTACAGAAGCCTGGTGTAAATGGAAGAAAATGACCAAAGAAAAGCGGAATGTGACCAGGCATAGATGTTCGCCACCAGGAACTGGGGAGGGAAAGGACCCTGAGCTTTCTCGCTTAGACCCAGACCACAGCCCTGTGCAGACAGGCACAGAAGCCTGAGCTCAGTAAGATGGAGCCAGCCATCTACACCTCAGCCAGACAGATGTCCCCTCAGACAGACATTTCCAAGAGTGGTCAGAATGGGACATGAACATAGGCGTACTCATGGAGACATGCAGGAACATGAGATCAAAATCTCACCAAACTTTCCATCACAGGGACCTGCCATGGGGAAAAGGGAGGGGGTGAGATTAGATAATAAGGACCTCCTGACAGAAAGAGTGGTTAGAAGTGGGACGTGAGCATACAGGAGGATCTGTGGCCTTTCTTCGTCCCTCTTCCTACACAGATTTGAAAACTGCCAGCCCCCACCACTGCCCCACCCCACCAGGTCATAGTTCCTATTAAGTTCCATAGGAACATTTCTGCACTGCATCCTGGCCATCCTGGCTTTAGGGTCTCCAAAGAGTGAGCCCATGTCATACCCCTCCCCACTTCAGGAGGAATAAGACAAAAGCGCCAGGTGAGACCTCAGTGACAACACCTCGTCCTCCAAGAAGAAGCAGGCAGGACAAAACTTAGGGGCAGGAGAGGGGGGACGGGGTGGGGAACTTCATAAAGGAGACCTTGACTTTGGGGTTGTTAGGAAAAAGGTGGCTTTAGACAGGACTCTAGATCTGATGAGGATGATCTCCAGAACCTGGCTCTACCTTAAGGTAGGTGGATGGACAAATGTAGCCACCTGGGTCACAGATGCTAAGATGGCATCCAGACAGGCCAGCAACTAAGAAGGGAGACAGATGAGGATGCATAAACTGTATCTTATAAGACAGATTCCTGGCACTCTTTTCTTATTTAAATTTCCCTTTTGTTTTCCCTAGTCTTTAATAAAAACTTGACTGAAGGTACCAAGGTGTGCTGAAGTGGAAGCAAAGTTCTCCAAAGTCCAGCATGGTAGACATCAGTGGTGGTAACCAAGGACAGACCCCAAGGCAAGGTGAATCTCAAAAATGGAACCTCAAGTCTATGCAGTCCAGCTGCCCTCCCCACCAGAAAGTCCTTGTTCCAGCCCAGCATCAGTGCCTCTGAGTTTGGTTAGTAGAAATGAAGGAAGAATTTCCTTGTAAAAATATAGACAGAGCAGTCCCTGGCTTTCTCCTCTTGCAGGAAGGAGGGATTCCCCCATTCCATACCATCTTTCCCCCGCACGGGCCCCAGAAATACTTAATTCGACTATGTGAAAATAAAGATTGTTTTTGGTTTGAGGGCATAGGGATCCATTTATCCTTATTCTTTATGAGGCACTAAATTAGCTTTGTATGTTATTAAATGTGTCTTATCAATGCTGTCGGCATTGTTTCATTTTAACTTCTATTTGGTGATGTTCAGTTTTCTGAATGTGTGGATTACTTAGCATGAGCAGAAAACCCTGCAAAAGTGGTGGAGGTAAGGAAAAGTTGTAATAATGGTTACAAAGCAGGAGGAGCATAAGGCTACCTAGGTGGTACAGTTTGAGTTGTTTTGGGAAAGCCCTTCTCAATCACCTCTCTCTAGGACACCACCCCAACACACATGAAATTCCGCTGATGTCTTTTTGGTTGCCACTATGTTCCCCAAGTTCTTTTAATGTGCAAACACTGGTAGGAAAATAAGAAGAAATCACATCATATCTCTGTTTAGAAACTGGTCTAAGATGTTTATAAATGTTCAGAAAAAATGTAAATCTCCTTGGGTAAGCAGGCTTAGATGAAACTATGAGCTCATGTCGGCAAATGTGCAAGCTTTAGCATTTAAGCCAAGTGCTTTAAATCAATCTGAGCTTCAAAAGGCAACAGTTAAAAGTCAAAGACAAAGAAATATTTTCTTGACTGGAAGAGATCTTCATGAGACTCTTTACCATGAATGACCTAGAGAAAATAATGTGTCAATTTTTTTTACTTTAATTCAACTCAACAAAGATGTATTTAATTCTACTACATGTAAGGCACTGTGGTAAGTAAAACTGAAGACACAGAGTTGCATAAAACAGTTCTGTCCCCAGACAGTCTAGCCATGCAGGACAAAACATGTATGGAGACACAAAGCGAAGTGTCAGGTTGCTGTGAGAGTTCAAAGAAAGGGAGATAGCCCATTCTGTTGAAGGTCTCACCAATAAATAGCATTGAGAAAGGATTTGGAGGCAGCCATAAATTAATAAACTGTACATGAAGGAACTTGCTCAGAGATTGAAAATCACAGGACATTTTAGGATGGAGCACAGAATCTGAGTGGGGAGTTAGAGGAAAATTAGGATGGGGGAGAAGATTGGGATGCTCTGAGCAAAACCAAGGCAAAGGAAGTTTAAGGCCAATCAGTAACGTGTGTCTTCCATCCTTTTCATTTTCTTCTGCTGTGGAGGGTTCATCCCTCTCCAGCCAACAGAACAATGATTCTGAACACACTTCCAGGAGGGACTTCTGGGCTGCAGGCACCTCTCCACGGTGGGCTGTGCCCTTGGACCTGCTCCTATCAGGGGGACTCGCCTTCTCATCTGGCTCGGTGCCCATCCTCCTGAGACCTCTTCCCCTCTGCCACATCCCCTGACGCCCTCCACCAGCCTTGTACCTTTCGTTCCTTTACCTCGTGGCTGAAAGTGACTGGTGGTAGAAAGACACCCAACCTCACTGCCCAAGTGCCCGCCCACTTCCTTCACTGATGGGCAACAGAGATCCCTGAGGAGCAAGGGCTAAAATGGGTTTAATTTCACCTCATGTCAGAGCTCAGCCCTATTCAATGCTTACTGTTCACTCTATTTTTTTTTTTTTTTTTCAGATAGAGTTTCAATCTTGTTGCCCAGGCTGGAGTGCAATGGTGCGATCTCAGTTCACCACAACCTCCGCCTCCGGGGTTCAAGTGATTCTCCTGCCTCAGCCTCCTGAGTAGCTGGGATTACAGGCATGCGCTACCACGCCCGGCTAATTTTATATTGTTAGTAGAGATGGGGTTTCTCCATGTTGGTCAGGCTGGTCTCGAACTCCCGATCTCAGATGATCCACCCGCTTTGGCCTCCCAAAGTGCTGGGATTACAGGTGTGAGCCACAGTGCCCAGCCTTACTACTGTTCACTCTCTAATGCTTTCCACGCTCTCTTCCATCACTCTCTGCATGTTGGCGTCTCTTGGACCCACCTGGCTTTCTTTGTGTCACACGCAAAAGCAGAACTCACAGGAAGGAGAAGCCTGCATACACTAAGGGACCAGGGCTCTCGATGTGTGAGAGGGGAGTGGAGGCAGCACATCTCTTAACTTCTGTGATAGGCTGAATTGTGGCCCCCAAAATTCCTATGTTGCAGCTCTGACCCCCGTATCTTGAAATGTGATTGTATTTGGAGACAGGGTATTTTAAAGAGTAATTAATTTAAAATAAGGCCATTAGGGTGGGCCCTAATCCATTCTGATTGGTGTCCTTATAAGAAAAGGAAACCAGGACACAGATGCACATAGAGGGAAGACCGTGCAGAGACACAAGGAGAAGACAGCCATCTACAAGCCAAGGAGGGAGGCCTCAGAAGAAACCAACCCTGCTGACCTTTGACTTTAGACTTCCAGCCTCCAGATATATGAGGAAATTAATTTCTGTTGTTTAAGCCACCTGGTCTGTGCCATGTGTTACAGCAGCCTGAGCTGACTCCTGCATCTTCTAAGCCTGTGATGTCCTCAAGAAAAGCGGAGGACAATTTCTGGCCCCAACCAAGAAAGGAGCGAGGGCAGCAACCTCACAAGCCAGAGGGGAAACAGCCTTCCCAGACCAGGGGATGCTGGCAAACAAGGCAAGCTCCTCTTTCCCGTCTGCTTTCCATTCTCCCGTGACTGCCTTAGAGCAGACTGTGCTGCTGCAGGCATCTCTGTGCTGGCAGGGAGTGTGCTCAGGTCTCCCTTCAAGAGAACCTGGTGCAAGAAGCCTCCAGCCTCCTGCTGCTGTATTTTGGATGTGTTGGGTGTTCACACTGCCCCATGCTGCTCCCAGCCAATGACTGAGCAAAGAGGGTGCCAGAAACAGGCCACTGTGCCTGATGTGAGGCCTCGCTAAGAGGCAAGCTCTGTTCTGGGACACTAAGCCTGGCAGGGACGTCCTGAAGCTGCACTGCAGTTTGAGGATCATCCTACCGGATCCTCTTCCCAGCCTGCTCTCCTTTCCCAGGTGTCTGACCTGCACTGCAGTCTGAAGTCTCTCCTGACCACTCCTGCTGCCCGCTCTTCATCCTTCACAGGTGTGGTGTTTCCCACAATGCCTCTGCAGGTCTAATCTTGTCTTGGTCTCTGCTTCTTTTAACAGATCTGGCTGCCCCTAGTTGTCCTTCCTTCGATTCATCCTCCACACTGTTAGAGTCCTCCTCCTTCTAAAGTCCAGATCTGATCTTGTCACGCTCTGCTTCCATTCTTTCCAAGATGTCTGTTTACTTACAAGATAAATTAGAAGCTTATGTCTCTTGAGTGAGACTCAGCCTGTGCTCAGCTGTCCACTCTCTTATTCTCTACCCAAGGCCCCGTCTTGACAGCCACATGGAACTATCTACACTCTTCTAAACGTCAATGCTGCTTCACATCAAGGCCTGTGGCCATATAACTCCTCCTTTTTGGAACATCTTTCTCTATTCTCATCACCCCTTCCTGCCACACACTCACTCACTCATACACACACACTTCTCCCAGTGATCTTTGAATTCCTGTTAAGATCCATGCAAATGTTCCCCTCTCGATAGAGGTTTCCTGGACACACCCAAGCAGAGGAAATCATGCCTCTCTTTGTGCTATTTTTAGCACTTACTAATATCTCTTATGACATTTATCAAACTGTCCCACAATTCTTTGTCTTTTAGGGAAGCCTTTAGGGTAGGCATAAAGTCATTTCTGTATCTCTAACACTAGCATAGTACATCGTGTAATGTTAAGTATGTCTATATGGGTACGTATGCATACACACACATGTGTGTAGGAAACATAACCACATGGCCGGGCGCAGTGGCTCACACCTGTAATCCCAGCACTCTGGGAAGCTGAGGTGGGTGGATCACAAGGTCAAGAGATGGAGACCATCCTGGACAACATGGTGAAACCCCGTCTCTACTAAAAATACAAAAATTAGCCAGGTGTGGTGGCACGTGCCTGTAGTCCCAACTACTTGGGAGGCTGAGGCAGGAGAATCACTTGAACCTGGGAGGTGGAGGTTGCAGTGAGCTGAGACTGCACCACTGCACTCCAGCCTGGTGACAGAGTGAGACTCCTTCTCAAAAAATAAAAAAATAAAAAAAAATTACATTAGAGTTTCTAGCTTGTATCTCAATATCTTGGCCATTCATTAGCACCCTGGTTAGGCTCCTCTCTTATCAACTTACCCTCATGACCAGCTTCTGCCTCCTGTTCCCATCAGAGGAGGTTTAAGGCCAATTAGCAGCAAGTGTCTTTCATCCTTTTTCTTTTCTTCTACTGTGGAGGTTCATCACAGTACTTCTATCAGTTCACCAGATGAAAGAGGCATCCATCTGTGCCTCTTCATCTGTTGGTTGAAATGCAGCACATATGATAAGTGGGTATTGAGAGGCCCTGGACTGGAGTCATAATCACTGATTATGTGCTGGAAGTCAGAGGGGACAGGGAAAGTCCCACTTTCCTAGGAAAAGGGTCCTCAAGTTGCCAAGAAAAGCAAGAGATCAAATTCCTCCAAGAAGTGGATTTCTGACCACTCCTTGGTTTGTTTTTTGTTTTTTGTTTTTGTTTTTTGCCTGAGTTAATTTAAGTTAGTTCCTATTACTTGCAACTAAAAAGTTTTAATGAATTCACTTGAAATACTATTGTTAGGAAGGAAACAACTTGCTTGAGAGGTCAAGCTTGGGTTGAAAGTCAACGTTGGCCAAGGCACTTAGAGAGCAATTAATCCTCGTGGCAGGGCAGGGATGGGGTGGAGGGGATAGATGATCTCTAAGGTCCCTTCTAAGAGGATAAGAATGCTTCCCCTGGTCAATGGTTCCAGCTAGTCTCCTCCCTCCCTCCAAAATGCGAAGCAAAAGGCAGGGAGAAGGTCTCCTTGCAGATCTTCAACTTTCTCAGGGAAAGAGACCCAAGTCACTCCCAGCAGAGTCCTGCATGGCAGCAAGGGGCCAGGAGGGGAGAAGAACAAAAGGCGCCTGGAGAAGAAAGGCAGTGCCTCTCCCTGCAGCAGCCAGGGCTGCAGATATGTTGGAGCAGGGGAGATGGTCTCTTCTAGAGCAGCATGAGCCGAGTTACACAGATGATGTAAGGAGGAAGTAGAGAAACTGCAGTCTCAGCTCAGAGTTTTCCTTACATGCTTGTGAAAATAAAGTCACCCTCTGTTGCAGGCTGAATAATGGCCCCCCAAGATGTCCACATTCTAATCCCTGGAACCTGTCCATGTTTTATTATATGGCAAAAGAGACTTTGTAGATGTGATTAAATTAAGGCTCTTGAGATTGGGGGATTAACCTGGATTATCAGAGTAGGCTTGATGTAATCACAAGAGTCCTTCTAAGAGAAAAGCAGGATGCAGCCCCATGATGGCAGAAGCGGAGAGGAAAGCAGAGTTGGGGACAGAAGACGCTATGCTATTGGCTTCCTAAAGACAGAGAAAAGGGCCACAAACCAAAGAATACACTTGCATTCTTCAGTAAATAGCAGCTGCCTTGGAGTATTGCTTGTTATTAAATGATTCAATACATGTAATAGTAATTGTTCAATAAATGCTTGCTATTATACCCTTGGATCTCTTAGAGGTGCACTGTCCAATATGGTAGCCACAAGCCACATGTGACCATTCGACACAAGTGTGGCTTTTCCGAATTGAGGTATGCTGTATGTGTAAAATAACACACCAAAATTCAGATACTGAGTACAAAACAAAGAATGTAAAATAGCTCAGTAATCTTAATATTAATTATTTGTTTAAATAACATTTTTAACACATCCAATTAAATAAAATATATTAAAATTAAATTTCACCTTTTTTTTAGTGTAGCTACTAGAAACTTTAAAATTCTGTATGTTGCTCACATTATATTTCTTTCAGATAGTGCTCTTTTGAGTCTCTGACCCGTTGCTGAATAGAAAAGTCTAGAAGCAAGCCCTACACATTTTGGGAAAGTGGTGTCATACACTGACTTCTTTACAGTCACCCCTGGTACTCGTCTGCTCCCTGGGCTCTGAATTTCTACACTGACTGAGGAACACCCCCGAGCACACCGTTAATTCTGGACTGACAGGTACAACTAAACCAAGAGAGTGAATTCAGTTGGCCTCAGAGACAACACAGGCCCCTGCACCAGGACAGAAGGAAGTAATCGCTCCTTTCTCTTTTAAATGTCCAATGAGTTCAGAGAACCACACCCCCGCACAGTGCCTCAGTGGGCACCTGTACACTCCATGCAGTGGCTATTCCTTTAATCCCTACCATCTGCTCCAAAATGTTTACCCAACAGTTTGCCATGGTGCTTGAACTTCTACCATTTGGGTGCCTCTTTGGAACAGGAAATTTAACTCTGTTTGGTGACCGTGCACAGGATTTATAGCTGTTGAGCCTCAGGAGCCATCAGGAACTGAGCTTGCTTTCTTTCCTTCTCTGGCCCTGCCCATTCACTCTCTGTCCAAGAGTGGCCCTAAACCAGAAGAAACCTCCCAACTCCCTTCTCCTGATGGTCCCTAAAGACCACACACATGGTCTGCTTCTTTATGAAAGGCTCCACTGCCAATCACTGCAGTGATACTGATGACAAAAGATGGCAACAATAACAAAGCTAGGCAAGCTTCAAGGGCTCCAGAATCTTACTCAGGTATCTCAGCCACAGGCCCGGGTCTATGGGGACTGAAAGGGACTTTGGCCACTGCCGTTATTCTTGAGAGTGGAGCTCACCACCCAGTGCCTGAAAGTAAAGGAGATGTGGGCTCAGCCCATTCTCCACTTTGTAGGCCTGAAGATGCAGCAGAGGCAGAAGAACAGGTGCTGCCCCAAGTGTGCAATTTCTACCTGAGAGGCCTCTAGGCTGGGTGATGTGCATTTCACAGGTTCTCGGCCTCTACCTCTTGATGTTCCTCACAATGTCCACTAAAAACTGTGTCTCTAATTAAAAACAGAATCACCATAAGATCCAGCAATTTCATTATTGAGTATATACCCAAGAGAATTGAAATCAGGGACACAGGCAGATATTTGTACACCCATGTTCACAGCAGCATTATTCAAAATAGCCAAAAGGTAGACACAACCCAGTGTCCTTCGACAGATGGATAAACAGGATGTGGTATATACATACAACTGAATATTATTCAGCCTTAAAAGGGAAGGAAATTCTGATAAATGCTACAACACGGATAGACCTTGAGGACCTAATGCTAAGTAAAAAAGCCAGACACAAAAGGATAAATATTGTATCATTCCATTTATATGAGGTACCTTAACTAATCAATTTCACAAAGACAGAAAGTAGATTAAGGTTGCCAGGAGCTGGGCAAGGGGTCACTGGGGACCAATTTTTTGATGGGTACAGAGTTTAAAGGGCAAGATAAAAAGAGTTCTGGAGATGGACGGTGGTGATGGTTGCACAACTATGTGAATGTACTCAATGCCACTGAAATGTACACTTAAAAATGTACATTGTAAATGGCAAATTCTGTTATGTGTATTTTGTCACTTTTTTAAAAGTACCTCTAATTTTTTAAAATTCTGTTCTTACAACATTTCTAACCAGAGCCAGGTTGCAATCAAATATGTTTTCAAGCATACCAATTTGAGAAAACTCATTCCCCATTCCTCACATTCCCTAATGGAAGAACCTTCACCAGGGAAACCCCTCACTCCCACCAACCTCTCTCAGTTCTAGGCACTCCTCCCCAAGGGTGGGCTTCATTCAGATGTGTCTTTGTCTGTCCTTAGAATCTGCTGGCCACCTGGGAGGTGCATACTTATCTGATCTCAGGGGCCTGGATGCTTCCACCCAGAACCCACGGGGGAGGCCTGCACTTTGGCAATAAGTTTACATCAGGGGCTGTTAGCAAGGCAAGCACATTTGGGTGCATGCCTGACATCAGATTCTGTTAGTAATAAACCTGATAGTTTTATTACCATCTTCTTGACTACTGAGAATAAGGAGATGAGATCACGGTTATCAGGACCTATGAACTTGGAGAAAAGTCTTTAACCACCGAGTTAAGTTCCCCTCTAATTCTCTTTATCAAGAACTTTGATTCAGAACCAGGCAAGAAAGAAAAAAGGTCTTACTCATTGATTCCCTAAAATCCAAGCATGACCAGGGTTAGACCAGAAGGTGAAGTCCAGGGCTTTCCGCTGGATCTAAGTTTCAGCAGCCTTGTCTAAGGAAGGTGGTTGCTAAATGCTGGTTATTAAGCTATTGTCTCTAGGATCTAAATCTACCCTTTTGCGCTTGTTTTGTGATGCTGGATCCAAGACTCTGGTAAGCATATTTCTCCATTGCCAGCTTGCTCGCTATTGGGTTCCGCTGACAGGGAGATTGGAGAGAGACTGGAAGGCAAGAGAAGGAAGAAATGTCCTTCCTATCAGCTGGCTACTCCTGGCAATAGGCCCAGGAATGGCCCTTCATCCCAGCAGCAGGTTGTCTCAGTCACCAGCTTCTTTTAGCGCCCTCAAAACAAGCCTCATGACACCTCCTCAGAAGGACCGTGTGAACGAGGCAGCACCCACTCTACAGAGATCTGAGCTCTGCAGGGCCCCTCCGTGATAAACAGAATCAGTAAGAGGGGGACTTAACTCAGTGGCTAAGGACTTTCCTCCAAGTTTGGAGGTCTTGATAACCCTGACTTCATTAACCCTTTACTGTCTTAGCCAGTGGGGTGGGAGGGAAAGATTTTTTCCTGTCCTTTTTCTTTGTTAGATCACTATTGTCTTGTTTTGCTTTTTTTTAGTCCACCAATAACTATTTAATTTCCTATATTAAACATTTCCTGTTAAAATACCTAGTGTGGTTGCTGTTTTTCTGACTGGGCCCTGAGTACTCTCTGGGGTTGAGGTCCGTGGCAGACAGCCCTTAGGGTGAACCTCATGACTCCCGTCTCTGGTGTCCATGGCCTGTATAATCTCTTCCTTTTGGGTGGAGGTGAGACGTGTTGACGTGAGTCCACCCATAGAATGTGGCAAAGGTGAAAGGACTTTGCAGATGGAGTTAAGGTCCCAAAGCAGTTGACTTTGAATTAACAAAAAGGGAGGTGATCTGGAACGAGCCTGACTTAATCAGGTGAAAGACCTTGAAAGAGAAACCCAGCCCTCCCTGAGATTGAAGAGATTCTCCTTGCTGAAGTAGCAGCCATTCTGAGGAAGCCTCCATGGCAAAGAACTGAGAATGGCCCCCAAGACCAGAGGAAGCCTCCAGCTGACAGCAAGCAAAACCCCAGGCTCTCGGCCATACCACCACAATAAAATAAATTTGGCCAACAACCTGAATGAGGTAGGAAGCAGATTTTCCCCCAGCAGAGCCTCCAGATGAAAAATATGGCTGAAGTTTCAGTCCAGCTGAAGCCTCGACTGCAGTCTCGTGAGACCCTGAGCAGAGGACTCAGGTAGACCACACCTAGACTCCTGACCCACGGAAGCCAAGTTGATAAATGTGTGCATTGTTGGGAGCTGCTCAATGTGTTGGTGATCTGCTATGCAGCAATAGAAACTAATACAACATCTAAAGACTTCATATGAGACAAACTAAACACTGTTCAAAGTACCCATGAAAATCCCAGAAGAGCTGACACCAACAGCCCAACACAGCCAGGTTTTTTCTTCCAGATTGGGACTTATAGTACCAATCAAAGAAGGTGGCTTTCATTTAGGGACCATGTGGTTCAAAACTACAAGTGTTTTTAAACATTAGAATCACACTCAGCATACTAAGATATCCCACAAGATAACTGAGATTTAGGGAAAGCAGATTAGCCTCTCCTTCTCACTCACATTCTGTGGTGTATATTCATTGAATGCAATAGCAGGTGGAGATTCTCTTACTATTTAAAGTGTTCTCTTGCTCACTGGGCACATTGGCACATGCCTGTAATCCCAGCACTTTGGGAGGCCAAGGTGGACCTCCCACTTGAGGTCAGGAGTTTGAGACAAGCCTGGCCAACATGGTGAAACCCCATCTCTACTAAAAATATAAAAATTAGCCAGATGTGGTGGCGCATGCCTGTAATCCCAGCTACTCGGGAGGCTGAGGCAGGAAAGTCACTTGAACCTGGGAGGCAGAGGTTGCAGTGAGCCAACACTGTGCCACTGCACTCCAGCCTGGGCGATAGAGACTCCATCTCAAAAAAAAAAAAGATTAATAATAATAATAGCAAAGTATTCCCTTGCTCAATACATAGTTGGGTTTGCTTAAGTTAAACAAGCATATAATGTAATTCCTTATTTGAGATTTTGTGTTTGTATTTTTAAATTAATAAGACATTTGTGACAAATTTTGGGGAAGCTTCTTTTATACTTTAAGACATCTAGTTTAGCCAAGACCATATTGAACCTGCCCATAGTCCATTGACAAGAGAAATGAAAATGCTGTTTCAGGAGGTAGCTGCAAAAGAATATGAATGCTTCTTTGGGCCCTCTGTGTAAAACATGGCAACAAAAGGACTCAAGCCAGATCTTCTATCTCCATCCACCCCAGAAAGAATAATTCATAATGAGTGAAAAACAGCAAAATTGTGTCACTAAAATGACCTGAGACTTGGAATTAGGCAAAAGAAAATTCTGTGTTCTTTCAGTGCAGTATGGGGCATGATTTCTATGGACTAGGTTATTTTACAATACTGTAGGAATACACCAGGCACAGTGGTTCATGCCTGTAATCCCAGAAATTTGGGAGCCTGAGGCAGGCGGATCCCTTGATCCCAGGAAGGACCAACCTGGGCAACACATTGAGACTCTGAGAGACAAGCGCTGGACACAGGGGCAGGCCACATGGGATGGTCTGGACAGGCTCTGCAGCACAGCAGCCTTCATGAGAAACAGGCAGAAGGACCCGGGCATGAGAAGTTACTGCAAACAAAAAGCAGCAGCAGCTATAAAGGGCCTTGTTCCCAAGCAACATGAATCATCTCTGAACTGGTCTGGTCCAATCCCTATAGTCTAACTAGCAAATATATTTTTTAAAATATTAGCAAACACATACCAAAAACAGATTTTCATCTTTGCCAAGTGTGTGTTTTTTTCCTACACCAACCTATTATCCAATTCTCCTACAACAACTGAGTATCCTATAATTCAGTTCAACTCTGAGACTCAGTGGCGGGCAGATTCCACAGGCTTAAGGGCACAGTCCCATAGGATTGCCCTCACTTCAGATGCCAGTCACAAGCATCAGATCCCCAGGCTACCCACATTTGCATCTGACTTGGCTACAAAGTCAGGCTTCCCACACCCCACCCCTTGCCAGGGTTCAATAATTTGCTAGAATGACTCATAGAACTCAGGGGCCACTTTACTTACATTTACTGATTTATTATAAAGGATACAAATGAAGAGCCAAAGGAACAGGCCCAGAGGGTGAGGTTTGGGACGCTCCGGAGCACAGGGCTTCTGTCCCCATGGAGTTGGGATACACCATCCTCCCAGTATGTGAATGTGTTCACCAACTCAGAACCTCATTGTTTAAAGGTTTTTATGGAGCTTTTATTACATAGGGATGATTGATGGAATCATTGGTCATTGGTGACTAAATTCAATCTCCAGCCCTTCTCCCTTCCCCATATGAGGAGGGGGTGGAGCTGAAACTTCTGAGCTTTAACAGAACTTGATCAGAACTGGCTTCCATCTTAAAGTGATCTAGGGGACACTGCCAAGAGTCACCTCATTAGCACAAACACAGATTGCTGAAAGGGGTGCATAATGAATAGCAAAAGATGCGCCTACTGCTCAGGAAATTTCAAGGTTTCAGGAGCTTTGCGCCAAGGACAAAGAACAAATATTTTTTTCCTGTTATATATTCCAGTGAATCCAGGCAAGTTCATCAGAAAGTCAAACATATTGGTTGTCACAGTATATCTAAATAAGTTATATTTTTCTATGAAATGACAAAGATCCTCATATTTGATCTAACCATATACTGTCCAAAAGAGGCACATCTAAAACAAAAATAAATAAATAAATAAAATAGATAGAAAAAGATATAGTATACGAAAAGAATTAAAGTTCTAAACTATTAAAATAAAGGATAAGTAGTAAAAATCAAGATCTGCAATGAAGATATGTTTGTCATAAATCTTTAGTTTCTGAATAAGACGAAAATGACCAAAACACATTGCTATGGAGATTTCATCAGTTCTTAACAGATCAAGTAAGCAAACAAAAGATGTAGAATGTCAGAAAAAAGTCATTGCTGGGATCCACTTTGTAAATATTAAAAAAAAAAAACAAAAAAAAACTTTTTCAGAGTCTATGGAACAATTTTTTAAAATTGATTACATATTAAACCACTAAAAACCTTAAATAAATTTCAAGCCCAGAGATTTCATGACTACACTGCATACCACAATACAGTAAAACTAGAAATTGAAAAAATGTGTAAACAAAAATCATCCAACTACTTGGTTTGAAAACACTCTTCAAAATAATCCATGGATCAAACAGGAAACCAAAACTGCAATTTACAGAACTCTTGGACAATAATGATAATGAAAATACCACATATCAACATCAAGAGAAGACATCCACATCTGTAATCAGAAGTGTAAAATCAAGTTTAGCCTAAAGCTGCAGACTTAAGTTATTTTAAGTTCGGCCTAAAGGCTTCTCAGTACATCGTGAACTGTAACCTACCTGGATGTAGAAACAGACTGTAGCCTACTTTTGTGTCAATCATCAAGTTTGGGCCAATCGCAGGCTGCCAACCATTCAAATCGTGTTCAAATAAGCCAAATGCCTGAGCTGTAACCAATCCAGCTGTTTCTATGCCTCACTTCTGCTTCCTGTAAGTCACTTTTCTTTTTCTGTTCATAAATATTCTTCCACCACACAGCAGTGCCATAGTCACTCTGATCCTATTCTAGTTTGGGAGGTTGCCTGATTCACAAGTCATTATTTGCCCAGTTAAGTTCTGCTAATGTTAATTTGTCTAAAGTTTATCTTTTAACAGAAGTGACTTCAAAGGGTTTGAGCAAAATGGTAATGAACATTTGTTGAGCAATTACTGTGTGCCAGACTCTGTGCTAAGCACTTTTACAAGTGGTTTCTCAATGATTCCCCATAACTAACCTGAATTGCTTTAATTATCAAATAAGAAAGAATGAAAATATATGAAGTAAGCATATAACTCAAGATGTCAAAAAGAGGGATGTTAAATTAAGCTTTAGAAACAGAATAAAGTAATAAAGTTAAGAGATGAAACTCATGAGAAACCTGTGAAGGAACAGAATTGATCAATCAGCCCCAGCAGGTGTACATAGCAGAAGCTGTCGTGCTCCCCCCATATGCTCAGAGCCACATCACTTCAGTGTCTTCCGAAAGAATTCCAATGTCAGTGTCTGCATTCCTTTGCCTACCAGCCTTTTCTGAGGCTGTAAGAACCCTTTCTGCCTGTGCCTGAGACAGGCTATAAGTGCCAGGGAATTAACACCCTGACACCACCCACCGCCACACACAGTAACCTTCAACTGGTGACTGTCAAGAGTTGTATATAAATAACTCCCCTCTGCCACCTCAGGAGTGGAACCCCTCTGAGGCATGCTTTTACTCCCCAGATATTCTCATCATGTCCCAGTGCCTACAGAGGCAGCTGCGGCTGGATAATTCCTCCTCTACGGGCCACATTTCTACCCCTGTGTCTCCTCCCTGCTCCCCACCAGGATTTTCCTGCACCAACCAAAAAACAACTTGAACTCAAATCCTTTTCTCAGAGGGAAACCTAAGCCATACACTGAATAAACACTAAAAAAAAAAAAAATCAGCCAGGCGTGGTGGCTCATGCCTGTAATCCCAGCACTTTGGGAGGCCGAGGCGGGCGGATCACCTGAGGTCGGGAGTTTGAGACCAGCCTGACCAACATGAAGAAACCCCATCTCTACTAAAAATACAAAATTAGCCGGGCATGGTGGCGCATGCCTGTAATGCCAGCTACTCAGGAGGCTGAGGCAGGAGAATCATTTGAACCCGAGAGGCGGAGGTTGCAGTGAGCCGAGATCACACCACTGCACTCCAGCCTGGGCAACAAGAGTGAAACTCCGTCTCAAAAAAAAAAAGAAAAGAAAGAAAGAAAGAAAGAAAGAAAGAAAGAAAGAAAGAAAGAAAGAAAGAAAGAAAGAGAAAAAAGAAAGAAAGAAAGAAAATATCCTACACCTATGGAGGGGGAAGAAAGAAAACAAAAATGGGCCATATTAGGAATGACACATTATAGCCTCAGATAAAACTAAAGATTATAACCATGCCTATAGATTAAAATTTTTAAATATTTCTATGTTAAACTGTATACTAACTTATTTGAAAATCTTAATAAAATGGTAAATTTATGGGAAATATATAAGTAAACAAAACTAACTCGAGAGAATGTAGGTCTGAAAAGACTAACAAACATGGAATAAATTGGAAAACGTTGGCAAAGAATTGCATCCTCCAAAGATAGATCTAGGTAAATAGGTCTAGGTAGATAGCTCCTTAATATGACAAAAAATATATATTTCAAACCAACAGCCAGTTGTTAATGCTATCCAAAAAAAGTAGCCTCTACAATATTAATAGTAGATGAAATAGATTTCAAGTCAGAAATATGACTAAAATAGCACCAAAAAGAGAAAATTACATGCCAACCTGACTTATGAATATAGACGCAAAATCCTGAATAAAATATTATCCAATTAAATGCATCAGTGTGATAAAAAAGTAATGCACTGTGATCAAGTAGGTTTATTTTTATAAGAATGCAAGTACCAAATTAGAATAACTATTAATATAATATTACCCATAAGAAGAAAAAGATTAACTCAATAGACACTAAAAACATACTTTTTTGATATTAAAAAAGAAAACTAAATAAACTAGAATGAAAATATACTTATTTAATGGGAGAAGAAATATTCATCTCAAACCAATAGGCAATATTATATTTAAAAGAAAAACTGTAGAGACACTATCAATAAAGAGTACAGTAAAGATGGTTGCCATCGTCACTATTATATAATGTTGTTATGATAGCTGTAAATTTCTATTTTTGATAGATGTACATTTCTGTTTCATTGCAGAGAAATTTACAGCTATCATAATATAATAGAAATACAAATGTGCAGCTATCATAATATAATAGAAATATAAATGTACAGCTATCAGAATCAGAAATGTAATAAGTATACAGCTATCAGAAAAGAGGAAGGTCTTGGCCAGGTTCAGTGGCTCATGCCTGTAATCCCAGCACTTTGAGAGACTGAAACGGGAGAACTGCTTGAGCCCTGGAGTTTGATACCAGCCTGGGCAACGAAGTGAGACCTTGTCTCTACAAAAAAAAAAAAAAAATTTAAATTAGCTGGGCATGGCGGTGCATGACTGTAGTCCCAGTTACTTAGAAGGCTGAGGCAGGAAGATCACTTGAGCCCCAGAGACTGAGGCTGCAGTGAGCCATAATTGTGCCACTGCACTTCAGCCTGGGTGACAAAGTGAGACCTCCATTTCAAATAAAAGAAAGAAAGGAAGAAAGTCTTAGTTGCAGTTGACATAATTGCCTATCTTTAAAACCCAAGAATATTGTAGAAATAAACAAACGCCACTCAGAGAAAACAAGCAGAGGCTATTTATGCTGAGCTTGCTATTTTTAGTGGGTGGTCAGCCACTATCACTTGCGTTGAGCAGAGTCACAGGCAGGCAGGGAGTAGGAAAGCATTAGAGCAGGGGAAAAAGGAAGGGAAGATTTCAGATATGCTCTGTGCAATGTACTGAATGTTTGGCCACCTGCCACATACACACACACACACACACACACACACACACACACAAAATCATGTATTGAAACCCACCCCTAATCCTAATGTGATGGCATTTGGAGGTGGAACCTTTGAGAAGTGTATTAGTCAGGGTTCTCTAGAGGGACAGAACTAATAGGATATATATCCCTTTATACTCATATATATATATGCGCGTATATATATATACGAGTATATATATATACGCGCATATATATACGAGTATATACATATACGTGCATATATATACGAGTATATATATACACGCACGTATATATATATGAGTATATACATACACGCGTGTGTATATATCGGTATATATACACGCACGTGTATATATGAGTATATATATACGCGTGTATATATAGGAGTATATATATGTGTGTATATATATAACGAGTATATATATAGGAGTATATATATACACGAGTATATATATAGGAGTATATATATACACGAGTATATATATAAGAGTATATATATACACGAGTATATATATACGTATATATATACACGAGTATATATATACGAATATATATACACGATATATATATACGAATATGTATACACGATATATATATACGAATATGTATATACGATATATATACGAATATATATATATGATATGAATATATATATACTATATATATACGAGTGTGTATATACATATATATACGAGTGTGTATATACATATATATATGACTGTGTATATATATATATATGGAGTTTATTAAGTAGTATTAACTCACATGATCACAAGGTCCCACAATAGGCTGTCTGCAAGCTGAGGAGCAAGAAAGCCAGTCGCAAAGCTGAAGAACTTGGAGTCCAATGTTCAAGGGCAAGAAGCATCCAGCACAGGAGAAAGATGTAGGCTCGGAGGCTAAGCCAGTCTCTTTGCTAAAGCATAACAAGAGTCACCTTTGCTCCAGTTCCTAACAAGTTCTTTATCTTCATGTAAAACCACCTCAGCCTAGATTTCATTGTCTGTATCATTATTAGCATTTTGGCCAAAGCCATTCAGCAAGTCTCCAGGGAATTCCAAACTTTCCCACATTTTCACGTCTTCTGAGCCTCCAAACTGTTCCAACCTCTGCCTGTTACCCAGTTCCAAAGTTGCTTCCACATTTTCGGGTATCTTTTCAGCACTGCTCCACTCTACAGGTACCAATTTACTATATTAGTCCATTTTCATGCTGCTGATAAAGACATACCAGAGACTGGGCAATTTACAAAAAAAAAAAAAAAAAAAAAAAAAGAGGCTTATTGAGCTTACAATTCCACATGGCTGGGGAGGCCTCAGAATCATGGCGGAAGGTGAAAGGCACATCTCACATGGCAGCAGACAAGAGAAGAGAGCTTGTGCAGAAAAACTTCCCTTTTTAAAAACCATCAGATCTTGTGATACTTATTCACTATCACAAGAACAGCACGGGAAGGACCTGTCCCCACGATTCAATAACCTCCTACCTGGTCTCTCCCACAACATGTGGGAATTCAAAATGAGATTTGGGTGGTGACACAGCCAAACCATATCAAGAAGTAATCAGGTCATGATGATGGAGCCCTCGTGAACAGGATTGGTTCCCTTATAAGAGGCCAGAGACCTCTCTCACCCTCTTTCTGCCAAGTGAGGATACAAGAAGATATCAGCAGTCCGCAACCCAAAAGAGGGTCCTCACCAGAACTCAATCATGCTGGCACCCTAATCTCAGACTTCCTGCTTCCAAAACTGTGAGAAATAAATTTCTGTTGTTTATAACCCATGCAGTATGGTACTTTGATAAAGCAGCCAGAATTAAGACACTCTGATAGATTTTTGGCATGGGAAAGCAGGAGGTAGGCTAACTAGAAGCATCCTATGTGATCAATTGGAGAGCATATTTGGCTTTCCTTGGTTGGTCTTGAACTGGAAGCAGGGGCAAAAATTGAGGGAGCAGGCCATCATTGACTAAGTACTGATATCTGGGCCGACCGCTGCAGAGGTCCTGCTCTGACTTCCTGGGCTGGTTGCTGCAAAAGTTGTGGGTCAGATTTCTGCTGTCATATGTGGTCTGAACATGGTCTATTTGTATATTCATTCTCAATAGCAATCAAAAAATAAAGCTAGTAACAACATAATGTAATGAAGTATAGTCGTAACTTAGATTTCTGCCTCCAGAGTATCTTCAAGTCATTCAGCCTTCTTGAATTGCCTTTCTCTTTAATTCAAACAGAATGGCTTGATCCTCCATCCCATGTAGAAAACCTGGCATTTTTCCAACTGAGCAGGACTATCAGGGGACTTTACACTTCTCCTGATTACCTCTTGCTGTAACTTCTAAATTTCACTGGATTCTTGGTCTTTGCTCTTCACTTTCCTCTCATTACAATTTTATTCTTCCTGCATCTCTTAGCCCCATGCTGAACACTGCCCCATTCCTTCATTCACCAAAGCATCATTAATCCAAGTCCTTTACCTACAGCAGGCTTTTCCCGAAAGCAACTGGGAAAATAAAGAGTATATTTATTGCAGAGTAGCAGAGGCAACAACATTGAATATAAGTCATCCCTGTCAAGAAATGCATTTTCCATTGCTCAATACAGGTTCTTTTTCACTAGCTGTGTCCCTCCTTAGGTGCCAGTCTACACTAGCATCTCCACCACCTTCTCTCTAGTTCTTCTTCTACTCCCTCTCTACACATTCCTCACACTCTTCTCACCCTCCTGTTCTTGGTCCCTCACCCACTCTCCCAGCCTGCCTGCAATCACTTAAAATACTTTATGATACAGTCATTTGGGTCTCTTTGCTCTTGGCAGACCAAATACCAGGCTGTGACTTTCTCAACCAAAAAGGCCAACTAAAGCATTTGCTTAAGACATAGGAGGACTATGGACTCCAAAGAAAAGTTATGACATTGCCCTAGGAGGCAGAAGTAGCTGAATTTTCCTTAATCTATTTTTTTCTGCCCTCTTAACAATATGAATTTGCAAAAACCAACTATATCTTAGAGTAATAATTTATGTGAATAAATTCAATTTGCAATATAAACAGTAAAAAAGATATCCAATACTAAGTATAAAAATCATATAAAACTGATATAAAAGAAAATATAAACCTATTTGAGGAATATAAAAAAAGGTTTGAGGGAGACATATTTCTGGATACTGAAGACTCAATATTATAAAGATTTCAGTGCTTTTATATGAATTCGTAAGTGTAATGCAATTTCAATCAAAATCCAAAAGGGATTTTGTTTGTTTACAAATTAACATAATTATCATAAGGTCTACAAGAAAAATAACAGATGAGAATAGCCAAGAAAATATTGAAAAAGAAGAAAGAGAAGTACCTGTATTGTGTCATATTAAGATGTGTTACGATGTTAAAGTCAAATTGCATAACCTTGTTAGATGAATATGCAGATAGACCAGTGAAACCTAACACAAAGTCCCATCACTTAGGATTAGGTTCACCTGCAATGATCACTAAAAAAATCTACATAAAAAGGGCCCAAATCAGATAGAAGTTGTAGGGGAAGAAAAAATAATTTTCTCTCTACCCTTCACAGTTCTCTTAACTGGGACCCCCCCATAACAAAAGACAGATTAACAAGAGAAAAATAGAAGTTTCTTACTTAACATGTATGCCTCATATATACATGAAAGAAAACCCAGAGAAATGAGTAAATCTCTAGAGTAGATCTCAAAAAAAAAAAAAAAAAGCATGTAAACTTCAGGCGTAAATGCCATTTTTCTCTGAAACAAAGAAAGAAGAGTGTGGGTAAAAGCCAGGTTAAGAGCAGATGGCCAGGAAAAGTGCCACAAAACGAGGACGAGTTTTGTTATGTGGATTTAAGTCTATGTCTTTTCCGTTGATAAAGAGTCTCTAGTGATTTAGTCCTCCTTCTCTTCTTGGTGCAGAGGAAAACACCCTTAAAAATTGAGGTTTCCTTCACTGATGTAAATTTCTCCTACAAAAGGGCGACTTTTCAGAGCTACTCCTATGTCTGCAGTTTCTCAAAAATAACCAACTTAAAATGACCAGTGTAGCAAAGAGGCATATTTTGGGATGGCATATTTCGGTCTCCTACAGTGATATTTTGGAGTGGTGTGTCCTGAGCCCCATCAAAGTTTATTTTTCTCTCATTTATTATAAGTCTAAAGATAAGTAATCTACAGGTGACAGAAAGTCATCAAGGGCTCTTGAGAGACCAACACTTCTATTTTGCAATAACATTCAGTGAGCAACTTCTATGTCATGGTCCAAGATGGCTGCCAGCGTTCTTTTTATTTACATCACAGTTGTCAGAAAGGAGGAAAAGGGGTGAAAAGGAGCATGGCCCCTCTTATTCAGGACCATCCTGAAAGTTACATACAACATTCCTGTTTCTATCTCAATGGCCATAGCTAGCAGCAAAAGAGGTTGGGAGACATAGTAATGATTTAGAAGAACCATGTGTCCAGACGAATTTGAAAGTTTATTACTAAACCTAAAAGAGAGAGGGAACATTGGAATGTCTCTTCCAGAGAAGCATAGACCAAAGTATACTTGAGCATTTAGTATAATTTAACATAATGTCGAGGTGGCATTTAAAATCATTTAAAAGATGGGCAGATCATTGGCTAACCTTCAGGAGAAAAATTAAGCTAATGTTCCACCTCATTCTTTATATCAAAATAAATTCTGAATGGACTAAAGAGTTGGATGTAAAAATAATAATAATAATGAAATCGGCTGGGCGCGGTGGCTCACGCTTGTAATCCCAGCACTTTGGGAGGCCGAGGCGGGCGGATCACGAGGTCAGGAGATTGAGACCACGGTGAAACCCCGTCTCTACTAAAAATACAAAAAATTAGCCGGGCGTGGTGGCGGGCGCCTGTAGTCTCAGCTACTCGGAGAGGCTGAAGCAGGAGAATGGCGTGAACCTGGGAGGCAGAGCTTGCAGTGAGCCGAGATTGCGCCACTGCACTCCAGCCTGGGTGACAGAGCGAGACTCCGTCTCAATTTTTAAAAATAAATAAATAAATAAATAAATAAATAAAATGAAATCATAGAAGAACTTTTTCATGCTTCCTTTCAACCAAAGCAACACTAACCCCAGGGTGCTGTTAGTAGGGAACAATCGACTGAAGAGTTGAATCAGGTTGTATCATCCCAGCACAGCGCAGAAAACCATCTAAGGTTTAACATCAGACATTCCTTGCCACAAGGAATTCCTCCTTGGCTGCAGTCTTCTGGAGGCTCTACTGGTTTCCATGTGGCCAGAGCTTCTCCCCAACTCCCCTCTTCTCTCCTCATCCTCTCACCTTCTTTCGACTTCCTGGCCCGTCATCTTCTCCAATATCTTGAGCTGCCAACAAATAACTCAGTTCCCTCCTGTTTTGCTGTTTTGTGGGGAGTGATTCACTGCTGTTAGTCCCACCTCCTTTTTCCATGCCCTGGAAAAGAGGGAGAGGTGTCCACTATTCGTGTTTTATCAGGACCATTAAGAATGTTTATAATTTTTTAAAATCTTTCTTGAGATGAATTCTAACATCCTCTTAAAGTTAGGAGCAGCTATAATCCTGTGAGTACATGTGTACAAATACAGGTCTCATTTTCTTCACACTTCATGTTTACATGTGCATACAATTAGAAAAAGGACTGAAAAAGCATACTCTGAAAATATTAACAACACTTCATTCTTGTGATTGGGACTACAAGAGCATTTTATTTTCTCTTTGGGCTATTTTTTTTTTCAAAGCATCCACAATGAGTATACATCAATTTTATATTATAAAAATTATGTTTTTGGCCGGGCGTGGTGGCTCACGCTTGTAATCCCAGCACTTTGGGAGGCCGAGGCAGGTGGATCACGAGGTCAGGAGATCGAGACCACGGTGAAACCCCGTCTCTACTAAAAAAATACAAAAAATTAGCCGGGCGTGGTGGTGGGCGCCTGTAGTCTCAGCTACTCGGAGAGGCTGAAGCAGGAGAATGGCGTGAACCTGGGAGGCGGAGCTTGCAGTGAGCCGAGATTGCGCCACTGCACTCCAGCCTGGGCGACAGAGCGAGACTCCGTCTCAAAAAAAAAAACAAACAAAAAAAAAAACTATGTTTTTAAGTAATCAGATATAATAACAAAAAATCATTCTTTTATTTTGTATTTTTCAAATGTAAATACTTTTCACTTAATCTTAGCTTCTTTGCCCTCAGTTCTCACCAATCAACTTAGAAGAAAAGGCAAATTTATAAATAGGTATAATTAAAGCCTAAAATGTATATTTTAAAGATGTTGACAGGCAAAGAGAAAATAAAAAGCAACTATTAAATAATTCACAACACTAACACTTAGGTTCAAAACACGGATGAAGCCTGTCCTGGATTTATACCGTGTGTTTCCTGGATTTATACCATGGTTTGCCTTTCAGGAGTATTCAGTCAAACTCATAGACATTTGACCAGATTCATGGCCCATGAATTTTAACCACAGATAAAATCTATCAACCTTGATGTTTAGTTTTCCAAAAATATTTATGTCAGTCATTCGTCTACATAAAATATGTAAGGGACAATAGACTCCCAGGTTGAGATCAAATATGTAAGTGATGTACATCACTGGTTACAGAGTATAGTAAGTTGAATAGCATCATCCCCAAAATTCATGTCAACATGGAACCTCAGAATATGTCTTTCTTTGGAAATAGAGTCTTTGCAAATATAATTAGTTAAGTCATCAATTTATTATGAATTTAGAAGAGAATCAGTCTGAAATAAACTAGGAAGTCTGATTAATCAATGGAAAATACTGCATGAAGAATTCACAGATGCCATGAAGTTCTCATTGGGGTGCTCCTCCTCTTTGAACAGGGCGGTGGGGGAGGGAGCATTTAGCATAATATTCCCTTAAGGAGGAGAGCCATAGAATGTAACTACACATCCTTGGCAGCTCTGCCCAACTGGATGAAAAAGGCTGAAGCCTGAGGAATCAGGATTGATGGGTGACTGAGAAGAAGAAAGTCCAAGAACAGAAAATAACGTGGAGGACATGTCAGTGATAGGAGAAGTGTGCAGACTTTTGAATGGTCTAAGCACTGACCTCATCAATGTTAGGGTCCAGCTAGAGCATCAGCACAGTGTGTGCCAACCTGGATACTAATCCAAGGGCTCATGAATCTAGCTCACCACCGATCTTGCCTGTCTCTGAAGAAAAAGTGCAAATAACTCAGAGCCAGAAGCTGATTTTATATGCAATACCTTCTGCATGGAAAGTATTCAATTCATAAATGATGATCATGCGAAACCTTCCTACCTTCAAAGGAGGCGGAAACTAGTGGCCAGAAGAATAGGCAGATACAGCGCCTAACTTTGTTGATAAAGCTCTCAGCCCTGGAAGAGTTTTATGCCAGTTTTACTAATTCAGTGAAGTTACCTGACTCAAGATGATTCCAATCAATTCTCAATTAATCCAAATGATAATGTGGATTATTCCTTTTGTGGATTATTAATACTTTTTTTCCATTCTAGGCAGACTTTTCTCTGTCATCTAGGCAGAACATTTGTGAAATGATGGCTGTGTTCAAGGAACCCAAATTAATTTCATTAATAGCTAAAGAAAAACATAATCCAAGAGATTACAAAGCCTGTTAGAAAAAAATCTACCTGCTAAACAGAAAAATATGAAAATAGAGTGTAATAGTTAATAATGATAACAATATCACTTTGTTTTTATTAAACAAACATTTTTAAAAGATATTGGTAGCATAACTGTGGTTTCAAAGCATGCTCATATCATGGTTTTTCTGTTCATCAGGTCTCTATGACAGAGATGAGGTGGGGCATGCACTATATTCCTTCTTTCCTGGCCTTGAATGTGGAGTCATTTCATTTATGTGAAGAAACGCTGACGTTACAGACAGCCCCATCTTCCCAGTGTTCCCCCAATCTTTCTGGGGAACTTCCATTGGCTAGGGAGAGGTGCATGCCTTCCTATCTGGGACACTGGACATAGATTTTCCTGGCTCTGGGACTCTCTGGGCCAAGGTCTGAATGAGGATAAAGTGAGGGAGGCATCACTTTACAAAATTTAAGGGAGTGCTACAGTTTACTCTCTCTTCTTGGGCTGGGACTTCTATCTGCTGCTGCCTTTGGAAATTGGAGCTCCTGGTCCTCAGGCCTTTAGACTCTAGGACTTGACACCAGCAGTTCCCCACCCCATCCCCAACCCCAAGTCCCAGTTCCCAGACCTTAGGCCTTGGACGGTTATGCCATTGGCTCTCCTGGTTCTCAGGCCTCTGGACTTGAACTGAATTACACCACTGGCTTACCTGGTTATCCAGCTTGCAAACAGCATATCGTGGAATTTTTTGGCCTCTATAGTCACATGAGCCAATTCTCATAATAAATCTCCTCTCGTGCATCTATATGTATTCTATTGGCTCTGTTTCTCTGGAGAATCCTGAATAATACAACCAGCCACCCCATGGCAACTCTTGCCTGTATACACCCGATTCTCATAGCCACCAGAGGGAAATTCAACATGCAATCATGCAAATTTGATCACGTTATTCATTAACAACATTTTCATAGCTTCCCAATGCTCTTGCGATATGGACCACACCTCTTACTGTGGCCTACAAGACCCTGCAGGATCTGCCATCTTCCCACCTATCCAGAATCATCTCACACCAAGCTCCCTTACTCTTTCCCTTCTGGCTATATTGGCCTTCTTTCAGATCCCCCAGAATGCAGTGTTCCCTCCTGACACAGGACCTTTGCACAGGCTGTTTTCTCCACCTGACATGGCCTCCCTTCTTCCCCTCACTCTCACTTCCTCCATGTGCCTTTGGCTCTTCTTCAGATCTCAGCATTATTGCTCCTCTCTCAAAAGAGGGTTTCCTGACCTCCTAGATTAGGCCCGAGTACTGCAATTGCTAATTTTTTGTGTCAACTTGAAGGGTGTTTTTGGTTTTCATTTATTTGTTTTTTTAATTTTTTTTTTTAAGACAGGGTCTCACCCTTTCCTGGCTTGGGTGCAGTGGTATGACCTTGACTCACTGCAGCCTTGACCTCTGGGCTCAAATCATCCTCCCACCTCAGCCTCCCAAGTAGCTTGGACTACAGGCATATACCACTACTCTTGGCTTTTTTCTATTTTTTGTAGAGATGGGGCTTCGCCATGTTGGTCAGGCTGGTCTCGAACTTCTGAGCTCAAGCAATCTGCCCACGTCAGCCTCCCAAAATGCTGGGATTACAGGCACGTGCCACTGCACCCAGGCTTGAAGGGTGTTTTTGGATGAGATTAGCATTTAAATCAATACACTTTGCGTAAGGCAGGGTGACCTCCATAATGTGGGTGCATCTCATCCAGTCAGCTGAAGGCCTCAACAGAATAAAAAGACCAGCTATCCTGAGTGAGAGGGAATTCTCCAAAAGACTGCCTTCATACTGGAGCTGGAACCTTGGCTTTCCTGGGTCTCCAGGCTGCTGGCCTTCAGACTAGAACTACATTGTAGATTTGGACTTGCCAGTCTCCATAGTCATGAGAGCCATTTCCTTATCATGAATTTCTCTCCCTATATGTACATATTTATATACACACACATACACACACACACACACATACACTCACACATCCTCTTTGTTCTGTTTCTCTGGAGAACCCTGACTAATGTGGGTACCTACTAGGAGCTCTTATAACATTGTGTTCCTCCTCATCATAGCATGAGTCTTTGCTTATAGGCTCTAAATTTCATGGTTGCATGATTAGTGCCTGTTTTTCCCCTCACTCTTATATCCCAAATGCCTAGCTCTGTTCCTGGCTTACCAAGCAGGCTGTTGGTAAATATCCATTTAATACATAATACATCAGGATAAATCTTGCACTCATGGAGCTCAGTGTAGTGGGAAAAGACGGCAAGTTATTGGTTCCTTTTAGTGCATGATGACAGAGGCCTTTACTGCAAGCACAGTAACCACATGCCACAACAATGGGGCTCCTGACCCAAGGTATGGGGCAGGAGTAGGTCACAAAGGTCTCTCTGAAGGTGGTAACACCTGAGCTGCACCTTAAAGAACAAGAAGGAGTTGACACAAGACATAGGGAAGGGAAGTGTGCTGGGAAGGGAAGGAGGAGCAGCCTGTGCAGAGGCGAAAGGCTCCACCCTGGCCAAATCGCCTCAGCCAGAACCCAGCAGGGGCACCTTCCTAGAACAAGACCTGGTCCAGCTCTCTCATCTCCTTGGGGCTGGAGGAGCAAGAGCAGGAGGAGTTGGGAGGCCCCTCCCATCCTTGCGCCCCACCACCCACTCACCACCATGCACCTGGGAGCCGCAAGCCTGTAATCTGCACTGACTGCCAGTGATCTTGGGTTCTTATCATTTCCTACTCATAATTGCCTTCTAACAGGCCTCCTTGCTTCCAGCTCTCATCTCCCCACCTCTCCCAGACTCAATCTTCGTATAATTCAAGTCTGGTCTTGTCTCTCCCCTGAGGAAATCTTGCAGTTCCTCCCCAATCCTTTAGTGGGGGGATGCCTGGCTCTTGGTCACAACCAGAAGCCTTGCCTCTCTCCATTCTTCTTTTTTTCCATTCCCCATCCTGTCCCCTAAGCTCTTGCCTTTTCAAGGGCCAGCAGACCTGAGCGCCTCTGGGTTTTGATGGCACCAGAGCTTTACATGTTCCTCCCTGACTTCCTACTTGGCTGACTCCTGTGTTCCCTTGGAATCCCACCTTCCCTGTCTCGAGGCCCACCCTGCCCCTGCACATACCTCTCCCAGCAGCTGTCCCCTTCCTGGGCAGGCCTTAGCCCAGCATTTGTCACTGTGTGCCAGTAGTCTTTTTTCTTTTTTTTTTTTTCTCTCCCAACAGACTTTGAGCTCCTTGAAGGCAGAGACCATATATTACTCATCTTTGTGTCCCCTGGCCTGACTCCATAAGGACTAAAAGATGAAGCCATAAATCAACATAGGAATGATAGAGTAACATCTCCCCTGCTGCCCCTCAGAGTCAGCCAGTAAAGGGACCCACCCACCAGCCAGAGAGCAAGATCAGCATGGTGTCCTCAGGGCATGAGGCACCCCAGGAGTTAAATAACCAAAGCCACCACCTAATCTTAAGAGACTAACATGATGGATGCAGCCTATTCGCCAAGAGGCAGGTAGGAGTGGTGTTGGCCCCAGAACAGCCAGACCGTATCTGCACACATGCATCCCCATTATTCCCTCCGTTGAGAGGCACACCTGCCACCTCCATTCCCCCTCCACAGCCAAGGTCTCCCCAGGCTCACTGCTGGCCCCAGCTGCCAGGAGTGACTGTTAGACTTACTTCTGCCCCTGCCCCACTGCTGCCCTTCTCTCTGGGGCTGGATGGGTGCATGGCACCAAAGCTCTCAAGGGCAGAGCTTCCCCAACCCCATCTCCCCATCCCACCCCATGAGTCTCACAGGTGTTTCACTGGATGGCAGGGGATGCTGGTCGACTGCCCAGTGCCACCAGATGGCCGTGTTCTAGCCTGCTTCACTTGCCCTCTCCCTTCCCAGAGGGAAGCCCTCAAAGACCCCAGGCCAAGGGTCCATGCGCCATCCCTAAGCAACCAGGCAATAATATCTGGGAGTGTCAGAACACACCGTCACTGGAGAGAGAAGCCACAGACTGGAAACCTAGCTTCCTTCTCTTGCCTGTCAGAAAAGTGTCCTCTGAGTTACCAGCAAGCCTGCTCTTTTCCCAGAGGGTGATCTCTTTTCTCTCTTCATGTTCAGGCAGAGATATCTGCTTAGAAGTCTCAGAGTTCCTCCAATGGTAACTTTCCAAGGAGGGAAAAGTTGACCCGCACTACTACTTAGCCTGAAACATAGCTCTCCCTAGGCCTAGATGGGGAGGAATCATGCAGCCTGCCCACCCTGTGTTTTCCAATCCAGACCTATGACATTTTATAGGCAGCAAGACATTTTACAGACCGCAAGTGAGGCGAATAAAACGGCCTGTTTTTGAAGATTTGGGAAGCAGGTAAAAGTCTAGGAGCTTGGCAGCTATGAGGTCAGATAGGTCTTTGTACAAACAGTTTTGTAACTTAAAATAATTCCTACACTCCCAGGTCACCTCCCTTATAGTCAGTCAGAGCCCAGGTGAGCTAAACCTTCACCCTACTTCATTGTGTGTCCCAGGCCCGAGGCTGAGTTTGCCTTCAGCAACTCCCTCTTCCTCCAACTTTCTCCCTCGTCCCCCTCTCCCCTTACAGTAAACTTAGGACTCAAAATTTTTTGGAAATGTAGCTCAGGATCCCATTATAATTTTCATGGGCCTTAGCTACTTTGGCCTTAGAGAGCCCCACCTCCATAATTTTTTTTTTTTTTTTTTTTTTTTTTTGTGACAGGATCTCGCTTTGTCACCCAGGCTGGAGTGCATTGGTGCCATCATAGCTCACTGCAGCCTCAAACTCCTGGGCTCAAGCAATTCTCCTGCCTCAGCCTCCCATGTAGCTGGGATTACAGGTGCCTGCCATCACACCTGGCTAATTTTTTTTTTTAATTTTTAATTTTTATTTTTGTAGAGATGGGGTCTGGCTGTTTCCCAGGCAAAATGTAATGTAAGCTGGATTCCTTATTATATTCATTATTTTTACATTTATTTTTTCTTTGTATTTCAAAAGAACTTAAAATTAAAACATTTTCATGGGTCCCAGTAAGTATCATGGCCCCAGATGGTGTGCCTCCTGAATGGGTAGTTGGCCCAGATGTAACTCACAGCACCCCACCTGCTCAGGAGATGCACAAACCTGCCTGCGCCCTCTGTCGGCAGCAGCAGTAGAGGCCCTCAGGGAAGCCCAAGTCACTCTTTAGAGACTAGTGGCCCATGGTTCCAGTGGCCTCTCTGCTTTGCCCTGACTACCATAGACAACCCTCAAAATAGCCGGAATACCCTGGCCTAATCAAACTAGTCCTTGAATTGTTGGTTCCTGGATCCAGAGGTTTCTCCAACCCTAGACATTACAGCATATGGAGTTGCAATGGGATTCTATCATCATAAAATTGCATTTCCTTAAAAAACTATCTGGAAACCTCAGGAATTTGGAGAAACAAATTAAATTGTAGTGTACAGGTGGATGTCAATAGAAAGGTAAAATTAAATTTACATTATCAATGAGGATAGACCCACAACACTTTCAGTTACTCTTTCAGCTAACAATTTATCAGAGCAACCGACATCATAAGGCCAAGTATTCATGAATTCCCATTCCATTAAAGCCTTCACTTAGCAGCCTATACATGTATTCGGTGAATATGAATGTTCCCAATGAAAATATTTGCCTAATAAATGAATCACCTAAATCAAAACATTAAAAATCTGTGGTTGAAAAGTTATTTAAACATCCATATTTAATTATTAAATTATATTTTAACTACATCAATCAAATCATTACTTAAACACATCATTTGCTGAAATTTTACACACTTATTCTAGAATACTTTTGTAAACAGAAAAAAATAAAGATAAAAGTTTCAAATAAACTGGAATATTTAGCCTGCTAAATTACAAAGTGAAGGGTTGTTTTGTATTTCATCAGTTTGATAAATTTGAATAGGGACATATCACGCTTCCCCAAGTGGGGAGGGACACACCTGTAAAAGATTTAGAACAGGCATGTCTTGTTTTACATAAATACTTGTATTATGAAATTGTAAAACATAATCAGAGAGCTAAATAACTTGGCCTCTTAAGTCCCATTTTTACAATGAAAACTTGGACTAGTCAGTACTTTCCAAGCATTTTTAGTTATAAGAATGCCTTCGTAAAGTGAAATGGTCATAGTTAATAATGACAGTTAATCTTTGTGTTTTCACATATTGTCTCATTTCATCCTTACAACACCATATGATCAGTGTCATTATGTTACAGCTGAGGAAAGCAGGGCTAGACGAGGTTAAATAACATACTCAAGATCACACAGCTAATGAATGAACCAGAACTCAGACCCAGTTCTGTTGAACTTCAAATCTCATACCCTTCAATCCCTCAGACTCCTCTCTATGAAGTGGAAGGGGAGGTTTTTGCCAACTGAATAGAAGTTAGGGACTCCCCACAGCCCCACTAACTTCACTTCTCATCCAGGGAGCTCAACTTGAAAAACACCCCTTTTTTCCTATTAAAAAAGATTTCGAGTAAGAGTTTTGCCTTTAGAGCAGGTCGAATAACTCTTGATTTGATAAAACTTTTATCAAGCTTAAAATACAATTTTTAAAATTCTCATAGTTCTTTTGTGTCTCCCAAATAGATCCAGTGATTCCCAGAAGTCTGCAGACCCCATCCCAATTAAGAAATTCAAGCAAAATTCAGGCAGCCGGCCACATGCACAATAATATGGCATATAGTGACATCTATTGGTCAATTGTGATATTGCATCCAACTTCCTTTCACAGGAAATATAATAGGAGCTGGTTGATGTGGAATTATACTAGTCTCAGGTATAAATCAAAATAAGAAAAATTCCTTTCATACAGAGAAAGCAGAAGGGAGATCTTGGAATCTCCATGTCCAGTTAAAGGTCTGAGTCCTAGTCCTGATTTTACCATAAATAACTTGGTATAGACTTGGTTAAGTCAGTTGGCAGTTGGTCTCAGGAGCCTCATCTTCAATCAAACAGGGTCACGCCCTCTCAGAGGACCTCAGAACACTAAAGGACACCCTCAGGGCCCTCTAGGAAAGGCAGAGTCAAGTGAGTGTGGCTACTCTCTTCACTCCCACATCTAGGCACATCTATTTTTATCTTTTCATATGTGAATTTCCTTCTTTTTTTTTTTTTTTTTTTTGAGACGGAGTCTTTCTCTGTCCCCCAGGCTGGAGTGCAGTGACGCAATCTCGGCTCACTGCAAGCTCCGCCTCCCGGGTTCACGCCATTCTCTTGCCTCAGCCTCCCGAGTAGCTGGGACTACAGGCGCCCGCCAACACGCCCGGCTAATTTTTTGTATTTTTAGTAGAGACGGGGTTTCACCGTGTTAGCCAGGATGGTCTCGATCTCCTGACCTCGTGATCCGCCCCCCTCGGCCTCCCAAAGTGCTGGGATTACAGGCTTGAGCCACCGCGCCCGGCGTGAATTTCCTTCTTAAAATTTCAAAAATATTCTGTTTCTACTATTCGGACCTGGTCAGCCCACGTCAACATTTACTGTACCCAGCACATTTTAGAGTCCTGTACTAAATCTATTCTTGTTTAGTTTTGTTTTGTTTTAGAGACAGGGTCTCACTCTGTCACCCAGGCTGGAGTGCAATGGCATGATCACAGCTCATTGCCACCTCAAACACCTGGGCTCAAGCAATCTTCCCACTTTGACCTCCCAAGGAGCTGGGATTACAGGCATGAGCCACCGGGTCAGTCCGATGTACTGAATCTTTGTAATCTACAAAAATAGGAATCTAGCTCCCTTCTCTTTAAGAACTTACAATTTAGTTGTGGAATAAAACAAACACATCATCTACTCATTCCTTAATTAAGCATTTTTGTCAAATCAATTGGGAGATTTTCTTCCATGAGATCATATCTCTGATTTTATAAAACAAGTCAATGAGAGAGAGAAAATTCTTTTTACAGTCAATCTTGCTAGAAGGCATCTTTGCCATAAAATAAATGTTTCAGGAGTCTCTTGGGAAGAATTCATGATGAAGTTGAGATCCACTGTCATCACTATGTAACAGTGTTCCTTCTCATGGGAATTGGATGAGATTAAGAGACTTTGTGAATATTCTCTGTTGTGCTTAAGCAAAGTTTATAAGGCTCTCGGTGTCCCAACCAAGAATATTGGCTTTGTATAGGCAAGAAGGGGAGGCATAAGATATCTGTACATTTCCCACTAATAGCTCATCTTCACTTAGAGACCAAATTGTTTGATTATTAAGCATTTCTATTCAAGAACAGGGAGAAATTTACTCCTCAATGATCCAAATAAGGTAATAATAATGTCATAAATAATTATTGATTAAGCACTTACTCTAGCCCTGAAACTCTCCTAACAGCTTTACCTCATTTAATTTTCACATCTCTAAAAAGTACATTCTATTTTTATCATCATTTTAGGGAAGAGGAAACTGAGGCACGGAGTTATAAAATAACTGAGGAAGTTTTGATTAGCTAACTCCACTGATCCAGATTGTCTGTCATTGTGAAAGTTGTAAAAGGAGGTCATAATAGTCCCCCTCCCCCACAGGCTACCAGTTACCCCCAAGGACTTTGCTGTAGGCACAGCCTGCACCCAGCTCTGGGCTCAGGGACTTTCTGGACAATTGCATAAGGTCAGGAGTGGCACAGGCAATGTCTGAATATTGCCCAGCCTTTTATGTAAGAAAAAAAAGGAAAGAAAAAGAGAGTGAAGTTCTTTAGGCCTGTGTCTGTCTCATAGCACTCTGTGTAATCTGTCTTATTGTGGTCAAAATGCAATATGTACACTACTTTAGAAGCTTATCAAATCAGAGATGTTCTCCTTCTCAGGTTGGGCCCAACTGAATGATGAGAGTTTCAAGACTCCAACAGACATAAAAGAATAAAAGAGTTATTTTATTGTCCCCTTTTTCCTCTACCCTAGAAAGTCCAAGAAACACTTGATTGTAATGTGTACAGTTTCCAGATTTTGACCGAAGATAAAGTTATTTTCAAATATCTGAGAAATCTAAGACCATGTTCCCTACCCTACCTTCCCCCTGTCCTCAAGTTAAAGACCCATAGACCACAGCCAAGCCCCTGGGCACAGCTGGATAGCTCTCAAAGGGGAAGTATTCTGACCTTTCAATTATATTCCCAATAATGAGGATGATAAGCTTGAGTCCCCCAATCATAACTCGCTGCCATCTTAGACCTGCTGAATGGACAGGTCTGCTCTGACAGATACATTATGAGGCATGCAAAGAACAAAGAACCTTTCTCTGAGGAATTTCATAATCACTGTGTCTTTTCTTCTCCTTGTAATATGCATAATTTATCTTCTCTTGGAAAGGTGCATATAAATTTTAATGCAACTTGCTTAAGAACAATTAACAAAGTCACGATTTGAGAATCCTATTTGTTTCCCAGGAGAAAGGGAAACATCTGAACTGCATGCTGAGTACTAAGGAGACTTCAGGCCCTTAAAGAGGAATTTAACCAGAAGGTATCCCTGATTTGTCAGGCACCTAAGACAATAAAACATATCTGTGTGATCATAAGACAGCCCCATCCTTCAACACTGACTAAAAAGCCTTAGGTGACATTGAACAAGCAGGCACATATCTCAGGACTTCAAGATTAGAGAGATGGAGCCCTCCATCTCTAGTCAAAGAAAACACTAGTCACAGAATTTCTGTAAAGGAAGAATACGAAGGACATTGTCTAATCTCCAGTTCTATGTACTTTCCCCTTCCACAATGTGTTTGGCAAATGGTCAGACTCCCTTTCTATTGTCCAGAGGCTGGGAGGAAAAGATTATCTTATTCCACATTAGAAACAAATGCTTATCCCCCAGGTGGCTATAAATCTCAGGTGGCATTCAGGTAGTTTCCCTCGTAAGCTGCTGATGTGGCTGAAATTTTCTCAAGTATGGATTGGAAAAAAGAAGCTGCCTATCCATCTCTACCCTCCTTGCTAGGCTCTGGGAGGCATCCTGAATGCACAAAAGGCCCACTTTTCAACTTGAGAGTCAATACAAGTGGAATAGCCAGTGTTTCCAATTCAACATGACAATCTGAGTCAATGCATTAACACTCTCCCTTCATAACTTGCAGCTGAAATGACCTACGCAAAAGAAGAGGACAAACACTCCACTCCTTGGTGTGACGGGACCAGAGATGAGTGACGATCATAAGACTGTCATTTTGTTGAGGGCAGTGTCAAATTCAAACTCCACCACCACCTTGAGAAGGAAACAGGTGCTGGAGCTCTCAAGGAGGTCTGGGTGGTCCCAGGGATGCTCAAGGCTTGTTCACAGCACAGAAGGCATAGAGAATGGAGCAGAGGTTCTGATGAGGTTTGCTTTTGGGGAGGGCCGCCATGCTGGCTGGAGGGGTACTGCTGCCTGCCCCGGTGGGCTTCAGCTGCTGTGACAATCCCAGGAGGAGCCCTTCAGCCAGAGATGAGGCTGCCTACCTATGGCCACCTCTCTTCTTATTTCTCATACACCGTGACACTTCTAAGGTGGTTAAGGTCAAGAAAATATAAACTTATTTCCTGTGCCAAGACTGAAAGGCTTTCACAGGGACGCATAATCTCTGAGAGAACACTTACCCACTCCCATGCTGGACAGGCATAAGCCTTCCATTGTAAGGATGAGAAAATGGAGAAAAATGACCACATATAGAAATAATAGGGCCAATATGAGGAATGCCAGACAAACTTAATAAAACAATATTTATCTGGATTTATTCTAGCAAACATTGACTGTCAAAGATAAGGAAAAAGGGCCTGTAACCATCCAGGCTGAAAACAAAACAGAACAGGTCATTTACACTGAGAAATAGCAGATTTCTCCTCAGCAACCTTAAATGCAAAAATGTCATTCAAAGGCAGACGAGATAATACATGTGTGTAAGGAATATATACAGCAGTGTAAATAAGTGTGCCTCAGCATGGATGGCTCACATACACATAATATTGGGCAAAGAAGGGTATCATGAAAACATATATGCCATATGATTCTATATAGATGGTCCCTGACTTACAATGTTTTGACTTTACCATGGTGCAAAAGCAATATGTATTCAGTACACTCCTAATAAACCCATCTGATTTTTAACTCACATTAGGTTTGGGTTTATCAGGATGTAATCCCATCATAAATCAAGGATTAGCTGCATATGTGAAGACTAAAAATAGCCAAACTAAACAACATGTTGTTAAAGGATACATATCTAAGAAGTGAAACTATCAGCAAACAGCAAGGATATTTTAACTCGAAACTCAGGATAATGGTTTTGTTTGAGGAAGAAGAAAAATGCCATTGGAAAACAATTTCTAGGCATTGATGATGTTCTATGTCTTAAGCTAAGTGATGACTATATGGGTGTTTATTTTATTATTATCCTTTAAACTGTACAAATGCATGTTATACACTATTCTGTATTTATAATATGCTTCACATTAAAATTGGAAAAAAAAGTAGAAAAGAAAATAACATGTATTAATCAGGGATCTCCAGAGACATAGAACCAAAAAGGTATAACTAGAGAGAGATATACAGAAAGAGATTTATTATGAGGGATTGGCTCATGGGATTATGAAGGCTGAAAAGTCCCTCAATCTTCTTGAGTCCCACAAGCTGGAGGCTCAGAAGAGCCAGCGGTATATAGTTCCAGTCCAGGCCCAAACTCCAGAGAATCAGGAGAGCTGATGTCTGAGGCAGAAGTTGGATGTCCCAGCTCAAGAAGAGAGAACTTCAGTGTGCAGCTGGGTGGGAAAAAAATTTTAAGATAAAAGATAAATTAAGAAAAAAGAAGAGAGAACAAATTCACCCTTCTTCCACCTTCTTGTTCCATTCAGACCCTCAACAGATTGGATGACACCTGCTCACACTGGTGGAGTGGTCTTCTTTACTCAGTCTACTGATTCAAATGCTACTCTCTTCTGAAAATAACCTCACAGACACACCCAGAAATGTTTTACCAGCTATCTGGGCATCCCTTAGCCAAGTAAGGTTGATGCATAAAATTAATCATCACAGTACGTAAATGAAAAATTAACTTTTTAGAGAATTTAAAAAAGTACCAGTTAATGCAATTAAAGAATTAAGTATGGTCAGCAGTAGAAATATTAAATGAAGTATACTTTAAGAAAAAAAAAA
The DNA here is from genome assembly GCF_006542625.1 of Nomascus leucogenys. Classification (NCBI taxonomy): domain Eukaryota; kingdom Metazoa; phylum Chordata; class Mammalia; order Primates; family Hylobatidae; genus Nomascus; species Nomascus leucogenys. Next base: position 41,479,237 of record NC_044392.1, on the reverse strand, counting down.
CTTGAGCTGCTGCTTTAGTTGTGTTGAAAATAAATTTTCTAATAAGAAAAAAAAATGACAAAGCACCAAAAAGAGAAAGAACAATTACAATAGACAAATCTCATTTACGAAAACAGATAAAAATTTCCTAATTGCCTTTTAAAGGCAAATTAGATTAAGAAGTATATTATTAGGCTTTATTAAGTAGTGTTAGATATTGGTAGGATTCATAATAAAAATACATACGTGGCTTAAACTGTGAAGCATATGAACTCTTAGAAAAATCTCTTATTATAATGTATTAAATTTAGAGAAGTCACAGGATAATATCAATAGATATTGAAAAGTCATCTGGTCTGATGAAATTCCACATATATTACTGATATTAATACAAAATCAAAACATCAGAGAACTATAAAAAGTATACTTCCTTGACACAATAAAAAAATGCTTACTTCATACCTAAAAGTCAAGCACAAGGGGCATTCCCATTAAAATTAGGTACCGTATAAAGATGCCTGGTATTATGACCATTGTGTTAGCCAAGGTTCTTCAGAGAAACAGAGCCAGTAGGATATGAGAGGGGATTTATGAGGGAACTGGCTGCTCACGTGACCACAGAGGCAAAGTCTCACGACCAGCCACATGTAAGCTAAAGGGAACCAGGGAACTCAGAACCAGGGAAGCTGACCGTGCAGCCCCCAGTCTGGGGCCAAAGGCCTGAGAGCCCTGGGAGGTCACTGGTGCAGGTCCCAGAGTCCAAAAGCCAAAGAACCTGGAGCCTGATGTCCAAGAGCAAGAGGAGGAAAAGCCTCCCACTCCAGAGGAAAGACAGCAGAGACAGAGAGTCTCCTGTCTCTCCTGTTTGTTCCAACCAGGCCCCCAACCAGTTGGACAATGCCTGCCCCCATCGAGGGCAAGTCGTCTTCTCTCAGTCCACTGACTCACCCACCAATCTCTTCTGGAAACAGACACACCCAGAAACAAACCAGCCATTTAGGCATCTCTCAATCTCGTCATGTTAAAAATTAAAGTCAAAATTAACAGTCATAACCATTATTCAAAATGTGAGAAATTTTTAGGCAACTGTAATAAGGCGAGAAGAAAGAATTAGAAAGTATGTATTTTGGAAAGAGAAGACAAAATTATAATTTTTTGCATGATGATATAATTACTTGAAACCCCAAGAAAATTAGCCACAAAACGGTTAGTACTAATTAGAGAATTCGTGTAATGTGTCCGATTGCAAAATAAATATACAAAACTTAATAGCATTCTGAAATGCCTTCAGGGATCAGGCAGACAACAAAAATGAATAAAGTACACTGGTGGGGACCTTTCCTGATGATAGGAAGCAATTGCTTCCCAGCTCCTGCACATTTTTGTCAAGGGAGACGGTGAGTCTAGAGTTGCCAGATATTCTGATTTTTAAGGGGAATTTGTAAAAACAGATTCTTGTATAAAACTTTCTGATTTTTAGATGCACATAACTAATTCAAAAATATTCTGAACTAAATATATTCATAGGCTAGATATGGCCATGGGCCTCCAGTGTGCAACTTTTGATCAGTGCTTTCCTTTATAATTAATCTGCAAATATAGCAGAAGAAATGTGAAATGGTATAAAAAATTGATTAATCTTTGAATAGTGAATCATTTGAAATAAATTAAATTAAATTTCTACTTCTTGTATTATACCAAATAAAGTCTACAGGGTAATGATTTAAAGTAAAAAATGGAACTAAACAAGCAGTAGAAAAATATACATAGGTAAGCATTTATATAATTTCAAGTTGGAAAGGCTTTCTTAAAAATAACAACGACCTGCTGAATGAGACAAAGTATTTGCAAACTATTCATTTGACAAGGGACTAATATCTAAAATATACAAGGAACTCAACTCAATACCAGAAAAACAAATAATTATATTAAAAGTGGGCAAAGAATCTGAATAGACATTTCTCAAAAGGAAACATACAAATACACAATAAGTATATTTTTAAAATGCTTAACACCACTAATCAGGGAAATGCAAGTCAAAATCACAATGAGATATCACCTTATCCCAGTTAGAATAGCTATTATCAGGGGAAAAAAACAAATGCTGACAAGGATGTGGAGAAGGGGAACGGTTATACACTGTTGGCGGGAATGTAAATTAGCATAGCCACTACGGATAAGAGTATGAAGATTTCTCAAAAAACTTAAAGTAGACCTACCATGCAATCCAGCAATTCCACTACTGGGTATTTATCCAAAGGAAAGGAAATCAGTGTATCAAAGGGGTATCTGCACTCCTATGTTTAATGCAGGACTATTCACAATAGCATAGATGTGGAAGCAAACTGTGTCCATCAAGGGGAAAATGGATAAAGAAAATGTATATATACACAATGGAATACTATTTGGCCATAAAAAAGGGGATGAAATCCTACTATTTGCAGCAACATGGATGGAACTAGAGGTCATTATGTTGAGTGAAATAAACCAAGCACAGAAAGACAAATCAGTCATATGTGAGAGCTAAAAAATTTGATCACATGGAGTTAGAGAGCAGAATGATAGATACCAGGGGGTGGGAAGGGTGTGTGTGTGGATGGGGGGGATGAAAAGAGGTTGATTAATGAGTACAAACAAACCCTTAGATGAAAGGAAAAAGCTGTAAAGTTCGATAGCAGAGTGGGGTGACTATAGTTAACAACAATACATTGTATATTTCAAAATAGCTGGGAGAGAAGACTTGAAATGTTCCCAACACAAAGAAATGATAAATGTTTGAGGTGGTGAATATCCTAAATGCCCTGACTTGATCACTACACATTCCATGCATATATCAAAATAGCACTTGTACCCCGTAAATACGTACAAATATGCATCAAAAAATAATGTCTACAATAACAACATTTTTAAAATAGCAACAGAGAAATTATAAAAAGAAAAACTGGCCTAAATTACATGTATTTTTTAACCATTTCAGATCAAAAAATAAAAGGTCAATAGCAGACTAGAAAAAATATTTAAAACACATAGACTCAATATCCATTTATAGAGAGACTGGTCCTACAAATCAATAACAAGCATCTTCAGAGAATATTGAGTACAGGTTATAGAAAAGCAAGTCATTAAATTAGAAATGCCAATAGCTAACAAGTGTAAGACAAAAACATTCAACCTCACAAGTAATCAAACAAATACAAATTAAACCACTGATGAGATACCATTTTCCCTATTGATTTGACAAACATTTTTGAAATTGTTTTTGAGACCCAGTGTTAACGAAGTCATTTATTTTTGGTAGAAGTAGGCATTAATTCAGCCTGTAGAAAAATTTGACAATATGTGTCAGAACTCTTTGACTCAGCTAGTCTACTTCTCAAAGTTTAGACTAAGGAAATAGGAATATACTGTATACAAGGATTTAATTGCAAGGATATAATTTTTTTTTTAAGCATTGTCTCACTCTGTCACCCAGGCTGGAGTGCAGTGGTACAATCATAGCTCACTGCAGCCTTATCTCCCAGGCTCATCTGAGTCTCCCACCTCAGTCTTCCAAGTAGCTGCGACTACAGGTGCACACCAGCATGCCTAGCTAATTTTTGTTTTTTAATAGAGACAAGATCTCCATATGTTTCTCAGGCTGGTCTCAAACTTCTAACCTCAAGCAATCCTCTTGCCTCGGCCTCCCAAAGTGCTGGGATTACAAGCGTGAGCCACCACACCCAGCCAGGATGGCATTATTGATACACTAGCAGAACACAAAAACAAAAACAAAAAACAGAAACAATGCGAACACTGATAGATAAATAGCTAAATTCATACACTCATACTGTGAAATTCTTGGCGGTCATTTAAAGTCTGTAGAAAGTCTTGAAGAATATTTATCATTATTAAAAGATAGGGGCCCAGCTGGGCATGTTGGCTTACGCCTATATTCCCAGCACTTTGGGATGCCAAGGCAGGTGGATCACTTGAGGCCAGGAGTTTGAGACTAGCCTGGCCAACATGGTGAAACCCCGTCTCCACTAAAAGTACAAAAATTAGCCAGGTGTGGTGGCGTATGCCTGTGATCTCAGCTACTCAGGGGGCTGAGGCGGGAGAATTACTTGAACCCGGGAGGCAGAGGTTCCAGTGAGCAGAAATCGGGCCACTGCACTCTAGCCTAAGTGACAGAGTGAGAATGTCGAAAGAGAGAGAGAGAGAGAGGGAGGGAGGGAGGGAGGCAGGGAGGGAGGTAGGAAGGAAGGAAGGAAAGATAGGGACTGGGTGCGGTGGCTCACTCCTGTAATCCCAGCACTTTGGGAGGCTGAGACAGGCAGATATTGAGTCCAGGAGTGTGAGACCCACCTGGGCAACATGGTGAAATGCCATCTCTCAAAAAACCAAAAAACCAAAAACCAAAAACAAAAACAAACTTAGCTGGGTATGGTGGTGCACACCTGTAATCCCAGCTGCCTGACACGCTGAGGTGGGAGGAGCACCTGAGCCCAGGAGGTTGAGGCTGCAGTGAGCTATGATTGTGCCACTGCACTCCAGCCTGGGTGACAGAATGAGATCCTGTCTCAAAAAAAAAAAAGAAAGAAGAAAGAAAGAAAGAAAGAAAGAGAGAGAGAGACAGAGAAAGGAGAGAGACAGAGAAAGAAGAAAGAAAGAAAGAAGAAAGAAAGAAAGAAAGAAAGAAAGAAAGAAAGAAAGAAAGAGAAAGAAAGAAGAAAAAGAAAGAAAGAGAGAAAGAAAGAAAGAAAGGAAAAAGAAAAAGAAAAGAAAGAAAGAAAGATAGTCACAATACATTGCTAAGTTTTTTTAAGTTTATTTTAAATTAAAATGAATAGTATGACTCCAAACTCTGCAGTATATATACAATAATCTGGAAGAATACAAACCTAGATATTAACAGTGGTTATCCCTGTATGGTGGAGCTATGATTATTGTGTTCCAAATTTCCTATTTAAAAATTTTGCTTCTGTTTCACTATAAGGAACATATTGTTTTGATAACAAGTAAGATTTTTATTTTTACTTAAAAAATAAAGCTGGGGTCCTCAGGTGGACTAACTGACTGTTACAATTACTTAGCTGTATTAGAAAGAGCTGGACATAGTTCTTATGGCTGTTTGTGTGTGTGTGTGTGTGTGTGTGTGTGTAAATATATATACCATATATAATCAGTAAGCTTACCTTTCTACTTATGTTTTGCTTGGACTGCTTTAAACCAAATGCATATGCCAAAAGCCAATAAAGAGATCCACCCCAGACATATGCAAAATACTACAAGAGAGCTTAGGCAGGCTTTAATTTAACAATTAAAGGATTGTTAAAATTAAAATTTTATTGCAAATAATCTACAAAGCTGCATGTAGTTTATTAGAGTTGCCTATAAGTACCTGGTTTATCTATGGCCACTTAATATAGTTAATGGACCTTATACAAATATTTACAGGCTCAAAAAGAGACTTCATGGCAGACTTGGCCTTCCTTCCAAGCCCAGTTAACAGGGGATGGCTCCCAGCCCCTCAAACATACAGAAAGAGAAAACTAGAGAGAGTTTGCCAACAATTTAAGCAAGGAAAAATCTAGAGCTGCAAAGTGTGTAACATTTACTAGACTAATATGAGAATAGATTCACAAACAACACAAGTGTCCAAAATAAACTATCATACAGAGAAATTACAAACATCTATAAAGAACTATAAATTAAGAACCCAAACTTTGTCCAGGTGCAGTGGCTCACACCTGTAATCCTAACACTTTGGGAGGCTGAAGCAGGAGGATGGCTTGAGCCTGGGAGTTCGAAACCAGCCTGGGCAACAAAGTGAGACCTCCTCTCTACAAAAAATCAAAAAACAAAAATTAGACAGGCATGGCAGCATGCACCTGTGGTCTCAACCACTTGGGAGGCTGAGGCAGGAGGATCGCTTGAGCCCAGGAGGTCAAGGCTGAAGTTAGCCATAATGGTATCACTGCACTCCACTCCAGCCTGGGCAACAGAGTGAGACTCTGTCTCAAAAAACAAAAACAAAAAAACCCACACTTTAAAAATAATACAGCATTTCTCTGACTTAACTGACTTCTCCCCAGTTTCCTTTGCCCATTGCTGCCCAGCTAGATTATCTAATATTACAGTGCCCAGAGCTCGGTCTTAGGTCCCCCAAGCAAGCTCATCCAGGCCCTTGTCTTTAAGCAACATTTATAATCTGGTGATTCCCAAATGTATATCTGACTGTCCCTCTGACTTCCTCACTAAGACTGCTGACATCTCACACTTGACACGATCGATTCCAAACTGTCTTCCTCCCTAAAACTACTCCATCAGTCTTCATAGTTCAGTGAAGAACATTACCATCCATCTAGTTGCCCAAGCCAAAAGCCTAGCACCCACTTTGGATTTCCCTTTTCTTTTCCCTGACACCAAATCCGTCAGCAAGTTCTGCCAGTTCTCTCTCCAAGATACAAAAATGCATGCTGAATCAACCCACTTCTTACCATCTCTAGTACTGTCACTCTTATTCAAGCCTTCACAGGATCCATTCTTCATTGAGCAGCTGGAGTGTTTTTCAAAAAAGGTAATTCATATCTGCTTAAATCTCTTCAGTGGCTTTTGGCTGCACATAGGAAAATAAAAAAACAAACAAACAAAAAACCTCTGAACTTCTCACCGTGATGCAATCAAGCCTCTGAATGCCTTTCTGCTACTCTTTGCTCCTTGCAGATAATTCTCTAGCCACAAGAGCCTTTTCTATTTCTGGGATGCCAAGTTCATCCTACCTGAAGGCCACCGCAATTTTGTTCCCTTTGCCTGAAAGTCCCCCACTCTATTCCTACCCAAACCCTATTAATTATTTTTTAAAATATTAAGAAATTATGAATATGCCTTGAGAGCATGCTGCGTGTAAGTGGCAATCAGAAGACTTGGGTACTAGTCTCGCACACTTTTCAAGATAGGACACCTGCTCTAAACCAATATGATAATGACTTTGGTCAACAACCAAGGTGATTCCTTGGCTCATGATTTCCCCTTCTCTGGGACAAGTCCAAACAGCTAACTCCTGTCTTGTTAATTTAAAACCCAAATATAGAGATCTGGAAACGAGGTCACTGGAGCTGGTCACCTGCTGTGGAAGTCCCCAAACTGTCCAATCTCTTGCCTCCCCAGACTTCCTTGTTCAGTTATTTCCTTGGGATTTATGGATTATCCAGCATCCTTTAAGTCCTTTAGCTAAAGTTGGTTTCTGTAACTTAAAATTGAAAAGAACTTTAGAAGAATCCCTTCTTAATTGTCTGGTTAGCTTCCTAGAACTCAGCTTTACAGAACCGTTCTCTTAGTATTGGCTACCCCAGGGCATCTGTGGAACCTAAACTCAGCATGGATATTGACATATGTAGAACAACTTAACATTCATCTTCCCCACCTCATATTCATGTGTGCACATGCACGTGTGCACACACACACATATTCTCTCTCCCTCTCTCTCTGTCTCTCTCTCTCCCCCCCTTTCTGTCCCCACACTGCATTCTTTCCAAGTCCTCTAATCACCCTTTTTACTTTTCTCCAGCACCCACCAGGCTGAATTTTTTCTGCCTTGATGTTTTCTCACAATTCATCCTTCTACTGCACGCTGGGCTCCTAATATTTGTTATAAAATTAGGAACCCTATTTATGCATGTAAAGAGGCCTTCTGCATACACAATCAATAAATGTGAGCTCAAAATGAACCCTTTCTCTCCTACGAGGCACTCACTTCCCTTGCCTTTCCTGGGTTATCTTCTATTTCATTGTCCCTAGTAGCTATGTTCCAATCACCAAGGCAGGGGTTTTAGTTTTTGGAGGTCAGAGAACCCTTTGAATGCTACAGACACTTTTTACAGAAAAAATGCACACAAATACACACACATTTTGCACACAACCAAGGTTTATGGGCTTCTGATTAAAATCACTATATCAAGGAAAAGACTTCTGTGACCATCTGCCACCCCCATACCCACACACCACTAATTCCTACCCTTCACTAGCAGTGACTCATCCATGCCTTTGCTGCCAGACACCAGTAAAATAAACCTGGTTCCTCTCTCCTAATATTTGTTATGCTAAGAGATAGAAAAACAAAAACACAAAGCATCCCCAACAATTATAGGCAGTTACACTTAAGAGTCATTAAAAGCGTCCCCCATTAGAACACTTCCCCAGGGCAAACACTTTATAATTTCCTAGATTACTAGTTTAATGCACAAGTTACATTTTAAATGCTTTTCTTTACAGGGAGGCATTCTTGGACCCTGGCTGAGATTAGGAAACAGCCAAGGCTTAGCAGCACACTTACAAGAATTTCTTAGGTGGGTTATTTTCTGGGAAGATTATCACAGTGAATAATCTCATCTATTTTACTGTCAATTTCAGAGGGTGATATTTTTGGCCTTGTTCTCAGTTCTAGAGATATTGTCAAGTTGAAACCTGCAGCTTCTTATATGCTAACTCTACCTTCTAATTAGAAAAGAGGTTAGAAAATGTTGGAGCTTTCTGGGTTGCCTTCCCCAAGCTAAATTAGAGTCTACTGAAGAAAAGGAAAGGTGGAGAAGAGACAGAAGGACCGGGTGGAGGCAGTAGAGAAAGAACCATACGATCAAAGGCAGGTCAGGTACTAGACAGAATAGTCTTTTTATCCTACCAATGCCAGCGGCTTATGAATGGCCCCAAGCCCCTAGGACTTCTCTTAAGCCCAATCTGACTCCCCATGGAGTCATGGATGCATTTATTTTGTCTGATGAATTGCTTTTCATTAGAGTCAACATGGAATAGAGCAGGATTTCTCAAAGTAATGGACTGAATATCTGTGTCCTCCAAAATTTCAAATGTTGAAAACTAGGATCCTTTTCTTGCCTCCACTTCCTTGTTAGCAGGGACCCTAAGCTCTACTCCCATTGCCCTCAGCCACGCACCCTCAATCTTGATCGGGACCTCTAGGCCGCACCTGACCGTCAGCAGGGCAGTGCGGCTCAGGTGGGTCCAGGGCGGGGCCCTGTTCAGCCTGAGATTCGGGTCTTGAAGACACATGGGCCCCTCAACTTTGCCAAATGTTCCAGATGGCAGGTCCTTGGCCCACAGGCCTACAGGCCCATCTCAGGCTGGCAAGCATTGCCCCTGCTCCTTCATCCTTAGGCCTTACCACTAAGCTTCTTTTTCCACACAGCCATCCAGGCTGAGGAAATGTAGTCACCACAGGACCCAGAAATTTTGGAGCCAGGTGAGCCACGGCCACTGCTGCATTGGCAAGCACTGAAAGCACCCAGGAGGCCGTGGCAATGCTGGCAGCATGCATCACCACAGGATCGACTTCAGCAAATGTCACCCAGGTTACTTTAGGAAAGTTGGTATGAGACATTACCACCTAAAGAGGAACCTGAGCTTCTACCCAGCTGTCAACCTTGACAAATTGTGGGCTTTGGTCAGGAAGCAGACACAGGTGAATGCTGCTAAAAACAAGCCTGGAACAGCTCCCATCACTGATGTGGTGCCATCGGGCTACTACAGAGTTCTGGGAAGGGAAAAGTTCCCAAACCAGCCTGTCATTGTGAAGGCCAAATTCTTCAGCAGAAGAGCTCAGGAGAAGATTCATTAGGGGGAGCTTTGTCCTGGTGGCTTGAAGCCACATAGAAGGAGGTTCATTAAATGTTAACAACTGCTTTAAAGAGAAAAGGAAAGGGAAGGGAAAGGAAAGGAAAGAAAACTAACCCCCAAGGTAGTGGTATTAGAAGGTGGAGACTTTGGAAAGTGACTAGGTCATGAGGGTAGAGTCTTCCTGAAGGGGATTAGCACCCTTACAAAAAAGACTGGTGAGTTTTCTTACCCGTTCCATCATGTGAAGACAAAAACAGAAGATGGCTATCTATGAACCAGGAAGTACGCCTCACCAGACATCAAATCTGCTGGCACCTTGATCTTGGACTTCCTGGCCTCCAGAACTGTGAGAAATGAATTTCTGTTATTTATAAACTATCCAGTCTATGCCATTTTATTACAGCAGCTTAAACAGATGAAGACACTGAACCTTGGCACTACTGGCATTCAGGGCCAGATAATTCTTTGTTGTGGGGCTTTTCTGTGCATTGGAAGATGCCTAGCAGCACACCTGACCTGTACCCACTAGATGCCAGTAACACCCCCATTATAATAACCAAGAATATCTCCAGACATTCCAAATGTCCCCAGAAAGGGGGGACAAAATTGTCCCTGTCTGGGAATCACACAACAGAGGAAAGGTTTGGAGTCAGACAGACCTAGGTTCCAACTTTAGTTCCATTCCTCACAAACCCGTAACCTTGGTGGGTGGGGGAGAGGGAAGTATTTATGTCCTCTGCGACTGTTTCTTATTAGCAAATAATACTTAAATCAAAAAAATTGTTTTGAGGTTTAAATGAGATGATGTGTGAAAAGCATATAGGCTTACAATAGGTGCTCAATAAACAGTTGTTCCCTCCTCATACCTACTTCACTTATTTAACAAACATTTATTGAGCACTTATGCTGCATGCTAAGGATATAAACGCAAAACAGTAAGTCTGAGAGAAAGAGACAAATGCACAAATAACCATAACATATCAAGTCCATTAATAGAGATTATTTACCAAATGTTACAACTCTGGCCCTATCTTTCTTTTTTCCCCCTTAATGACTAACCTTCTCTCTCCAAAATCTCATCTAGCATTCCTCTTGAAAGAGGAAGTGTCCTATGAGTTGGGTCCTGAAAAACGAGTGACAGGTCATCTGAAGGCCAGGAGAGAAGTATGCACACTAGGCAGAAAAAACAGCATGGGCAGGCCGGGCGCAGTGGCTCATGCCTATAATCCCAGCATTTTGGGATGCCAAAGCGGGCAGATCACTTGAGGTCAGGAATTCAAGACCAGCCTGGCCAACATCGCGAAACCCCCATCTCTACTAAAAATACAAAAAAATTAGCTGGGCATGGTGGCGCATGCCTGTAATCTCAGCTACTTAGGAGGCTGAGGCATGAGAATCAACTTGAGCCTGGGAGGCAGAGGTTGTAGTGAGCTGAGTTTATGCCACTGCATTCCAGCCTGGGCAACAGAGTGAGACTCTGTCTCAAAACACACAAACACACACACACAAACCCAGCATGGGCAAAGGCTTAATAGTGTGGTAATTTCAGGAAACTGCATTATCCAGTAGGCTACAGTGAGGCTGAGTAGGGGAAATTGGTGCAAGATGGAGGATGCTAAGGAATTTGGATGTCTTTCTGCAGGTCACATAGTCCCCCAGGATGCTTTTTTTCAGAATGGTGGCACGATCAGATCTGCTTTGGAAAGCACACTCTGGTGGTACTGGGGAGGATAAATGAGAGGTGGAATGAAGGGCGAGAGAGACGAAAAGCAACAAGACCAGTCAGGATTCCAGATGGGAGATAATGAGGGCCTGAACTGTAGTGCTGGAAATGACAATGGCAAGATGCCAGCAGGCTCCAGGGTCCTTAAAAGGTAGAACTGACAGAATTTAGTGACTGATTAGATGTGGGGCGGGTAACAAGTGAAGGAGAAGAAGGAATAGGAGGTGATTATAAGATTCTAGCTTAGAAAATTAGGTGGATACTGATGGCATTCAGAAATGACAGGCACTGAGAAACTGTTTTCTCTTCTTTTTCACAGCCCCCGCCATTCACACTGTGCAAAGGAGCCTGTCAATCACTGACTGATTTTAAGCAGGAAAGTTTCAAAGAAAGCCCCCAGTACTTACCAATGTTAAAGAAAAACAGGTACGATAACAAACATCACACTACCTAGTATATATTAGGTTCTGCACTAGTTTTGTCCAATTAATGTATTAGTGAACTACTTTAGGTGTATTTTACTCTAGCCATTGATTTATAACTGAGTTATAATCCTCTTTCCACCAGTGTCCTCCATCAAGCACTATGAGTTCCTTAAAGGCAGGACTCTAGTCTTAACCATCCTTATGCCTCCAGGCTAGTTGAGTGCCTGGCACAAAGTAGGCTCCTAAGTATTTACCTGATGAATCAATCAATGGTTGGACAGTGTTTTTCCTGAACTCCCTGCTTTCTAGAATCCAGTGGTTCATCTTCTGTTCACCATAGCTAAATGATAAGGGTAGTACAGAGAAATGAGTAGCACATTTAGCTCCAGAAGATCTAGGGTCTAGTCCTGCCTCACATACTAACTCTGACCCTGGGCAAAGCGCATATACTCTGAGCTTTAGGGGTCTCATCTGTGAAAATGGAATTTTTAAAAATTCCCACATCACAAAATTTGTGAAAGTATTTTGTATCATTACTAAAATATAAGTTGTTTACATATATGTTTCATCTTCCTTACATATTAACACGTGCTCAGAAGTCAGAGAAAAACATAGGTTGGGCTCAAAGTTATTGCATTATAAGCCAGTAAAAATGCTAATGTTAATTGTATTTTTCAACTAGCATTCATGTCGTTCTGCTGGATAATGTGAATTAGATTCTGGTTGCTCCCTGCTCACTCCAATTAGTAATACTTGCCTTACTGTTCTTTAAACCTGCCAAGCTCATTCCTAACTCAGGACCTCCGCACTGCTTTCACTCAGCAGGGAGGGATGCTGAGTGAAATGCTCTTCCCTTACCTCCCTGCACCATGGTTGCATGAAGGTCATGCCTTCACTTCCCAGGTCTTTGTTCAAGTGCCCTCTCATCACAATACCTTCCTAACCAGTTCATCTAAAGAAGCACCTACTCCACTCTCCACACTGCCATCACTCTCTACTTCCTTAGCTTGTCTTATTTTTCTTTATGATGTATCATCGTCACAATCCTGTACTTTCTTATTCTTTGCCTCCCCATGAAAATGTAAGATCCATAAAGATAGGGTCTTTGCCTCCCTCTCTCACTCACTGCATCTATGATGCCTAGAACAACGACTGGCACACAGAAGATACTCATGGCATTTTGCTAAGTAGTTTGCTAAGTGAATGACATTTGCTAAATAAGTGAAGTTTTCCACTGTAATCACCTGTCATTGTATAACATTAAAAACGACTTGCAAAAAAAAAAAGATTAGAATCAGAAGATCTGGGGTCCCACCCCAATCCTGCCATTAACTAGCTATTTGCCCTCGGAAAGTCATTTGTTTCTGAGTTCAGTTTTCTTATCTGTAACATACAAATAGAAATATCCTCTACCTTGCCCTACTGCCCCTCCATTTCACAAATCACATCATTGTGGAACTTAATGATGTGATAACACTTTATCAGTGGGGTATGTTTCTGTTTTTACTGTTAACTAACTGTCTATTCATCTATTACAGAACTTGACACAGGGCCTGGATCTATAAATAATTGCCAAAAAAATGAAGAGCAAAGGTTATACATTTCCTTTGTAAAATGAACTGAGCTTCAAATATTCATGCTCCAAATTATGTTTAAATAGTCACTATAAGTGTCATTTCACTTTATCTAGCAGACACAGCAATTAGCAGAGTGCCTGAGCAGCTAGAAATGTTCTCATTTGGTCTGGTTTTTGTTCAGGATAATGAATATAAATGCTTGTTTTGACTAAATGAATGGTTCTCCTAGGCCAGTGCTGAATAAATGCTTGTGCTATTGTGACGCTTCTGACCCAGGCAGGAGACATGTGCTTCCATCTCCAGAACAGCAACCCCTGAATGACCCCTCAATACAATGGAGCAAAGAAGTGCTGTGTAATTTAGGGGCATAAACCAAACCTCCACTGCTTAGAGTCAGCTTAATGTCTGACAGAAATATACAAAACTGTAAAGCCTCAACCAGATATCTGAATAATCTGTCCATACATTTTTCACATATCAGTATTTATTATCTTTTCAAAGGAACAGGTCAAGAGGAGAATAAAGTTTATGATCAAAGGTAGTCAAACATTTATTTTATATAAATATAATTTCCTTGCCTACATCCATTAGATTTGGAGAAAAAAGGTTCAAGTTTACAGTGCCAGAACAGCTCCTTCTTTAAAGGCTTGTAAACAGTGACTTGTTCTATGCCAGCATGCACACTTTGAGCATATCAACTCACTTAATCCTTACCAACAGTTCTATGAAGATTGTGCTATCATTCCCATTTCACAGATAAAAACTACTGTATCTAGATATGATAATCTTGCTCAGGATCATGCACTGGGATTTGAACCTAAGTGATCTATTCTCTGATGCCGTACTAGCAGTGCAGGACAATTTTTAACTGCATGAACGCACACTGCAGAGCAAGAGCAATTGAACAATGATCATTTGCCTTTTGGAAATTATGGCCACATACTTTGTGTAGCTTGATTTACAAATAGCTTGGCTAAAAAGTGGTTCAGCAAATCAACTTCTTAAAATAGGCTATGAAGGAAAAGTGCGTGATGAAGCCAGCAGTAAACAAAGAAATTACACAGTTTGGTGAGAGAGGGTTTGGAGGTGAAAGAGAGTTGTTAAAGGCCTGGAATCGTTGAAGAGAAAAGTTTGGGGATGACAGTGACTTGGTACAACTGAAAGAACTCCCCCTCAAAAGATTAGAAGGACAAATTGATTGGCAAGACACTTGACAGAGCCAGTGTTGAGTTCCATTTATTTTGGAGCAGTATGCATCTGCTGGGTTTGGGTACTCTGGAAAAATCCAAAACATAATATAATGGAAAAAGCATGGGTAAAAATCACTTATTAGCAAGTTATTTAATCTTTGAGCCTCTTTGTTCATCTATAAATTTAGAATATGAATATCAACTTTGAAGTGTTGCTGTGAAAATTAAATAAAACCATATATGGCGGAACAGGTGCCCAAAATTGGTTAATCATGAAAAATTTACCATCATCAAGTTGTAAAATAATTAGCTATTGTTGTTGGGGCAGAGCTTGCAGTTGGAGGTTGGATATTAAGATTCCAAACATGTATAATCTTTAATCTGGAAAACCTACCAGATAAAACAAAGAGATTACCACCCCCATGTTTTTAGGGAGAGAGACAAAAAGTATGACACACAAAAGAATTAATTTGTTCAACTTTGATGGAAGGTAAACCCCTTTAATTCTCACTTTGTTTTTAGGACTAGGAAAAGATTCAAACTTCTTAATTATGGATTATCCATCATGTTCTTTCCTTCCTCGGAATCTTTGAGATCCAAGAATATCTGTTCTGTAAGATGTAACAAAAAATACCTGAAGAAATTTGAAAATGACAGAATGTTAAATCATAGTAGGTAACAGAATTATGGTTTTGTAAGAAAATACCTTATTTTTAGGAGATGCATGCTGATATATTTAGTGGTGAAGTTCAATGATGTTTGCAACTTCACATGGTTCAAAAAATTATATAAATATATAATTATATATATACATAAAGCAAATATGGCAAATTGTTGTTGAATTTAGATTATGGCAATATGAGTAGTGTTTAAAATAGTTAGGTCAGGCTGGATGCAGTGGCTCACACCTGGAATCCCAACAGTTTGGGAAGCCAATGAGGGAAGATCACTTAAGCGATCTCCCTCTTGCAACATAGCAAGACCTCGTCTCTACAAAAAATAAAAAGATTAGCCAGGCATGGTGGCAAATACCTGTGGTCCCAGCTACTTGGGAGGCTCAGGAGGAAGGATCACTTGAGCCTGGGAGTTCGGCTGCAGTGAGCCATGTTTATACTACTGCACTCCAGCCTGGGTGACAAAGCAACATGTTGTCTCAGAAAAATAAAAAAATAAAATAGTTGGGAGTTTTTTTGTTTTAGAGGCAAGGTGTTGCTCTGTCACCCAGGCTGGAGTGCAGTGGCACAATCATAGCTCACTATAACCTCCTCGAATTCCTGGGCTCAAGTGGTCCTCCCACCTCAGCTTCCCAAGAACTTTGTTTTTTTGTACAGATGGGGGTCTCACTACGTTGTCCAGGCTGGTCTCAAACTCCTGTCCTCAAGTGATCCTTCTGTCTCAGCTTCCCAAAGCATTGGGATTACAGGCATGAACCACCATGCCCAACTCTTAAAATAGTTTATAATAAAAGATGAGGGGTGGGGGGAACCAAGAGGTTGCATTTAGGGACAATCCTATTCATAGTACAGATGGGGAGAGGGTGGTAATGCAGAAAACAACTGATATTAGAGAAGTAACAATAAATTCAGCCACAAGTCAACTAACTGAAAGACAAGTTCTACACAACTTCTGAAACATCTTGTAAGAGTCCAGATGGTGAGAAGTCAGTAACTAAAATCAGTGGTTTTAAGAATTCTTTTGCCAGGAAGGAACAAAGCAGTGGGCGGGAGTATTAGCCTTTCCAATGGGCCTATCAAGAGAATTTATCTAGGAATATTTAGGAACCACACTGTAAAGATGTTACAAAGGCAATTACAGAAGAAAATGTCATGTAGTTCCCTCTGTTCAGAACACACACAATCTTGAGAACCATCCCTCTTTATCTAATAATTAATGCTTACCTGTAAATGAACATATCAATCTTAAGGGGTGGTATAAGAAAAAAAGAACTATGTAGGAAATAAGCCAAAGTCTTATAAAATTTGGAGGTGTTATTAAAGGACTAAAAAGGAAACAAAAGGATTGTGATAAGAAGCAAAAAAAAAATTTTTTTTAAATAACCAGAAAACAAATTAAAAAATTAAAATCCCCCAAGAAACCAAATTAACTCATTTTTTTAGTTAACTGACTAAATGTTTCGCAACATACAAACTGCAAAATATCTTTTGCATCCCTTTAAGAAAACCTGCCTTTCTTTGGTAAAGAATTTCTTGCAGGACAGGTTCTAAAGTTTGAAGTTCCCTCCAACGATCCCAGCAGAAATGTTTCTAACTTCTAAGAATGTCCTAACAGAATGAGCTAAAACACAGAAAATGTTGAAAGTCTTACTTAGAATATTAAAAACTGGAAGCAATCTAAAGGTCTAACAGTGGAAGAATGATGTATTTATAATGTGAACATACATGTGATGTCCAACAATTCCAACTCTAAGTATGAAGAGTAAGCCACAATAAAGAATGTTAAAAAATAATAATTAGTAAGTAAATATAATTATAAAACCAAGTCAGAAATACAAAAAAAGGGACAATTATATTGGAATGATGAAATTCGATTTCTGTTTCCTGCCTCCTCCCTTGCTGGCTCTATAATTTTTTTTTTTTAAATTCTTAGAATAGGAAAAAAAGGTAAGAATGCTATGGCTGGAAGGCCACTAGTAAACAAGCACATATAAAGGGTCCTCAAGACAAGACTTAATATGGGTATGAAACTAAATGTTATAAGGAAGGTCATTGTCCTCAGCAACTGACTCTGCTATTTTTACCCCAAACAGGAGCCCGTACAAAACCACCCCATTCTTTCCCTCTTTCTAATGAAAGGTCCCATAAGGTATCCATCCAAGAAGTGCTGCCAATAATAACATTGTTAATTGTGACCAGCCTATAGACATCTTATTTGCAAAGGCTTTTAGGCCTGAACTGACATGAAATATACTACTGTGGAACTCTTTTTCTCTTTTTGTGAGTGTTTTTTGACTGCAAAAGAACAGTTTATCAAATTACTTATCTTTTAAAAAACACAATCACAAAATCATATTCATAAACTGCTACTGTAGTGTTAGGGAATCCCAAGCCTAGACAGGCTGTTTAATTAAAAAAAAAAAAAATGTAAGGATGCTTGTTTAAACAACTCAGAAAGCATTTTTCCCCCAGAAATATTATAGTGATAAAGGAAACGATCTGCCCACCTAAGCCTCATTTCCACAATCTCCCTCTAAATTTCCTGGTCTAGAAAACCCATGGCTGTTTGGGATGCTTCTTATGCTTTTCTGGAGTTTCCCTCACAGGTCTGCATTTCTATAATGGAATTTTTGGTTTTTTTTTTTTAAGCTAAGAAATGTCTTACTAACAAGTTGTTTTATCACCTAAAATCTACTATTATCCATTTTTACAACATAGATAACACTTGGTTGACTTAAATTCTGGAAGAAAAAAGTCTTGCTTTAGCAATCAAAAACTTAAAAACAAAGGGGTAAGAGGATACTGAAATGTACTAATAGTTTGTGTAGGACCTCAAACATTAAAGGCAAGATGATAGTTTTAAAAATGTAATAACTCAAGTCTAAACATGAATGAATTTAAATTTAATCCCTTTTGTATAAAACCAAATAGCAGTCTAATACCACTGGGACTAAGTGCTACAAAACTAAGTAATAAAACAAATACATGAAACATGATTACAATTTAAATTCTTTGGATTATCTTTTTTTTTTTGATATGGAATCTCGCTCTGTCGCCCAGGCTGGAGCGCAGTGGCGTCATCTCGGCTCACTACAGGCTCCGCCTCCCGGTTCACGCCATTCTCATGCCTCAGCCTCCTGAGGAGTAGCTGGGACTACAGGCGTCCGCCACCACACCCGGCTAATTTTTTGTATTTTTAGTAGAGAGGGGTTTCACCGTGTTAGCCAGGATGGTCTCAATCTCCTGACCTCGTGATCTGCCCGCCTTGGCCTCCCAAAGTCTTTGGATTATCTTGTAAGCCCCCACATTTAATATAGAAGTTTAAAACTCTCTAAAATAATACTAAGCATCTTAGTATTATTTAATACTTTTATATCTAAAAAGTTGTCCTTCCTTTTTTTTTTTTTTTGAGACAGGGTCTTGCTCTGGGCTCAAGCAATTCTCCCACCTCAGCCTCCTGTGCAGCTGTGACTACAGGGGTGCACCACAACGCCTGGCTTTTTTTTTTTTTTTTTTTTTTTTTTTTGGAGACTAGGTCTCACCATCTTGCCCCAGGTGGGTCTAGAACTCCTGGACTCAAGCGACCCTCCCACCTCAGCCTTCCAAAGTGCTGGGATTACAGGCAAGGGCCACCATACCCAGTCTAAGAATACTTTTTGGATTTTCACAGCTGTCAGGAAAGCTTTAGAAAGAAAAGATGGGGGTTAAAAGTTAAGACACAGCTTAAGACAGAAGCATTGTAAAACAGGAACAAATACTGGCTTAAACCTGATGTCTCTAACTATATTCCTCTATTTTAAGAATCTTTTAGTATCTGATAGTTTCATCAGCCTTTCCATTTTCCAATATGTGACCTTTATTCCCACCATGTCCCAAATAAACAAGTCCTGGGATTTCCTAGAAGGTGGACCTTAATTATTGTGTCCCTTTTATATATAAGGCAAACATTGCTTTTAACTTCTGTTGGAACATGGGAACTTTCACCAGAATGATTAGAATGTTCAGAAAAAATGTCCCAAACCTCTCTTCTGGTCCATACAAGACAATCAGAATGTAACACAGTAGCAGAGGGTGTGGAACATACACTAGTCATATTTGATTCTCTCTGTCAGGGGTTCTTCTTTGTAATGGGAAATAATTTGAATTAGGATGGAACAGTTGATAAGAAGAAAGAACAAACCAGCTAACCAAATAAACAGAAAGGTGTTCTTTCCTTGAAACTCAAGAACATAGGCAGGAGCCAGCCATATGGCCTGCGCTATAAACCATAACATTAGGAGAACTATAGCTCTTTTCCAAGACATTCTTACTAGTGGCATCACAAGAGGCAGTAAGCAGAGGTACCAAAGAAAGTACTGGGAGGTGCAGACTTTGTTAAAAGTCACAAAAATGGACGTATGAAGAAAACAACAAAAAACGAGGTCTCTGTAATAGGCGAAAGACACAGCCGAAAGCAAGATGAGCTGTGGCAGGAATGCAGCAATTCCCAGGGAAAAACTCCACTTGCTCTCTGCAGTCAAATACAGCATGTAGAAGTACGGAGAAAAGTTGTGACGGATATCCCGCCTAGTAAGGTGATAAAAGTAGGTGTGTTCCAAAAATTCCCAGCCGTACTCATAGTAAAAACCAAAGCTCAGGGCAAAAAACGTGAGTCCAGCAACTGCTACAAACAGCAGCACAGCCCGATTACACAGCCTCTTCAGGAGCTCGTACAAACGAGCCTGGAAAGTATACCGGAATTGACGGAGGCTTTTGTCATTGTCGCGATCTGGAAGCAGGTGGAGGGTTATGGGAAGGATATAAGTCACCGGATATATCTTCATATGCACCGCGAAACCATAGAATACAGCTGCACACGTGACGA
Organism: Nomascus leucogenys; assembly: GCF_006542625.1. Lineage (NCBI taxonomy): Eukaryota > Metazoa > Chordata > Mammalia > Primates > Hylobatidae > Nomascus > Nomascus leucogenys. The sequence goes on along the minus strand of NC_044392.1, from coordinate 41,459,196 downwards.
GTCTTTTCTTTATCAAGTAGAGGACCATCAGGACCAGGGAGGCGACAATCGAGTCCGCATTACCGCGGCTGGATACTGCCATAGGCAGGGGGTTAAGAAGCCAAAAGACACAGTAGCCACAAGCCTGGCGGCGCCCCAGCCCCTTCAGCAGCAGCAGGCGGTATAAGAGGAAAGCGGTGAGGAGGTCGCAACTGATGAAGAGAAACTTTCCAAAGAGCTCGCTGAGGTAGATGTTGGGAGTGAGAAGCCAACCCAGCAGCGGGGTGTAACGGTACGTGGCTCTCAGGTAAGGCGAGCGCCCCTCCGTGACAAAGCGCGCGGCGTCGGTGAAGACCTGGTAGTCGATGTCCGTATACCTCACGTGCAGGGTCCGGTCCTGGAAGACGCCATAGAAAACCAGGGCGATTCTGGCTAGAAAGGCCACACCAAAGACGCCGGCTGGAGCCACCTTCAAGTTCAGGAGCCATTCGCCCCAGTGCTTGGTCGAGCCCATGATCTGACTGTGCGACAGCTGCTTAGCCCCAGCTCCAAACTGCCTTGGTACCTCTAACCTTCCCTTCGGTTCCTCGCAGCAGGTGGCCGCCGCATCTCCCGCCCGCCAGGCTGCCAACCGAAAGGACTGCGGACTATCACTTCCGGCATGAAGCTCCGCCCCCGTACTGCTACCTGTCTCCAGCCCCGCTCGGGCTTCTCAGCCGCCTGAGCCAAAAACTTGCCTTCCTCTGGATGGACGGTCTCGCTTCCGCTTCTTCTTCCGGTGGAGGCGGGATTTCCGGTCCCTGGGATGGGAGACGTCCGCTTGCCGGGAAATCAGGCACTGGCTTGAGGATTTTATGGAGTGGAGTGAGATTTCTTTGTAAGTGACAACCCGCCGCCCCCCGCCCTCTTCCCGCGCCCCATTTCCAGTCCTCAGAGGAAAACGCTCCGACGCGTAGCGAGCTGCGGGCTGCGCGCTACATGCCTCAGTCCTGGGCCGGAGATCCGAGAGTGAAAAATGTAGGAGTGAAAGGAAGATAAGCCTTCTCATGCTTTACTCCACTAGCTCGCCGGTATTCACCGGGGATTTGTGGGCCCCCGGACAGGACAGGATGAGTTGAAGGGGGCTGAGTGTGTATGTCCCATGCAATATTGGAGGCATACTTGTATTTTTAAATTACTAGTTGGTAATCAGAGATTCAGATTTAAGTGAGCAGCTTGTATTTTATCCGGCAACCCTAAGTGAAGGTGATAGGAAAGAAGACAGAAAAGCGTCACAAAATTCCCTAACTTGTCAGCCCCTTATGCCTCAGTACCTTTGTGTTTGCTACTTCTGTCAAAGTTGCCATCCGCTCTCCAATCACTTTGGCAAATACCTACTCAACCCTTCAGGCCTCAGTGCAAGTGTTAGCTCCCAGCTCCCACTCACTTCCTCATCACGCAGAATGAATGACTTAGATGCCAGTCCCCTCCCCTGTCCGAGGATAGGTGGACTGGGGCGGACGGGATCTAAGCTCCAGAAAATCACTCACGCAGAAGACCCTGCCATGCTACTAAAAGTTCTCCCAGTGCTCCAGAACTCCCTGGTCATTCCTTTGTTACAGCATTTGTCACACTGCTTTGTAATAACTGCTTTTGTTGGTTTTGCTCTCCTAGTTTTCCATCAGGACACTTTGAATTCTTCGATATCAGAGATTATCTTGTTCTTTTCTCTACCTCAACATCTAACACAGTACTAGTAGCCATTCAGTAAAGTTGAATTGATTTTAGAGGTTCCTACTGCCAGAATATTTCTAGAGTGGCATCTTTGGATTGCTCCCAACTCCCAGTTATTTTCCCTTTTAAATATCCTTTATGTATGTCAAGGTCCCCTGCTCCCTCCACCCCACTCCAACCCTACTTCCATGAATTTCTTACCAACGACTGTAACCCATTCGCTCTTCCCTTTCCGTGGTTGCTTAGTGCACTTACATAGTCCGCATTGTAGAATTTGATACTTTATTTTAGATTGTATTCATAGCCCTCACAAGAGATTGTAGGGTTCTTGGGGATAGAAATTATATCTTATCCTTAATTTTTTTCAATTATGTGTAATTTATTGTAGTCTTAGGCACATGGTAAATGTTTAGTAAATACTGACTAATTGGATTTTATAGAATGAGCCTGCTTCCTATGGGAAGTCTTCTAGACTAGAATAAGAAAAGGAGGTGACTTCATCCAGTCTGAACATGCAGCTCCCAGGACTACCTGCTGCTCATCCATCCTACACTTCACATTTATCCCTTGGAGATGAACTGTGTTGATCTTATATATTCCATATTCATATTGTGATAGCTCTATGTCCTTTTATATGCCTTGGTATAATTACATGCCTTAGATTGATAATTCTAACCATTTTTTTTGCAGTGTATTAGCCATATACATAGTGGCAGCACATCACCACTCATACAATGATGATGATTATTATTATTACTATTATTTGTAATAGCTGGATTTGTTGAGGACTCATTTGCAATGTACCAGGCATTATGCTAAGTACTTTTCATGTAAGGTAGATATTCCCACCTTTACAAATGAAGAAAACCAAGGCTTAAGGAGATTAAGTAATTTTCCTAAGTCACATAGCTAACTAGTGGCAGTGCTAGAACTCAAAACCCAGTGTGTCTGCCCTAGAATATCTTTATCATTATGTGGCTGACTTGCCAATAAAATGTTGGTCACAAGTTCTAATTTTCCTGTGTTTTCTCTTATTGATCTCTCATCTTGATATTCTGGATATTCTCTCTCACTGTGACTCTTTCTACCTCTGATTTATTCTTTTCTTCTGCAAATAATAGATAAGTGAGGCTTAGTTCCCTAACATAGAAAATATGGGAGGTAGGTTTCTGAGGATTAACTAAGTAAGGGTCCTTGTGGCTGGATTGGTTTCAGTAGTATAGCAGAAAGGTTTCAGTCAATCTGTCCCTACATGGCTGTCCTAGTAGAGAGATGGGAGGCACCAAATTTAGGCAGATAAGGAAACAACTAACAATAAAAAAACAACAACAACAACAACAAAAAACTAAGCATGTCACTGAAGTCAAAGGAGTGAGATATAGATAGTAGTTGTGGGAACGAAGAAGAGACTGGAGTCTGTAAAACAAATTGGACAGAGAGGTCCAACTTTAGTTACTATTTCTGGGTGGAAGAGATACATCACAGGGTCCGAGGACCCCATATTGAACTTTTTGCATTGGGTTTAGGGATTGTATCTTCTCACCTCTTTCTGAAAGAGTTACATTTTTTTCAAATGCTCAACTGTTCATTACCTCCTGGACTGTTACTTACAATCCTTCTTAATTCCCCCTTTCACTATCTGCTCCTAGATTTCTATCCTTTTAGAGCCAATGACTAAGGAAAGCACAAACATGGATCGCTCAACTTTAGTTTCCCTAGCAAGAACCTTGTCCTTGTTCACTATGCTGCATATACTCTCATTACCCTTCCATATCCACTATTCATCTTTTTTGCCCTGTTCTGTGTTCCAAGAGAGGCTGTATGGGTAGCGTCACTCAATCTCCCTTGTTCTCTGGCTTCCCATTAGAATAGACCAGTGGGAGGCACTAGCAGATCTTTGGCAGTGTCTGGAATTCCTCACCTAAAGCCATGGCTCCTGTTGAAGCTATAGCTCTCTCCTTTGGGTACAAGTCTCATGGTTCCAGTAACTGTCCCTTCAGGTTTAAGGCTGGTAAAGGCGTCCTACTTTGCGAGTGCCTGGGCACATCACCATATCTTTTGATGTATTAAACTTGCCCATACCTTTGCAAATAATTTCTTCATTAAAACATGTCCACTGGCCCTTTGAGTATACCATCTGTTTCCTGCTAGAACCTTGACTACTTTAATCACTTTCTTTTTCACTAGATTTTGTTCATATGCCTTGCTTTGTCATTTCTTTGGAATCTATTTCTAATTCTTTCCGTGCCCGGCATCCTGCACCTTAGTTCAGACCTTCAACAACTCAAATAATACGTAGCGAACACCTATACTATACTATACCAGGATCTGTGACAATTGCCTTTCCCTCCAGCTTTAAAAATCTCTTAACTTATTTAATGTCTTATGTCTCAATTCTACTACCAGATTGATAATTAATAGTACTTTACTTAGATTCTTTCCTCCATCAAACATCTTCAGTGGTTCCTGACTGCCTAAAGAAAAAAATAATGAACGCTTTAGCCTGATATTCAGTCCCCCTATTTTCTGGCTTTACCTTAGCTTGTCATCCTATTCACCTATAAAGCCTCTGTTTTAGGTTTACTGTTCCCAAAATATGCCTTGTGCTTTCTTCTCATGATACTTTCTTCATGCCGTACTTCCTACAAAGAGACCTGTTTCTCTTTACTTACTTAAATGCTATTTGGTTTTTCAATGTTGAACCCAACCCTCAACTCCTCTATAAACTCTTCCTAGACCTTAACAAGTGAAATAATCTCTCCCTCCTCAAAACAGTAATGTTTATTGTCTGTTCTCTTTTTTTATTTGAGATGGAGTCTTGCTCTGTCGCCCAGGCTGGAGTGCAGTGGCATGATCTCAGCTTCGTGCAAGCTCCGCCTCTCGGATTCAAGCGACTCTCCTGCCTCGGCCTCCTGAGTAGCTGGGACTCCAGACGCATGCCAACACGCATGGCTAATTTTTGTAATTTTAGTAGAGACAGGGTTTCACCATATTGGTAAGGCTGATCTCGAACCCATGAACTTATCTATAAACTCTTCCTAGACCTTAACAAGTGAAATAATTTCTCCCTCCTCAAAACAGTAATGTTGATTGTCTGTTCTCTTTTTTAACAGTACTTATGTCATGCTTGTTATCTAACTCTTTTATAGTTATTTAACAAGATATACAAGCTCCACTGCATACTTTAGGCCATTTCTTTCTCTCTTTTCTTTCTTTCACTCCTGCTAATTTATCAAACATCATACATGTCAGGCACTATATGAGGTGCTGGGCTGTTCTCGTGACCAAACACTTGACATGAATCCCATTCACATGACACTTGAAGTCTAGTAAGCTACACAGACATTAGTCAAATAAATTGACAAGTAATATACAAATGCAGCTGTGGTAAGTGCTCTAGCTTTTAAGGAGATTTATTTGATCTCAGATGGGCATAGTGTAAGAGTTAAGAAGGTTGGCCAGGCACAGTGGCTCACCCCTGTAATCCCAGCGCTTTGGGAGGCCAAGGTGGGTGAATCACCTAAGTTCATGGGTTCGAGACCAGCCTTACCAATATGGTGAAACCCTGTCTCTACTAAAATTACAAAAATTAGCCATGCGTGTTGGCATGAGTCTGGAGTCCCAGCTACTCAGGAGGCCAAGGCAGGAGAGTCGCTTGAACCCAAGAGGCGGAGCTTGCACGAAGCTGAGATCATGCCACTGCACTCCAGCCTGGGCGACAGAGCAAGACTCCATCTCAAATAAAAAAAAAAAAGAAGAAAATTGGAAGTTGGCAGGCGATGGGGAGAGTTCCACAGAAGGAATAGTAGCTGGAAGGTGCCATGATTGTACATCCCTTGATTCATGCATCATGTCTTATATTTCTTGGTTAGCTGAATGATACCTTCCACATAATAGGGACTCAGCGTTTGCTGATTTTTCTGGAATCTTAATGTATTCTAACCAAACATGTTAGATTGATACCATCCCTTGCCTAGTTCCTGTCCCTGTGAAATGTTTCCCACAGAGATCTCACTCTTTTTGGAACATTCTGCTAATGTTATATCTGGCATTAGTACATGGTACCTGCTATTGCTTTTCATTATGTTTGTTATATGCTACTTGTTTTATTTCTGTTTTCTTACAAGTTTGTAGGTTTCTTCAACCTTTTAGGCCTTTTAGGAAGTATACATGTCCTATATCTTATATATCTCATATGTCTTAGGATTCATTCCTAGTATTTCCTAAATGTTGTACTTAAGTATTTATTGATCATGATAAGAGACCCAATTTTCTCCCTCCTCCTCTCTCTCTCCTTCCACTTGTGGGGAACAAGAGTCAGTGACCATAGGGTCTTTTGCCTCTCATCAGAGAAAATTCAGGGCTGGATATTAACCAGACGTTTCTCAGGCTACTGACAGACAAGGGTAGAAGAGAAATCCATTTCTTTGAGATTTGAGGGAAGAAATGCCTGGTGATTAAAGGAATAAGCTTACAAAGAACCTTGAGGATATATAAGGAAAACTGGCAACAAGACTACATGGTAGCATGGAAGGGAAATTGGGCTTGTGATCACTGGCCAAAAGGAACAATGCCCAGGATCCAAAGCAACTTGACTTTTATGGATTAAGCTGAGCCAATTTTCATACTCCTGGGTCTTAATGTTTTTTCAGTATTGTCCCATGAAAACCGAATGTGAAAGGAACTCGCTAAAGCAGGAGAGAAAAATCAAACAGAAGGGGCTTGGCCATGCAGTCAGAAGTTCTTCCAGCACAGCCGAATTCAACCCTCCACACTCATGGGTAGGCCTATGAATTCAGACCTTGACAGTCTTGGTTTAAATTTCTAAAAGAAGCTAGAGTGACAACCAAAGAGTCATCCATTTTATTTAGTAGCTTATTCTTAACAGACAAAAACAAAACAAATCTTACACACCTTTTTTTCCTAGATAAATTTGACCTGGTTTAGTCTTTAGTGCAATGAATGGAAAAAACATCCCTAAATACTTCTGCATCAGTAGAGTTGGCCATTACTGAGCCTGGAGACCCATGCTATCTTTCCAGTAAAGGTAGTGTGTTACTGTACAAGTGAACTAGGTTAGCTAGCAAGAATAAAGGACCAGGGCAGCAGCCGTGGGGAGGGCACAGTGTCCTGGACTTGTAGCAATAGTATAACTGGCTTCCTTTCTCTGCTCAGACCTTATAGGGAAACTCCTGGATGATTTTATTAGGCTGACAGGGGTTGGGGGAATAATGGGGTGAAGCACATTGCAGAGATTTTGGAAGCTTCTCATGGAACTTCACCATCCCCCTAGAGCAGCTGGTAACCCCACTCCTCATTTTCATTCAGAAGCATCAAAACCAAAGCATCACCCTCCATGCCCAAATGCCAGGATTGGAACTCTTCTGGAATCCATGGCTTTCTCTTTGGGATGCTTGCAGCCACACAAAAGGCTGGGCCTCAACCTTGGGAGATCTTGAGCCCAACAGCTATTAGTCCTGGCGTTTGGATTCCAGGGTTGAGGCTTCCCATTAGTGCCTCCCATACACCAAGGTGTTCAGCTCCTGAGTTTGATTTCAGGGGCTAGAGCAATAGCAGCTCCCACCCCTGTGGAAGACGGGGAAATACAGTGTACTTCATGAAAGGGAAACCAAAGGGTGCTTTACTTTATTTTATTTTATTTTATTTTATTTTATTTTATTTATTTTAAAAAGGCGCTACAGTGGCAGGACTCTGCTGGGGATGGGGGCACACAGTGTAAGTGGTAGATTTTCCAAGATTTCCCCTCCCTATTGTCCTCCGAGTTCCTCTCTTCCTGGTCCTATCAGTAGCATAGGATTCAACAAAAGCCTTCATGAATGCCTCTTTATTTCTGAAAAGGAACTTCTACCCCTCCCTTTCCCATTTCCAGACTTGAAATCCTTCATGATCTATCTCACTTCCATGTTGAAACCAGGACCACTGATTGTAAGTCTGGAAATCTGGGTGTCCTACCCCATAACCAGGCCAAGATATCTGCCCCCAATGCTAAAGTCTCTGAATATTTCCCTTCTGTACATTCAATATATTTGGGCATATATACATCTATATACATCTTTCTATATATATATTATCTCTGTTTCTTTCTTCTTAGATAAACCTTTCATATGTGTCATATCCTAATTTCCCAAGCCTCCCCACTTCTTATTTGCGAGCCTAAGCAAGACTCGAGAGTTTCATTGATTTCACTAGGTCCCTCAGCATTGTTTCTTTCTCATCTTCACACCCCAAGTATCTTCCCCCATCAGTTGTCTTGCCCGTCTTCTGAAATCTCCCCTTTTTACACCTGTGCCTACTACTCTCCTGATATTCCAAGTTGGTTGGTATGGGGGCCCATTTCTCACCAGACCTGACTGCTTCTGAAGTTCAGCCTATTGCCTAAAAGAGGATTTCAGGTCAGAGGAGACAGACTATAGTCTAAAGAACCATTTAGAGTTAAGGTTGGGGGTAGTTGTTCCCTGTGGGGGGCTTGTGGGAGAAGATGCCAAATTGCATTAATAGGACAGTGTGATTTAAAGTGCAACTTAAAGCAAAGCCTGGGATAATAATGGAGGACATTCCAAAAGGGTAAGTCAGAAAATGTTTTCTTCTCACTTTTTCATCCAAGAGTCTAGAGGCTTGAGTCTGGGGGCTTAGAATAGACAGCAGGAGAATGGGAAGAAAGCATAGCATGGCAAAATAAACCAGATGGAGGTTAACTTGCCAATGGATAAGAAGGTACAGATACACACACACACACACACACACACACACACACACACACACACACAGCAGTACATCTTGTCCCTACATACTGAAAGAAATCAGGTAAGTCTAATGTTGAATAAAGTTGAGAACGCAGAAGCTGGCTGTTGGCCTTCTGTTCTCTGTTTCAGATTTTTCACGTTTTTGTGGTTCTTGTTTTTATGCCAACTAGAAGGTACTGGTGGGGTTTAAAGTAGATGGACACTGAAGGGTCTTCGTTTTCAAGATATAGTTAGTTGAGTTAGAGGAGAGATCAATATAGCAAGACCTTGTGCAATTATAGTTGGTGGTGATCATGGGTCTAGCCTCAAAATTTTGTGTTTCTCTGCAAGGCTGTGTACATAGATACATGTATATATTCTGCAGCTTGTAACAATTGGCTGAGACCACCTTAAATAAACTGCCACTTGATTCATAGTGGGACTATGCAGTACCACTATGTGGGGCTTCCTTGGTACCAAAGTGAGACCAGAAAGCACTCTAGGGATTTGGGGCTTTGGACAAAGCTCTGGTGCCTGTATGCCCTTCCCTGACCCTTACCACAGACCCCACCAAGGGAACAAGGAATAGGCTGAGTTTGATCTCTTAAAGTCTGCTTTTTAAGTTGCCTGAAAATGGCCTCATGGCAGAGGAGAGTAGAGATGACACTGATTTTCTTCATTTTATATCAAGTCTCAGGAATGGCTGAGGGAAGCCATGGTTATTTGACCAGAGGGTATAATTTCCTTTCCTTCCAGCATTGCCTAATGAAATAGCTGGCACTTTTCAGAAGGGCACTAGGAGGTGTAACTGAGAATAGTGGCTGCCAGCCACAGTTCTGCTTCTGCCCAAACCTTAACAAAGCATCACCAATTCTCAGAGGCTTTGTACAGCAGTTTGGAAATCTGAGAATTTACCCATCCCTCATGGTGGGATTGGGTTAACTTTCTGGGGAGTCTGTGCCCTGTGAATCTAGTTTCACTTGAGCATCCGTGTTAAGAGAGGAAGGCCCTTGCATTTTCCCTCCCTTCTCCCAAAGAGTTGGGGTTAAGGAAGAAGGATCCAGGCTGGGCAGGAAAGGAAGAAGAGAAGCCAGGTACAGTGTAATCTGGAATATTATTTTCAGACCTTTCCATGGGGCCTGGGTACTGGACTCTTTTCAAAGGAACATATTGGCTTGTGTCCTTCCATTCACAGGACACAGGGAAACAGATCTTCTCTGGGCTGCCTGGAAGATAGGTTTAAGGGTTTAGATAACAACTTGTGTTAGTCACTCCAAATTGAAGAGTTCAGAATCCAGGATAAATATGGGTGGTTATATGTTTATGTTTCTTGGGCCAACTCGAATTCTCTGAGAACAGAGGGAACTGGGTATCCTGAGAGTGTTCACTTGAGAAACTATAGAGGGAAAATAGTGGTGACCATGGTTCTAGGTTATGGTCAGAAGTCACCAGCAGAAATCAGCTTCACGGTGGCAAACCCTGGCTTCTTTCAACAGAGATTGGTAGAAACCGTAGGATATATTGATATCAGATTCCTGTATTTCTGAAAGCACAGACCACAAAGTGACCATCAGAGAGAGTCTTGCCTTTGGGAACTTGCTAGATGGAAAGGTAACAGAGGGAGCTCCAGCCTCAAGTCACCAAACTTCATGGTGGTGGCGGGAGGTGGGGGGAGTCTATCCTTCCAACCACATGGTCCTCCTAATGTGAGTATCCAAGCATGGCTGAGGCCTTCTAAGCCACTTCAGCCTAATCCCTCTCTTTCCCCCATCCTGGCTTAAGGGAGGTATGTGTATTGGGGCAGAAGCTGGGGGAGTGGAAAGGGGACAGTGGGAGGCGAACCTGGACTCCAGTTGGCCTAAGCTACCAACAGGCCACTGGGTTAAAGAAGAGGGAGTGGAGGATGGGTGCTTCGGGGGATCTCCAGTAAACCCGGGTAGTATTCCTTACCAGGGCATTGGAAGAGAGGAAAAGAGACCAGAGGAATGGGGGAGTGGGAACAGGTCATCAGACATTGCTGATGCGCACACTAAGGGCACTGCCCTCCTTCTCAGCTTGCTCCCTTAATGACTCCTCCAACTTGAGCTTTTCAGGGTCTCCATAGCGTACAGTGCTGTCACGGAGGCCACTAGGAGAGGCCACTTTCACAACTTGGTCAAAAAGGCTGAAGTCAGCTATGTATTTACCACTGGCTGACAGTGAGATGGCAGGTGTGAACTCGTAGCCCCAAAGGATCTCCTCTGGCAGGTAGGAAGTGCGCACCTGACAGGTGGCACTGGTGGACTCCACTGTCCCACTTAGGATCAGCACCAGCTCAAAGTCACCCTCACCACTGCGAAGAGGGAGATCTTTCAAGGGACTGGTCTCATCTACCACATGATAGAAGGTAAGGGGTAGAATAAGGAAGGGGCTGTCAGAAGCCGTGTCTACTTGGAAAGTCACATTGACCTGGTTGAGCCGGATGTTCTCCCCCTCCTTGGTTTGGTGGGTCTGAAGCAGTTTTCCTGTCACCTGGCAGCCAATGAGGAGGCTCTTGCGCATGTTGGCAACTCGGATCATGAGGCAGGGCTTCCCATTGTGGGAGGCCACAACTGCATGCTGGCTGAAACGAATGGTCTCAGCCCGCTTCTTGGGCCGAGCAATCTTTGCCAGGAAGGTACCTGTGATGAAGATTTCCAGGATGGTGGTGAGCACCAGCTGGGCAATAAGAAGCACAATGGCAAGTGGACATTCCTCACTGATGTAGCGGAAGCCATAGCCAATGGTGGTTTGGGATTCAAGGGAGAAGAGGAAGGCTCCAGTGAGTGTGTGCACCTGTACCACACAGGGGGTGTGGTTGGCCGGGGGGTCCAGCTCCAGCAGGTCCCCATGTGCCACAGCTACCAGATACCACACCACGCCAAAGAGGAACCATGTGCCTGCAAAGGTCGCAGAGAAGAGCAGAAGCTTGTAGCGCCACTGCATGTCAATGAAGGTTGTCCACAGGTCCTTGAGGTAGAGGAAGCGCTTGTCGGCAATGTGCTCCATTCTCACATTGCTGCGACCATCTTTTGTCAGGACTCTCCGCCGTCGTATCCCTGGGCCCATTAGGGGCCGGCTTTCTGTCTGAGTGGTCTGACTGTAATACACCTTGGCAACTGACGTCATCTGGAGGGAGCAAGACAGCATAATGGAGGTTATTGTAGAAATCCAGCTGACTCCTAACCCTCACCCGATGGGAGGGAGGAATTAACGTTCATTTGGGTGTCGCTTATGTGTTCTTATCTTACCAAATATTTATTGAGCACTTGCTATGTGCCAGGCACTCTGCAGGGGTTGAGGCGGGTGGATCGCCTGAGGTCAAGAGTTCGAGACCAGCCTGGCCAACATGGCGAAACCCTGTCTTTACTAAAAATATAAAAATTATCTGGGTATGGTGGCATGCGCCTGTAGTCCCAGCTACTCAGGAGGCTGAGGCAGGAGAATCACTTGAACCTGGGAGACAGAGGTTGCAGTGAGCCAACATCGCGCCACTGCACTCCAGCCTGGGTGACAGAGTGAGACTCCATCTCAAAAAAATAAAATAAAATGAAATAAAAAATAAAATAAAACAAATAAAATAAAATAAAATGACATCATTCTGCTCTCCAAGAACTCACAGCCTAGTGAGAAAGATGCCTATTTAGTAAGCAAATAATTGCAACACAGTCTGATATTTGTAATTCTTAGAGGAAGAGAGGCAGAAAAGAAAGAGTAGTAGCTTCACAGTTCCTTGAAGGTGAGGGTGAGACTAATGAGAGCCTTCACCACAAAACTAGTCCTCCGAAGATCTCTAATTTTGGAATAGGATCCCTCCCCACCCTCATGAATGGCTATGAAGCAAGACAAGCTATCCTGTTGAAATCCTTCCAGGCCAATCCCCCTTAACACACACACACACACACACAACCTTAATTTCTTCATTATCTGCTCTACCTCCAAGCCAGTACACACTGGTGATACTAAGATACTCATCTGTTTCAGAGAATAGCAGAAACTACCCATTCTTTTACCCTTCAAGATGCTCTCTAAGCACCCAGACCATTTCATTTTTTATCATCGTCATCATCATCATCATCATCTGTTTGCATCATCTGGGGAAATTTGGTCTGAGTTACAGTCTAGGGCAGTGTTAGGAAGAGTACAGATGGGACTTGAACAAAAAGAAATAAGCAGTGGTGGAGGAGAAACAACATGTTGAAACTTCCTGGCAGCACTGGGACATTTTCTCAAGGACTGGCAGAAATGCCAGATTGTGGGTGGCAAAATTGTTTTGACGGAATGAAGTAGAAGAGCTAGGGGTGTATATTAACTAGCAGCTATGTCTGCAGAGGCTCAAATTCAGGAGTGCTATTTGTTCTGATAGCAGAAAGTGGGGCAAGCCACTGAAATAGGAGACAATTCACTTAATACAAGGTGTCTGGCACCCTCGCCTGAGCAGTAACTTGTACTTTTCCAGCACAGAAATAATTTTAGTCACTTGAGCCCTTGGACCCTGGATCTGATAGCCAGATCTTCTGCGGAGCAGGGTGATCTCTGGGGAGTTTGGCCCTCCTTGGAGAGGCTCATTACATTCTCCATTCGAAAAAGTCTGAACCATTGCATTTTATGATTCTTCACACTGCCCACCCTGCCCCCCACCTCTATTTTCCCCATGGCCTTGCCCCTGGAAAACTTCGAATTATTTGGGCCTGACCAGTTGCCCAACCAGGTAGGCATGGAATTGGAGGTCACCAATGGATGAGAACCCTGAGAATGTTCAGAGGCAAAAAGGATGCCCAATTTACTGGCCCACAGGCCGTTTGGAACTTCTGTTCATGCGAGACTATTCAGCCAGACCTGGATGTCATTCACTCCCCTATTTCCTTGGCTGCTTTGGAACAAAAAGGAAGCTTTGCAACTCTGAAGTTTGAAGAATTTGTATTTCAAGCCCAAACAAAGCCCTATTTAGTACTCAGTAGTAGTAATAATAACAACCATACTGCCTGTATCTATATACCATTTTAGAATTCACACATTAGAATACCTTCTCATTTGATCCTCAAACTCTTGAAAAAAAAGATGTAAACTCCTATAAGAGATTTTGAGGAATATTAGAGAACAGAAGAAGTGCTATAAAATTGGAGATGAATGAACATAGTTTTAATTTTCAAAAAGAAAAATGAAGTACCTTTCACAAACTACAAACAGGTAAGATATTGATCCTAGGCAAGATTCTAGAATGGAATATTAAGATTATGAGTACTTAGGCAGGATGGAGGAAAGGAAGTTATCAATAGGACCCAGTGTGGATTTACTAAGAACAAGTCACATCAAAATAGTCTAATTTTGACTGAGTGTGGTGGCTCATACCTGTATCCCAGCACTTTGGGAGGCTGAGGCAGGAGGATCGCTTGAGGTCAGAAGTTCAAAACCATCCTGGGAAACAGCAAGACCCCATATCAGCAAAAATTTTAAAAAATTAGCTGGGTATGGTAGCACACACCTGTACTCCCAGCTACTTGGAGGCTGAGGCAGGAGGATCGCTTGAGCTCAGGAGTTGGAACCTGCAGAGAGCTATAATCATGCCACTGCACTGCAGCCTGGGCAACAGAATGAGACCCTGTCTCAAAAATAACAATAACCTAATTTTCTTTTATGATAAGGCTACTAAATTGACAAATCGAAGAAGTGCAACAGAGAACGTGTACCTAAACTTAAGGAGATTTTTGACAAGATCTCTCATTATGACCTGGGGATAAGACAAAGAAAAATGAAGAGAATGCTAATCTAATTCGGTGACTTTAAAAATCAGTGGTACTGGTGAGTGGACCACGATAGCCTGGAATTCATTTTCTATTGATACACCAGAGAGCTTCATCTTTGGCCTTGCCCTATTCAATTTTCTTAACATGAACTTCACTCAAAACTATAGAATGCTATGGCCATCAATTATGTGCCTGACAGAAAGCTGGGACAGATAGCAAATGCAAGAGCTGGGGCAGAATTAGGATCCAAAAGGAGTCAAATAAGTAGGCCAAGTCTAACAAAAATGTTAAGTGCTGGATTATGTACTTGGGTCCAAAAATTACCTGAGCAAGTTCTGGATTGAGAAGATGTGATTTAGCAAAGCAGTACAATATAAAAAAATTAAACATATCAGCAGAAAATAATCCAATATGAGTTATCCATGTATTTTGATTGCCAAAAAAGCAAACTAATCTTAAGCTACTTCAGTTGAACTGAAGTCTCTAGAACAAAAAAAGTAGTTGATTCTACTCTGCTCTGTTCATCCCACACCTGCAGTATCCAGCATCAAGGAATACTCAGGATATGAGAGGATTCAGAACCAGATCACATGAGAAATGATTGAAGGAAATAGGGAAGTTCATTCAGGAGAAGAGACAATCAGAAGGATATAATGGATGTGTGCAAATATTTGGTTTGAAGGGCTGTCATGTGATCAAAGGCTTGGACTTGTCCTTTGAGCTCCAAGAGGAACAATCAGTGAGTTCATACTGCAGGGATAAAGATTGCAAATTGATATTATAAAGAGCATTGTAACAATCAGGAAGACACTTTGGACAAGCACTTTGCAGAGATCCTATGGTGGAGATAAAAGCTTTGGATGGAAGATTGAAAGACTGTCTTGAAGATTCTGTCTATACCCATGGTGGGTCAGGATGCCTGCCTTCTCCGCCCCACTTCTACCCCTGCACTTTCTATGGTGACATTGAGGGATCTTTAACTGAAGTCCTAGCTTTGTTTATGTTGAGGGGAGATTCTACATATCTTGGAGAATGGAAGCTCTTAGGGCCCAAGAAAAGCCTTGCTTATCATTCCCAAAATATTAGTCTATAATTCCTTCTCACTTTAAAGTTTATAAAATACATAGTTTGATCCTCACACCATGAGGTAGGTAGGAAAGACACCATAGAAACTAAGGCTCAGAGATCTTTGCCCCAAGTAGATTGGTGGTAAAGTTGGAACAAGAATCCAGGTCTCCCAGCTCCTGGTCCAGAACTTTTTAATTGTAGCAACTGCTTTTGTGTGCCCCAGGTTCATTCTCTTGGACCTCATGCTCTCAGCAGGTGCCACTATGGTACCCTGTATATAAGACCACACATCCCAGGGTTAAGGCTCTATACTCATGGGCACTGGAGATTTCGGCCACTGCTAGCCTCTTTGTTGCCTCTGGCTGTTGTGATTGCCACCTCCAGCTGTTGTGCCTGTGGTTGCCATCCTTTATATCTGCCACCTCCAGCTGTTATCTGCTGCTCCCAGCTGTTGTGCCACCTCCCACAGCCAGGCAGCTTTGTTCTCTGCGGTGGCCAGAGTCAGAAGCGGATAAACAATCAGCTACACTCCACCCCCAAGCTGGCCAGGCCCCTGGGGAAGGAAGCGAGCCAAAGCTCCGGAAATCATCTGTTGCGCACCCCACCACCCCGGGGCACCCCCGCAAAATAAAACATACTCCTTCCTCTAGAGGGTGCTATTTCCCCAAAACAGTCCCCAGCCAACCAAATACCAGAGGCAGAATTCTGAAGACCAGCCTCTGAGTGGCAAAAGAGACAGAAACAGAGATATTCACCTTCTTTCTCCTCGAAGAACTTAACTAGTGATCCTTTCCCTAAAAGAAAGGCCAGTCATAGCTACAGTGATGATCAGCAGGTTCCCTCAGCAAGTACCACTCCCACTTACTGCTACCCCTGGAAGTTCTTCCTGGAGCTGTCTTTTTTGGCCTGAGCACTCATTTATTTTACTTGAGAGTCATTTATTCTACTTGAGAGTCATTTATTCTCCAGGATAATACATGGATTTATCAGGGCCTTTCTTGACTAAGGACACTGTTGTTCTTGTGACCTTTAATAACTTGATCTGTTGCTCCCCTTTGCTTTTTGCTACTTTGCTCCTGGGTTTCTCTTCCTCAAATACACTTCTGACTAGAAAGGATGCTTCAGCCCCCTCTCAGGGGCAGCAGGTACAGGGGAAAGAGAAAAGCTGCGCCCGCAGGGCAAGTGCTTTATCTGTTTTCTCTGTAGCCTCTCAGCACACCATTCATGATTTGGTCTCTGCCTACTTCTGACTTTACCCTTGACAATCTTTCACAGGCCCCCTGAACTCCAGCAAAGAGCCTCACTACCTAATCCTTTCTACCTTTGGACCTGCTTCTGCACTGCCCTGCTCCGTGCCTACCTAGTGATCTCCTTATCTTTCAGAACTCGACTCAAGTGTTAGTTACTCCAGTTGACGCCTTCCCTGACTCTCAAAAAAACAATTCATCTTCTCTGTCCCTCCTGTCCCTTCCCAGAATGGGTTTACTTTACTATGCTTGTTCTTGTACATATTCTCTTTCTTTCCCCCCCCCCCCGCCCCAGATGGGATCTCACTCTGTCACCCAGGCTGAAATGCAGGAGTGCAGTGGTACAATCTCAGCTCGCTGCAACCTCTGCCTCCTGGACTCAAGCAGTCCTCCCACCTCATCCTCCTAAGTAGCTGGGACTATAGGCATGTGCCACCATGCCCAGCTAATTTTTGTACTTTTAGTAGAGACGGGGTTTCGCCATGTTGCCCAGGCTGGTCTCAAACTCCCGGACTTAAGTGATCTGCCCACTTTGGCCTCCCAAAGTGCTGTGATTACAAGTGTGAGCCACTGCGCCTGGCCCTCTTGTACATATTCCTATTTTGAAGCATTATAGTGCTTTGAGATGGTTTGTTTATCATTGTTTACCATCTTTGTGCTCCTAATTTAAGACCACTGACTCTGCCTTTCACCTGTTTCCCCAGTGCCTAGTACAGTTTGTTAAGAAAGAGTAAGGGAATGACTGAAAGCCTGATCTGGATGGGCCAAGGCCCCCCTGAGGGCTGCAGTTTTTATCTGCCTCACAGGAGACACCTAGTTCACACAGACCTTCAGGAGGAGCCACTTCAGAGTGTGAGGGGACCCAGGTTTACACAGGCTTTGCTAATGCTGCAGATGCCTACAACCCTGTTTTCAGAAGGTAAGAAAATAAAAGCCCAAGATATCAGTCCCTGCTCTCTTCTGGGTCAACTGTTCCATTTGCAGGGGTTTGGGGAGAGAATGAGCTTTGTAAATGGCTACATAGCATTGGAGTTGATTATGCTAAATTAGGTGACTAGAAAAGATGCTTCAACCCCCTCCCAGGGACAGCAGGTTCAGGGGAAGGGGAAAAGCTGCACCCACAGGGAAAGTGCTTTGTCTGTTTTCTCTGTTGCAGGAGCAAGTTGACTGAAAGGAGCTTTGGGATATGAATACTAAATGCATTCACTTCCAATTGTAAACAAATCCTTTCTTCTCCTACTTGCTGCTCTATTTTGGTTCCTAAAATAGTTAAAGGGACCATCATCCTACCCATTACCCACACTCAAAGCCAGGATCATCTCAAACTCTCTTCTTGCCTCAACTCAACATTTATCTAAAGCCATGTGCTGTGGATTTATTATTTGTGCCTCCTCCCCTTCATTCCACTGTCTTGTTTCAGGTCCTAATGCCTTGTGGCTGAATCACTGCATTAGCCTCCTACTCATCTCGTGTCTCTGTTCTTTCTCTCCTCAAATCCATCCTACATTGCTCCTGGGTTTCTCTTCCTCAAATATACCTCTGATCAGGAATCAATGAACATTTATCCAGTACTTTAGAAAGCACTTTCACATTTTATTCTCATGGCATTCCTATGAGATATTAAGATTGTAATCTTTGTTTTATAAATGAGGAAACTGAGGCTCAGAGAGATGGTGTGACTCAGTAAACTGTGGAATTAGATTCATGCTCAGGTCCCGTCTCCCAAATCCGTCCACTTTTCATTTCACTATAATTGTCTTAGTTCTTTCTCTAGCTCAAAACATTTTAATGTCTCCCCATTATCTATCAAAGACAGGCCAAACCCAGGCTGGCATATAAGGCCTTCCACAGTCTGCTTCTGAACCTGCCTTCCAGCCTTATCTCCGACCACTTTTCTGCTATGGCACACTGCATATTGCAAGCAAACCAACCACTCCCTGCTCCCTGTTGTGCACACCCATGCTTTCCTGCCTTCCATGATCCTGCACTTCTCTCTTCCTGGGCTCCCCTTCCTCCTTGTCTTTACCTATCCAAGTCTTATCTTTCAAAGTCCAGTTCAAAAAACCCCTCTTCCATGGAGCCTTCTCTGATTCCTACAACCTTAAGTAATGCCTCCCTTTTCTGAGTTTCCATATATGTATATCTATATCCAACTGTACCTGTAATGGCACCTCTCTTAGTACATGGTGTATCATTTGTATTCTACTACAAATAAGGTCATTGAAAGAAGGATCCAGCATTTTATATATATATATATATACACACACATATATATATAAAAGTTATCCTAAAGATTGGCACAATGTATGACACATGGTAAGTGCTCAAGAAGTATTTTATGGTTGACTTAAAAATAGGAGGGGACTCCTAACCCACTCCAGCCATAGGGGCCAATCTAACTGACTCCATCATCACAGGGCCAGGGAGATGTGGAAGTTCTTGTCCTAGGTAGAATGGATGGAACTTCACTCTGGTCCAGCACTTCTCACTCTGGGGCCTTCTCATTCCCCCTTCTTGTTTGTATCTTCTCTTGATTTTTTAATGATGTTTTCTTTTTTCCTTGTACACATGGAAACCCCAGATAACTAAGTATCAGCACTAATAGGTATGCAAACAAACCAAATGTTTTCATCTGTATTAATGTTGCCCACCACATTCAGTTTGAGTTGTGTTTTTGTTCATTTATACAATAAACGCTTTGTTATTGTTATTGAAACTGGGTCTCACTCTGTCACCCAGGCTGGAGTGCAGTGGTGTGATCATGGCTCACTGCAGCCTCGACTTCCTAGGCTCAAGTGATTCTACTGCCTCATCCTCCTGAGTACCTGGGACTACAGGTGCACACCACCACGCCCAGCTATTTTTTTTTTTTTTAAGAGATGGGATCCCACTATGTTGCCCAGGCCTGTCTCAAACTCCTGGGCTCAAGCCATCCTCCCACCTCAGCCTCCCTAAATGCAGAGATTACAAGCATGAGTCATCATGCCCAGCCTCAGTAAACATTTTTTTTCCAGCAACTACTGGGTGCCAAATTCTAAACAAGACAATGGAATTATGGAGATGGATCAGATGTAGATTCTTTCCATGAAGACCTTGCAATCTAATAAAGGAAACAACTGTAAAACAGGCAGGAAGTGATAAGTGCCATGGAAAAGGCATCAGTGAAGTACAGGAAGAGCTTGTGAAGGGAAAACTGACATCTAGTGCAAGGGAACGGGGTTGGGAAAGATGAGGAAATCCAGGGCCACCCAGGAAATAAGGAAATAAGGATCCATTCATTTTGGTTGAAGCATTGGGAGCACATGAAAGATCTTAATAGGACACACTGGGAAAACAGTGATGTGCTGTGACCCCTCAACACCCTTCTGCTTTGTGGCCAGCCCCTGTGGATTCCTTCATGGCCAGCTGCAGGGCCAGGGTCAGGCCCTGCAGCTCCTGCAAGGGTCAGGTACAGAGCCTTGGCTTCCTCCATGGTGCTCTAGCCTGCTGGTCTGGTCTTTTCTTTTTTTTCTTTTCTTTTCTTTTTTTATGGAGTCTCACTCTGTCTCCAGGCTGGAGTGCAGTGATGCAATCTCAGCTCACTGCAACCTCCACCACCCAGGTTCAAGCGATTCTTCTGCCTCGGCCTCCCGAGTAGCTGGAATTACAGGCATGAGCCACCATGCCCAGCTGGCCACCATGTTGGCCAGGATGGTCTCGATTTCTTTACATCATGATCCACCTGCCTCAGCCTCCCAGAGTGCTGGGATTACAGGCATGAGCTACGGTGCCCGGCCTAGCCTGCTGGTCATTCTTTCTCAGAGCCACTAGATAATTTCTGTTTTTTGACTGTGGAGTATTTCCTCTTGCAAATATTTGGTTCAGGGAAATGGAAGGAGAGATGGAGGGGAACTATCATATATTGAATGCCTACTCTAGACCAGCACTTCATATTTCATCTTTGCAACTCTGTAAAACAAATCTTATTATCTTCGTAATTACTGCTGAGGAAATTGAGGTTCAGAGAGCCCAGGTGACACAACTTATCGGTAGCAGAGCTGAAATTTATGCCTCTTTCTGGCTGGATTCCAAAGTCCTTTCCACCATAACTTCAAATTAATACTATGGTTTATTTGTCTTCACTGAGCAAACTCAACACTCAACAAGCAGAGATGACACCTTAAGCATAGTGGAGGTTAGCAGGAGCCAGACAGGTATGAAAAATTCACCAGCGGTGATGCCCAGGATGTATCCAAAGGTTGGAGGCGATGCCCTTCCTTCATGGCTGCTTAATCCCATTGTTTCTCTCCTAGTTTTGCATGACGTCTTTATTCTCCCCACTTCCTTCGTGTGGACTCTCCCCCCAACGGTCTTCTCATCTCTATCAATGGTGCTTCTCTGCTTGTCCTCTCTTTTCATCCTGGCTGTCACTAAAATGTCTCCCCGACCCCGTCCTCCTTCTCGCCTCCCTCTTTGCCTTTGTATTGCCTACACATCTCTCTGGCTGTCCCTTTTTTTCTGATGGTTTCTCCAGCCTCCTGTATCTCATCCAGGGAATAGTATGCCATCCATCTAATCATAACTCTCGCGTTCAAATCCTTTACCACACTTTATCCTTCTATTCTTCTTCTGTATCCCACAGCCTATGTGTCCACATTAATAGAGACATTCTAAGCCCCAAAGCCTCCTATTCTTCTCCCTACTTCTTCCCTGTAGAAAAGAGCCTTTTGATTGAAGGATCTGGAAATGAGATCAGAAAGAGAGGCAGATTCCTGGAAGATAAGAACAGTACCTATCATAGCTATTAACTAATCCAATTATCTTAGGTTTGAAGGTCTTTCTGAATCAATCACTGTTTGGTAAAGACAAATGAATAGGTGGATAGAAATAGGGACTCAGCTTGCTCTCTGTCCTACTATCTGTCCATCATGCTCAAGAACCCCAGATCCAGCTCTGTTCTTCTTCCAACCTTGAGGGCTTACATAATCCTTGCAGTACTTTTCTTCCTTCCCTTCCTGTCCTGTCCTTCTTCTTCCTCTTCCATGTTGGGAGAGCCCTGTATGCAGTAGAGGGGTTTTGAGCACTATGTCTCAGCACCTGAGATTAAGCTGGTCTCCACACCCATACTTATCTTAGACAGTTGAACTAGGTATCTGTCCATGCCCAGCATTCTGAAGATAGAATGAGATAATCAGGCTCAAGGATGTGTAAAAGCTGCTCAGAACTAAGAGACAGCACTGCTTGGTGGAACATGCACTGGACTGGGAAGTAAGAGACTTGGGTGCCGATCTCAACTCTGCCATTGACTAGCTGTGACCTCAGTCAAGCCTCTCAGCCTCTTAGGTCTGTATTTCCTTCATTGTGGAATAGGGGTTGGTATTAGTTCCACACTTCTCAAACTAGGGCATGCACTAGTGTGTCAGGAGGCACTCAAAGCCACAGGACTAAATTTAGTATATTTCCTGAAGTTAGCAATTTTGCTCGGATTTTGAGGGAAAATGTTATTTTAATATTATGCCAACAATGTACAATGAAGTAGAATAAACATTTTGAATGGCTTCAGACAAAAAGATTTCAAGGATGTCCAGTGTGTGGCCATTTACGGCTCATCCCTGTAGATTCTAGGGCACAAATTCCCTCTCCTCTGCCTTTCAGGACACATTGCGAGGTCAGTCTGGGAGGTGCTACGTTAGAGGATGATTAGGGTCACTTCCTGCTGTAAATCTCTATGTCCAGCCCCAGTTACCCCCACAGCAGTCTGGTCCCACTCCTCCCCCCGGCCTCAGTGGAGAGAGCAAGCAGCTACTCAGCCTCCTCTCACCAACCATATTATCTCTTTTTTGGATACCAGTTCCAACTTGAATAGCGACCTTAGAGTCCTCCAGAAGGAGATCAGTTGCATTAGGATGAAAAAGAAGCACTTCTGGGCTTCCAAGTGTTCTTAATGAGGGTTGGGGAAGAGAAAAGGAAGGAGAGGGGTAAGAGAGGAAGGGCAGGAAGAAAAGCACTGCAGGGTTATGTAAGCGCTCAAGATTGGAAGAAGAATGGAGCTGGATTTGGGTTTCTTTTCAAACTTGATGTCTTTATTCATTAATCTGCCTCCTCCTGTCTTGCCCCAAGGAAAATAAACAAATAGAAATGGAGCCAGATGCACACAAATCTTGAGGTGGGGAAAAAGAGGGCAGTGTGTGTGTGTGTGTCCCGGGGCATGACTCTCCAGCTGAATCACTGTTGCCTCTGTCTCCCACTCCCTGGTCTCCTTCCCCCTTTCCCTCCCATCCTCGAGCCCCAGCCTGACACTGAGGCCCTGGCCCATGGAAGAATAGGCTTTTCTTCTCTTGTGTCAACGTTTGGAAAGTTCTCATCGTCTGATCAAAAGAAAGGATAAAAGCCTTCAAAGCATTTCCTGGGAGTCTATAACCTCTGCATGGCCCTTCTGACCTGCCTGTGTGTTTTCCAGTCAAGAGAGGGAGGGACAAAAGATGGGGCCACATCAGATGTTCTCTGTCCAGACACCACCCCTGCCTGTCAATGTGAGCTGACTAGGACCACTGCCCCTTCCTCCACTTCAATCCCCAAGCAGTGCCTTCTGTCCCCTGCAAGAAAGGAACAGTGTTCTATAGAGAAACAGGGTGGCATCTTGGGGACCCCCTGTTTCCCTGGCTGGAGAGGGAGGAGGACTTCCTGCTTCCTGTGGCAAGTGGGTGCTGCCTCTTTGATGCACCTGCCCTCTCAACCTTTCATACTACCCCTATTGCACGCCCTCCTGAGTCATCACCCCATCCCGGTATCTGCTGCTAGTCATTGTCTGGGCCAGCAAGGCTCAACAGGAGCTGGTCCTTTTTGAGGAGCTTGGCACTACGTAGGGTTCAACTGAGGACAGAGGCTATACCACTGTCTCCTCAGCCCCAGCTCCAGCAATCCCGGTAGCCTCCCAGCCTGGCCCCATCTGGGTCCTCACCTCAGAAGAACATCTACTGGGAGACGTTAACCCATCCCTCCTCATCTTGACTGAACAGCCAGAAGAATTAGTATCAGTGCTAAGAGTCAGCTGGAAGCAATGGCATCTATAGAAATAACTCTTGTTGCTATTGTTATTCCTATTGTTACCGCTAAGACATGAGATGCTGAAAAGGTTCCCAAGGACACTAGAGAAAATCTCAAGAGGGTCCAAGCTAGGTTAGGGAGAGTCAGGGTGATAAACAAGAAGTCTGTTCAGGACCCTCCTTCCTGTGTCAGCTCTGCCTGGATCTCCAATCAGTCATCACCTGGCCTAGGCCCCGAGATTCTCCATAGGAAGAATCCATCCCCAACTTATCTCCAAAGACGCTGGTTGAGGGGATCAACCTAGTTTAGGTACCAGAAGTATTTTTTCAGGCAGAGCCCCTCATGAGAGTGTACCCCCACCCCTAGTCTCTGCAGAGGGGGCTGGCCAGGTTGCAGATGGGGAGGGTGGAAGTGGTGGAGGTGAAAGGGAACTCCTGCAAATTTCAAGCTTCACCAGTGATTTACCTCTCTCCATCCCATGCAGAAGACTGACCTCCCTAACCATGGGGCTCCCCAGTCCCTTGGGGCCGCCCTTGCCTGCGCAGTTGCCTGTCTCATAACCTCACAGCCCCTACCCGAACTCCAGCTCACTCCTTTTACTATTAGGTTGAATTCTATGAAATCGTCCATTTAATACATGCGTTCCCTATTGGCAATATCAAAGGGTTCAATCTAACAATACCTAATAACGGTAAAAATAACAGTAACAATCACCTCTGTAATATGGGGTTTTGAAGTCTACAAAACACTTGTATAAATTCAGAATTATGCCATTTGCCCCACACAGCCAATCTGGGGGGGTGGGGGGCAGTTAAAGCAATAGGAAGCAGGAAGCTCTCTCCAATGTCACAGCTGACCTTCCCATCATTAAATCCGAGGGGATCTTCTCAGCCCTTGACCCCAGCAGTCTCTGCTGCACTTGAGACTGATGACTGACCGGTCTGTTCTTAACACTCTCTTTTGGCTTTTATTGAGGTGTGGTGGGTATCCACTGATTTTATCCACCTTGATTAGCCATTAAGTAGCTCTGCCATTTCTAGGCTTTGTGATTTGGGGCAAATCACTTAAATGCATGAGTTTCTATTTCCCTTATCTGCAAAAGGGGCATAATAATACAGAGGTAACGGGAGAGTTCCATGTGATCATATGTGTGAGAATGCTGCATGGGTTGTGAACACTACACGTGTGCACAGTCTCACTGTTACTCTCGGACACCATGTTCTCGGGGTTCTCTCTCTACCTCTCTGTTTACTTTGGATAATCTCTCTTGCTGTAATCTCTCCTCTGCACCTTAAGTGTTGGTGTTTCTCAGGAATCCATCCACTCTTGGCTCTCATCCCTGACCACTGTACCCCATCTTCCTCAGCTGTTTCCCCCGCTCCATGGATTCCACGTCACCTCTGCCCTGGGTGTCCAAGTACTAACAGGCTCCTCCTACCTGGAGCATTCCAATTTTAACATGTTCAGATTCAGCGTCCTGTCTCCTCAAAAGAGTCTCTTTTGTGTTTTCCTTCTTGTTCACAGAATTACCCTCCACTAGGTGCCCAACCCTTAGAATTACCCCTGCTTTCTCTCTTCCCCCTCATCTGATTGGTGACTAGGTCCATCATTTCTGCCTTCACGACTCCTCTTCATGTCAATTGAGGCTGCCCTAGTTCATTCACTTGAAGTGTTGCAGTGGTCTCCTGGTCCTCCTGCACCCAGGCTCACTGTGCTCACCTTGGTCCTCAGCTGCATCAGTGCACACATTCTGACTCCATCACTTGGCTTTACAATCTTCAATGAGTTCCCACAGCTTTCATGATGAAATTCAAACTTCTTGGCAAAATCCTTCAATGTCTGACTCCACCTTACTGTTCACAGCCTCCCCTGGAATATTTTCCCTGTGCAGCCCATATTCTAGCCACGTGAAACATAGCCTGTGCTCCACTTGTCTGTCTCATGTCTTTGCTCAGGCAGCTCGCTCTACCTAGAACACCGTCTGCCTGCTCCAAGACTGCCCTCCAGACTGCTGTCTTCCCTTTCAAATCCCCTTCCTCCTTTAAGGCCCTTCCCCAGTGCCCTCTCCACTGTGGAGCCTTCCCCACCTGCCAGGTAGAAATAGTTACTCTCCCTCTATGTTCCTGGGACATTTACCACATCATCCTTTGTTCTTCTCTAGAGATTGTGAGCTCTTTGAAGGCACAGACTGTATTTTAGTCACCTTTGTAAGCTGTTACCTTTAAATTTAACCTAATTGGTTAGTACAGAGGGAGGAATTAGAATCTCTGGGTGATTCTGGGCTACGAATGTCAACTATACAGCATGTAAGCCATCACTCATCACCCCACCACCCCTTAGCAGATAACACTAATTCATCACAGTGCTTTTTATCTGACTGAGCCTCAGAATCATCCTCAATATGGTGATACAGAGAGTCATTTTCAATCAAATGGAGTTAGCCCAACAAATGAAACCTATTTCTTATCCTGGCATGTCTGAGTCACAAAGGTCCCTATGTATTCTTCTTTCCCACTATTTGCCATCCTGTCTGTGTCACTTACTAGCTATGGGAACTTCAGTCAATCTCTTAATCTCTCTAGGGCTCAGCTTCCTCATCTAAGGAGGCAATAAAACCTTCCATTATGTAGTCAGGATTACAAGATTTAAAGTATACGAAATCTATAAGGCCCTTATGCAAATAAAGATGTTATTATCCTACTTTGCAGATGAATGAAAAATATTATTGAATTAGAGAAACTAAGGTTCAGAGACATAAAGTCACTTGCTGACATTTATTTAATGGCAAAGCCAGACCCCATGTCTCCAAATCCTGTGGGCTTTTCCCTCACGTTGCCTCTCCACACCCCAGTGGCCTTGATGATGCTCAAGTTACACCATCCCTTCGATCTCCTTTCTCCAGGTGAGCTGTGGGGTAAGATTTACTCTAGCCCCAGAATTTAAGGGACTTCCAACCCACTATTCTTTATCCCACCTCTCTATAATTCCTCCAAAACCCTCTCAGCCTGCCAAGAGGTGGACAGGTGTGTGCTGAGGACTGCTGAGTAGAGCCAAGTTTCTTAATTACTATCCTTCAGCCTCTCGCCCTCTTGTCTGCCCCCAACCTCAGGAGTATCAGGCAGCTGACAGCCTTCTCAAGGCCCAGGATGGCCAGGGCCCTGGAGATAATGTTCTTGGGCTACTGAGTTGTCACCTGATCTACCAGAAGAGTTTGAGAAACTAGGGAGGGTATGATGAGACCTATTCCTTGGAGTCCCAGGTCCAAGACAGGGTTCTCCACCTGAGAGAAGATGGGGAGGCTGACCAGATCCAGCTGAAGGGCCCTTCTCTGTACACTTTCCTGTCTTTGAACTTGAAGTGGTGTTGGCTGGAAATGAGGGGAGGCTTGGACCTAGTTGGTGGAGGGCCCAAGAGGTAGTGGCGGGTAGGGGAGGCAGAAGAGCTACTCCCCATTGTGAGAGCACCCCCAGGGCCAGCTCCTGTAGAGACTATTTCACCCCCTCCGCGCCTTCCAGGAAGGACCATCCCCATCTTCCCAAACAGAGAACCTTTTCTGGACTGCTTCTTAACCTGTATTTTGTTCAACTTTGTGTCCTTCTCAGTGCCTGGTATTTCTTGACTTAAAAGAGCCTGTAGGATTGATGTTCTACATCACTTTTCCTCCTTCAGGCCCCCTTTTCCATGTGCCACCTGCTTCATCCTTCGGAAGTCCTTCCTCTGAGCTTCCCATTGAAGTTTCAACATTTGGACACTTGGGGGCACTGAGTCAGTTTCCCTATCTCTTCTCTGCAGGCTGTGCTCAGCCCCACCCTGTCAACACTCTCCCTACTCTCTACAATGAGAGGTGCAGATGGGGAAACTGAGGCCCACAGTGGGAGTGCTTAGTAGGAGTGCCTCAGTGATAAAATCCAGGGTCTTCTGTGGAAGGCACATCTCTCTCTAGTGGTGAGAAAGGACAGAGGCAGAAAACTTCAGCCAAAACTTGTCCAGAGGCAGACAACTCTGAACTTAAAGCTTCTCCCTGCACTGGCCAGGTCGCCCTAGGGGAGCCCAATGCTTCCTTGTGCTTGTGTGACCAAGGACAAGAGAAATTAGTCTTGGGAGAAAGGATGAACGAAAAGTAGGAAAAAGAGGAGAGGAAGTGGAGGGACCCTATCTCCGAAGCCCCTAGAATTACTGGTGGAACAGAGTCTTGTATGACCTGGTCTCTGCTGACCTCCCTAACATCAGTGTTCTCTATCTGTACTCACCCACTTCACACATGCACCATGTCCCCAGCCACACAAAACCTCTCGGTTCTTGAACAGACCAAGCTTTTCTTAGTAAATAATGGGGCCTCTTTCTTTCCCACTTTGCTTAATTTCTACTCCTCCTTCAGGCCTCAGCTTAGATGTCACTTTCTCTGGAAAGCCTTTCTGGATGCCCCCGCCTGCAACATTGGCTGCTATCCCCCTGTGTTCCCACAGTACCATGAACTTCCTACCTCAGGCTTTACAGTGCGCCAGGCATTGTGCTGGGCGCTCCATGCCGTGCTTCATCCTAGCCTCCCTAGGGGGGCAATACCATTGCCCTCAGATGAACGGGTGGAAACTAGACTTACAGGGGTTGACTAACTTGCCCAGGAGGACTGCTCATAAGGGGTGCACTGCAAGTTGAACCCAAGCCTGCTTAAATCTGCTTAAAGTCTGGGCTTCTCAACTTGCTACTGGACTGTGTCACAGAGTATTCATGCTGGGAAGCCCTCTATGGTCATCACATTTAATACCCACATTTTACTAAAGAGGAAGCCAAGGCCTAGAAGAGGTGGGTAACTTTTCCAAGATCACACTGCTAGCTGGTAGCTCATGTTATTTTACATCAGAATCAGAGCAACAACCCTGGCCTTCTTCTTCATCTCAACTTATCTCTTCCTACAAGATCATTTTCCTCACCCTGGGGTCCAAAAGTGCCAGTTTCTATGGAGCCAACCTTGGAGCATTATCCACAGAAGCTCTTCCCCAGCCAACCCCAGCCACAGCCCATTATCTTCAATCTGGCCCTCCCACTTAGTAGGTCTCAGGGTCTCCCTCATTCCTGCAGAAGCTGGCCCAACAAGAAGAGTTAGAATAAGCAGCAAATAGTGAGGTCCACAAGGAGGAGACATTCAGCGATGCTCTTACTGGGGTCTGTGGAAATGATCAAGGGATTCCTTTGAGGCTGCTGGAAACCCCATAGGGGCTCTGGGAGTCATTGGAACTATCTTCCAGGCCACTCAAGCTTTGTTCAGTAGGTGTCTAAAGGGGTACTTTTCCTTCTCATCAGGGCAATGAGTTCTCCACCTCTTTCTGTCCCTCCCCTTATGCCCAGGGAATTCTTCCAGTTAAGTCAAAATTTACCTGTTGCTATCTGAGCAATTTCTTCTTATTTGTACCCTTAATGGAGCTGGAGACGCAGAGGTACTCTGTACCTGTCATTCATATTCAGAAAATTGAGCCTCTTTCCCTGACAGGTGTCCTCTCAGCTCCCTTTCCTTCTTGGGGCTCCTGTTCCCTGCATGAAGAGCAGCCTCTGACCCTCACTCAGAGAAGTCTAGGGAGCTCACCATGACTCTGGGAGGCAATCTGTCTGCCCCCTCTCAACTTTTTACTTATTCCTTATCCACATTCCTCCCTTAAGAAGGAGGATGGGGTAGGGATGGCATGAGGACACTTACTAGATACATAACTAGATTCAGAGGTGAGTGTCTCACTGTCCTCTGTCTCCTATAGTAACTAACTGCCCGAGCACAGCAGGGAAAGCTGAAGTTATATACATTGGGCAGTTCTCTTTCTCCAGTAGGGAACATTTGGAGGCAAAAGAATCACACCAGAGTATAAGGGCTGGGGGAGGTGTGTTCCTGCATGAAGGAAGACGGATGAGGCGGCTTAAGGAGAATCCAATAGCCAGAGGGGAAGCATTTTAGATGAGGGGAAGGGAGAAGGAGTAGAAGGGCCCTGAGGTTCTCCTGTGCAATTTTGATGTGAGGAAACGTCATGGAGATTAGCACTCAATAATATTTGCTGATGAGCAAACCAATATCAGCTTAGTTCTCTATCTAACAGAGTTTCTGCTACTGTGACCCCATCCACCCTCCCAGGCCCCAGCACACCACTGTGCAGTCCGCCCTCAAGTCTCTGAGATCCCAATGGGCCTTCCTCTCTTCCCTTTTTAGGGCATCTGCTCCCAACTGCTAGAAGATGCTCTGGACCAGAATAGCAGACAAGCCATAGACACAGCCTACAGATCCTCATGCAGACATAGGATAATAACTGGAAAGGCCAGTGCTAGGCAGCATGAAGGACTTATAATTGATAGAGATCCCCAACTTCAAACCCTAGCTAAGAAGGCTGTGGGGTTACTTTCCAGTGTTCCAGAGTTCATAGCAGGAGTGGGGCCGGTAGGAGGGTGGGAAGTGAAAGGAGGTAAGCTCACTCTGCCTAGGGGTAGTGCAAGGGTCAGGGTGACCTTCGGAGGTTCTTTCTAGACCCAGAAGCCCACTTAAGGCCCCTAGACCCGTTCTTCTCCCCACCCCTTCCCCTCACCATGCCCCCACTCCTTCCCAAAAAAATGGTGGCTGAAAGACAGCTCTGTTGGAATTGTAGATAGGGTTGTGGCTGGGGTCATCTGAGTGAAACCAAGAGACAAATAGTGGGGGAAAAAAACACAAAAAAACTAGCAGTGAGAGACCTCCATTCTAGTCCCAGCCTTGCCACCAGCTGCCTGGACACCCTCATCTTACCTCTAAGAACCTTGCTGGGAAAATAATAACTGTTCTGTCTACCTCCCAGGGCCAGGAAGGGCTAGAAAATACCTATGTGCCCTGGGCAAATGCAAAGACGGACACACCAGACCTGTGCCAGCGAGGCCAGGTGGGGCTTTCGTTGTTCACATAGAGCTCAGTCCAGGGTACCTGACTCAGCTCTGGGGTGGGGGGCCTGGCCCACCTAACTGCCTCCATGGTTGAGGCAGGAATGGGAGCCTTGCTTAGAGTGCAGCAGAGGCTGTGTCCATGGTTAACGTATAAGCAGGTGCAGTCTGGGGCAGCGGGACATTCTCAGCCCCAGGGCCACATTCTTAAGGTCACAACAAGTGAAAACTTGTTATAACCTGTGTCAGAGCAGCAGAGGGCAGCAAGGGCATGGGGGGAGGGACATGGTGCTGAGATGCCTGCAGCCGTGGAGGGGGTGCAAAAGGGAAAGGGGGGTGGGGTGGAGGGAGGGTGGGTGTGCAGGTGCATATGCCAGGAGGTGGTGGTGTGGACGTGCGATCTGTGTGCTGGGGTCAGTGTGTTGTGTCTGGGCACATCCGTTTGGGTATGTGTTGGGAGCCGTGTGTGGGGCTGCATAGATGAGTGTATTCCTGTGTGTCTCTGCATATATGAGCTCCGGGGAGTCCTGTGGTGGGAGGAGGAGAGGTGGCAGCCACAGGCCCAGGCTGGGCATACGGAACCGAGGAGTGGGCAGGCTCTGAGTGCCCCTTCCCCTTCTCAGGCTTCACAGAACCTGCATTCCAACTCCTCCACAGACTGCCCCCGCCCCTGTGAGCCTAAAGCCTCTCCCCTCTGTGTGCCCTCTGCAGCCTGCCCTGTCAAATGCCCATCTCCCCAGCCTGCCCAGAGAGTGGGGGGGTCACCTCCTGCCCATCCCCCCTGGCCCAGGGCCCACTCCCCCGTGCTCTCTGGGCCCTCCGGACACTGGGGCGAAGGGGGGGTTGTGGGGAAGGCTCTGAAAGCAGGTGACTGTTTGGGGGAACTAGGGGACAGAGCCCCCATTGTGCCCGCCCCGGAGCCGCCTCAATGGAGCTCCCTGGCACAAAGGGGCTTTGACAATGGGAAGGACATTAGTATGCAGAGCCAGCCCCTCAGCCCTCTCCCTGTCCCACAGCCCAGGGGCGGGAGCTGGGGGACTGCTGGTAGAGGGTGAGGGGGGCCCAGGACTGAGACTGAGGAGATCTTGGCCCACAGGGGCTCCCCTGGGGGCACTGCCCAGGAGACAGGGGAGGAGACTAGACTAGGGCCTCCAAACCTGCCACTCGCCAGAAAGGACTTTCCAAATGGAAAAAGCCACGAGACTGGTAGGAGTGGAGCGGGAGGGGCCATGGGATGCCAAGCCCCTTGGTCCCAGGCTGGGCTCTAGAAAGAAGTGGATGGGCAGTCTGAGTCCTCCCACGTTTTGCCTCAGTTTTACCATCTATGCAAAGGAATTGTGTGGGCAGGAGAAGAAAAACGGAGTAATACATAGCAAGTTCTCCAACCCCAGCAGGAAGGGCATGTGCTCAGGGTTTGGGGTCTTTGGGGTTCTACTTCCTTGGGGTGTCACCTTCTTTGAGATCTCCACCTGCTGTGGTTCTGGAGGCTGAAGAAGCTACTACAGGGGAAGCAGGGGTTAGGGACAAGAGTCGCCTGCCACCTGTGCTCTTCCAGGGAATTCAGCCTGAGCTAGTGAAGGTGGAGCTGGAAGCCCAGCTCAGGGGAATTTGGCTGAAGGGCCAGTGAGCCAGGACTAGCTCTTCCCAGTATATGTCTAATTTCCCATCTGTCTCCTCCTGTTCTACAGTCTGTGGGGAGAGGCTTCCCTTCTCCTGCCCAGGGAACCCCAGCAGGCACCCCTATCCTCATTAATGCCCTCAGCACCACCAACTGCCTTTTCCAAGGCACCATGTTGTGCCTTGTGGTGCCTCAGCACAAAGGGCAGGGCCAGAAGGCATGATTTGGGGAGAGGCTCCTGGGCCTTGGGTGGTGGGAGAACTGAGAGGAGGGCAGTGAGCGGGACTGAGCACCTCATGAGAAGCAGGGTCGCCCAATCACAGGCTTCCTAGGAGCCCCAGGAAGAGAAGGACGGGGCCACTTTGCAGAACTGCTCCCCACAAGGCAAGACAGAACAATCTCTGGGCTTGAGAATGTCTTCCTAGCTTTCTTTCTTGTCTTTTCAGTTGCTGTCAATGTCGGAAGTTCTCCCTGCTGTCTGCCCTCAAGGCTTCCCACTGTACTGCCCTGGCCCTGGGCTCACTTGAGATTGCTGGGGAAAAGAAAGGTAAAGTCTGCTTCCTTCCCCGTCTTAGGACCTTGCTCCTCCACTCTCCACAAAAAAATTCTGGTGGGGACAGCAGAGATGGAGCTAGGCCTTAGAACTCCTGGGTTCAGGGCCCAACAACCCTGTCAACTCTCTCTGGGAACTTGCACAAGTCACCTTCCCTCTCTGGGCCGAGCTCCTATGTGTAACATTGGATGGATCGCCTCTGCAGCTCCCTGCCTTCAGGACAATGTGCAGTGGATTCAGGGGCAAGGTCCGGAATTTAATGAGAGCTCACATCATTGAGCACTACACTGAGCCCTTTCCTATTATGTCATTTAATTCTCAACAACTCTAAAAGTGGGTGCTTTTTAAAGTCCCATTTTATAGATGAGAAAACTGAAGCACAGAGATATTAATAATTTGCCCAAGGCCACATAGCTAGTGAGTAGTAGAACAGAGGCAGAACTTACATGATGAACCACTACCCCATACTACCTCCCTTGTGAGAACATTCAAAAGACCATGGCAGCTGAAGGAAATCAACGAGGATATTCAAATTGGCCCAGGTTTTTGAAACTGTCTTCTGAGGTTCCTCTAGACTAGCAGTTCTCAAAGTATGGTCCCTGGACCCTTTCGGAGGGTTCCTGAGACACTTTCGGAGACTCTACAAAGTCAAACCTATCTTCATAATAATGCCAACAATACATTATTTGCCCTTTTCACTTTCATTATTTCACAGTGTTCAGTAGACTTTTCCAGAAGCTACATGACATATGATATTGCAACATACTAAGTGCAGAAGCAGATGAGAAACCACTGTCTTTGATTAAGCCAGACATTTAAAAAGATTTGTGAAAATATAAGACAATGTCACTCTTCTTATTAACTTGTTTGTTTAATACAGCTGTTTTTCATTAAAAATATGTCATTTTGTTAACATGCAATAATTAATAATTATTTCATGTGTCCCAGTGTTCATTTCTAACACAGTAAATATTCATAGATAGAACCCACACAAACCAAGGCTCTTTGGAGTCTTCAGTAATTTTTTAGAATGTAAAGTGGTCCTGAGGTCAAAAAGTTTAAGAACCAGTGCTCTAGACTCTGATACACTCACTCTCCCCTCTTACCAGTTGCCCGTATCTTTTTTATCACAGGGTCAACTGGGAGGTTTAGACACGTGGAGAAGGAGTGTGCCTGGCTCTACCAGTTGGAACTGGGATCAGAAGTGGAGCTGAGGAGGCTGGTCCAGGGAGAATGCAACGCTAAGAGGTCAGACCTATACCCCACTTGGGAGGTGACCTCACATGTTTGCCACCTTCCAAGCCCCTGCTCAGAGGTATGCTCAGGACAATGGGGCTGCCTCAGACTAGACTCTGACCTTTATCCCCCTTTTTCACTCCAGACGATGCTGCTGACAAGCCCAGCCTCAGGCTGGAGTCAGACCACCCTGGTGAGGGGAGAAAGGCTCTCTGGGGTCTACATACCTGCATTTGTGTGGGGGGGGTGGGTGGAGCAACAATGCTTAGAAGACTATAAATTGGGGGTTCTAGGGCTTGTAATCTTAGGGTGAAGCCATGTCTACAGGATGGGGCCGTTAGTAGGAGAGGGGTTTCTCTTGAGGTCTCCTATAGAATTAGATAATAGGATCCTGTACACACCCTGCTGCAGAATGCTCACATAAACCTCCAAAGTCAGGCTCCTCCCCCAAGAATAAGTGATCAGAAATGTTTCCTACCTAGAGTCAAACTGGACAGTAGCTACTCTGTGTCTTAGGAGGCAGGCCCTTTGCTGGGTGCCAGAGGGTCCGGAGAGAGAAGAGATTCCTTTGCCAATCTGACGGAGGTACAGGCCTTACCCTAGAGGAAACCCCCGGCCAATGAGGGAGACAAGATGTCTCCTCCAACATCGCCATGCATGGAGAACCCTGGGCCAAGTTGCAGATGCAAGTAACAAGCAAGATGGCAGAGCAGAGAGGAATACAGGAGAATAGAGGTCTGCGGGAGGGGTGAGACTTGGAATGGCCTTTGTGAGGACCCAGAGTGCGGGGAGGAGCATGGCTCAGAGACTGCCTGGGATGTGCTCCCCAGGAGCAGGGTCTGAAGAGTGCAGTTCCACAAGATGTGGGGCTGGAGGGGATGGGAGAAAGGCATAAATTCTCTTGAAGACTGTGATTAGGAAATTTTTATCCAATGCCAACAGATGTGTCTGGGTAGAGAAAGGGCAAGATAAAACTGATGCTTCGTGATGACAATTCCAGTGATAATTTCATTATAGGGTACAGGGAAGGAGTTGAGGAGAGAGGGGGCTGGAGTCAGGGAGGTCATTAAGGAGGCTGCTTTGGGCATCCACGCTGATGGGATGAGCAAGCCAATCAGGAGACACAAGAAGAGGAGGGCATATAAACCTGAGAGAAGTTGTGGGGGCAAACCTGGGCCGGGAGAGGGAGAGGCAGGATGAAGAAGAAAAGAGCGATAGGCAGGACCATGGGAGCAGGAATGAGATGTGGGGGTTGTCTTGACAGACAGAAGTCTCTAACAGAAGTCTTTGGCTGAAAGAGAAGTTGCTGAGAATGGGGAAAGAGACTATTTGGTGAAAGCTCAGCAGCTCAGTTCTCATTTATTGAATCTGAAGACAGGACATCTGCTTAGCAAAAACTTGTGAAAGCAGGGGCTGTGGGTGTGGAGACCCCACCTCAAGCGATGCCCAGCCTGTTGGAATCAAGGGAGGAAATTCATCTTAAACTACTTGATAATTCTTCTACCTTCACAAACTCCAGAATGGTGGGACGAAAAAACCTAGGACAGAATCTCAAAACAAAACAAAACAAAACCCACAATGAAGGGCTGGGACAAAGCCCAGGAACCAGGAAAGATGACACAGTAGAAAACATTAGAGTGGTGAGAGAAATGTAATGGCCCACAACTCCACTTTTACAGACTAAGGACTATTCCAAGCCCTTTAAAATAGTCACTGTGCATCCTCACAGCAGTTATGAGCCCTATTGTGAGGATGAGACTTCCTTAGCTACTAAGTGGTAAACCAGGACTGAATCCCACAAAGTCGGACTCCAAGGCCGTGCTCTTAACCATAGTGCCTGCTGTCTCTCAGAGCGGAAAGTAGCCGTGGAACAGCAAGAGAGAGGTGCAGCAGCCACCCAGGGAAGGCCCCTGACAGTTGTCACAATAGTCCCTGCACTCTGAGCTCCATCACTCCGCTCGGAAGCTTTAAGGATGGGCTTCTTTGTTTGGGGATTTGGTTGGTGGTTTTTGTTTTGTTTTGTTTTGGTTTTTTTTTTTTTTTTTGGTCCAGAAAGTGGTCTCTCTTTCCTTCCCAGTCTTCATTTCAAATGTCTTTCATTTTCTGAGATGTGCTTCCTGAGATCTAACCTAAGTCCTTCTAGCTGCAGCCACAATCCTTTCCCCAGGTGTTCTGCCATCGGAAAAGCTGCACAATGGCCATGTATATATACCCTTTCTGTGCTGCACCTTGTTGGAGGCTTGAGGTCTGATTCAGTCCTCTCTGGCTCCTGCTTCTCCATGCCACAAAGTTCGGTTCTTACTTCTCTCTCACATTCCAGAGCCAGCCCCTCCCTTCCCCCACCACCTCAAATCGAGGCTTCAAGCTGGCAAACACCCACGGGAGGGCATTTCCCACAATCCCTTTCTCTTTGCCCTTTCAAGGTTCTGATGGGGGAGGGGAGGAAGAGGGGCCACCAGATGCACTCTCTCCCTAAAGAATGGTGGCAGGCCGGGCGCGGTGGCTCACGCCTGTAATCCCAGCACTTTGGGAGGCCGAGGCGGGCGGATCACGAGGTCAGGAGATCGAGACCACGGTGAAACCCCGTCTCTACTAAAAATACAAAAAAAAAAAAAAAATTAGCCGGGCGTGGTGGCGGGCGCCTGTAGTCCCAGCTACTCGGAGAGGCTGAGGCAGGAGAATGGCGTGAACCCGGGAGGCGGAGCTTGCAGTGAGCCGAGACTGCGCCACTGCACTCCAGCCTGGGCGACAGAGCGAGACTCCATCTCAAAAAAAAAAAAAAAAAAAAAAGAACGGTGGCAAACATGTAGGCTAAACTCAAACGAGGGAAGAAAAACATTGAACTCAGCCTGCCGGAGAGACCGAGGTGACATGGCAAACTCTCATTCCCAGGAGCTGCCCAGCCAACCATCCATCACTGGGTGCTAAAACACTTAGATTTTAAATCTCCCTTTCCTCTCCAATCTTTCTGTAGTTTCATCTCAACAATGTGCCTTGGCTGATTCCTTCTCTGCCCCCTTCCAGGGCCCCACTGCTATCCTGGGCAGCTTGGCCTCAGCCTGGACAGTAGCACTGACCAGTCAGGCAAGAGAAGAATCTAGGCCGAGGAGAGGAGAGAGAGTGGAGGTTTTTTTCTTCTGTCCTAAATAACCTGTGGCTGGAAAGTTTAGGGACTCCATTGCCCAATGTCTCTTTTCCTCCCCACCAATGCCAGGAGGCTCGGCCTATCTTTCCATCTTGTGTGCAGAAACCAAGCATTTTACTAGGAGGCTCAGGAGTATCCTTTGAGGAAACAGATCTTTCTGCATGACCCACCCCCTAGAGCTTTAAACCCCCTATCCCACCAATCACAGAATGACTTCAGAGGACTTCATCTGAGCTCACTGTGATCCAAGTGTCCCAGCCTCTCTGGTCCCTAGGAAGGTCAAGGGAAGGAAGGTCCCTGGGTCCTCTGCCAGTCACTTCCTTATAGCTCAAGCCAACCAAGCTGGAGCTGTAAATGAGCTTATGCACAGTGATGCAGGTGGGAGGGAGCTAGAATGTGGTTCAATGGGGCACACGGAGGAGGTGGGGGATACCAGCGGGCAGATCATTAATCCCCTCACACAAACATATGCACCCATAGACTGGATGTGGGTCAGATGTTGGGGGAGATGGATTTTTTTTTTCCTCAGGGTAAGGGATAGCAGAGGGGTTCTGCATTAGAGCCACAGAGGGGCTGGAACCATAACCCTGCTACCCCTGTCACTCCCACTCCCCACCCACCCTCCATCGGTGGAGTCATTGCCATTTGATATCCGCTGAGACAACTTGGCTGCTCAGGCTCTGGGTGGGGGATGGGGGGATGGCTCAGAAAACAGCAGCTCCTTTCAGGACCCAGGTTGGCAAGGGCTTTGGGAGGCTGGACCGGCCCAGATCACCACCCCCAACACCCTCTCCCTCCCTTCCTCCCTTGCCACCACCACCAAAGGACTGGGGGGAGGCAGCGGGGAAAGGAGTTGGCACTGCCTGGGCCGTGCCTATTGCCTCCTCAACCCAGCCCTGGACCCTCTCCCTGGCATGATGCCTTCCATCCCCCTCCTCCCTCGTTTCTTCCTCCCTGAAGAACCAGCTATCAGTCAAGATGCCTGGTTCCTTCCAAACTTGGTCCCCTATACCCAGTCTACCCCCAGAGAAATTTACAAGCCCTACCACTTGGCACAGGATGGTACCCACCATCATGCCAGGAATATGTTCAAAAATCCTTGGAGATTAGGGAGAGAGTTTCAGGATGAAACTAAATTGAACTCAGTGGTGGCTGCCCACCCCTCCTGGGGCTAATTTCATGACAACCACTCCAGGCCCTCCTCAGCACCCTTAAACAAGGCCATCTCTCACATGGGGGCCCTAAATCTCCCATCATTATCTCCCTCCCACCCAGACAGCCTAAAGCAGTCCCAGTGGGGAGAAAAAAAATTCAAACACCACAGCAAGAGCAGATTGGCCAGACATTTTTAGTCAGAATTTGTATTGGTAAGCAACAGAAGCAGGCTTTAAGCACTGGCCTCTTCGGGGTCCAAATCTGCACCAGCTTCTTCACCATCTCCACTTCCCCATCTGCCTCACCCTGCCTGGGGCACTCACTGGAATTAAACTTCAAGACACCAGAACCCACCCTCACTTTTTCCCAGTGTTGTCCTTCTACCCATTCCTGGGTTCAGCTCTCCTCCCCCAAATCAGGAAGTTCCATCCTTCATCTGTTCCCTAACTCAAGTGCCCTGGGTTAGTTCTGGTGAGAGGAGGGATGGAATGGGAAGGGGCGTCTCCGTCTGGAGGAGAAGTGCCCTTCTCACTCTAGCAGAAGTGGCCCTGCTCCTTTCCTTCTGGAAATCTCAGTGTGAAACAGCTGGGGTGAGGGTGAGGGGCAATGAGGAGCGATGTCTTAAAATGGGAGCCACTCAGAATGGAAGGAAGAGATTGGGTGGGCAGGGGTCTGGAGCACACCAGGCTTTGGTGTCTCCCCAGTTTAAGCTGCCAGTATCTGTTTTTCTCCCCATGTGAGAACTAGCGATCGTGGGTGTCACTATGTGATTGTCACTGTATGGGGAGTGGGGGAGGGGCTGGGGATGGGAGTAACCTGTCTATATGGGGAGGAGGACGCACTGTCTGGTGTGCCTGTGTATGGGGTGCCTGGTTAAGTGTGGTTGTCACTGTATTAACTAGAGGAGCGGGGATGCAACTGCTGGTCTGCCCAGTGGGAGGGGGCATCGGGAAAGCCCCTTCCTTAGATGAGAGGGCTGAGGTGACCAGCCTGGCTAGTTTCCTCGTGGGGAGCCCTTCCCAGGAGGCTCCAGTTGGGACTGCCCAAGGCGGGAGGCAGGGGAACAAGACGGTACCGCTGAGGCCAGGCAGGGTAGGGACTGAGGAGCTGGGATCCCGATGTCTCTGTAGAGTTAGGGGGACAGGACCCGGCCGGGGCGGCAGAACTCCTTCATCAGGGCCAGGGTCTTACCTTGGGTCCGAGGTGGAGTGGCCCCTTGGATGGGCCGCGGGGCAGCGGGACAGATGGACGGACGGGGCGGGCAGGAGTTAGGAGCAGAGCTGTGCGACTGGCCGGGCCAGGACTCTTAAACCCGGAGCTGGGATCAGATAAGGGCTTGTCCGGGGGCCGGGGCCGGGGTCGGGCCGGCCGGGGGCAGAGCTGGGCCGGGCCGGGCCGCCCCCTCCCTCCGCAGCGCTGGAGCCAAACTTTGTGTGAATGGAGGGGCCCGGAGGGGGCCGGGCAGGCGGGGGCGGGGGGCTCCGGACGGACCAATGGGAGAGTGGAGCGCCAGGCTCGAGCCGCCGGGATTGGAGGGGCTTGGGCAGGGGCGGGGCGTGCGGGGCAAGGAAGCAGAGACCCAGACAGCTGCAGGCGCAGAGAGAAATACCCAAAGACAGAGACACAGACAGACTCGGAGAGAAAGAGAGATGAAGAGACGATATGCGAAACGATAGGAGCTGAGCTGGCAGGGTAACAGGGGAAGGGAGAAGGAAGAAAAGGGAGGCGGTCGTGTCAGAGATGGGTTACGAGAGCTGGAGCCGGGGGGCGGGACTGGGGCCGAGTTAATGAAGTGGAAATGAATTCAGGACCGGCCCAGTGGCCCTGCAGGCAGCGCCGAAGGCGGCGCCTGAAAGTGAGATTGGGGCGGAGTAGGCCTGGGCTCCCTGGGCCACAGGACTCTATCTTTGGGCATAATTCCCGTGTTGTTCACCGTCTCCTAAGTCCCAGGTGCGGTGCTGGGTGCGAGACGCGCAGCACACCGTGCCCACCTGCAGCAGCTTTCTCTGTAAGAAAAGATAAGGCCGGAATCCGCAACGAAGTGCGGGAGGTACTGAAGGCTGTAAAAGGGAGAGGTCATTCTACTCAGAGGGCTCCTAGCAGATGTGGGAGGAAAGAGGTAACATCTGATTAGGGTCCCAAAGGAAGCAGAAGATTCAGGTGCTGAGAGATGGTCCTCAGGACTCTGTTGCATTTAAGGCAGAGGGAACAACATAGCAGAGTCCTGGGGAGACGTGAAAATACAAGTTCACTTGGGAAACAGCATCAAACTGTCCCATTTACTAGATTAGAGTGCAGGGTGATGGTTCTCAACCCTTTCATCACCAAAGATTTCTTTAATTTTCTGAATCTATGTGTTGAGAGGTTTTAATTCACCCCCACCCCCAGCATTTATTAAAGAAGAATATAATTATTTCCTCATTTCTGATCATCATAAACATTTAACTGCTAATCAATAACCAGTGTTACCATATTGAGTTGCTATAAATTCAGGTAAAAAAAAAGGAAAGAAACTAGGAATGTAGCTTAGTTTAACCGCTAAAAGCCATAAGATAAGTAAATGTCCATTCAAATAGCCTCATTGGATTAGCTGGAAGGACGGGACTAAAGGTTAGGCACCATAGGCAGTGTTTGTGTTAAGGGGAACATCCAGAAGAAACACAGAGTTGTGCTAATTTGTGGTCAGGCCAGAGTTTCTGTAGGCTACGGAGAGCAATTGAAGGTTCTTGGGAAGGATGGAGTAGGAGAAAGCTATGGAATTTTAGGAAAATTAATCTGGAGGTGACAAAAATAGTTTGAACCAAGGGGATATAGTAGGCAAGTAGACGATAGAAAATAATTGCAATAATATAAACATGAAGAGATGAGAGCCCAAATCAGCGTGGCAATGGTGAAAAGTGGAACACAGAAAATGAATTGGAGTACAGAAAAATCAAAAGAAAATGAAAAAACTTTGACATGATGAGCAAAAGAGAGAAGCTTCAGAGATCATACTAGAGTCTCAAGTCAGGTGATCAGAACTGCGAGGTCATTCATGGGCACAGGGGAGCCTGGGGGGGATCACACCTGGTGAGGAGACTGAGGTGGGGGAAGAGGAAATGATGAGTTCAGAGCTGGAAGCT
Source organism: Nomascus leucogenys (assembly GCF_006542625.1). Taxonomy (NCBI): domain Eukaryota; kingdom Metazoa; phylum Chordata; class Mammalia; order Primates; family Hylobatidae; genus Nomascus; species Nomascus leucogenys. The sequence continues at coordinate 41,417,941 of NC_044392.1, read as the reverse complement.
GTGGAGAGGGTCAGAACCAGAGAGAGAAAGGAGGTCATTGCTGCCAGGGCAGGGTGAGTCGAAGCTATGAGAACAGGGTAGCTCCCAACAAAGACTGCACAGAGAAATGACAGCCTGGCACAGAGAGGGAGGAACACCTATGTTTAGGGGATGGGAAGAAGAAGGACCCCCAAAGAGTGAAAGAGAATCCACCAGATAGGCAGGAAGGAGACAAAGAAAGTGAGATGTCATAGAGCTAAGGAAGGAGAGACTATTAAGGAGGAGGTTCTAACAGTGCCAACAGGTACAGAGAGAAGGGGCATTGGTTTTGGCAGTGACAAAGTCTCTAGTGACATTTGAGAGCAATTTCAGAAGAGTGAGCAAGGTGGGAACCAGATTACAAGTTACCACTAGAAAGTGAGAAACTGTTAGCAAGTATAGGTTACACTTTTGAGAACTCTACTCATAGAGAGGAGAGAAATAGAAACCAGACAATATACTAGAAACAGGCCAGGCGCGGTGGCGCATGCCTGTAATCCCAGCACTTTGGGAGGCCGAGGTAGGTGGATCACCTGAGGTCAGGAGTTTGAGACCAGCCTGGCCAACATGGCAAAAACCCATCTTTCCTAAAAATATAAAAATTAGCTGGGCATGGTGGCACGCGCCTGTAATCCCAGCTACTTGGGAGACTGAGGCATGTGAATCGCTTGAACCTGGGAGGCAGAGGTTGCAGTGAGCCAAGATCATGCCACTGCACTCCAGCCTGGGGGACAGAGCTAGACTCTGTCTCCAGAAACAAAACAAAACACAAAATAAAAAGAAAAAAGAAACAGTCTTCCAGTTTTTCTTCTTCACAATCCCAACGCCCTCTCTTCCTAAGTCAATATGGATGAGGGGCTGTGGTGAGATGGTCTGAGGGCCAGCCTGCAAGGCTGGTATAAGAACTTTAAGTTTCAAAAAAATAGGACATCCAAAAGATCCTTAAGGGGGCCACAGTCTTGACATTCACAGACAGAGAGGACTTAGGCAGGGGTGTCCAATCTTTTGGTTTCCCTGGGCCACATTGGAAGAAGAAGAATTATCTTGGGCCACACATAAAATACACTAACACTAACAGTAGCTGATGAGCTTAAAAAAAAAAATCACAAAAAAAACCCTCATAATGTTTTAAGAAAGTTTACAAATTTGTGTTGGGCCTCATTCAAAGCCGTCCTGGGCTGCATGCAGCCCACAGGCGTTGGGTTGGACAAGCTTGGCTTGGAGGCCCTGATGGAACTCCAAAATAAACATGAAGAACACCACAGAACAGAAAGCAAAGGGACTGTAATGATTTATGGATCATTAACAGACATTTATTGTGCACTTATTATTTTTCCAAAAATATTATCCATGCATTTAGCTTCAACTACCACCCATGGGTCAATATGTCCAGCCCACCGGGTTATCCATTTCAAACTCAACATATTTAAAGTAGAACATGTCACCTTGCTCACAAGAGTGCTCCTCTCCATTTATTCTCTACCGTGGTAGATATACTATCATCACCCAACCAGAAACATGGCAGCCATCCTAGATTCTTCAATCTTCCTCACCTCATCTCCCTTATTGAATCAATGCATCTGTGTTCTAAATAGCCTCAATATTGTCCCCTTCCTCTCTATTCCACTATCATTGCTGTAGTCTAGGACACCATTACCTCTCACCAGGTAATAATAGTTTGGATCTTTGATCCTGCTCAAATTTCATGCTGGATTGTAATCCCCAATGCTGGACAAGGGCCTGGTGGGAGGTGTTTTGATCATGGGGGCAGGTCCCTCAGCGGCTTGGTGTTATCTTCATGATAGTGAGTTCTCGTGAGATCTGGTCGTTTAAAAGTATATGGCAACATCCCCCATCAGCAACTCTCTGTTGCTCCTGCTTTTGCCATGTGATGTGCTTGCTCCTGCTTTGCCTTCCACCTTAAGTAAAAGCTTCCTGAGGTCTCCTGAGAAGCTGAGCAGATGTGAGCACCATGCTTCCTGTAAATCCTGCAGAATTCTGCGCCAATTAAACCTCTTTTCTTTATAAATTACCCACTCTCTGGGTTTTTTTTTTTTTTTTTTTTTTTTGAGACAGGGTTTCACTCTGTCCCCCAGGCTGGAGTGCAGTGGTGTGATCACAGCTCACTGCAACCCTGAACTGCTGTGCTGAAGCAGTCTTCCTGCCTCAACCTCAAACATAGCTGGAACTACAGGTGTTCACCATTATACCCGGCTATTTTTTTTTTAACTTTTAGTAGAGACGAAGAATCGCTATGTTGATCAGGATGGTCTTGAACTTGTGAGCTCAAGCAGTCCTCCCACCTCAGCCTCCCAGAATGCTGGATTACAGGCTTGAGCCACCATGCCCTGTCTCAGGTATTTCATTATAGCAACGCAAGAATGGCCTAATATACCAGGGCTACTGCAGCAGCCTTCTAACTACTCTTCCTACCTCCAGTCTTCCTCCACCCTAATAATTCTTTGGATTATGAATTTCTTTATTTAAAAATAATTAAGCACCAGTAAAGTTCATCTCTCTGAAACACACATCTGACCATATCACTTCCAAGTTTTAAAACCTTCAGTAACTGCCAACTTTCTATAAGTAAAGTCCAAGTTCCTTACCCTGGAAGAGAAGGCCTATTATAACCTGGACCTGGTGCCATTCCAGCCTTATCTTCTTCCATTGCCCCTATACACCCAAAGCTACAGCTACTTCTTTTAATACTCAAGGTTCAGCCTTACGTTCTCTTTCTGTGTCTTGCCCCTTGAGCCTTTGTCATTTGCATAGCTCCAACGATTGTCCCTGAGTGATGCCCAAATCTCTGTCTTCAATCCTACACTCTCTTTGGAGATCCATATTTCTAGTTGCTTGCAGGGGATTTCCATCTTGACTTGACAGGCCCCAAACTGAACTCAGTACCTTCCTCCCCAAAGGTGGAAGTGCTCGTGACTTCCTTAGTTCTGTGTTACTCCTGGTCAATTAGAATAAAAAACTACAAGTGACCTTTACTCTTCGCCCTTGCCTTGGGCCCATTCCTGGACATGTCAATTAACCCAACAAATGCTGTCAAGTCTCCCTTTCTTTCATCTGTTTGCAATGTCCTTTTTCATTCCTATGAGCACTACCAGAATCAGAAAGATCAGGACCTGACCCATCCTTCACCTTTCTCTCCAGTCTCAAAGGAAGAGGCAACCTGTTTTCATCATGTCGTTCCCTGTGCCCTTGTTTTAAAACCCCAAACAGGTGCCTTGTGCTTACAGGTCACAGTGAAGGAGGTCTTCACCACAGAAGACCTAGAAAAAAAAAAAAGAAGATAAAAAAGTGACAGGCCCCCAGACTGAACTCGGCATCTTCCTCTCCGAGGCTGGAAGTGCTCATGACTTCCTTAATTCTGTGTTACTTCTGGTCAATGAGACTAAAAAACTACAAGTGATCTACAGAAGTGTCCTCTACTAACAATCAGAGTGAGGATAGAGTGGGGTGGGACTGGGCAGTTAGAAAGACTTTATAAATCCTTGAACAGCAGGGGTGGGAGCTTGTGGAAAAGTACACAGGTAGCTTCATCAGCACTGTAATGTTCTGACTTTAAAAGAGTGATTTAAATTGAGTTTTTGTTTTTAAATTATACTTTATAACATATAGACATATGTCCACCATCTATATTCTTTTGTACATATCAAATGTGAGGTTTTCATTTTTAAATTTGTTTGCAAAAGAGAAGTCCTAGAACAGTCTCTAGGAGCCCAGTAGGGAATCAGTAATAAGGGGCATGGGACATTAATATTTGTGAGTGTTTACTACGTCAGATAGATCAGGAGATGGGGAAACTAAAGTTCTGAGGAGTTAAGTGGTTTGCCTATGGTAACATAGCTGGAAAGTGTTTGGGGATTTGAATCCACATATATTTGACCCCAAAATTTGTCTCAGAATAGTGCCAGAGGGAATTTGCACGGTTTAAACACAATCTTGCCAACCAGAGGCTATGACCCCTGAGTACATGTTAGTATGAAAAATTCCCCAGAATTACAACATTCAATGTCCACCGTGAAACATGACAGAGGAACCTTCTCTTTTTGAGGACCCCTCTCTCTTCTTTCAGTTTCCCAACTTGCATCTTCCTTATTCTCCTCCATTTCTCCTTTCAGACTCGCTGCTTCCAGCTTTGGCCTCATCTCTACTTTTACTTCATTTATAATGGGGCAGAGGCTACCTCAGAGCAGAGGAGGAGGAGAGTTGGGGTGTGTCACCTGTTTTAGAAAGAGAATCCACAAGTGGGCAGCAGTCTGAGGGGCTTGTGCTGGGCAAAGCAGATGTGGACAGAGGGAATCAGGAAAGCTTTGGGTTGGGAGGCATGATAGAGACTCAGAATAGTCAGTATTTAACAAGTCAGGGGAAGTGGCTAGAAAGAACAGAGACACTGAAATGGCTCACCACAGGATTCAGGATTCCAAGTGGCGTTTTGGTGCTCACATCCCACAGTGCTGAACAAATTCCATTAGTAGTGGAGCATCTCATAGCTGAATGACTCAGGCCGCAGAGGAGAAATCCAAGAGAAGGACTGAGCTATATTCCCCAGGTCACTAATGAATCATTATGTAAGTAGATCACCCCCTTTAAATAAATGCGGTATACACAAACCCACATTTATAAGACATAATTTAGGGAATACTTAGTTACCTACTAAAGAATTCTTTCCTTTAAAAAAGAAAAACATGGTCAGGCATGGTGGCTCATGCCTGTAATCCCAGCACTTTGGGAAGCCAAGGCGGGTGGATCACCTAAGGTCAGGAGTTCAAGACCAGCCTGGCCAACATGGTGAAACCCCATCTCTACTGAAAATACAAAAAAATAAAATAAAATTAGCCAGGCATAGTGGTGTGTGCCTGTAATCTCAGCTACTCGGGAGGGTGAGGCAAGAGAATCACTTGAATCCAGGCGGCAGAGGTTGCAGTGAGCTGAGATCGTGCCACTGCACTCCAGCCTGGGTGACAGAGTGGAACTCTGTCTTAAAAGGAAAAAAGGAAAAAAGAAAAAAACGAATTTATTTAACTAGGGACTTCTAGTACCTTTCTAGTTGGGTCCAGTTAATAGAAATTCCATTAACATCCAATGCACTGTGATAGGAGGGAGGCAACTGGGAATAAAGAAACATGAGGAACCTCGAGTCGGGTGGCCTGAGTCTTAGTCCTGACTATTTTCTTGGGACCTATTCCTACCTGTAAAGTAAGGGCTAATCCTGTACCACCTCTAACTGTCATATAACTTTTAAATCTTAGCCTATCTCTACCCAGTCCTATAAAGCAAGATAGAACTCTGTGTGAGAAGGCTTCTGATCCTCCTGCTCTGCTGAAAGTAGCCAGAAAGGCAGCAAGCTCCTCAGCCTCAGGAACCCAGCCTGAGGCGAGGGGCTGGCTGAAATTGCCTCCGTCTGGCCTGGAGCTGTGCTCTGCTTCTCCCCAGTTCACTCTAATCTTCAGCTTCAGTCATTTGCCACATCTACTCCTTCAACCATATCTTTCCTCCGCTCTGAGTTTTCTAGAGCCCCATCCCCCTTGAATTTATACAAATTTTTACAATTAACCAGATTGGCCTCCCTGCTCCACTAAACTCATATCCTCAACTGTCTCCTGTCTTCCCCATCATGCTTCCTCTTCTGCTTGCCAGATTTTGCACAAGATGTCTCATGATCTTGTCCAGGGAAGCCTCCCCAGTTTGGCTGGTCTCAGGGCTGCCACAAAGCCACCTGCTAATGGGGCAAGTTGAAGACTGAACTGCATTCAGCTTGCCAATTCCTGCATCCAGCTCAGAGCTGTGTCTGCTGGAGGAAGGGAACCTTTGCACCACAGTTCCCTTTTTTTTTTTTTTTTTTTTTTTTTTTTTTTTTTTGAGACAGGGTCTCTGTCGTCCAGGCTGGAGTGCACTGGCGCAATCACGGCTCACTGCAGCCTTGAGCTCCCAGGCTCAGGTGATCCTCCCGCCTCAACCTCCAGGGTGGCTGGGACCACATGCACATACCACTACACCCATCTAATTTTGTATTTTTTGTAGAGACAAGGTTTCACCATGTTGCCCAGGCTGGTCTCCATCTCCTGGGTTCAAGCGATCCGTGCGTCTCAGCCTCCCAAATTGCTGGGATTATAGGTGTGAGCCACCGTGCCAGGCCAAAAGCTAGAATCTTGTCTATGCTTTTGTGTCCTGGTGCCTAGGAAAACTTTTTTCCTCCTGCCTCAGTTCAAGCTCAGTGATAAATAAGGAACTGAGGTTAGATAACAGGTAAAGTCTAGGACCTGCAGGATGAGTGAATCAGGTGAGGGAGTGGTGGTCTTCTTCCTTGTCAGCAAGGCTAGGTTCAGGGGCACCTGGACTGAGGCGAGGGGCTGGCTGAAATTGCCTTGTGGAGGGCCCTGCCAGTGATGCCCCCTCCAGCAAATAGGGCCAGCTCTATGCAAATGTGTTCTTGCCTAGGAGTTTGGTTTCTTCTCTCTGAGCTCCTGGCATAGTGAAACCAATGTGAGCAGCTGCTTGGCAGGACAGAGAAGGGCAGGCCAGCAGTCCCAAAGCTCGGGTGACAGGACCAGGCCCAAGAGACGGGGATGTTGACTGGGGCTTTAACAGCACTCTTGATGCCAATCTCAGGCTGAAAACTTGATATTTCCACTTGGAACAACAAGAATCACCAGCAAGAGAGCTGAGGAGAGGGCAGTATACCGGGGGTGCCCCCTGCAGGCCTCACAGGTTGGTGCCAGAACAGAGGAAGTTGGCACAGGCAGGGTAGGGCTTTCAGGACATCCCTGAGATGATGGTGATGATGGTGACAATGATGATGACCATGAAGAAGACAATGAGTAGGAGGAAGAGGAAGAGGAAGACAGTAGCTAGCATTTACTGAGTACTAACAATGTGTCAGGCATTGCCTTATGTAGTCTTCATGACAACCCCCCAAGAAATGAATAATATGGTTGTTCTTTTTTTTAGATGAAGAATCTGAGGTTTAACGAGGTTAAATAAGTGCTCAGGTTCACCCAGCTAGTAGTGGACAGAGGTGGGATTTGAACCCAAGTCATTGCCTCCCGAGCTTATATTATCCAGTACCGAATTTCCCACCTCGCCAGGTCATTCCAGGAGCTTCTAGCCCTCCGTGTCCATCTCTATGTCTTCCTGCTCCTCTAGCTCATATTTTCTTGATCCAAATTTAAAGGATCTGGATAAGAATAGATCCGTATCTGGGATATAATAATACTGATAACAACAGCAACACTTTGCATTTGTAAACCACTTTCTTCTCTTCATTATTTCCCTGGGGAAAAATAAACAATAAGATATTTCTATTTCTCCAAATTTTGTTCTGATTTTTATCAGTGTTCCTGAAGCTATTTCAATATAGTCGTGATCAATTTATAAGAATATTTTTAGGTCCTGCTTTTTTATGTAACAGTGTGTTATATACACACTCACATATTTAAGCACAGCAATCATTATGGCTTTACAGTAACCCATGATATTAATATTCCACAGATATTACATTACTGAGGCAGTGTAACTTTGTGAAAAGAACACTAGGCTGAGGCTGACAACACCAAATGCTGGCAGGCATGTGGAGCAACAGGAACAGGAATTCGTGGCTGATGGGAATGCAAAATGGTACAGCTACTTTGGAAGAAAGTGTGGCAGTTTCTTAAAAAACTAAACATACTCTTACCATATGATCCAGGAATCATGCTCCTTGGTATCTACCCAAAGGAGATGAAAACTTACGTCCACATGAAAATCTGCCGATGGATGTTTATAGCAGCTGTATTCACCATGGCCAAATCTTGAAAGCAACCAAGATGTCCTTCAGTAGGTAAATAGATAAATAAACCGTGGCCATCCTGAAATGGAATATTATTCAGTGCCAAAAAGAAATGAACTACAAAGCCATGAAAAGACATGGAGGAACCTTAAATTTACATTACTAAGTGAAAGAAGCCAATTTGAAATGGCTACATATTGTACAATTCCAACTATATGACATTCTGGAAAAGGAAAATTATGGAAACAGGAAAAAGAGCAGTTGTTGCCAGGGGTTAGGGAAGGGGGATTGACTAGGCAGAGCATAGAGGACTTTTACAGCAATGAGACTATAATGGTGGATAAACATCATTATATATTTGTCCAAACCCACAGAGTGTACAACACCAAAAGTGAACCCTAATGTCAGCTATGGACTTTGGGTGATTATGATGTCAATGTAGTTTCATCACTTGTAACCAATGTGCCACTCTGGTGGATGCATGGGGATAGGGGGCATACGGAAAATCTCTGTAACTTTCCTCTCAATTTTGCTCTGAATCTAAAACTACCCTTTAAGAAGTCTTCTTTTAAAACAATTTAAAAAGCATGAGGTGATACAGATGTGGGAGTTTGACTCCTATCTCTGCCCAAGTCTGTGACGTTCGATAAATTACTTAACATGTCTCTGTTTTAGTTTCCTCATCTATAACTGGGAAAAATTATACCTGTCTTATAGAGTTGCCATGGGGATGAAATGAGGCATGTGTCTCGTTCATATCCAATGTTCAGTGAATTAGTAGCAGCAGCTACTGTGTGTTTGTGTGTCTTTCTCCCTCATGGGTTAATGAGCTCCTTGTGGGCAGGGACTTACTCATTCTGTAACCACCCCATCTAACACACTGCCTGGCACTTGGGCTCCGCAGAAGTTTGCTGAGTGAATACTTAGTAAGCCCTAACCTAGGCTTTTCTCTCTGGTGGACATTTGGGTTGTTTCTAGGGTTTTTGCTATGAATAAAACACATTTCAAAGCCCTTCGTGGTTTTTTGGGTTTTTTTGTTTGTTTGTTTTTGCTTCATTTGATCCGCAGACTCTGTGAAGCAGGCAGAAAGGGGGTATTTGCACTTGTCCACACCCTGGGATAGATGGAATAACTGTGGCTCGGGGAAGTGAAGTGACTCCTATGGGTCACAGTGCAAATCAGTGGCAATAATTAGAACCCCTGACCCTGCCTCCCTTCCTTTAGTAGATCTATTTTCCTTCTAGCTACCGCCTTCTAGATCCATGGCCTCTCCAAAACTAGAGACCGTGATGGTCGGCCTGACCTGAGAGCAGCACCTGCACGCAGAGACCCATGTTGAAGGTGGTGAGCTGCCAGCTACCAGATGGCCCTCTGAAACCCCAGGGAACCTAACACCTTATTCTCAAATACATGAGGGCTTCTATTTTCCCCCAGCAAGGAGCTTCTTAGGAAAGAGCCAGCATGCCAGCTTTGTTTTTCTTTCTTCTTCTTCTTCTTTTTTTTTTTTTTTTTTCCTATGAGGGGGTGAGGACCCAAGCTCTGAGTTGTCCAGGAGGAGGGACTTTGGCTAAAAATAACTATGGCGTGTGGTTTGGATCAACCCCTAGTGGTACCCAGGACTGGGGAGGGGAGGGGGATGCTCTGGAGCTGTCGCCAGACTGGTTGCCGTGGAAACGAGAGAGGAGCAGGGGAGCCTGGGAAGTAGGGATGACACAGATAGCAAGTCCTAGTCAGAGCTGCCGCTACATTTAGGAGAAACAGCGGTGTCTGCGGCTCCCACCCTTCAGGGGGCCCGTGGGGGGGGCGGTGTCAGGGGCATGGACGCCACCCCCCAGGGGTCTCTGCTGCCGGCTACTCTCCTCTCCACGTGCTGTGAGTTGAGTTGCGGGGGACTTGGGGTTTGGGCCCCTATTTCCAAGGCAATTGGGGGTTTGGGGGGAGCTGGTTCTTGGGGGAGTTTTCACTAGGTCTCTCCTTCCAAAAAATGAGCCCCCTTACTCCCCAGCTCTCTAGAGGGAGGAAGAAGGGCCCAGGAAAAGTGGTATTGCGATCTTCTGCAAAGGGGTCATAGCATGCACAAGAAATGAGGAGTAGGTTGGAGGAACTGAAATTCTTGGAGGGAAGATGGAGAAATCAAGTCCTTGATCTTGAGACAGAGGTAACAATTTCATACTTTTCCTTCCCCTGAGAAAAATGCAGTCCCCCACTCAGGAAGACAGGATGTGGGACACACTGAAAATAAGGTTTACCTAGATCCCTGGGGCAATGGAGAGTGAGAGAGTTCTGGGGGTGATCCGACATTGGGGTTCCTTCCCCATCCCTGGGCAGAGAGATCATCTGGAAGCCCACCTGGGACTAAAGCTAGGATGATGGGAGCAGGGTCATTTTCTGCATGACCTAGGGTCTCTGAGCCAGTCAATGCTTACTCTTCCTGAGGACATCTGAGCTACAGGGAAGGAAAAGGAAGCCCATTGTTGGGGGCAGGGGAGACCCTAATCTTCCATTGCCATGGGGCTCTTGGACCCTGTGTCCCCTGACTTCATGGACAATAAATGCAGGGGGTGCCCCTAAGCTCAAAGCCATTTCATTTTGATTTCTCTTCCTGCCCTCTCTACCCCAATACACACATACACACACACACACACACACACACCCTCTCCAGAGTGCTGACTGCAGAGCACCTCACCCCAGAACATAAGATGCTGGAGTGCTAGGTTTAGAGTCACATACCCAGGCAGTTTCTCCTCAGGACCTGGTCAACCATCCAGGCCATCTGTGGTTCCTATGGCACACTCCTCCATCCCCCACCCACTAGCCAGCCCACGTTTCCGTGGAGTGGGAGGAGAGGATCATTCCCAGGAAAGAGAAGGGAAGGTGGAAGAGTCCCAAATCCTTATTCTAAACCTTCCCCTGTATGGTCCATATCTCCTAGAGGACCCTGGGTGCTTTGGGGAAGGGCTCCGGACCTCTCTCAGAGCAGACTGCAGCTCAGAGAGCTCCTCAGAGGCAAGCATGTGAAGCAAAATCAGGTGGGCTTCGCTTGGAATGTGGGCTTTGGGGCATATGGCAGGTGGGGGCGGGGCTGGTGTTAGGATAGTCCATGGGAAGTAAGAGGCTGGGGGGAAATATAACTAGAGGGAGTGGGGAAATAAATGTGGGTGCTTAGTGCTTCACTTGATCTGATTCCATGTCTCTCATGAAGAATAGGATCCCAGAGGGATATGAGCCTAACTCTTAATAACTCTGGGCTTCCTTTCCCAGGCTTCTGTGTTGGGATCTTCCAGTTCCCCTCCCCATTTGCAGGCTGTCTTCACTAGGAGAAAAAACCCAAGGGATATGAGGCTGGCCCAAGAGCAGCAGTGATCGTGGGTAGGTCTCAGGGAGGATTTCTAGTGGGAATTTCCTAATGTTCCGCCCTTGTGCACTGGAGGGTTTCCACTGACTTTCCACAGCTTTCATTTCTTTCTCCTTTGTAAGCATGTTGAGGGGAGGGAGTGGAGTGGAGTGAGTGAGGTCCAAGGAGGGAAGAATGAGAAAGACTGTGTGTCAGTCTTGGGGTGAACTTCAAAACAGCCTGCGAGGAGAGCCATTGGTGGCTGCACTGGCTACAGCTGGGGAAGGGATGGTGGAAGTCCTTAGTGCAGGGAGGGCTCCATTACCCGCCTGCCCCCCTCCCCAAAAAGCCCCCAGTCTAGTGATTTCAGGAAATCACTAGGGGGATCTGGGCCTGGGTCTTTGGCCCCGGGGCTGCCCCTGAGGTGCTGCACACCCCAGCTGGAGGTGATGGCACCAAAATGTCTGGTACCTCCTTCCCCTGAAAATCATCGTGGAACTTGCACAGTTCTATTCAGTTCAGGTACATTATTCCATTTGACCCTCACAACTTTCTGAGCCTGGGGGGCAGTTAGGGCTGAATGTGTTATTCCCAGAAATAGAGGCCAGGAAACACGAAGGGACTCGCCCAGGGACCCCCAGGGCTCGGTGCTGGCCCTGATGTCCCGTGCCTCCCCATCTCCGAGGGGCCACTCATTCGGCAAACCTTTATTAAGCCCCTCCAGGACCCCCGACGCCGCCTAGGCGCCCAGCGACCCGCGGCAGGTGGCAGCAGCTCGGGCCCCCGCCGCACTCCAGGCGCCCGCAGCGCTCGCCCTGACGCGGCCGCCATGGCGCAGGAGAACGCGGCCTTCTCGCCCGGGCCGGAGGAGCAGCCGCGGCGGCGCGGCCGCCAGCGCTACGTGGAGAAGGATGGCCGGTGCAACGTGCAGCAGGGCAACGTGCGCGAGACATACCGCTACCTGACGGACCTGTTCACCACGCTGGTGGACCTGCAGTGGCGCCTCAGCCTGTTATTCTTCGTCCTGGCCTACGCGCTCACCTGGCTCTTCTTCGGCGCCATCTGGTGGCTGATCGCCTACGGCCGCGGCGACCTGGAGCACCTGGAGGACACCGCGTGGACGCCGTGCGTCAACAACCTCAACGGCTTCGTGGCCGCCTTCCTCTTCTCCATCGAGACCGAGACCACCATCGGCTACGGGCACCGCGTCATCACCGACCAGTGCCCCGAGGGCATCGTGCTGCTGCTGCTGCAGGCCATCCTGGGCTCCATGGTGAACGCCTTCATGGTGGGCTGCATGTTCGTCAAGATCTCGCAGCCCAACAAGCGCGCAGCCACGCTCGTCTTCTCCTCGCACGCCGTGGTGTCGCTGCGCGACGGGCGCCTCTGCCTCATGTTCCGCGTGGGCGACTTGCGCTCCTCACACATAGTGGAGGCCTCCATCCGCGCCAAGCTCATCCGCTCGCGCCAGACGCTGGAGGGCGAGTTCATCCCGCTGCACCAGACCGACCTCAGCGTGGGCTTCGACACGGGAGACGACCGCCTCTTCCTCGTCTCGCCGCTGGTTATCAGCCACGAGATCGACGCCGCCAGCCCCTTCTGGGAGGCGTCGCGCCGTGCCCTCGAGCGGGACGACTTCGAGATCGTCGTTATCCTCGAGGGCATGGTGGAAGCCACGGGTGCGAGCAGGCCTGGGGAGGGGAGCGGGGCTGGCAGAGGGTGGGCGGGGCCGAGGAAGGCAGGGGCGAGACGAGGGGCCGGGGAGGTGGGGAGGATGGATGGAGGGGCTGGTGGAGGATGAGAGAGTGAGGTGAGACGGGGGCCACGGGGGCGGGGGTGGAACCAAGCAACGCTGCAGAAGGCCAAGAGAAAGCTTGGAGGAATTCTCCGAAATGGCACTGGCGTGGGGCCCTGGGCCCAGAGGAATGTGTCACTTGGAATAGGGATAGTAATAATAGCTAGTGCTCGCCCAGTACTCACCCTGTGTCATGCGCAGTTCCAAAGCACTTTCCACCTCTGAGTCGATTTAACCCTAACAAGAACCCTCTGAAGGTAACTTCTTGTTATTGTGCTCATTTTTTAGAGATGAGATTGCTCCAATGAGAAATTAAGGAAGTTGTCCACTTTCCTAAGCCAATAAGTGGCCATGTCTGGACTGGACACAGGCAATGTGGCTTCAATGTTTAGTGCTCCCGAGTTGGAAGGAGGGGTTAGGTTCAGGGGTTTTCTCACTGCAGCCAGGTTCAGGCTCCTGGAATTTGACGGTGAAGGTTTTCCATTGCCTGAGTTATTTCTAGGCCGGATCTTGAGGGGAGCTTAATACCTGGTCTCACTTCTGCCTTGGTTTCCCAATTCATCCATTTCCACTGACAAGGGATATAGATGATGTTACCATTTCTAGCCCTTTTCCAAAAGGAACTGGCAACTCATCTGTGATGTCATTAAGTCCAACCCAGACCTACACAGTGAAGGCTTTGGGAGCAGGTGGAAAAAGACCAGTGTTACAGGAGTCGCAAAGGAGGTCACTTAAGACTTGAGATCTAGAGGATAGATGAGGATGAGGAAACTGCGGGTGGAGGACCAAAGGCCCACTAGGGGGCGCCGCAGTCCCTGCCTCTGACGCCAGAGCTGCTGATGCTCCCTGCCGGCTTCGCTGACAAGCTGGTGCCTTCAGATCCTTTCTCTGGCCCCTTTACGCTGAGCCTCCGCTTCACACCCCAACCCCAGCTCCCCATCACTGTTCCCATTCCTGCTTCACCCCGACTCTTTCCCCTTCCCCCACTCACCCCGTTCCCTTTCCTCTCTCTCTCTCCAGCTGTCAGTCCTTTTTTGCCAGTATCTCAGGCAGGCCCCTCACCCTCCAGGGAAGTTCCTGCCCGGCCCTCTTTTCTCTTTGTACCCCCAGCCCTGCCCTCTCCTCCTCGAAGCCCTTCTCTCCCCAGTGTCCCTTATGCCTCTTTCTCCTCTCTCCCACTGGATACTTTCTATTCCAACTTCACCGAGGAACACCAATGTCTCAGCGCCAGGCTTTCCGAGTTGACAGCCACTCTCCGGTTAGCTAATGTTCACTCTTCTGTTTCCCCTTGTTCCGAGACGGATATGGGTTGGGGGCAAGACCCTGTGGCAGAAAGGAGAATGACCTGCCCTGAGGGGTGCACCAGCCCAACAGGAAGATAGGACACAGGCCCTGGGCAGGGAGGACCAGGACAGAAGAGATAAGGGATAGGAATCTGTTTTTCTAGAGATATAAAGCTGGAAAGGATGGTAATATTTTGGGTGAGACAGTCAGGATTCAAAACGCTTTTGAAAAGCAAGAATAATGAGCCAAAACCCAGCAAGATGACATTTAAAATGAATAAATATAAAATTCTACATTTAGGCTTTAAAAAAATCACTTATGTAAGCACAGCATGGAAGAGCACTGGTGAAAAAAGAACTGGGAGTTTTAGTTGGCTACAGGCTTGATGTCGTAGCAATGTGATGCAGCCTCCAAAATGATTATGTAATGTTATCCTGGGCCCTATTAGTGAAAGCATCATGGCCAGAAGAGAGAGATGGTGCGCCCTCTCTTATGCACAGAGCAGGCCACAGTTGGAAAATTTACTATACTCAAAATGCTTAAAGGGCCCTCCTTGGCCATTCTGGTTTGTAATCAAAAAAGTAGAATTTTGGAAAACCAGGTCAAATGAGGAATCGTGGAGGAAGCCAGGGATGTTAAGTCAAGAGAGAAAACATGAGGGAATCTGAGACTCCTGTTTTCAGATACTCAGAGGACTGTGAAGTGGGAGGGGAATGAAGCCAAGAGTTGGAAATCCCAGGGGACAGGTTTTAGCTCTGTATAAAGAACAACCCAACTATTAGAGCTATCGTACAAAGGAGTGGGCCCTTTATGAAATGGTGAGCTATCAATCCCGGGAGGTAATCAAGTATAAGCTAGATGCCCATTGTTAGAAATGCTCCTTTGGGGAGCACTGTATGGAGTGAGAGGTTGGACTAGAGGATCCCTGAGGTTAGTTTCAAGGTTAAGCTTTTTTTGGTTGGCATCACCAAATGACAGGAGGGGAAAAAAGAGCTGGACATTAAGAGGAGTTGGGGCAAATGGAGAAGACTTGAGGGAGCTGGGTAAGAACAGGAGCCGGGGGGTGGGGGGGGGAATGGACTAGACCAAAGGGAGGTGGGAGCCCTTAGGAAGGAATAGAAGGGAGGGTGCTGGGAGTAGGGTTGTGGAATGAGAAGAGGAGAGGGAAGCCTGGAGCTGAGATTCCCCCTGACCGGTGCCCCTCCTCCCAGGAATGACATGCCAAGCTCGGAGCTCCTACCTGGTAGACGAGGTGCTGTGGGGCCACCGCTTCACGTCAGTGCTGACTCTGGAGGACGGCTTCTACGAGGTGGACTATGCCAGCTTTCACGAGACTTTTGAGGTGCCCACACCTTCCTGCAGTGCTCGAGAGCTGGCAGAGGCTGCGGCCCGCCTTGATGCCCATCTCTACTGGTCCATCCCCAGCCGGCTGGATGAGAAGGTGGAGGAGGAGGGGGCGGGGGAGGGGGCGGGTGGGGAAGCTGGGGCTGACAAGGAGCAGAATGGCTGCCTGCCACCCCCAGAGAGTGAGTCCAAGGTGTGACCAGCTTCCTCCAGACCCCTGTGGCAGACCGGGGGCCAGACACAGATACATGGGGAACTGCATATCGGAGGTGGTGGAGGAGGAGAAGGAGGAAGGCAAAGCCCCTGGAAATGTGCTAAAGTTGGAAAGTCCCCGTCCTCCAGATCCTCAAGTCTAGAAACCAGTACGGAAGGGAAGGGTCCTGATTTCAGGGAAATGGAGGGTGGGGCCGGGTGAACATGCCAGTGTGTGTTTGACCTTCACATTTGTTCATGAGTGGATGGATGGACAGAATGATGGACTTTTGGGGGTTGGATGGGAAGATGGTAGCAGATAAAGACAGCTGACAGATACATAAATGGACCAGTAGACAATTGGTCCACTCAGGGCTGCCACTAACCTGCAGAACACCCCTGTGCAAATTCTAAAAAGGAACCCTTTTCCTCCAGACAGATACAGCCCCAAACCAGGGTGCATGGCTTGGGGAACAGAGTGTAGGATGGATTGCAGTCCCCAATCACCTCTTCTGCCAGCCTCCCCACATATGGCACAACTGTCTAATGACATGGTAGGCCAAGCTGAAGCGAAGGAGAAAGGAGCCAGACCAAGATGGGCACGTGAGGAGGGTGCCCTCCTAGCTCCACCCTCACCAGGATGAAGGCATGCAAGGGGCTCAGCAAGGTGTGAATGACCTTAGTCCACAAGTTCAGGGAAGCAGGCAGAGCAGGCAGGTGCCTGAGCTGGGGCCTGGAGAAGGGCCTGGGAAAGGAAAACCAGGGATAGCTATTTTCTTACAGTGGAGTGAGATCTTACAGGTATCAGGCACAGGCAGGAAGAGAGAGAGGTTCTGGGGAGGAAGGGCCAGGAGAGAGATCTAGAAAGTGGGTTCGCTGGAGCTGGGACAGAGGGAGCCCCTAGAAAAGCAGTGAGTCCTTGGGGCACAGTCATTCACATCACTGATTGGGTGCCATGTGGAGTGGACATTCAAAAACCTGGTTCCTGTCCTCAAAATAAGGGGCACCTGGGAAAACAGAGGAATCTACCTGTGGCAACTGAACGAGGGATAATTCAAACTGACAACCTGTGCAGTCCCGTGGAGGGTGGGGGAGTGTGCGTGATCAGAAGGCTGGGGCCGGTGTAAGGCATAGGGAATATGTAAGTCAGGAGTTAGAAGTCTCCAGTGTGCGTTGGAATCACCTGGAGGGCTTGTTAAAACACAGATTTTTGGGCTCCACTCCAAGGGTTCTGACCCAAGAGGTGGGGACCAAAACTATGCATTCCTAAGAAGTCCCCAGGTCATGCTGCTGCTGCTGGACTGGGGACCACACTTTGAGAACCTGTGCTCTAAGTGAAGACTTGGAGGTCGTCTCAGGACATGGGGCATAGAAACTGAGGAGTAGCTGAGAGGAAGATGAAGAGAAGCTGAGAAGAAGCTGAGGATCCTCACAGGAGCAGACAGAGAAATGTGAAGGGTGGGGTTTTATGTGTGGGAAAGGGACCTGAAGCCCAGGCTGAAGAGTTTAACTCTGGGCCCAGAAACTCAACCATCAGTGGAAACAGGGCAGTGACAAGTGGAGGGGGTGTCTGGAAGCTGAGCGGGCCCGACAGAGAGATGAAGCCATCAGAATGACTTGAGGGGGCTCCTGGGGAGGTCGGGGGGAGGTGGAGCAGGAACGGTTTTAGGGGCAAAGGACAGAACCCCTTGTGGGACTGGAGGCAGGATTGAATGTGGGAGAAAATCTGAGAGAAGCGATAGGAGTCAGAACATCTGGATGTGTCTGCAGCCTGCTGTCAGCCCAATTGGGCCAGGGGGTCCCAAAGATGCATATTCTCACCCCACCTCCACCTGCTTCCTGATCACATCCCAGTCACCAGCGGCAGCTTCCTGGATGGTGAGGGAGAACAATGGCAAGTTGAGAGGGGCAGAGGGGTGGAAGGGACCTGAAGCTGGCCTGGAGAAAAGCATAGGCCCAGGAGAGCCTGCCCTGGGACAGCATCTATCTCCCACACAGCAGCACTGGCCCAGCAAGGGCCTCCTCCCTTGGCCCTGGCCACATCCCACTCCCGCCCTTTCATAAGCGCCCTGGGGAAAGCACTCCAGTCTTCTCTGTTCCAGGCTGGGCAGCCAGGGTCCTATGGGGCACAGCCAGGGTCCTATGGGCACAGCCAGGGCCCTATGGGTCCTCTGGAAGCAAGAAAGAGGGCCATGGAAGGAGCCCAGACAGCTTGGGTTCACTCAGAGAGGACCCAAGTCCCAGTCCCTTCCTTTCAGTCAAAGCACGGACATCTTTGCCTCAGGTCACAGGGCCACTGGGGTCGTCATCAAAGATGAGATTCCTGAAGCCTGGCATTGACTGGTCCCCTAAGAACAGATGTTGGGATGGGGAATGAGGATTCATTCGGGTTTCAGTAGAACAGGGGGGTCTGGACAAGAGGGGGTGGGATACTTGGTATCCACACACAGGCACTCACACAGGAGCCAACCCATTGCAGCTGAACAAGCAGAGAAACTGAGTCTGGAAAGGCCCCTCCTGCCTGCTGAAGTCACTGAGACCCTGCCACACCTCTCCTCGCCACTGTCACCACTCAGGGCACCACTGTACAGTGCAACAAGTCAGGAGACCTAGGTCCTACTCCTGACACTTGTTAATTAGCTCTATGACTCTGGGCAAATCTCATATCTGGGCCTCAGTTTCCTCATCTGTAAAAATGACACTTAGCAAACTCGTAATGCTCAATAAATGTTTAAATAACAACTGAAGGAGGCCTACCAGATGTCTGTTAAGGTGCCGTGCCGGTAAGAATTTTAGGATCAGAGAATCCTTAGGCAAGAAAATTCATGAAACTCCTGGGGCACTGGAGGAGGGGAGAAGCTGAAGGGTGGGAGGGAGGAGACCCCAGGGTGGGTATAGGCAGGTGAAGCAGGTATATGCGGGTGTAGCAGGTATATGCAGGTGTAGTGGGTATATGCGGGTAGTGGGTATATGCAGGTACAGCAAGTACATGCGGGTGTAATGGCTCTGTGGATACACAGGCCCTCCCCTGACTGCCTGTTGTCCCAGCCTGAGTATCAGTTGTGTTCTGAGGCTTCTATTCTGCTGCTATTGGTCAGAAGGAACAAGAATTTCAGCCCCAGGACCTAGTGGGAGGAGTCAGGTCCAAGACTAGCCTGACCAGGAGAATGAGACGGGAAGAGTTGGGGAAAGTCTGGGGAGCTCAGAAAAGGCACTGCCCCTGGAGGGCCATGCCCTTTAACATGGGAGAAGCTGGGGAGGGGGGACCACATGCAGCTGGAACCTACCCTCCTTTTCTATGCTTCCCTCCCCAAGTAGGAGTCCAATCAGGCGTTGTCTCAGCCCTGGCAGTTCAGGCAGCAGATGGAACCCAGGTGTCCCCTCCTGGGGTGGGTGGCATGGCCCATGGAGGCCAGATGGTGTTTGTGGTGGGAAAAGAGGCCTGGGTCGTCTAGAATAGGTTGTCAACCCCCAACCACCTCCCTACTATGCACGCTGAGCCTGTTACAGTCTCATGGTAGGGAAGACACAGCCAAGCCTGCTTTTTATAAAACAAGTTTATTCACATTTTAGAAAAACTAATTCCAGGGCAGGAAATGGCCTCCCTATAGGATCCCTAAGAGATCAAGAACAGAAGGCCAGAGGGAGGGGCTTGGGAGGGAAGGAGTGGGGAAGGGGAGGCATGTCTCCCATTGTGAGTAGTGGGAGATCAAATAAATTAAAGGAAGAGTGGACAGAGGGAGAGGGTGTCCAGGCAACCAGAGGAGGGCTTGGAGCTGGGCCAGAAGACAGTCGACACCTGCAAGACCTGAAAAGGTCGCCCGGCGTGGGCTAAGGACAGAGAGCCCTGAGTGGGGCTCCCTCACGGCCTCCACCCCTTAACAGGGCCCTGTGGATCTCAGCTGCCTACTCCTCCTCCAGGTGGGGCCTGGGAGGGAGCAGCTTGGTTCAGGACTTGGGGGTGGGAAGCCCAATGAAAACAAGGTTGGGGGGTTCTTTTCCCTCACCTGGGGAGTAAGGGATCACCGTTTTCGAAGCCTCTTCATGAAGCAGCAAGTGATGGTACCAAGGACAGTGGCACCAGTGACTAGGGCCACCCCTGTGCCCACCAGCAGAGGCACAAATAGGGTGTCCAGGGCTGGGGGAGAGAGGATGACCGTTCAGAGAGGATGCCATCATCCTCCACCCATCACACTTGCCTCTACGCTTTCCCCATCAAGTTCTCTGAACCCACCTTCTCCATTCACAGACACCCCCATCCCTGCCCACAGCCTGCCCCCTCAGCACACAAGTCAGCATCAACCACAGAGGACCCTATGCAGGTGGGCACTGCAGGGCTGGAAGTTGGATTTTTTGAGACTTCATGTGACATGATGTGGAGAAGAGAGATAGTAGCAGGAGGGTCAGAAGATGGGAAGGGAAGGCCAGTGGCAGGGGCCAGGAGGAAGGCAGAGTGAGGAGGGTGGAGGGGGTGTCACTCACCATGCATGTAGGGGTAGACTGTAACAGGCCCTGAGCGGGCACTGCCCGCCTGGTACCAGCTGTAGTCGGCATGCTGCACCCAGGCGCTGGGGGCACAGTGGTACACACCTTCATCCTCGGGCCCCAAGCTGTGTAGTCTCAGCCGATGGCTTCGGGGCCCCACCAGCTCTACGCTGACAGGGCCTCCTCCAGGCCGGACTCCCAGCTCTGCCACACCATCCTGGCCCACGCCACCCACCAGCTGGGCAGGGACAGAGCTGAGCTCTCCGTCCTCTGGTCGCTCCACCCACCAGCTGGCGGCCAGCCGCAGTCCTGGGGGGCCACCCCGCACAGAGATGTTGCACAGCAGGGAGGCAGTCTCCCCACGGTACACTGTGCCTCCTGCTAGCCATGCCACAGCCTCCAGCACCACACCTGCAGAACGAAGGACATGGGGTCGGAAGGTGCAGGGCCAGGGAGCATGGGGTTAGGGTTGCTGCCAAGCACCGCCCCAGGAAACTCAGGGTATTCCCACAATATTGGTAGAAGAGGAGCGTGAGGCTGTGGCCTGCAAGCCACATCTCCTGAGCTGATGGAGAGGGAGGGGGTCATGGAAACAGAAGGAAAACGGGTTGACAATCCTTGAACCCCGTCCAGGGCCCAGCCCCCTCTCACCTTCCTCCCGCACGTGCACAGGGAGAGGCCGGGAACGGGCACTGGCTGCTTCACGAAGCCGGGTCCCAGACCCTCGAACATAGGCCTTGGCGAGGCAGCGGTAGGTGCCCGCATCACCAGGCCTGGCAGCCTCTAGCCGTAGCCGGTATGTTCTGGATGCCACCTTCTCCATGGCAATGTGTCGGCCCTCATAGCCAGGGCCCAGGCTGCCCACACCCTCTGTGTCCAGCTGGGCTACCAGGCGGCCGGGCCCAGGTGCGCCCGCAGGTGCCATCTCCCAACCTACAGAGTATGCAGCATGACGGCCTGCTGGGGGAAGTGCCCCTGACACATTGCACAGCAGTTCCAAGGGCTCCCCTGGGCCAATCCGACGTTCACCAGGCCCCACTGTCACTGCCAGCTGGCTGGCTGAAACACAGGAAGGGGAAGAGGTGTCATGGAGGCAGTAGGGGACACAGAGGCACCTGATTCCCCAACTTTCTGTTTCCTACTTGACAGCAGCAACTTCAAAACCTCCTGTCTCCCCCTTACTAGGTATGACCATCTTTCTACTTGGGGGCTTGAATCTCACCCCTCAGCCATGGGCCTCCTATCTCTATACCCAATTTCTGAGCAGAGAAAACCCATCAAGGGCAGCGGGGGAAGAAATGCTAACAAGGCTGCACACTCCATGGAAGATGAGTTCCTTGGAGTCAGATGATGGCTATCTGGTACCCCCTGTGGCCACAGTGCCCACCAGGACACTGTCCCTCCCAGCTCCCACAGTGGGATGTGTAAGTGGCACTTACACAGCGTCTGCACATCCACGTGGGCCAGGACAGCCCTTTTCTCTGCGATCTGGGCCCAGCTGCCATCAGGATCCTGAATCCACTCAGCGGCAGTGCAGTGGTAGGTGCCTGCGTCCCCTGCCTGGGCACCCCCTACTACCATGCGGTACCGATCAGTCCCTTCCTTGCCCAGACGAAGCTCCCCTGCAGCCAGTCGCTCAGCATAGGGAGCTCCGGCCTCCACGGCCAAGTCTGACCGGATTCCCACCACTTCCTGCAGAGTTGACCGCCCAACTGGTGCCTCAGGCACAGATCGCCCAAAGGACACTGCCAGGTGTGTGTGCTTCTGTGTGCTTGTCCTCGCTAGGCAGCCCAGTGCCAGCTCCTGCCCCTCATGCACCATCAGGCGTGGGGGTGAGGTTGGGGCCTGGCGGCCTCGGGGCCCTGGGGGGGCAGCAGACACCTGGAGGACATCTGGAAGAACTGGAGAGAACAGCTGGAGTGAGGGAGGGCTGGGAGCTGGCAGCCCTTGTTACTGTGTCCTGTGTATAGCCTATCTCCCTAAATAGACTGTGAGCTCCCAGAGGGCAAAGATCGCATGTTGTATTATTTCTTCTGTAACTCAGTGGTGCCAAGGGCAGTACTGGGAACAGCACAGGCACTCAATAAATACTTGTTGAATTTCATAGAACCAGCCCATCACCTACTCACCCTTATGTTTGAGACTGACCACTGTTTGAAATACTGAGAAAAGCGGCTCTGTCTTTCTTCTCAGAAGACAAAGAAACTTAAGAGAGTGAGAATGTCATATGGTCTAACTCCTTCCCTAACTCTACTCTCTTTCCCAGATCTGGGTCCTGTACTGTCCAGGAGTAGAGTCTATTCAACCCAACAGTCTTTCTCGTTCTTGGGAATGGAAACGGGACTGGACAACTTAAGGACACTTCTTCTCCCAGGAGGGGTCTTAATATGATAAGACGAGCACTGGCCTGGGTGAGGAACTCTGAGTTTGAGTCCCACATCAGCCACTGAGTTATTGGGTGACTTTGTGCAAGTCGTTTAACCTCTTTGGGCCTCAAGTTCCTTGGCTACAAAACCTAAGGGGCAGTTAGATAGGTCACTTGTGGCCTTGACTTTCTGCCTTGAGAGGGTGTGTGGCCCCACCCCGTCCCAGGGCCCAGTACCTCTCAGCTCCACCTTGCCACTGTAGCTGCCCAGGTAGCGGGTATCAGTGGAGGGGGTGTGGCACTCATAAATGCCAGCATCCTGGGCCTGCAGGCGGGCAATCTTGAGCACCACGGCATCACCTTGTAGGCGCTGCACCTGCACCTCACCCGCCACCACTCGGGACTTGAAGACAGCATAGGAGAACTGGGTATCCTTGGTACTGACAATGCCCAGTGCAGTATCTGGGGCCTCCGGCCTATACAGGAACCACTCGAAGTTCTGCTGGGCAGGGCCCTCATAGCCGGTCACATTGCAGGAGATGGAGACAGCTGTGCCAGCCACGCGGTACAAGGGCCCCTCGGGGACCAGCACCTCCCGGGCCCAGCATCCCATTCCTGTAGGGAAAGGCAGAAGGAGTTGGAGATGCCTGGTTCCTCATTCCATGCCCTCTGCCGCCACAAGCATCATTCTTGATCTCTGCCTACAAAAGGAAAGGAGACCTGGGGAAGCTTGTCCACAGCTTGGACCCTGTTCTGAGAATAGGAAAGGGATGCTGTGATATAAGACACCTGGATCTCAAGGAGGTGGCATGGGCCCAGGATTGCCTTGGCACCCAGATGCATCCCATTTCCGGTGGACTAGAAGCAGAGCGCCTGAAGGCAGAAAGGAGTACATCTGATTCCTGACCTAACCAGGCCTTGGTTCCAATGAACCTTGATCTGTCCCTGCCACTCACCCACCTCCATGTCTGCCATTCCTTCCTCAGCACCTGGCAAGGGGAGCCAGGGGACTCTGAGACTACATGTCCCTCTCCTTTGCTTGAGGGGAGCTGGCAGTCTTGCTCAGAAGTGCTAGTTGGCTCAGCTGTGTCACCTGGGCCAGACAATGGAGCCAGTGACCCTAGCTGGAAAGGGCACAGGCCCAGTCAGTTCTCACCACACAATGCCCTCCCCCCTCCAGCTGTGCCATGAGCTCACTGCTTCTCTCACCCCATAGGGCTGCCCAGGCAGCTGGGGCTTCTGGGGCAAGATCCAGGCTCTGCCCTGGCCATTGGGGGCAGAAGATCCCCTCCTCCAGTGCCTGCCAACCTTTCGGGCTAGCCCAGCAGACACACAAGGCGCCTGCCCCAGTTCCTTAACAAAAGCCCTCATTTGCATATGGTATGCATTCATTTACATATATGGCTGTCTTTCTGTAGGGAGACACTAAATCCCTAGCTGCCCCTTCTCACCTCTCCCCCTTCAGAAAGGCCAAACCTCTCTTCTTCACCCTACTCCACCTCTATGCCCAACCCTACCCCAGTAGATACTCCTGGCAGACTTAGAGGGCTTAGCTCCTCCCTTCTCTCCTTCCATAGCTCCCACTAGATAAGAACACAGAACCTCAGAATGTAAAAAGGGCTAGGCCACCCCTCCCCACCTCTTCCCATTTTACAGATGAGAAAGGTAAGGCAGGAAAAATATAATATCTTAGCCAAGATCATGCTGTCCCTAGATGGCTTCTACACACTCCTCCAGAGGGACAAAACCAGGGAGGAAGATGGGGAAACTCCAAGGCCAGGCCTGAAGGGACTGACCTCACCAACCAGAGTGTCACTTTTAGGCTGCCCAGGGGGATACCATGGACTCTCTGCAGGAGCTAGAGGAAAATGCCCAGGAGTCTGTGGTCAAACTCTACCCTCCAGCTTCTCTGGAACGGCTCCTCTGAACTTCCCCACCCCTGCTGCTGGGCTCCTAGCCCCTTCTTTCATCCTCTGGCTGAGTCACAGGGAGAACTCATGGTCTGTTGTTAAGGGCACAGGCTGCCAGTCAGGAAGTGGGATTCCAGCACCATCCCCATGCCCAGCTGTGTGGCCTGGGATCCAGTCTTTCTGTCCTAGGCCTCAGTTTCCACACTGGAGGAGAACTAAGAGCTCCAGCTCTGACCGTGTGTGAGTGCGTATGTGACTCAGGAGAGCCCTGCCCCAGGCCAGGCAAGTTTCATAATCAGGGTGATGGTGGAGACAGCCAAGCTGACACCTTCCCTGACTGCCTCGGGGCAGACTGCTCAGAAGGCCCCCTCCCATCTTCCTGGCTCCACAACTGCTGATGCTTGGGGATGCCCATGGGAAAGTCACCTCCACAGCCTTAGGAAATCAGTTGCCACACAGCTCTCTCTCCCCTCCTCTGTATCAGTCACAGCAAGGAAAGGTAGAGCAAAGAGGCCTGCTTTGGAATCAGATCTGTGTTCAAATCCTAGCCCCAATGCTCACTAAATGTGCTCTCTGGGGCAAGTTACTTCATTTTCCTCATTTGTGAAATGAATGTAAGTGCCCACAGGCAGTGGGTGCTCAGACCTCTACGTGCTCCTTTTTCAAACACAGGCCAGCACTTCCCCACCTCCCTGGGCTCCTCCCTGCTCCATGCTGCCCACTGGGGAAAAAACACCAAGTGCTAGGCAACGCAGGCCCCACAGCGCCTTCCTCTCTGTACATCCTCCTGCCACCTGCCCAGGGACCAGGGTGAGGACTCATCCTAACCCTGCAGGGCCCAGGGACCTGCAGCAGGAGAAGGCTTTGCTTGGTGCCACTGTGGAGCTCTGGTCTAGAAACAGGCAGCTGGGGCTACCTTCAGCCTCTGCCTTGACGACAGCAGCTCTGAAGTCACCATCCCCACCCCCACGCTTCACTCTCATTTCAAGGGCTTCAGCCTCATCAACATCTGTACTGGCAGTTTCACTGTCTCCAGGCCATACTCTTCCCCAGACCACCTCCTACAGGGAGCCCTCCAGTTCAGGCCAAAAACAATTCCACTGTCATTATCCCCATGCATCCATGCAAGATTGGCCCAGAACACCCCATCATAAACACCCACCACAGCAGGCACAAGGTGCTTGGAGATCCCAGGATCAGTCTCCATGGAACCTGGTTTCTCCTGAGGCAAGGAAGCTGGAACTAAGCGGTGTGAAAACTGATGGGTGGCTGCAGAGCCAAGTGCCATTTGGGAGAGAGGAAGAAGGGCAAAGAGGGACCCAACCCAGGGTGGATATGGGGGTGAGAGAGGGAACTGCCCCCAGTTGATGAAGTGTGTGGAGCACAACTGGGAGAGACTTACTTCAAAGATCGTGGGCAGAACTGGCCTCTGGGCCTCCAGCCAACTCTGGGGCAATTATGAAGCTGGGCAGGCACTGCCCACGTAGGGCGGGCACCCAAGGCCAGGCCTGTAGCTGAGTGTGGGGCAGAAAGGAGTCGCAGTATTTGGTGCAGCGACCCCAGGACGTGGATATGCTAGCTGAGAAGTGGGGCCTGCCCCGGGAGGCCGAGCAGTGCCTGGGGCAGCACCTTAGTGGGTCCTCCCTATGCCCCAGTCCCTGGCTTAGAGCTGGGAAGCCTGCACTCTTCCCAAGACTGGCTCGGCGGGCAGCCACAAAGCGCAGCTGGACGCCGACCCCGGGGGAGGCTGGAGGTACCCCTGACGGAGGAGGATGTGAGCAGCCCCGAAATGTTTGGGAGGTGCTGGATGGCAGGCACCTGCCCGGCAGAGCCGGGAACCGGAACGGGGGCCTGGCTTACCTAGCATTAGCAGCAGCAGCAGCAGCGGCAGCGACGGCGGCAGCAGCGTGGGCCTGAGGGCGCCCATCCTGCGCGGCCAGCTCTGGGGAGGCTCCGGGGGATGGCGCGGGTTCTGGGGGGCCGGAAGGGTGGGGGGCGCATGCCCAGGTGGGGGTAAGGAAGCGGGGCAGCGAGGCGTGGGTGCGCCGAGCGAGCTGAACTGGAGCTGCCGAATCCCCTCCCTCCGCCCCTCCCGCTGCTTTCCCTCCAGCCCTCGGCAGTTCTGAGACCATTCTCGTCCCGGCCCGCCCCGGCACCGCCCCTTCCCCCGCCCCGTCTAGGCCTGCCCCGCCCCGGACCCAGCCCTGGCCCTGCCCGCCCCACCCCGCCAGACTCCTGCCTTTTCTCCACACCTGGCCCTGGCCCGGCCCCGCCCCTCGGAACTCACCTTTGCGTCGCATCGAGTCCCAGCCCCGCCCCGGCCCCGCCCCTCCCCGCCCCGCCCCACAAGACTGCAGCCCTGGCTCCGCCCCGGGCCTCGGCCCAGCCCCCAGTTCCGGCCCCTCCACCACCCCGCCCTACCAGGACTACAGTCGGACTCCAATCCTGGCTCCTCCCCGGGCCCCGGCCCCGCCCCAGTCCCAAGCCACACCCATTTCCCGTCCCCCGAAGGCTAACGTCAGCCTCCAATCCTGGCTCCGCCCCGGACCCCGGCCTCGCCCCGCCCCTGGCCCTGGCTCCGCCCGAGGCCCCCGCAGGAGTGAGCTAACTGCACCTCGGCGTTTCGAAATTCCCACCCACCTTCGCACAGAGCGCACTCCACCTGCCAGCTTTTCCTGGAGAATTGGGTGCAGGGTCCCTGGGATTGGCGAGCTGACTGTGACCACGCATTTAGAATTCAGTTATTTGCTCTGAGCCATAGTCCTCGCTGCAAACCCTGCTGAAGTAGGGGTTGGTGGAACCCAGGAGTTCCTGAATGCGAAGGGTTTGAGCTGAAGGGCGCTTCCAGGATCCAGAAGGTCACTGGAGACCTGTTTTTCACCCCCTCAGAGGGCAAAACCAAAAGAAAAATGGATTAGGAGAGGGGGCCGTCCATGTGACGTCATTTCTGGGTTGGGTGATCCTAGCCCAGTTGTTTAACCTCCTTTAACTTCAGTTTTCTCCTCTGCAAATTGAATTGAGGTTGATCACATCACCCAAAGGGTTATTGTGATGATAGGTAATGTACATAAAGTGTTTGGCACAGGGAACTAACACGAAATGGGAGATAAAGAAGGATTATTTTGTTTTAGGTTTTGAATTATTATTTGAACTGCTTCCTAAGAGGCTTAGTTTAGACCTAGTTTAGACCTGGCATTTAGGTGAAGGAGTCTCTATGTTCAGTGACAGTGGGAAGAGATGAACATTGCTCTGTTCTAGGAAGAGTGGGGCTTGCCCTGGAGGTGGGAGAATGGAGGAGGCACCCTTCCCAGGTGCTCTGTCTCTTCCTGAACTGTAAAGATGGGGAGTGGGGAGGGGCAGGAAGGATGAGGCCAGAATGGGGAGAAGAGATGGCCAGGTTTGCAAAGCTAAGGCTGTCAGAGTGGCTGTCAGTGGGAAGTGACCATAGAGCCCATTTACCACCCTCTACCCTCCGACACCCTCCCTCTCCCCTCTCATCCCCCTTCCCTCCCACTCACTCACCCCCCCCCCCCTTTACAGAAGATGAAACTGAATCCCAGAGAGGGTTAGTGGCACAGGCCAGACCAGACCTTCCTTGACATTGTATTCCTCAAGCGTGTCACAGTGCCTGACTCTGAGAAGATGCTCACGGGGTTGCCAATAGAAGCCACATTGAGGAACCCTGGAGAAGCCAGAGAAACTGAGGCCTTGAAGGGAGATCAGAGGTCCAGCCCTCACCTCCCAGGACTGCCAGCACTGGCCCATGAACAGGGCAATAGGGTGCCTGTTTATATCCACAACCTGGTTGCTCCAGAACCTCATCATCTAAATCCATCCACAGCATATCGAGCTATGTGAAAACTGAAACTCATAGGGGAAGCTTTTGGAAGAACACATCTCTCCCTTTATAATAGATTTAATTATCGAGTGGATTTAATGCCTTCATGATGCTTGAGGGATGAAAGATGTTACCAATTGTAATAATGATAGATGTCATTTATGAAATGCTTACACAAGAAGGCCCTTTTAGATATTAGTCCTAGTCCTTATAGCATATTTTGCAAGGTGGTGTCATTTAACAGAAGAGAAACTTGAGGTTAGGCAGGTTAAGTACTTTGCCCAAGGCCACAAAGTTTTTAACTGGCTTAGGGGTGACTTCAGCCCAGGCTTGTCTGTCTGTCCCCAAAGCCCCAATTCTTCCTACACCTCACTGTCCCTCCTCCTAAGCCTCTCCACCCTGTAAACTCAGTCATTCAACAAATATTGATTGGGCCAGGCCTTGTACTGGGCACTGGAGATGCCATGGTAAACAAGGCGGGCCTGCTCCCCTGCCCTCAGGGAACATAGTTCTGTATGTTAAGGATACATTTCATAAACAAGTCATAACCAACCCCCAGTATGAGCATGATGAGAGGGGTCTTCAGGGAGGTGAAGTATCCTCTCTTACCCCGTGGCCTGGGGCTAGGAAGGAGCTGGGGGCAGGTTGGCGTTGAGAACTGGGTTGGTGTCTCCTTCCAGAGGGGATAAGGCCCAAGGAGAGAACAGTGTCTTCAGCAGGCCCCTCCCCAGACTGCGGGTTCCAGAGGCGGCCAGCAGGGGGAGCCCACAGCCCAGGCCTGACGGACCCCTCTGCTGCTTATGTAACTGGCAAAGCTGGGGGAGGGGAACAAACCCCAGGCACGAGGCACGTCACACACACAGACACATGTCCCCACTGTAATGGAGCAGGGATCAGACAGAAAGACGGCTCCCAGAAACACACCCCCACAGAGTCATGCGCAAACACACACACGCTGCAAAACAGCGATGCATGGTGTAGATTGGAGAGCACTCATCTTATCCATTAAAAACACACACAGGCCTCCCAGCACCTAGGCTGGTGCCCTAGGGTGGGGTGAGCAGAGAAAGGAGGAAGCAAGCCCTTCAGTGAGTTTCCAGGCCAGACTGAGACACGAAGGAGGAGGGAACCTGGGTTTGCAGAGAGACCTGGCAAGTATGCAGTAGTGACCATGAGGGACCCTGAGGCCCGGCTGGGCTGTGTTGTCACTGCCATCACCAGCTTCCCACCTGCCCTCCATGTACTACCCCAGGCATGGGCCTACATCTGACACCCGTCCTGTTTCACATGAAACAGGTCTCATTTCACCTCGAGATGACATATACACAAAACACCAAGGTGGCACTGAGGTGTCATGAGTATTGTTAAAGATAATTGAGACCCACGCTGTGCCCAAAAGCAGTTTATAATCCAGCTGAGATGTGACACACTGCAGTCACAACCAAGGAGACAGCTCTCAGAGAGGAGCACGTTCAAAGGGAGGACCATTCACATATGCTGACCTGTGTCAGGCACTAAATGTGATCTCATTTATCCTCATGTGCTATTATTATCCCTGTGAGAAAACTGAGGCATAGAAAAGTTAAGAAACTTGTCCAACGTTAATGGACTAGTTACTGTCCACACAGGGATTCAAGACAGATCGCCTCACTGTGGAGCCTGTGCTTCTAACTCCTGTTATGTTGCTGCTTAAAGACAAACGTCACTAGGGACACAGTTAAATATGGGCTTAGCACACATGAGTATATACCAAGCTGTAGACACAGATACTGCCATGGGGACAAAGTGACAAATACATCAAATACATAAGCACACATGCTCGTCAGACAGTCAGACATATAGAAATGGCACAAGCATACACATAGGACTCAGCTCTCTCTCTTTTGAACGTGTATCAACCCTAGCTTTGTGGGGAGCTAAGGATCACACACAAGAATGTCCTGTGATTTGTGTGTGTTTATAAAGCATTGGCCCATACTGCCCTGATGAGCTATATTTTCCCACTCTCCCAGAAGGGAAAATTCTCTCTGCTGAGTTGCTGAGATACTCAAGCAGAGTCAGAGACAGAAGTAGCGCAAAAACCTACCCTCGCCCTGATAACAAACTCATTCAGAGACACACTGAAACAGAAGTGCACACACAAAGATAAACACAGAGACATTATGCACACCCAAACACCAAACACACTCACAGAACCACAAAGCCATCTCCCCCCTGACACACACACACACACACACACATTCACTTTCCACCCTCTCCCTCCCCTCTTTTCTCCCTGAGCCAGGCGTCTGCACCTTCATGGTGGAGGGGTGTGTGTGTGTGTGTGTGTGTGCGCGTGTGTGTCTACTCTCTGAACCCTCTTTCCCTGGCTAGGCCCACACTCCTGCCCCTGTTCTCGAACGCTGTGCCAAGGGGAGCAGCACAGCTGTTCAAGAATAGCAGGGCCACGATGCCACTGGGGCTTTGGCACGACCTGGCCCTGACTCCTGAGGGGGCCCTGCCATTTCTGAACCAAGGATTCATGCCAGCTGCCACCCACACTCGAATGCCACACATGGATTCCTCAGAGCTGGAATCCCCTCGGTCTCCCTCCTGACCTCCTGACAAGTTCTTTGTTCCCTAGTCCCATTGGGTGGGCGCTGGGAGCCTGGGCTCCGCCCCAGATGCTCACCCATCGCACTTCTCCATTCCCAGTCTGCTAAGAGGGAACTGACAGCTCAGATATATGTCTGGAGGGTAGCGTGGGACTGAAGCAACCCCCACTGTGTGATATTACTTCTTCTCTACCCTGAGCAGCCTAGGGTGGGGTGGGGGTCAGCCAAGGGCAGGAGATGGCAGTGGTTTGGTTAGACAGAGGTTTGTGGGCTGAGTGTTGTAGATGAGCCTCAGGGGGCAGAAGGCTGGTGGCACCAGGTGACTGCCAGTCATTTACCAGTTTGTCTCCACCCAGCTCTGAGTGGGGTGAGAAAGGAACAACAATTGCTAATACCTATGGAGCACCTACTTCATGCTGGGCACCGTTGCACACACTCTGTGCGCATTCATTCATTCAGCTTTCACAACAACCCCATGAGGTGAATACTATGGGTATCTCTATTTTACAGCTGGGAGATAGAGGCACAGAAAGCTCATATAATTTACCCGAGGTCACACAGCTAGCAAATGGTAGCACCTAGATGCAAATGCAAGCTACCTGACTCCCAAACTTCAGTTTCCCAAACATTCTTCTTCCCTTCTTCCTCCTGTTTCCCTAGCCTGTCCACATTGATTCATACATACATGTGCATATATTCAGGCACACACATGCATATCTGGTGCCTATGCAACCTTCTGAAATAACTTTTTCCACTACACAGCTCCAGCTTCCAGCACATAGTGAGTGTTCAATAAATATGTGTTGAATGGATGAATGCAGAACTGAAGGCCCAGGGAACAACGAGCGTTGTGTGTGTGGTGGTATGGGGAAAGAGGGAGGGGAAAGGAGGGATTTCTCACACACACACACACACACACACACACACACACACACAGCCCTCTGCTGCGAATAATATCAAAGACTCACTTCTAACTCTGGGGTCCCAGCCCTTCACAGCTACCTGGGTGGGGAAAGAGCAATGTAACCAGGCTTTACAGGATTCTCTGAAGTGGAAGAAGTCTCAACTATCTCTTCCAATTAGAACAGAGGACAGGATATGCAGAGAGAGCTTGAAGAGGACTTGAGGCACACAGCCGACTGGGCCTTCCAGCCAGGCACAGCTCATCCTGTGTTTTCACCTCTCCCTGCCCCATGCCTGCCGCGCTGCAGGCTCTCCCCTGGCTCCCTCGGGACAGTCCCTGCTTCCTCTGCTTGTCCACCTGGACTCTCCAGGAACCCGGCACCCCCTGGCTATTTTGGCTGAAGAGTAGACAATTCTCCTTTTCCCTGTTCCAACTGAAACAAGGGTGGAATTTTTCCAAAGGCTCTCTATTAGGAAAGTGAAGGGAAAACAAAGCCAGAAATAAAGACTCTGCAAAAACAAAGAAACAGATGGAACAGTGGGGGTGACTGAGCTGGCCATGGGAGAGAGCGGGGGCCCAGAGTTTTGATGCTAACGCGACCCACCCCCTTGCTCCCACTGCACCCTGTTCTCAGCTCCTTGGTAGAGTTTCCCACTCTGCATTGTAATTACAGGGCTTGTTTGTATCTGCCTCTCCATCCTGGCTGTGAGCTTCTCAAAGCCACTGTTAACTCTTTTTTGCCCTTCCCCAAAGCCTACAGAGTTTCCTGGCAAGGAGTAGAAGCTCAACAGACATTTGCTGAGTGACTGAGGAAGTGAGGACATGCTGAATGACAAGAGAGGGAATCTGGGCCCTTCCTCTCTGGTGGTCGTGTCACCTCCACAATGGACACTGTTATTTCTTCTGGAGTCCATCATACACTAGTCACTTCTATCTACAGCTGATAGAAAGTTCCTCCTCTTATTTCAGAACCTGAACCTTCCACCCCTCAGGAAACAACCCAGGCTGGCTTCCAAAGCATCCTAGGAAGGGCTGAGTTCTGTCCTGTAGAGTTGGAAGGGCGCTGGAGATCAGGTCAAGCTGAAAAAGAAATTACAATCTGAAGGCCAGGACATTGGAAATCAAGGGCACAAAATAATTGCTAACCTTCACTGGGCATTGTAATTCTCAAAATGACTCTATAAGTTAGAGGTGTTAAAAAAAAATTGAAGTTCAGAGAAGCTAAAAAATTTGCCCAAGCCAGGCACAGTGGCTCACACCTGTAATCCCAGCACTTTGGGAGGCCAAGGCTGGAGGATTGCTTGAGCCTATAGGTGTTCAAGACCAGCCTGGGCAACATAGCAAGACCCTGTCACTATTAAAAATTTTTTTAAAAAAACAAACAACTAGCCAGTCATGGTGGGCACCAACTGTAGTCCCAGCTACTCAAGAGGCTGAGGCAGGAGGATTGCTTGAGCCTAGGAAGGTGAGGCTGCAGTAAGCCACAGTTGCACCACTACACTCCAGCCTGGGCAACACAGCAAGACCCTGTCTCAAAAAAAATGTGTCCATTTAGTGGTAGACCTAGGATTTCTTCTCCAGGCATTCTGACTCCACAGCACAAGTCTTCAGCCATGTTGCGGGCTGCATCTATACCATACAAATTATTGTCCTCAGAAGGAGCTGGGAAACGACAAAGATGTAGAGGTCCAACCAGCCAGCAGGGCAGGGTGACAGGGAATCCAGTTGGTACTGAGGCCCTGAGCACTGGCATGAAGGATCCCAGCTCCTGGACTGGATAGCCCTGGGGAAAGGGGACCGGCCAGAACGAACCTGGAAATCAGGGGATGAGCCAGGTTACCAATCAGAAGCTCAGGTGTAAGAAATAAAGCTTCTGTGTTTTCAATTAAATCAAAAGCTTGGGGGCTGGGATTTCAGAAGCAGACAGCACAGACCTGAATTTGCCAGCTGTGTAGCCTGAATCCCATTACTCACTTTCTCTAGCCTCAGTGTCATCATCTGTAAAGTGAGAATTACAAGAGTACCGATCTCATTATTTTTTGAGGATTGTTGTGAAGATGAAATGAAAACATGTGTATCATGGTGCCCCATTATGATCAAAGCTAGGGCCCACAGGTGGAGTGGGACCAGTGGCAAAGGAGAGGAGACTTCTAAATGGGTCTCTACTGTTCACTGCTTCCCCCATCTGCTGTCTCAGTTTACCCAGTCTTATTTCCCCTTCCATCTCCCACAATCCCCTTGGAAGAGGATAACCTACGCCCTGCCTCAGCTTCCTCACCACACTCCTCAACCCTTCACAGGTTTTTTCCAAACTCAACCTGACATGGAAATGGTTTTCCCAAAGGACACACCAGTGACCTCTGAGTTGACAAAAAAAAAAAAAGTGACCAGCTTTCCTTTCCCCCTGGCATCTGAAATCTGAAACTCTTAGTTTTTTGCCCCTTAAAACTTGTTCCTCTCTCAGCTTCCTGGCCCCTCTTCTCCACCTCTCTGGCTTCTCTATCTTGCCATCTTCCAGATCCTCTTCCTCTACCGTAGGTGTTACTGTCCAGGATCCACAGACCTCTGTCCTCTAGCTCCCCTGCCTGGGCCATCTCCTCTGCTCTCCTGGCTCAGTGTTCACCTCCATGCAGGGGATTCCCATGGCCCATGCCCTCTCCCAATCTCCAGTCCCCATTTCTGTCACCCACCAAGTGCCTTCATCTGAAGCCCTGCCTGGAGCACCTCAACCTCCATATGCCCCCGAGCAAACTGTGGCTTATTTCCCAATCTCCTTTCTCCACTACCCTTATTTTAGTTAACTTTGCACCAATGTCCTCACCACCCCCACCATCTCCAACTGCTTCCTTCATTACCCTGATGTCCAATCAGCTGCCAAATACTGAAATTCTACCTCCCAAACATCTTTTTCATCCATCCTTGTCTCCTCTCTGTCTTGCTCCAGACCTTCACCACCTATAGCCCCCATCAGTCTCTCCCTTCCAGCCCAACACCCCGTCCGCGTACAGGCACACACCTGTCCATGTACAGGCACACATTTGATGAGCTCCTAGAACACAATTTCAATGAGATTACTCCCCTGCTGAAAAACTTTAAGTGGCTCCATATTGTTTATAGCAATATTTCTCAAACTTGCTTGGTGGTAGGAATACAGGTTCCCACTCTCCACGCCCACCCTCATGAATCAGAATCTTGAAGAAATGTGCCTGTTCTTTTATAGTTTTAACAAGCACCCAGGTGATTCTTATCATCAGAGCCTTTTTAGGAAACACTAGCAATTAGAGTGGCAATTACTCTGGCATTCAAGGCCCTCCATGAAATGGCTCCAACATCTATTTCCGGTATTACCGCCCATATTTCTTCCTTGTGCACTGAGTGCTTCTGCTCTCTGTGCCTGTGCTCACATTGTTCCTTCTCCTTTCTCTCTCTGAGTCAGATCCTACCTATCTGTCCAGGCCCAACTAGAATGCCACCTCCTCCGTGCAGACCTTTTTGATTCTTCCAACTGAGAACCATCTCCCCCTTCTCTGGGCTCCCACCACCCTCTAAACGCTATGGTGAGCAACCAGCAGCCAGCAATACCTGGCTCAACACAGATGCACAAGAGTTGGCACTTTTTCTTCCCCTTTATCTTCTGGAGCACTCCTCACTGTCGCCACTGCATCCAGTGCTGCCCCTGCTCCCAATGCTGCCCCTGCTCCCAATGCTGCCCCTGCTCTCTGGGGCTCTCAGTCTAATTGGACACAGAGGCAAATAAGGGGCATTTGGTAATGGGGGCACTGTGAAAGCAGAGCATAGGAGCATCTAATCCAGGCAGGAGGGGTCCAGGAAGGCTTCTAGGAGGAAGAGATGTTCACATTGAGACGGTTCTGGTCATTTACTCCTGGGGAAAAGAACCCAAAGGAGAAGCTTCAGTGGGTCCTTACAGCATGGAAGTTTAATGTGCAGGCTCTGGAAACAAACTAACTAGGTTTGAACCCCAGCCCCTCTACTTGGGTAAGCTTAGGATCTATGTGCCTCAGTTTTCTCATCTGTAAAATAGAGTTGTGAGGACTAAGTTAAGAACTACATGCTGTCTTCATTAGTTCTGGAGATTGGGAAGTCCAAGGTCCAGGTGCTGGCAGATCCAGTATCTGGTGAGGGGTCCCTTCCTGGTTTGCAGATAGCCACCTTCTTGCTGTGTCCCCACATGTTGGCCAGCAGAGAGAGGAAGCAAGCTCTCTCATGCCTCCTCTTAAAAGAGCACGAATCCCACCCTCATGACCTAATTATCTCCCAAGCGCCCCACCTCCTAATACCATCACATCAGAGGTTCAATCTGTAAATTCTGGGGAGACACAAACATGCAATCTACAATAAGTGCTCACTAACTGTTAGCTATGATGAGCTACAGATCTTAGGGACAATATAGCTCAGTGGTTCTCAAATCTGCCTGTTGATTCATTTGGGGAGTTAAAAAAAAAAATACTGATGCGGCTGGGCGCAGTGGCTCACACCTATAATCCCAGCACTTTGGGAGGCCAAAGTGGGTAGATCACCTGAGGTCAGGAGTTCGAGACCAGCCTGGCCAACATGGTGAAACCCTGTCTCTACTAAAAATACAAAA
This sequence comes from Nomascus leucogenys, assembly GCF_006542625.1. Lineage (NCBI taxonomy): Eukaryota > Metazoa > Chordata > Mammalia > Primates > Hylobatidae > Nomascus > Nomascus leucogenys. The sequence goes on along the minus strand of NC_044392.1, from coordinate 41,381,495 downwards.
ATTAGCCAGGTGTAGTGCTGCATGCCTGTAATCCCAGCTACTCAGGAGGCTGAGGCAGGAGAATCATTTGAACCTGAGAGGTGGAAGTTGCAGTGAGCCGAGATTGTGCCACTGCACTCCAGCCTGGGCGACAGAGTGAGACTCAGTCTCAAAAAACAAAACAAAACACTGATGCCTAAGCCCCACCTTAGATCAATTAAAAACATGGTACCTGAAGATGAGGCCTGGGCATGGGATGTTAACATGCAGCTAAGGGTGAGAATCCTTAGCTAGTCCAAACTTCCATCCCCTACTTTATTGATGAGAGGTAAAGGACTTATTCAAGTGCACACAGCTGGTTAATTGTAGAGCAAGTCCCACACTAAAAGCCTCTGCCCTCCCTCTAGTCTAATCCAGAGTGATTTCCAATGCGATTTCCAATATGCCATTGCCCAGCCTTTGCTCCCGCGTCATTGGGTTGGGAGAATCATCTAGGCAGGAGGCAGAGCCAGGCCCATTCAACCTCACTCAGCAAAAATAGAGGTAAAGAAGTGGGGAAAGTTTGAGGAAATGGAAGTGGGGAGTCCCTGAGGACTATGAGCTTGGGAGGACAAGGTCAAGAATGGGTGGGGGGATTTAGTGACTAAATGGCATGAGATTCTGAGAGAAAGGACAATGAGGGTGGGGATCTTGTTTGCCTTGATTGTAACTGTCTTTCTAGTACCTTGCACAGAATATAGCTTATCGTACGTGCTCAACAAATGCTTGTTGAATGTCTAAATGATGCAATAACATCAAAAAGCACATGTTCTGTTTATTAAGTCACCCAGAGGGCACTCACATTCCTCAAGGGGGCAGTGGTGAGAACATCCAGAGGGGAGCACAAAAGTAAAAGAATCTTGGACTTTCAGAGACACTGAGGCACAGAGGAGGCCAAGCTCCCTGAAATTCCAAGGAGAGGCTGCTATGTGGGAGGGAGGCAGTGGCCCTGTGTGCCAGATGTTTGCAGGGCATCCTGAACTCAATGAGCATACAGAATGCCACAGGGGACAAGCAGATAAACAGAGCTGTATCCTGGGCCAAGTGGAGGGGGCCTGGTAAGGGAAGAAGGAGGTGGGAAGAAGGAGGCTGGGGGCCAAGCCAGCTGCCTCTTGATAGGGGGAGCGGGGAGGCGGGGTGCTCTGGGCCAGTGGCTGGGTCAGATCTCTGGCCAAAGCAAACCTGCCTCAGGGGGCTGGGGGGCCTCTCCCTCCCTGCCCAGATGGAATCAAAGGCTAACAGGAACCCTGGAGGGTCCAGCTGTGACCCTTGCTCCTCACACTCAGCAGGGCCCATTAACCCCGTCCTCCCCATATCCTCAACACACTTTTCCCAGCCCAAAGAATCTTGCAAACAGACTCCCCTGGTATTTGCTGATCCGATACCAGCCAAGAGATGTCAGATTTTCCCAGTCTCACCACCAGCCCTGCCTTTCTCCCCTAAAGATACCCAGACCCTGTCCCACCTCTCACAGTAGTGTTCTGTAAGAAACCAGGGTAGTCTTTGCCCAAACCGGAGCCCTTCTTTTTTTCCATGCCAAGATTTAAAGAGATTCGATTCATTTCTATGAGTCATAATAATAAACAAAATAGGAGCACCTGCCTCCGTGCTAACAAACAAGATAGAACAACCTACCCCCTTGGATCTCCTTCTGAACCCCAGTCTCCAACTGATGGTTCTCACACAGGTACAACCTGCAGGTAACTCCTGCTGTTTACCTGAGCTGAGCTGTGCGGTGAGGAGGCAGTAGCCTGGAATTTGGGGATCATCAGAACTGGAGAGCGACCTCAGAGATTTTCTTTTTTTTTTTTTGAGACAGAGTCTAACTCTGTCGCCCAGGCTGGAGTGCAGTGGCGCGACCTCGGCTCACTGCAACCTCCACTTCCCAGGTTCAAGCGATTCTCCTGCGTCAGCCTCCTGAGTAGCTGGGACTACAGGTGCCCGCCACCATGCCCCGCTAATTTTCTGTGCGTGTGTATTTTTAGTAGAGATGGGGTTTCACGCGTTAGCCAGGATGGTCTCAATCTCCTGACCTCGTGCCTCCCAAAGTGCTGGGATTACTCACAGATTTTCTAATCCCGTTCCTTGTCATTCAGATGAGGATGCCAAGGTCAGAGTAGAGAAGCTTCTTGTCCAACATCACACAGGTGGTTAGTGGCTTCAGCAGGACTAGCCTCAGCTGACTTGACTTTCAGGCAAAAGTTCATTGCATTGGACCACGGTAGGGACCGTGAGAGGACAGGAGGGAAAGCAGAGGCACAGAATAGCCCGGGGCCTTCATGCTCCTGGGAAGGGTTGACACCGGCTCCCTGGGCCACACCATAGGTCCTTTCCTTTTTCTCCCTTGGGACTTCCACCTGAGGAAGGCACAGGCAGAACACAACATGGAGCTATCTGAATCCAGAGAGAAGTAAGGACAGAAGGAGGTGGGAATGCAGCACAGGCAGAGACGGGAAAATGCTTCTGGGTGCTTTTTCATCCTATTTTCTAAATTCTATACAGTGTGGTTTTAACAATAAAGAGGATAATAAAAATACTCTAGGGGAGAGATTAAAATGACAGAACCAGCTGGGTGTGTGACGCGTGCCAATAGATGCAGCAACTCTGGAGGCTGAGGCAAGATGACGGCTTGAGCCCAGGAGGTCGAGGCTGCAGTGAGTTGATCATGCCGCTGTACTCCAGCCTGGGTGACAGAGTGAGAATCTGTCCTTTTTTTTTTAAAGGGAGAGAGAAGAAGAGTTTTTTTTTTTTTTTGGTCTGTTTTTTGTTTGTTATTGTTTTTGAGACAGGGTCTCACTTTGATTGCCCAGGCTAAAGTACAGTGGCGCAAGCTTGGCTCACTGCAGCCTCTCAACCTCCCTTGGCTCAGGTGCTTCTCCCACTTCAGCCTTCTGAGTAGCTAGGACTACAGACACATGCCACCACACTCAGCTAATTTTTTCGTATTTTTATTAGAGGCAGGTTTCACCATGTTGCCAAGGCTGGTCTTGAACTCATGGACTCAGGAGATCTACCCACCTCAGCCTCCCAAAGTGCTGGGAAAACAAGCATGAGCCACCGCGCCCGGCCAGAAGAGATTTTTAGAATCTACTTTTAGTAGACTGAAAAGAAAGACCATGATGAAGGGATGGTTTAACAGATAAAGAAAAAAAATAAAAGAAAATAAAAAGAAAAGAAAGACCAAAAAGAAAACAGAGGAGCAGATGTTAAAGGAGAGACGGGGAGAAAATTCAACACCATCTTTGTAGTCCAGTGAGGAAACTGAGACAGCAGCAGGACTTGGACAGCCACTCTGGGGGTCTGAGCCCAACCTTTTTATTTATTTATTTATTTATTTATTTATTCATTTATTTTTGAGACGGAGTCTTGCTCTGTCACTAGGCTGGAGTGCACTGGCACGATCTCGGCTCACTGCAACTTCTGACTCCCTGGTTCAAGCGATTCTTCTGCCTCAGCCCCCCGAGTAGCTGGGATTACAGGCTTGTGCCACCACTCCCAGCTAATTTTCATATTTTTAGTAGAGACAGGGTTCCACCATGTTGGCCAGGATGGTCTTAAACTCCAGACTTCGTGATCCGCCTGCCTCGGCCTCCTAAAGTGCTGGGATTACAGGCATGAGCCACCCCACCTGGCTGATCCCAACCTTTTAACAGGTCACTATAACCTGAGGGAGTGGGAGGACAGAGGGCGGGAGAGGCAGGGAGGTGAGAAGTCATCTTTCTTGGACACTTGTCATGGCCAGCCCAGGCCTTCCCGGCTCCCCTCATCTCATCCCCCAAGATGGGCTCCCTTTGGAAGCAGAAAAACTCCATCCACACTCCCAGAAGACCTCAGAAGCCTGATAGCAGTGGCAAGACCACAGGCCCTAAAGAAAAAAAGAAAAGGAGAGTTAGAGGGAATGGAAGAAGGAAAAGAAGGAGAGATGCCCAGAGAGGGGTTGGCAGCCGAGAGGAGGACCGGAGGAGCAGGGCTGGAGAGCTGGGCCCAAATCAGGACTGGGGCAGAGAAGTGGGGTGACGGAGCAGGAGGAGGGATGATGGGGGTGATAAAGCCTCCCAGCTCTTCCTTCCCTCCCACTCTCCCTCCTCCTCTCTCTCTTTCATGATCTTGAAACAACCTTCAAGTCTGGGCTGGAGGCCCCAGGAGGCCAGTCACTTAGGAAACAAAACTGTTTCTTGGAGACCTTGAAAGCCCATCTGCAGCTGAGCAGCGTCCCCACCCCCTCCCTGTGCACACACACATTCTCCCATGGACTCTCACGTACACCCACACCCGGCTTCACATGAGCTCCCCACTGGCCCACATGCACGCACACACGGACTCCACACTTGATCTTAGCCAAAAGGCCGAGAAGCAATGCGCACTCACGGACTCACACGCACCTCTGTACTCATGCTTGCATACAGACAACCGATTCATAGCAGATTGGCCACACATCCGAATGAGTGTTGTCCTCTCCCCTGAGGACCTCCTCCTTTGGAATGTGGTTTGGTACCACCACGCTGTCTCATACCTCACACAGGACCCAACGCTCAGGTCCTCCCAGTCATTAACTAGCACACATCTGTACACAGGCACATGCACACTCCTGTCTCTCTCCAACTCTCTTGGTCTCTCTCTCTCTCTCTCACACACACACACACACACACACACACAAACACACACTTCTTACCAACCAAATATTTGATTCAGGACCACTCCATCCCCACTCTGCCCTTGATGGATCCCCCTCCTGACTTTCTCTCAGCCCACTCCCCAGCCCAGGCATCTTGGCCTTCCATCCTCCTGCTTTCAAGTCTTTCTTTCTCTCTCCTTTCCTCCTCTTACTCCAAGGGCCTTGATCCAAACTGGTACCGCTGACTGTATTTGAAGAAACAGTAGCCCAACCCAGGCACTCCAGATCAAAGGATCAGGTGTCTACACCTGTTAATATCCTAGAGCCTGAGGTTCATGGTGGACAAGAAGGAGGTAGACCACCCCAGAGCCTCAGCTCTCACTGGGCAGGGAGGGTGGTCAGTGATGCACGGTGAAATTATAGGCCCTGGGTGTCCTGCCCACTCTTGATTTCTCTGAGCCCTAAATATGTGAGCAGCAGTGCCCCTTGAGCTATGCTCTCACCCAAATGCAGGGCATGGCAGGGAGCCCCAGCAGGCTGTAGGGGCAGAGGAAGGGCACATCCTTTCCAGTATTGAGCTTGGCCACAGGGACCAGAGCCAGGGCCTTTGGAAGGACTGGGCAGTACTGGGAGGTGCCAGCAGGGGTGAGGGGTGGGATGAAAACTGTTAGAGTGCTTGAGGTTTGCACACCTTCAGATTCGGGGACTGTTTTCTCTTCTATCTCAGTTTGTGTTCTGGAGAGGGCTGGGCAGAAGATTACCCAGGAATTCCAACCCAGGAACCTAAGGAACAGGTGCTTCCTAAACCCCAATTTATCATGTTGTTCCCACAGCCCCCAGGCAAGACTGCCCCAGTGTTGATTGCCCTAGCTGCCTTGGGGCCACTCTAGAGTGACTTTGCTTTAGACAGTCTCTCCTGCTGTCTAACCACAGGCTGTCCCGCTACTCCCCTCTCACTCTCTGCTTAACACACAGGGGTTGAACTGGCATGTGTTCCCTTCATTGTTTCCTCCCTCTGCCCATACTCTCCCAAGACCAAATCTGAGCTCAGTGAAGGGGGCCATGAGAAGGCCCTGTTGGCCCCATCCTACCCACCCTTTCTGACTGAAACCCAGAGAGGGAAGGAGGGTGGAAGTGAGATGTGACCTACCAGGTCCCTGTAATGGAAAATCTCAACTGCAGGCCCAGAGGGGGCCAGTTATTTAGGGAATTCAGATGTTAGCCTTGTGCCCTGAGAGTGGATTTGCTAGAGGAGAGGCTGATAATCCCTCTGCAGGGAGTTCCCTCTGGGGCCAGAGATGGACCCAGCCCAGCCAGCAGGCACCTTAGGCCTCTGGCCAAAGCCCCCCTTCCCTCCCTCCCTTCCTCTCTGCTTTCTTTGCACTCAGGGCACTTAGACCTGCCCCACTCCGCTGGCTTCCCCTCACTCCATCTCTGTGCCCAGAGAAACAGGGGCACTCCAGGGGAATCCTGTCCTCTGACTGTTCCCAGTAGAAGGCGGGAGCAGAATTTTTTCTTTTCTCTCTGCCCCTTCTGGGTTCCCCTTCCTCTCTGTGCCCCTCATCCTTTGGTTTTCTCATCAAATGAGCAGCAACAACACCCCTAGACCAGCTGGTCCTGTCCTGAGTCATCTCGTTGTCCCCAGTTTCTAGCTGGTATAAGGTTAAAGATACTCTTTCCAGCCCCAGGCAAAGCCTTAGGCATTTCTGGGATTGCTCCTGACTCTGATGGGCATCCTCACTCCTCAGACATTTTCAATCTCCCCAACTTCACTGCAGAGAGGCCTCTTCTCCAGCCTCAGTCCTGCATGCTGCAGATTTGCTTCCCCTTCCCCACTGGAAGAAGGAAACAGTCACTCTCCTTTCTCGTTCACATGTCTGATATTTGCTATGATATTGACCTTCACACACATCTTAGAGGTTGTGCATTTTCCTCTCTTTTGACTTCTCCCTATCACTACTCTACTCAAGCATAGATTCAGTCTAGAGCTCTTCAACAGCGATGAAACCATAAACGAGGAGTAAACAAAACCCAGAGATGTCATCAGATGCCTGCTAGGAGTCTCACGGTTCCCCTCTAGCCCTGGCCTGCCCCTCCCTACCAGAGTCCTGATTCTTCAAAACTTTAGAGAGGTTACACCTGGCAGGGTTTGGGGACACCCTCTCGCCTCCATCTCCAAACTTCCCGCTGCCTCCCGAGCCACCTTTGACTCCTCCTAGGCCCCCCTTCCAGGTGCCTCAAGTGCAGAAGTCAGCCTTCGGTTCAAATTCTAACTATTTCTGGGCTTCAGTGTCCCTGCAACCTCTATAATAGAAGGAACAGAGTAGTCTGTTTCTTTCTTTTTCTGGGAGATTGGATGTAGACTCGGGAGACCTGAGTTCTGCCTCTGTCTTATCAATTCAAATAGTTTAATCTCTCTGAGCCTCAGTTTCCCCACTTGGAAAAGAAGATTTAGGCCACATGGTCTCTGTCATCCTGGGATTCTGAGTCAACTGCTCCCCCTCAGCCAGATCCTAGGGGGCATATCCCCCCAACCTGGGACCCGGGCCCCCTTCCCTTGCAGCCTCTCTCAGTTGTGAGTGCCACAGGCCAGAGAGGGTAGAGAGGAGCCAAGGGGGGGCATGCCGCGGGACAAATAGGCTGTCTAGGGCCAGTGGCTAAAGGGGCGGGAGGGGAGGAGTCATCAGGGATCCTGTTTCAACAAACGTTTCTTTCGGAGGAGGGGAAGGCGGGGGAGAGGGGGAGAAGGACCTATTTAAAGCTACCCTGTTGCTTTGGCTGTCTCTGTCTGCCAGGGTCTCCGACTGTCCCAGACGGGCTGGTGTGGGCTTGGGATCCTCCTGGTGACCTCTCCCGCTAAGGTCCCTCGGCCACTCTGCCCCAAGATGGGCCGTGGGGTGAGTATCCCTAAAGAGCAGGGGTCGCACTCTAGAGGGTGAGGGAGGCTGCCGAGGAAGGATGCAGTGGGAATGGGATGTGGAAGGAGAGGGATAGAGAAGCTGAGTGGGATACTTGGAACTTGAAACTAACAGTCTCCAAACTACCAATGCGTGTACAGATCCCACGGCGGTCACATACCCCAGTGCTCTCCTCTCCTTTGCCCGCCCCGGCCCCTGCCCACAGTTAGACCCACAGCCCACCATACACGTCCCCTCCATCTCTCCCTCCACCCCACTCCCACATCTCTAGCCCTTCCCTGCAGCAGTCCCTCCTCTCACTGCATTTCCCGGCCTCCCAGCTGAAAAGATGTTTGGCACTGCGAGTCCTCCTGTCTTTGCCACCTCCTGAAAATATCCATTCCTCTGGGAGTCCTAGCCTGAGAGCTGGGGGTCCATTTTGAGGTTAGAGAGGGGCAGTAGAGCATCCGGCTCCCAGAGTCACCAAGCAGTTCCGGACACCAGCTCCAGGGGCCCTGAGTGCCAAGGACAGCTGGGTGGAGTGTGGGGAGGAAGAGCGATGCCCCAGCCCCCACCCCAGCACCCCTCCGGATGTCCCGAGCAGCACTGCCCGTGGGTTCCAAGCCATGGGCTTTGAGGACTTTCCCGGAGGCTGGTGACAGTGACCCCCCCAGTCCACCCGTCCATGGCATTCTGCAGCAATGGCTACACCAAGAGGAAGATTAACAACCACAATGGGGCGGGCAGGGAGAGGGCTTTGAATTCTTGGAAATGAAATTCCCATATGGAGAAGAGTGGCCCAGTCCTTTTACATGCTGTGCCTGGCTGCTTTCCTTTTGTGGAATACTGGCAAAAGAGGACACAGAGGGAAAGGGCATGCTGCGGAACGGGACGGTGTGAGGAAGACTGTGCCTAGGGGGAGCCGTGGGTGTTTCTGGGCCCAGGGGGAGTCAGGCAAGGACACGTTATTGCACTGAGTTGAGCAGCTGGGAAATCGTGAGCCTGGACACCAGGGTTCCTGAGCTAGGGTCGGAGCCGTAAATAAAATTGGAGTGCATGCATGTAGCTGTGTGTCTGTGTCTGTGTCTGTGTGTGTGTGAGTGTGTGTCCTTGACCACGTGTTCTCCATAGGCGGGGAGTCCTGCAGTTACTCATGGATGAGTACCTGTGTTTGTGTCTCAGCAGGCAAATTTGTAAATGTACAAGCCTTCAAGCCTGCACAAGCATAAATGTCACTGTGTGGGGGTGCTTGAGAGTCTGTGAGCCTGCCCTTAGGAGCTGTGAGGTATGGGCTTCACGGAGGAAGAGGTCATAGCTGCAGGAAGTTATACTGTCTTGGGACCTTCAGCTGCATCTTGACATCTCTGGCTCCCCGTGGAAAGGGCATCCCCAGCTGAGATGCAGGACCTCTGAGAAGAGGCAGGGGTTAAAGGATCAGATAAGCCCTCCATTTCCCCCATCCAAGTGAAGAGAGAAGGAGGGGAGGTAGCACCTTACCCTGCTCCATCTTAGAGCAAGGTAGACCCAGCTCAGGAGGTCTTGCTTGGGAAGTGATGAGATCTTGGCTTTTCCAGTCTGTCTTTTTCCCCTAGCCCCCCCAAACTCCCCTTAATCACCATCCTCAGTTGCTGTGGGTGATGCAATAGGAAGATGAGGAGCAGATCTGGGCTGTTTAAACTAAGAGGCTGGGTGAGGTGGGGGTATTTAGGGCCTGGAGCTTGGAGTTCAACCTATCAACGACCCCTGAAGAGGGAAGGCATCTGTTACCCACAACCTGTTCTAGGAATGATTTTTCCTCCAATCCCTTCTCCCCTGCATCTCCACTGCAGAGGCAGGCTTAACTGTCCCCCCATTACCCAGTGGCTGTGAAGGGCAGCGTGGGAGCTGGGGGAAGGGACGACACTGGTGGGAGGGAGCCCAGCCTGCTCCAGCTGCCACGGAGAGGCTGAGATGCGGGGAGCGTTGGCGGATTCCCAGCTGCCCCCACTCTGTCCCAGCCTCTGGCTTTCTCAAAAAGGACTCTCTGTTCTCCTTCAGCATTCAAGACCCAGAGAGGGGGACTTGTGGTTGGGGGAGGGAGGAGCGGAGGGAGGTTGGGGGGGTCCTTGCTTCCTCTCTTTCTTTCTTGCCTGGGCAGCCGCTGGCCCCAAATCTCTGCAGGCTCCTGGCTGCAGAGCCTGAGATCTTTGCCAGGACAGGAGGAGGGGGAAGGGCAGTGTGTCTCAAGCTCTAAGCCTGCCGGAGAGCAGGGCAGGAGCTTGGGAAAAGGAGGCACTGCATGGAGCTGCTTAGCTCAGCCACAATCCAGCATGCCAAAGTGCATGGACCAGCAAGTTTTTAAAAAGCATGCATTTTATTCCAATTTTATGAAATTTATTTCACATCTGAATATACAGAAATTCCTCCACACCCTGCTCTTCTGCCTGCAGACCCAGCCCTGCTCCTCTGTGTATGCCCGGGTCCCCTTCTGTCCCTGAAGTTCCTGAGGGTCACACTGAAGCTCAGCCAGCCTGATCTCTTGCCTCTGGTCCTTTGATTGCATTTCATCCTTTTCTCAGCTCTGTCCCACCACAGACAGTTAGTGAATCTAAAGCACTTCAATCCACTCAATTAAATGAATCCTCTTAGGTCACCCAAGAAAGGCAGAGGTAGAACCACTCACAAGCCTTTCCCCACCCCTTCCATTGGGCTGCTCGGTCTCCCCAAGAAGATCTGCCTTTAGGAGGCCAAACTTATACCAGATTCATAGATGCTTCAGATGGAGACAAACCCACGATTTTACTGGTCACATTTTCTGAGAAGAGCACTTCTGAGCAACACAGCCTCCAAAAGCTCATATCTTTTTAAATCATTGGTATGTTGGGAACAACAGTGTTGAATCCTCCTTGCATCCCCCACCCCTATCCTTGCTTCTGATTGTACTGGTCAGACTTCTACCTCTCAAGATGCTGAATTGGTGACCTCTTACGAACAAGGCAGCTGCCATACTTCTGGGATTGCTCCTGACTCTGATAAGTAAAAAAGGCATTACCCTGGAGCACAAAAGACTTAGGGCAGTGAAGCTATTCCATACGATACCACAATGGTGGATACATATCACTATACATTTGTCCAAACCCATAGAATGTACACCAAGAGTGAACTCAAACCCAAACTATGGGCTTTGGATGATAAAGATGTATCAATGCAGGTTCATGATTGCGGCAAATGTGCCACTCTGATGCAGGGTGTTGATAGTGGGTGAGGCTGTGCATGTGTGGGGGCAGGAGATATATGAGAACTTTCTCTACTTCCCACTCAATTTTGCTGTGAACCAAAAAACTGCTCCAAAAAAAGTGTATTTTTTAAAAAGCAAACAAAACCCCCAAAACTGCATTATCCTGAAAAAAAAAAAAAAAAGGCAAACACCTTGGCTGTGGATCCTACCCAGGTATCCACTCTTTATGGGAAACAAAAATTACATCATAGTGTGGGAAAGCTAATTCCTGAAAGCCTAGTGCAGACTTTGCAGAATCCAGTGGAGAAACAGGCACCAGGTGGAAACTGAGCAGCCCCTCTATGAAAAGGACTCTATTCCCTGAGGGAAGTGGGCGGAAAGAAGACTGGGGCAGAAGAGGAAGTAAGAAGGTATCTTTTTGGGAACGTTTCATGGCTACCCAGGCCTTCCTCAGCCTCTATCCTATTCTATCACCCCAAGAGGGCCCTCTCTTAGAAGGAAAGATTTCCCATCCTCTCCCCAAGAAGTTCCCTGTGAGACCCTGGAAGGCTGCTGGTGGTGAGCCCACAGGCCCTGGAGTGGAAGGGAAATCAGGAGCCTCATAAGGCTGCAATTAAAATGTCCATCTGGTCAGGCGCAGTGGCTCACACCTATAATCCCAGCATTCTGGGAGGCCAAGGTGGGAGGATCACTTGAGCCCAGGCAATATAGTGAGACCTTATATATAAAGAAAGAAAGAAAAGAAAGAAAGAAAGAAAGAAAGAAAGAAAGAAAGAAAGAAAGAAAGAAAGAAGAAAGAAAGAAAAGAAAGAAAGAGAAAGAAAGAAAGAAAGAAAGAAAGAAAGAAAGAAAGAAAGGAAGAAAGAAAGAAAGAGAAAGAAAGAAAGAAAGAAAGAAAGAAAGAAAGAAAGAAAGAAAGAAAGAAAGAAAGAAAGAAAATCGTTTTAAATTAGCTGAGCATGGTGATGCATGCTTGTGGCCCCAGCTACTTGAGAGGCTGAGGTGGGAGGATTGCTTGAGCCCTAGAAGTGGAGGGTGCAGTGAGCTGAAATTGCACACTGCGTTCTATCCTGGATGACAGAGTGAGACCCTGCCTCAAGAAAAAAAAAAAAGTCCGTCTGATTCACCAGATGACCCAGGAATGTCTAGACTTAAAAGCTATATAAATTGTGGTTTTAGATTTACTCTCAGATACAATTTCTTATGTTTTGGGACAAATGGGGCTCAGTTCCCATGTTACCCAATTGTGCTTTGGGGGTCCAGTCCTGTGAGTTGCCTCCCGTCTAGTAACAGGCAGGCCTGCCCAGCAGGATGGAGAAGGCTCCCAGCACACCCCATGTCTCCACTTCCTGGACATGCCCTGACTCTCCAGCTACTGCCTCCTCTCAGTCCATCAGGCCTGCTCTTTCCATCCCTACCATTCCACCACCAGACCTGGCTCTCCTCTGGACACGTTCCTGCCTAACCCCCTGGCTCCCCAAGGACTCTTACTCCCCCAAGTTCCTGAGTATTTCTACCCCTCTCTAAGTAAAATTGCCATGGTGTTGGGCTAAGACATTCCTACAGAGTGGTTCTACTCCCTCAACAACCCCTCACAAAACCCTGTCCACTCCCTTCCAGAATTTTCCCAAATAGTGTAGGATACAGGTTTTCAAAATTTTTGTTTTGTTTTGTATTTAGCAGCAGGGTCCTTTCAACAAACAAAATCTTAGCAGAAGCCCAAGCATTAAACCGCTCAAGTGGTGCTTTTCAGTCCTGAGCCCCTCACCCTTCTCTGAAACTCACATGGGAGCCCCTGGTTCTGCCAATAGTCTACAAACTGAGGGCCTAGGGTCCCTCACCCTCCATCCCCGCTATCTCCCCCAAGGCAGCTGCTGCTTTTGAACCCACCACCCCCACTGCCTGGGCTCCCTGGTTGAGTGGTGGGAATGGAGGCTCCAGCCCCTCTCTTCCCTGACTCTCCAGCTCTCCCTTCCTCCCTCAGGCTGGCCGTGAGTACTCACCTGCCGCCACCACGGCAGAGAATGGGGGCGGCAAGAAGAAACAGAAGGAGAAGGAACTGGATGAGCTGAAGAAGGAGGTGGCAATGGTGAGGGAACTGCTGGGCCGTGGAGGAGGGGCCCCATGCTGGGAGAGCTGTCCCTGCAGCCCATTGCGCTCAGAGAAACTCCGTGTCCCCCATGCTGCTCAACTCACCCCTGTGCCCTGCAGTGCCCTCATATGCATCTTAGATACCTCCTCCCCAAAGTAACTCACCCTCGCTTCCCCAGGATGACCACAAGCTGTCCTTGGATGAGCTGGGCCGCAAATACCAAGTGGACCTGTCCAAGGTGAGTGGAGGGGCTTCTAGGGAAGGAACAAAAGAGGCAAGAAAACCATGCAGCATCAAGGTGGCAGGAGCCTTAAAACTGTAATCCAGCCTTCTTTACAGATGAGGAAACTGAGGCCCGGAAACAAGGACTGGCCCAAGGACATGCGGCTAGTTGGTGGCACAGCCAGAACTAGAATTCGGATCCCCTGCATCCTAGCCCAAAGCTCTCTCCCTGTATACTCTAGAAGCCAGGACTCCCTATGACCTAGGCCCCAGAGGGCCTCCAGGCAGGGCCCTTCCCTATACCCCAAGCAACTTCAGTTGCACACAGCCTTCCACAGACCTGACAGCTGACACACATGGGCTGACAGCCCACTCCTGTGGTTACGTGATTTGCTGGGCCCCTGCTACATATGTGACATTGTGATAGATGCGTTACATACATTTCTCTAATCTTTACAACAACCCTTTGAGATAGGCATTGCAGACCTGTTTATTAAACAAAGGAGACGCAGAGAGGGAGAGTAACTTCCCAAGGTCATGTGAACAGTAACTGGTACAGTCAATTGCTAAGCCCTTCAATTAAAAATTTGCTTAAAAATCATTAATCAGAAAATGCTGGGTGTGGTGGCTCATGCCTATAATTCTATCACTTTGGGAGGCCAAGGCAGGCAGATCACTTGAGGTCAGCAGTTTGAGACCAGCCTGGGCAACATGGCAAAACCCCATCTCCACTAAAAATACAAAAATTAGCTGGGCACAGTGATGGGCACTTGTAATCCCAGCTACTCGGGAGGCTGAAGCAGGAGAACTGCTTGAACCCAGAAGACGGAGGTTTCAGTGAGCTGAGATCATACCACTGTGCTCCAGACTGGGCGATAGAGTGAGACTCCATCTTGAAACAAACAAACAGACAAATATTTAGTGGGTATATATCTCCTTTATGGGCCTTCCCTGACTGCTTTTTCTAAAATTCTATGCCCCTATTCCTTTACCTTACTTTATTTTCCTTGGTAACACTTTTCACTATCTGGCACTAATATGTATTTGTTTATTGTGTGTCACCTCTCCAGATCATAAGCTCCTCAAGGGCAGGGACTTTGTTGGTCTTGTCCAACTCTGCATCCACAGAGTGACAATTGTGCCTGGCACTGGATATACATTTATTAAATGAATGAATGAATGAATGAATGAATGAAAAAAAAAAGAAATGGTCCCTGCTTTAAAGGAGCTCAAAGTCTAGTAGCAGAAAAAATGCAATCATAGGATTCCAATGCAATATGGTGAGTGCAGCTCTAGAATCAACTATAGAACACCATGGGGAACCAGAAAGAAGCATCTGAACCAGCCTGGGGCTGAGGGAATAGGGCCAGGCAAGGCTTTCTGTGGAAAGCGACAGGTGATTGCCAAAGTTGTGTGACACTGATGGTCAATAATGTAGGACTTGAGCAGGGTGTGGAGGTGCCCACCTGTAGTCTCAGCTACTTGGGAGGCTGAGGTGGAAGGATTGCTTTAGCCCAGGGTTCAAGGATGCAGTGAGCTATAATTGCACCACTGCACTCCAGCCTGGGCAACATAGCAAGAACCCATCTCTTAAAAAAAAACAATCTAGGACTCTCCTAGAATCCTTGATAAAAGAATCTGAAGGAAGAGAGATGGGGGAAAAAACAGTTAAGGTGTCTTTCCAGGGAGCTTATCCAGACTGCCTCCAGGGGAGATGTTATGGCCCTAACCATAGGTGTTGTTTCAATCCAATATAATTAGGGGTGGAGCCCAGTCAAACCCTTCTCAGCCCTCAAGCCCTCCAAGTTGCATCACAAATGCCACCTCCTCCATGTGGTCTCTCCTGATGGTCCCCCACCCCTTCCAACCAGGTGGGACTTTCCACCTGGGCATTCTTCCCATGCCCGGGAGCTGAAGGGATGGGCATGGTGACGGGCTGGGTTGGCTCCAGATGCATGCCCCTATGCCTCTCCTTGCTCCCTCAGGGCCTCACCAACCAGCGGGCTCAGGACATTCTGGCTCGAGATGGGCCCAACGCCCTCACACCACCTCCCACAACCCCTGAGTGGGTCAAGTTCTGCCGTCAGCTTTTCGGGGGGTTCTCCATCCTCCTGTGGATTGGGGCCATCCTCTGCTTCCTGGCCTACGGCATCCAGGCTGCCATGGAGGATGAACCATCCAACGACAATGTGAGCCCACACGCCTGACCCGGGAACAGCCTGTGACTGTCCTCCAACCCTGAACCCCCAACACAGTGGGCGGTGGGCAGGGAACAAGGCCCTCACATCACAGTCCTACAGACGCCCCTGCATCTTAGGCTGGAAAGGGGTGAGGCTTCTATACATATCTATAAAGCACTCCCCCCAACAGCGCATACACACTCACATACTCATTAATTAATGAAACAATCTCTCCCTGTTCCTCCCCGCTTAAGCGAGCCTGTCTGCATGCCTGGGTCTTCATCCCCTAGCAAAGTCCTAACCCTGGGAACTTCCTAAGACTTTCCCTCCCATTTCTAGTCTTAACAGGCTTGAGGTTGGCAGATCAAGGGGGAGGTTAGTGAGAAGGGCTTTCCCCTACCATCATCACTCTCAGTCACAGACAAAGGTCTGGGCTGTCATCTTTGATGGCACTGCCTGCTCATCCCAAGTGACAGCTGCCCCTTTAGGGTTGGGGGAAAGATCAGGTCCCTGAAATTCTTTCTCCTTACCAGCTATATCTGGGTGTGGTGCTGGCAGCTGTGGTCATTGTCACTGGCTGCTTCTCCTACTACCAGGAGGCCAAGAGCTCCAAGATCATGGATTCCTTCAAGAACATGGTACCTCAGGTAAGACGGCAGGGCTGGGCTCTGGGCTAGGGTGTAAGGTTTTGGCAAGAGTCCAGCTCATCCTCTGTCAACTCCTGTGCTCTAAGATGGAGATGGACAGAAAAGATCCTCCAGCTTTCCATGCCAGCAGCTAATTTTTCATGGGGCTTCTCCTTCTGCTTGGCGGGGTGGGAGACCAGCAGGAGAAGAAGGAAGGGGCAGAGGCAAGCATTTCATGCTCTGCCTGTGGCTCCCCACAGCAAGCCCTTGTGATCCGGGAGGGAGAGAAGATACAGATCAACGCAGAGGAAGTGGTGGTAGGAGACCTGGTGGAGGTGAAGGGTGGAGACCGCGTCCCTGCTGACCTCCGGATCATCTCTTCTCATGGCTGTAAGGTGAGGAGGTCATACTGGAGCAAGCAGTTGAGTCTAAGGAGCAGGCTGTGTGCAGAGCTAAGAGGGGCCCAGTGAGGTTTAAAGGTGGAGAGACCCAGGTCCAAATGTCAACACCACGCCTATGCCCCTGCTAAACCTTCTCTCAGTGTGGGTGCTTTTGCAGTGACTCCTTGCATCTGTGTGTTACGAATACTCTATGCCCCAGGTATTTCTTTGTTGTCCACTTTTTAGCAATCATGTATTGAGTACCAATTATGTGTCAGCTGCTTTATATATGTTCGATTAGCTATCTGATGTAATTCTGAAAGAGTGGTGTAATCACACGGGGCTGCTGCATGCGGCCACACACGTTGCATCCTGAATGACCCCAGGTGGTGCATTTTCACAAACTACAATGTTAGTGTCCCCACCTGTGGTTGTGCAAGGCAGAGATTCTGTTTACATTCACCATTTTACAGTTGAGTACATGGAGGCTCTGTTGGTTAAGCAAGTAACCCAAGGTCACATAAGAAGTCAGGAGGAGTCAGAATTCCAAACCAGGGCAGGGGAAATAGATGAGTAATGCCATAAATATGTGATGAGGGCAAGTGTGACTTTGTTCCTCGTGTCATGAAGATTGAGTGTGGTTGGAGGTGGTTCAGGAGACAGCTGTGTGCATACAAGTGGCTCTGCCAGTCTGATGACTACGCACTCCTTCCTCCTCAGGTGGATAACTCATCCTTAACAGGAGAGTCGGAGCCCCAGACTCGCTCCCCCGAGTTCACCCATGAGAACCCCCTGGAGACCCGCAATATCTGTTTCTTCTCCACCAACTGTGTTGAAGGTGAGAAGCCAGCCTGCCCCCTGTAGGAAAGAGTCTGAATCCTGAGTCCATGGTCAGGATGAAGGGCCCTGGTAGTACTTACCTGGCAAAAGCTCTGCCATTGGTGGGGCAATTGAGGGGTCAGGGGGCCCTGAATATTATGGAAACACCCTCCAGAGAGCAGGGTACTGACTGGGGGCAGCCTGACTCCACGGGAAATGTATCTCCCTTCCCCAGGGAGATCTCTGTTCTGTCCACCCCAAGACTGAGTGGATTCCAAAGCTTTCAGGTATTGGGTTAAGAACCCCTTACACATGCGCACACACAGATGCACATATGCTCAGAACCAACCTGGATTCTTAGGAGTCTTTGGATTTGATTGATGCTTCTATTCCTTGTGGTTCTGGGCCTGGCTGCCTCCTTTGCTAATCTTTGCTTTGGCCAGGGCCCCAGGGTGTGGGAGGGCCAGGAAGGCATTCCGGCCAGGTGAACACTTGGGCCCTACTTCAGGCTGCTTCTAAACCTTTGTTACACCAAAAGGCATGTTTCACCATGCACAGACTACCCAGTTTGCCCCTTCCCTCTTCTGGGTTCTAGAGATAAACAAAGGTCAATAAGAACTCCCAGAGCTGCCATCACTTAATGGCAGTGGTCCAAGCACAACTGAAACTTGTGCCCTCTGTGGTCAAGCCAGTGAGCAGAGTCAGGGCTGAATCAGAGAAGGAGTAGGAGGGAAGAGACAGAAAGAGGCCTCACTAGACCAATGGCCTCTGAAAATAGGGCAAAGGAGGCCTCATATCCCAATCCACACTTCCCCTATCCATTACTCATTTCTCCTCAGTGTATTATGTTTCTCTGAGGATTTTTTTTCCTTCTTCCACAAGTTGGAATTCCACTGCTTGGAATCCACAAGGGATTGGTTTCAGGACCCCCTTGGTTACCAAAATCTAAGGATGCTCAAGGCCCTGATATGAAATCGCATAATATTTGCATATAACCTGTACACATCCTCCCATATACTTTAAATCATCTCTAGATTACTTATAATACCAAGTGCAATGTAATTTTTATACTGTTTTGTTTTTAAATTTGTATTATTTTTATTGTTGTACTGTTATTTTTATTTAGCTCCAAATATTTTCAATCTGAGGTTGGTTGAATCTATGAATGTGGAATCTGTGAATATGGAGGGCCAACTGTACAAATAAAAATCACCACACATTACATTTCCTAAGTTTGTTTTTTGTTTTGCTTTTGAGACAGGATCTTGCTTTGTCACCCAGACTGCAGTGCAATGGTGCAATCACAGCTCACTGCAGCCTTGACCTCCCAGGCTCAAGCGATCTCCCACCTCAGCCTCCAGAGTAGTTGGGACTACAGGCGTGTGATACCATGCCCAGCTAATATATATATATGTATATTAGAGATGGGGTCTCACTATGTTACACAGGCTGGCCTCAAACTCCTGGGCTCAAGTGATCCTCCTGCCTCAGCCTCCCAAAGTGCTGGGATTACAGGCAGGAGCCACCGAGCCTGGCCAAATTTCCTAAATTTTTAATGTACTGAGATTTTGGAATTTGCATTTCTCACAATTGATTTATTCAAAAATGCCTAGTAATATATTCCTTTTGCTTACTCTGCAATTTGCTTTGAAAAGAGGAAAGGAAATAAATGAGATATTTGTTGAGCACCCGCCATGTTCCAGGCACTGGCCTAAGTATATTAGAGCATGAGCTCATCTAAATATTAAAACAGCACTGAGATAGGAATTCAAATAAGGATTCAAACCCAAATTTGGCTGGCTCCAATGTGCATGCTTTTTTCAATACGCCACCCTTCCTTCCTGGAAGACCCCTGTAATGTCACATAAGGGTTAGCAATTGCCTGGCTTCCTCTATAGAGATTCATGCCTAATGTTGACAAAGAAAATCTTAAGACTGAATGGAAAATCCATAATGAGTGCTTTACTTTGTGTTCATAATATACTTTTGGATGGTATCAAGTTGGGAATGATTTTACCAAAATGCCACAGGCAATTTTTATTTATTGAATCTCCTCTATTTGACCTTTGAGATTATTTGCAAGCTTCTCCCCAGGCTGGAGTACAAGAGAAAATAATTTGCTGTTGTATTGATTCTGGGATTGGCAATCTATCCAGGGAAAGGAAGGCCAAGTGGGGACAATCTACTGAATGTGGCCTCCAGATCTGTGGCTTTAGCTCACCTATCCTGTGATGGTTTCCCTTGCTCAGGAAATAGGATAGGACTGCAGTCCCTGGGAGCCACAAAGCACCCAACCTGATGTCCCACCATGTTGCAGGCACTGCCAGGGGCATTGTGATTGCCACAGGCGACCGGACGGTGATGGGCCGCATAGCTACTCTCGCCTCAGGCCTGGAGGTTGGGCGGACGCCCATAGCAATGGAGATTGAACACTTCATCCAGCTGATCACAGGGGTCGCTGTATTCCTGGGGGTCTCCTTCTTCGTGCTCTCCCTCATCCTGGGCTACAGCTGGCTGGAGGCAGTCATCTTCCTCATCGGCATCATTGTGGCCAACGTGCCCGAGGGACTTCTGGCCACTGTCACTGTGAGTGGGTCAGGCTGAGGTGCCACCAGGGGAGGGTCTCACTACTCTTTCCTCAAAGTGATAGAGGCACAGTTGCTTGTGGCTTCTCAGTACTTTTTTCCCCCTAGAGTCACATATTAGATGCGATACTCAGAGATCACTTAATACATGGCTTAGGGTGTGAGTTGAGAAACCTCAGGTGGGGCTATTCTTAGGCACTCAATTTCTCTTTTGGAGCTTGTCACAGTTGCCTTTTCTCATGATCTGCCAGCAGTCTGGGTCTCATTCCGGCCAAGTCTCCTGTAGAGGCTGTCTCAAAGGCCACCGGTCACTAACTAGCAAATCCATTGACCTTTTCTCAGCTCTCCTCCCTAACTCTGCTGCTGAAACAGATACTGCTGTCCACCCTCCTAGCATTCTGTCTTTTGTCGATTGCTGTGATGTGTCGCTGTCCTGGTTCGCCTCTCCTCTGTCCCTTCCTGCTCCCCCTACACTGATTCTCAGGCCTCAGCTCTCTGTTCTTCTTACACCCTGAGCAAGAGCCAATCTCCTCCCAGTTTCCACTGTCCCTTCTGTGTTGATGACTCAGACATCCTTATGCTCAGCTCTGCTCTGGCCCTCTCTGGAGCTCTAGTCAAATGTCTTAAACCCCCTAATGGGCATTTCATCTTAAAAGATACTCATGATCTCAACACATCTAAAATTGAACATTCATTCTTTACAGCTAAGTCTTACCCATTCAAGTTAGTGGAGTAGAATCAGGGGAGGAGGAATGGAGCCACGGTCTAGGGTAAGGTTATGGCCATCTCCGGCTCCAGCCTTAAACTTTTTTATTCTCCTCTTTCTCTACCAGGTGTGCCTGACCCTGACAGCCAAGCGCATGGCACGGAAGAACTGCCTGGTGAAGAACCTGGAGGCGGTGGAGACGCTGGGCTCCACGTCCACCATCTGCTCGGACAAGACGGGCACCCTCACCCAGAACCGCATGACCGTCGCCCACATGTGGTTTGACAACCAAATCCATGAGGCTGACACCACCGAAGATCAGTCTGGTGATTGGGTGCTCCAGAGGGGGTGGATAGGATTAGAGGATGCTGAGGGCAGTGGCATGGTAGGGTGGGTGAGATAAAGGCTCTAAAGGGAGCCACGCTCCTGGTTCTCCCTCATTTCCTCCCAGGGGCCACTTTTGACAAACGATCCCCTACGTGGACGGCCCTGTCTCGAATTGCTGGTCTCTGCAACCGCGCCGTATTCAAGGCAGGACAGGAGAACATCTCCGTGTCTAAGGTAGGGGGTCAGGACACACAACAGGTATGTTTTGGGGGTGTCTCCAAAGGCCTCTTGCTGGCCCCAGATTTCCTTCTCACATGATGTGGCTGCCCTGGGGATTTCAGTGCCCCCTTCACCTGATCCTCCACTTCCTTCCCTCCCATGCTGACACTGAATTCTTGTCTCTTCTGGCAGCGGGACACAGCTGGTGACGCCTCTGAGTCAGCTCTGCTCAAGTGCATCGAGCTCTCCTGTGGCTCAGTGAGGAAGATGAGAGACAGAAACCCCAAGGTGGCAGAGATTCCTTTCAACTCGACCAACAAGTACCAGGTCTGCTTGGGTTGCCAGGACAGAGGAAGAGAGAGGAATATAAATGGGTGAGGGTGGACAAAGCCAAGGGGAATCATCACTAGGAAGAGTGGGGGTGTCTGAGGGTCACATTCCCTCCCCCTACTAAGCCCCCCAGGACAGCTCATATGACTGCATGTCTGATTGCAACTAGCCCCAGCTCCCAAACCTTACTCCAGCCCTTACTACAATCTCACTCTCTCAACTCTTCTTCCCATAGCTCCGCACCCTCTGGCCTAGCCTTCCAACTCTTCTACCCCAGTCAGTGAAACCATAATTCTGTAATTCCTTTATGGTGCCCCTTAGCCTTTAGGCACCTGTTAAATGCCAAGAATGCAATCTCAGCATTCCTTATTATCCATAGAGGTAAAGCCCCATGAGGCCAGGTGGTGGTGGGGATGCCCACTGTGCCCCTAGCATAGTGCCTGTCTTAACCTGACCTCAATAAATATTTGTTGAATGAATGACTGTCCTACGGAGGTGGCTCTCAGGTTACAAGTGTTGGAACTGTGAGGTATAGACACCCCCCTGCACAAGGCGATTCTCTTTGCTGACAATCTTTGATGGGTTGGGGCTACTTTTCTAAGGTGGTTTCCTTACCAGCTGCTGCTCTATGCCGCGCTACCAAGACAAGTATGGCCCTCTCTGTAACTGCCTGTTGTCTCTCCAGCTGTCCATCCACGAGCGAGAAGACAGCCCCCAGAGCCACGTGCTGGTGATGAAGGGGGCCCCAGAGCGCATTCTGGACCGGTGCTCCACCATCCTGGTGCAGGGCAAGGAGATCCCACTTGACAAGGAGATGCAAGATGCCTTTCAAAATGCCTACATGGAGCTGGGGGGACTTGGGGAGCGTGTGCTGGGTGAGAGGCCAGAAACAGGAGGCCCAGAAGGGGATTCCCAAGCTTCTGCGGCATCCCTGGGGTGAGGGACTGTGGGGGTGTCTAGGAAGCCACTCTGCGGATCTCACTGCTCCCTTCTGTCCCCCTTCAGGATTCTGTCAACTGAATCTGCCATCTGGAAAGTTTCCTCGGGGCTTCAAGTTCGATACGGATGAGGTGAACTTTCCCACGGAGAAGCTTTGCTTTGTGGGGCTCATGTCTATGATTGACCCTCCCCGGGCTGCTGTGCCAGATGCTGTGGGCAAGTGCCGAAGCGCAGGCATCAAGGTACTGGCCTCCCTTCCTCCCCTCCATCCTAGCCTCCCTCATGTCAGAGGTCAAGGAGCTGCAGTGGCTGCTGCCCTGGAAAGGCCCAGGCCACGGTAGCCTCCTTCCCACTGACTCGGAGAAGAAGCTGTCCATCTGCAAGGAAAGGCCCACCCCTGCCTTGGAGCACTCACGCTCATCCCTTCTGCTCAGAGAGGCCAGTGTCCCACGCCCCTCCTCTCCCTCCCTGGCACAGCTCATTGTCCCATCTGCATGTGCATCCTTCCATTCTGATTTGAAGCAAAATCTGGCACTCCTATCTTGGAGACCTAGTTGTCCTACCCTTCCCAACTACTGCCCACCCTCTCTGTCAACTTAGGATGGGATTAACAGGCTCTTGTATGCTCCTAGTGGCTCAGCCCATAACCTCACAGAATGCCTCCCACTCAAGGTTCTCTTGTTCAACTATGGTTGCTTCTCACTGACCACTCCCTCCTCTGTGCTATGTTTGTTCTTCATTCAACAAATATTTATTGTTTACTGTGTTTCAGACACTGTGCAAGGTGCAAACTCTAGCACCTTGCACAGTGCCTCATACATAATAAACAATTTGTGTCACATGACACATCCAGATGGGACAATGAGCTGTGCCAGGGAGGGCACATATAAATCAGGCACTATTCTAAGCACTAAACCTGTATGATTTCATTTAATCTACACAACAACCCTGTGAATAAGCACTAGTATTTTTGCTTTTTTACAGAGAGGGAAACTGAGGCACAAAGTAACATGCCAAGGCCACACAGCTAGTGTAAGTCATAGAGCCAGTACTTGAACCAAGGCAGTCTGCTATTTCTTAACTATCATACCAGGAGACTTGGCGCAGTGGGTATATGTGGTTTCTGAACCCCATAACCACTCTGTCTCCAAGGCAGGCATCATTATCCCTGTTAAAAGTAAAACAAGGCTGGGCACAGTGGCTCCTGCCTGTAATCCCAGCACTTTGGGGGGTCCAGGGCTGGTGGATTACCTGAGGTAAGGAGTCTGAGACCAGCCTGGCCAACATGGTGAAACCCCATCTCTACTAAAAAAAAAAAAAATACAAAAATTAGCCACATGTGGTGGCAGGTGCCTGTAATACCAGCTCCTTGGGAGGCTGAGGCAGGAGAATCGCTTGAACCTGGGAGGCAGAGGTTGCAGTGAGCTGAGATTAGGCCACTGGACTCCAGCCTAGGCGACAAGAGCAAGACTCCATGTCAAAAAAAAAAAAAAAAAAAAAGTAAAACAAATGGAAACTGCGAGTGGGTAAGTCTTTTTCCCAAAATAAAACTGCCAGTAAGCGATGGACTCGGACTATGAAGCATGGTCTGCTTGACCGGAAAGCCTGAGCTCCTGCTGCTTGGCCAGGTCCCTCCTCTGTGATCAGAACCATCACGGAGGCCCGGGCAGAGGACCTCTATGGGAAGTCAGCTCAGGGAAATATTAATTCTGCCTCAGAGAACTGGACGATGTTTGACAAAGGGAGTGATATTTGAGCTGGGCTTTGGAGGTCAAAGAGTATTCTGCAAGGCAGCGAGGGAGAGGAAGTCATGTCAAGATCAGAGAACGGTGCGTACCCTGGCGTGGCTAGACTGTACAGGGCATGTGTAGGGGTTGGCAGGGGAGAGGTGGCAAGGAGCACTGGGGGTTGAGACTGGAACATTGAGTCAGAGCCAGTTGGAAGGACTTGGCTTAAATGCCAGACTTGGGCTTTCTCCTGCAGGCCACAGAGAGCCACCAGTGTCACAGGGGAAGTTGAGCTTTTAGGAGACTACCTGGGTTGAAGAAGGACTGGATTTGGGGAAGAACTGGAGTCACAGAGAGACAGGTTAAGAGGCCATTGCTGTAGTTCAGGTAAGGAATGATGACCTGAACTGAACTAGGGCAGAAACAAAGGGAGTGGAGAGGAATAGCCATGTTTGAGAAATGTTTTGAGAACTTGGTGACCAAACTGGATATGGAAGGTGAGGAAGATACAGGAGAGAAGGGGACAGAATGATTAGAGAGGACAACATCTAAGGTAGGGAGCAGTAGGAGGCTTGGTAGGGTGGCGGGAGTAGAGAAAAGGAGTTCAATGTTGACTTTAAGCTTGAAGAGTCTATAAGATAACCCAGAACAGACAGATGTTCCAGTGAACATTGGAGTATGGTTTAGAGCTCATGAAAGATGGTCAGGACTGGAGATTTGAATCTCATTAGCACAAGGGTGCAAACTAAAGGCTTATAGTATGTTTTATTACATTGCCCAGGAAGAGCAGACAGGTCAAGTGAAGGGAGGAGAATGAAACCCTGTGCCAAACCAACATTTAGGCACAAGAGGAACCAGTGAGGAGGGGAGAGGGTGGTAGGACCCAATACCATTTGATCTTCATGACCACCTGGAAAGGCAGGAATCATCTCTGCATTGTGCTGAGACCACAGTGCTTGACTTGCCTAAGGTGCTGTAGCTGGAGAAGGTCGATGTTTAAACTTGAGCCCCTCATTCACCTCCAAAGCCACTGCTTCTTCCATCCTACCAGGCTGCTGCCCTGAGAGGCTGGGAAAGAGCATGCAGAGGAGTGGAGGGAAAACAGGAATGGAGGAGTATGTGGAAGCCATGGGAGGGCAGGGTTTCAAGGAGAAGAGGTCAACGGTGCCAAATGCCTCAGAGGGGTCAAGTAGGATGAGGACGGCAAAGACACTTTTCATTTTTCAGTTGAGAGGCCCATGTGGCCTTTGGGTGGCAGTTTCAGTGAAGTGGTGGGAGTGGAAGATAAGGCAGTGGGGACCATGGAGGCTTCATTTTCAGTATCCATAGGACTTGCCCCACAAGCCCACACCTGCAAATGCTATCCTAACCCAACTCTGCTCACCTCATAGCCTCTTGGTCCGTCAGATGCCAGCCACCCTCCCCATCCCAACTCCATTCACTCTGCAACAATAGCAATGAACATTATGGTGAAGGTAGGGACCAACGTGCTCACCAGGGAGGATGTCAGAGGCAGATGCTCAAGGTGGTGGAGGCAGGAGTGTTGTCTCCATCTTATTCCTGTTCTGTGCATTACATTGCTGCAGTGATCAATATTTGACACTAAGAACCTCGTGTCCTATTTCCAGGCCCCTGTGCATTTGAGCAAATTGTAGCCCCTCTCTAAGTCTTGGTTTCCTCATGTGTAAAATAAAGGAGTTGTTAAAGGGTCCTTCCAGCTCTGACTGCCTTGAATCCCATGAAATCCAAAATCCTAAAATAATCTCCTAAATAATCCTAAAGATTTGAGGCTTCTCTTCCAGGGGATCCTCATGAACTTGTTACTCTGTTATGGATACTTTCCTGCACTTAAGCAAACTATCTCTCTCTAACTCTCTGAACATAACTCAACTTGCCATTATCTTTCCTCCTCACCCACCCACTCAAATTCACACACACACACACACACACACACAAATCCCCACCCACCTCACATATACACACATCCCACACACACACATAGACACACACAATCCCCACCCCCCACACACACACATCCCACACACACACACCCCACACACACACACAATCCCCACCCCCTCACACACACACAATCCCCATCCCCACACACACACACCCCACACACACATACACACACACACCCCACACACACACACACACACCCCACCCCAGCCCCCCCGCCCCCCCCCACACACACGCCATTATTTCGGCTGGGATCTGCCAGCCCCAGACATCTCACTATCTAGCTTTCTCTTACTTTGGGAGAGGGATAGGAGGGGGTTAAACCCTTAATACTACTTTCCTTTTGTCTCCTCTCCTTCCCACTAGGTGATCATGGTAACCGGGGATCACCCTATCACAGCCAAGGCCATTGCCAAAGGCGTGGGCATCATATCAGAGGGTAACGAGACTGTGGAGGACATTGCAGCCCGGCTCAACATTCCCATGAGTCAAGTCAACCCCAGGTGAGGCCTCTGCAGGAAGCCCCTGCCCCCCCAGTCAACACGTCCTCTTGCACAGAAGGCTTGGGTGTCCCCTGGGGGTATTTGGACAGCATCTCTGGGACCTTTATAGGCCTTACCTCTGACACTATTGTGACTGGTTCCTCAGCCCTGAGCTTGTATCCAGGCTGTGCCACCGAATACCCGTGTAACCTTGGAGATGTCACATTCCCTTCCTGAGCCTCCATTTTCTCACCACAAAATTAGGATGCCATCTCCATTGCTGTAGGAGTGGGATGTGAGTAAAGAAACTAGCCCAGGGCCTAGCAAACTGCGCTTACAACTGTGACGATCCCATGGTGAGGATTTAGAGTCACATCCTCAAAGAGAAATGGGGGAAGTGAGTACTGAGGAGAGGAGAACTGAAGCAACAGGGGAAGCAGCCTCAGCAGGGAGCCTGCAGGCCACGGTGGTGAGGAGAGGCAGGGGGCAGGAGGGGCTGGTACAGGTGCCAGGGGTCAGCTGTCTCTGCTCCCACCCACCCTCCAGAGAAGCCAAGGCGTGCGTGGTGCATGGCTCTGACCTGAAGGACATGACATCGGAGCAGCTCGATGAGATCCTCAAGAACCACACAGAGATCGTCTTTGCTCGAACGTCTCCCCAGCAGAAGCTCATCATTGTGGAGGGATGTCAGAGGCAGGTGAGCACAGCCATGGGAGGCAGATGACAGGCAGGGACTGAGGAGGCAGGGACAGGGCCAAGACAAGCATGGAGTGAGGGGCGAGGAGCCAGGCTTGGGCAGGGGTTTCGTCCTCAAGTGTGGCCGTCTTCCCTCCAGGGAGCCATTGTGGCCGTGACGGGTGACGGGGTGAACGACTCCCCTGCACTGAAGAAGGCTGACATTGGCATTGCCATGGGCATCTCTGGCTCTGACGTCTCTAAGCAGGCAGCCGACATGATCCTGCTGGACGACAACTTTGCCTCCATCGTCACAGGGGTGGAGGAGGGTGAGGAGGCTGCATGGGCTGGGATGGTTCACAGGATACTGAAGCCAGCACTTCTGTTCCCTGTCCCTTTACCCCAGTTGAAGAATCATTCCACAACTCTAGGCAGCCCAGCCCGCTTTAGCTTCCCTTGAACACAAAATCTTCCTCTCTCGGGAAGACAGGCAGCCATGCTTCAGGGGCTGGGGGTGGGGAAGAGTCCCTCTGACCTCCCTGATGCCCTCAGAATCTCCCCACAGGCCGCCTGATCTTTGACAACTTGAAGAAATCCATCGCCTACACCCTGACCAGCAACATCCCCGAGATCACCCCCTTCCTGCTGTTCATCATTGCCAACATCCCCCTACCTCTGGGCACTGTGACCATCCTTTGCATTGACCTGGGCACAGATATGGTGAGTGCAGGAGGTGGAGGAGGGGACAGGCAAGGCAATCGTGATGGCACAGTGGCAGGGAAGAGAGGTGCACTGGGGCAGTGGCCCCAGCTGTGGGGGTTGCAGGAGACAGGCACAGGCCTGGAAGACAATGGGGTCTGAATACACGCTTTTTTAACTGCATCAAAGATCGTCACTGTCGAAGATCAATTGCTCCTGTCATCTCCTACATCCCTTCAAATGCCCTCCCTGCCCCATTTCCTACCCCACACAGGTCCCTGCCATCTCCTTGGCCTATGAGGCAGCTGAGAGTGATATCATGAAGCGGCAGCCGCGAAACTCCCAGACAGACAAGCTGGTGAATGAGAGGCTCATCAGCATGGCCTATGGACAGATCGGTGCGCCAAGCCCTGGGCCTCAGGAGGGAACCCCAATAGGGTTCTTTTCCCAGCTTTCAGAGGAATGAGCCCCAAGCAACATTCCAGGACAGGGGCCAGCTACCCAAGGGTCAGGGACCTCCATCTCTGGCCCTGAGGGGCTGTGCCTCTTCTGCTTCCTGCTCTGACCTGGCCCCTGCCTTTGGCCCTCTACCCACAGGGATGATCCAGGCACTGGGTGGCTTCTTCACCTACTTTGTGATCCTGGCAGAGAACGGTTTCCTGCCATCACGGCTACTGGGAATCCGCCTCGACTGGGATGACCGGACCATGAATGATCTGGAGGACAGCTACGGACAGGAGTGGGTGAGTGGTGCTGTGTAAACACAGTGCACATGTGTGAAAGTATGGGGAGCTGAATGCCTGGCAGGAGTGGCCAGTGGTGGCCAACTGGGACTGGGGCTAGGGGTGGATCAGGAGAAACCGTGCTACCTTCTGGTCCTACCCTTTCCTCCGACACTCTCATCTGTCTCTGCCCACCCTCCCTCCAGACCTATGAGCAGCGGAAGGTGGTGGAGTTCACGTGCCACACGGCATTCTTTGCCAGCATCGTGGTGGTGCAGTGGGCTGACCTAATCATCTGCAAGACCCGCCGCAACTCAGTCTTCCAGCAGGGCATGAAGTGAGTGCCCACCCCCACAGCACCTACCCACCCAGGCTCTGGGCACACTCACCAACCCACACAGGCCAAGCTTCCAACTCAGCCCTGGCCCAGAGCTGTAAGGAGGGCATCAGATTTTAATCTTCCATCTGTATATCCATAGATAGGTTTCATACAGAAGAGAGAAGCCATGCTTCAGGCTCCTAATTTTGCATTTTGTTATCGTCTCTCTCCACCTTCCTTCTCTCCCTCTCTCCCTCCCTTCTTTCCCCCATCTCCTACTTGAGTGCCACCTGCTCCTATCCTTTGCCCAGCCCTAAATCCAGTGTCTTCTGTGCCCACCTCTCCCCTGGCCTTCTGCAGGCAGCCTAGTTTATAGCTCTTGCACTGTGATTCTGGAGGCCACATGCTGCCGAGGGTCAGGTTCAGTACTTCTTGCAGTGTGAGTTACAACGTGCCAGGCACTGTGCTAACTGCCTAACACATTGTTTAGCCTCACGATAGCTCTATGAGGTGGGTATTACTGTTTACGTTTCATGGATAAGAGGCCCCAAACAGGTTAAATGATGTGCCCAAGGTCACCAAGATGGTAAGTGTTCACCAGATCTGTCTCTAAAACCCAGCCCTGGCTACTACCCAACATTTCTGCGCTCGCACCATCTGGCACTGTTTGGAACTCAGTAATGACTGTGATTCTAGTATGGGTGGTGGTTGAGCACTGAAGGTTTCATGCTGGTTCCTTTTATTTTCTCCTACCATAAACAATGGCAACAATTCCTCGCATTGAGCTTGTCAGAGTTTCTTAGTTTGGGGCTGGGGAGGGTGGGGAGAAGATGCCAAAGTGAAGTTAATAACACTTAAGATCCAAGGGAGAATAAAGTGAAAAGCCTGTTAGATAAATAAAGGTAATATGAAGCAAGGAGATTCCAGGAAGCTAAAAATACTAATGGGAAAAAAATGCAATTTGAAGAGAACAAGGAGCAGAGAGTCTAAGAAATTGGGTATAGTTCTGGGGCCTGGGACTTGCTTTGCACTGCAGGGACGACACAGGAAGGTGGGAACATGGCCACAGTGGCTACATCCAGCCCATCTTAGAGGCAAATGGGAAAAATGGCAAATGAAAGTCGGGCTGGGTACAGAGGAAGAGTACTAATACCTCAACATGCCTCACCTTAGGTCCCTGGGCCACTGGGGATCCTCAGAGATGCTATCTGCCTTATTTTGAAAAGCTTTATGAAAATAAAGCACTCACCTATGAGAAGGCAACCAGGCTTACTAATGTGTCATCCTTATGCAAAAGCCAAGAGCACATATCATGAAGTGGTGATCGGATGCTGATTCACAGTTCTGTTTGGAAGCCATGGATAGTTCTAATTAATTTTAAATGGGGAAATGTATTCAATACTTATTCACAAATGTAGCTTGAGAGACAAACAATTAAATGTGGCTTTACAGAAGAAAATAAGGAGGTCCTTAGTGAGTGAAAATTTGGAAATCACTGGCTTGAACCAAAAAGAGGTACCTTGTGCAAGATACAAAAGATGGAGTAGCCGGGAACAGTGGTTCACACCTGTAATCCCAGCACTTTGGGAGGCTGAGACAGGAGAATCACTTGAGCCCAAGAGTTTGGTACTAGCCTGGACACATGGTGAAACTCTATCTCTACAAAAAATATAAAAATTAGCAGGGCGTGGTGGCAAACACCTGTAATTCCAGCTACTGGAGAGGCTGAGGCAAGAGGATCACTTGAGCCCAGGAGGTGGAAGTTACAGTGAGCTGTGATCGTCCAGCCTGGGCAACAGAGTGAGACTCTATCTCAAAAAAAAAAAAAAAAAAAAAGTGGAGTAATAATGTGACTGAACATTTTCCATGTTTCAGAGCTTTTCACATGTTATCTCCCTTAATTTTCCCAACCACCCTATGATAAAAAGGTAAAATCTCCATTTGATAGAGAAGGAACGTGAGGCTCAGAGAAATTCAACATTGCCTGCAACCCAATGCTAGTCAATGGCAGAACTGGGAACAGATGCCACCTGTCTGACTGCAGAAACTGCCCTCAGAGCCTCCTTATTCTATCCTGCTTTTCAATTCTGATAAAGTGAACATATATTAACCACTTATTATGCAGTGATCCCCTTTACATTCTCTGAATTAAATATCTATGATGAAACCACCACCAGGAACTGTGGGAGATGCTGAGATGGTAGAAGACATACATGGGCCCTGCACTGAAGGAGCCTTCAAGCATCTTGCTGGGGAGACGACACTTTCACGGGCCCTGTGCCTGGAGCAATAACAAGATCATGAGACAGGCCCCATGTTGACCACCGTACAGAACACGTCACCCAGCACCTAGAAACAATTATTTAATGAATGAATATACGTGCAATAGACAACATTCGGAGGTAAACTCAGTAAGCAGAAAAACAAATAACATCTTCCTTTGGTTACATAAAGCATGAGAAGAGGCTGTTGGAAGAAGACATGCGACTATGTCATTTAGAATTCTCTCTCCTCTTTCCCTTGCACCCCAGGGGTATCCCAGGATCTCTGCCTCCTTGATCCCCCTTCACCTGCCACCCTCCTTTCTTTGCCTTTCAGGAACAAGATCCTGATTTTTGGGCTCCTGGAGGAGACGGCTTTGGCTGCCTTTCTCTCTTACTGCCCAGGCATGGGTGTAGCCCTCCGCATGTACCCACTCAAGTGAGTGTCTCTTTCGGGGGACCTGAGTAGTCATACGGGGGGCCTTCAGCCCCCTCCAGGATCCAAGTTCTGATCGATTTGAATGCTCCTTTATGTGATGGCCACCAAGCCAACCTCTGATGCTCCTGACACTCTCCTCCATTGCTTTCAGAGTCACCTGGTGGTTCTGCGCCTTCCCCTACAGCCTCCTCATCTTCATCTATGATGAGGTCCGAAAGCTCATCCTGCGGCGGTATCCTGGTGGTAAGCCCCTCTACATCCCCTCCAGCAAAGTGCAAGCCCCACCACCAGCTCCTCCCTCCAGGACCACACGCAGACTCCACTCCCACTACTGGTTCCTGCTCCTGTTCCTCAACACCCTCAGGTCCTGGGGTCCCAGGTCCCAGGTGCCCTGACTCTTTCGAACCTGTTGTCTCTGCCCTCTTCCCATCAGATTCTAAGTCCCGCCTAACTCACACTTGGTCTCCGAGGCCCTCCACCTTCCACCTGAAACCACAGAACATCAGAATTAGAAGGGCCTTTCCAGGTCACCTAGTCCCACATCCATATTTTACAGATAGAGGAGGCTCAGAGGTGAATCTGTTCAGGGTCGTAAAACAAAGAATAGCAGGACTGGTACTAGAACCCAGGCCTCCTGATCACCACGCATCAACCGACAAGTTATTGGTTTTCCTACAAGCATTTTTTTTTTATCACTTAGTAGAGGTTAAAATATGATGGCTTACAAACCAAATACTGTCCAGGAATACTGTTTGGTTGACCTGTCCCATATTTTGTGTGTGTGTGGGGAGGAGGGGGGATTAATTGGTCCGATATAGAAAATTTAGGGTCTTTCACATAAAATCTGAATTCGACTTCTCCTAAAGATCAGAAGAGCTGTTAATCCCATGTCCACATCTCTGCACAGCAATAATGGACAGCTGCTCCCTTAGACTCTCATTCGTTACCGGAAGAGGCCCTGCGAGCGTTTGCATTTTCACCCCCGACCTATTCTGCCCCAGCCTCCACTGTGCTAAATACAAGTCTCCCCTAAAGGCAGGTTCACCCTCCCTTCCTTTAACCTATGGCCCCAGCTCACTGGACCTCCTTCTCCTCCCTTTCACATTCCTTTTTTTTTTTTTTTTTGAGACAGAGTCTCACTCTGTCACCCAGCCAGGAGTGCAGTGCAGTGGCACCATCTCAGCTCACTGCAACCTCCGCCTCCCGGGTTCAAGCAATTCTCTTGCCTCAGCCTCCAGAGCAGCTGGGATTGCAGGCGCATGCCACCACGCCCGACTAATTTTTTGTATTTTTAATACAGACAGGGTTTCCCTGTGTTAGCCAGGAGTCTCAATCTCTGCCTGCTTCAGCCTCCCAGTGTGCCGGGATTACAGGCATGAGCCACTGCACCCGGCCTCCTTTCACCTTCCTAAGCCACTTCCCTCAGTGCCCTTCACCAGGCTTCTCCTTCCACCTGGCCTCAGCGACCCAAGCCCCTAGGAAATTGATCTCTTGCCTCCTTTTAAGCTCATGCTGCAATCTCCACTCCCAATCTCTCTAACAGGCTGGGTGGAGAAGGAGACCTACTACTGACCCCATTGGAAGAAGAACCAGGCATGGAAAGATGGGGAGCTCTGGAGGTGTTGTGGGGATGGTGATGGAGAGGGATGGAAATTATGGGTGGCATTGGGTGGCAACATTTGGGGAGAGATAATGAGGCAACTCAGCAGGCTAAGTTGTGGGGTATATAAATTGGGGTGATGACCCCATGGACCTAACTGTGAACAATCAGATTAGACACTATGTGTTAGAGTCTCCGCCACCAGATCCTTTTCCATCCCACTCCACTATGTTGTCTATTTTTTCTGAGGAATTAAGGGTTACCCCACCCTCCCCACTCCCATCCCTTCAACCCCACTTCCTACTGTAATAGATCAGCATCCAAAAGCAGGAACCCATCTAAACCAGAAGGAAGCCCTCTCAGATCACCCCGGCATCACTCCATTTCCCACTTCCACCCCCGTTAGCTTCCTGCAGGACTCTTTCCCTGGCTTCCCCTTCAGACCTTGCAATCACAAAAGGTTCTGCGGGTAAGTGCAAGAGCCTGAGGCTGGAAAAGGCTGACTTGTCTTCCAGTCGAGGCTAGTAAGGGACCTGCAGGGAGAGCTGGGCAGACAGGTGGGAGATGGGGGTAGGGCTGGCTGGAGGAAGGAAACAACAAAGGAAGCGAGGTAGTGCCAATGACAGGACATTTGACGTGAGTCTCCAGATAGATGTCGTGGACTCCAGCTCTATGTCCCGCCTTTTAGAATACCCCACCAGCAGAACAAACTCAGATCTCATCAAGGTCGCAGCAGAGGCAGTACCAGAAGGCAATCAAGAACTTCCAGAAATGCCACACTTGTGTGCCACAGAGTTCCCTGCTGACCCTTGGTTAGGGGTCCTCTTAGTCCACAAGGTCCAGATGTCACTCATGTACTTCATAACAGCTCACCTTCTGTAATACTAAGTCCTCAGAGCTGCATGCTGTTCTGAGAGGGATGGCCACAAGTTCTTTCCCAATCCCTTCCATTCCCTTTCTTTTCATGCCCATCCCGATGAACCTGCATCATTCCCCGGCACTGCCAAGCCAACCCTGGAAAAGGAATTCCCTGGCCATTGGCTAGAATCAGGATGGAGAAGTTCCCAGAACCTTCCTGTCTCCCAGGGACATGTATGCTTCCAAGGACAAGCTTAGGTCATGAACATGGTCAGAACCGTTGGACAAGAGGAAAAATACTAAGAGATTTGCTTTTGCTGGGTGCGGTGGCTCATGCCTGTAATCCCAGTACTTTGGGAGGCCGAGGCAGGTGGATCATGAGGTCAGCAGTTCGAGGCCAGCCTGGCCAACATGGTGAAACCCTGTCTCTACTAAAAATACAAAAAATTAGCCAGGTGTGGTGGCACACGCTTGTAATCTCAGCTACTCAGGAGGCTGAGGCAGGAGAATTGCTTGAACCTGTGAGGCGGAGATTGCAGTGAGCTGAGATCGCGCCATTGCACTCCAGCCTGGGTGAAAGGGTGAGACTCCATCTCAAAAAAAAAAAAAAAAAAATTTGCTTTTGACGTCTTAGGTGGCAGGGCTGTTCCCTCCAGGCAAATGCCCTTCAAACCGACGATCATTGTGCCCACTTTCCCTGGGCTGGAAAGTTGGTTTCAGGTTCCTACAGGTGATAGCTTTCTTTCCCTTACTCCCTATCTAACACTTTTGCTCTGCAGGCAGCTTTGCCCATTCTCTAAGCCTGGCTTAGAAGTTCACTGGGAATGTCCTGTAGAGAGAGACCTAGATAGGTCATGCAAGTGAGAGAGACATCTGAGGAAAATGGAAGACCTAAGGCAGACAGGAAGGAAGCACAAAAGACAAGCATTGGGTCAGACCGATAAACCGCCTCCCAAAGGCTGTCATTTCATTGCACTGGAATTTTGCTTTATCAGAAGCACCTGGAAGTAAGGGAGTCATTGCCTTGGGCCTGGGAATCTAAGTGGGAGACCATATTAATTTGGATCCGATTAATTGGAGATTACTAACTGTGGACAAAAGTTTATCTTTGCACAATCAATAAAAATGGCATTTGTTTAGTAAATTAAGAGCACCAACAATATTGCTAGAGGTGGCATGTTTAGTCTACCGAAAACAATACTTTTCAGGCACTTTAGAAATATCCTTTTAGAAGCAGCGAGTGCATGGGCT
Source organism: Nomascus leucogenys (assembly GCF_006542625.1). NCBI lineage: Eukaryota > Metazoa > Chordata > Mammalia > Primates > Hylobatidae > Nomascus > Nomascus leucogenys. Next base: position 41,346,328 of record NC_044392.1, on the reverse strand, counting down.
AATTATCATCAATCTTTATGTATTTGTTAAAGAAACATCTACAGGATCTTTACTGGTGACCTTTTGTAAGACATTAGTTTGAGGTACTACCTATGTACTTGAAAATAATAAAGTTGCATTTCTTTATGAAAAAAAGAAATCTCTTCCATAATTCAGATTTCTACACTTTATACTTCCCTCCCTCCTAAATCGTGATATTGAAATGTGTGCTGTGGCAGAACTTGGCTTGTAGGGAAAGCAACAAAGAGATAGCAAGTGTCAGGGATGGGAGGGAAATGGTCTGGAAGCAGATGATGTCCGTGGAGAAAGCAAGAGGGGAAGAAGTTAGGTTGCAAAATAACCTACAATAAACTATAGTAGAAGCCTCCTTCCTCTTGCTGATCCCACCCTAAGAGCCACAAGGGTTTGTCCAGGACAGGGAAGGGCCTGTGAGTCTATTAAGAACAAGATCCTCAGGGGCACTTCTGCTTTTTCTGTTCCAGACCAAAATCAGGCCACTCTCGATCTGATGGGATGGGGGAAGGAGATAGTGGGTTGAGGAGCCCAAGAGTCAACACCAATTCACAATCTGTACTTCATGCAGAGCTTTGTCCAGGGTGCTCTCTTTAAGGGGTGGGGGTAAAGTGGATGCAATCCTTGAAATTCACTTGAGTAGTAGACATCAGAAACCATCATGGACAGAATGTAATGCGCAGTAGGGGGGACGCTTGTGTGCTGGAGATGGAGGGGTGGGTGGGTGGGTGTGCATTGCTCCAGGGGGGCCCTGGGAATGGGAGAGAGAAAGACACCAACTCTTACAACCTATGCCAGGATTTCAGAATAACAGTCAGAAGTCAATTCTTGCCCAAGCCATATTGCAGCCCCTTTATTATGACTCTTAACAGTGTCATTAATGACAGTTATACTTAGTAGTGATTATAAGAGCATTAACTGCAGCTCATTTTGTGCCATAACTATGCCAAAATTTTATTTGTATAGTCTCCATTCATCCCACCATGGGGCCTTTATTCTTGATGGCCCCTCTGCCAGGAACACTTTTCCCTAGTTATTCACATGCCTGGCTTTGTCACTCCATTCAGATCACTCCGTAAACATCAGTAAGATCCTCACAGAGGACCTCAAATAAAATGACTTCCTGGAACCTCTTTCTCTGTTCTCTTTGTTTTTGTTCATAAATACTTATTACCTTAAATTTAGATAGAAAGACAGCTAGATGTAATATTTAGAAAGATATACAAGTATTTTGTTGTTGTTTATGCTTTTGTTTGTCTGACTCCTCCATTATAAGTTCCATGAAGAAAGGGACTCTATTTCTTTTGTTCAACACCTTTATCCTTAGCACCTAAAACATCTGACACACATTAGACAATTAATAAATATGTGTTGGATGACTGAAAGGATCCTCACAATAATTCAGTAAGATGGAGACTATTATTATCTCCAATTTACAGATGAGAAAACTGGTGCTCAGAAAGTTAAATTATTATTCAAAGTTTCAAATGTAGTAAGCATCTGAAGCAGGACTCAAACCTAGGCCAGTCTGACTCCAGGGCCTGCCCTCTTAACCATGCCGTGCTCTGCAACTGCAAGAACAGAAAGCCTATGGGCATGGACAGAGCCTGACTAGCCCAATGGCTCAGTGAACTGGGGAGGCTGCCAAGGGAGCCAGGAATTTGTGGACAATGAACATTTGAGCAGCAGGGGCAAGGAAGACCCGTGAGAAAGGGAGAAGACATGATCTCAAAGATGCAGTAGGGGGTTAAGAAAAAGATCCAGGCCAGGCACAGTGGCTCACACCTGTAATCCCAGCACTTTGAGAAGCCAAGGTGGGTGGATCACTTGAGGTCAGGAGTTCGAGACCATCCTGGCCAACATGGTGAAACCCTGTCTTCTATTAAAAATACAAAAATTAGCCGGGCATGCACCTGTAATCCCAGCTACTCAGGAGGCTGAAGTAGAAGAATGGCTTGAACCCAGGAGGCAGAGGCTGCAGTGAGCCGAGATTTTGCCACTACACTCCAGCCTGCGTGATAGAGCAAGACTTCATCTCAAAAAAAAAAAAAAAAAAAAAAGAAAAGAAAAGAAAGAAAGAAAAAGATCCAAAGAGATTTGATGGTCTGCTAGAGGATTTTAGCAAAAAGAAGAATCTTACTATTGAATGTAATCTGAGAAGCTAAGGCCAACTTTTGACCCGGGCAGAAAGTCTTTCCATGGCATTTTCTTTTTATCTGCAGAATAGGAAATGGGATCATGCATCAGAGATAATCAGAGATAGTCACTAAATATTCATAATGCTAAGAACGCAGTAAAAAATAGGAAGAAAGTGGTTAGATCAATATCAAAGGAAGACATTTAATACAAAGTGAGTCTTTCAAAAATATCCTTGGCTCCAGTGAATTCAGTGAAGGATTTTTTGCAAATTCCTCAAAGAATTTCCTTATATTATTTAAAATGTGCTGGAATATAAAAAATTATTTTGTGTTTTGTGTTGCCCAGCCTATTTTATGAGACAAGTACTATTTTGTTAAAATTTTATATTTAATATAGATAATAAATTGACTACCCCAAATGGTGGAATGCAAGGATAGCATATTACAAGGAAAATGTTACAAACGACTAACATTAACTAGACAAAGGATTAAATAATCATTTCAAAAAAGGTTGAGGAGGCTCTCAGTAAAATTCAGTATCTATTACTGATACAAATGTTGGAGGAAAAAGCGTATCAGAAAATATAATCATGGGCCAGGTGCAGTGGCTCACGCCTGTAGTCCTAGCACTTTGGGAGGCCGAGGTAGGTGGGTCACCTGAGGTCAGGAGTTTGAGACCAGCCTGGCCAATGTAGTGAAAGCTTGTCTCTACTAAAAATGCAAAAATTTGCGCAAGCTGGCACGCGCACCTGTAATCCCAACTACTCGGGTGGCTGAGGAAGGAGAATCACTTGAACCTGGAAGGCAGAGGTTGCAATGAGCTGAGATCCCGCCATTGCATCTCCAGCCTGGGGTACAAGAGAGAAACTCGGTCTCAAAAAAAAAGAAAATGTAATCATGTTTAGAGAAGAGAGGAAAGGATGTAGTAAGTCTAGAAAACCGATAACAGCAACTATAACAAATAATTGCAATAAAACATTTGAAATCCTCGATAAGGAGTTTGTGTCTAAAAGTTCTACAAAGGCCGGGCGCGGTGGCTGACGTCTGTAATCCCAGCACTTTGGGAAGCGGAGGTGGGCGGATCTCTTGAGGTCAGGAGTTTGAGACCAGCCTGGCCAACATGGTGAAACCCCGTCTCTACTAAAAATACAAAAAAAATTAGCCAGGCATGGTGGTGGGTGCCTGTAATCCCAGTTACTTGAGATGCTGAGGTTCAAGTATCACTTGAACCCAGGAGGCAGAGGTTGCAATGAACCAAGATGGTGCCACAGCACTCCAGCCTGGGCAACAGAGACTCCATCTCAAAAAAAAAAAAGTTCTAAATAAGCCAGGTGCTATGGTTCACGTCTACAATCCCAGCACTTTGGGAAGCTGACACAGGAGGATTGCTTGAGCCCAGGAGTTTGAGACCAGCCTGGGCAACATAGTGAGACCTCATCTCTACTAAAAAAGTAAAAATAAAAATAAAATAAAATAAATAAATTAGCCTTGTGTGGTGGCCCACGCCTATGGTCCCAGTCACTCAGGAGGCTGAGGGAGGAGGATTGCTTGAGTCTGAAAGGTTGAAGCTGCAATGAGCCATGGTTGGACCACTGCACTCCAACCTGGGTAACAGAGCAAGACTCTGTTTCAAAAATTAAAAATAAATAAATAAAAGTTCTAAATAAATAAAACTTTGTTTTTTAGCGAGCATAACTCCCTAAAAATCCAAGAAATTCAGCCAAAACAAAGCAGCAGCATCAATAACAAAAAAAATCCTAGAAGCAATAAATTCAAAGTTACAGGGTACATGGTATCAGTTTTCAAATAATTAAACGTGTCCCTAAATATTAGGGAGACAGAAAATACAGCATAAAGAGCTCCTATTTACAATAGAATGAAGGCAAATTATGCTCAAGGTTTACTGTGTGCAGCATATAGTAATTATTAAAGAACATTTAAAAGTACAATGAGAGAAATTAAAAAAACATGAATTCATAGAAAGCTAAACTTGACTGCCATTTGGGCAGGCAGAACGTAGTAAAGATAAAAATAAGTTACTATGAAAGAGTCAATTCAATATCAATTAAAATCCTTGCTGCATTTTTATAAAGCATGACATATTGGTTGTGACATTCAGCTGCAAGAGTAATCAGGCAAGAATCTCAGAGGTTTTTTCTAAGTAATTATGAAGCAAATGAATAGATCACTGATGCTAACATATTTACCCCAACAGATTTTAAAACACATCAGACTACTGGCCAGGCGTGGTGGCTCACGCCTGTAATCCCAGCACTTTGGGAGGCCAAGGTCGGCAGATCACAAGGTCAGGAGTTCAAGACCAGCCTGGCCAACATAGTGAAACCCTGTCTTTACTAAAAATACAAAAATTAGCCAGACATGGCGGCACATATCTGTAGTCCCAGCTACTCTGGAGGCTGAGTCAAGAGAATCTCTTGAACCTGGTAGGTGGAGGTTGCAGTGAGCTGAGATTGCGCCATTGCACTCCAGCTTGAGCAACAGAGTGAGACTTCATCTCAAAAAAAAAAAAAAAAAAAAAATCAGACCAAAGTGGCAATTATCAAAACCTTGTAGCATTAAGATAAAACCTGAAAACTCACCAGTCATTCAACATCTATTTAGGGACTATTTGTGGACCAGCTGCCCTGTGCCAAGCACTATCCTAGAAGCCAGGTATACAGCTGTGAAAAAAACAAGGAAGGTCCCTAGGGTCATGGAGAACCAGACAAGTCAACAAGACAAGTCAATCAGACAAGTCAACAGTTAACAGGCAGGAAAATTTCAGAGGGAGAGAAGTGTTGTGAAGACCAAAAGCGATAGAGAGAGGGCTGGCACCGGAGGGGCTGTTTTGGATTTAACTATGAAAGAAGGCCTCTCCGAAGAGGTGGACTTTTGAGCTAAGATCTCTAGAACAAAATGAGGTTTCTAAAAATAATTTCAATTGATTGTATCTCCATAAAGTTGCTTTTGGGCAATCCCCATCTGCAAGACTGAGCTAAGTGTTATTGTTACATAGATGATGCATAGAAAAACATAGGAATTTTAACTTTAATTCTAACCTCGTTCTTAAGAATTTTGTGTTCATCTACATTAAACACAAAGACTGGGAGAAAACATTTGTAATATATATGACAAGGGTTTCCTACAAATCAATATAAAAAAGAAAACAATGGAAAATTGGGCAAATTGTAAGAATGACAATTCACAGGCTGGGCGCGGTGGCTCACGCTTGTAGTCCCAGCACTTTGGGAGGCCAAGGCGGGCGGATCACGAGGTCAGGAGATCGAGACCATGGTGAAACCCCATCTCTACTAAAAATACAAAAAAATTAGCCGGGCGTGGTGGCGGGAGTCTGTAGTCCCAGCTACTTGGAGAGGCTGAGGCAGGAGAATGGCGTGAACCCGGGAGGCAGAGCTTGCAGTGAGCCGAGATTGCGCCACTGCACTCCAGCCTGGGCGACAGAGCGAGACTCCGTCTCAAAAAAAAAAAAAAAAAAGAATGACAATTCACAAAATAAATAAATAAAGTCCAAGACCAGGCATGGTGGCTCATGCCTGTAATTGTAGCACTTTGGGAGGCCCAGGTGGGCGGATCACCCAAGGTCAGGAGTTTGAGATCAGCCTGGCCAATGTGGCAAAACCCCATCTCTACTAACAAATACAAAAAAATCAGCCAAGTATTGTGGTGCGTGCCTGTAGTGTCAGCCACTTAGAAGGCTGAGGCATGAGAATTGCTTGAACCCAGGTGGTGGAGGTTGCAGTGAGCTGAGGTAGCACCACTGCACTCCAGCCTGTCAAAAGAAAGAAGAAAGAAAGAAAGAAAGAAATAAGAAAGAAGAAAGAAAGAAAGAAAGAAAGAAAGAAAGAAAGAAAGAAAGAGGAAAGAAAGAAAGAAAAGAAAGAAGAAAGAAAGAAAGAAAGAAAGAAAGAAAGAAAGAAAGAAAGAAAGAAAGAAAGAAAGAAAGAAGGGAAAGGAGAGAAAGAAAACCAGAAAGCCAGTAAACATAAGAGAAAATGCTCACATTGACAATTTAAAAATGCAAATTAAAACTACAAGATATCAAAGTTCGCTGATTATAATAGTAAAAATCAAGGTCATCTAGCATAATCAAAGGTGTGGAGGGCGGACATTCTTGCATCCTGTTGTTGAGATATAGATAGATAAACCCTTTTAAAGACCAATTGGCAGAATCTTTTAAGATTGTTAATGAGTGTACTCCATGATTCAGCAACAGGAACTGATTCTACAGAAAATGAAGCTCAAGGGCCTAATGATATCTGTGTGCAGGAATGACACTCTAGCAATTTTATTAATGGTTAAAAAAATGGAAAATATCTCAAATCCATCAGTAATGGGAATGATTGAATAGAGCATGGTCAATACAGAATATGGAAGCCTCACAGCACTGAGAAAAATAAGCTTTATGTACATGACAGGTTGGTAGAGAGTTGAATGATTGTTTAAAAGTTGAAAAATATCTCCTTTTAGATATCTATTTGTATAAACATAGAAAAAAGACTGGAAGGACATGCAGCACATTGTTACCAGCAGTAATTTCAGCAGTGGGGAGACTCTGAGTTTGGAGGGAGGGAAGGTGGGGCTTTCAATTTTTATCTTATACATTTTTAATAGAGAAGAAAAATCCAATCTGTTAAAGAAATAGACGATCATTTATCCCAGCTGGGAAGGGAACATTTCTATTTCTGAATATTCAAGGAGGATTGCATCAGCACCAAGATGAATGTTTCCAGATACAGTCATATTTTTAAAAAGCATGCCCAACCAAAATGCAATTAAATAAATATCAGGCCAGGCTTGGTGGCTCACTTATGTAATCCCAACACTTTAGGAGGCCAAGGCCAAGGATTGCTTGAGCCCAGGAGTTTGAGACCAGCCTGGGCAACACAGGGGGACCCCCGTCTTTACTAAAATAAAAAAAAAATTAGCCGGGCATGGTGGCACATGCCTGTGGTCCCAGCTACTTGGGAGGCTGAGGTGGGAGGATCACTTGGACCTGGGAGGTTGAGGCTGGAGTAAGCCATAATCGCACCACTACACGCCGGCCTGGGCAACAAAGTGAGATCCTGTCTCAAAAAGTAAATAAACAAATATCAAACAACAGAATGGGAAAATCTATGTGACATGCATAATTGAAAAATATATATAATGGTTGATAGAAAAGTATAGATGCTTCAGATTATTCTTGGAAGGAGGTAGAATCCTATGGACATGCAAAACATATATACAGTTAATATAGTCAAAGCACTTACTGAGACACCAGAGAAGGTCAATGGAAGAGATAAGTACATCATTTTAAAATGAGAAAATGCAACACTATCACATGGAAAAGCATATTTTTACTCTCACTGAGAAGAGCTGCATATTAATCCACAAATAAAACTTCTACTACTGAATTCAAGTTACCTATTGAGCACATACTATATATGTCACATAGTGGTTTTTTTGTAGAGCACCTTACTTAAGGTAGAAGGCATCCTCTTTTACAAATAAGAGAGGTACAGAGGTTAGGTAACTTGCTCAAAGCCACACAGCTGACAAGTGGAGGAGCCAGGATTGAAATCCACGACTGGTTCCAGAGCCCAAGATCTGATCTATTCTGCTAGCTGATCTCCTAAAATTAAAAGATCAAACCCAATGTTGGTGGAAAAGTGTGCCTTGCTAAAAAACACACTCACACACAGAGTACCTGCCTTTTATTTATTTTTTTTTTTTGAGATAGAGTCTCAAAAACAGACTGGAGAATATTAGTCCAAACTGCAACTGGACGATTTTGTAAGCTCCCTGCTATGGTGTTTGTTTGTTTGAGATGGAGTCACTCTGTCACCGAGGCTGGAGTGCAGTGATGCAATCTTAATTCCCTACAACCTCTGCCTTCTGGATTCAGATGTTTCTCCTGCCTCAGCCTCCCGAGCAGCTGGGATTACAGGTGCCCGCCACCACACCTGGCTAAATTTTGTATTTTTCGTAGAGATGGGGTTTCACCATATTGGCCAGGAAGGTCTCCATCTCAGCCTCCCAAAGTGCTGGGATTGCAGGCGTGAGCCACTGCGCCCGGCCGAATACCCGCTTTATTTTTGAGTCAGCTATTTGGGATACCTTTAAGCCTCCAAAGTCTACAGGACCACACAAGAACTTTGTTCTAGTTCTGCCCTCAGACTGAAACTCTCTCTGTAGCAGGGCCTGCTCCAGTCATCCTCAAACCCAAAGACTGACACTTCTAGGTTCTTGGTTAAAACCTTCATGAGGCCTTTGCAACAGCAGACCTGGACCATCGCCAAGGCAAGACTTCTGGATTCTTGGTTAGAACTTTCACGAGGCCTTTGTGATGCCAGACCTGGGTCATTGCCCCAGCAACCACAGGGCCTGGGACTGGGGGGTTCCCAGGTCCCTGAAGCTCACTCCGCCTCCTAACTCTCACTGCATTTCCCACCTGCCTGTGGGTCCTGCAGCATCTTCATCACTGAGGCACCTGGTTACACTTCACCTCCTGTTTCCTGAGGCCCTCACTGCATTTCCTCACCTCTACCTTTTCATCCTTCCACCCTAGGCTCCTCTCCTCCCTCCTCCCTCGCTCCTGACTCTTCCTCTTCCCAGTGGACGGCTCGAGGACCACTCAGTCTCTCCTCTCTCACTTCCCTTCCTCTCTCTCACCTTCACCACCCAACACCTCCCTCCCTGCCTCTTTCTTTCTGCTCCCTCATTCTCTCCCCACCACTCTCTTCTCGTGGCCCCCTTGCCCACGTCCCCTTCCCCTTTCCTCACTCTCTCAGCTTTCTTCCCACAGTTGAGCTCGGGCAGCTCTTTCTGGGGATAGCTATGGGGCTTTGGGGAAAGAAAGGGACAGTGGCTCCCCATGACCAGAATCCAAGACGAAGACCTAAAAAGGGGCTTATCAAGAAAAAAATGGTGAAGAGGAAAAAACAGAAGCGCGATACGGAGGAACTGAAGAAGGAAGTGGTCATGGTGAGGTCACCCAAAGTGGGCGCTGACAGCCGCCCTCTGAAAACACTCCTCCACCTATCTTTAACATCTTACCTTGAGAACGAAACACACAGGCCAGAGCCACATCTCTTCTCTGTTAGGCTTTGGAGGGAAGGAGAGGGTTAAAAAAAAAAAAAAAAAAAAAGATACACACAGAGAGACAGGGCAGCTCAACAGCAAGGACAGGTATATTGCAGACACCTGTGGAAGTGGGGGACCAGCTTAATTCCACAGTCCACTGCCGCTTACAGGCTGGGGTACTTATAGGGATGGGCGGGAGGGGTCTGGGCTGTATGGCCTGCTGCCTGGCAGGATATCGTTAAGATGTTCTCATGATGAGGTGATTTTTGGCCCTTGTTTCCACAGAATATAATCATGGTATTCCTTGGACCTTTGCCCAGCAGGATGTGATAGGGATGTTTCTTTAGTGGGGTCTTTGTCTTTAATTGGGCCTTTGTCTGCCCTGTGGTCAGGTGGTTAGGCAGGCTGTTTCTCCGGCCCAAACCCCCGTGAAATATTTCACTTTGACCAAGGCCTGTAAAATAGTGGGGAGCTAGGCCGGGCATGGTGGTTCACACCTGTAATCCCAGCACTTTGGGAGGCTGAGGCGGGCAGATCACCTGAGGTCAAGAGTTCGAGACCAGCCTGGCCAACATGGTGAAACCCTGCCTCTAAAAATACAAAAATTAGCTGGGCGTGGTGATGGGCCCCTGTAATCCCAGCTGCTTGGGAGGCTGAGGCAGGAGAAACACCTGAACCCGGGAGGCAGAGGTTGCAGTGAGTCGAGATCACACCACTGTACTCTAGCCTGGGCGACAGAGTGACTCCATCTCAAAAAAAAAAAAACAAAATATAGCAGGGAGCTTACAAAATGGAGCAGTCGCAGTTTGGACTAACATTCTCCAGTCTGTTTCTCCCCCTCTCCCTGGAAATGACCTGGGCCACCCCCTGTCCTTCAATGCCTCTGCTGTCCCCTCAGGATGATCACAAATTAACCTTGGAAGAGCTGAGCACCAAGTACTCCGTGGACCTGACAAAGGTGAGTAAGAGGCTCCCTGAGGAGGCAGAGTGTCTCCAACTCTGACTGTGAGGCTGCCAGGACAACAGCTGAACTAGGAATCCAGCCCCCTAACTTCAAGTCCAATGTTCCCACCCCTCACCCTCTGCCTGGCGGTGTTCCATGGACACTACCTGGAAAAAGCTGAAAATGGTAACTACCCCCAAAGAGAGTTTAGGACTAGATAAGAGAATAAGAATGCTTTAGGGCAGTGCTGGTCAAACGTCTTGTCCTTAGGTCTCCTTTACACTCTTAGAATTTATCTAGGACCGCTAAGAGCTCGTGCTTATGTGGCTTAAGTCTGTCTATATTTACCATATTAGAAATTAAAATTGAGAGTTTTAAAACGTATTTCTCAATTCATTTAAAAATAACAAAAATAAAGTTATCATATATTCATATATATTTTGACAAATAACTATTTTTCGAAACAAAAAAATTAGCAGCATCTTACATTTTTGCAAACCTCTTCAATGTCTTGCTTTTTAATAGAAGATAGCTGGAATCTCAAGTATTTTCTGTATAAAATCTGTTGTGATGTTATACCAGTTGGCCTTCAGAAAATTCCACTATATACTCTTAAGAAAATGAGAGTAAAAAAAGGCAAACAATGATTTAGTATTACTATGAAAATTGACCTTGTGGACCCCCTGAAAGGGTTTTGGGGCCCCTCGGGTGTTTCAGGCAGAGGTTGGGGAGTGGCTGATGGGGATTGGCAGGTTCTACTATCACTTTCATTAACAGGAAAAAGCACATAAGCTTGTGCACAGGAGTGGAATGAGAATCTATGCCTTCATGTTTTTTGTTATTATTCTTTTCTATTTATGTTTTTCAAAAATTTATGGGCCAGGTGCCATGGCTCACACCTGTAATCCAAGGCAGGCAGATCACTTGAGGTCAGGAGTTCAAGACCAGCCTGGCCAACATGGTGAAACCCCATCTCTACTAAAAATACAAAAATTATCCAGGCGTAGTGGCACACACCTGCAATCTCAGCTACTTGGGAGGCTGAGGCAGGAGAATCACTTGAATGCAGGAAAATCACTTGAACCCAGGAGATGAAGGTTGCAGTAAGCCAAGATCATGCCACTGCACTCCAGCCTGGATGACAGAGCGAGACTCTGTCTCAAAAAAAAAGTGGATATGTAGATGTACATATTTATGGTATACATGTATTATTCTGATATAAGCATACAATGTGTAATGATCAAATCAGGGTATTTAGGATACCCATAACCTCAAACATTTATCATTTCTTTGCATGGGAACATTCCAAATCCACTCCTCTAATTATTTTGATATCTATAATAAATTATTAACTATAGTTGCCCTATTGTGCTACCAAACACTAGATCTTATTCCCTCTAAGTTGGAGAGTCAAAGCGTGGTATTAATATGTTATCAACATTAAGTATTATATTTCATCATGACATTGGCCCTGCACATTATAATTATCTATATGTATTTATCTCCCCACTGGAGCACCTTAAGGGTAGGGACCATTCTTATTTGTGTTGGTATCCTCAGCACCTAGGGCCCGAGATAGGTTCTCAAGTTCAAAAAGGTTTGTGAATCGATCCATAAACAAAAACCTTCCTATGTAAGCATGCTAAATGACATCCCTCCTCTGATGCAAATTTTGAAACCTCACCTCATCCAGGAAGAACTTCCAGACTGATCTTCTGAAAGCGTCTTTAGTCTCTAGACCCACCCTGGGGCTCCAAATGTCAGGTTCCCCTTTGCTATGGCTGTTCCTCTTTTCACAGCTCTCTATCCAACCCTATTTCTTCTCTACACAGGGCCATAGCCACCAAAAGGCAAAGGAAATCCTGACTCGAGATGGACCCAATACTCTTACCCCACCCCCCACCACTCCAGAATGGGTTAAATTCTGTAAGCAACTGTTCGGAGGCTTCTCCCTCCTACTATGGACTGGGGCCATTCTCTGCTTTGTGGCCTACAGCATCCAGATATATTTCAATGAGGAGCCTACCAAAGACAACGTGAGTCTGTTCAGCTACTACTAGCCAGCCCTATCTCTGCTTAGCCCCAGACACCTTTTATCTAAAAAGCTTCTGGTCCAGTTCCCTGAGATGCACAATGTCCCCAAAAAACTTGCTGTTCTTTGACAACCTTCCCAGTTGATCCCCAAAGCACTTTGCAGTCCCTTTCTCTTCTCCACAATTTTAACCTCATCTCCTTCCTCCCAGCCTCCCTCACGATCCACCCCCTCCATCCAGAGATTAGCCTTCCCGGAGAGAAGATACAGGCCTTCTCTGACCAGGAATTTTGCTAACGGCTCACCATGGCTCAGGGTTCCTTCACCAGGAAGCCAAGTGTACTGGCCCCACCTCAGATTCTTCTCTACCCCTCTGCTCTCAACTCATTGTTATGGTCTCTTACACCTGGTGAAACTGCTGTGCCCCTTGCAGACTGATTTTCTGAGGATGACGAAGAAGACAAGACCCCACTGATAAACGCTTTCTTTCCCCACCCTCAGCTCTACCTGAGCATCGTACTCTCTGTCGTGGTCATCGTCACTGGCTGCTTCTCCTATTATCAGGAGGCCAAGAGCTCCAAGATCATGGAGTCTTTTAAGAACATGGTGCCTCAGGTAGGATTGGAGTGGGAGGATCTAGTGGGAGCAGGAGCAGGATGTGGCCAAATACACAATGATGAAGTCCCGTGGAAAATTATATCCTACGATGAGTGAGCTGAGTGAGGTTGGTGATGAGGGGGTCAAGGTACTCTATCAGTCCTTAAAAGTACCTGGAAAAGCTGTGAAACCCTGAGAAAGACATAACGTCACCTATGAAGTGCTCTGATCTAGAAGGCAGAATCTGAATCTAAAGAAGAAACACCATACAAACCCCAAATAAGAACATTCTATTTTTTTAAAGAGACAAGTGTTGGTGGGCTGGGAGGGGGTGTGGTGGGGCGGCTGGATTTTTCAAATGTCAATGACCTCAAAGACAAAGGACAGCTGTGGGGATGTTCCAGATTAAACAGACCAGGCATAGTGGCTCACGCCTGTAATCCCAGCATTCTGGGAGGCTGAGGCAACAGGATCACCCAGGAGTTTGAGATGCTATCTCTACAAAAATAAAATAAAATAAAATAGCTGGTCTACATCTGTAGTCCAAGCTACACAGGCGGCTGAGGCGGGAGGATTACCTGAACCCAGGAATTTCAGTCTGCAGTGAACTATGACCAATCTGGGCAAGACCCTATCTCAAAAAAATGATAATAATAATAATAAAAAGAGGCTAAAGAGGCATGACAACTATTCCAAGGGTGGTGGCTCTTGCCTGTAATCCCAGCCATTTGGGGGACCGAGGCAAGAGGACTACTTGAGTCCAGGAGTTCAAGACGGGCCTGAGTAGTATAGCGAGACCTTATCTCTACAAAAAAATTTAAAAATTAGCTGACTGTGCCTGTAGTGCCAGCTACTCAGGAGGCTGAGGTAGGAGGATTGCTTGAGCACGGAAGGCAGAGATTGCGTGCCGTTGCACTCCAGCCTGGTGACAGAGAGAGACACTGTCTCAAAAAAAAGACAGGTACATGGCAACTAAATGCAATATCTAACCCTGGATCTGATTCTGTGCCAGAGGAGAAAGTAATGCTTTATTTTTACTTTTTATTTTGAGCCTTTATTTTAGGTTCGGGGATATATGTGCAGATTTGTTATATAAGTAAACTGTGTGTCACAGGGATTTGGCGTACAAATTATTTCATCACCCAGGTAATAAGCATAGTACCTGATAAGTAGTTTTTCTATCCTCACCCTCCTCCCACCCTCCACCCTTAAGTAGGCCTTGGTGTCTATTGTTCCCCTTCTTTATGTCCATATGTACTCAGTGTTTAGCTTCCAGTTATAAGTGAGAACATAAGGTATTTGGTTTTCTGTTCCTGTTAGTTTGCTTAGGACAATGTCCTCCAGCTCCACTGAAAATAATGCTTTAAAGGACTTATTGGGTCAATTGGCAAAACTGGAATATTGACAGATTAATACAGTAGATTAAAGTATCATTGTGAAACGTACTGAAATTGATAACTACATTGTGGTTATTTAAGATAATATCTTAATTCTTGGGAAATGCACAATGAAGTTTTTAGGATAAAAGATCATGATGTAGGTAACTTACCCTCAAGTAGTTCAGGAAAAGAGTATACACAGAGAGAGAGAAAGGGTGAAAACAAATGACAAAGTAACTGGGGTGAAATGTTAATAGGTGAATCTGGATAAAGGTTATATAGGTGTTCTTGGTACTATTTTTACTCTTGCAACTTTTCTGAAAGTTTAAAATTATTTTCAAGTTAATGTTTTTTAAAGGTACCTGGAAGGAATACGACGGTAGATAGAGGTTCCCAGGCACAGGGCTGGAAACTTGGGAATAGGCTCCACATTTTCCCAATAATATGATCATGTTCCAGGAGTTTAACCCAGGATTTCCTTCTCTCTTTGGTACCACTTAATTCCTTCCTTGGGTAAGAGTTTTGGGACAAAGTGGGAAGTTTTGGAGACTAGGAGTTTAGGGATGGTCGGTTGGCTTTTGCTACCTAACAAACTACCCTAAAACTTAGTGGCTTAAAATAGCAAACTCCTGTTTCTCATAATTCTGTGGCTGTGCTGTTGTCCTGGTCTAAGCTGACCTCAGCTGGGGCTGGATGGTCTTAGATGACCTCATTCACATGTCTGGGCCCTCAGCTGAGATGACTGGGACAGCTGGGGCCTTTTTCTTCGTGATCTCTCTTTTTACAGAGAGGTTAGCTTGGGCTTGTTCATAGGGTGGCAGAGGATTCTCAGAAACAGGAATGCAAGCCCTAGCATGAAAGCACTTTTTTTTTAATTTTTTGAGACAGGGTCTCACTCTGTCACCCAGACTGAAGTGTAGTGATGTGATCACGGCTCACTGCAGCCTTAACCTTCTGGGCTCAAGCGATCCTCCAACTTTAGCCTCCCAAATAGCTGGGACTACAGGTGCATGCCACCACACCTGGCTAATTTTTTTTCAATTTTTGTAGAGACAGGGTCTCACTATGTTGCCCAGTCTGGTTTTAAACTCCTGGGTTCAAGCAATCCTCCCACCTTGGCCTCCCAATGTGCTGGGATTATAGGTGCGAGCCACCAGTCCCAGCCTGAAAGCGCTTTTTAAACTCCTCTTTCCATCACATTCATTCTATGGGCCAAAGCAAGTCACATGGCCAAGCCCAGGTTTAGGGGTAGAGAGATAGACTCCACCTCTTAATGGGAAGAGCGTCAAAGTCACATTGCAAAGGGCTCTGCAAACAGCATCATGGGAATTTGCAATCTGCCAGAGACACCTTCAAGAATGACGTGGTGGGTGATAGTAAGAAAGGGGAGTAAGGAGGGAGGAGACCAGTAACAGAAGGTTTTAGGCTAAGAGCGGGATGGGGAAAGCCAAAAGTTTTGGAAATGATCCTGCACTATCCTCCCATAGCAAGCTCTGGTAATTCGAGGAGGAGAGAAGATGCAAATTAATGTACAAGAGGTGGTGTTGGGAGACCTGGTGGAAATCAAGGGTGGAGACCGAGTCCCTGCTGACCTCCGGCTTATCTCTGCACAAGGATGTAAGGTGAGGGGATGCGGAAAGCTATGTGAGGGACCCAAGCGTGATCTCATGGCAGGGTAGACACCTGGGCTGTTAGAGAAAGTATAAGCTTATTACTCAGAGTCTTGAGAAGTTACAAGTGCAGATTTGATGTTAGAGACAACAGATGTGTAAATTTGTTTCTCTCAGTCTGTCGGTGATGATGTTGGTGACCAGATGAAGACATACGATTTTTGTAAACAAATCTGCCTTTTTTCCTATGCTCACCTTACAACGCATCCCCTCTCCCATCCCAGGTGGACAACTCATCCTTGACTGGGGAGTCAGAACCCCAGAGCCGCTCCCCTGACTTCACCCATGAGAACCCACTGGAGACCCGAAACATCTGCTTCTTTTCCACCAACTGTGTGGAAGGTGAATATCGAACCATAAGTAGCATAGATTCAAAAGCAGGCACCAAAACATAAAGATTTTAATAACTCTCTTCTAAAAGTAGCGGGGTAGGTAAGAGCCAGTAAACAGTCAAGCTTCTCCATCATGAGCTGTATGACCTCTGGTGAAAAGTCAAGGTCATCATTTCCACATTTGCACAATGATGACAATAAAAGTCATTACTCCGTAGATTTTTGTGTGAATTGAGATAATATATGTAAAATGCCCAGCACAAGGCCTAATACATTGTAAGTGACCTACAATTATTAGCTATTATTTTAGCTTGTGAATGGACTATGCTGTATAAGCTGAAAATGGCACAGAAGGGAGGAAAATTGTTCAGCCCTGCTAAATCATTCTTCTCCTAAGGTAATCCCTAACTTCTAACTATTCCCCTATCCAAGAGAAGATATTGGCATTGGAAACTTGAATTACCAGAGGTGCCACTTAGACTTCACCACTTAAACTTTGGCTTTGCTCCTAGAATCTAGGAATCCTTGAACTGGGAGACAGTTCTGGCAAAATGGTAATAAAAAGGGACTGAACATCATTCTGTCAATCTCTCCTTTGCCCTTTCCCCTTAAGGAGGCCTGAAGACTCCATGAAGCACACTTGAAAACCATTATTCATGCTTAAGAACAAATGTTTGGTTATCTAAAAATAGTTCTTTTATTTGTTTTGTGTTTTTTTGAGACAGTCTCTCTCTGTTGCCCAGGCTGGAATGCAGTGGTGTGATCTCAGCTCACTGCAACCTCTGCCTCCCAGGTTCAAGCAATTATCCTGCCTCAGCCTCCCAAGTAGCTGGGATTACAGATGCCCACCACCGCGCCCAGTTATTTTTTGTATTTTTAGTAGAGATGGGTTTTCACCATGTTGGCCAGGCTGGTCTCGAACTACTGACCTCAAGCGATCCGCCCTCCTCGGCCTCCCAAAGTGCTGGGATTACAGGCGTGAGCCACCATACCCAGCCTAGAAATAGTTACTTTTTATTTGAATGCATAGTATTTGTTAAATATTATAAATATTATCTCTAGTTCCCACAATGTGCACAATACCAGATATTATCCCTATTTTACACGTAGCAGACTAAGGTTCAAAGAAATTAAGCACCATATCCAAGAGTACAACTCAATAGAAAGGAGGCGGGTCAGGGATTCTAATGTAGGTCTGTCTCCATATCTCATGCTCCTTCCACAGACCCTGCTCTGCACTGAAAGATTGCTATTTGATTTGAAAATACCTTAAAGAAGAAGAGTAATATTAAGACAGAATAGACTATGACAAAGAATTCAACCAGAAAATAAAATACACATATTAAAAATATTTTAAAATTGATTGGACAGAAGCAAGTTAGCAAGCTTTCCCCAAAAACACTAGATGTCTACTATTAGATTTTAGGAAAAAATTTGCCCAAATTTACCCTTACAAAGTAGGGTTTTCATCAGCTAAGTATATGTTCAGATAGAGGGTATGGAGGACAGTGGATGGTGGCATTTCGGCTGGGAAGCAAGGGTCTGTTTAGATAGAAAATGGTTTTGTAGGAGACTAACAAAACCCAAGATGTGGCCAAGAAGGTGGAGCTAGGTTGAAGGAGCTGGGCCAAAGGACTTTCAGTTGAGGAATTTCTCAGCAATTCGCAGACCGATAGCATTTACCCTAGACCAATTTGCCCTTTAACCTTTACCCTAGACTTTTAACCTTTGCCTTAGACCAATTTGCAAATTAGTAGCATAACTTTAACCTTTACCCTTGCCTCCCATGTCTCATCACCGTAGACCTTGACATGGCTGTGGCACAGACTTCTCTTTGGGTTCTCATGCATCTTCAAGGGAGCCCAAGCTATTTCTCTGGCAATATATGGAAGGTGTATGAAGGAGACAGTCTGGCCTGGGGTGCCAGTTGCTTGGCCTTCTCAGCCTTCCCCGAGGTTGACATCAACCCAACCCCATCTCTAGACACACTGAGATTAATTATTAAATCCCGTTTCTCCAAGCGTGAGGAAACCATAGCAGAAGGAATAAAATAGAAGAATTAGACTAAACCATGACACAAGATATATATGTAGGTGACACCATACACTACCCACCTTCCTCCACCCGACCCAAAATAGGAAACTCCTCAGCATCTCTCAAGTATTTCAGCATCTTCATTCCACAGGACCCAATATATGCCTCTGGCAACCAGTTTGAAGCCCATCTATAGAATGCCTCGGCCTGGGAACCTTTTCAGGATTCCTCCTCCACATAAACACTGACCTGACCTGTCTGCTCCTTGAGTAGGACCCTGCTCTCAGACCCATACAGCTAAAGGCAACCTTAGAAAACGGAGACCACCACGTGCAACAATGTTCATGGGAGCTCCCAGATTAGAGCTGCTCCTACTAAGTCACAAGTATGATTCTATATTGGTCCTACTGGAAACCCTAAGTTCATCTAAATGATGCAAAGAAAGAAACTAATTTTCAAGTGCCTGTGATGTGCCTAACCTTCTTCTAGACTCTTAAAAATATTCAGTCCTCACAGTTTAGTAAGTGCTTTCATTCCATTTTAAAGATGAAGAAGCCTGACTCTCAGCGTTTAAGTAACTTGCCCCAAGGAAAAGAGCTAGTAATTTAGAAAGCTGAACTTCCAGCCCTGAGTCTTTCTGCTTTTAAAATAAATGCAGTTTCAGTGATATGTTGCCTGTCTGAGCGATTCTGGCTCTGATTTTAATGGTAGAAATTTCAGTCATTATGGTAAAGCAGGAAGAATTACTTTAAGAAAAGAATTTTGTCATGCCCCTCATTTCAAGGTGAGTGGCCTGCATCATGTGTGTGTAAAGCCAAACGTGATGTCCAAGCTGCCCTTCTGACTGGGGCAGTGCTAGTGGAGAGGAGAGAGGGACCTTATAAGCACAGAAGCCCAGCTGTTACGGCCCGTGCTACCCAGCAGAGGTCAGACTGGCTCCAGCCAGCAAAGCAGGGAGGGGGCGCAGGTTAGAGCAGGATTTCTCAACCACTCACATTTGGGGCTGGATATTCTTTGCTGTGCGGGACAGGAGGGCTGTCCTCTGCATGGCAGGATGTTTAACAGCATCGCTGGCCTCTACCCACTGCATGCCAGTAGCAGCCTTCTTCCACCCCACTTGTGACAACCAAAAATGTCTCCAAGCATTGCTAAATGTCCCCGGGGAAGGGGGTTGGTGGGTAGGGATTGCCTCCAATTGAGAACCACTGGGTTAGGGGATAAGGAGATGTTGGAACACAGGGCTCTACCAGAAGGGTAACCACTATTCCTGGGATCCAGAAACTCCTCAGCTGCTGAGGGCGAGATAGGAACTATATAAGCAATAGAAGATACTCAGATTAAGTATATAAAGGCCTTCTTGACAGTGAAGGCAATTAGGCAATAAAATTGGGTATTTTTATAGAACTGTGAGATCTCTTCAGAGATTTTTCAGACTAGAAGACCTTTATTTGTATAAACTAAATATGAGGAGAGCAGAACATAATGACCTCTCAGAGGGCCTTAAGTCTCCACTTTGTTTTTGACCATCGACAGCTTCCTCTTTGTAGGAACCAAACCAAACAGCTTCCTCAATTCAGACTTGGCATGTCTTGGGTGACCATCTCTGATGGAAAAAAAGAAACAGCTTTTTTTTTTTCTCTACACTCACACTGAACACAGAACACTTCCGTGTCCAACATGTGTAGACAGTTCTCCCCACCAACAACCAGTTCTCCCCACCAACAAACAGTTCTCCAAAGGACGATGATTGGGTGTCTTATAATTCAATTTAGCTCTGACACAATCCACCTGGAGATAGCATCAGATCCCCCAGGTTAGGGCTCAGCCCCACAAGACAGTCCCTAACTCTAGACCCCAATCGCAAGTCCTAGGTTATGGCCTGGCTATAAATTGGGGTTCCCACAACTCCCTCCTCAGGTTTGATTAATTTGCTAGGATGGCTTACAGAGAACTCAGGGAAACACCTTTCTTAGGTTTACCCATTATTATAAAGGATATTACAAGGATACAGATGAACAGTCATATGGAAGAGACGCATAGGACAAGGCACATGGGAAGGAGCATGGAGGAGCGTCCGTGCCCTCTCCTGTCCAGGCTGCCCTCCAGTAACCCTCCACATGGCTATACACGTAGACACTTTCCAAACCCAGTCCTTTGAGGTTTTTAATGGAGATTTCATTACATAGGTATAATCGATTACATTACTGGCCATTGGTGATCAACTCAACCTTCATCCCTCCTCCCCCCCAAAGAGGTCAGTCCATGAACTGCAAGTTCCAACTCTCTAATCACATGGTTATCTGCCCTGGCCACCAGCCCCATCCTGTGGCTATCCAGGAACCCACCAAGAGTCATCTCATTAGAACAAAGATACTCCTATCACCCAGGAAACTCCAAGGCATTTAAAAGTTCTGTGTCAGACACTCCTACCACTCAAGAAATTACAAAGGTGTCAGGAGCTCTGTGTCCAGAACTGGGTCAAAGACCAAATATTAGAACAAAAGATTCTCCTAGCACCCCTATCTTTAAGGGTTTTAGAAGTTCTATGTCAGGAAGTAGGGGCAGAGACCAATATCTATACTTCTTATCATGTCAGAACATCACATTGCCCTCTCCTGCTTCATCCACAGGAACCGCCCGGGGTATTGTGATTGCTACAGGAGACTCCACGGTGATGGGCAGAATTGCCTCCCTGACATCAGGCCTGGCGGTTGGCCAGACACCTATCGCTGCTGAGATCGAACACTTCATCCATCTGATCACTGTGGTGGCCGTCTTCCTTGGTGTCACTTTTTTTGTGCTCTCACTTCTCTTGGGCTATGGCTGGCTGGAGGCTATCATTTTTCTCATTGGCATCATTGTGGCCAATGTGCCTGAGGGGCTGTTGGCCACCGTCACTGTGAGTAGACAGGGTGGAAAATGGCCTCAGGGCAGATAAACCACCCCAGGGAAAAGGGATCACTAGCATCTCTTTTGTTGTTGAACCTTTCAAGTGCAGAGTCTTCCTGATATATACATAGGTATCAGGAATAATTTAGCTCTCAATATTATACTGATTCCTTCTGCCCATATATTTTGGTGCCTTCTCTTTCCTCAATGAGAGAGGAAGCAAGTTTCAATGGAAAATGCATTGGATTATCAGTCACTGAGAGTGAGTTCTAGTATTGGCTAACTCACTTAACATCTCCAGACTTCAATTTATTCATCAGTTTATGGAAGAAGATTAATTTGGAATTATAGAATCTTACAGGAAAGGACTTCAAAGATCATATAAATTCAACCTTTCAACCAATGCTGAATATCCTCTGTAAAACCCATGAGAGGTGGTTATTATTTCTATTAATTGGGAAGCCCACCCCTTTCTGTCTCAATTCATTTCATTGTTGACTTGCTCTGTTTAAATTTCATTGTGTTAAGCAGAACTATAAATCCCTGTTTGTCCTAAGTTTCCCAGCTGAAGAAACACAAAATAAGTCAATTCTTTCTCTTTTACAGACTAGCCCTTTAGATTTTTGATGGTAGCCATTATATCCCCTCAAACTCTTGTGGTAGCAGGTGAAATAACCCCTCTTCCCTTAGCCATTCTTCCTATGACATGGTCTGTAGGCCACCTGTCTTGATGATCACCTATTGAGGGTATGCTCTAGTTTGTCAATATTCTTAAAAGAGAAATGACAATAATACTTGGGGTGTGTTTGGACTAGCACAAAGGTGTAGAGACTAGTGATATTATGTAAATAAATTATAACCCCTAATCCTACTATTAGAAGTCCATACTTACATAACCACAGCCTAAGAATTCATTAGCTTTTAAAACAATCTTGCCTCACACTTGACTTACGTTGCCTTCACGACCAACAAAAGTCTTTTGGTTTAAATGATTTTTCAAGTCCTTTTCAATGCTGTGATATTATTGTTATCTCCTCCACATTCTTTGTTTAAACTATTGGTCCGCCGGGCGCGGTGGCTCACGCCTATAATCCCAGCACTTTGGGAGGCCGAGGTGGGCGGATCACGAGGTCAGGAGATCGAGACCATCCTGGCTAACACAGTGAAACCCCGTCTCTACTAAAAATACAAAAAAAAATTAGCCCGGCATGGTGGCTGGCGCCTGTAGTCCCAGCTACTCGGGAGGATAAGGCAGGAGAATGGCTTGAACCCGGGACGCGGAGTTTCCAGTCAGCCGAGATCACACCACTGCACTCCAGCCTGGGCGACAGAATGAGACTCTCTCTTGAAAAAAAAAAAACTATTGGTCCAACACCCTCTCCACATCTAGCATCTTATACCACCATAAAAGATTAGCTATCTGTGTGGTCCCTGGAAAGATTGGACTTAAAGAGGTGTGGCCTAAACTTGAATGAAAAAGAGATTGCTGAATAGAAAAGATGCAAAGATCCTGAGGGAGCAGAATATTCCAGGGGGGAATAAAGAGGATCCCTGTCTATGATACCCTGGCAAAGAAATGCACTTTTTTTTGGCCAGGCACAGTGACTCGCATCTATAATCCCAGCACTTTGGGAGGCCAAGGCACGCAGATCACTTGAGCCCAGGAGTTCGAGACCAGCCTGGACAACATGGTGAAACCCTGTCTCTACTAAAAATACAAAAATTAGCTGAGCATGGTGATGCATCCTGTAGTCCCAGCTACTCGGGAGCCTGAGGCAGAAGAATTGCTTTAACCTGGGAGATGGAGGTTGCAGTTAGCCAAGATCATACTCTGCACTCCAGTCTGGGTAACACAGAGTGAGACTCTGTCTCAAAAACAAAAACAGAAAAAGACATTTTTTTTAAATACACTCTTTTTTGAAACTCTTACCATAAAGCACAAACCACAATCACTTTCCTAATTTCCTTTACCACAGCCAGAAATGAAATGTTTAAAGAGTAGGTGGGAACAAAAGGGAAATAAGCACAAAAAATTAAAATAGCATTAAAAATGATCAAATGTCCACAATGCAAAATGGTGTGAGTATTCCATCTCCGGTGTGTATTCTCTCCTCTCTTCTTGGCTTTAGGTGTGCCTGACCCTCACAGCCAAGCGCATGGCGCGGAAGAACTGCCTGGTGAAGAACCTGGAGGCGGTGGAGACGCTGGGCTCCACGTCCACCATCTGCTCAGACAAGACGGGCACCCTCACCCAGAACCGCATGACCGTCGCCCACGTGTGGTTCGATAAGACCGTGTATGAGGCCGACATCACCGAAGAACAGACTGGTGACTAGTGGTATTGGTGGAACAAGAGTGGAGGGATTTGGGGGATGTGATGAGTGAGCTGAGAGAGAATGGTGAGTCCAGACAGAGAGGAGGGAGCCTGAAAGTGGAGTGGAGAAGAGGGAGGTGTGAAGGAAAAGAAATGCTGCTCCTGTGAAGTATCTGGGTGCCAAAGAGGATGTGAATAACCACTTGCTTAAAATTCTCATTCCCTGCTCACAATTCTTCTTTTCTTTCTCCCTAGGAAAAACATTTACCAAGACCTCTGATACCTGGTTTATCCTGGCCCAAATCGCTGGCCTCTGCAACCGGGCTGACTTTAAGGCTAATCAGGAGATCCTGCCCATTGCTAAGGTGTCAGGCCCAAGGGGAAGAGGGTACCTCAGTGTCCAGGGTGTAACCCGCCCTCTCCCAAAAAATCCTCTCCTGGAGCTCAGTAATTTCCCCCCAGGTACCCGCCCTCCCCATTTGTCCCCTCTCCACGTTGCCACAGGTATGCCTCATGCCCAGGTATGCCTCATGCCCCTGGGGCTTACTGTACAAACCCCATCCTGGCAGAGGGCCACAACAGGTGATGCTTCCGAGTCAGCCCTCCTCAAGTTCATCGAGCAGTCTTACAGCTCTGTGGCAGAGATGAGAGAGAAAAACCCCAAGGTGGCAGAGATTCCCTTCAATTCTACCAACAAGTACCAGGTACAGAACCCACAAAGGTAGGAGAATGGTGGTGGGGATGGGCTCATCACTGGGGCAAGGGGAGCTTTGCCTCTGCCTTCAACTTCACCTCTGAGCAGCAGAGGAGCTCAGTAGAACCTGCATCCCAATTAACAGAAGACTCACATCAAGAGAACGTGACAAACAGGTAAAGAGAGGCGAAACAGGTGATAAAGGAAGAGGCATCAGTCAGTCCTACGCAGAGCTCTGAGCTGTGCCACTTGGGAAAAAGTGAGTCATAAAATCCTCTCTGAAATGTCTGTAGATAGCAGAAGCTGGTTGGTGAAAGTCATGTTAGAGTCACATGCAGCTGTTAGGAGGCCCCTCTGTGTCTACTAGGAGATTTGCCACTGCAGAATTAGGTTGCATTTGCAAGACATTTTATTTCATTAGCCATCAAGTATTTCCTTTCACCCCACACTTGACTTGCAGTTCTAGTGGCTGCCAGCGGGTAGGCGATCAGGGGTCTCTGCCTCCATTGGCACATGACCCTCTCCCCTGTGTGTCTTGTATCTTCTTTTCTGATAAGGACGCAAGTCATATTAGATTAGGGCCTCCCCTACTTCTATGTAACCTTAACTAATTACATGTGTTCGTGTTCGTGAAGTTTTTCATTTCCCAGGAACATTTTGGTCCACTCTCCGGGGAGGAGTGGACAAGAGCAGGGGAAACGCTGAGTGAGGGACTGTGAAGGGACAGGAAAGAGAGTATTTCTCTCCAAAGTAGAATCTGGGCAGACTGAAGAGAGGGTTATGGTAGGATGCAGGAACAGTGGCATTATCAGAACTGGAGCTTTGCCAGGAGTGAGCTGAGTTCCACGGGGCAATCATGATTTGCTCAGGGAAGTAGATTCTTCAACTCCATGCATTACTGAAAAGGCCAGACATTCAGGTGTGGGTAAAATGTCTCAGAGAAAATGACAATGAGACTCCCAAGTCTGCTGGTATCTTTTTTTTTTTTTTTTTTTTTTTTTTTGAGATGGAGTTTTGCTCTTGTTGTGCAGGCTGGAGTATAATGGCGCGATCTTGGCTCACTGCAACCTCCACCTCCCGGGTTCAAGGGATTCTCCTGTCTCAGCCTCCCGAGTAGCTGGGATTACAGGCATGTGCCACCGCGCCCGGCTAATTTTTTGTATTTTTAGTAGAGAGGGGATTTTACCATGTTGGCTATGCTGGTCTCGAACTCCTGACCTCAGGTGATCCACCCGCCTCAGCTTCCCAAAGTGCTAGGATTACAGGCGTGAGCAACCGTGCCTGGCCTCTATATAAATTTTTTTAAACTGAATTACTCATAGTTTTACACTGAAAACTGAGCAAGTAAGGGTTAAATAGATCTATCCTTTTTTGTCTCAACTGGTTTTTAGTCAATGTAATAAAATAGGTCTCTTAGGCCCAAATGGCAAACTTATTCCCATTTTTTTCTGATGTTTAGTGGCCTCACTAGTCAGACAGGAATTCTGTGGCTTGGCAGGGCCTTTGACGGCAGCATAGCCTTTAACTGGAAAGAATTAGGTACCTCTCCCTCCATGTGACTCAAAATAAAAGCAAAACACATTCACAACATTTGTTGGGGCATCCAACAAATAGTGACTTTCTCTCAAATGACTATGCTGGTGCTTCTTCTGAGCTACTGAACATGCGGCTCAAATGGCAGACTTGTCCTCAGTGGTTCACCGAGTGTGACAGGCTGTGCTGCTGGCCACCAAGCTCTGGCAGGCACTTGCTCTGGGAGGCCCTCAGTTTGCTGCCTTCCTTAGCTTGCCCTAAAGGTGGAGACTCCAGTCTTTGCAAGAGACATCTCAGACTGCTGGCGGTTTGCAGAGCTTGGTCTGTTTCCCTCTGAGATAAAAATGAAACGAAGAAGATGCTCTGTTCCAGCATTTCCAAACTTCTCCCTCCGTCTCTTTTATTTGTAATTTTCTATCAAGATGTGATTTTCTTCCGTGACCAGATTACTAGTAGGTCTTGCCATCACCTCCTGGGCCCTTCACTTATTCAACACATTTTACTGAACGCTTAGAAAACTGAGCTCTTTAAACCTTTTCCAGCTTTCTGCTTAAGTGAGTTACGGTTCTTCCTCTTAATTGCTTAAGCATATTTTGAATGTAACTGAACAAACGAACAGAACAGTTGTAACCACGTTTTGTGCACTGGTTTCCCACCCTGCTTACCCTGTGGGCAGTACAGTCTGGCCTCCTCTGCACTCCCGCTGTTCCTTTCAATGCATCGATTTTGTTCTCAACAGGCTACCTAGCAGGCATTTCCTGTCCATCACAAGAGGAACCCCACGGAGAGCTCCTTTTCATACATCAGAGATCAAGAGGAAATGCAAAACCCACATTTCTCTCTCCTTGCTGCGGGTTGTCCCCTCGGGTTCATTTCATGAATGTGCCCTTTCCCTCCCCCACCACAGCCACACTAGCTAGCCCCTCTCAGGAGACTTCTCACGCTTTTAGGAGACAGAGCCCCAGGGACTGGAATGACGAACTTATTTTTGGATTGTACTTCACAGTTTTCAAAGTATTTTCTACACTATCTCTTATAAAAACCCAATGAAGGGCCAGGTGTGGTGGCTCATGCCTGTAATCCCAGCAGTTTGGGAGGCCAAGGTGGGCAGATCACCTGAGGTCAGGAATTCAAGACCAGCCTGACCAACATGGTGAAACCCCCGTCTCTGCTAAAAGTGCAAAAAATCAGCCAGGTATAGTTGGCGGTGCCTGTAATCCCAGCAGTTTCGGAGGCCAAGGTGGGTAGATCACCTGAGGTCAGGAGTTCAAGACCAGCCCGACCAACATGGTGAAACCCCCGTGTCTGCTAAAAATGCAAAAAATCAGCCCAGCATAGTGGCGGTGCCTGTAATCCCAGCTACTCGGGAGGCTGAAGCAGGAGAATCACTTGAACCCAGAGGCAGAGGTTGCAGTGAGCTGAGATCACACCACTGCACTCCAGCCTGGGCGACAGAGTGAGACTCCATCTTCGAAAACAGAAACAAAACACAACAAAAAACCCCATGAAGGAGGCAAGGCAGAGGCTTTTATGTTTTGTCGAAGGAACTAAGATTTTGCAAGGTTAAATGGACTGAGCTGAGGTCGTAATGCATTCTTGCTGGCCCCAGAACACAGGTCTTCAGACTCTTTTTTTTTTTTTTTTTTTTTGAGATGGAGTCTGGCTCTGTCACCCAGGCTGGAGTGCAATAGCGCAATCTTGGCTCACTACAACCTCTGCTTCCAGGGTTCCAGCGATTCTCCTGCCTCAGCCTCCCAAGTGGCTGGGATTACAGGCACATGCCACCATGCCCAGCTAATTTTTGTATTTTTAGTAGAGACGGGGTTTTGCCATACTGGCCAGGCTAGTCTTGAACTCCTGACCTCAAGCAATCCACCCGCCTCGGCCTCCCAAAGTGCTGGGATTACAGGCATGAGCCACTACACCTGGCCTTCAGACTCTTTTTCTTTCCTGTCTACTCTGCTGTCTTTCTTTGCCAGCCCCACTCTTTCTGCTCTCTCGCCATCCAGTTGGCAAGGATGCAGGGGGAAAGTGAGAGTATTGGTTCTGCCCCCAGGGAGCTTCTGGCTGAGAAGATAATAGAGATTCCTGTGCAAATAATACTAGGCTGCAGTTTCCTGGAAAAAGGAGGAGGGGCTGGGCTCAACGTGGGGCGAGATGTGACTGGGGAGGGGAGGGAACAAAAGAAATGGGGGTATGAAACACATTGTCTGTCTTTTTACCTTTGAAACCTTCCCCTTCTTTTTGCCCCTGATCCTTGGTCTCTCCTCCTGTCCCATCAGTGCTGCCTCTGCTCTCCCTAGATGTCCATCCACCTTCGGGAGGACAGCTCCCAGACCCACGTACTGATGATGAAGGGTGCTCCGGAGAGGATCTTGGAGTTTTGTTCTACTTTTCTTCTGAATGGGCAGGAGTACTCAATGAACGATGAAATGAAGGAAGCCTTCCAAAATGCCTATTTAGAACTGGGAGGTCTGGGGGAACGGGTGCTAGGTGAGGAGCTTTGAGAGAAGTTTTTAAAAGAATGGCATCAAAATGGTTATTATCCATGGGGTGAGAAATCAAGGATGTTGGGGTAAGCAGATAGGAATGTAGAGTGCTGGATGACTACTGGTCCCTCCCTCTGTCTCTCCAGGCTTCTGCTTCTTGAATCTGCCTAGTAGCTTCTCCAAGGGATTCCCATTTAATACAGATGAAATAAATTTCCCCATGGACAACCTTTGTTTTGTGGGCCTCATATCCATGATTGACCCTCCCCGAGCTGCAGTGCCTGATGCTGTGAGCAAGTGTCGCAGCGCAGGAATTAAGGTAAATACTTGCCCAGCCCAGGAGCCCCTCACCTGTCACAAGTTGAAGCATCTACTAGAAGGCCTTGAGCAGAGTAGATGCTTAATAATCTTAGTTTAATTGAGCCGATTTATGTTTCCTTGGGCTTATGATTTTTACTTAATAGTAAGTTTCCTCTCTAGTTAGAATTCTACTTGCATTGAACATTAGAATCACCAGGGAGGCTTTAAAATCGGATGTCTAGGACACACCCCAGACCGATTTAATTAGAAACTCTCAGGATAGGATCCTGGCAACAGTATTTTTAAAAACTTTCCTGGAGATTCCAATGAGCAGAGAAGTTTGAGAACCAGTGTCCAGCCCAGTGCTTCTCAGACCAACGTGCATGCAGATCCCTCAGGGATTGTTTTGAAATGCAGATCTGGCTTCAGAAGGTCCAGGGAAACCTGAGAGACTGCATTTTTAACGAGCCCCCAGGCAATGCTGTTGCTGCTGGTCTGCAGACCACACTAGGAATAGCAAAGTGCCAGAAGACCTTGTGTAAAATGTGCTGCCGAAATGAGTGTAAAAGGGTGAGGCTAGGAGGGCTGGGGCTCTGGACCAGGCAATAGTGAGAATGAGAGATTGAGAGCTGAAGGATCTTCAATGGGTGTGAGCAGCTGCCCTAAGAGGTATAAAAACTGGAAACCAAAAATCGGTCAGAGCAAGAGTGAAAGTTCAGCTTCAGAACAAACCCAGAGGTAGAAAATCCTCTTTGGTCAGGGTGGGCCTTGAACTTCATGGGATGGCAGCAATAGGATTCTTCATATTCTGAGATGCTCTGTGTCCCATGTTTCCCAGGTCAAATCCTAAGACTCATCATATACATCTTTACAGCTTAGATATAGACACCTTCCCTGCTCATACCTTACATTCTGGATTACCTGTATATTCTGGCTCCTAGACTTGGGAGATTGGAGGTATTTAAGGAGAACTAGGTGTTCTCTGTTGGTTGGAAACTGGGCTTTTAATGTTAGGACTCTTTGTGGACCAGGTTGGCCAGGTTTGTCCCCGGGGGTGTCAGTTGGGGCCCATGTGTGCTTGGCTGGGAGGGGACTTTGGGGAACCCTGGGCAGTGGTTTCCAGGTAGTGATCATTCCTCCATTCCTTCATTCTGTAATTATTTGTTGATGGCTTACTATGTGCTAGGCATTATGCTAGGGCAGGAAACTTTACAAGGAAGCCACCCTTGCAGAGCTCTCAGTCCAGTGGATAAACAGGCAATCACCATACAGAGAAGTGTGGCAAGTGCTGAAATATGGCAGGAACGGAATGCTGTGAAAGCACGCGGCCTGGGTATTCATCTTTGGGTAGAAATGGGACAGGACTAGGTACCAGGTATCCAAAACTAAGCTGAAACCAAGGCTTAGGGTGAGGCCACAGAAAGAAGACAGGTAGAGTGAGAATTTCAATGCACTGGGCCTTAGATGAAATTTTGCTAGGCAGATGGATTATTCCAGACATTCCTTTATTACCACTTGTTCTATGTGTAGGTGTTTCTGTCTTTGCACTTAAGGAAGCAGAATAGCTTCTGGAGCAATTAAATGAAATTCTGAATATAGTCAAATCTCTGGCTTATTCCTGGTAAATCTAGGACCCAAATTGTCCTGTTTTATGGTCTCATGGTCTTGACCCACTCCCAAGGGTTGAAATCACAGTAGCATGGTTTTTGGTCTACACCACAAGTTCTTGGGAATGAGCGACTAAAACCCTTGTTGAAAAAAGCAGTTTTTTTCAACAGAAAAGAGACCGTTTTTCAAAAGGGTCTGTGAGTTCTTAGAGGAGAAAAATGAAGCATCCAGGCTCTGAAGATGATTCTGCTCCTTTTCCCTCCCCTTCCCAACCCAGGTGATCATGGTAACAGGAGATCATCCCATTACAGCTAAGGCCATTGCCAAGGGTGTGGGTATCATCTCAGAAGGCACTGAGACAGCAGAGGAAGTTGCTGCCCGGCTTAAGATCCCTATCAGCAAGGTTGATGCCAGGTGAGATCACTAAAGAACTCAAGATCTGCCATGTTCCCTCCATCCCCAGCCTGCCCCACCCAGATGTCACTTTACTAAAGTTCTTGGAGTCTCCTTCAATAGGTAGGATGTGTGGGGTTTACACTACAAAGTAAAACATAATAGGAAAATAAAGTGAATATGTCAGTGGGTTTTCAAAGGAAGCAAGATGAAGAAAGAGGTAAAGAAACGAGTGGTTGGCAAAAGCGTGGGGAGGGAATAGGATGTGTCAATTTGGGGACAATATAGGGCTGGGGACAAGTGAGGAGACTAGGTTGAAAGAAGAAGCAATGAAGCTATAGTCGAGATTGGCGCCAAGATCCCTGGTGAATTCTCAACACTCAAAACTAGCCTTTTGAAATTATTTTCCCTCAGTGCTGCCAAAGCCATTGTGGTGCATGGTGCAGAATTAAAGGACGTACAGTCCAAGCAGCTTGATCAGATCCTCCAGAACCACCCTGAGATCGTGTTTGCTCGGACCTCCCCTCAGCAGAAGCTCATCATTGTCGAGGGATGTCAGAGGCTGGTAAGGAAGGAAAAGGATCCCCAAGGAAACTGGCAGAACTCCTGTGGCTTAGCCCCGTTCCAAACCAAGCAGAGGAACATGTGGGCTGGGCTAGAGGAGACTCCAGAGAGTACCCCATCTGGAACCTCCATGGTGGCCTTCAGTTTGGGGGCTCCCTGAAAGTTTAAATATCTCAGGAGGAGTGGGAGAAGGACAGGAGCCCTAGATCAAGCATGATTACATCAGGAAACCAGGGATGCAGAAAGCGTACTGATCTTTAGGACTAGTTCTGGATTTGATGCAATAAATTTTTCACTCCCTCTGTCTGGACTTCCTCAGGGAGCCATTGTGGCCGTGACGGGTGATGGGGTGAACGACTCCCCTGCGCTGAAGAAGGCTGACATTGGCATTGCCATGGGCATCTCTGGCTCTGACGTCTCTAAGCAGGCAGCCGACATGATCCTGCTGGACGACAACTTTGCCTCCATCGTCACGGGGGTGGAGGAGGGTGAGGAGGCAGGGTGCCCAGGGTGGAGACTTCAACCTTGGACTCAGGTGGGGGTTGGTGTACATCCCCTCTTTCCATTTTCCCATCATCCAACCTCCATGAGCCTGTACGGGCTCAGAAGAAAATCACTGTAAGACAAAATTTTGCAAATTAGATCAGCTGGTACATAGACCATCACTATCTGCAACCCCTTTTGATGAGCTCGGAGAAAAGTCCCCTTTATTCATTTTATTTTCCTATCAGGGAGACTGAGACTCTGGTATAACATAGTATCTTCATTGTCCTCTCACTGGAATTCAAGTAGGCCCACAGCCAGTTCCAAGATGTAGCCACACCCCTAGGACTATTCCATGCGCCGCAATCTTTGGGAGGGTCACCTAGGAATCTGTTGCCTAAATAATGGTGACACATCAGGATCAGCTGGAGCTTGACCCATGAATTGACTGCATGAGCCCAATTACACACCTTCTTCCCCAGAGAATTGTGAAGAGAATGCCCTCCTGCGAACAGGAGGGACCAAGAATTCTGCATTCCAGGTTCCCTGCTTTCTGCCTGGAGCTATCTTACTAAAACATATGGCAATCCACATCATAATAATGATTACCATTCTATTGAAACCTTGTATAATCCTGACACTTTGCCTGGTATTTTATATCCACTCAATTCAATAAGTTCATTTGAACACTGATTATGTGGGAGACACTATGCTTGATGCTGGGGATACAACAGTAGGGAGAACAAAGACACAAATCCCTGCCCTCATGTAACTTAATTTCTAGTGGGGATGACAGACAATAAAATAAGTAAATTATATAGTATGTTAAAAGAAGATAAGTGCCATGGGACAGACCAAGCAGAGAGTGCAGACAGGGATTCGACCTTTGAAAAGGCAGTCAGAGGTGGATGCAGCAATCTTGCAAGGCAGGAGGAATGAAGCTCACAGAGGTGAGGGTGCCCAAGGTCAGAGCTAGCTATGGCAGAAGATGGGATTTGAACACAAGCCTGTCCCAAGCCTTGTGTGAACTGGCTCTTTCCAGTTCAGCCTTAATCTTGTAAAGGCTTTTATACTGACATTCTCAAACAT
Source organism: Nomascus leucogenys (assembly GCF_006542625.1). Classification (NCBI taxonomy): domain Eukaryota; kingdom Metazoa; phylum Chordata; class Mammalia; order Primates; family Hylobatidae; genus Nomascus; species Nomascus leucogenys. The sequence goes on along the minus strand of NC_044392.1, from coordinate 41,313,752 downwards.
CGCAGGATTAACCAGGCCCAACCAACCCTGCTAATTTTCAGAGATCAGATAACGTTAGCTAGGGTGAATCTAAGAACAAAGAGTACACAGACGGCATGGCTCTGATTAAAAGGCACAAAATTTAGAAACAATACTGGGACCCTGGAGGTCTAGGACCTCCAGACCCTTTCCTGGACTGTGACACTTCTTTGAGGTGGCCTGTCTGTCCCGGAGCTGGTTTGAGGGAGGCGTGTTCTCCCAGGGCTTCTCACAGGAGGTTGACCATCCTCCCCAGGCCGCCTGATCTTTGACAACCTGAAGAAATCCGTCATGTACACCCTGACCAGCAACATCCCCGAGATCACACCCTTCCTGATGTTCATCATCCTCGGTATACCCCTGCCTCTGGGAACCATAACCATCCTCTGCATTGATCTCGGCACTGACATGGTAAGGGCCAAGCTGGTGAGCAAGAGATTCCCAGAATTCTGTCTCCTAAGCTCCCTGCTTTCCACCTGGAGCTATCTTACTAAAACTCATGACAACCCACTTATGACTCAGCTCTCACACCTCCTGCGAGATGGATTGAGGCTGCGTCAAGACAGAATGGTAGAGCTTGAATTACTGCTGGGTTTCCTTCTGAACTTTGTGACCCCTGTCGTCCCCACCCTCCATCCTCCAGGTCCCTGCCATCTCCTTGGCTTATGAGTCAGCTGAAAGCGACATCATGAAGAGGCTTCCACGGAACCCAAAGACGGATAATCTGGTGAACCACCGTCTCATTGGCATGGCCTATGGACAGATTGGTGCGCCCAGAGGAATGAGGGGTGGAGGGAGCAGGGAGTGGTTGCCCCTGCCTGGCAACGTGAGCCATCTCAGTTTGGAAGTCAGGGAGATATTTTCTCAGCAACAAACTGTGCTAGGCCCTGAAAACACAAAGAACCATTCATCTCTGATCTGCCCTTGACTTAGAGTCCAGTACAAAAGGAACAAACATACATAAAATGATAGCAACTCCAAGTGCTAAGTAATGAGTATAGACAGAACATGCTGCAGGATTACAAAGCAAGCAGGCTCACCATGATGAGGATAGCCAGAGAGGCCTTATAGGAAATAGGACTTAAACTTGGTGTAGGAGAGTGGGGTTTAGACTAGTAAGTGTATGGTCAGGTGTGGGAGACCAAAGGAGTGGGGAATTTCATATGGCACAGTTAGAGAAGAGTGAATAAACCAGGTTGGTAGAGCCCTTCGTCTTTATAAAGTAGTGAAAAATAAGACTGTAGACAGAGATATCATTTGTATTGGGGTCAGCCTTGACAGACGTTTGAGAGTCATTAGAAGTCTTTGTTCTTGAGTTTCCAGGTGCAATGGTATTTCAGAAAACAGGGTGAGTGATGAACAGAATAAGATCCTGTCTCAAAAAAAAAAAAAATTGGGAGGGGGAATCAGTGGCCTCTAAAGTCCTTTTTAGTTTTAAGATTATGTGATTCAAAGCTGACTCTGGGTCAGAGTTTAGAAACAAATGTCAAGGCTTGAAGGAAAGTCCCACAGAGATGAGAGATGACAGGCTCAGGCAGCTGATGGCAAGATTATTCCACATTACTCTTCAGACACACACCAGCCCAGCCAGAAGCAAGTCCCAACCCCCAGCCCTCCCCTGGCCTACCTTTTGGGGCCCTTCTCTGAACCAGGCTCCCCTGTCCTGCAACTCTGTCATTCACAGGGATGATCCAGGCTCTGGCTGGATTCTTTACCTACTTTGTAATCCTGGCTGAGAATGGTTTTAGGCCTGTTGATCTGCTGGGCATCCGCCTCCACTGGGAAGATAAATACTTGAATGACCTGGAGGACAGCTACGGACAGCAGTGGGTGAGTAGAAGGGATAAGGTAGGAGCTGAGACCAGTAAGAGTGAGAGTGACAGGGGAGAGTGGGTGTAGCAAATTTTTTAAGAGGGAAGAAGGGAAGCACCACACAAACAGAGCTGATGCCTTTTCTTCAGTCCTGTATGAGCCTTCTCACACTTGCCCTCAGTCTTCAGCCACAACAGTAAATCCTCTTCTGTTTTGCATAGGCTCACTCTGGTTAGCTCCTCCTGTCTGTTGTCTGGCCCTGCCTGTCTGGGTCCTTTGGCTCCTTGGAGTCTTTGTCATATCAACTTTTCTGAGCCGGTTTCTCTTTTCCCAGGTTTCAATCATGATTGCCCCAGAAATAGATGCTGGGTCCTCTCCTCTTATACTCTTTGTCCATGAGAGTTCAAATGATATGATTTAAAATTTGAGGCTGGGTGCAGTGGCTCACGCCTGTAATCCCAGCACTTTGGGAGGCCGAAGTGGGCGGATCACCTGAGGTTGGGAGTTGAGACCATCCTGGCCAACATGGAAATACCCCGTCTCTACTAAAAATACAAAATTAGCCGGGCGTGGTGGCGCGTGCCTGTAATCCCAACCATTCGGGAGGCTGAGTCAGGAGAATCACTTGAACCCGGGGGGCAAAGGTTGCAGTGAGCCAAGATCACGCCATTGCACTCCAGCCTGGGCAATAAGAGTAAAACTCTGTCTCAAAAAATAAATAAATATAAAATTTGAAAACCAGCTGGGCGCAGTGACTCATGCCTGTAATCCCAGCACTTAGGGAGGCTGAGGCAGGCGGATTACAAGGTCAAGAGATCGAGATCATCCTGGCCAACATGGTGAAACCCCATCTCTACTAAAAATACAAAAATAAGCTGGGCATGGTCACGGGTGCCTGTAATCCCAGCTACTCAGGAGGCTGAGGCAGGAGAATCGCTTGATCCCAGGAGGCAGAGATTGCAGTGAGCCAAGATTGCGCCATTGCACTCCAGCCTGGCGACAGAGCGAGACTCTATCTCAAAAAAAAAAAACAAAAAAAACTCTGAAAACCTATTTTCTTTGTATATCCCTTCCTAATCATTCTAAACCTTTTTAACCTAGATGATGCCTCCCTATAGTTGTCTTTTCTAACAACCAAGATGAATGAGGCTCAAACTGAAGCCCTCTCCCCAACAATATGTATTCAAGAATTTTAGTAGGTATGCCTTTTTGGTATCTGTGAATACTCCTGTCCCAATTTCTAAGACAGTAGGACATGTGACATGTGACAGCAATTATTGCTAGAACTGTAGTGTCATAGAGTCAATTATCATCATTCTATAGATGAGGAAACTGATCTAGAAAGATTCTGTAACTTGCTCAAAGTCCCACAGTGAATCCCTAAAAGAGCTGGACTTGAATTCTGGACTCTTGATCCCTGCCCAGCATTTTCCCACTTCACCATGATGTCTCCAAACCAAGCCAATTGCAGGTTTCTCAAGTTGTGTTCAAATCTGAATTGTTGGGAAGGTGCCCCTCACATACAGTTGGCTTCCACTAGCTGAGTCTTACAAGGCCATCAGATGTCAATATTCCCAGCTATCAACACTGCTGCAGGATCCAACGACACCCAAAGTTCTCATTGCTGTGCACCCTGCCGACATCTCAACTCCCAGCTCAAGCCCTTGTTTTCCATCTTGATACTTCCTCCCTGCTGCCAAGATGCAGCATGACATAAATTTACTGACAATAAATTAAAGGTAATTAAAAGTAATTTGAGGTAAAAAGTTAAGAATTCCCCCGTGCACACTGAAGACATCTTGAAGTATCGCAAAAATGTGTTGAGAACAGTTGCCCTGAGCAACAAACTCTATAAAGGCACGTCCGTGTCTCTTCTATGACTGTAATTTTCAGATAATCTAGTATAGAGCCACCCACCCGGGAAGTGCATGATGCACTGCTAGAAGCAAGGATTGCTCCTTACTTTCTAAATATCTTTCATTAATTCCAGTGATTCCCCCACTCATTTGTTCATTCAGATAATATTTACTGAGCATCTTCTATGTACCAGGTACTGTTCTAGGGCCTGGGGATATGACAGTGAACAAAAATCATCAAGTTATTGCTCTCATGGAGCTTATTTCTAGTTAGGGATGGGAAGACAGATAATAACCAAATGCATAATATATTTAATCAAAATATTGTAAGTCCAAGGGGGTCCAAGAAGTGTTGGAACTAGGATATTAGAGTGAGATGGAATTACAAAAATGCTGGTCAGAGAGAGAAAGATGCTTGAAATTACAGAGAAATAATAGGTATTGGAAAGGATAATATCTAGAGTTTAAGGATGGGAGCAAGCAGCCCAGGTGGGGAGTGGAGGACAACATCATTGGAGGAGAAGATCAAGGAACTGTGAGGCCATGGCATTGGAAGGATCATCAACATGGACATTTCAATCTCCAAAAACAAGGACAGAAGTAATAGTGGAGTAACAGTGTCAGAAACTAAAATCTTCAAGAAATGATAGGGAGTGATGCAGGTAACGGCAGCGGACATTGGTCTTATTCTAAGTTCCATGCTCAGCTCATCAATTTCCAGCCTTCGTTTTCTATTGTTTAAGGCTCTATATTCCTCTCCAAGTACAACTTTACCACATCCCATGGGGTTTGATATGTAGTATTTCATTATTGTGCAGTCCTACAGATTTTCAAATTTATTTGATCTACAAGTTATTTATAAACATGCTGTTTTAGTTTTTAAAACATAGGCTTTTCTCTCCAGTCTAATTTATTTATTTTTTATTTTTTTTATTTTTTTTGAGACAGAGTCTGGCTCTGTCCCCCAGGCTGGAGTGCTGTGGCACCATCTTTGCTCACTGCAAGCTCCGCCTCCCGGGTTCACGCCATTCTCCTGCCTCAGCCTCCCGAGTAGCTGGGACTACAGGCGCCCACCACCACGCCCTGCTAATTTTTTTGTATTTTTAGTAGAGACAGGGTTTCACTATGTTGGCCAGGATGGTCTCGAACTCCTGACCTCGTGATCCACCCACCTCGGTCTCCCAAAGTGCTAGGATTACAGGCTTGAGCCACCGTGCCCGGCCTCTCTCCAGTCTAATTTAGATGCACCTCTTCTGTGTTCCCATAGCCCTCTGCGATCTCTCTTTTATAACCTATCTATTGTGCTGACATGGTTAGCATAATTATTTTCCCCACTAGACTCTAAGTTCCTTATGTGTAAAGTGTGAATGAAAGAACAAACGAATGAATGAATGTCTCCTGTCTGATACCACTCTTTGGGGTATTTCTTTCCCCCCTGTATTCACATTGTCCTCTGGCCCCACCGTCCTTTCTGACCTATATCTCCTGACTCTGCCTTCTTCCCTTTTTCTTTTTTTTTTTTTTTGAGACGGAGTCTCACTCTGTCGCCCAGGCTGGAGTGCAGTGGCATGATCTCAGCTCACTACAAGCTCCGCCTCCCGGGTTCACACCATTCTCTTGCCTCAGCTTCCCCAGCAGCTGGGACTACAGGCACCTGCTGCCACGCCTGGGTAATTTTTTGTATTTTTAGTAGAGACAGGGTTTCACCGTGTTAGCCAGGATGGTCTTGATCTCCCGACCTCGTGATCCTCCCGCCTCAGCCTCCCAAAGTGCTGGGATTACAGGCATGAGCCACCACACGCCCGGCCCTGCCTTCCTTTCTAACTCCACATTCTTCTCTTACCCTATCCTTCTTATTAATTCAATCCATATTTATTGAGCCATGCTACATGCCATCCACTGAACTAAGCACAGGGAGAGGACATAAAGCTAAATAAGGCAAGTGCTTGTTCTTGAGAAGCTCTCAGTCAGGCAAGGAAAACATAAACAAATCATAATACAACATGAAAGGCGCTAAAACAGAGACATCTGTGAAGTGCTGTGGGGTCTAAAGAGTGAGGACCTGGCCAGGCACAGTGGCTCACGCCTGTAATCCCAGCACTTTGGGAGGCCGAGGCGGTCAGATCACCTGAGGTCAGGAGTTCGAGACCAGTCTGGCCAACATGGTGAAACCCCATCTCTACTAAAAATACACAAATATTAGCTGGGTGTGGTGTCAGGCGCCTGTAGTCCCAGCTACTCGAGAGACTAAGGCAGGAGAATCGCTTGAACCCAGGAGGCAAAGGTTGCAGTAAGCAGAGACCACACCATTGCACTCCAGCCTGGGCAACAAGAGTGAGACGTCTTCTCAAAAAAAAAAAAAAAAATGAGGACCTGACTCTGCCCAGGTGTCCTGAAAGGTGGGAGAGGAAAGAAGCCTTAGGGTGTACGGAACGAATCCCCTTCTGACACTGTCTCCTCTCTCCCTGCCCTCTCTAGACCTATGAGCAACGAAAAGTTGTGGAGTTCACATGCCAAACGGCCTTTTTTGTCACCATCGTGGTTGTGCAGTGGGCGGATCTCATTATCTCCAAGACTCGCCGCAACTCAGTTTTCCAGCAGGGCATGAGGTGAACATCCCACAAAACAGCCCCAGCATTCTCCCAAGCCCCACACACCAGGACATACCATTTCCCTCTGCCTTTTCCTCTCCCTCACCGCCACACCCATGAATGTTTCTTCCCAGAAACAAAGTCCTAATATTTGGGATCCTGGAGGAGACACTTTTGGCTGCCTTTCTGTCCTACACTCCAGGCATGGACGTGGCCCTTCGAATGTACCCACTCAAGTGAGTAAGGGAAGGGATGCAAGCAGGGGATGTGCAGCACGGGGGAGCATATAGAGGAAGGGTGTGTTTCACTAGGATTGTCATGAGCCAGGAGCTGCCTGGATACATGGAGCTACATGTACACTCAGTGATACAAGGAGAGTCATCTGTGCTCTGATAAGTGGATCTTATTTAGGGAGATATTAGAGACTGTGCCAAATGATCACAACCCACTAGACACACAAATTTAGCAGACTTACCAGTGTTTAACAGAGTGAAATCTTTTTCGTGATGATTGTGCTGTAGTTGTCCAAGGATACATATTGCTTGGAGCTGAAGTAACCATAAAAATAGCCTAATCTATGCTTAGCTAATTCTGTTGTACTTATGCAAATATGTTTTAATGTATATGTATGTGATCGTGCCTACTGAAATTCTCATTGTCTGGTGCCTTGTCTTGTTCAACTCCAGGTTTTTGCTTTGTTTTGCTTTGCATTAACATTAGTATATGCTTGATGTGGAAAAATTTATATTTAAAAATGTACAGAGAAAAAAGCAAATGTTCCATTCCACTCCCATCCCCATTACCCAACCCAACTTGCATAGGTAGCCTCAGTTAAGGATTTAGTATGTATTCTTCCAACACATTTCTTTATTTTATTTTATTTTATTTTTTATTTTGAGACGGAGTTTTGCTCTTATTGCTCAGGCTGGAGTGAAATGGCGCATTCTCGGCTTACTGCAACCTCCGCCTCCCGGGTTCAAGCGATTCTCCTGCCTCAGCCTTCCAAGTAGCTGGGATTACAGGCACCTGCCACCATGCCCGGCTAATTTTTTGTATTTTTAGTAGAGACGTGGTTTCACCATGTTGGTCAGGATGGTCTCGAACTCCCAACCTCAGGTGATCCACCCACCTCTGCCTCCCAAAGTGCTGGGATTACAGGCATGAGCCACCACACCCGGCCTTCTTCCAACACATTTCTATGCATGTCTGTATTCCGCTCACCTTTCCATCCCTTGTAGTGTTTTACACGAAGCTTTATACAATGTAGGCACTCAATTAATGTTCAATAGGAGACATTGGCACTGGCCTTAGACACTCACAATCCAAGGTGGAAATCTCAACTCTACTATGTATTATTCTGTGGCCTTGGACAAGTATGGAACCATTCTGAGCCTCAACTACACCTGCAAAGTCTCAATAATATACTCCAGGGATGAACCTTGCAGGGTGTTGTGAGATTTACACGTAGAAATGAGCATAAAGCACCAAGCATGCTTAGGTCATGGTAGATGCCTTGTTACTAGCATTCTTGTTGTTATTAATGCCATTATAATGTTCTTGTTGTTATTAATGCCATTATAGACATAATAACAAATGTGGTTATTACCTATGCTTTCAAACACTCTGTGTACACCTTAACCATAAAACTTAGCACCTAACATTGCGATTCTGTATTCTGTGTGTGTGTGTTCACTCTCTTTTCTCTGATTCCCCCGAGCTCCTTGAGAGCTACATGAAACCAACATGTTATTATTTTTATTTCCCCAATACCTAACACAGACACAGAGTACATAAAACAATTGTTTGTTGAATGAAGGGGTGAGGTGGCTATTTGTGTAGAAGTGTTTATATTTGTGTAGAAATGTTTATATTTGTGTGTGTGTGTGGAATGAGCCATGGCCTAGGCTTGTACCGTCCAATACAGTGGCCACTATCCATATACGACTATTGTGCTTTTGACATATGAGTCTAGTGAGACTGGGGAAGTAAATTTGTAATTTTATTTAATTTTAATTAAAGTCAAAAACTAAAGCAATGTTTTTCTATATTATAACTTCATTATTTTGGCTGGACTACATTCCCCTTCAACTGTTGAAAATAATTTTGTATCTGAGTTCAGACATTCTGTCAGTGAAAAATATTCACTGAATTTCCAAGACTTAGGATGAGAAGAAGAATGTAAAATATCTTATTGATAATGCTGGTTTTTTTTGTTTTTTTTGTTTTTTTGAGATGGAGTGTCACTGCGTTGCCCAGACTGGAGTGCAGTAGCGCGATCTCGGCTCACTGCAACCTCCGCCCCCCGGTTCAAGCAATTCTCCTGCCTCAGTCTCCTGAGTAGCTGGGATTACAGGCATGTGTCACCACGCCTGGCTAATTTTTGTATTTTTAATAGAGACAGGGTTTCATCATGTCGGTCAGGCTGGTCTCGAACTCCTGACCTCATGATCTGCCTGCCTTGGCCTCCCAAAGTGCTGGGATTACAGGTGTGAGCCACCACGCCCAGCCTTGATAATGCTAATATTGAGGCCGGGGTGTAGTGGCTCCAATCACAGCACTTTGGGATGCCAAGGTGGGGGGATCGCTTAAGGCCAAGAGTTCAAGACCAGCCTGTACAACAAAGTGAGACATCATCTCAATAAAAAAATTTAAAATTTAGCCAGGTGTAGCGGTGCATGCCGACGGTCCCAGCTACTCAGGAGGCTGAGGCAGTAGGATTGCTTGAGCCCAGGAGTTCAAGACTGCAGTGAGTTATGATTGTGCCACTGCACTCCAGCCTGGACGACAGAGCGAGTCCCTGTCTCTAAAAAAAAAAATTAAATGTAATTAAAATAAATAATGTTTATATTGATTACATATTTAACTGATAATGTTTTTGATATATTGGGTTAAATAAAAATATTATTAAAATTAATTTCATCTGTTTCATTTTACTTATGTTAATGTGGCTACTAGAAAATATTTTTACATGTGGTTCACATTGTATTTCTATTGGACAGTGCTGGTCTAGGCCATTTCTTCTGTCACCCAAGGGAACAACTGCTGTCCTGATTCAACCCCTCCCCAGAATCCATCTTCCCTGTCTAATTATAAAAAGAGGTTGAGAAGGAAAACAATGTCCCCATCTTTGTAATGCAGAAGCATCAATATATTCGCTGACAAAGTATCTCCACACTAGATGTCTCAGACAGACCCCTCCTGCTCAGACAACCTCCCCTTTGTGGGCACAAGCCCTAGAGTATGCAGAGAGCACAGGGGTCTCCCTCAGCGGCTCCACAAAAGTTGGTAGAGAATCTTGTGAACATTGCATGTACCTCTAATATGACATTTATCATATTATATTATCATTGGCTTTTTTTTTTTTCCCGACAAAGTCTCAGTCTCACTCTGTCGCCTAGGCTGGAATGCAGTGATGCGATCTCGGCTCACTGCAACCTCCGCCTCCTGGGTTCAAGCAATTCTCCTGCCTCAGCCTCCTGAGTAGCTGGGATTAGAGGTGCACGCCACCATGCCCGGCTAATTTTTGTACTTTTAGTAGAGATGGCATTTCACCATGTTGGTCAGGCTGGTCTCAAACTCCTGACCTCGTGATCTGCCTGCCTCGGCCTCCCAAAGTGCTGGGATTACAGGCGTGAGCCATCACACGTGGCTATCACTGACTCTTTATGTTTCTGTCTCGTGCCTCTCCTCTCCACTCCTGATCACTAATCCCACAAGATTTGTCCTCCTCAAGGTAGGGCTCAGGCTGGGCATGATGGCTCATGCCTATAATTCTAGCACTTTGGGAGGCTGAGGCGGGCGGATTGCCTGAGCTCAACAGTTCAAGACCAGCCTGGGCAACGTGGCGAAACCCCGTCTCTACTAAAAATACAAAAAAATTGGCCAGGCACTGTGGCTCATACCTGTAATCCCAGCACTTTGGGACGCCGAGGCAGGCGGATCACAAGATCTGGAGTTCGAGACCATCCTGACCAACACGGTGAAACCCCGCCTCTACTAAAAATACAAAAATCAGCTGGGCATGGTGGCAGGCGCCTGTAGTCCCAGCTACTCAGAAGGCTGGGGCAGGAGAATCACTTGAACCTGGGAGGTGGAGTTTGCAGTGAGCCGAGATCAAGCCACTGCACTCCAGCCTGGGTGACAGAGTCAGACTCTGTCCCCCCCAAAAAAAAAAAATTGCAAAAAATTAGCTGGGCATGGTGGTGCACACCTGTAATCTCAGCTACTCAGGAGGCTAAGGCATGAGAATCGCTTAAATCCAGGAGGCAGAGGTTGCAGTGAGCCGAGATTGCACTCCATCCTGGGCAACAGAACAAGACTCTGTCGCAAAAAAAAAAAAAGGAGGGATCAACCAGATCTTACTCAACTGCACTGTCTCCAGCACCCAGCACAGTCCCAGGCACACTGTAGACACAAGCAATGAAACACGCAATTCCTGTGCATTGCTCTCTGCATCTGTCCTCTTGCATCTGTCTCTCCTGCCATGCTGACTGGCTCTTGCTCTCTACAGGATAACCTGGTGGCTCTGTGCCATTCCCTACAGTATTCTCATCTTCATCTATGATGAAATCAGAAAACTCCTCATCCGTCAGCATCCGGGTGGTGAGGCTCCCCTGGGCCCCGCTCTGACTGAGTGGCCACCAGCCCCCTGACTAGCTCTCCCATCCCACCTAGTCCCTCCAGACCCACCACTGACTTTCTCCCCTCCTCGCTGCCAGCCTTGACTGCGCCTGGAGCCCAGACCTCTCTACCCCTTGGCTGCACCCCCCTGCTCCATCTGACCCTCAGTGCCCTGTGTTCCAGACCTCCCGCCTACAACCTTGTCCTTGCTTTCCCTTCTGCCTGTCTCCCCTGGATGCCTCTAATCCCTTCTCCCAGTTCACGCGGGCCTCTTCTCTTCCACAGGCTGGGTGGAGAGGGAGACGTACTACTAAACTCAGCAGAGGAAGAGCTTCATGTGACACAGGGGTGTTGTGAGAGCTGGGATGGGGCCAGAGATTATAAGTTTGACACAACATCTGAGACACTAGGATGAATTATCTTGGATGAGAAAGATGGGCAGTCCTGGGCTGGCTTGAGGGAATCACGGGCAGAGGATGAGGTGGGCTGACGGGAAGCCCAGCCTGCATCTAGCTGGAGCCCGGCAGGGAGGGGTATGGTCCTTCTGAATCCCATAGCCAGTCTAGACAGTAAATGTCTGGAAAAGCCCTCACTGGCTGGATGTGTCAAATCTGATCTTAGGGGAGTGGGGATTACTGTGAAGCTCCCTCCACAGGTCTTCCTGATGACCAGGCTGGGGAAGTGTTTTAAGGAGCAGAGTCAAGGCTGGGATAGGATCAGTATCAAGCATCCTTGCCCTTTAAAGTCACTCTCGGAGCCACTGGACAGCAAGGACAGGGCAAATGACTGCCTCAAAATTCCAGCTGAGATCAGAGAAATGGAAGGTGGGGGAGAAAGGAGCAGCTGAGCCACACGTGGCAGAGGGTCCACAGCATCCACACAGGGGGGCGGGTGGTGTGGAGTCATCTGACCCCACCTTGCACTTCCTGAGACCAGCTTGCAGACCACAGCGCTGTGGTGCTAGAAGAGATCAGATTGCATCAGTGAAAAGCCTGAAGTCCAGAGAGGTTAAATGACTTGGGAACGGCCATGTGCTGAGTGTTGTCCCTCATCTGAGAAAGGCACAGGTAGGAGGGACAGTCTCCAGGCATACTGGTGGTCCCTGCCCTCTACCCTCAGTCATCAGGGCTCCTCAACCCCATTCCGACTCTCAGCCTGTTTTCTCTGGTGTAGCCTTGAGATAGAGGCTATAACAAGACTTTCTGAATCCCTGTGGCCTTTACTGTGAAGCAGCCGCCCCCGCTCTGCACGGGGTGATGGACTTTCCCAAGAGCCTGGCCTCTGTGCCTGGGCCCAGGTGCATTCTCAGATAAGTGAAAAGTCGTGGAGGGCCTTTCTCTCCTGCCCACCTTCGTCTCAGCATTTCTTCCTTCCCCTTCACCCGCTCATTCACTTTTGCTCTGTGAGCCCCTCCACTGTGCCATGTGGGTCAGTTCATTCTCAGGCCTCTTTCAGAGTAGAGCATTAGCTGTGCCCAAATGTGTACAGGGTGGAAGGGAAATGCTAAAGAAAGCTAAGGGAACACCATCAGCTGTTACCAAAACGAAACACATGTACTAGGTGTCTGCACACTACGCCTAACACTGGGACGAGGGCTTTATATACACCATCAAGTAAGTCACATAAATGTTTCCCTACCACCCACTCCATGTTACCCGAGAAGAAACCAAGGTCTGTCCGTTTTCAGAACGTGGGCCATTAATCACTTTCAGACTAGTCTTTCAGTGAGGGCTGGGCCAAAAATACACAAAAACAAAACAAAGCAAACAAAAAAAAATAGGCTAGTGATGGGGAAGGATCCCGGGTGGGTCTGGAGGATGAGACGCCATGGGCTAGCAAAGAGAAGGCCATCATGAGTATCGCCCGCCATTTTCCCTACACCAGGCCCCTCCTCAGAGGTCTCTCTCCCTCTTCTCCTCCCTCTTCCATCACAAGGTCTCCTAGGGACAGTGCTATATCAGCCTGGGGTCCTTCCCCAATTGCTGACATGGCTGAACCAGACCCTGGAAGATCAATGGGCCAGGGTGTATGTGAGTGAGGTGGGAAGCAGGAGCACAGAGGGGCCAGTTCCTCGGGTTTCAGTAGCAGGAGCTTCAGGTGTCTGGTGGGTTAAAAATACAGAGGCCCCAACTCACGGTCATTTGATACCAGTGGCTGAGGCTTCTCAAGTCCAAGGGCCTGAAGGGAAGGAGACTGAGTAGAAAGTAGACAGAGTGAAGCATCAAGAGAGAAAGCAGTGAGGGCGGGCGCTGGAAAGGGGAAGTGTGGGACTGGAGCCAGAGAGGGCAACATGAGGGAACGGGATGGATGGCAATGTCCGGTAGCTGTAGGAAAGGACCAGGAGATGGAGCAGACTCACCACCAGAGTCCCATCTCACACTCTTGGGGGTACAAAAGGTCAGATTCAAGATGGAACAAGTTTTATGTTCCAGCGTTTCTGTCCCAGTGTCCCCCTCCTCCCCTGGAATGCAGAAGTGAGAAATCGGGGCTGGATATCACCTAGGTCATCTGCTTCTGGGCAGGCCTCCCCATCTCACCTGGCTGTCTTCACTCTGGCCGTGGGGCTTTCCCACGTTAGTCACTCTTCAGGGAGACCAGGATATGGGCTTCTGAGGTCTCTTCAGCTCCAATGTGCTGTGCTTAGGCTAGCTCCGACCTCTCCTGCTACAATGACAGCTGTCCCTCTTGGCCTCACTCCTGCCATGCTTTTGAGATTTTCTGTGGCCTTCCTCGTTTAGCTGTGTAAGGTCCACTACACAGATATGTGGAAAAGTTATTCTGTTAACATAATTACATGCCCCTCCCTGGATGCAAAAAAACAAACAAACAAACAAAAAAAAAACACCACTGTCCCTCTAGAATCAAAGATACCTCAGGGTGCCGTGGCAGCCTGTGACTTTGATCTGACCCTCTATGGCCTCCCTCATGCCTCAGTTTACCTGTGCATAGTAAGAACCCTGGAGGGCCATGAAGAGGATCCTTCCTTCCTACGTATCCAGAGTTAAACTCACTACTCTGTCCTCACCCCCAAGCTGGATCTAGAAGTTTAAGCCCCTACCCGCCCATCTCTGCTTTGGATCTCAGGTGCACAGAATTAATCATCAGTCTTGGTTCAGGGCACAGGGTTCACTTCTTCATGCTTACCTAATGTTAATTTTTTTGGCCCTGGTGTCAATACCTGATCCTCTTTGTCTTGTCAAAGACATGGGAATAAATAGTAGCTATTCACTCTCCTTGGAAGCATGCAGCCTGGGAAAACCTCCCTTCCCACTGTGCCCCAGAAAACCGAGTCCCATAGGATCAGGGTAGGGAGTGCACACACAGGTGGCAACCAAATGACAGTCCCCTTCTCATTGTGGGCTTTATGGGCAGAGAAACCCCAAACCCACATCTCTACAGGACAGGATCCGGGCCAGCCCTGTCCTTCCCTGCATTCCCAAGTTAGGAGTGCTGAGTGAAGCAAAGGAAACTGGCTGGAGCTGAGCCAGGTCGCCAGTCTTGGACGCGGCTCCATCTTTTATTCAGAGAATGACCTCATCCTTGGTCCTGGTTCTTTAAAAGAAAGTGGAGGGGGTCTCTTTCCTGCAGCCTGGCTTGCACTTTTATCGCCCCACTCTCCTACATAGGATCAAAGAATCAGAATCAGACTTCACCTACAGAAGATTCCCAGGCTTTAGGACATAGAGTCAATACAAAATTTGTCCCCCTTTTGTCCTATATTATCAATTTAGCCTCTGACCCAGTTAGCTCCTCCTCTCCACTGCATTTAACTTCTAATTACCCTTGCCCTACCCTCGGCCCTCCCTAATTACCCTTATACCTCCCCTCCCCCAGCCCCAGCTTCATTTACCTCCGACTCATCTGGTCTTATTTTTAGCTCCGGCATCTCTCCTTTTCCTTTCTTAATATGGCGATGAGCTCTTAGGCCAGCACAGGGACCGGGGCTGAGGTGCTCTGGACACTGGAGGAGGGGGAGGGAAGGAGCCCCTGGAAGCCTGGGGGAGAAGTGTAGGAGGTGGGAGGATTCCGGCCCGCATGGAGCTGTCCTGGCCTCAGAAGGTTATCCGTCTCTCCTGCCAACCATGGAGACATATTTAGACAGGACCAGGTGGGGACTGAGGGGTGCCAATTTCAGGGGGCAGCTCCGGTTCCCTCCCCGCCCCCTGCTCCTATTCCTCCTCCTGACCCTTTTTCCCTTGGCTCTGTCGGCAGTTTCTCCAGGACCCAGCAGTGTCCTCTGTCCACTGCTCTGGGCCATTCCCCAATCCCCCCTCCCACTTGAGCCCCTAACTCAGAATCTGGGACCCAGGGGCCCCTCCCTACCCCAGCTAACCTCTTCTGGACCAGGAGAGCCAACCCAGATCCCACTACCTCCATGAGTGCTACAGACAGGATGGGGCCCAGAGCTGTGCCGGGTCTGCGGCTGGCACTGCTGTTGCTGCTGGTGCTAGGGACACCCAAGTCAGGGGTACAGGGGGAGGAAGGGCTGGACTTCCCTGAGTACGATGGTGTGGACCGTGTGATCAATGTCAATGCAAAGAACTACAAGAATGTGTTCAAGAAGTATGAGGTGCTGGCACTCCTCTACCATGAACCCCCCGAGGATGACAAGGCCTCACAAAGACAATTTGAGATGGAGGAGCTGATCCTGGAGGTGAGTTGGGGGCACTGCAGGCCTGCAGAGCGTGTCTAGCCCCTCTCTGGAATCCCCTATCCTACACCCATGTAGCTCTTTGAGGATGGGATCTGCGGGTGAGGGGCAGTGTGGTAGGACCCCTGTCTTGACCAACAGGACGCAAATGGCATGTGGCTTTAGTCAAATGAGAAACAGAGTCTCAGGAACCCAAAAGTACTATCATTGTCAGGTAATCCTTTAGCGGGGGTGCTGCAGGAAGAGCTCCCCTCCCTGCTATAGGAGGCTGGTTGTATTTGACTTAGGTTTGGCTAGGACAGTGGGGGTGAAAAAGGGAGGTACTTGGAGGGCCAGGGGAGAACAGCAGTGTATATTGCACTCCCCTACCCCACCCATCTACTTAGCCAGAACATGTCCTTTCCACATACTTCAGGGGCTGCACCCCAAAGAGATCCAAACTGAGTGTAAATGTAAATGTTATGATACTTGCATGCCATGTTTAAATATCTCCTAGAGATCATGCCTCCCATTGGACTCCCAGTCCCCTCTCTCTTCCTTCCCCCTCCCTAATTCCCCATTTGTCTCCATTGGATAGATAAGCTGGATGCCCTCACTGGAAAATTCTTATGGTTGCAGGAGGTGTCAGAATGTCTTCCCCAATATTCTTTGTGGGAAAAGTCTTCTCACCTCCAAAATGACTTCAGGCCCAAAGGAGAAAGGAGTTATCATAAGAAAAGAAAAAAAACCTATGTTTGGGAATGTGGTCATACACACCCACCTTTAGGAGCTGGGATGTGTGAGTTTTCTTGTCCAAGCTCCTGCGGCCCCTTCTCTGGCTTGGTATTCAGATAGGCCTCAGCTTGTCCAGAGCTTGGAGCATTTCAGCGTGAGACACCGGAACCACAGGCTTTCATTTTGTGCACCCCTGCTGGGTGCTAGAACCTGCCATCTGATTAATGAGCCGAGTATTTTTATCCTGAGTGCTCAGTATCCCTGGCCATCCACCTGCCAACCGCCTCCCTTCCCCGCCCCTCTGAGAATCACAGTGCCTGAGTCTGTGCTGAGTGGGGGTAGAGCTGCAAGCTGTGCCCACAGCAGAGAGAATCAGGGTTGAACACTAAGCTGGAAGGCTTATGGGGGCAGGGACCTCCAGGTGTGACTGTCCACAGCCTAAGGACAGGCTAAAGTAGAGTGCGAAAGGGGAAAGTTGGGCCCTGATGGGGAGAACTGTCCAGTCGCTGTCAGTCTCTCTCCCTCTGAGGGGTAACAAATGGTGACCTCTTATCTCAGCTCTCTGGCCTTCCCCACTCCTCAACAACATGACCAGACCCACCACTACCCTCCCACCCTCCAAAATTCTTCCCATTGGGAGTCACTCTGAAGAATCTCAGGGACTTCCAAGATCGACCCCACACTGAGCTTGGCCCTTGACCAGGGACAGGGACCTCCAGGTGTGACTTGACCAGGATGGAATGCAGGACTCAACCCTGAAGGAGGGAAGGGGCCCTCAGTCACTCTGAAGCCAGACTCCTCAGCACCTCTCAGGCACTGGGAAGTATTGAGTGCAGTGTCTTCAAGTCCAACATAATAAGCACATTGCAAATGAGCAATCAATATTCATGAACTAAGTTGAGCCAAAAACAGAACTGTGTGGCTGTAGGGAATTTGGGGGATATTCTGGATCTTAGCAAAGGGTCGAGGTCAACTCTTATATCTCCTGCACCTCAACTGACCCAACTTGAAAGTATGAGAGGGAGAATAGGGGACAATAAAAATTCCAGGGGCTAATTTTAATCATAATCCTTCTCTCCAGTTAGCAGCCCAAGTCCTAGAAGACAAGGGTGTTGGCTTCGGGCTGGTAGACTCTGAGAAGGATGCAGCTGTGGCCAAGAAACTAGGTAAGAGAGGGGAGGGCAGGGGAGGGGAAGGTGGCATTGAGACAAGGGGAGGCTTAGGGAGGAGGACCTGTCAGGCAGTCCTTGGGATCCAAGGGGCTTGGGAACCTCTCAGATTTATGTCTATTCTAAAAGAGGGGGTGAGAAAATATGAGGTTGGGAGGGTTATGGCTCGGAGACTCTGCCTCTCTAATCCTTATGAAGTTCCATGCTCAAATCCCAGAAAGAGGTGGGGGAGGCCTTCTTTATACTTACCTAAAAACATGGCTAGGTGCTGGAGGGAAGGGGAGTCAGGGAATACAGGCTGGGCTGGCCAGACCTCTGCAAACTCTGCTTCCAACCCCTCCCCTCCAGAGCCATGGTTGTTACAGCAGTCAGCCACTAGGGGGAAGCACAGGCTTGAGACGGGATTCTGGACATGAATGGGGGAGGGGTGGTCAGTAATAATGAAGTCATCTGGTCAGTAATAGCAATTAAAGAGCTTGACTGGGAACCAGCTACTGGAGTCCTCAGAGGGGGTGGCATGAATACTCATCTCTAGTCGTTGCAGTCAGAGAAGGGGAGAAATACTGCTAGAATCTACACCTCTCTATTCCCTCCCCTCACCTTACCTGATCCCCCAGCTCCTCCCTAGAAAGCCCCCTGGGCTTAATCCAGGGGCAGAGACATCAGGCCTGTCGACCTCTAGGTCAGAAGAGGTGGGTGGGGCAACGGGCCCATGAGGTGGAGCATGTGGGGCCCCGGTGATTATCAAATGGGCTGTGGCCAAGGATTTGGACCTTGGATCTGTGGGAAGCCTGGGATCACGGCTCACCACCCCACCCCTGCGCCCGGCTCACTCCCTAGGCCTAACTGAAGTGGACAGCATGTATGTATTCAAGGGAGATGAAGTCATTGAGTACGATGGCGAGTTTTCTGCTGACACCATCGTGGAGTTTCTGCTTGATGTAAGGACTCCCCTGGACCTGACGGCCTTGCTTGAAAACTCCACTGCCTGCCCCCTAGTCCCTACCAACCCCAACCTGACACTGCACACACACACCACACGCACACAATACACCACACGCACACACACCATACACACACACACAACCTGCATACACACCACACATATGCACGCACATGCACACAATAGGCCACAAATCACCTACACACCACACACTACACATATGCACCACAGGCACACCACATACACTACACACACCACACACACATCATATACATACCACACACCCATCACACACACATATCACATGCACACACACCACCACATCCATGCCACACAAATGTGCACACCACACACACCACACATGTATACACACACTACACACATGTACACACACACTACACACATGTACACACATCACACATATGCCACACATGCACACAATAGGCCACACATCACCTAGATATCACACACTACGCATATGCACCACATGCACACCACACACACTACACACACCACACACACACCATCCATACACACCACACACACATCATATACATGCCACACACCCACCAGATATATCACATGCACACACATACATGCACACACACCACACATGCACACACACTACACACATGCACACACCACATGCACACTCCACACATGTACACACACCACACACTTCACACACATAACACACTGCCACACATGCACACAATAGCCACACATCACCTACATACCAACACACATATTGCACCACATGCACACCCACACATACATGGCCACACATCACCTACATACCGAACACTACATATATGCACCACAGCACACCACACACATACATCCACACACATCACACACACATCATATATATACCACACACCCACCATACATATATATATCACATGCACACACACACCACACATGCACACCACACACTGCACACATCACACACTATACACACACGTGCACATGCAACCCCCCCCGCCACACACACACACACACACACACACACACACTGTCAACATCTAGCCCCCTCCTCCACTTCCCCAGCCTTCTTTTCCCTAGGTCCCTTTCTGGTTCTACTCGAGGATAGAAACTCTCTTCCTGCAATGTCCTCCTCTTTCAGGTCCTAGAGGACCCTGTGGAATTGATTGAAGGTGAACGAGAGCTGCAGGCATTTGAGAATATTGAGGATGAGATCAAACTCATTGGCTACTTCAAGAGCAAAGACTCAGAGCGTGGGTAACCCTCAGACTCCACTGTGCCCCTCTCTGGATCCCCATCTCACCCGTCCTCCCACCTCCCCACATCACCCAGTGTCTCAGCCTCTACCTCCACACTTCCCACCTCTTCCTCTGGCCGTGGTCAGCACCATCAACAGCTCTGACCTCCCTGTACTCTGGGGGTTCCCAGACAAGAACCTCCGGTATTCCACCTTCCCCTCACTCTTGAAGAACTAGAGGGGGTGGGTCTCAAAATGAACCCTGCCTGCAAAGAATTGGGGACGGTAGTGGGGGATGATTCCCGGGCAGACCCTGGTTTCCCCAGAGACCGACTCTGCATCCCCCCCCAGATTACAAAGCCTTCGAGGATGCAGCTGAGGAGTTTCATCCCTACATCCCCTTCTTCGCCACCTTCGACAGCAAGGTTCTCCTCCCCGCGGCTGTATTGGTTCTGCCTCATGTCCTGAAGCTGTCCTCCAGTTTCCTCTCCCAGAATCTGATGGCTGACCTGGTCCCTTCCTACGCGCTGGCACTCCCTACCCCACCCCGGCTCCTCCCATTCCATAGATTTAGAGCTGAAGAGGGGCTTTAGATGATCTAACACCCCTCTCATGTTAAACCCAACCCCAGAGAAGTTAAGACACTTGTCAAGTGTCACAGTGGCAGTGACAAGGATCCCGGCTTTCTGACTCCCTTCCTAATATTTGTTCCCCCGTAATACTGCTTCTCGACATGACCCTGTGTCTCCTGCTCCACTCCCCTCCTACCCCCTCTCCCAAAGGTGGCAAAGAAGCTGACCCTGAAGCTGAATGAGATTGATTTCTATGAGGCCTTCATGGAAGAGCCTGTGACCATCCCAGACAAGCCCAATAGCGAAGAGGAGATTGTCAATTTCGTGGAGGAGCACAGGAGGTGGGGACCAAGGGCAACCCTCTCAGCGGGGTCGGCTCCTCCTTGGGCTAGAACATACTGTGTGAGATGGGCTGGGGAAAGCTTAGCCAACTGGGAAGTCAGTCTTGCCTGGAGATGAATACACTTTGGGCACCAGTGCTCTCTGATACACTGATAATTTTGCACAATATTTTACACCCCAGTACTTAGCCCTGAGCCCTACACAGAGAGGGTCCTTCATAAGTGTGTATAATTCAATGTGAGGTTGATTGAGACTTAAATAATCTCTGTCAACAAACGAGTGTTGACTGCCTGTGTTGGGGCAGGAACTGCAAGGTACTTTCCATCTCTATGATTATATTAAGTCCTTTTAACCTCAGTGAAAGGTTCTACAGGTAATAAGTGTCAGAGCTGGGATTTTAACCCTGATGCGTCCCATGTTTGTTCTTTTCTTCTTCTTCTTCTTCTTTTTTTTTTTTTTTTTTTTTTGAGACCGAGTCTTACTATATCCCCTAGGCTGGAGTGCAGTGGCGCCATCTTGGCTCACTGCAGCCTCCGCCTCCTAGGTTCAAGCGATTCTCCTGCCTCAGCCTCCCAGGTAGCTGGAATTACAGGCACGCCACCACACCTGGCTAATTTTTGTATTTTTAGTAGAGATGGGGTTTCACCATGTTGGCCAGGCTGGTCTCAAACTCCTGACCTCAAGTGACCCGCCTGCCTCGGTCTCCCAAAGTGCTGGGATTACAGGCATGAGCCACTGCGCCCCGCCCCATGGTCTTTCTAATACAATACCCTACACCAATGGTTCTCTACAAGGTGGGAAGGAGTGGTGGGGTGGGCATAGGTTTTTGCCCTCCAAAGGATGTTTGGCAATGTCTAGACACATTTTTGTTTGTGCAGAGTGCTACTAGTATTTAGTGGCTAGAGGCCAGGGATACTGCTAAACATTCTACAGTGCACAGAACAGCCTCCTACTACAAAGAATTATCTGGCTCCAAATGGCAATAGTGCTGAGGTTGAATAACCCTGCCAGGCACTTACACATAATTACCTTCCTTCATAGTAGTCCACAGCTGGAAATATCCAATCACTCTGTCCCCCAGGCTGGTGTGCAGTGGCGGATCACTGCAAGCTCCCTTGCAGTATATACAGTACTTACTCTCTCCCATACTACTGGCTCCCTTCATCAAGGCAGGAACATGCTTGCCTGGTTCAACTGTATGTACCCAGCACCTAGCATAGTGCTTAGAACATACCGGACACTCAATCATAGTGAGTGAATGAATTAATAAATAAATTAATGAATATCCTGATGTCCAGTTCTTGCCTTTCTCCCCCAGAGTCTCTCTTCCAGTCCCTTTGCCCACCCTCCCCTCTCCCACCGCTTTAACCATGCAAAGAGCTGGGCCTGGTGCCCAGAGTTGAGGCCTTGCCAGATGGCTTTGTTCTAGGCTACAAGCTGTCTGTGCCCTCGCCCTGACCTAGAGGCAGCCTCTGCTACAGGACCCTCTGGAGGGGGTGTCCTTCTAACCCACTGAGTAATGACACTCTGTCTGTCTCTTCTAGATCAACCCTGAGGAAACTGAAGCCGGAGAGTATGTATGAGACCTGGGTGAGTGTCCCTGGCCAGGGTCAGGCCCTCAGGGAAGCATGGGTGCCAGAAGACTCAAGTCCTAGAAAAACCCCACCCTGCTGCTCCTCAGGCCCATTTGTAGAAAAAACAGTGCACTGACCGGCCAGGTGTGGTGGCTCACGCCTGTAATCCCAGCACTTTGGGAAGCCAAGGTGGGCGCATCACGAGGTCAGGAGATCAAGACCATCCTGGCTAACACAGTGAAACCCCGTCTCTACTAAAAATACAAAAAAATTAACAGGGTGTGGTGGCAGGCGCCTGTAGTCCCGGCTACTTGGGAGGCTGAGGCAGGAGTATGGCTTGAACCCAGGAGGCAGAGCTTGCAGTGATCCGCCACTGCACACCAGCCTGGGGGACAGAGTGAGACTCCGTTTCAAAAAAAAAAGAAAAAAGAAAAAACAGTATACTAGCAGCAACTGAAGGATTTCTACGCTGAAGAATGTGTGAGAAAATGGGAGACAGACATAATTGAAGATGACAAGGGAAGAGCCTCAAGCCTGGGGATAAAGGGATTATCAGAGGAAGTGTGGGGCCTTGGAGCTGAAAGGAGTGTCACTTGGAAAAAGGTCACCATCACAAGAATATATCTGGCCAGGCACAGTGGCTCACGCCTGTAATCCCAGCACTTTGGGAGGCCGAGGCAGGTGGATCATCTGAGGTCAGGAGTTTGAGACTAGCCTGACCAACATGGTGAAACAATGTTGTACTAAAAATACAAAATTAGCCAGGTGTGGTGGCGCATGCCTGTAATCCCAGCTACTCAGGAGGCTGAGGCAGGAGAATCACTTGAACCCGGGAGGCAGAGTTTGCAGTAAGCCGAGATAGCACCATTGCACTCCAGCCTGGGGGACAGAGCGAAACTCTGTCTCAAAAACAAACAAAAAACCCCAAAAAACAAAAGAATATATCTGGTCCTGAAGCTAGACTTCCACAAAATTGAGGTTCGATGAACATCTAGGATCTGTTCTGGGCTCCTCAACTTCAGGGAGTATAGTAAGGTCTTCTCCAAAACCCTGTTCTCCTTCTTACCCCCTGACAGGAGGATGATATGGATGGAATCCACATTGTGGCCTTTGCAGAGGAAGCTGATCCTGGTGAGGGAGGAATACCGGGTTGAACTGGAGGGAAGGCAGGGGGAGGTGGATGTGTTTATTGGAGCATGGGCCTCACTAGGAGGATTTCCTGAGAGTTTGCAAACAGCCTAGGGCTAGACATGTGAAGCTTGGGGAGCAGGGAGGTAGCTCTGCACTCTCGTTTCATCTGGGTCCCTTTCCTGTCTACACACCTCACACCTTGCACTTGTGTTCCCTCCAAGATGGTTTCGAGTTCTTAGAGACTCTCAAGGCTGTGGCCCAAGATAACACTGAAAACCCAGATCTTAGCATCATCTGGATTGACCCTGATGACTTCCCCCTGGTAAGAGGCACAGCTCAGGCACTGCTATCCTAAGGCGGGGCCTTGGACTATGACATCTTCTTAGTGAGGGCTTTGTTTCAGAGGTCCCAACCCCACCTCCTAGCTGGGGGGCCCTGGGAGGGTATGCATGTTGCATGCTTAAGGGCACTCTTGGCATGGAGGGCATCTTGAGCAAGGGGAAACAGGACGGGACATCACACACATTCCCAGAGCAGAGGCTGGATGGGTAGCTCAGGTGCTAGGGCTGACTCCTAAAGAAAACCAGTGTTTTGAGGCACAATAGCCCTGCACATGGGTATACACACTCAATCATAGAATCATAGCACAGAAATTCCCTGTTTCAGGAGATGATTTTGTTCTCAGCTACATTCCTAACACCTAGCACTCACTGTTGAATGAGTAACTGAAAGAACAAAGAGAAACGTGAGAAACATTGGCACTTACCAGGTATACTTGCCTTATTTCAGAAATGTAAGATCTGAGGGCCAGAGAGAAGTGACTTGACCTTGAACACAAGGATCTGATCCAGGATCAGAACAGGGTTCCCTACCCAGTTTTACTCAGAAAAGAGGGGCCAGTGCGCCCGGCTGACCCTCCCAATGCTCTCCCTTTAGGATTTCTCCTCTTTTGCTGTTTAGTTCTACCCTTGCCTTGATGCCCTCACAGGTGGACCTGTCCCCATCCACTGCCAGTTTGCGCCGTCCCCTCTCCATCCCTGGGCTGACCCTCACACTCATCCTCCTGGATTCATGTGCTCCTAGCACCTATTAAGTTGCCATATTTGGATCTCTCTACAGCTGGTCCCATACTGGGAGAAGACGTTTGACATCGACTTGTCAGCCCCACAAATAGGAGTCGTCAATGTTACTGATGTGAGTTTCCTGTCCTCATCCCTGATTGACCCCAGACTCTACTTCCTAGCATAGCTAGCTCTCCTCCTCTCTGCTAACTAGGAGTTGGGCCCTTCTCACAGGACGCAGACATGCCCAGTCTAGTGGCTGCATAGAGGGGGAGACTTAGGATCTGAATGTGGCCCTGTCCCACATGTTGGAATCAGTGGCACATCCTTCAAGGCCCAGTTCAAATTCTTCCTCCTCTGTGAAGTCTTTCCAGATCTCCCATTTAGAATCATTCCCTCCCTGGCACTCCCAGGGCTCAATAGCCATTGAGAACATGACATTTAAATGGCTATTTATGTGTGTCTCTTCCAGTAGATTTTTGAGCTTGTTCAGGGCAGAAGTCTTCTCATGCACACACAGTAGGTGCTTCAAAACTGCTAAGTTGAATGGAATGAGCCACAGTCTCTGCTTTCATAGAATTCTCAGACTAATTGGAGAGGCAGGTATTCCATTAACTACAAGGCCAGAGCTGTTAAACTTTATAATAACGATACAAATAAGACACAGGAATCACATTGATTTCTGCTGGGCAGAATCAGAGAAAAGTTTAAGAAAAAGTGACATTCAAAATGGAGATTCTACAATGTATATGATTTCAACAAGTGATGATTCAGGGAAGTCAGTTCCAAACTGAGGAAAAAGCAAGATCAAAAGTTAAAAACAGGAAAATGAATATCAGGTTCCCGGAAAAGGCAGGTAGATTTTTATGGTTGAGAGCCTAGAGATCACTGAGAATGGTACTAGAAAAGCAGGTTATGAAAAGCCCTGGGGCCAGGGTGGTGGCTCGGGCCTGTAATCCCAGCATTTTGGGAGGCCAATGTGGGAGAATCACTTGAGGCCAGGTGTTCAAGACTGCAGTGAGCCATGACTGCACCTCTGCACTTGAGCCTGGGCAATAGAGTGAGACCCTGTCTCTTTTAGAAAAGAAAGAAAGAAATGTCCTGAATGCTGAAGAGTTGCTAACTTTATTCTTATAGGCCATGAAGAGCTACCAGTGGTTTTGCACCAAAGGCATAATAGGGAAGTTCAGTGTGGCAAGAGCATGGAAGACAGATTGAAGGGAGAAGGTCTATTTGCCAATCCAACTTTTCTTCCCACTCTCACCTGTCACTATTCTAACCCATACCTTCACCTGGACAGTTTCCCTGGCCATTGGCAGATGAAAGGAAGGGACTGAGAATGTAGGGAAGGATGTACAGAGTCCAGTGAGTGGGAAGACAGATCCTAAGACCTGGGTTGGACTTAGCTTCTGTCCCCTGCCTGTGCCATCTCCTAGGCGGATAGCGTATGGATGGAAATGGACGATGAGGAGGACCTGCCTTCTGCTGAGGAGCTGGAGGACTGGCTGGAGGATGTGCTGGAGGGCGAGATCAACACAGAGGACGATGACGATGATGATGACGACGATGATGATGACTAGTTGCTATGGCAACCATCTTTCAGCCCCACTGGTCTTTTCATGCTCTCTCCTGCCTTCCCTTGTCCTTCCCTGAGTTCCTCCAGGGAGACTAGGTTATTCTCTGCCATAGAGCTAACTGGGGTCTATACGCTGGGTGCTGAGACCCTGATCCCCCTCATTTGATGAGGAAATGAGCTACTTTTCCCTAGACACCAGCCCAGCTCTCTCTTATCTGACTTCTGTTTCTTATCCCATAACTTACTTGTGTCTATTATGTGTCTCTTCCATCACTCTCCATACTCTTTCTTGTGATTCCCCTCTAGCCATATATATGGGCCCCATCTCTGTTCTGTTCCCTCCATCTATGCACAGCTTTCCCCCACTCTCTCTAATCCTGTATCTTTCTGACTGTCCTGTCCTTGGCCAGAAGGAAGGGAGAACACTGTGTTTGGGACTGTATCTCAGCAATCACTTGTTAATGTATTTGGGTCAAATAAGAGGCCTCAATAAAGACATCTGGGGCAACATGAACAAGTGTATGTTGGTGAAGTCTCACCCTTATGGCAGGAGGAGGTGGCCTCTGATGGGGAATTCAGACGTGGGTGCCTTGCTAGGGATGAGCTGGGGGACTCTTATAGTGGGGGCTGGGGTTCCTCCAGGCAGCTTTCCCAGAGAAGCCTGGATTGTTTATCTGCTTCAAGTCAACAAGCCTTTCACATGGTGTTTGTCCAGGGCCACTGTTAGGCTCTGGGAGAACAGAGAGTGCCAGGCCTGTCCCTGCTCTTGAGCTGATTAGCCTCACCGAGAAGTCAAGACAAGCATACTAAACAATCAAAGAAGAATACAAAGCAATATGTAATTAAGTGATTATGTGCTGCTCGATAGCACCCTCTCTGCAGCTCTTATTTGAACATCAAGATAGAGCTCCAATTATACTTACTTGGTGAAGCCTTCCCAGAGGTGGCCCCTCCAGCGATGACCTCTTCTGAGTTCCTGCTGCACTTCCATTCCAGTACTCAGCACAGTGTATTATTGTTCTTCATTTACATGTCTGTCTTCCCCACTCAACTGTGAGCCCCTTGAAGGCAGGAACCCAAGTTTTTTCTTTGTGTCCACAGGGTCTGACACTCGAAAGTTGTCCCTAATAAATGTTTTTTAAAGGAAGAACAAAGGAAAGAACAGAATGGACTCAGAAGAGAGATCAGAGTGGGCTTGATGACTTCGCAAAGGAAGTAAGCCTTTACTAGGCCTTAAATTGAAGAATGGGATTTGGTTGGAGACAAAGGAGCTGAGGAGGAGACATTTCAGTCAGTGGAAAATATCAAGTACTGGCAGGATATGTTTGTCATATTGGGGGCACAGAGACCAGAGAGACAAGAAGAGAAATTCAAGTTGTGGCCATGAAGTTGGGTAAGCATAATGGGGATGGGTTGTAGAGCTCTTTGAATTGAATCCTGCCAGCTGAGGAGGCAGGGCAAAATTTAATCTGGTAGTGATAAGCAGGATGGGGAGGGGACATGATGGAGATGCCAGAGGTAAGGAGCCCAACCCATAATCAGTGACTGTTATAATAATTGGAGTGATGTTGGGAGAACATGGAGCCAAGTGGTGGTCATGGGAATGGAGAGGAGATTTTTTTTTTTTTTTTTTTTTTTTTTTGAGATGGAGTCTCGCTCTGTAGCCCAGGCTGGAGTGCAGTGGCGCAATCTCGGCTCACTGCAAGCTCCACCTCCCGGGTTCACGCCATTCTCCTGCCTCAGCCTCTCCGAGTAACTGGGACTACAGGCGCCCGCCACCACGCCCGGCTAATTTTTTTTTGTATTTTTTAGTAGAGACGGGGTTTCACCGTGGTCTCGATCTCCTGACCTCGTGATCCGCCCACCTCGGCCTCCCAAAGTGCTGGGATTACAAGCGTGAGCCACTGCACCCGGCTGGAGAGGAGATATTGTATACAATGGGGATCTCCCAGACCTGGGCCTGCTGGAGGTCTTGGCAAGAAGGACCCACAGTCTTTCCAGAATAGGCCCAGGCTGGGGTAAGCAAAAAGGAGTTTAGGGGGTTGGGGATGGGAGGGCCAAATAGCTAAATAAACCCATAAATAATAAACATATATATATATATATATAGTTTTGAGATGATGCCCATAAATAATAAACATTTTATATATATATATAATATATACAAACAGCTAAACAAGCCCATAAATAATAAACATTATATATATTTTTGATATGATGCCCATAAATAATAAACATTATATATATACATATATATATATATATATATTTTTTTTTTTTGAGATGGAGTCTCACTCTGTCGCCAGGCTGGAGTGCAGTGGTGAGATCTCGGCTCACTGCAACCTCCAACTCCTGGGTTCAAGAGATTCTCCTATCTCAGCCTCCCAGGTAACTGGGACTACAGGTGCCCACCACCACACTCAGCTAACTTTCTTGTATTTTTAGTAGAGACGGGGTTTCACCATGTTGGTCAGGCTAGTCTTGAACTCCTGACCTCAGGTGATCCACCTGCCTCAGCCTCCCGAAGTGCTGGGATTACAGGCGTGAGCCACCACGCCAAGCCAACATTATATTTTTCATGGATCAGGTGTAAAGTTGTTGCTGAGAGACTTAGAGGATTTCTACGTATGGAAAGATGAGACCTGAGATTAGATATATTTTCACTCTCCACAGACAAGTCCAGGAAGTGTTCCTAGAGAATGTGGCAGGGGTGTAGAAAGCAGAAACTATGTATTCATTCCAACTTGTAGCTATTTCATAAATGTTTAATAAGTAGTATGGGCACTAAGCTAGTATTACAATAATATTGTGGAGCTTACTGTCTAGCATAGGTCAGTGGAAGGCCCCGGTCTAGATAATCGCTCTTATTTTGTAATCACGCATCTGTGTCAGTCCCTAGAGACTTACTATTTCTGAATCTCAGAAGAACCCTCAGAAATAGACATTGGCACCCTGATCTGACCAGTGAAGACACTAAGGCTTTCAGGCATAACTTGCCCAAGGAATGGGTGGAACTAGCACGCAGCCCAAGGTCCCTGTGTCTTGTTGCCTCCAGACCTGAGCCTTTCACTTAGAAGCTACATGAGTCTCAAAGATGGGTCAACGAAATAGGTTTTGTCCCTACAACACAGAGCAAACATGAGATATACAAAGGCAAATGATTAGGGTGTGACAGGGAATGCAGGGGAGAGGAAACAGCAGAGAAATGCTATGAAACCCAGAGCAGCAGGAACTTGGGCCTCTTCTAGGAATGGTGTAGACCCAAGAAAGGAGGGGCTCATTTGAGGTTTCTGGGGGAGTCTCTGCCAGGTAGGAACTGAGGCGAGATGGGGTGATCCTGGAAGTGGCACAAACACTGAGGGGAATCCCCCAACTTGGGCCTGCTGGAGTTCCTGGCGGGAAGGACCTACCCAGGGTCAGACTTCTTTCCAGGGCCAAACCCTGCCCAGAGCCGAGGCAAGACCCTTTAGGCTATAGAGATGGGGGTGAAAACAGATGCTTCTCCAATTCTTCCTTTCCTCTTTTCAGTCTGGCTGAGAATCTGGGGGAGGAAAGTCCCTGGGGTAGAGGGGAAGTGAGAGCTGCCACATCGGGCCTGGGCAGAGGGGCAGAGCTAGGAGACGGAGCTAAGTGTGGCTTTGCAAGTTGTCTATATTTGCATGCTGAGCTCACTGCTGCTCTTTTTCTCCCCAGAAAATAAAATTACATCATGGTAGGGGGAAGGCAGGAGTGGGGTATGTTTGGGAAAGGTGAGAGGAACGCAAGAGGGCCTGCAGGCATCATCCTGGAAAGAGAAGATCCAGGGCTCCTCAAGTCCCCATGTGGCCCCAACCCCTCACTCCCAATGTGGATAAGTCTGATCAGTCATTTACCACTGGGCCCCTGAGCCTTAAGGCAAGGCAAGAAGTTTTTACAAATATTAAAGCCAGCAGCTAAGAGAATCCAGCCTCCAAAGGCTTTTCAAACCCCTAAACCAAACCTACTCTGTGCCTCCCAGGGGTCCTAGGCCCCGTGGTCATCCAAAGGTCAAAAGGCGAGGAGGGTGCCCTACTGGGTAAGAATTAAATATGAGAATTGTTTCGCAGTTCAGGGGGAAGAGACCGTCTCCGCTCCAGCCCTCGGCCCAATTCTGTCCCCCACCCTAGGAGTCTTCCAGAACCCCAGCCCCTCGGTCCCCCGCCCCCTCCTGCCTTTCCATCCCTCCCCCTCCTCCCGCCATTCCCCGCCCCCCGCCCCTCCCCGGCTCTGACATCACCGGCCAGCCGGGTGGAGTGAGCGGCGCTGGGCTCGGGCTCCGGCTCCGCGGGCGGAAGAGGCGGCGGCGGCGGCAGAAGCGGCGGCGGCGGCGGCGGCGGGAGCCGAGGAGGAGGTTCCGGACGCTGCTTAGGAACCGGGGACTCAGGAGTGCCCGCGCCCTGAGCGCTCAGCTCCAGAGGCGGTGAGAGGGGCGGAGAGGAGACTTGTCGCGGGGAAGGGGCAGATTTGGGGGTCTAGGCTTGGAGGGGCAGCGATCTGGGACACCGGGGGCCAGACGGGGAGTGTGGGGACCCCGGACGAGTCCACTTTGTGTCAGGCCCCACGAGGTCCGTCCCTCGGTCGGTGCGTCCCGAGCGCCGAGCGTGTGCTGGAGGCGGCGTGGCTCCGGCCAGCCCATTCTACGCTGAACGGCAGTTTGGGAGTCGGACCGGGGCCTGTGGATTAGGATGCAGCCTGCTTCCCGCCCAGCCGGCTCGGCCAGGCCAGTGCCCGCCCCTCCCTCCCTGCTCAGGCTTCGGACTCGCCTCCGCTGGCGGTCTCCCGGCCCAGCCCTGTCTCGGTTCCGCGGGCGGCTGGTACCATGTGCCCTCACCCCCAGCCCACTGCACCTGGGGAAGAGGTGGGCTTGGCGGAAAGCTTGTCCAGAGGGAAGGAGCTGGGGGTGTAGAGAAGTGATGTATGTAACGTAAAAACCCTTATTAATTTCATATAATCCGTGTCAAAACTGACAGGGAAACACGCACACCTATAAGGCACGCCAGCACACACAGTGACACACACCCATGTGACTTATACACATAGTCTAGCACACTCCAAATCACAAACGTCCCTGCACTACGCATCCGGCCGCCCACCACACCCCCACTCTGTGGGGTGGGGCATCCCATGAGGAGTCTTCTGAACTGCGGGCTCCAAGTCATCAGTCCGACAGGACAGCTGAGTGGACAGAAAGGGCCACTGTCCCCAAATCCATCCTGATTTTCTGGCAGCTTTTCCCAGCCCCATGGCTTCAGATTGTTCCTCTTTAAAACTGGGGAAAGATGGGAGAAAATCTTGGTCTCATTCCTCTAAAACAAGGAGACAGGATTTTGCAGACTAATGAGGGTAGGGGCTTCTGGTGGCCTCTCTTCCTGGGTCCAGTTAGGGCTTAGGGTGCTGGGAGTGGCTAGTTTCTGGGTAAGAGTGGCCAAGGGATGGAGGAGGAGGGGGTGGAAGAAACGGAGAGGAAAAAGAATGGGTATGAGTCAGCCAAGAATGGAACCCAAGTCAGAGAGAGAATGAGAGGAATGTGTGTGAGAAGCAGACAGACATCTCCAGAGAGGTCCAGAGATAGTCAGGGAACAAGGGAGAGGGAGGAAGTGAGAGAAAGAGATGGTCAGAGAAGTGTGAAGAGTGTTTGAGAGTGCACTAAACAAATTAGGGAGGATGAAGGTTGGGGGAGACCACTGGGAGTTAGGGAAAGCGGTATGTGTGTCTGGGCCCCAGGCTGTCAGAGCGATTAGCTTTAATTGCTCTTCCCTTTGTGGTTAAATACTCCATTGGGGAAATTGCCAGTGATGCCCTAGGCTGCAGGCTTCCCTGGTTGCCTACTTCCTCAATTCCGTGCCCATCATGTGTGGATGTATTATCATGCATGAAGAGGGTCACAGAATCACAGAGCACCTCACTCTGTCACACAGATCCTCACGCACAATGTCATGATGGATATCTTCACCAGCTGGTAGGCAGCCAACCACTGAATCTCCAAGCCACTCCCACCAAACTTACTCTGTCTTTTGTAGCGGGGATGCTCACCCCTTCCTAATTGCAGCTCTGCGTATTCAGATGGGGACACTGAAGCACAGATCTCAGGAGTCCTAAGTATTCATGGCTACCACTAAGTTGGATAGGTGAGTAGGAAATGCTAGAAGGGGTGAAAGCCTATAGAAAGGAGGAAAAGAGAGACTGAAAGATGAAGTAGAAAGGAAATGGATGACAAAAGAGTGAGAGATGGAGAGAGACGGAAATAGAAGCAGGCAGTGCCACACCAGAAGAGTGGAGACAGAGATGGGCTGGGGAGAGTCCTAGGCCCCATTCCCCTCCTCGCCGTCAGCCGGCCCTCCTCTGCTCTGCCTGATCCAGTGCCAGCTATCTCCTAATGCCCCATCTTGGGTCTGGCTCTTCTCTAGACCAAGGGCTGAAGGCTAATCCTTGTCCCCACGCCCAAAGATAATCCATTTTGCTTCTTGGACTGAAGTGAACATTTTGGGGCCCAGATGTCCTGCCTCTCGTCACTTCCAGGCTGACCCTGGAGCCTCAGAACCCTCAATTTCCTTGTTACAGGAATAAAGACAACCCCCTCCTCCCCTGCAAAGCTGGATAAAAAGCTTAAAGAAGAAATCAATTGAGAATGGTATTAAAGGAAATAAACTACAGGACTGCTTGAATTTGGGGCCCAGATATAATTTAAAATAGGAAAGCTGGAACCCTACTCTCTCCCTTCCAACCCCTCTGCCTCTCCGTGATTACTTCCAACTTCAGGCAGAAGACTGACAGACTTGAGTGCCTGAGAGTCCCCTCCTGCCCAATACAGGGACCTCTAGGTCCTTGCAGCTGTGTGGGATGGCCCCTCCCCTCAGGCTTAGGCAGCTGCAACAGATGTGGAAGAGGGATGGGCAGCAACTCTTAATCTTCAGGCTTCCTTCTCGAATTTACAGAGGATTTGGAACCAAACGTTAGAGAGAAGGGATAATCTACCACGACTTAATGTCAAAATGCACAGAAATTCTTTTGGTGCTGCCACCTCCACAGGTGGTTATCCCAATTGCCAGGCTTCTCAAAGCACTCCCAGGGCCTGGCTCTTCTTACCCCAGTGCCCATGGAGCTCCCACCTGTCCCACCTACAAGGTCAGTATATAATGGTCCTTACCTCCTGCCCCTCTTCCCCAGCATCCTCAGTTGGTTTGACCTTTGTCAGAGCTGTGTCCAGGGCCAGTTTGGAAGGAGAGGGAGGCAGGAAGGAAGGAAGGTGTGAGGAAGCGGTGAGCCTAGCACAGAAAGCTGGGAGGGAAGAGGACTGATTTCCTGGCAGCCGGGGCTCCGGTTCCTGATTCCTGCCCTGGTATCCTGTCCCAAGAATGGCCTCCGCCCAGACTGCCTGGTGATCCCTGAGCAGCTCTCTGCACTGCTCCAGCAATCAGGAGGATTTTTCAGGGCCCAGACAGCAGATTTCTCCACGGGCCCTAAGGAAATCTGAATCTCTGGTGAGGAGAGTGACATGGAGGATGAAGGAAACAAGCTCTGCCAAGCCCCACCATGGCCAGGCCAGACCAGCCCAGGTACAACAGTTGATCAGTGAGAATTGAGAGCAGTTCCCCTAAACAACACTCCCTTTGCTGCTTCTGCCATACTAAGGCCTAGGCAAATGGATCTCTCCAAGAAGGGAGGCAACGGGGCTGCCTTTCATTGTACCCTCAGGGGGCCTTATTCCTATCCTTTCTGTCCCTTCTTACTCACCATTCCCCACACCCCTGCCATCTAGTGGTGTCGTCCTAACGACTGGGGCGTGGGGGCACCCAGAACTGAGGTTGCTATAGTAACAGATGAGCTGAGGCTACAGCCTTCTATAGTTGTGGACTGTATGCTCTCCTCCCCCTCGCCCCCCATGCCTCATTTGCAGCCTTAGTCTCTTTTCTGTCTCCCAACTCCCGCTCTCTTCCTCCATTCTGTAGGCTCCCCTCACCCCTCTGGATGTGAGCCTGTGGTTATATGCCTTCTTACACATGCTCTTGGCTGGTTTAGACACATACAAACACACACACGACAGATACTCACAGCCAGTGCACCCACAGCCATATATCCAGTGCTGGCAAATACACCTCCATTACCAGAACATCCAAACACACCCACAAATACCCAGCCACTGCCTCCTCCAGAGCTGTGTCCACAACCTGGGGATTAGCATCCATAAGATCCGAGCACACACACATTTCTCCTCTGCCACTTTAACATTCCTACCCCCATCTCTCTTAGGGGCCTCCTTGTATCTTTCACTCTCTTAGAAAGCTCCTACCCACTGCCCCCAAGTCTTTGTGGGTGAGTGTGTTACACACATTAATCTCTTCCCGCCTACCTCCTCTGTAGATCTGTTTTAGATTCAAAGCCCTAAATCTGAACTCCTCCCGACACACACACACACACACACACACACACACACAGATGCACTCTTTCCTCCCGCAGGATCTGTAATATTTACAAACTCTCCTTCCATATGAAAGCAGGCAAGTATAACCCCCAATCCTGCCCCCTTTTCCAGATGAAGGCTTGGCCCCAGAGTTTCCTTCATTGGGACAGGGTCTTCTTGTCTCCTGCTGCGCTTTCCCTTACAGTTGTACTCATGCCCCCCCACCCATTCTTATCTCCATCTCTAGTCCCCTCCCCATCATCCCCCTCACCCCGTATCCCCCTCCTTCTGTCCTTGGATTATCAGTGAAGTGAGGGGGGTTGGGCTCCAGAGCTTGCTGCTGTGACCTAGATTTCAAGGCAGAGACAGTTCCTGGTGCTGACAGTCAGAGAGCATTGTTCCTGGCCCGGCCTGGCAGGGCCACTGCTGGGCCCTTCTGTCTGGTTGCACCTGGGTGTGCAACTGAGCGTGCCTATGACTGCCTGTTTCTTGCGGGGGTCATGGTAGCCCTGCTGTCTGGCTCATTGTCTGCCTGTGTCACGGTGCCTGCCACCAAGGGAGGCTTGTTTATTCTGGTCCAAGTAGGGGGCTGGGAATGGGGACTTCTGGGTCTGCATCTCTTATTTTGTGACCACCATGCCAATCTCAGTTCCCCCGCAGTAGAGCGAGAAGGAAGGAAAATGTGTGTCAACCAAGCCCCTTTGATCTGCCACATTCCCAGCCTAATGCTGGGGTGATTTGTGAGCAGCCTCAGTCAGGGACAAGGTCATCTTGCTGCTTGCCCACTCCTTGGTCTAGTCGCATACAGAGTGTTTATGATACAATTTACTTTTTAAAACATGCTTTACTTTTCTGACTAAAAGGAAATAGATACTCATTGTGGAAATAAGTTCCATTTTTGAGCTCACCACTAGTGTCACATTTTATCAAATCCAGAAAGTTCATTCAAACGTCTGACCTTCTTTCTTCTGTCTTAGCCACAGTTCCTATCTTAGTGGAAGGAAGGCCTTGAATGTTCTCTACTTCTCACCTAAGGATCACGAAAGAGGGATGGGGTGAAGGCCTAGGTGAGATCTGGCCTTGCTGATCTCATCAGACCATGCTGAAGGTAGTGCCAGTAGGATATTGATACGAGAAGGGAGGGCAGTCCCCTTTTGCCATTCTCCCAAAGCCGCATCTAAAGTCCCCTCCCCCCACCACCCAGCCAGCCTGGGAACTGGGCAGGGGGCCAGAGCCAGTCGCTTGGTATTCTTGGGCACGGGGGCTGCGGGCACAGCACAAAGGGTAGGAGAGAGAGCTGAGTGGGGGCCTGGTAACCATCAAGGGAGAAAATGGGCTCCACAAAGGTGGGGGTGGTCCATTGCCTCCCCCACCTCAAACCCTAATGACTGAATACAAGGCTAGCATGGAAGGGCCAAGGAACCATCAGACCAAGCAACTAGGCATCCATCCAAAATGAGTCATTAGTGGGGTGGTGGGGAGTTGAAGTGAGGGACCCCTTTGCCTCTGAGGCAGAATGGGGAAGCTAGAACACATGAGCTCCTACCAAACCCTCCAGCTCCTTCTCAGCTTCTCACTGCCACAGCAAGCCTCGCCCTGGTTGTTTTGGAGTTTTTTTTCCCTGACATGGGGAGGGGTTGGAAGTGGGTGGGGCGATTCTGGGGGGGGCGGGGGGACTTGGAGAGAGCGGGTGAGAAAGTCGGGAGCAGGTTGCTATGGTAACCGCCTCCTCAGTCAGGGGAACTGTTGCCAGGGTTACTGTTAGAGGGGGAAAACAGAAGAAAAAGATGGTGGGGGGAAGGAGGTATGACTTGTCACTCTAGGCTCCAGCCTGGCTCCTATCTTCCCGTCTACCCTGACCACCTCCCCTAGGTCTTCCTTTTCTCCCTCCAGCCCTAGCCACCTCCAGCCTCCATGTTCCAGGCACATGCCTGGTAGGGCAGAGTGGGGAGTAGAAGGGTAGTACCAGTGAGTAAACTAGACTCCATACCTTAAGCTCAACTCCTGTCCCTTTGTCACCTCCCAACCCCAGTCATGGCTGAGTACGGGACCCTCCTGCAAGACCTGACCAACAACATCACCCTTGAAGATCTAGAACAGCTCAAGTCGGCCTGCAAGGAAGACATCCCCAGCGAAAAGAGTGAGGAGATCACTACTGGCAGTGCCTGGTTTAGCTTCCTGGAGAGCCACAACAAGCTGGACAAAGGTGGGGGAGGGGAGCACAGGGGTCCTGTCATCAGTCATTCAGGCTCAGTTCATTCAGCAAATAGAGATGAGCTCAAAGCTTTTACGTCCACAATGTGTACCCCTCTCTAGCAAGGCAGAAGAAAGGTGCTCTAAGAGTATGGGGGCCTTAGACATTTTTCATTGTGCCCCTCATCAGTAAAAAACGTTATTCAGATACTCCTGTGCTATTATCACATATACAACAGAACATAAAAACAATCTAAAAATAGTAAAATTTTAAGTGGCAAAAATTGGGAAGAATTCTAGACAATAAAAATGGAAGAATACCTGAATGAGGGGAGAACTCGAAGTGTAATCTAATCTGGTAAATAGTAATAATTTTAAAAAAATAAAAGTGCTTTGTTAAGCACTTTTTAAAAACTGGTAAAATTTAAAACTACAAGTTCTATCATTTTCTTATCCGCTTTGAGAGACTACTGCTTGGGGAGTGGGATCTATGGATTAGAGTAATCCCACACAGCTGGAGGCTTTGGGGAAGAATTGGTGTTTAAGATGGCCCTGAAAGGTGAGTGGGATTTCTGAGGCAAAATCCAAAGGAGGGAAGGCCAGGCAGAGGAACACTGTCACAGAGTATCTAGTGTGTTTGGAAATGCAAGCAGTCCTGCTTGGCTTGACTAGGATGTAGGGTGTTTAGAAATGGCTGGGAAGGTAAGGTAAGACTGTGTTGTAGAGAGCCTAGGTATTGGATAGGTGAGGTGAGTGAACTCAGGGCCCTTCAGATATACTATTCTGACTGCTGTGTGGCTGGCAGGGAGAAAGCATAAAGGAGGATGTGTTACAGTTAGACCATGGCAACAGTCAGAGGGGAGGAGCCAAGGAAGAAGGTCTAAGGGCATCTATATTCTCCTGGAATTGGCCAAGCCATGGACATCATCCTTCTGGTGGTGTCCATACCTTCTCTCATTTAGAATAACCTTTCTCACCAGGCCCAGCATATCTCCTGGGTTGCCTAGAGATTCCACCCTGCTGGTCCTACATGTGCTGTCAGCAAATTCTGATACTTACTTGGATGGAAAGTGGAAAAGGATGGGGGTGGGGGTGGGGTATCTGGAAGTCAAGTTGATTTTTCTTTTGTCCCCTCCCCACAACATATGGGAGCTAGTATCTAAGCTAAACCCCTCATTCTAACCACAATCTAGAAACTTCACTGACCATCTGCCCTTCCTGCGAACAGTCCTCTGTATTGTTTGGGTGCCTTAGCTTTCTTCTCCTGGATTAGTAGCCCCTCTTCCTCCAGTGTTGTGCCCTCCCATAACCAATGTCAGCAACTCAGCTTTGGTTCCAGGTCACTAGTCTGGTGGAGTAGGGGAAGCTGACCTCTACAGCCTAGCTCTGACCCTATCTCCTGCCTTCCTCCAGACAACCTCTCCTACATTGAGCACATCTTTGAGATCTCCCGCCGTCCTGACCTACTCACTATGGTGGTTGACTACAGAACCCGTGTGCTGAAGATCTCTGAGGAGGATGAGCTGGACACCAAGCTAACCCGTATCCCCAGTGCCAAGAAGTACAAAGGTAAGCGGCCACTCCTTTAACTAGTAGCACCTCTGCCTCATCCCGTTGACTATCCTTGGAGTACTTGAGTTTTGGGAGAGTGGAGGCAGATGCCCAATGGGCCTGCCTGGCATCTCTCACACTGCTGTCTCTGGACACATCCCTTTTTGCCCCCAGACATTATCCGGCAGCCCTCTGAGGAAGAGATCATCAAATTGGCTCCCCCACCGAAGAAGGCCTGAGCAAGGGGGAGGAAGAGGAGGAAGGTTGGACCTTCATCAGACCACTCCCTTCCCCCATCCTCCAGGGGAGGGGGCAAGGGCAACCCACCATCTACCCACTTACTAACCTGGTCCTAACCCCCTTACTGTGCGCGTGTGTGTGCGTGTGCGCACGCTCTGGCTGTTTGTCTATATGTCTAGCTCATCTAGTTCCTCTTCCTAAGGGGATGGGGGTCAGGGGCTAGAGGAGGGGGCTGAGTTTCTCCACTTTAGGAGGAGGTGGGGGCTATTTCTATGCAAATAGAAATCAGCACATTCCTCCTACTTCCCTTTCCTCCACTCTCCCCCCATATCTTTAAAGTGTGGAAGCAGAAAGGACCTGCATTTTCCTACATTGAGGAGCTGACAATAGGGGTAAGGTATGGGAGAGGTAGGTGGATCCAGGGAAAAGCAGTGGGGAGGGAAGGCAAAGAGACCACTCAACCCCCACCTGGAAGGGGCAAAGAAAAGCCAGAGTTCCATGTTTGTACTCCTGTGCTGGACTAGCTGTTTCCTGAGTACCAGCAGGTCCCTTTTTGCCTCTCTTGGGCCTAGCATAGGTATGAGCCAGGGATCCTTTCCTGGTCCCTAAGATCAAACCCCATGGAGCAGCCAGCATTAGATGCCCCCACCCACCTGTACTCTGGAGAGACTGTGCTGGGAACATGTACCACTGAGCCTGAGATGGGGATGAGGGCAGAGAGAGGGGAGCCCCCTCTTCCACTCAGTTGTTCCTACTCAGACTGTTGCACTCTAAACCTAGGGAGGTTGAAGAATGAGACCCTTAGGTTTTAACACGAATCCTGATCCCACCATCTATAGGGTCCCAACTTGGTTATTATAGGCAACCTTCCCTCTCTCCTTGGTGAAGAACATCCCAAGCCAGAAAGAAGAGAAGTTAACTACAGTGTTTTCCTTTGCACCGATCCCCAGCCCAATTCAATTCAGGAAGGGACTTAGGAAACCCTTCTTTACTAGATATCCTAGCCCCCTGGGCTTGTGAACACCTCCTAGCCACATCACTACAGTACAGTGAGTGACCCCAGCCTCCTGCC
This sequence comes from Nomascus leucogenys, assembly GCF_006542625.1. Taxonomy (NCBI): domain Eukaryota; kingdom Metazoa; phylum Chordata; class Mammalia; order Primates; family Hylobatidae; genus Nomascus; species Nomascus leucogenys. The sequence goes on along the minus strand of NC_044392.1, from coordinate 41,274,425 downwards.
TACCCCAAGATGCCCCTTCCCCACCCTGACCGTGCTAACTGTGTGTACATATATATTCTACATATATGTATATTAAAACTGCACTGCCATGTCTGCCCTTTTTTGTGGTGTCTAGCATTAACTTATTGTCTAGGCCAGAGCGGGGGTGGGAGGGGAATGCCACAGTGAAGGGAGTGGCAGAATCAAATTGCTACATAGTCCAAACAAAAAAGAAAGCTTTTTCAAAAAACATTAAATTCACATGCAATCTCAGAGACTATTTAGAGAAAGTTCAAGTTAGGAGCTTTTAGGATGTGGGAGTAAAACTTTAATGGGAGGGGAGGGCTGGCTGCTGGAAGAAGGAAGAAGCCAGACTGGTTAGACAGTACTCTTAACTCCTAGCCCAGCCTAGTGTGCCCTGCCCCTCTGGCCACTGCTGCAGACACCTGCCTTAACACACACACCTCTAGGACTCCACAGTTTTGCCTTAAAGGACCTTCCCAAGTCTCCCTTTCCCTGTCTGGCTTCTCCCTTAAGAAGAGAGAGATACTTGTAGAATTGGGTCGGGGGAATGAGCATGAACTGTCCTTCCATTTGGGATATGTTACATTAGAGTGAGAGAGAGAATAAGGAGCCTTTCTTATGGAAGGAATGGGAGAAGAGAGACAGGGTTCTTTTCAGCAGAGTCTAGTAGTTTCTCTGTAAGGCAAAATAATCTAAAAAGACTAATCTGCCCACCCACTCCTTATATTGCTGTGAGATTGCCCCTATCTTGTGCTCTTCTGTCTGCAGTGTGCACGGCCTTGTTCTAACCCGGAATAAAGGTGATTGATTGTATTGCAACTAACTGATTTTAAAATTTCTGTGAGTGACCAGGATTTTGCAGCCTTTGAATCACTGGGAAGGGAGGGGCAACAATATTTATGCCCCAGAACAAGGGCTGGGAAAATACCCCAAGTGTATACCCTCACCCCACCCAATCTCCTAAGTATCACTGAGCTAAATGGAGTGTATCCTACTTCCAACAGTCTCCAATTGGAGCGCAAGGACTGGAAATACGGGTATCCCAAAATGGACTTTCTAACACTGTATCATGTGCAGAATGAGACGGGAAGGCTAGGTACCTACATTAGCAGGAGTAAAAACCATCCATTGTGAATAAATGGACCACATACCACACAGAGCAGCAGTCAGGAGAAGAAAAGCTTTACTGGGAGAAAATACAACAAATTCCAGAGTGCATGGTTTTTAGCCCACCCTATCACCCCACCAGCAATAGGAACACAGACCACTCGATCACCACACATTCCCTACCTCAGGGAGTAAGTACAGCAGCCAACATGTCGTCTGAGAGCTGCTGGGAAAAGGGGCAGGAGGAAGAAGTATCTGGAAATACCATTCTCTCACTCTTTTCCCCTCCTTCCTGGCCTGATTTAGTAGAATCTGACTGTCCCAGGATACAGAATTCTTGATTGGATCTTGTGGAAACTGGGCGCAAAAAAAATAGCAGCAAAAGCACTTAAGGGCAAGAATTCAGCTGGCACTTTCAGACTCAGTGACCAGTGATAAGACAAGTGCCCAAGCTCCAGCCACTGTAATCAGTCCTTAGATTAATGACTTATTCCTCAATCCTAACATGTCAAGAGGTGGAGAAGGTTTAAGTCAAACCCAGGAAGTCTTTCCCTTCACTCTTCTATAAAGAAGGGAACTGGCATGAAGTTGGATGGCTTAAAGATCAAGCAGCTAAAGGTAAGAGAGACAGTGAGAGAGTGAGTATGTATGTGTGTGTGTACATGTCTTCTGTCACAAAGTACCACAATAGTCTGCAGTGGTGGCACCACCCTAAAGTAGTTAAGTTTTAAAGACAGGCCAGCCTCTGGTTAGAAGAGCCATCCTTGGAACCCGCTACAAGACTTAAGGAGAGGTAGGAGATCTGAGGCAAAGAGCTGGGAGGATTTCCTGTTTTTCCCAACCCCTACACCAAAGCAGGGAACCAGGAAGGGCAGAAATGAGGATCCTTCCATTCTTGAGCCTCCTAAAACCTAAAGGGTAAGTCCCAATCTCTAGTGACCATACATAGAGGTAAACTGACCCCAGGTGTCACCTCCACACCATTACTCTTGTTCACTCTTTAAGTCCCTTTATTGCATTCATAGAGAATATATAGGTATTTAAACTTTGACAATAATTTTACCTTGATACATCCAAGTTTGACTTGCTTTTTAATATATTTATAGATATAAAATTAGGCCTCTAACAGTGATAGGGACAGGGAGATTGCTGCCACCAAACAATATTTTTTAAAAAAATAACAGAAGAGGTAATATCCTTCCTATTCTTCCTTCACTTCTGCCCCTCCTCCCACCTCTTCCCAACCTCCCTCACCTGACCTATTTAGGGGGTGATGGGATGAAGAAAAGAGAGTGAAGGATATGTAATCAAGTGCAAAACACTGTGATAAGTACAGAGAATGAATAAGGTGGAAAGGAAAGTGAAGAGTGTGGGATGGTTAGGGGCTTTAAGGACTTCCCAGGAAAATAGGATTCTGGGATGGGGTTGCTGAGGGGGGAAAAACCAACTGTCATATACTTTCAAAAAACAAAGGAAGAAAAGGTCAAAAACCTAAACCAAAGAGAGAGTGGCACTCCTACCCTCCACTCTGGCCCCTTGGTACTGAATAGCCAGTTGTTCTCCCCACATCCCCCAGCCCAAGAAACAAGGGAGATTAAAGAAAAAGAAACCCCATTCCCTATCCCAAACCAGTTAACAAAATAGGCTTCCCTCTCCTCTCAAAAAGAGGCTTTGGGGAGAGGCCATTTCTGCTGAGTCCTATGCACCTCTCCATGGAGCCCCATTCCAGGGCTCAACTCCCATTCCTAGGTACTCTTTGTTGGTTCACTCCTCTGAGGTTTGTCCTTCTCCTGGGATGTCTTTCTTTTATCTAAAGCAAAAAGTCCAAAGTGCGTTTCTGCTGAATGTAGGGCCTGGGACAGGAAAGGGTTGCCCAGGCAGGATCAGGTTGGCAGCCCCAGCCTGCCCCACCTAGGTATGAGGCCTCAAGATGGCATGCACTGCACCCGGTCAGGGCCCTCCTCCTCGTCCGATGTGTCTGAGGAGCTGGGAGACTCATCAGAGTCCGCGTCTGTGGCCCCAACCCCAGGTTCTCGCCAGCGCTGTGGATGGGAAAGGCTTGTTAGTAACTTCCCTGGATGGAACAAGGACAAGCCTGTTAGGTCTTAGCTAGAATTTAGATGCTTTAGGCCAGAGATCAGCAGAATTTTTCTTTTTTTCTTTTTTTTTTTTTTTTTTTTTTTTGAGATGGAGTCTCGCTCTGTCACCCAGGCACCCAGGCTGGAGTGCAGCGGCGCAATCTGGCTCACTGCAAGCTCTGCCTCCCGGGGTCATGCCATTCTCCTGCCTCAGCCTCTCCAAGTAGCTGGGACTACAGGCGCCCGCCACCACGCCCGGCTAATTTTTTTTGTATTTTTAGTAGAGACGGGGTTTCACTGTGGTCTCGATCTCCTGACCTTGTGATCCGCCCGCCTTGGCCTCCCAAAGTGCTGGGATTACAAGCGTGAGCCACCGCGCCCGGCCGCAGAATTTTTCTTAAAGGGCTAGATAGTAAATACTTTAGACTTGTGGTCTATATGGTCTTTATTGCAACCATTCAACTCATTGTAGCGTGAAGGCAGCCACAGACAATACACAGAATGGGTGTGGCTGCAAGCCAATGAAACTTTACAAAAACCAGCAGCAGGCCAAGTGCCAGTTTGCCAACCCCTGAACTAGGCCTCTTTTGGCGTAAGAGGAAAAATAGAAGGGTCACACTGAGACTTGTTATTTCTTCTCAATTCCCTCCTCCACCCTCCAGCCTTTGTCTTTATGAAGATAGCATTACACATGGACGGCAATGGACAAAAGTAGATACCACCCTTTTCTGCTGATGTCTCTTCCAAGGCTATATCAGGGATCTGATGGGGATAGAGGACAATGGATAGGAAATCCAACCAAGATCACCTGATTACTCCTTAAAGTCACTACTCTGGAACTTTTTAGCTCTCTTAAAAGGGTCACTCCCTTGGGAACTCATTTCCAACCCCAGCTTACCCGGTGATGGCGTCTCTGTCTCAGGTGATGCATAAGGAACCACAGCATGTGACTATCAAACAGGTCAGTATGGTGCAAGCTATCTTCATCCCGCTCCCGCTTGTTCTTCTTAATCACCTGGAACCCAAAAAGGTTGGGAAGAGGGGGGCAGCAATGAAGAGGAACCCGGGACCTGATCAAGAAGGCTGATCTCCTATCCCAATAAAAGTTTCCCTTAAGTTGAAGTGGAGCTACATTAGATTAGGAAACGATGCCCTAGGTTCAGCTGCTGCAAAGGTGGCAGGCTTTAATACAGAATAATTCTTAGAGATGCTCCTTATCCCCATCCTATTACAAATTAGTGCCACTTCACAGCTGCCCCCTGGAGCAGGACTACTCCTACAGAGGAAATTACAGGAATGTGGGGGAGGGTGTTAGAGCAGTGCCTTTAAAGAACTGGGCAGCAAGTTATTCCTCCCTATGACAATAAGAATCAACAGTACGTGGATAAGCAGAAAGAAGATAACTTCTGCAGTCAGCCACTTACATCTTTTAACCCTATCAGCTCAGTGGAGGCTTCAGCTGTGGGTGCCCAGATCTTCACATCATGGTCTAGGCCACTGGTTGCCAGCACAGGCAGGTGAGGGTGGGGCTCAAGACAGTTTACCTGGTCAGGAAGAAAGGAAAACACAGACTCAGCCGTGTGTGGGAGTAGGGTTTAAAAACCACTACTCACCTTGAGCCAAATAATTGCCCTTGATCAGGGCTGAGGCAGCTGCTGGGGAAGGGAGGCCCACCCATCCTGAGCCTAAGCCAAAGGGCACTGGGGGTAGAGAAACCAGACACAGACTGGGTATAAGACCAGGCACATCAATCATTTCCTATGTATAGGTCAGGGGTGGCCTCATCCCCAGATATGGCCCTAGGGGTGGGTGAGTGGACTGCTCAAGCTTACTGCTGGCTTCATAAGAAGACAATGAAATCCAGATGACCTCATTCACTCCAGATTCCAAAGCTCCAACTTGCCCAAGGCTGGAAAAAACCATCTCAGTGGCTTTCACCAAGTGGCAAATAAATTTTAAAAAATGAAGAAAGCAGCAGCTGCCAATGAACCCCCAGAGAAGAGTCGGAGAACAACTATATTCATTTGGCACTGTTTACTAGAACTGGAGGAAGGCACAGGCTGAGAAGAAGAGGCTGAGTTGCAGGGAGTGGTGGGAGTGATGAAGGCTCATGTCTGCTTGAGAGAACCTTGCACATCTCAGAGGGAACATCCTACTACCTGCCCTGAGCACAACAGGCTCAGCTATAAGGCAGCACATTAAAATAAAGCAGCTTCTTGGGGCTCCCATAGCCTCAATCTCAGCCACCCTCTGGGTAAATTCACTGAACAAGGCAAAAGAAATAAACTACAACAGGCAGGCCTTCTAGCTTAGGCAGCTTCCTTCTGTCCGAAAGGCACCCATGCCCCCTGCTGTCTGACTTGGAACATGAGCTTCCCTAAGGGAAGGGCAGGGAAGTTCCTACCCCATCCAGAAGAGTTAGTTTCAGATTTAGCTGCTAAAGCATTTTGAGTCTTTCAGTGAAAAGAGGAACACATAGGAAAGGCACCCTGCCTTGCAGCTGGCCCTATAGTCCAAGAGAACAACTTCTTTTAGTTCTCTCTGGACCAACTGCCTCCCCTGCCTCACCTGCACAGGCAGAGAACAGCTGAGGAGAAGTCAAGGGCAGGCATGGAAAATAGAGCTGACCTACAGACTTCCCACTTACTTTGACTTCCATCTTACAAATAAACAAATGCTCAGAAAAGACTGAAGCTAAGACTGAGCTTATGAATAAAACAGAAACCCTGTTCTTTGTCTCCTCCTCCCATTCCACATATCAGCCTATTGTGAAGTTTATCTTTGGGCTCTTTTAGGCAGTGCAGTTAAACTCCAATGCCTGGAATAGTATCTATCTATAGTAATGGACAACTTACACACACAAACCTGAACTTTTTCATCTATCTCCTAATAAGCCCTTGTTACAGACCTGTACTCTGAGCTAGCTCTGCTTGAATAAGTCAGCAAAATAAAAAAGCACAGGGGAACAATTCCTTGGAACTTAAGACTAAGGAAAAAGCCAGTGGCAAGAGGAACAAGAGAATAACATACAGTACCTGAATTGGAGCCTGCGGGGGGAGCCGACAGAGAACTTCTGGGCCAGAGTACCTGGTCACTTCACCAGACCTGTCTGAATGCCAGGACTTATCCTGTCAATAATGCCTGAGCAGAGAAAAGAGCTCTGGCCTTAGATGACTGGGCTGGGGGAACGTAGAGAATGGGATCAAGCATCAAAGTGCTCTTGGGAGACTAAGGGGCTGTCCTCTGATACCACCCCCCACCCTTGTCCCTGTGAAGCTGAATGGGAACAAAGAAAAGATCCTCAAATCAGAGTCAGGAGATCTGGGCAAGGTAGAAAATAACTTCTAAGATCTTTGGTTCTAACATTCTACGTTACAATTAAATTCTACTCTATGTTTACAATTTGCATGATATAGAACTGCTGAGTCTACTACATTGAAACTAGTGCCTGGTGACCCCCACTGCTGGAAAATTAGGACCAAAAAACAGAACAGAGGGAGCCAAGTAAAAGACCACATCGATCATTCAGCTTACACAGAGACAAGAATATATAAGGAAATTTGCTTCAGGGGTAGCCTCTATATCTCTTATTCTACTCATTTACTCTTAGGACCACTAAAACTTAGGCCTGGGGCCCACCCATCCCAAGTAGATGCCTTCCTCACCTGGGCAAATGGGTTACTCATCAAACCCTGGCATTGGCTGAGCTAAAAGCAAACTGGCCTGCAGAATGCTTTTGGAGAATGGACAAATGCTGGCCTGGGAGAGGGCATTCAGCCCTGCATCTCTCTGGAACAGAATGCAAGGCAATAGCTTATGTCAAGAAAAAATTCACTGGCCCCTTCTGACTTCCTTTCTCTAAACGCCTATTGCATAATTCCCATTAAGACTCAAGTGTTTTGGGTTTGTTCACTGCAGATGACACAGGGGACCTATGGAAGGGTTGGAAATGAAGCAGGGAAGAGTGAGACACACATTGAACTTCTAGACTCCTCTCCATTTGTATTCAAACCATAAAAACCCTAGATCTATGCAGGTCCCAGGTCCCCAAAATTTAGAGGAAACCAGAAGAAAATTTGAAATACCCTTTTACCAGGGCAAGAAAAACATAAGGAATGGGATCCTGATTGCAAGGAACCATTCTAAATTCTAAAACCACTCTCTGAAAAAACCTCATCAAGAGATGGCTAGGCTCTTTGAAGTTCCCCACAGCTAAGAAGGAATAAAAAGGAAGAGAGACTAAGCTGTCTCAGTCATTCCTTAGAGGCCTTGGGTAACCAGACTATTCTGGGCAATCAGTATAATTTAGTCTTCCAAACTGTCTTTTCCCCATCTCCTGTGGTCCAAAAACCTTTTAACAGAAAGCAATTGAACAATTGAACTCTTTCTTAATTCTAGGTCTCAAAAAAAAAAAAAAAAAAAAAAAAAAGATAAGGTTAACCAGATACATCTTAAGAGCTGATCGCTCTTCATTCCCTAACTCGATTCTCACTCTTCCTTTTTGCCCAAACTCCACAGAGGGCTGCAGAACTCAAAGGACAGGCAGACTATGATATGATCATGGGTTATACAGCAAGCAGACTGCTCAGCTACTAAAAAAAAATTGCCACATTTGCTTTCTCCTTATATGTACACATTTATATGTGTTTGTTATCTATTTGAATGTAAGCACGACATTTTACCCCTAAATACTTCAACATGTATCTCTTAAGTACAAGAATATTCTCCTAAGTAATCAAATCAATTTAATATTGAATACCATGTTATCTAATATATAAACCATATTCTAATTTTCCCAACTGTCCAAAAAATGCTCTTTATAGCTTTTATCTGCTGATCTAAGATCCAGCCAAGATCACTACTTAGTTTAGTTTAAAGGGAAAAGACATGGAGAAATCTTTAGCCTTGTGTAGGAGGGTGCGCCCTGAACACTAATGCTTTTCCATTTGGAAAAGGTGCATGCCTAGAGGTAAGTTACATCACTCAGGACAGGACAGAGGTTCTTCCTAAGATCCCTTTCTTGTCTCAATAAACTGTGCTTTAGAGGGACAGAAGATAGGAACAGGAAGAAAATGCTCCATCAAAAACTCAGCACCCCCAGGCTAACTAGTCTTTTATGGCTGGCTGGACCTCTAAAACATGGTATCATGTAGTCACAGTGAGAATTCAGTGTCCCTGCTAAAACCTACCTTAATGACTGGAGAGATTAGGGAGCCAGCCAGCTCAGCACACCATACTCACCACGCCTCCCTTGTCCCCCTCCATGAACTGAATAATCTGGCAGGATGATTTCTCCCAGAGGAAGATGTGCCCACAGTCACTACCGCTCACCACAAACTCACTCTTGGGGCCATAGAAATTGACGCCTTTTACTGAAATGATAAATGAGGGAACAAACCACATGAGGGTTGGCATCAGGCCTATATATATTCATCTCAAAGGGAATTTAGTTATTCACGAACTCTAAATCAGCTGAGGGCCAAAGAATTATTTTCATTTTCTCAATACACATCAAGAGATTATGCATGTTTAACAGATAGTTATAAGAATCACACCAGTCCCAGAGATGATTTATATTCTCCCAAAGAGCTCGCTCCTCAGGGCAGAGGAATCTGCAGTCTTTTAGCAGCCGCCTCAGTCTTGTAAGTTTATACCCTATCAAGTAAACATAGGCCTCTCTAATCCCTTACCTGTCCCACCCTGAATCGTCCCAGCTCTGCCTACTCTTAGGCAGCACTGTCTTATGGCCTAGGATTATCTTTGATATGTGGACTTCATTGGTACCTTGTCAATATTTCTGGGGTCATCAGTTGATCTGAGACTGATGAAGGTATATGCCACAACTGCCTCAAGAAGCAAGTGATCTGTGCTTGCTACCATTAACAGGGCTCCACTCTCCGGAATCAGTAAAAGCCAAGAGTTCCAATGACTATGGTCAGTACAATATTGGCCATGAGACTGGCACTCTTCCTTTATCTGCCTGTGAACTGAGATCCAAGAACAGATTTTTCCCTCTTTTCTTACCAGCTCAGGAAAAAAAAAAATAAAACTAATCTCTAACTGCTATCTCCAAGACAAAATCATGACATGTATCTGTTAGGAGTGGTAACAATAGAGTAATGATTCCTCAACTTTTCTGGACATTAGAATCACGTGGGTAGTTTTTAAAAATCTCAGTGCTCAAGTTGCAGCCCATCCCTATTAAATCAGAATATATGGGGTTAAGGCCAAACTGTTATTTTTAAAAGAACACCAGGATTGGGATTGGTGGCTCATGCCCAGCACTTTGGGAAGTCAAGGCAGGCGGATCACTTGAGCCCAGGAGTTAGAGACCAGCATGGTGGAACCTATGCCCAACCAGCATGGTTGGGCAACATGGTGGAACCCCATCTCCACAGAAAATACAAAAATTAGCCAGGTGTAGAAGTATGCACCTGTAGTCCCAGTTACTCCGGAGGCTGAAGTGGGAAGATCACCTGAGCCCGGGAGCTTGGGGCTGCGGTGCCTGGGAGGTCAAGGCTGCAGTGAGCCACAATTGCACCACTGCGCTCCAGCCTGGACAACAGAGTGAGATCCTGTCTCATAAACACAAAACAAAACAAAAAACATCAGATGATTTCAATGTGCCCCAAAGTTTGGGAACCACAGACATGGAACAAAACAGGCCAATCTTGGGCTAGTTACTACCACCATTCCTCCTCTTCTGCCTCATCTAAAATAATCGTTTACTCCTCCCTCCTAGAAGTATAAGGTCACTCCCTATTTTAAGCAATTCAGGACCACTGACTAAAGAGGGCTTTCCCTGACTCCCTAACAAGGCATTTGTGCTTATTTTGAAGTTGCCTGAAATCTTAAAAACAGTTAGTCTAGTCTCCTTATGTCCAAACCAATTAGAAGCAACATTATTGGAGTGGCAAGAGATGCTCTTGAGCGCTTTCTCCTCTAGCATAGTGGAGAAAACATGAAAACTCCAGCCCAATTCAGGATAACCCCTCAGTGCCCATGGCAACACAGGCAGGTAGTTTCTATTTGTATAACCTGAGTAAGACACTGTGGTTCTCCAAAGCCAACAGCCTTGGGCCAAAGAAACCTAGGAAGACAGTCTCACCTGTGGCATTATTTCTGTGGCCCTTGTATCTCTTAACATACTGGGCCCCATCACTGTGAGAGGAGTTGAAGAGGTAAATGTCTTCATCATTGTAACTGGCCAGGAGCTCTGCCAAGAACAAGAACATAGCAGTGAAGGCAAAGGCTGAAAAAAGCAGGGACCAGGAGGTGGGGGTTGGGGTGGGGCTTCTTGCCAGTAGTGCCCCCTCCAAATACCCAGGTGTAGCACCCATCTTATTTGGAACACCAGGCAAGTCCGACTGTACAGGGTAGACTAAGAACACACTGCCAACCCAGGGGCAGCAGAATGCTCAAAAAGATCACACCCATTAACTCAGGAATGAGTCAAAGGCATAAGAACCTGCTCAGGCAAGCAACCTGGGCTTCAGGACAGGCCCTGCCAAATATCATCTGCAGCATTCTGCAAATGGTACCTGGCATCTCCAAGGGTCATCTGCTGTATCCTCCCACTATGTGCTCACCATCAGCAGTTACTCCCCAGCTGCTCTACTTGGAGCTATAGCACAGTGGTGAGCACTGGAGGGCACATACCTCACTGGCTCAGCAGCTCCCTAGACAGAGGGGGCATGCCAGCCTAGGAGCTGGGCCCTGCTCACGTACCTGTGCCGTCGTGGCTGTACACAAGACAGGTGATGTTTGCTTTGGACTCACTGTTCACCTGCAATAAGGAGCAGATACTGACTGATGCCCCACCCCCCCATTTGTTATACCATCTTCAGGAAACAGCTTTTCCTTCAAACTCCCCTATATCTTCTCCCAGAGATTTGAGAAAGACAGACAGAGACAGGAGTACAACTGATGAAACATGACCACCTCAGGGGGTAGCATCTTGGGGCTTTCTTTTGGTTGTCATCTATGTGCTAGCCATTTTATGCACACTGTCTCATTAGGCCTCACCATCAAGGTGCAAGGCAGTTATTTTTATTTCTATTTTGTCGATTAAAAAACTGAGGCTATCAGAAGTGAAGTGACTGTCAAGATCACAAAGCTGGTAAGTGGTAAAGCCAGGATTCAAATCCAGATGACTGACTTGAAAGTCCAAGCTCTTCCCACCATACCAACAAGTTCAGGTGCAGCCTTGGGGTTGAGTCAGGGAAGCCTGGAGCAACTGGCCCTTCATGAATCTTACCAGGTGATGAGGACAGAACTTCTTGAGTACTCCATTGTTCTCATTCTCATCAATTTTCCTCTGGTCATAAATCCTACAGTTGGAAAAGCAATGAAAATGTAAAAATGTACAAACGAATCCCTCGAAGAGCTGCAATTTGATGTAGTGGCAGGAAACTACCAGCTGGATGCAGATAAACAACATTTTCCAAACCAAGCTTCTGGTCTGTGCTCTTCCTTAAAGGGCATCCCTTTTCCAAGCCATTTCTAAACCTAAATCTTTTGTTTGTTTGTTTGAGATGGGGTCCTGCTCTGTCACCCAGGCTGTAGTGCAGTGGCATGTCCCCAGCCCACTGCAACCTCCACCTCATGGGTTCAAGCGATTCTCTTGCCTCAGCCTCCTAAGTAGCTGGGACTACAGGCACACATCACCACACCCGGCTAATTTTTGTATTTTTAGTAGAGACAGAGTTTCATCATGTTGGCCAGGCAAACCCTAAATCCTTCATCCACATACTTCCCATTTTAACTGGCAATCCTCAATTCTGTCAGTTTGAAGTGGTTTATCTCCCTCCTCAAGTTTTATATCATGTACTGCTAATTTTCACTGAAACAACTAACATTAGTATGGAGCTTTTTACATGTACATTACCTACCGAAAAAGGTTACTCACGGGCAGAAACCATGCTTAATGTAAGTCAATGGGTCTGTAATCCCTCCTTGAATCTTTATTTGGCCTGTTCTCCCTCTCATACCCCACAATAATTATTAAAAACTACCAACCATATCCTCTCCTTTCCTCACTCTCATCAAACACACTACACCTTCACCTTCCTTCCTCTCTCTAATCCAAGCTTTAAACTCAAATATTTAGGACACACATATTATGTGTCAAATATTATGCTAGGTGCTAGAAATACAGTGAGGAACAAGACAGATCCAGTATCTGTCCTTACCCAGTCTCCTCCAATCTCAGAGCCAATCTCTTGAAAAATGCTCTTCATTTCATCCTTCCAGGGACCTTGTTTGATGATTATCTAATTTCTCAACCTCTTCCTCATCACCAGCTGGCCACTTTCTAAAAATCCTTCTGCTGACTGTCCTTTCCTACTATTGCTTTTTTTCTCCTTCCCCTTACAGTTACACTACTGAAAAGAACAATCAACATTCAATATTTCCACTTCCTTACTTCCTATTCACTTCTCAGTCCATCCTAATCTGGTTTTGGTCCTCAACTCACCACTGAGACTTCTCTGGCTGAAGTCATCAGTTAATTATATCCATTTGTTAAGTAGGTGTTAAGTCTAGAGTTCAGAATAAGTGTGGTCTGCAGACACAGATGTAAGTCATATATCCATGTGTAAGGTGGTAGTTAAAGCATTGGTAATGGAATTAGATCTCCAAGGGAAAATACAGAGAGGATTTTCTCTTCCCCCTTTAGAATCTCTGGCCTCTTTCGGAATACAATGAAAACTCTAGTCCCTTCTCCCCAGAAAAATGCACATAAGCACACTTTCTGGAGGTTCACAGAATATTGTACTTCAAGTTAAAATTCCCTGGTATAGAGTAAGATGAGAGCTGAAGACTGAGCTACTGGAGAACATCAGCATTTAATGGGTGGAGAAAGGAAGACACACCCATGAACAATACTGAGGAGTGGCTGGACATCAAAGAGAGAAGGTGTTTCAGGGAAGGAGTAATAATGTCAAGAGTAGAGAAAAAGACTTGAAAAGTACCTTGTTTGCTTTGGCATTAGGTTACTGATGACTTAAGCCTTGACATCCTCAGCTCACATGATCCTCCCGCCTCAACCTCCCAAGTAGCTGGGACTACAGGCACACACCACCATGCTGGGCTAATATTTTTACTTTTTGGTGGAGACAGCATCTGCCCAGTTTGGTCTCAAACTCCTGGCCTCAAAAGATTCTCCTGCTGGGTGCGGTGGCTCACGCTTGTAATCCCAGCACTTTGGGAGGCCGAGGCGGGCGGACCACGAGGTCAGGAGATCGAGACCATGGTGAAACCCATCTCTACTAAAAAAAAAATACAAAAAATTAGCTGGGCATGGTGGCGGGCGCCTGTAGTCCCAGCTACTTGGAGAGGCTGAGGCAGGAGAATGGCGTGAACCCGGGAGGCGGAGCTTGCAGTGAGCCGAGATTGCACCATTGCACTCCAGCCTGGGCAACAGAGTGAGACTCCGTCTCAAAAAAAAAAAAAAAAAAAAAAAAAAAAAAGATTCTCCTGCCTCGGCCTCCCAAAGTGCTGGGATTACAGGTATAAGCCACTACACCCCAACTAAGTGTTTATTAATAACCTACTATATTCTACATATGATGCTAGAATAGAATTTGGCAAACTTTTTCTTAAAGGACAAGACAGTAAATGTTTTAAGCTGGTAAACTGGCAAACCATCTAATCTCTATAAAAACTATTGAATTCTGCCATTGTAGCATGAAAGTGGTCATAAACAACATGTAAAGGAAGGCCATGGCTGTGTTCCAATAAAACTTTATTTATAAAAACAAGCAGTATACTTTGTCAAGCCCTGTGATAGACAGTAAGCATAGAAAGATTAATACAACTTTCCTACTACTTTCTGAACATATCATAGGCCTTTGATAGTTTATATTTTACTTTTAGTTATTTTTTTTGAGACAGGGTCTCACTCTGTCATCCAGGACGGAGTGCAGTGGTGTAATCACAGCTCACTGTAGCCCCAAACTCCTGCACTCAAGAGATCCTCCTCTGCCTCCCAAGTAGTTGGGACTACAGGAGCATACCACCACACCTGGAGATATTTAATTAATTAAAAAATTAAAATTTTTTCTTAATTTTTTTTTTTTTGGTAGAGACATAGTCTTGCTATATTGCCCAAGTTGGCCTTGAACTCCTGACCTCAAGCTATTCTCCAGCTTTGGCCTTCCAAAGTGCTCTAGTTTTATAGTCATGAGCCACCACACCAAGCCCCTTGACATTTTAAGTCACGTAAGGAATAGTTTTAGCATCCTCTCCACACCTTTACCACATCTCTTCCCACATGCCTTCAGGCACCCACTAACTTGTTACCCTAAGTCTTTCTTCTGTACCTGCCTTTAATCTAATGTTCTCTCAGTGTTGCTGATGTTGGCTTAAGAACTGGGGAATGAAGAGATGATTTACTGACTGTGCTTCATCAATCAGGGCCTATACTTAATCCTTTAGCAATAAATTTTCATGTCAGCCAAATTTACCACTAAAGGATTCATCTGATATATTCTCTCTTGCTTTACTCCTATAAATTCTTAAAACTAAACTAAGCAGGAATTAGCTTAGCTTAGCAGGTGTAGTAGGGACTCACACCTATACCTCCTCTACTTGCATACTTTTTTTTTTTGGCCACAGGCCAAAAAGCATGTCTCCCCAGAGCTTCCCTTAAATACTTTTTAATAACCCTAAACTCAAATTCAGTATTAATGAGGCAAAAGCCTTGAGGATGACTAAGCTATTTCTCTGTATTCCCTTAAAGTAATTCCTTTAGGCTAGGAGTTAAAGTTAATGATGTTATGATATATAATATTCAGCAAAAATGTTTTCAAATTTATACCAGAAGATGAGCTGTTTGGGTTCTTTCAAAGGAAGAATAAGAAATGAGAAACCTCAAAACATTCAGTTGGCTGCACAGGAGAGGTGCCAGAGAAGCTAAGTATAACCTAATGTCAGAGAAGAGCTGGAGTGCTGAAAGGGCTACCTGCTTGTGTAGGATCAGTGTGCCTCAAAATCTTCATATAGCCAGGCGCGGTGGCTCACAACTGTAATCCCAGCACTTTTGAGAGGCCGAGGCGGGTGGATCACTTGAAGACAGTTTGAGACCAGCCTGGCCAACATGGCAAAACCGTATCTCTACTAAAAATACAAAAATAGCCAGTCAAGGTGGCACATGCCTATAATCCCAGCTACTTGGGAGGCTGAGGCATGAGAATCACTTGAACCCGGGAGGCAGAGGTTGCAGTGAGCCGAGATCGAGCCACTACACTCCAGCCTGGGCAACAAAGTGAGACTCTGTCTCAAAAAAAAAAAAAACAAAAATCTTCACATAACTTCTGCCAACTAAATAGCCAATAGAGGATATTGAGGCTGATAAGAAACAGAAGATTTGAGTATTTCTCCTTGTGTTGAAATGCTAAAACTCTAAGCCTTACTCTAACCCTGGGAAAGTATCAGCATTGGGTTAAGGCAATATGATATACATATCATATGAATACATACACACATATGAATACAGTTCTCAATACAGCAAACTACTACATTCCCCTCCAAACATCTTGGTCCTAGTGGTGGAATCTGTTAGAGACACAGACTTTTCAAGTAATCTGGAGCTCTAAGTAGGAACTTCCAACTCGAAATTTTGGTGAATGCTCAACTTGGAGGAGGTAGCAACTGAAAATCTGTACAAACTACAACCCTTTTTGATCAACAGCTTCTTATCCCAAAATAAAAAAAATTGGCCAGGCACAGTGGCTCACGCCTGCAATCCCAGCACTTTGGGAGGCCAAGGCGGGCAGATCACCTGAAGTCAGGAGTTCGAGACCAGCCTGGCTAACATGGTGAAACCTCGGTTCTATTAAAAATACAAAAGATTAGCCAGGCGTGGTGGCGTGCGCCTGTAATCCCAGCTACTTGGGAGGCTGAGGCAGGAGAATCGCTTGAACCTGGGAAGCGGAGGTTGCAGTAAGCCAAGATTGCATCATTGCACTCCAGCATGGGTAATAACAGCGAAACTCTGTCTAAAAAAAAAAAAAAAAAAATCTATGGCTACACATTTAAGGACTGTTGGTGACTGGAGGAAACGAATTTTGAAGGCATGGGAATAGGGGAAGAAGAGAGAAACAAGGTTTTGTCCAGGATTCTTGAACAAGGCAAAGTCATCTCATGTATTTTCTAAAAATTTACCCTATTCCCCATGATTCTTACTAATAAAATGAATCTGGAAATACAGCTATAAAATGTGCTCTCATTTCAAAAGGAAGATGATGCTTTTCACTTACCATTAGGAAAGCAAAAAGTCACTCATTTTTTTAGTGATCTTGTCCCTCTCTCTCCTTTCAAACTGATGAGCCCAAAGAAACATAGTTAAAATACCAACTGGATAGGGATGGATACAGCTTATTACTAAGGGTCAGAGGAAATTAACTAATACATATGGAGACTGAATCCACAGTGTCTGTTTTCCTTAGGTCATGTCTCAAGAGCCAGTGTTAACAGAAGGTGTTCACGGTAACAAAGATATCACTATGGATAAAAAAAAGTGGTAGCTCAGGACAGTGAGAGCCAAAAAACCCTCAGTTCACACTAAGTGCTCCCAAGTCAAACTATTTCTGAATTGAAAACCAGTATTTAAAATTTCTAGTGCATGTTTATTTATATATGAAAAAGGTATAAGATTATTTACTAATATAGCACTTGCTGGTAAACCTAAATTTATGGCTTAGCTGCCATGTGAGGACCTTGGTCAATTCATCTAACTTCTTTTCTTTTTTGAGACAGAGTCTCGCTCTGTCATTCAGGCTGGAGTGCAGTGGCACAGTCTTGGCTCATTGCAACCTCTGACTCCTGAGCTCAAGTGATCCTCCTGCCTCAGCCTCTTGAGTAGCTGGGACTACAGGCATGCACCATCATGCCTGGCTAATTTTTGTATTTTTTTTTTAGAGACAGAGTTTTGCCATGTTGGCCAGGCTGATCCCAAACTCCTGACCTTAGGTGATCCACCCGCCTCACCTCCCAAAGTGCTGAGATTACAGGTGTGAGCCACTGCACCTGACCATCATCTAACTTCTTTAAAACTTGATAATCTCTAAAATATGTAAAGTCACCCTCAGAGACTATTACATTAGAGAACAGAACATCTCCAAAGGCATGTAAGATTTTTGGAAAATGGTAAAAAATTCAAGATAATAGTTAATGGATTCCTAGAAAATTCATAACTCTCCATAAAGGAGCACCTGGTAGTATACAATGCATCAGTCTTATAAACTGTCAAAGACACAAAAGAGCCACAAACTCACCTTACAAACTGATCTCGTCCACCCACTGCAAACTGGTGGGTATTGGCAGGATTCACATAGATCGTATACAGCCCCACTTTCTTCTCTTTCTCTTTTGTCACCACCAGTTTCCTTTAAGAGTAGAAAAGCACAGAAAGTTATATACTCCAAAAGATCCAGGTGGTCATGGCAAAGGAGAGCCAAGAGAGTAACACGGCTAATAAGAAACCAAAGAGATTCTCATTTGGAAAGAAAGAAGTGTTGTGTCTTCTCTGTTTGTTTTGTACGTAACAACAGGAAAAATGCACATACATTTATTAAATGGGACTTTGGGGATTGGGGAAAAAAAACATGTAGTGAAGTCACTTTCTAGTGTTCCTTAAGAAGTATAAACTAAAGGTATATGAATGTACCACTCTTCAGGAAGCCTCAGTTTAGCTGGAGTCCAACACAATAACAGCCAGTTATTAATCAGACAATACTACAGATACCTTCCTACCCTTTATTTATAAATACATCTTCCCTATCACCTGGGAACAAGGAGAGAAGTGGAAGAAGAATCCCAGAAACAGTAGGCTAAAAAAGACCTTAAGGTCAGAGACCATCTCTCAGATTCCATTAAAATGTAACTTACGGCCAGGTATGGTGGCTCATGCCTGTAATCCCTACACTTTGGGAGACCGAGGCGGGCGGGTCACTTGAGGCCAGGAGTTTGAGACCAGCCTAGCCAACATGGCGAGACCCCATCTCTACTGAAAATACAAAACTTAGCCAGGCGTGGTGGCGCATGCCTATAATCCCAGCTACTCAGGACAATCCCAGCTACTCAGGAGGCTGAGGGAGGAGAATCACTTGAGCCTGGGAGGTAGAGGTTGCAGTGAGCAGAGATCATGCCACGGTACTCCAGCCTGCGCAACGGAGCAAGACGGTCTCAAAAAAAAAAGTCACTTAAAACCCAACTTAAGCCAGGCACTGGCTCATGCCTATAATCCCAGCACTTTGGGAGGAACAACTGAGGCTAGGAGCTCAAGACCACCCTGGGCAACATAGCAAGACCCTATCTCTATAAAAAATTATTATAAAAAGCCGGGTGCGGTGGCTCACGCCTGTAATCCCAGCACTTTGGGAAGCTGAGGCGGGTGGATCACAAGGTCAGGAGTTCAAGATCAGCCTGGACAACATGGTGAAACCCCGTCTCTACCAAAAATACAAAAATTAGCCGGGCATGGTGGCATGCACCTGTAATCCCAGCTACTCGGGAGGCTGAGGCAGAAGAACTGCTTGAATCCAGGAGGCAGAGGTTCCAGTGGACCAAGATCGTGCCACTGCACTCCAGCCTGGGTGGCAGAGGGAGACGCTGTCTCAAAAAAAAAAAAAAAAAAAAAAATTTGTTATAAAAAATTAGCCAGTGTGGTGGCATGCACCTATAGTCCCAGCTGCTCAGGAGGCTGAGGTGTGAGGATTCCTTGAGCCCAGAAAGTTGAGGCTGCAGTGAGCCGTGGTCTTGCCACTGTACCTCTTGCTTAGGTGACAGAGTGAAACCCTGACTCAAAAAGTAAAAAAATAAAAAACCAGCTTAAAATATGCACACTGAAAACTGATAAATTTTTCACTGAAGAAATACAGAAGAATCTGTCTAAAACAGCCATAATTTGTTCCAGGTTAAGGGTGGCATGATGAATATTCTTCTCAGATCTAAGCATTCAATTAGTCAAATATGACATAATGAAGATTGATAAATTTACAGGAAAGGAAAGACTTCAAGAAACTATAGGAAGAGGCTTGGCTTTAGTTTTTGTTTTTAAGTCTAAGGTTTTATTTATTTCTGATGCTATGGAAACAGAAAGAAATATAACCATGACAACAAGTTTCTTTGTAAAGAAATGATTTTAGCATCCTTTCTGCATAGCCAAAGTCACTTCAGCCTAGAACTGCTCTAGGCAAAGTGGAGAGATTTTACTTAATATCTCTGCAGCTTTTCATTAAATGAATACAGAGGACCAGGTGCAGTGGCTCATAATCCCAGCACTTTGGGAGGCTGAGGTGGGAGGATCGTTTGAGCCCAGGAATTCAAGACCAGCCTAGGCAACACAGTGAGCTCCCATCTCTATTTATTTTAAAATTAAAAACACACAAAAAAAAAAAATACAGAGGGCACTGAAAATGAATGTCATTAGGGGAAACCTCCATCCCCTAATGGTGTCCCCCACACACCTCAAAAACACAAGGCAGGAAACATGTCAAAAGAATAACAGCTTCAGGGACAAAACTAGCTAAGAGACTGCTCTAATATGAGTTTTAGACAGGGAAAGAGAGTAGGAGCTGATGCTGCTCCTTCCCACAGGACCATCTCATTTCCTTAGCAATTTGAAATTTCAGAAGGACAAGGTCAAACAAATACAAAAGTCACCATGTGGAAGCAAAATGAAGAAACTAAGGAATAGATTATGAAGTACTGGTTCCACAGTTATGTAATCCTGACGAAGAGCTCAATCTTTCCATGCCTCAACTTAATCCCATAAAACAAACATTTCTCCCTCCTGATGGGTAAATGCAGAGTACCTTGAGCTCTGCAGGGGACATGCAGAGGTGCTATAAAAATGATTATCATGGCAATAGGAGGAAAAAATGTTCACATTAGAGGAAACATTAAACAAATTCACCAAATTTTGCCTTAAAACTAATGAGCAAGTATGTCCTAGCAAAAAGGGAAAAATAATTACAGATGAGACCAAAGGATTTCTTTGAAGAATACCTCAAACTGGCTTCCACTGGCTAAAGGAATATTCCATCCACAGTTTCAAATCAAACTCTTTTCCTAAGATGTTAGTCAATTTCATTAGCTTTCAGAGACTTGGCTATCATCACATATATACAAAAGAAAATCTCCCTTATGCCAACTTCACACAAAAATGCCTCTGACAAGATCATGCCACTGTACTCCAGCCTGAGCGAAAGAGTGAGACTCCACCTCAAAAAAAAAAAAAAAATGCCTCTGACATAAGCAGATGTTCAGCTTTTCACCCCATGCCAGCCTGTAATACTACTTTAACCCTTACAACAAAAACTTTAAAGACTCACTGTCTTTATTACTCAAATCTAGATTTGGGCCTCCTTTACTCTTCATTTTCTCCTTGTACCCAGATTCTATCCCACCTATCATTGCTTATGTTCTGATTCATGGTTAACTCTCAGCCAGACTTTCTGCCTATATAATTTCATTCTAAATTCAATAATCTGCCAAAGTCATTCGCTCTATTCATTACTTGAACCAGATTCAATTCCTGGTGGCCTAACAGTAGTTTCCCTCTGAACCTGATCCACAGGATAAGATCTCATTCTGTTTCACAACTCTTTAACACAGCATATTAAATAAACTTATTATCATTTTTTGCTTTTTTGCTCTTCCCTATGAAAAACTTGCTAATCTTCCATTACCATTACAGAACCCTGGAACTTTAGAACTGGAAATAACAAACACCATGTAGTTCAAAAGATTAAATGATTTCCTCCAAGTCAGATAACTACAAAGCTAGTACTAGAAGGGAGAACCCTTGTCATTTAGGCTTATTCCATTTCCAGCATAAATCTCCCAATCTTTGTTCTCTTGAAGGTTATATAAACAAGCAACATATCTTTTCCCCAAGCCTAAAACATTTCTATCTTTTAAGCAGTTGTAGAAATTCTTCTACTATCCAAACAGCTTTTTCTGGACTTAGCTCTCCAAAAATAAAAGTCTAGTAATAATCAGCCTTCGTGTTATAGTCCCCAAATTAATTTATATTTTACTTATGTCCTATGTAAATCATTGCTATCCCTTACTCAATACTGGTACTGACCTATAAGATCTGTTATAATAATTTTTTTTTTTTTTTGAGACAGTCTTGCTCTGTCACCCAGGCTGGAGTACAGTGGCATGATCTCAGCTCACTGCAACCTCCACCTCCTGGGCTCAAGCAATTCTCAGCCTCCTGAGCAGCTGGGATTATAGGCACGTACCACCACACATGGCTAATTTTTGTATTTTCAGTAGAGACGAGGTTTCACCATGTTGGCCAGGCTGGTCTCAAACTCCTGACCTCAAGTGATCCACCTAGCTCAGCCTCCCAAAGTGCTGGGGTTACAGGCATGAGCCACTGCACCCGACCAAGATTTGTTATAATAATCTTTAAGACAAACAAGACAATAAACAATCTAGATATCTATCAATAAGGTAAAGGTTAAATAAACTGTGGTACACCAATGCTATGATATTTCTCTCATGGTTAACAACAAGGTAGCTTTTATGGTCCAACACAGAAAAATCTCCCACACTGTAACATGAAAAAAACAAACTGCAGAAACATACATATATGTTTATATATACATACAAGTATACTCATGGGGAGAAAGTGTATATATGTGTATATATTTAGGTGCAAAATGTTTACAAAAGGGACTTTTTTCAAAATTACTTACATGTTTTTTTTTTTTTTGAGATGGAGTTTTGCTCCGTCATTCAGGATGGAGTGCAGTGGCACGATCTCAGCTCACTGCAACCTCCACCTCCCAGGTTCAAGCGATTCTCCTGCCTCAGCCTCCTGAGTAGCACACGCCATGTCCGGCTAATTTTTGTATTTTTAGTAGAGGTGAGGTTTTGCCGTGTTGGCTAGGCTGGTCTCAAACTCCTGACCTCAAGTGATCCACCTGCCTTGGCCTCCCAAAGTGCTGGGATTACAGGCGTGAGCCACCGTGCCCTGCCCACAATGGTTTTCAATAGCTAGAAAAATGGTGGGGGGGGGGGGTGACTGAGGGAGCATTTACATTTTGTCTGTACACTTTATTACTTGAATCTCTTAAACAAAAGTATTTGTTTATTATAAGAGCAATAAAAATGAAAAAAGGAAACTAAAATAATTATAATTATTAGCTAAAACTTAATAAATTTCAGCCATAGTGTTAAACATTATGCTGAGGCATCACGCACACACACGTATATATATATATACATACATATGTGTGTGTGTGTATAAATATATATGTGTATATGTATGTACATGTGTGTATAAATATGTGTGCATGTGTGTATGTGTGTACATATGTGTGTATATGTGTGTGTATATATGTGTGTATATATATGTGTTTATATATGTGTGTGTGTGTGTGTGTATACATAAATCCTCATAGAAACTACTAGAGAGGGAAGGAGGGAGGGAGGGAAAAAAATATGCCCATAACAAGGCTGAAGAAAATGAGGTTCAGAAGGTTATGTAAGTCATAACTAGTAGTGCCTGATTTGAGATTTGACCTAGGTCCGCCTGGATCCAAACAAGATGCTGTGTTTTTTCTATGATATCACACAGTTAAAAAGGAATAAAATGTATCTATGAGTCTCAGATTCACATATAAATGAACTGTGATAAAAGAGAACTCAACTACAGCTACCAGTATTTTTGTCCAAATTTTATGTTTGTATGTTTCTATAAATACCTAAATTTAAAATTTATTTAAATTTAAAATTTACAGGACTGTACCTCTACATGAGTTTGTGGAATAATGTGCTTTCTTTGGGTAAAATGATGACATTCAAGTGAATAAAGAGCAAAAGATCATCAAATTATTAAAGGCCACATATAATAAGTAAACTGTTTGAGAAATGAAGGTAGACTGAATAGTATTTCACTACTGAGAAAGAGAGGAAGTAAGGAATTCCCCTTAACCTTAAACTACCTCTTAATCATAGGCACAAAGGTACTATTCTGATGAACCAGAGTTAGGCATTACCAAGACATATGGAATATGTTCAAGGCTAAGAGATACAGTTCTGTAATGATATTACTGCTACACTTACGACGCTGGGCGGTCTTGTCTCAGGTCAATGGTGAAAACAACTGCATCTTCACCTGCAGATAAGAACGTACAGGGAGAGTCTGGTTCCAGTGCCAACTGAAGAAGAAAAAGGAAAAACATGAGGTTTCTAAATATTAGAATTAGAGGTCATCTAGTTCATTCCTATAACTTTAGGAAGGGCTGCACTTAAAATGTCCCAAAAAGAAAAATGTCTACCTTTTTGTCATAAAATCCCAGGAAAGGACATAATCTAAGCCCACTTACTCTTGTATGCGAATTATTTATAGCTTTGTTTATTCTATACAAGTCAAAGGACAGGTGATTCAACTAAATCCCCAAGAGATATGAACAGAGATAGCAAAGAAAAACATCAGCCATTAGAGTTCATTTTCTTTTTTTCCAGTCAGGGTCTCACTTTACCACCCAGGCATGATCATGGCTCACTAAAGCCTCAACCTTGTGGGCTTAAGTGATCCTCCCACCTCAGCTGCCCAAGTAGCTGGGACTAGAAGCACAAGGCACTATACCTGGCTCGTTTTTTCACCTTTTTTTTTGTTTGTTTTCCACAGATGGGGTCTTGCTATATTGCCCAGGCTGGTCTCAAACTCCTGGCCTCAAGCAGTCCTCCCATCTCAGCCTCCCAAAGTATTGGGATTACGGGCATAAGCCACCACACCCAGCAACAGTTCATTCTCGAATAAAATCAATTCCATACCCTTAAGTGCAGAGAGAAATGGTGTCCAGCTTCATTCCTTACATCTTAGTTCCTTACAACTAAAAATTAATTATCTAGTGGGTTAGGAGTAGACTTAAAAATCAAAGAAATAGGTAATTTTCACATATCCTGGGCTGCCTTGGCTAGAAAAGGATACTCCAGGTCCACCTATATTTTTGCGTAGGGTTTCTAAAAGAGTACCCACCTCTTTTCATGGCACAAAAGACCACCACCATGCCTACCTTAAAACTGGCAGCTCTTAACTCCTTGCTAGCTGCCACCATGGATTATTTGGCCTATATTCCCAGCTTTAAATAGGGCTTCCAGAAACAGTGCTATTTGTGAACTGAGAGTTTGAGCAGGTAAGCTGAAGCTCTCACACATGAGGAATCAACTACTAGCACCTTGAAACTGTCAAAATACCCTAAAAAATCAGAATAAATGTAAAAGGTTTAGAGGGCACAGGAGACCTCAAAGATCTCCAAACCAACTATGGCTTAGCTTAGGGGCCAAATACTGTAAGTGCACGATCTAGGGACCTTTCAGACACTTGCCTTCCTAGGAGTTTAGGGTGGCTGCTTTTGCTTTCTTAACTACATATCTTAGGACTGAAAGAGGTGAGGCACGTGACCACAACAAATGTGACACAATGGGCAGAGATAAGGGAGAACCTTGGCTGAGAACCACAGAGGATTTGAATTGCACAAATTTTGGAGCAAGGTCTTACTTACCTTGTGGGACGCTCCCTTGTGCTGGGCCACACGTTTTGTATTCTTGCAACACTGTGTGGCAGACAGTTCTGCTACCCGAACCTGCCCATCACGGGCACACATGGCCAGAGTGGAATCACCACTGTTAGGAAGAAACTTGGCCTGGGGTGTTAAGAATGAAAAAAAGGACACACAAAGAAATGAGAGAGGTAAACTTAAGAATGAAAAATACGATGATGACCTCAACTTACCCCCTTTTCTTATATGACAGCTGGAAACTTAGCTTTCCTACTCTTGTACAGCTGGCTAAGCCCAATTTCTTCCAGGAGTTAAAGGAAAGGGAGAGAAAAAACTTCCTTTGATGTAAGACAGCATTTCAGTTGGCTCTGGAAGATTGAACTGGCACATGATAAGAGTTCAGATGAACTAGGACTGTACCTAGCAGGGGAGAAAAGGAATAGAGGAGGAAAAATCTACCTTGATTCTGAAAGCAAATATAAATTTGCCACAAAGAAAAAGGAATATAGGGGGAATGTCAGGGAAGAAAAGAGAACACCCTTAGGATAAATGGCTGGTACCAGTACAGTAGATGTGGCCAAGGAGTAAAATCTTTACAGAATAATAACAGTATAAGCTAACATTTATCAACTGTTTATTAAGTACCAGCCACAGCTCTAACTGCTTAGCTTCTATTGTTGCTTAATCCTCATAACCCTATGTGTTATTAGTCCCATTTTACAGATAAACTGAAGACAAAGGTAAAATAACTTGCCCAAGATCACTGAGCTAGTAAGCAGAAGGGCTACGATTTGAACTCAGGCAGTTTCGTTCAAGAGCCTGTGCTTATACTACACTGCCTCCTACCAGCACACATTTAATAAGCTGCATGCACCCTACCTATGAGGCTTCCAACAGTCCATATGCTCAAGGAATCTAGGGTTGTCAAGAGTCTTTCAGTGTATTTAGGTCATTATGGGAGCCAAAGTAGGGCCATGTCCCGATACCTAATTCCTACCATAACTCACTATCAGCTCCCAATCCACGCTGCAGTTCAGATTTCTCTAACTCATGCCTGATTCTCTCAGTTGCTATTATGCTCCCTTGCCTCACCTGGAACACATTACTTTTGTGGCCACTCTCAAAGTCCAGTACTGGCTGCCGCCGCACCCAATCCCACACCACCACCTTCAGGTCATCGCTGCCACTGGCCAGCCAGGTGCCGCGCTGGTTAAAGTGCAGGGTATTGACACAACCAGTATGGCCCTCAAGCCCATGCTGCAGGCGGAAACGCTGCACAAAGACTCTTGCCCCACAGGCCTCATAGACAAAGCGGGCACTTGAACCCAGCTCCCGCTCCCGAAGGGCAGGGAGGGCTTGCCAGCGAGGTCGGGGTAGAGCTGATGTTTCGGAGGACACCCAGTCCTCTAGGGCCCGCTCATCATCTGATGAGTCCTGGTCACGGTTAGCCCGCTTGCGCTGTACACGGCGCCGAGGCTGCTCTTCTTCCTCCTCTTCTTCCTCCTCTTCCTCTTCCTCTGAGCGGTCATGGACTCGATTTTCATCATTAATGGAGTAATGACCAGTGTCCTCCATGCTGTCAGAGTCCTTATCTTCACCTGAGCTCTCTGTGTCTGTGCCTCGACTTTCTGTGCTGGTGTGGTTGGGGCCACCATCATCCCCAGTCAAGCTCAAACTCAGGTCTGAGGCCTCCACTTCAATGCCTGAGGATGTCTCCCTCCCTTCTTCAGCTCCAGACATCTCCTCTGGACTGCTAGACAGGCTTCCTGCATGTTAGTGAGGAATGGGTAGAGGAGATGGAAAAATAAAAAAACAGGATAGTGATCAGAAGGACTTCCCAACTTAGTCTAAGAAATCATCACACCAAAAGACCAAAAAATGAACTTTGGTCCAAGTGTTTTCATTACAAATAATTACAGAGTACCCTCTGAGGGGAAATCTTGTAAAGAACAAGAAATTGAAAAGATCAAATGCACACACATAAAGTACTTCAACAAAAGCAAAGAATCTCAGGACAATCTAAGATTATATTAAGTTCTCAAGAGGTAAAACATTGGCATATTGTATAAAAGTGTGCCTGATACATCTACCATCGGCTCTGTTGTATTGGATGGGCATTTATTAAGTTATAGCAAATAATTAAACAGAATATAAAAAGAAGAGCCAACTCCAGCAAGAGCTAGCATAGCCATCTTTTTAGCAAAAGATGGAAACTAGCTGATAAAAATCACTCTTGACTTATGGATGTGGAGTTGCACCATTTTCTACTTTAAGAAAGTATCGGACCAGGCACGGTGGCTCACACCTGTAATCCCAGCACGTTGGGAGGCTGAGGCACGTGGATCATGAGGTCAGGAGATCGAGATCATCCTGGCTAACATGGTGAAACCCCGTCTCTACTAAAAATACAAAAAATTAGCCAGGCGCCTGTAGTCCCAGCTACTCGGGAGGATGAGGCAAGAGAATGGCGTGAACCTGGAAGGCAGAGCTTGCAGTGAGCCAAAGTCGCACCACTGCACTCTAGCCTGGGCGACAAAGCGAGACTCCATCTCAAAAAAAACAAAGTACCACTACACCTTCTGTCACCTAAATCCTAAGTTTCTTCCCCTAAGTTTCTAAAATTCACTAAGAAAGGAAGCCGAAGGGGTAAGTGGGAATTGTGATTATTTGAGTGGGTTCTTGCTCACCTTTTGCTAGTAAATATATTTTGACTTACTTCCATTAGTTTGAATTTTTTAATATAATTTTTAGTCACACATTTTTAGTCTCTTGAGACAGTTTTATTAGGAAGCATATATAAAATTGATAAAAAGCTGGGCTACTATAGTGGTGCCTAAGAAGAAAGTTCAGTAAATTCTAGGTCTGCTATGCTGATAGTTAAATAACTAGGTCACTTTCATCGCTTATCTCCTATAACTACATACTGCATTCTCTTATCTCACAACAGTCAAGTCAATTCCAATGAGAACTTGAGGAATGTTCTAGAGCCAATACAACCACAACTTCCAACCTAAGTCAAGGTGAAGAAAAAAAAGGGAGAATAAAGATTTTAAATGCTGCTCATGGGCCTCCTTTCCTCGGATGGCTATAAATTTTATCCTGCCAGAAGTAAAAGCTGTCAGGAAAGGCAGACCATCCAGCATGAGCTATTCAACTCCAATACCACACTGATGTTTAAGGATTCAAAGGTGGAGCACCTTATTGCCTAGTCATGTGGATTAGAGCAGTAATCTGTGAAGATCTCTGAAGCAATGTACTCTTAGGCAAAACCCAATACTGAAAAAAGATCGACAATACAAGTGCTTTGATTCAAGCAGTAACAGAAGGCCAGAAGACATAAACAGTTCTTGCAGGCCGGGCGCAGTGGCTAACGCCTGTAATCCCAGCACTTTGGGAGGCCAAGGCGGGTGGATCACCTAAGGTCAGGAGTTGGAGACCAGCCCGGCTAACATGGTGAAACCCCCATTTCTACTAGAAATACAAAAAATTAGCCGGGCGTGGTGGCATGCGCCTGTAATCCCAGCTACTTGGGAGGCTGAGGCAGGAGAATCGCTTGAACCTGGGAGGTGGAGGTTGCAGTGAGCCGAGATTGCGCCACTGTACGCCAGCTTGTGTAACAAGAGCAAAACTCTGTCTCAAAAAAAAAAAAAAAAAAAGCCTCAACTAAGAGCACAGTATAAAACAACTGGGCTAGGGGCTGGAAGAAAAAGTTACGAAGCACAGAAATTTGAACCCAAGAACCACATTTGCTGAGCCTGTTGTATATGCTACGAAAGTTTAGCAGTTATAGTTTTTTGAAATGCAACTGGGCTTGAGCTTGGGAGTGGTGAGCAGGGACTGAAACACCATATCTAACAGGTCTGTAGAAAAGAAGAAATAAAGAAAAGAAAAAATAAAACACCAAAACATCTAGTGTTTATTGTTAAAATTATGAGTAACAAATATAGACAATTTTGGAGGCTTTACCACACTAACATAAGGGCCAGAGGGTATCACAAGCTCATCAAGAAGGCCCCAACAGTAAATCACCAAGAACTAGAGTAG
Source organism: Nomascus leucogenys (assembly GCF_006542625.1). NCBI lineage: Eukaryota > Metazoa > Chordata > Mammalia > Primates > Hylobatidae > Nomascus > Nomascus leucogenys. The sequence continues at coordinate 41,245,666 of NC_044392.1, read as the reverse complement.
GGGTTTGCAAATTTTTTCTGTAAAGGGCCAGAGAGTAAAAACCTTAGGCTTTGCAGACCATATGGAGCTCCACCACAACTACTCAACTCCAGTATGTAGAACAAAAGCAACTCATAGACACTACATAAATGAACAGGCATGACTGTATTCCAATAAAACTTTACAAAAACAAGTGGCAGGCTGGATTTGGACTGCAATTTATAGTTTGCCAATCCTTGACCTAGCTAATGGTCAAGCTCCAAATCAATAGTATACTTTAACTCCTCTAGAACCCTGTACCTTTCAACTGAATCCAGTGAGAAATATGAACCACTTTCCTTCACAAAAGATGAATGAATGGCAGTGATAAGAACATATGGAGCAATAAAAAAGCATGTTGAAAATCTCACCTATCCTTCCTCCAATCACATCAACTAGAATTTAGCCTGTTATCCTGACCTTCAAGGTGCTAAGGAATGCTGGACTCCGTGCTGCCCAATTATATCCATTTAAAGGCGGCTTCTCTAATTTAAAAGTTGGCTCAGAGGTGAAGCGCTGGTTAAATAACCCAGGTGGTAGTTATACTCTATTAGAATTTTTATATTCTGCCTTCAAATCTGCCCTAAATCCGGTGATTTGACACTTGGCAGCACTGGTCCTGAAAAGAAGAAGGAGGGAAAGGAAGGAAGGAAGGAAATAAATGGAAAGAAGGGAGGGGAAGTAAGGGAAGGAAATAAGGAGGGGAAAGAAGTTGTAACTTCATCCCTTATGTAATCACCTTTTTTTTTTTTTTTTTTAAAGACGGGGTCTCGCTATGTTGCCCAGGCTGGTCTCAAGCTCCTGGGCTCAAGTGATCTGCCTGTCTCAGCCTCCCAAAGTGCTGAGATTGTAGGCATGAGCCACCATGCCCAGCCACGTAATCTCTCTATCAAACTACTACTTATTGTGGAAAGGGACCTCTCAATATAACTGGGAAGCTCATCTTCCCTAAAATTCCCTTGTTCCTACTAGCCATTAGATTTTATTTTTCTCCTTTATTAACAGCATTTCCTAGGTTCTGCCCATCCTTATAGCTTTATAGAACTCCAAACCACTTGACCTCTTAGAATTACAGCTCTGTTATTGATATTTTGAAAATGATCAGATAAAATGAGAAGAAGCAAAAGCACAATATAGTGCAAGGTGTTTCCTGTGTAGTTTCCTATACTCAGAACAACACAGGAAAGTTTCTCTCCCTCCATTAAAATCCAGGCCTCCACTCTATCTTGCAGGGAGGAGGAGAACCTCAGTTGACAGTAAAAATAGCTTCACCTTCATTTTGGCCCCTTACCATTAGCTAAGTCTGTTCTGCCATCTGTGCTGCTCCCTTTGCTGGACATCTTGAATGATGTTTGCTGTAGCCAGCCTGGGTTTGGGAGAGGAAGAAACCAAAACAATTAGGAAACCACCTGGGAAAAAAGACAATAGGGACAAGGAGATTTCACAATGTACAGGTTTTATCATTTTTATAAAAATGATTTGTGTATGCATGCTTAACAGGGCTTCTCAGCTTGTGAAAAGCACACCAGAAATTTTTTCTTCCCTATGTTTAAAATCCATATAATGACATATTTTTGGGGAGGTCAAGTGCCATCTCTTTACTTCACTCATTGAGTAACTGGCAGTGATTTTTCAGATGAGAAAGTGGGAACTAAAATAAATCCTGGAACAGCAGGCACATATCAAATGACAGGTACTGCAAGCCAAGAGTCTCAACTCAATACACAAAGCTAACTTCAGCATTGCCCCCTAAGCAAGAATCTTCCAATGTAAATAAGTGACATATGTATCCTCAAACTCCATACAACACTTGTTTTTATAACATAAAGAGGTGGGTCAGATTCTGAATATCATTTTACACACAAATCAACAGATAGAAGAAATCAAGCTCTTGGGGGAAGAGACTGAGCTTTCTGTTCACTCAGATGACTAACTTCAAACCTATTATTATTATTTCTTTTTTTTTTGAGACAGAGTCTCACTCTGTCGCCCAGGCTGGAGTGCAGTGGCGCGATCTAGGCTCACTGCAAGCTCCGCCTCCTGGGTTCACACCATTCTCCTGCCTCAGCCTCCCAAGTAGCTGGGACTACAGGCGCCCGCTACCACGCCTGACTTTTTGTATTTTTAGTAGAGATGGGGTTTCACTGTGTTAGCCAGGATGGTCTCGATCTCCTGAGTGATCCGCCCGCCTCGGCCTCCCAAAGTGCTGGGATTACAGGCATGAGCCACCACGCCCGGCCCAACTAACTTCAAACTTATTAAAGGCACAGATACTAAGGATTATAGAGCTGAAACTAGAAATCAGGAGCACCCTATCCCTAGGAAAGAAGCTTAAGTTGTTTTGTTTCTCTTAGGACTAACAGCCAGAGTCTCTAAGCACAAAGACAAAGGTGGGGAAGAAAAGGGCAACATTTCCATTAAACCATCTCATCCCATTTCATATAATGGCAGACATCGTTTCACCTAACAGCACCAGCTTTCACCAGACTCATCTTTTCTCAACAAGAAATCAGGGTATCTAACTCATTTCCTTTTATGCCACTATAAAACATTCATATTTTTTTCAGAGCCTCACTGCCACCTCCAGTAAATTCCAAAGAGCAAAGAATAATATTATTCAAATCAGAATTTTGTTAAGCCCTTTCAGTGACTTGGACAAAAGGCACTAGTAAAAGACAAAGTATAATTATGACCCCAGTCCTTGTACCCAGGCACACTGGCCTCTAATCTTTCAACAGCCCTTTCATTCCCATGACAATTATTCCAGAAGCAGCCTCATCCTTATCCTTTCCCCCACTACCCTCTACAGAAATCTAAGCTGCTTCATTAAAAGTATCCTCTGTCAAGAGACAGTAGCCCAAAGATTGTTCATAATAGGCCAAGGTGGGAATAGAAATACTGTAAGAGTGGGGCTGAAGCTGACTGAACTTCAGGAAAGGACACCTGGAAGGATGATGATGAAAGACAATGGCAACAAAAAACAAATATGTGAAGCAACATGAAGAAAAATAGTGAGGAGCTGTTTGCAATGCATTTTGTTTTCCTCCTTTTTGAGGTAGACAGTTTTGTATAGCATTCCTCACACAGCACTTGTTTTTCCCTCTCAACAGTCCTTGTTTATATTCTTTAGAATAGGAGCCTATCTTCTCCATCTAGAGTTTAAAATTATATTAATTCCTATCAAGTGGGGAAAATGCACTACTTTGTTAAGATTAATCCCAGCACTTTGGGAGGCCGAGGAGGGCGGACCACCTGAGGTCAGGAGTTCGAGACCAGCCTGAGCAACATGGAGAAACCTTGTCTCTACTAAAGATACAAAATTAGCCGGGCATGGTGGCACATGCCTGTAATCCCAGCTACTAGGGAGGGTGAGGCAGGAGAATCGCTTGAACCTGGGAGGTGGAGGTTGCGGTGAGCCGAGATCGCGCCATTGCACTCCAGCCTGGGCAACAAGAGCGAAACTGTCTCAAAAAAAAAAAAAAAATTTTAAAACTAAGGTAATAAGCAGATCAGTGTAACATGAAGAACAGATCTGATGTTTTCCCACCTCCATAATCAAAACTCTTTACCATATGTTTCACCCCACTATTATCTACTCCCAGAGAATTGAAAAGCAGCTCCAGAGAACCTCTCTCAAAACCAAGCATCAACTCCCACAGGAGCCCAGACTGCCTGAACTTTTGACTCATAATTGCTCTAGAAAATACATGTGCACAGATGATAAAGGTAAGTAGAATTGAATGTCAAAATTTCTGGAGAAGGATACTCTAGAGCAGTGGTCTCCAAACTTTGATTACGAACCTCTATGAGTGAAAACTTTGAGCAGGAACCTGATGCTCACAGGTGTGGCATGCACCTGTAATCACAGCTACTCAGAAGGCTGAGAAAGGACTGCTTGAGCTCAGGAATTCAAGACCAGCCTGGGCAGAACTGTGAGACCCTTGTCTCTATCAATCAGTCAAGGAGGCAGAGATGCTGTGCCCTAGATGTCAAGTATAGGAGCCACTGAAAAATCTTTTCCAGCCAGGCACGGCAGCTCATGCCTGTAATCCCAGCACATTGGGAGGCCGAGGCAGGAGTTGGAGACCAGCCTGGGCAACATAGGAAGACCCCCGTCGCTACAGAAAGAAAAAAATCAGTCAGGCATATGCCTGTAGTCCCAGCTACTTGGGGTGGCGCTGAGGTGGAAGGATCACATGAGCCACATTAAGTTGAGGCTGCAGTGAGCTGTGATTATACCACTTCTCTCCAGCCTGGATGACAGAGCAAGACACAGACTCCAAAAAAATAAAAAATCTTTTCCATCACCAAAGAATACAGTCTTAACTCTATAAACTGTGGTCTGCAGAGAACATATTTGATCCAAATCCAAACTATCTTCTTCACTTTTCACTGTATTTCCAACAAATCCACTATTTTTACTTTGATCGACTTTCATGTAAAATCTAGTCCAAAGCTAATCTTGCTGAGGTTGGAAAAGCTGATGAGCTCACTGTCCCAGGTAGTTGGAGTTTAATTAGATTAGCTCCACTGCTTGTACTCTAAAAATAACCATAACCCCTGCCAAACTGAAGGTTAAAGAGTAACCCACTAGAGGGTGAGGAAAAAAGACCCAGGTGCCATTTTAATTTCCCTAAGAAATTCCAGTGACCTAGATTTTTCTTGTCTTAATAAGAATAAAGCCTTAAATTTTTAACCAATTACATGACAAAATATTAACTAAAAACCAGGCAGAAAGACTTTAATACACTGGATAAGAGTACTTTGTAAAAGAGATACCAAGTGTCTCTTGTTTAAAACTACCCAGGCTGCTCTTTTCCTCTAATATGATGAAAGATCAGCATAAGAGACTACGTATCCCTTGTCCTCTTACCCAAAATGCTTGGGGCCAGAAGTGTTTCAAATTTTTGAATATTTGCAATATACCTGTTGAGCGTCTCAAATCAGAAAATTCAAAATCCAAAATGCTCCAACGAGTATTTCCTTTGAGCATCAAGCTGGCATTCAAAAAGTTTCAGATTTCAAAGCATTTTAGATTTCAGATTTTTTAATTTGGGATGCTTGACTTGTACCAGAATAACTGAACATTCAACTGCCAAAAGAAAAAAACTAAAGAACCTCAATCCATACATTGTACAATATACAAAAGCTAACTCAAAATGAATCACAGACCTAAATATAACTTAAAACAATACAACTTCCAGAAGAAAACAAAGAAAATAATCTCTGTGACCTTGGGTTAGGCAACAATTTCTTAGGATAGGACACAAAAAGCACATACAAAAAAATTAATCAGTTGGATTTATCAAAATTAATAAATTCTGATAAATCTGAGCGGTGGTTCAGGCCTGTAATCCCAGCACTTTGGGAGGCCAAGGCAGGTGGATCACCTAAGGTCAGGAGTTCGAGATCAGCCTGGCCAGCATGGTGAAACTCCATCTCTACTAAAAATACAAAAATTAGCCGGGCGTGGTGGCACATGCCTGTAGTCCCAGCTACTGGGGAGGCTGAGACAAGAGAATCGCTTGAACCTGGGAGGTGGAGGTTGCAGTGAGCCAAGATAGTACCACTGCACTCCAGCCTGAGTGACAAAGAGAGACTCCATCTAAAAAAAAAAATAATAATAAAATATCTCCAAGAGATACTGTTACAACAATGCAAAGACAAGCTACAGACTGGCAGAAAGTATCTACAAAACACATATTTGATCAAGGACAGTAACCAGAATATACTTTAAAACTGTTGCAATGGGCCAGGGCCGGGACGCAGAGGCTCACGCCTGTAATCCCATCACTTTGGGAGGCCGAGGTGGGCAGATCACGAGGTCAGGAGATTGGGACCATCTTGACCAACATACTGAAACCCCGTCTTTACTAAAACACAAAAAAATTAGGCAGGCGTGATGGCGCGTGCCTGTAATCCCAGCAACTAGGGAGGAGGAGGTTGCAGTGAGCTGCGATCGCGCCACTGCATTCTAGCCAGGTGACAGAGCAAGACTCCATCTCAAAAAAAAAAAAAAAAAAAAAAAAACTGTCACAACTAAATAATTATCACAAGCCAGATGTGGTGGCTCATACCTGTAATCCCAACACTTTGGAAGACTGAGGTGGGAGGATCACTTAAGTCTAGGAGTTCAAGGCTGCAGTGAGCTATGATCCTGCTACTCACTGCACTCCAGTCTAGGCAATAGAGTGACACCATCTCAAAAAAAAAGAGGGTGGGTGTGGTGCCTCACACCTGTAATCCCAGCACTTTGGGAGGCCGAGGCAGGCGGATCACCTGAGGTCAGGAATTCGAGGCTGGTCTGACCAACGTGGTAAAACCCCATCTCTATTAAAATACAAAATTAGCTGGGGGTGGTGGCACATGCCTGTAGTCCCAGCTACTCAGGAGGCTGAGGCAGGAGAATCGCTTGAACCTAGGAGGCAGAGGTTGCAAGTGAGCTGAGATCGCACCATTGCACCCCAGCCTGGGCAACAGAGAGAGACTCCAACTCAAAAACAAACAAAAAAAAGTACTGTAAATAATAATCCCTTGAAAAGATCCTCAACATTATTAATAATTAGGAAAATACAAATTAAAACCACAATGAGAATCCATTAAACACTTATTAGAATGGTCAAAAATTGTTTAAATAACAAAAATTTACTTTATTAAGTACTAACAAGAAGTAGAGCAACTACAACTCATATACACTGTTACTAGAAATGCAAAACAGTATAGTTATTTTGAAAAAAGCAATTTGGCAGTTTCTTATGAAGTTAAATATACACTTATCATACAACTCAGGAATCCCACTTCAGCTTTAGGAATTTATACAAGAAAAAAGAGGCTCAGACCTGTTATCCCAGCAATTTGGGAGGCTGAGGTGGGAGGATCGCTTGAGCCCAGGAATTAAAGAACAGCCTGAGTAACACAGCAATACTCCATCTTTAAAAATAAATAAATAAAATAAATAAGAAGGAAAATGTATGTCCACAAATTAAAAATACCCTGTAGGTGAATGTTTTAATAGTTTTACTTAAATTCATCAAAAAACTGGAAACAAATGTTCTTCAACTGGGTCATGGATAAACAAATTGTGGTAGGTCCACACAATGGGATACTACTGAGCAATAAAAAGGAATGAACTATTGATAGAAGCAACAACATGGACAGATCTCAAGTATGTTATGGTAAGTGCAATAATTCAGACTCAAACAGCTATACAATGTATGATTCCACTTACAGTACTTTCTGGAAAAGACAAAACTATAGGAATAGAGGGATCAGGGATTGCCAGGGCTTGGGGGTAGGGGAATGAAACTGACTACAAAAGGGCATGAGAAAACTTTTTGGAATGATGGAAATGTTCCATGCCCCAATCACGGTGGTGTTACGTAACTATGCCTTTGTCAGAATTAAAAGAATAGGCCAACTCAAAAAAGGATAAATTTTACTGTATATAAATTATACCTTAATAAATGTGGCCTAAAAAGAGAGAATGCAGGCTGGCGCAGTGGCTCACGCCTGTAATCCCAACACTTTGGGAGGCCAAGGAGGGCAGATCACCTGAGGTCAGGAGTTCGAGACCAGCCTGACCAACACGGAGAAACCCCATCCCTATTAACAGTACAAAAAAATTAGCCGGGCGTGGTAGTGCATGCCTGTAATCCCAGCTACTTGGGAGGCTGAGGCAGGAGAATCGCCTGAACCTGGAAGGCGGAGGTTGCGGTGAGCCAAGATCACGCCATTGCACTCCAGCCTGGGCAACAAGAGCGAAACTCTGTCTCAAAAAAAAAAAAAAGAGAGGATGAGAGAAGAGTGATGGGGGAAAATCATGCAAATTGTTAAATGACATAATACCATTAAAAACACTAAATTCTCAAGGCTGTGATTAACAGAAGTTGACAAAAATGGTCAATATATCATAGCAAATGAGAGCATAATGTCCAGACTTCTCACTTGAAAACGAAAGTGCTGAAAGGATTTTTGCTGCAACCAAGACTGCCTGTGTGATTTATCAGCGACCACATTAATGGCAAGATGAATCCTAAATACACAAAAAGTCTACAACCCTATTGTCTCGGTGATAACTAAGAATAGCAGAAATTTAAGTAGCTCAAAGTTGTTCTTCTGGTTGTACTATTAATTTGTATGTTTATGCTCTTTATTTTTTTTTAATTTCTCTGAAGTTCATTTTAAATCCTTTGGTGTTTAGGGTCTATGAACACTGGTCTGACAACTACCTTACCTTAAGCCCTATCAAAACATCAACATGTAAATATTATTATTGTCCTTGATCCCTTTACTAAGACCTGAACTCAGTCTGTCAAATCTCATGGTTTATATAATCCCAGCATTCTCTCAAACCAGTGCCTGTCTCATTCTGCTACTCAAGTGCCCAACTCTCCTACATAAACACCCATATTTAAATGAGACAAGGTTTTAGAATTTCCTCTGAAACTAGAAGGTGATGAGAAAATACTTCAATTATTATTAAGAGAGAGAGCCACACAGTCCCAAGTTTCTCTTGGGAGGACAGATGTCCCATACCACTCATAAATGAGCAGCTGTTCAGGGTTGATCTCCATCCAAAGTACAAATTTGCTTTTCCAGGTCCCACAGTCCATCTGGTATCAACTAGTTCTACTTTCTCCACCTCCAATTTTTGTTTCCAAGATGAAATGGCTCATTTTAACTTTATTTTACTTTTCTTAATATTTCTCCTTCACAAGAAACACTTACTTCTCCAAGCCTACTTTCCTGACTCCTACTGCCTGCCACACTCTAATAGCATAGTGATTTTGCAGATTTTTTTTTTTTTTTTAAGACAGGGTCTTGCTGTTGTCCAGGCTGGAATGTAGTAATATGATCTCAGCTCACTGCAGCCTCGATCTCCCAGGCTCAAGTGATGCTCCCACCTCAGCCCCTCCAGTAGCTGGGACTACAGGTGCATACTGCCACACTCAGCTAAATTTTTTGTATTTTTTTGTAGAGATGGCGGTGGGGAACGTGTTGCCCAGGCTGGTCTCGAACTCCTGGACTCAAGTGATCCACCTTCCTTGGCCTCACAAAATGCTTGAGATTACAGGCACGAGCCACTGCACCTGGCAGTATAGTGTTTATTAATCAGAGAACCTCAGGCACTGAAACTCAAAGGATGACCCGAAAGAGGCTGAAATTCATTATATAAAGCATGTTTATGGTATGTAGGACTTTAGTTCTGGGCTATTTTCTATTAAGTACTTGGAGGGGTTGAACATATGACACTGTCTCCTCTGGTAGGCTGGACAGATGAGCAGAAAGAAACTGAATGTTTCTGTAACAGGAAAATTAATCTCTATTACTACTGTGCTGAAGATTTGACAGTACAAACAACCCAACTGCAGAGAGGCTCTAGCACATAGACTCTAGCTGGAGTCTAGGCTACTCATTTTTATACAAATCACAAGCCTCTGGCACCACCCAGTGGCCTATCTGTAAGCAAACATGCTGTTACACAACAGCATTGGTACCGGGCAATATAGAAGCTACAAATATAAACAAGGCAGTCACAATCCCCTTTGTAGCCAATTAATCAATTAGGAAAAATGAGTGACACAAAAGATAAAAGTATCAATATTATTTTTTAAAAAGATAAATAGAACGCTGTTGTGGCTGAACAGAGGAAAAGATTATCTTTAGTTTCAGGGAGAAAGGAAACACTTCCATGGAAAATTAGCTTTTAAGATGGGCTTTAAAAGACAGGCAGGATTTCAATGGGTAGAGTTGAGAAAGACATTCCACAGGACCAGAGCAAGAAAAGATATGGAGGTTAAAAACCTGACACAGTCAAGAAACATATACGGGCAGTCTACTTTGGCTAGATGGTAAGGTATAGTTGATTAGTTAAGAAGTATAATAAAAGCTTTGTTGTTGCGGGGGTGCTGTCAGGCAATCAGAGGAATTATTTTGTCAAAGATAATAAGATGGACTGAAATGAAGGAAAAGGAAAGAGAAACAAGTTTAAAAGCTATTATAGTTGCCAAGATAAGAAGTAATGAGGGCTGTCTTGGGTTGATGGCAAAGGGAATTAAAAAGGGAGCAACATGAGAATCACTGTAAAGGTAGATAATGTTTAACTCAATAAGCAGTTACAAAGCTGAGTTAAGAAAGACAAGTTCTTAGTCTGACGCCCAGAGAAAATCAAGTGACACAAATGAGAAGCTGGCAGGTGGGATGAGAAATTATTCTGAATAAATTTAAAATCCAAGCCGACATGTTAGGAAGGTAGTGACAAATTTAAGTTTGGAACTTAAATAAAGTAAGGCCAGAGATACAGACTTGTGAATTATCTGTACAGAGAAACTTCAAAATCAAACACCTTGTAAATCATACCTCACTAAAACAAACAATTAGGTACCTAAGAAGGCTCTGGGAGAGGAAGTTCAAGGGAAGAATCTTGAGGAATACTTATCCTTAGAGAAGAGAAAGGAGACCAGAGAGAAAAATTGAGAAGAACGAATAATCAAAATTAAATATGTGGAAGTCAAGAATAAAAAGGTTTCAAGGTGAGGACAGGCTGGGCGCAGTGACTCATGCCTGTAATCCCAGCACTTTGGGAGGCCAAGGCTGGAGGATCGCTTGAGCCCAGGAATTTGAGACCAACATTGGGAGACCTTGTCTCTACAAAAAATTTAAAAATTAGGCCGCGCACAGTGGCTGACGCCTAAGTGACGCTGGTAATCCCAGCACTTTGGGAGGCTGAGGCAGGTGGATCACCTGAGGTCAGGAGTTTGAGACAAGCCTGGCCAACATGGTGAAACCCTGTCTCTACTAAAAATACAACAATTAGCCACACATGGTGGCATACGCCTGTGATTACAGCTACTCGGGAGGCTGAGGCAGGAGAATCACTTGAACCTGGGAGGCAAAGGTTGCAGTGAGCCAAGATCGCGCCATTGCACTCCAGCCTGGGTGACAGGGTGAGACTCCATCACAAAAAAAAAAAAAAAAAAAAAAAATAGCAGGGTGTGTTGGTGTACATCTGTAGTCCCAGCTACTTGGGAGGCTGAAGTGGGAGGATCACTGGAGTCCCAGAGGTCGAGATTGCAGTGAACTGTGATCGGGTCACTGCACTCCAGCCTGGGTGACAGAGCAAGTCCCTGTCTTAGAAAAACAAACAAAAAAACCAAGAAGGTAAGGAGGATAGTTCATGCTTCCAAAAAATACAGAGAACAGTATACTGTCAAAAGGCTGTAAGAGTCAGAACAGCTTTTTCCCTGGAATTATCTCAGAGATTGAATGGAACGCTCATTTTCTCTCTAGTAAATAATCATAAAACACTAGGATTCAGCTATCTCTTAAGTCTATAAAAATTATTTCCTGGGACGGATGCGGTGGCTCATGCCTGTAATCCCAACACTTTGGGAGGCCGAGGCAGGTGGATCACGAGGTCAGGAGTTTGAGACCAGCCTGGCCAACATGGTGAAGCCCCGTCTCTACTAAAAATACAAAAATAAGCTAGGTGTGGTGGTGCATGCCTGTAATCCCAGCTACTGGGGAGACTGAGGCAGGAGAATAGCATGAAACTGGAAGGCAGAGGTTGCAGTGAGCCCAAGATTGTGCCACTGCACTCCAGCCTGGGCCAAAGAACGAAACTCTGTCTCAAACAAAAAAAAAATTGTTTTCTTAAAAAACTCAGTAGCTTACCAATATAGCATAACTATGTCTAAACAATGCAAAAATGTTTTTATTCCTACTGTCATTTGAATAATTTATATACATATGTTTATAAGAAATATTTAATTCTACCTTTCAGCTTCATCACTTGGCTTTGAAAAGCCCTGTTTTTTTTTTTTTTTTTTTTTTTTGGCCAGGTACCATGGCTCACACCTGTAATCCCCACACTTTAGGAGGCCAGGCCGGGCGGATCATGAGGTCAAGAGATCAAGACCATCTTGGCCAACATGGTAAAACCCCGTTTCTACTAAAAATACAAAAATTAGCTGGGCATGGTGGCATGCGCCTGTAGTCTTAGCTACTCGGAGGCTGAGGCAGGAAGACTGCTTGAACCCGAGAGGGGAAGGTTTCAGTGAGCCAAGATCACGCCACTGCACTACAGCCTAGTGACAAAGACTCCATCTAAAAAGAAAAAAAAAAGAAAAAAGAAAAGTCCTGTTTTTAAAGATGGCATGTGTTATGAAAGAAAGAAAAGGGCTTTGGTGTCAAACAGACCTGGGTTTGAATTCTACCTCTACCACCTGCTTTTGAGTTTTTCTTTTGTAAAATGGGATAATATTACCACCCTGCAGGAATTTAGAGGATTAAAGATAACGTATGCTAAGAGCCTGTTTGTACATAGTAGGCATTTATATTATTTTTCTAGTTTCCCATCTCTATACCAGACTACATTTCCTAGAAAAGCCTGGACTTCTTTACCACTCAGCAATGATTCTCCAAACATCGTATATAATATAGGACACAGTTCCAAGTCTATGAAATCTGCTTACCCTTTCTCTCTGGTGTTTTAAAGAATTCAGAGAGCTCCGTTAATACCTTCTTTCAAGTATTCATGTTCTACGAACTGCAGTAAGGCAATCTACCCAGGAACCCACGATATAAGCCTCCCTAAGTTTTTCTCCCTAATTTTTAAAATAGATTTTTTTTACTATTATTATTGTGGAGACGGAGTCTCACTATCTTGCCGAGTGGTCTAAAACTCCTGAGCTCAAGTAATCCTCCTACCTTGGCCTCCAAAGTGCTGGGATTATAGGCATGAACCACCACACCTGGCCTCTTCTCCCTCTTAAAGGTTCTGAGGATACCCAAGATGGAAGACTGCAAAGCAATCACCATGGATAATGATGAGGATTCAAACTATGAATAAGGAACTTTGTTCCTTCTTTGAATTAATGCCTTCTCTCCCTGTTAGTAACATAAAATGCCCAGTGTTTACAGTTTACTGGCTTTAATTCCTTTTTTTTTTTTTTTTTTTGAGACAGGGTCTCACTCTGTCACCCAGGCTGGAGTACAGTGGTATGACGTTGGCTCACTGCAACCTCTGCCTTCTGGGTTCAAGCAATTCTCCTGCCTCAGCCTCCCAAATAGCTGGGACTACAGGTGCATGCCACTGCAGCTGGCTAATTTTTGTATTTTTAGTAGAGACAGGGTTTTGCTATGTTGGCCAGGCTGGTCTCGAACTCCTGACCTCAGGTGATCCACCCGTCTCGGCCTCCCAAAATGTTGGGATTACAGATGTAAGCCACCGTGCATGGCCTCTGGCTTTAATTCTAATAATAGTATTTCAGACTATGTCAGGAATGCACTTTAACCCTTAAGTGTTAATTTCCAGCAGCAGAACTAAGCAACTTTTTTTTTTTTTTTTTTTTTTTTTTTTTTAAAGAGACAAGGTCTTGCTATGTTGCCAGCCTGAAACTCCTGGGCTCAAGCAGTCCTCCCAACTCAGCCCCCCGAGTAGTTGGGATTACAGGTACATGCCACTGCACCTGGCTAAGAGAACTTTCTATAAAAACATCCAGGACCATTTACTTCAATTTAACTAATTCTTAGGGAAATCTACTTTTCATTTTGTTTCCATCTCAATTTACGTTTACATCAGAAGTCTGTTGCCATTAACAGTTTTTGCCATTTATATTTCAAATTTTTCTTAGAGAGGATTTAAGATGAAAAAATGATGCTCCCAAGGTACAACTTACAATAAAACATTAAAGAGAGGCTTAAAACATCAAGAAGTGCCTTCCTATAGGTTACATTAGAAGAAAGGGTCTAATGTTGGATCCTAAGTAAGGTTAACAAAACATACCTGGTAATATGGCAATGATTAAAGTACACCAGAGGAACACAGTCACTTGACTACCATTAGAGGTAAACCCTATAGCAGCTTTCCAGATGGCTAAGAAAAAACCAGGAAGAAAAAAAAAAATGGCACGTGAGGCAAATATGTATGCTTCACTTTAGAACTTGGCCAGACTTCCTTAAACAGTATCTTCAGAGGATAAACAGCAAATATCTAATCTAAAATGTTTGCAATGACCCAACCCACTAGACATACTATTAATGTATTTCATTAATAAGGTGCCATCTTTGTCATATTAATTACTCCCCAATGCTCTATTGGCAACCTCAAGGCAGCCTCCGTTCATTAATTTATCTGTATCGTAACACATTCCTGGGGTTAGGTGGTACTTGAGAAATCTGGCTTCTGGCCCAGGAACTATGTCCTGTAGAGGTAGAGATAAAAAAAACTGCTACAAAGAAGTGACTAATTCATAAAATTCATCACTCACTAATTTTTGAAAAGCTTTCAAAGACTTTCTACTCACTCCAAGAGCAGAATGACTAAATCAATAAAGAGCAAGTAGCCTCCTTTTCTGACTGATTTTAACAGCAGTGACGTTTCTTGGGTACATTTGTAAAAATAAAAGATGAAGTTTTTAATATTACTATAAAGCTAATCTAAAACTCACTGGCTTTTGGCTCTAAAATGAAAATATACAAAGTCACTACCCCATGCCTATTGCTGATTCAATTAATTCAGTTGCCTGCGTTCCAAATAAGTGAGGGTAAACAGATTATCTTAGCTCACTGATAATCTGCTTTAAAAAAAAAAAAAAAGCTAATTCAATCTCAGAGACTTAAAAACTAACTCTAACACCAATGTTATGCAATAAAAATTCCTGTTTGGATACCGTTATTTCTCTTTTATAATCTGGATATTTCCTAGACATGTTTAGAATAAACTTTTATACAGCAGAAATAATGGAGTAATGAATCTATCTACTGAAAGCATTTTAATAGTCACTTTATGATTTTAAAAGCCTATAACTCACCTGATAGAATACAAGACTTAGAGCACGAAACTCAAGATCCCAGTCTTTCACAACAGGGTGCGCTTCTATACAATGTCTCCTACTAGAGTCTGTTTGCTTTTAAAATGCCAGTATTGTTTTAAACTGGCAACAAAGAGGCTGCTTTCTTTCAGCTCTCTGTAGACAAGCTTCTGTCTTAGGTTGGTCCTACTCAACACTAAGGACCATGGCACTGGGACTGATTCTTTTTTTTTGAGACCAGGTCTCGCTCTGTTGCCCACTAAACTGCAGTGGCGCAATCTCAGCTCACTGCAGCCTCTACCTCCTGGACTCAAACGATCCTCCCACCTCAGCCTCCCAAGGAGATGGGACTGCAAGTACTTGCCCCATGCTTGGCTTTTTTTTAACTTTTTGTAGGGACGAGGTCTCAATATTGCCTAGGCTGGACTTGAACAACTAGGCTCAAGTGATCCTCCCACCTTGGCCTCCCAAAAGTGCTGGGATTACAGCCATGAGCCAGCCACACTCAACCTGGCAGACTGTTATACATTTAATTGGCTGCACTTAGCAGGGTGCAGGGGCTCACGCCTGTAATCCCAGCACTCTAGGAGGCTGAGGCAGAAGGACTGCTTGAGCCCAGGGGTTCGAGACCAGCCTGGGCAATATGGTGAAACTTCATCTTTACAAAAAATGCAAAAATTAGCCAGGTACGGTGGCATGCACCTGTAGTCCCAGCTACTCAAGAGGCTGAGATGGGAGAATCACCTAAGCCCAAGAGGTCGAGGTTGCAGTGAGCCATGATGGTGCCACTGCACTCCACCCTAGGTGACAGAATGAGATCCTGTTTCAAAAATAAATAAAGAGACTGCACTTTAAGAGGTTGGTGGTGGGAACTAAAAGGTCACAAGCATTCTTAGCCTCCCACTCCAACCATCCTAGGAATACTACCTAATAAGATGTCACAATTCTTAAGTAAACACCTAAAACCCTGGAAATATAAAAATATCTTCAAGCTGGGTGCTGTGGCTATGCCTGTAATCCCAGCACTTTGGGAGGCCAAGATGGGAGCATCACTTGAGACCAGCTGGGCAAGTAAGACTTCATCTCTTTAAAAACAAAACAAAACAAAAAAAACCACCAAAAATTAGCTAGGTATGGTGATATGCCTGTGGTCCCAGCTACTCAGCTGAGGTGGGAAGATCACTTGAGCCCAGGAGTTTGAGACCAGCCTAGGCAACAAAGTGAGACCCTATCTCTACAAAAATCATAAATAAAAAAAAAACTTTAGAAAGATAAAAAGTTTACAGTGTGGTCCACAGACTAGAAACACTGATTTATTCTATATAGATGTCACCTGGGGATTCTTACCCAGCACATAAGGAAATAAACAGTCTAAGTTATCCTTCTTTCAAAGTATTTCCTTTTCTCCTCCCAACCTTTCCTTCACCCGACATAGATCTTCGTGAAAGAGTTCATGAAAACACAAATGATACAAATGCAATCTCAACCCACCTCACCACTACCCTGGAGAATCCTGACCTTACAATGGAGAATTTAGACCCTGGATGATGGTAATGAAAAGTTCATCAAACCTAAAATGGTCAGCCAGGCGCGGTGGCTCATGCCTGTAATCCCAGCACTTTGGGAGGCCGAGGTGGGCGGATCACGAGGTCAGGAGATCGAGACCAACCTGGCTAACACAGTGAAACCCCGTCTCTACTAAAAATACAAAAAAATTAGCCGGGCATGGTGGTGGGCGCCTGTAGTCCCAGCTACTCGGGAGGCTGAGGCAGGAGAATGGCTTGAACCCGGGAGGCGGAGCTTGCAGTGAGCCGAGATTGCGCCACTGCACTCCAGCCTGGGCAACAGAGTGAGACTCCGTCTCAAAAAAAAGAAAAAAAAACCTAAAATGGTCACTGGTCTGAATGACACAGCTGCTTTCATTGCGATATTATCAGTACTTAATTTTCATGTGCCCTTGCCAAAAAGATATGAAAGAAAACCCAACAAAAGGTTTTAAACTCTTCATCTGTGCTGTCATATTATTAAGACGGTCCAGCTGTGGAGCTGAAAAAAGAACTCTTTGGCAGGGCACGGTGGTTCACACCTGTAATCCTAGCACTTTGGGAGGCCAAGGCGGGCAGATCACAAGGTCAGGAGATCGAGACCATCCTGGCCAACATGGTGAAACCCCTCCTCTCCTAAAAATACAAAAATTAGCTGGCCATGGTGGCACACGCCTGTAATCCCAGCTACTCGGGAGGTTGAGGCAGGAGAATGGCTTGAACCAGGGAGTCGGAGGTTGCAGTGGGCTGAGATCACGCCACAGCACCCCAGCCTGGTGACAGAGCAAGACTCGTCAAAAAAAAAAAAAAAAAAACCTCTTCATTCCTAACTCCCTAGCCCTGATTCACTTTAAAAAAAAAAAAAATGAGACCTTTTCCTCATACAGTTCTTTGATAATTTGTTGATGAGGATCACTGTACAGCCCAACAAGAAGGAAAAAATGTATTCTCTTCATGGTAAAAAAGGAAAGTATAAAGGGTAATTGCAGTGGAGGCAAACAACATTGTAGCAGAAAGGGAAAGAATTACAACACGGCCAACTCTGATCAGGTGTGCTAACAGAGAGACCAAGAAGAAGTAACCAATGAATAAAACAACTTACTGATGTTTAAGAATACATTTTGAAATATACATACACCAATATCTAATATTCTCTGTCCTCTGGTTAGGAATCCCCACCAAGAGGTTCATGTTCAGAAGACAACTCTAGGTGGGCACTTAGAAAGGACACATCTAAGCTGACCAATTAAAAATCAGTTGGGAAAATTAACCAGAAAAATGTGTTCTAAGGCAAAATGTAAAAGAAGCATAAATTAACGTAGAACTTATTCAAAGCTATATTAATGATGTGCAAAACAAAGCATTTTTTGAGTGTGTACCACGTGTTCTTAGATTACTAAGAGCTTTAAATAGATTCCCTATAATACTAACAATGACCCTGGGAGGTAAGTGGTATTATCACACTTTTAGAGTTGTGGAAATTAAGAGTCAGAGAAGTTTAAGTAACTTGCTCAAGGTCACATGGCTAAGAAATATTAGTCTAGTATTTAAAGATTAAAATTAAATTAAAAGTCTGTCCAATCTCTAAAGACTGTACTTTTCTCTTTATATCTTACGGATACACATATACACCATCACTAATAATTTTATTCCAGTCCATAATGAGCATTTTCTAATTCAGTCATCAGATGGAATAAAACTCACCAGTGTCACTCAATCTTTTCCTACTACAAATCATAAAGATATTAAGAATCGGCCAGGCCTACCTTCCAGTCACTTAGCTTTTCTGTCACATGCCATGAGCCTCTAGTCTCTGCTACCAGAAACCTGAAGGCCTCACGAAAACTGCATTTATAAGTATGTTCTGACTCCCTTTTTGGCACCAACTCATGCTGCTGAATGCCCAGGATGTTTCTTCTGCTAACCAAGAATTCTTCAGACCAGCTACAAAAGAAAGAGCAGCCACTATTTTTTTTTTTTTTTTTACAAAAAATTTCCCACTATATCCTAAAAAGTCGGAATTCTGAAATAGACTGGACTCAGACACCAGCTAAAGGCAGCATCACTCATCACTCCCCAGCTTTTAGTCACAAGCAGCTAAATATTCTCCTCTAAATACCAAGGGATGACAACCCAAAGCTGTGAGAGGGGAAGAGACCTGATTTGACAACAGGCTGAACAGAACTCAGGCAAACTAAGTTCCAGTTTTTAACAACGTAAAAAATATGATCGACACAAAGAAAAAATACAAGGAAAATGAATAAAGAAGAAAAGAAGACATGGGGTAGGGGGCACACATTCACTTCTAGGCTTAAGTCATTCGGAGATATACAGCAATAGTTTAGGACAGAAAGACAAGAAGCCCACAGACAATTAAACTTGTAAAAGTAATTCAACCAGAGTTGGAACAAAGCCAAGAACAACACTCAAACTCTTTGGGAAACTGGTAGGAATTTTATGACTTTAGTGGTCAGCAGTTGAGCATCAGGGCAGTCTGTCTTGAACTCAAGAATTTTAATGCCTCCAACTCCCACTCACCTTTCCTCCTTTTATCACTGAAGGCCAGGCTGAGCTCCTGAGAAAATAGGTCTGTAGACTCACTGAAGGACTGAGAAAAGTTAAAATTTACATGGCAAAGGTGTGTCTTCTACTGAATATAATAAAAATATTTATGAATACACTTTAGTATTTTTAGGCCTTCTCAAAACTACTTAAAAGCAGAATACTTGATATAATTCTAATTACTGAACAAATAACCCACACACATACGGAAATAAAATGAACCAACATGATGATTAGAAGCCAGGTAAGTAATCTCCCAGCTCCAATAAAACGTAAAGTCATTTAAAAGGATAACCTGAATCTTTTCAACGCTAAACCATAACCAAACAACCTCTCAACAAGAAGCCACAGAGCAGGGGGGGAAATCCCGGAGAGAATGTGATAGCGCTAGTGCCGGTTTGTTTACAGAGACTCCAGTAACAATCATGAGTCAGAAATTCAAGCCACCAGATGCTTTCCAACTAACAGGGACCAAATGGGACCGTTCTAAGATATCCTAAAAGATTTGGGAGTTAGAAGAGGTAAACTAAGAGAATTATGTTACAAAGGGTACAAGACCACAAGACAACAACCGACTCCGGAATTCTCGGACCTCCGCCTTCCGTACAAGGTGCTGGGCCTGGGAACTTGGGATGGGGGAGGGGGACACATTGCGCGGTGGCCCTGAGGTGACGGGGAGACGCGGGGCGAGCCGTGTCCCTCAACTAAGGGGAGAAATAGGAGCGCACACATGGGTCACCCAAAAGCAAGGCGTCCCTGTGAACTGTGCGGCTGGCTCTTGGGGGCAACACAAGGGCTGACCTGAGGAAAGGGCAACCAGTACTCCCAGCGATGACTTCGGGTCGGCAGAAGGAAAAGACCTGAGCGCTAAGAGCTTGGGAAATGGGTCAGGCCCATCCTTAGGGGAAACCGGCTGGGGAGCGGAGGGGGGGCGCAGGCCAAGCCGGAACGAGACACAGACCGGGTAGGTCAAGGGAGGGGGGGGTGTCCGGCTGGGGCAGTTACAAGCACGGGAATCGGCGAGGCTCAGCAGCCCGCTTCCCGTCTTGGGTCATCCTTCTGCTAGCGGCTGCTCCGACTGTTCCAGGCCCAGCCGCCCCGTCCACTGCCACCACCAACGCCGCCGCCATCTTACACTGGCCAGCGGCCGCCGCCACCACCGCCTCCGCGCTCTGCGCTTGCGCCTGCGCTGCCACGCTTTCCGGCCCCGTTTGCGACGATGCGCTCGAGAAGACTGAGGGAAGAGTGGTCGCGCGAGCTCACGGCTCGCAACCCTCTTCGAAGGACGCACAAGGGGCGGGGCTTAAGGCCAACGGAAAACAGAGCGAGGGGGCGCCTGCGCATTACCGAAGAGGCAAAGTTGTTTTTGTAGTTTCTTCGGGCTTGCTTACCTTGTGATACTCAAAACAAATGCGAGTTAGGGGCTTCCCAGAGTTGTGACAGAAATAAACTAAATTTCCAGGGGATTGGCAGGCCACTTCCTGGATGATGGCCAGTTTTGCCGTTTTTGAACACTGGGAACGAGCAATGATTGCCACAAGGATTTCTTCTGAAAATCCCCGTTTCCTTTCAGGACTTTGTTTCCTTAAGTGGTTTCTATACTATCGAGGCCCATTTTCCCCTGAGAGTCTCCATTTACGTATTTTTAAAGAAGGGGCTCAGTAGCTTGAGGTGTAGCTATTCCAGAGGCTCTTTTCTGAAAAGGGGTGGTGTGGGTAAAGGTTCCCAAGAGTGGGCCGGGTGATGTGGGGTGACTTTTGTACTCTGTTTCGTTATGACACCTACAGTAACCGTGCAGAGGATTACTCCCAGCTGCCAGGCTGGGTTTTTTTTTTTTTTTTTTCTTACCAGAAGCCCAGGGTGCAAAAATCTGACCCTTTCTCACCTCCCCTACCGCTACTCTCCTATTCCAAGTCATTACATATTACTTAAGACCACCGCAATAGAAACTTACCTCGTTTGTCCACTTCCATTATTGCCATTACAGTTAAACATAAGGCAGCCAGAGTGATTTTTAAAAATGTAAGGTCTGGCCAGGCGCGGTGGCTCATACCTGTAATCCTAGCACTTTGGGAGGCGGATGTGGGCGGATCACTTGAGGTCAGGAGTTCGAAACCAGTTGGAAACCAGGCCAACATGGTGAAACCCGTCTCTACTAAAAATACAAAAAAAAAAAAAAAATTATCCAGCATGGTGGAGCGCGCCTGCAATCCCAGCTACTTGGGAGGCTGAGGCAGGAGAATCGCTTGAACCCGGCAGCGGAGGTTGCAGCGAGCTGAGATCACACCACTGCACTCCAGGCTGGGTGATGGAATGAGACTCCGTCTCAAAAAAAAAAGTAAGGTCGTATTATTTCCCCAGTCCCCACCCTGCTCTAAACCTCCAACAGCTTCCCATCACATAATAAAAGTCGAAAGTATGATAGCCTTAGAGGCCATCAAAAAATCAATTGCCTCTAAGGAGGGCCCTACATGATCTGATCTAGCACTTGCCTATTTATCTGATTCATCTCCTCCCACACTGCCTAGCTCTGCTCTAGCCTCATTAGCCTTACTGTCGCTCCAGTCAAAGCATGTCCCAGCCCTAGGGTTTTTTTCCTTTTCTTGGAATGTCCATCTACTAGATCTTTACTAGACTTGAGGTGTCTGTTGAAATCCTACTTCCTAACACAGGCAGCTCTTGACTATTGTAACTAAAATGGAACCTCATGTCATCCTCCTCTATCTATCCGCTTACTCTGCACTGGTTTTTCAATAACATTTTTTACCTATAACATTTAATTTAAAATTACATGTTTGTAATCCAGCTGTACTACTAGAATATAAATTCTTGAGGGCAAGGACTATGTTTTTATCATCTTTGTAATCTCAACACCTAGAAGAGGGCTACAGCACAAAGTAGCTATTTAATGCCCCACCATCCTATTCATTCTTTCATCATTCAGTCAACAACTATTTATTGAATTCCTGCTCTGGAAGGCCCTGTTCTATGTGCTGGGGCTGCAACAGTGAATAGAACCAAGATTCTTGCATTCATGGAACTTATTAGTGCAAGGGTTGGGAGCATAGGAGGAGGGGAGAGACACACAGATAATAAAGTTATGAAGAGTACTGTAGAGGAAAATAAAGCAGAATAAAAATGGGTTACCTGGATGGATGTGCTCTTTTACATAGGGGGTTCAGAGAAGGCCCCTCTGCTGAGGTGACATCTAAATAAAGGTTTGAAGTGAGACAGTAAGCTATACATACTTGGGAAAGAACATTTCAAGCGGAAGAAACAACAAGGTAAGGACCCTGCAGCTTGAGTATGCTTGGCAAGGAAGCCACTGTGGCAAAAGAATAGATAGGAACTTAGTTTGGAGAAACAAGATGGAAGCCAGATCACTTACGGACTTATGGACCAAAGAAAGGACTTTGAATTTTATCCTAAGAATGCTAGGAAGCCATGGAGGGTTTTGAGTAAAAGAGTGGCATGATCTGATTTATAATTGAAGATGTTCACTCTGGTTGATTCTTTGAGAACTCCCTATAGGGAAGCCAAATAGAAGCTAAAAGACCAGTTAGGAAGCTATTGCAGAAGACCTGCAAAACTAGTGCTGCAATGAAAGTGGTAGGATTCAGGATGTACTATGAAAGTGGTGGAGAGGTGATGTGTTAATAGATTGAATGTGGGGTACAAGATAAAGACCAGAATCAAAAATCAGTAAAAAAGTACAAAAGTCAAAGTACAAAAATCAGTTTGATTTGAGTAACTGGATAAATAGTGATGTCGTTTACTGAGATAGCACATGTGAGGAGACAGGAGCAAGGTTTTTTTTTGGCGGGGGGGAACGTCCAATTTTACTTCAAACATATTAAACTGGAGATCCCTATTAGATTTCCGGATGGAGCTATGAGTACAATTGGAAATATGAACCTGGGGCTCATACAAGGGACAATGAGAGGTATAAATTAAGGATTAATGAAGTTATACATGGCATACATAGCCATGGGGTGGAGAGAAATCAATGTGGAAGAAAAGAGAAGCAGTTTAAAGACAGACCTCTAATCCTGAGGCATTCCAACTAATAAAGGTCAGAGAGGAGGAACATACAGCAAAATTTATTTTAAAAGAGTAGCCAGGAAATAGGAAGAATAAAATTCAAAAGTGAGGGGTCTTATAAAACAAACCAAAAAAAAAAGCTTCAAGAAGGGGCTATAATCTCCATCATTCCTGCTCATAAAACAGGTTAAGATAACTGGAAATTGACCACCGGATTTGGAAAATGGAGGATCAGACCATGGCAAGTCATCTTAGTGGAGCTATAGGGATAGAGGCCTCCCTTTCTATGATCTGCTTTTTGTACCCACTGTTTTGTGGACACCATGGTTATTACCACCAAATCAATAGCTATTACCACTGAATTCTTCCTTTCTTATTTGGGCTTTCCTATTGAATTTGAGGTTGTGATGATTATTATCCCTTGTGTATCCATCTTGTGATAGATACTCAATCCCACTGCTTTCTGTAACACTATATTCCATGGTTTTTTTTATCTCTCTAATCATTTATTTAATTAGCTTCTCTTTCCCTTCATTCTATGTGTTCTTTCAGTGATTGTATCCATTCTCACATTTAAACTACTGTCCAGGGCTGGGCACAGTGGGTCACATCTGTAATTCCAGCACTTTGGAAGGCCAAGGTGGGCAGATTGTTTGAGCTCAGGACCAGCCTGGGCAACATGGCAAAACCTCATCTCTACAAAAAATACAAAAATTAGCCGGGGGTGGTGGTGTGCACCAGCTATTCAGGGGGCTGAGATAGGAAGATCTCTTGAGCCTGGGAGGCAGAGGTTGCAGTGAACTGAGGTCACACCACTGCACTCCAGCCTGGATGACAGAGTGAGACCCTGTCTCCAAAAAAAAGAAAAACTACCATCCACGTGATGATGACTTCCAAGTCTTTTATTTTTATTTTTTATTTTTTTATTTTTTAGAAACCGATGTTTATTTTCCATCAACCATTTTTCCATGTTGCTTAAGAGCCCATGCAAGAACAGCTTAAGACCATTCGGTGGTTGCTCCTACCCATTCAGTGGCCTGAGCAGTGGGAGCTGCAGACCAGTATTCTGTGGCAGGCTGAGTGCTCCAACGTTCAGTAGGGAACTGCTGAATAGGCACAGAGGGCACCTGTATACCTTCAGACCAGTCTGCAACCTCAGGCTGAGTAGCAGTGAACTCAGGAGCTGGAGCAGTCCATTCACCCTGAAATTCCTCCTTGGTCACCGCCTTTTCAGCAGCCACCTGCTCTTCTTTTTCAATCTCTTCAGGATCCCTGTAGAAGCAGAGATCAGGCATGATCTCCCATGGGTGTTCATGGGAAATGGTGCCACACATGCGCAGAACTTCCCGAGCCAGCATCCACCACATCAAACGCACTGAGTGAGCTCCCTTGTTGTTGCATGGGATGGCAATGTCCACAGAGCGCAGAGGAGAATCTGTGTTACACAGCGCGATGGTAGGTAGATTAACATAAGATGCCTCCATGAGAGGCTGGTGGTCAGCCCTGGGATCAGTAACCATAAGAAGCCCTGGCTCCCGGAAGGCTGCCTGGATCTGGTTAGTGAAGGTTCCAGGAGTGAAGCGGACAGCAATTGGAGTGGCTCCAGTGGCAGCAGCAAACTTCAGCACAGCACTCTGGCCAGTATTCCTGGAGGATATAACACTGACATCAGCAGGGTTTTCAATGGCAACAATAGCACGAGCTGCCAGCAGAAGCTTCTCCCAGGTCCTCTTCAGATTTATGATGTAGATGCCATCACTTTTCCTTTTATAGATGTACTGTTCCATCTGGAAGTCAAGATTGGTGCCACCTAAGTGGGTTCCTGCTGCAAGGAACTTAAGGACATCCTCCTCCTTCATTCGCAGGACATCAAGGGCTCTGGACATTGTGAAAGTTTCCCTTTAAGTTACGACGGGAATCCAGAACAACGCCACGTGGGCCCCTCTGTAGGTAGCGCAGAAAGGGACTTCCAAGGCTTTATTTCCAACTCAGGCTTTAGACTCACATACCTGATGGCCAATGGCACTTTCTTTTTTTTTACGGCTTTTTTTCTCCTTCTTTTTTCTCTTTCTTTTTTCCTTCCTTTCTCTTTCCCTCCCTCCCTCCCTTCCCTCCTTTCTCTCTCTCTTTTTCTTTTATTTCTTTTTTTTTTTTTTTTTTTTTGAGATGGAGTCTTTCTCTGTCCCCCAGGCTGGAGTGTGGTGGCGCAATCTCGGCTCACCGCAACCTCCACCTCCTGGGTTCACGCCATTCTCCTGCCTCAGCCTCCCGAGTAGCTGGGACCACAGGCGCCCGCCAACACGCCCGGCTAATTTTTTTGTATTTTTTAGTAGAGACGGGGTTTCACCGTGTTAGCCAGGATGGTCTCGATCTCCTGACCTCGTGATCCACCCACCTCGGCCTCCCAAAGTGCTGGGATTACAGGCATAAGCCACTGCACCCAGGCTTTAACAGCTTTATTAAGACATATAATTCACATACAGTTCACTCATTTGAAGTATACAATTGGCCAGGCACAGTGACTCACTCCTGTAATCCCAGCATTTTGGGAGGCTGAGGCAGGCAGATTGCTTTAGTCCAGAAGTTCGAGACCACCCTGGGCAACATGATGAAACCCCATCTCTACAAAATAAAATACAAAAATTAGCCAGGTGTGGTGGCATGCACCTGTAAGTCCCAGCTACTTGGAAGGCTGGGACTTACAGGTTCAAAACGGATCGCTTGAACCCAGGAGGCAGAAGTTGTAGTGAGCTGAGATCACACCATTGCACTCCAGCCTGGGCAACAGAGGGAGAGGCTGTTGCAAAAAGAAACAAACAAACAAAAAGTATGAAATTCACTCATTTAAAGTATATACCTCAATGGCATTTTTTGGGGAAAAAATGTATTCCTAAGTAAAAAAAAAAAAAAAAAGTATACATTTCAATGGCTTTTTGTATACTCAGATACATGTGACCATCACCACAGTCAATTTTAGAGTATTTGCACCACCTCAAAAAGAAACCTAGTGCCTTTTAAGTTAATCCCCATTCCATCTTCCCATTCCCTCATCCAGAACCCTAAGAAACCATTCATCTATTTTCTGTGTCTATAGATTCCTGTGCTCTAGACTTTCATATGAATGGAATCATATAGTATGTGGTCTTTTGTGACTGGCTTCTTTAACTTAGCACAATGTTTTCAAGGTTCATCCATGTTGTAGCATTAATCAGTACTTCATTTCACCTTATGGCCAAATAATATTCCATAGTGTGGATGAGCCACATTTTATCTGTTCATCTGTTGATGAATATTTCAGTTGTTTCCACCTTTTGGCTATTATGAATAATGTTGCTATCAATATTAATATACAAGTTTCTGTGTGAATGTGTTTTAATTTCTCTTGGGTATATACCTAGGAATGAATGGAATTGCTGGGTCATATGGTTAACTCTATATTTAAACATCTGAGGAACTGCCAGGCTGTTTTCCTTTTTTTTTTTTTTTTTTGACGGAGTCTCGCTCTGTCGCCCAGGCTGGAGTACAGTGGCGCCATCTCGGATCACTGCAAGCTCCGCTTCCCGGGTTCACGCTATTCTCCTGCCTCAGCCTCCTGGGTAGCTGGGACTACAGGCGCCTGCCACCACGCCCGGCTAATTTTTTGTATTTTTAGTATAGATGGGTTTTCACCATGTTAGCCAGGATGGTCTCGATCTCCACCGCACTCCAGCCTGGGGGACAGAGAAAGACTCCATCTCGAAAAAAAAAAAAAAAAGAAATAAAAGAAAAAGAGAGAGAGAAAGGAGGGAAGGAAGGGAGGGAGGGAGGGAAAGAGAAAGGAAGGAAAAAAGAAAGAGAAAAAAGAAGGAGATCCGCCCTCCTTGGCCTCCCAAAGTGCTGGGATCACAGGCGTGAGCCACCGCGCCCGGCCTGCCAGGCTGTTTTCCAACGCAGTTGCACCATTTTGCATTCACAGCAGCAGTGTATGAAAATTTCAGTTTCTCCCCATCCTTGACAGCACTTATCTCACTTTTTGATTCTAGTCATCCCAGTGGCTGTGAAGTGGTATCTCATTGTGGTTTTGATCTGCAATTCTCTGATGACTGATGATGTCGAGTATTTCTTCATGTGCTTACACAGGTCACTTTTATGTCTTTTCTGGAGGAATGTCTATTCAGATCCTTTGCCCACTTTTAAATTGACTTTTCTTTAAAAAAAAATTTTTTTTTGAGTCAAAGTCTTGTTCTGTCACCCAGGCTGGAGTGCACTGGTGCGATCGTGGCTCACTGCAACCTCCGCCTCCCAAGTTCAAGCAATTCTCTTGCCTCAGCCTCCTGCGTAGCTGGGACTACAGGCGCATGCCATCACACCCAGCTAATTTTTTTTTTTCTTGAGACGGAGTCTCGCTCTGTCACCCAGGCTGGAGTGCAGTGGCGCAATCTCAGCTCACTGCAAGCTCCGCCTCCCGGGTTCACGCCATTCTCCTGCCTCAGCCTCTCCGAGCAGCTGGGACTACAGGCGCCCGCCACCACGCCTGGCCCATTTTTTGTATTTTTAGTAGAGACGGGGTTTCACCGTGGTCTCAATCTCCTGACCTCGTGATCCGCCCGCCTCGGCCTCTCAAAGTGCTGGGATTACAAGCGTGAGCCACCGTGCCCAGCCTCACACCCAGCTAATTTTTGTAGAGACTGGGTTTTGCCATGTTGGCCAGGTGGGTCTCAAACTCCTGACCTTAGGATATCTGCCCACCTTGGCCTCCCAAAATGCTGGGATTTCAGGCATGAGCCACCATATCCAGCCAAAAAACAATTTTTCAAGGAGCCACGTCTCACTATGTTGCCCAGGTTGGAGTGCAGTGGTTATTCACAGGCACGATCATAGTACAATGCAGCCTTGAACTCCTGGCCTCAAGGGATCCTCCTGCATAGCTGGGACTACAAGCGCATGCCACCATGCCCAACAGATTTTCTTTGTTCTTTTTTGAGACAGGTCTTGTTCTGTCGTGAACACAACTTATTGCAACCCTGACCTCCCAGGCTCAAGCAATCCTACTGCCTCAGACTCCCGTGTAGCTGGGACCACAGGCACATGCCACCATGCCCAGCTAATTTTTTTTTTTTTTTTTTTAGAAACAAAGTCTCTTTGTTGTCCAGGCTGTTCTTGAACTCCTGAGCTCAAGCAATCCTCCTGCCTTGGCCACCCAAAGTGCTGGGATACAGATGTGAGCCACCACACCCAGCCCAGATTGTCTTTTTTTTTTTTTTTTTTTGAGATGGAGTTTCGCTCTTGTTGCCTGGGCTGGAGTGCAATGGTGCGATCTTGGCTCACTGCAACCTCCGCCTCCTGGGTTTAAGCGATTCTCCTGCCTCAGCCTCCCAAGTAGCTGAGATTACAGGCACCTGCCACCACATCCAGTTAATTTTTGTATTTTTAGTAAAGATGGGGTTTCACCACGTTGGCCACGCTGTCCTCAAACTCCTAACCTCAGGTGATCCACCCGCCTCGGCCTCCCAAAGTGCCAGGATTACAGGTGTGAGCCACCATGCCCAGCCCAGATTGCCTTTTTATTATTAAGTATATATTCTAGATACAAGTCTCTTATCAGATATCAGACATGTGATTTGCAAATATTTTCTCCCTTTCTGCATTTTGTGTTTCATCATGATGTCCCTTGAGGCACAAAACTTTTAAATTTTCATGCATTCCAACTTATATTTTTGTTGTTGCTCATGCTTTTGGTGCCATATCTAAGGATCCTTTGCAAAACCCGAAGTCATGAAGATTTTACCCGTGTTGTCTTCTAAGAACTTTAGTTTTAGTTCTTTCTTTCACATCACTCATCGATTTTATCTTTTGTAAACAGTGTTGAGGTAAAAATCGAACTTCAATCCTTTGCATGTTGCTACCCAGTTGTCCCAGCACCATTTGTTGAAAAACTATTATTTCCATATGGGATGGTCTTGGCACCCTTGTCAAAAATCAATTGACTATAGATATGAGTTTATTTCTGGAATCTTAATTATATTACATTGATCACTACATCGATTCTTGTGCCAGTTCCACAATGTCTTTTTTCTTTCTTTTTTTTAGGACAGGGTCTCACTTTATTGCCCAGGCTGGAGTGCAGTGGTGTGATCTCGGCTCACTGCAGCCTCAACCTCCTAGACTCAAGTGATCCTCCCACCTCAGCCTCCCAAATAGCTGGGACCATGCCTGGCTAATTTTTTAAAATTTATTTTATGTAGAGACAAAGTCTTACTATGTTGCCCAGTGTAATCTTGAACTCCAGGGCTAAAGGGATCCTCCCACTTTGGCATCTATAAGTGCTGGGATTACAGGCATGAGCCACTGCACCCACCCTTAAATTTTTTGTAGAGATGGGGTCTCACTGTGTTGCCCAGGCTGGAGGATTTTTTGTATGCAAGATAATGCCACCTGTGAATATAGTTTTATCTCTTCCTTTGCAATCTGGATGCCTTTTCTTTCTTTCTCTCGCCTAATTGCTCTGGCTAGAACCTTCAGCACAATGCTGACTTGAAGTGGCAAGAGTGAATATCCTTGTGTTCCTGGTATTAGAGGAAAAGTATCCAGTCTTTCACCATTAAGCTATGATGTTGGCTATAGGTTACTCATAGGTGCACTTTAATCAAGTTGACCAAGCCCCCCCGTCTATTCCAGCCAATGGCACCTTAACATTCCAAAGCTGAACTCACTTTTGCTCTAGCTTCTGTCAAACCCAAACTGTTCTGATTCTTGATATTTCTTAGTTGGCACCACTATTAACCTGTCTTAGGTTGGATTCTCTAAAAGCAGAGCCTGAGAAAGTGATTCTGTACAAATGGTTTATTGAGGGAGTGCTCTCAAGTAAAACCTGTAATAAAGTGAGGGAAGCAATATAGGACAGGGGGGTAAGGTTAGCCAAAGATATAGATTCAGATGGTAAGTTTAGCCTCCACTAAAACTCTGGAACATAAATGGCACCACATTTGTCCTACCTTGAGGAAAGGGGGAGGAATTTTGGAATTTTTTTTTTTTTCTGAGATGCAATCTCGCTCTGTCGCCCAGGCTGGAGTGCAGTGGTGCGATCTCGGCTCACTGCAACCTCCGCCTCCCAGGTCAGGATAAATTTTTGCCTTTTCCAAAATGGAAAAGGTTCAGTGTAATAACTCACCATCAAGTGTCTGGTTGTTCTCCTTCAGTAGTACTGAACTGGGGGCTCAGCATTGGTCTCTGTTGCTGACAGGTTTAACACTCAGCAATAGCAGTAGTTAGGTCAGCTTTGGGTGACAGGAGTCCATGTTTCTAGGCCAATGAGTAGCCTCCATCTCTGCCACCATGGTGATTCTATTCATGAGTACACTGTGCAAGCACTGGGATAGCTGAGGTAGTCCTGATAAATTCACCCTGTCCAACATGGTGAAACCCCATATCTACTAAAAATACAATTAGCCGGGTGTGGTGGCAGGCGCCTGTAATCCCAGCTACTTGGGAGGCTGAGGCAGGAGAATCACTTAGAACCTTGGAGGCGGAGGTTGCAGTGAGCTGAGATCTTACCATTGCATTCCAGCCTGGGTGACAAGAGTGAGACTTTGTCTCTCAAAAAAAAAAAAATCATCCTGTCCATCTGGTTACTTAGTCCTTTGCTGGCAATGCTTTAATAGGCTACACTCTCACTGACCCATCCAAATGCTCTTCATCCAACCTTGTCACCCATGTTTAAATCTTGTTTCTTCCAGGCCCCTGACCAGCAAAGCCACTGACCATGAGTTCTTGTATAACTTTATCTCCAGCCACTTTTTTTTTCTCAAAGGAAATGATCAAGTACATTGCCTGAAGCCCTACACATTAAGATTTCCCTCATCATTGTCTTTCAGAACCACCCGAGTAGGTCTCAGTGAGAAGTTGTAGTCCATCTGGCTTACCCCAACATAACAGGGCAGTCTACCCATAAACCAGGCCTAGATTTTTCCCTCCTTTGTGAGGTGGTTGAAGGAATTTTTGTATGGCCAGAGGCATGAGCTAAGAAAAAGGAATCAGTGCACTAGAGGTAGGTGACAGGGGAGTGCTGGGGCCCCTTGCTCAATTTAACTTACTTGTGCCACTAAGTTTGCTTGGGCTTCTTCCCAAATGTACCATTTCCACTGTAAGATGGCTTGCTGCTGTATACACCCAATCTCATGACTTGGAGGGTCTAATGATAACCAGCAGGTTATATGGGCAACTGGTCACATGTTCACTTGGTATCTCATGGTCAGGCACTGAGTCTCTTCCAGGGCCTAACAGCAAGCCAGAAAATGCATTTCAAATGGTAAAACTTTTTCTGCTAAAAATGGCATCACCTTACTCCAGAATCCTGGAGGTCTGGGCTGGAACCCTCCCTCCTATTGGGTATTATCAAAGAATCTACAGTCTCTTTTCCTACCACAGATACCTCTAATACAATGGAATTTTCCAGGTGATATGGCCCCCCTGGACCTGTTGCAGAGCTGTTTCTTGTATCCCCAAGTGGAGAATATGCTGCCTCCGAAACCATAAGAGGCCTGCAATAACCTGTACTTTAATTTAGAGGTGATGTTCCAGAATGCTTCAGACCACTGAACTAAAAATTTCACCAATGTCGCAGGCCCCTGCATCTTTGCAGCATTTATCCCCCATCACCTTGAGTATGTATGTCTAACCAAGGAATCCAGAGTACTTGACACTGCTTGGTTGTTGGGTCTGATTAACATATCCTTAATACCTGATTTGTATAACTTTTTTTTTTTTTTAAGATGGAGTCTCACTCTGTCATCCAGGCTGGAGTGCAATGGCACAATCTCAGCTCACTGCAACCTCCACCTTCCAGGTTCAAGTGATTCTCCTGCCTCAGCCTCCCAAGTAACTGGGACTACAGGCACACGCCACCATGCCCGACTAATTTTTGTATTTTTAGTAGAGACAGGGTTTCACCATGTTGGCCAGGTTGGTCTCCAACTCCTGACCTCAGGTGATCCTCCCAAAGTGCTGGGATTACAGGTGTGAGCCACCACGCCAGGCCACATAGTAAATATTTTCAATTTTGCAGGCCATAGGGTCTGTGTTGCAACTACTACATTCAGCCATTGTAGCACAAAAGCATCCACAGACAATATGTAAATAAATGATAGTTGCATGTTAATAAAACTTGATTTGCAAAAACAGGTAATGAACCAGATTTGGCCTGTGGGCTGTAGTTTGCTGATCCCTGTGCTAGATTAGCAGCTATATACCTATACAAGAGGCTGTTACTTTGTCCAGTAAAGAAGGCATATCCAACACAGCACTGCAATTGGGACTACTACTTGCTTAAGTTTGTAGTATTCCATTGTTATTCACCATAGGCCATCTAGTTTTTGCACAGGTCAAACAGCTGAAACTGAATGTGACTATAATGGAGACAACACCCCTACAACCTTTAAGTCTTTAAGGGTTGAACTAATCTCTGCCATTTTCCCCAGAATACAGTATATTTACTATCTTGGCAGAGGTGGGGGTGCAGTTTCAGGAGCATGGCCTTTCTGCCAAAACTGCTAAACATGTTCATTCTGATTATACATTTGGAAATGGGGGAAATGATCATAATGTGAGTTTTTGGACCCACTGTGAGAGCAGGGTTGGGAGTGTTGAGAGGGGAAGACACTGGTGGTACTTCAGGTTCCTGGGTATCAATGCCAACTCAGACCCTGTAACCCTGTTTCCCAAGTCAAAAACATCTGCATATTCTTTTCCCAGTGTTTGGTTGTGATATTGTAAAATACATATTTGGTCTTTAATCCCTTTTCCTGGAATGTAACTTCTAAAATCCTTAAAATCTTCAAAGTGATGTCTTATTGTATTCCAATGAGTTGACTGATGGTTGGCATCCCCTAGGTAGCTTCAGGATGGGGGTCAGTCAACAGAAAGACCAAAGCAGTATTAGAGGGTTGGAACTTTCAACCCCACCCCCAAACCTCTAGGGAGGACAGAGGGGCTGAATTTTAAATTAATCACCAATGGCCAATGGTTCAGCCAATCATGCCTATATATAAAGCCTCCATAAAAACCCAAAAAGACAAGATCTAGACAGCTTCCAAGATGTAAAACACATGAAGGTTTCTAGAATGAGGGGTCCCCAACACCTGGGCCACGAACCAGTACCAGTCCATGGCTTGTTAGGAACTGGGCCTCACAGCAGGAGGTGAGTGGCAGGTGGGCCAGCAATACCACCTAAGATCCACCTCCTGTCAGATCAGCAGTGGCACTAGATTCTCAGAGGAGTGCAAACCCTATTGTGAACTGCACATGCGAGGGATCTAGGTTGTGTGCTCCTTATGAGAATCTAGCTAATGCCTGATGATCTGAGGTAGAACAGTTTCATCCCCAAACCATCTCCCCACCCCCATCTGTGGAAAACTTGTCTTCTATGAAAGTGGTCCCTGGTGCCAAGAATGTTGGGGACCACTGTCCTAAATGGTGGCATGCCCAGAAAAGGAATGGAAGCTCTGCAACCTTGCCTTATACATCTTTTCATCTTTTTTTTTTTTTTGAGAGATGGAGTCTTGCTCTGTCTGTTGCCCAGGCTGGAGTGCAGTGGCACAGTCTCAGTTCACTGCAACCTCTGCCTCCCCGGTTCAAGCAATTCTCCTTCCTCAGCTTCCCAAGTAGCTGGGACTACAGGCATGCACCACCACACCCAGCTAATTTTTGTATTTTTTTAGTAGAGACGGGGTTTCACTATATGTTCGCCAGGCTGGTCTCGAACTCCTGACCTTAGGTGATCCACCCACCTCGGCCTCCCAAAGTGTTGGGATTACAAGCGTGAGCCACTGGGTCCAGCCATGTTTTCATCTATATTCATTGTAATATCCTTTAAATAAACTGAAATATGTAAGTAAGTGTTTCCCCAAGTTTCGTGGGCCACTCTAACAAATTAATCAAACCCAAGGAGGGGGCTGTAGACACCCTGATTTATAGCACAGGCAAAATAACCCAGGAATTGCAATTGACATCAGAAGTTGGGGGAGACAGTCTCGGT
Organism: Nomascus leucogenys; assembly: GCF_006542625.1. Lineage (NCBI taxonomy): Eukaryota > Metazoa > Chordata > Mammalia > Primates > Hylobatidae > Nomascus > Nomascus leucogenys. The sequence continues at coordinate 41,211,677 of NC_044392.1, read as the reverse complement.
GATTGATTGGTCAACCTGTGGGATCTGACACTGTCTCCAGGTAGACAGTGTCAGAATTAAAGTAAATTAGAGGATATCCAGCTGCTATCCACTGCAGAATTACTTGCTTGTTAAGGGGAGGGAATTCCACACATGTGATTACAGAAGACTTCTGTGTTGCTCATTGTGGTGTGAGAACAGAGGATGAACAGTGCTTTCCCACTCAATGATTAACTGATAAATGGCTCTTTCCATTGATAGTTTATGACTCTAAGAACTATCTCAGGCTTAAAAACTGGACAAGAAATTGGGACTTTTTGGCCTGGCGCGGTGGCTCACGCCTGTAATCCCAGCACTTCGGAAGGCCGAGGCGGGTGGATCATGAGGTCAGGAGATCGAGACCATCCTGGCTAACACAGTGAAACCCCGTCTCTACTAAAAATACAAAAAATTCTCTGGGCGTGGTGGCGGGCGCCTGTAGTCCCAGCTGCTCCGGAGGCTGAGGCAGGAAAATGGCATGAGCCCGGGAGGCGGAGCTTGCAGCGAGCGGAGATCGAAACACTGCACTCCAGCCTGGGTGACAGAGCGAGACTCCGTCTCAAAAAAAAAAAAAAGAAATTGGGACTTTTCTTTGAAGTTTCTGACTTCAGCCTTCTGTTCAACCATTCTTGATCTCCCTTATATGTAAAATACTCTTCTTGGTTGCCGATCTATCCCGCTCCTAGGACCACTCACATTCCGTTAGTCATCTCTACTTTGACCTTGCTACCCTTAAGGAAATTTACTCACCTTGCTTCTGAGAGTTAAGTGTTGCCACCTGGCCTCTGCTATGTCAGGATCCTATCATTCCCCCACTGCTACTAGGAAACCAGTTTCTTTGACATCTTGTATCAGCTTCAATCTACAGAGACAGCCACTTCTAAATTTCTCAAAGATGTTGGTAACCCTTCATCAGTGCCTTTCCCATTGTCTTTATTAAAAAACAATTCCCAGGTCTTTCTGGGGTATATAGTCAGCTGGTGGGTTTACCAGTGTTATATAACATTCATTCTTGCATACCCATTTCCTCTAAGTCTTTTGGTCCTTTTTTGTATGGTCTGCCATCTCCACTTCATTCAATATGGGCCAATGTTTTCTCCTAGCTCCCCAAAGCCATCTTAACATCATATTATAATTGCCTCATGGGGCTTTGACAAGACCTTCCAGAGTCACAGGAAAATGTCCCAATTATCACAAAGTCTGTATGAATTCAATTCTTAATTCACGAAGCCACCCATACACTCACAAATTTATCTAACACATTTAATTTTGGAACAAAGGAGCAACTCCTTTAAAGTTTGAGAGTCACATAAATATTTCATATACAGCTTAAACCTATGCTTTGTAATTATTTTTGAGCAGCAGAAAAGGAAGGCTAGAGAAATGCTAGAGATGTCCTTACTAGTGACACATTCTTGCTGAAGAACAAGTTCTCTGGAAGTGAAACTCAAAATAGGAGAGAACAAGAGGTACAGATAGGTATCAGTTCGGCTAGGGTCTTCAGAGAGACTGAGGGCCCCAAAACAGTGCTACTCAAAGGTGATTTGCAGACTTGTGCTGGTTGGTGAACACTTTTTTTTTTTTTACCAGTCTGTGACATGGCGAATTAGAAATTGAGTGTTTAAAAACTTTTTAGCATTTTAATGTTGCTGCGATATCCAAGTACATGACCAATGGACTTAACCTACAAAACAGTCTGGCCAGTTTGGGTGCTGTCAAACTTGCCGGGTCGGCAGCACACAGTGTGAACTCCATACCTGTCATGGGCAATAGGAATGCATATTGATAAGTGAAGGACTGGAAAACAAAAAACCTGGTCCTTTACCATACATAGTTTGAGAAAGACTGCCCTAGAGTACCATACCTCCACCATAAGTCCTGGAATAATTCCAAAACTTTTTGGAACAAAGTGTGACCTGAGGTCAACTTGCTCACATTCAATCAAAATCAAAACAAAAATGAGTGCCTTGGGAACAAAGATAAAGTGGACTAGGGCATCTATTTAGATTCCTGGAGTAAGCCCTGGCTAGGCTAGCAGAAGTGAGAATCTGTAAAAGAAAACTGGCAGGACAGAAGGCACAAGGTTCATAGAGAAGGGCCCTTTTGTTCTTCCCTCTTCCTCTCTATCCTTCTCCAGTTTTTGGCTGGAGCTTTAAGGAGAAAATAGTGACACTCAAGCCCCATGACTATATCGCAAGTATAGCTGTACTTTCTCCATCTCTGGCAGAACAGAGACGTTTTACATTCAGATCTGGGCTCTTCCATGCTCTGGTAAGGTATAGGAGTTGGAATTTCCCAAATAGCCTGAGACCTTAAGAACATTTCCTTCCTCATCAATACCATAAAACATGTAAGGTCTTCAAGGGGTGAAAAGTTTTAACCTTGGGGCAAGTGACATGTCAGAAGCTCAAAGTGACTCATAATGAATGTGAATTTGCTCTGGAGAGACATATCTTCTGAGTGAACCAGGACAGCCAGCTGGGCTGACCAGAATACCTACCAACATATGTCAGCCAAGGTCCATAGACCCACTGGGAGCCACAGAAAAAAAGCCACGTCAGCTCAAAGAAAAATAATTTAGAAAACATAACAATATATTACTAACATTAATAACAATAATGTAAAAGGTTAAAATATAATACCACTTGAAGGGGTTTCTACATTGAAATACTCAAGGGAACATGAGGAAAGATGGCCATCCAGTCTCCTTTGCCAACTGAGGTGCAGACTGAGTTGTGGAAGGTGGGTGTTGATGGAACCCAGCATTACAATATTGTGTAGAACTAGTCTCCTAATATACCTCACTCTGCAACTTACGGAAGCTGAGGAAGACCAGAAAAAGACCTGAATGAAAAATAGGCCACACTCCCCACTCAGAATATTTATTATATTCTGCCTCATGGGGCCTTGCAGGAAAAGGGACCCAAGCTATACCCCTACTCCTTTTCCAAGCTACTTTCCTGAACCAAGGGACAGGATTCTAAGAGAATCATGTATCTCAAATAAGCCAGAATGTATCTGGGGAAGAACAGCCATTAATTTCCTAGACCTGACACTGGGTTCATTTGTGTCTGCCAGGAAGACGGGGAGTCAGGGAGAATGGTAGATGGACTAGATGAGGGGAAATAGGATGGGCCCTTCTTTATCACAGCTTGAGCTCAAAAAGGTTGAGATAAACAGGTGTTTAAAAAAGAGAGGAGGTAAGAGGGAGGACAGGCAGGGGATACAGGAAGGTCAGGGGCTGGGTTCACCCATATCACACAGCATTGTAGGAAGAAGCAGGGTAACAATTTGAGTTCTCAGGCTGGAACAGGGAGGTGAGGGCTCAGCACCTAGAGAGAGGAGAATCCTGAGGCCTCTCTTTCAACTCTATTGTGACTAGATGCAAAAGCCCTTTCCCTTTAGAGAATTCAGAATGGTCTGTCTGAAGGCAAGAGAGCATAATGACAGACCTGTAGCCCCAGCCCAGGCTGTTTCTCCCCATTCTCAAAGGCTCTGCCAGGAGAACTATAGAAATACAGAGTCCCAGGACTCTGCCCCTCCTCCCCAGATCCAAGAGAGGGAGTAGAGACAAGGCACAAAGACCCTGGGCATAAAGGTGAACATCAGTGTGGCCACATATAACATTATTTTGAGAAAGGAAAGAAAGTGCATGCCCCAAAAGGGATGCCTTCCTTCACCTGGCAGGTAGCTGGAACTTTGATAGTGGCAGAAACCACAATGGAGTAGCGTTCACAGAAATGGCCTGTGAAACAGACCCTATTCCTAGAAAGACAGAGGAAAAACCTCAGCTGGTATGGCACAATCTTGAATGGGATGACAGAGGGCAGCGGGCAGACTTCTCCCGCAGGTGACACTCCTGCCTCAGGTCCCAATGGTTCTGCTGACTCCAGATGTTCCCCATAGCTGGGACTCAGAGAGGAAAACGTGTTGTGTTTCACATGATCAGACACTGTTCGCCACTGGCACCTGGTGGGCCCGAAAGATTGAGGGCATCCAGGTCAAAGTTGAGGCCAGGAGGCTGGGGAAGAGATGAAGGGACTCAGATAATTGCTCATTTTTTAGGACAGACGTGAAGATCCATCCCCAGTAGCCACAATTATCAACTTAGGTGGAATCCCGAGAGGTTAAAGAATTCTGGAAATTGGGGGCTCAGATTAAAATCTGGAAAACGAAGACATACTCACCATCTCTCCAGCCAGCTCTTTTGGAGGATGGCCCAAATCCTGTAGCTAGAAAATAAGGAAAATGGAACATGAAATAGAGAAAAGCCCAGAAAACAACAGAGTATCCAGAAGAGGAATCTAATGAATGATCTATTTCTTCTGAGAGAGATCACAAGAGAGGATCCCTCTTCCACCTAGGTCTAGCAGTATTGCATCCTTCCCAGATACCTCTTCCACTGAACACCTAAGTGGACAGCACCAGTGGGCAGAAGGCAAGAGGCCTTACCTGCTGCATAAGATCCAGCACCATCTCAAAACGAGCCTTTTGAGTGGTCTCACTGTCTGTGGGGGTCTCTGCCTCGAACTGCTCACATATTTTGCACATGACGCTGTGCTGCTCCTGATATTTTTCAAACTGCTCTGGAGGTAGAGATTCCTGATGACTCTGCAACCATTCTGGATACTAAGAAAAGAGAGAATGGGTAGAAAAGAATTAACTGACAATGAATATGGATGGGTAATCAGAACAATGTGATTAAAATGTGAAAGGGACGTAGAAAAACAAAAAGCTAAATAAGTAAGTTCATCATGAAAAGTGGCACTGACTCCAACCAGATCACCTGGCCATGTTAGCATTTATGGTCACCAGAGATTGGTAAGCTTCTGTGAAGGGCCAGACAGTGAATATTTTAGGCTTCAAGGGCCACATATGGTCTCTGTTGTGTTTTTTTTTTTTCTTTTTTTTCAAGACAGAGTTTTACTCTGTCACCCAGGCTGGAGTGTGATGGTGTGATCACCACCCACTGCAGCCTCGACCTCCCCAGGCTCAAGCAATCCTCCCACCTGAGCCTCCCCAAGTAGCTGGGTCTACAAGTGTGCACCACTGTGACTGCTAATTTTTTTGTATTTTGTAGAGACAAGGTTTCATCATGTTGCTCAAGCTGGTCTTAAACTCCTGGGCTCAAGCAATCTGTCCACCTTGGCCTCCCAAAGTGCTGGGACTACAGGAGTGAGCCACTACGCTCGGCTATTGCATATTTTCTTTGTAGTTTTTTTTCAAATGACCTTAAACATGTAAAAACCATTATTTGCTAGAGAGATGGATTTGGCCCACCCAGGTCTTGGCCAGCTGACTCGTTCGTGGTCTGTACTATTCATTACACACTTACCCACATTTCCCCGTGTCACTGAAAAGCTTCTATTCCTATATTTTATCTCTCCAGTAAAACTATACACTCTTTAGCCAGGTGTGGTGGCTCACACTTGTAATCCCAGCACTTTGGGAGGCTGAGGTGGGAGGATCACTTGAGCTCAGGAGTTTGAGACCAGCCTGAGCAATATAGTGAGAGCTCATCTCTACAAAAAATTTTTAAAACATTGGCCAAGCATGGTGGCACACACCTGTAGTCCCAGCCACTCAGGAGGCTGAGATGGGAGAATCACTTGAGCCTGGGATGGGGAGGCTGTGGTGAGCCAAGATCGTGCCACTGTGCTCCAAGTGGAGCGAGACCCTGTCTCAAAACAAAATGATACAACCACACATATAAGCTCTTTTATGGCAGGGACCATCATTTAAACTACTCTTACACTGTTCACATCACAAAGCCAGTAAGTAAATCCTCAGTTAATTCTTTTTCTTTTTGAGATGGAGTCTTGCTCTGACGCCCAGGCCGGAGTACAGTGGCACAATCTCAGCTCACTGCAACCTCTGCCTCCCAGGTTCAAGTGATTCTCCTGCCGCCTCCTGAGTAGTTGCAATCACAGGCGTGAGCCACTACGCCAGGCTAATTTTTGTATTTTTACTAGAGACAGGGTTTCACCATGTTGGCCAGGCTGGTCTCGAACTCCTGACCTCAGGTGATCCACCCGCCTCGGCCTCCCAAAGTGCTGGGATTACAGGCACGAGCCACCATGCCCAGCCGAATTCTTGCTGGAGGAATGAAGTCAGAAATGCAAGATTGATCAGACAACAATCCCAGAGTCTTGAACTAGTTTATAGAAAACTAGAACTGAAGGATTTCCTCTTAGACCCCAAACGTTATACCCCTTATACCCCAACATACAGTGTGACAGCTTTATTTTCTCAGAGACACAACTCTCCCCATCCCCCAACTCTCCCTGCCTCAAATAAATAAAGGAAAAAAAGCATACTCGAGTTACTCTTTCTGCAGGCTCTGAGTAGACAAAATAGCCCACATCAGTTGATGTGATGCAGAATGAAGAGAAAAAGCAGAAATGGAAGTTCACAAACCTTTTCTGTGATCTCCTTCAGTGATGGGTACAGCACATCCTTGGAGAGTAGGTTCTGCATAATACTCTGCATGATGGGGAGGATGTTCCCTTCCCCATCCCCCTCGTCCATGCCTAGCCCCTCCATGGCCTTGGTCAGCTCTTCTTCCGACATGCCAGAGTTCTAGATAGGACAAGTAAGAGGTGAGCAGGTATACTACCTTCTTGGGATGCTCACCACTCTCTCAGGTGACAAAGATAAACTATCTAAACTTGCCTGTAACAAAACAATAAGACAGCAACAGACTTGGGATGATACTCAAAGCATCTGTCTTTTGAGACTCTCCTGGAGAAATGTCTGGGAGTGGACCCCTTGTGGGCCCCTACTACTTTCTCCTCACCTGAAGGTCAGTGGCATTTTTGGCTAATCCACTTAGTGTTTCCTTTAGGCAAGAAGTGAATTCTTGTTGGGAGGTCATATCACTGCCTAGGAGAGATTAAAAAAGCCAACGTCATTTAGGAGTTTGTTTCCTTGCCTAGACTGAACTGGTTACCAGCTTGGATATGAAGCATTTACTTGTGAATCATTATCACTCCCAATCTTGGAAAACCCTATGGTTATCTTCATAGTCTTTTCATAAATCTATTTAATACACGGACTCTGCATCAGTTTATTCTCCATGATGATACCCACAATAACACTGTGACCTTTCAAATGGTCAGTTTTGAATAATGTTTTCTATTACTTTCCAACCTATCTCACCCCTTTTCATTAACAGGGATTCCCATCCTTTCTCTCATTGCCTTTACCCATTCCATGGCTGGGACATCATGATTGCTATCAACTTCACTAAGAATTCTGGTGTTTTCAGGCAACAAAGACTTAAGAGTCTGTTCAGATATTTCCGTGTATCTGGGGTCTCCTCACCCACTCTCCCTGCAGCCTCCGAGAGCTTTTGGAACTGTTCCACCAGGTGGGGCTCTTCCTCAGCCAACTCCTTCATTGCCTTCTCGAACTCCGCAGTGGCTTGGGAAGCCAGTTCACTGTCGAATAGTTCCTGGAAAAACTTCTCTTGGGAAGCGAAGAGGGCATCCTGCGGGGGAAGGGTGACTGAAATGCGTCTCTTACTTAGGACTACACTGCACCTGGCCTCTGATAGAAGCCACAGGCAGTGGCTATGGGAAATGCACCTCCCTCCTACCCACTTCCACTGGACATTCTAACTACTGCTCCTAATGAGGATAGCAAAAAAGGCATCCAGTCATTGAAGGAGGGTATGGGATGGCATACCAATCCAACCATTTAAACCTACTATTTTTTCAAGGAACTCTGAGATTCCCCCACTCAACCTCAAGTCCTTATTTCACAAGGACTGAGGCTGGCAAGAGCACTCACCAATGTGAGGCCAAGGTACCCTACCCCATTCCCCTCTGGCCCATAGGGGCCTACCCAACCTCTGCTCAGGGCTGCATGCCCATCCCCTCCCCATCCCTTAAGTGGGTGGAATTTATACTTTGGCAGTGTCTCCTGGCGATCTCTTCTGGGGCCCCGAAGCATCAGGGGCCGTGGTGGTAGAAGGGGGTGCTGGGGAGGGTTTGGCTTTATCGAAATCATCAAGAGCACCTTCAGAGACAAGAGACATGGTGTGTGTGTTGGCGACAGATGAGAATGCAAGCAAGGCTGGGTGGTTTCTGGGCAAAGCATTAGGAATATGATTTTCCAAATTGCCAACTTTCCTCAATTTTCCTCCTTGAGCCCCCCACCTCCCCAGATCACCCTCAATGAGCCTCCTACTTCCTTCTGGATTACCTAATTTATTGTGAGCAAAGGCAAATAAATCCCTTAAGGTGGAACAAGTATCCATCTCAGAGCTGGGAGGAGAGGATTAAAAAGCTCTGCAGAGACATCTCTATCTATAGTGTCTCCCTTGCCACACCCTAATGATTCCCTAGAAATCCCATACAAATACCCAACAGGAGTAGAGAACACAGATGTCCTCATCTCTCTGAACTCACTCTGGAGCTCTAAAAGGAATAACTTGGTGAGAAAGCACAAGACATCCCACCCAGCTTCCTGTTGGTACTGGTACCAGCACAGTCTGAGAGGCTGTATACACACCAGACTCCATGGTAAGGCATTAAACTATCTCCTCTTATTCTCCAGTTTAGTGCTCCCCCACAACCTCCTAGAGCTCCCTTTGGCCTGATCTCTGCAGATAACCGTACACTAATTTACACAGTCACTTGGCACTCCTCAGGGTGTCTGTTCATTTTTCTGCCTGCCCACATCTCCGTGATTGAGCAAGAGATTACAAATTCACCTCTGCCCTGAAAAGCCTGTGTCCTCACCACCATTCTGCTTGCCAGGCCTAGGGAGAGAGCACTGGCCCCACTCCGGGCAGGAAGCCAACAGGGGAGTGGACGGTAATGCTAAGAAAACATCCCCCCGTCTTTCAGGAGGGTGAACTGCTTTCCCCTGAAATCGCCACATCCTCAGTTTCTCAAAATAAGGGAAAGGAGTCCGCTTGAGCTACTGACAAGATGAAAGAACCGTTAAGGGGCCTAACGAGAGAAAGAGAAAAGGACTAGGAGGAGAAAAGTGTCTTTCGTGTTAAGGAAGACAGGACGAGGCATAGAAGGACCGGCCACGAGCTTGCTAGGAGTTAATGTAAGCAATCAGTGAGTGCGTGGTTCGCTACCCAGCAAGAACCAAATGCTGCTGCTGTTGCTGTTGCTGCTGCTGAAGTCGGACTTTAAGAACTTAGTAACCTAAAGAAAGAGGAGTTTGGAGAGGTATCATGAAACGCCGTCCTGCAGAAACATCCACAGTGTGGACCACTGAGGGACCCCAGGTGAGCTCCCCAGCTCCAGTCGCCGGGGTGGGGCAGGATGACCCAGAGATTTTTGGGGGGCTCGGGGGTCAGACTCTCCGCCCCCATTTAACCTTTGGAGAGCCTCTCCCGCCCCGTCCCTAATATCTCAGGTTCACTTAACCCCCGGAATGGGTCCTCACACCTGCCCTCTTCGGGCCTTTCCCACTATGGGCTCTTACTTTCCAGAAGCTCCTCCAGTTCCCTGTCCGCTTCGGCCCCGACACCACAGTCTTCTTCAGCGGCCGCCATCTTGCTACCTCCGACTTGCCGTAGGAGGCGGGACCCCTCGGCGCCGCCACGCCCTCCACCCCTTCGCTCCCGCCCTCTTCTGCCTCGGGTAACCAATGGTATTGTTGGCCAGTGCGGAACCGCCATTTTTAAAGGGCCAGGAAGCTTTGAGTTTTTGTGTTTCGGGTATTTTTCCGTTTTCGCCTGTGAAACATAGAATTAGGGATAAGATAGGGTTATTTTCTGCCTGGTTTTAGAGGCCCGGACTCCTTTCTTTCAACTTCCCAAATTACCTGGCGAAGCTCTTTCATTATCTCTTCCTGAGCTGTGAGTAGGCCAGATTGAGACAAACTGCCTATAAATAACCAGAATCTATGCATGTATAATTGAGATGACAATTATGGTACATAACATACTACTTTCTCTCGCTTCATTTTTTTTTTTTTTTTTTTTTTTTTAGTAGGAGTCTCGCACTGTCGCCTACGCTGGAATGCAGTGGCGCCATCTCGGCTCACTGCAGCCTTGGCCTCCCGGGTTCAAGCGATTCTCCTGCCTCAGCCTCCCGCGTAGCTGGGATTACAGGCGCGCGCCACCACGTCCGACTAATTTTTGTAGAGACGGGGTTTTACCATGTTGGCCAGGCTGGTTGGCCAGGCTGGTCTCGAACTCCGGACCTCAGGTGATCCGCCCACCTCGGCCTCCCAAAGTGCTGGGATTACAGGCGTGAGCCACTGGGCCCGGCTTCACTTCATTGTTTCATTCAAATGTTATCTTTTCTGAAACGCTTTCCTTGGCCATTCCCGTTCCTTTCCTTCCTAACACTGAACAGTATCTGACATACTATCTACCGTACTTGTTTATTCTCCGCTCCCCACCCTGCAGAATTTAAACACCATGAAGCCAAATATTTTCGTCTGTTGTCTTCACTGCTGTAAAGCCCAACTCCCAGGCTAGGGTTTAAAACTTAGTAGGCACTCATTGGCCACTCTTTGCTCTCACAGTCCCTAATCAGGCACATCTGTCTGCCCAATCTAGTGGCATCTCTCATTTCCTATTCTCTATTAGAACTGTTTGATTAAAGGACACAGGGCCGGCCAGGAACTTAGAACTCAATGTTATTAAGAGAGCCTCTGGGACCTTGGACTGAGCAGGGCAATTCGAATGTAGTAGTAATAGACTTACTTTCCCTGACCAATCTCCTTTTCTCCACACAAACCAACCTCCAACTGAGTGAACACGGGGGATGCTCAGATAGAGGTAACTCTAGACGTCCCTTTCCTCCTCTGGAATTGTTCTATTCAGATGTCAGAAAGTAGCAACTGTTTCACATACAAATCTGTTTTCGCACTTAGAGAGCACCTATTATTAAGGTCTTGTTCTGGGCACAGCGAGGACAGAGATAAATCAGGACCACCCCCTGCTGTAAGGTAGCTAAGTGTGGGTGAGCCGGAGGTATGATGAGATATACACACAGTAAGTATGATACAAGGTAAGAATTTTAAATGAAAAAAAAATCCTGTGTTAAGTCACCTCATCACCTTCATTCTTAGCTTCCTAAACACACATTTGAGTACTGCATCAAGCACCAGATCAAGCACTTACTATGGTCCTTCACAGATAGGGCACAGACTTGTAAAATCTTATCTGTGCAAAACCTGTTTTCTTCCAACCACAAGTAGTGTGTTTTGGGATAAAAAGATTATGAACTGTTAAGTTAGAAAGCCTAAATTCCAGCCCCAATTCTGCCACTAAATCACTTTTGAAGTCCTTTACAATTCTAAACTTCCGTAATCAAATCCTTTCCTGATAAACCTGTTTCCCCAACACCTGCAACATAATTTATTCCAGACTTTCTCATTCAAACTGCTTACATGTGTATCTCCAATATGGCTATAGTTGTAACAAGCACGTTAAAAAAAGAAAACTTGTCTATCAACAGGCATCTCTATTGGCTTTATTTTTTGAGACAGAGTTTCACTGTTGCCCAGGCTGGAGTGCAGTGGCGCAATTTTGGCTCACTGCAGCCTCCACCTCCCGGGTTCAAGTGATTCTCCTATCTCAGCCACCTGAGTAGCTGGGTCTACAGGCTCGCGCCACCATGCCCGGCTAATTTTTGTATTTTTAGTAGAGACAGGGTTTCACCATGTTGGCCAGGCTGGTCTTTAACTCCTGACCTCAAGTGATATGCCCACCTTGGCCTCCCAAAGTACTGGGATTATAGATGTGAGCCACTACACCTGATCAACTGGCTTTAAACTAATGTAATATAAGCATGTTAATTAAAAGATAATAGATGATAATTAAAATGGAGTAAAAAACAAGCATGATTCTTTCTTTGCATTATTTCTTCAACTTCTTTCTGCTTTTCTATTTTTACTACTAATATTCCTAACATCTCATCTCAGTATTTACTGACCTACTGACTGCTCCTTCTGCCTTTCTAATGTATAGCGAATACTGTTGAATAACAGTATTTTATAGCACTTTCATATCACTCTGTTCCTTAAGGATTTAATGGCTCTCCACAGTTTATCAAACAAATTCTAATTCTTGCCTGGGATTCACAATTATTTCACATCTTGTTTCCCCAATTATGTTAAGATTCAAAAGGCAGGAATTATAAAGTTTTTCCATATCCCTCAGTAATAATGTTTTTGTGTGCAAAATTAATTGTGTAAATTTACAAATTATAAATTTAAAAAATTTGCCAAAATTTACCACCAACTTGTCTATGTTTATAGGGATAATGTTTCTAACTAGGGAAAATGTCGTCAAAGTAGTATGTACTTTTTTTTTTTTTTGAGACAGAGTCTCGCTCTGTTGCCTAGGCTGGAGTGCAGTGGCACGATCTTGGCTCACTGCAACCTCCGCCTCCTGGGCTCACGCCATTCTCCTACCTCAGCCTCCTGAGTAGCTGGGACTACAGGTGCCCGCCACCACACCCGGCTAATTTTTTGTATTTTTAGTAGAGACAGGGTTTCACCATGTTAGCCAGGATGGTCTCAATCTCCTGACCTCGTGTTCTGCCCACCTTGGCCTCCCAAAGTGCTGGGGTTACAGGCGTGAGCCACCGTGCCCGGCTTTTTTTTTTTTTTTTCAGACAAAATCTTGCTCTTGTCCCCCAGGCTGGAGTGCAATGGTGTGATCTCAGTTCACTGCAACCTCCGCCTCCCGGGTTCAAGCAATTCTCCTGCCTCAGCCCCCCGGGTAGCTGGGATTACACGTGCCTGCCACCCTACCCAGCTAATTTTTGTATTTTTAGTAGAGACAGGGTTTCACCATGTTGGCCAGGCTGGTCTCGAACTCCTGACCTCAGGTGATCTGCCTGCATTTGGCCTCCAAAAGTGCTGGGATCACAGGCGTGAGCAACCACGCCCAGCTAATACGTACATTTTTTTTTTTTTTGAGACGAAGTCTCGCTCTTGTCCCCCAGGCTGGAGTGCAATGGCGTGGTCTCATTAGTAGTATGTACATTTTTGAGAAGGCAGCCTTAGTTTAGGGATGCTGTTTAAAAAAGCAACTCTTAAGATAAAGCTAAAAAATACAACGTATAGTATGAAGAGAAGTAAAAAACAAAGTGAAGCTCCCTAATATATTCATATGAGAAAATACCAAAAATGTTAAATGAAAAAACAAAGGTACAAAATTGTTAAATAGTATGGTTTCATTTGTGTACAAAGGGAGATAGAGAATGGCATAGTCATACCTGCTTGTGTGTGTATATATATATATATAAATATATATATAAAATTTCTGGAAGGATGTAAGAAAGCTGGTAACAGTGGTTACCTGTTTAGGGGAAGGTGATAGGAACTGGGTGGCTGATGAAAGGGTAGAAAGATTTGTCACAGAATAGCTTTTTATATTTACTGATTTTTGAACTATATGCATTTATTATTTATTGAAAACATGAATTTAAAATGCAAAAAAGTACATATTTTAATCAAAGGCACAGTAACGTCACTCTATCCAATTATTCTTAGCATATGACAAGCAAAATATTGTATTGTTAATGTAATCATTGTATCACTGTAATATATATAAAGTACTATTCTTTTATCTGTATATTACATGTAAAATATCTAGAACAGTGACAGTCACATGGCAGGTGCTCAATAAATATTGCTATAACTAGCAAGAGATAAAAGGCTGCAATCAAAAACAGAATAAGGGAGCTACTTGCTTTCTGTCATTTTCACAGCAGTTTAGGTCCTCATATATATCCATGAAAAATATGTACTTTTTTTCTTTCTTTTTTTTTGAGACGGAGTCTCACTCTGTCGCCCAGGCTGGAGTGCAGTGGCGCGATCTCAGCTCACTGCAACCTCCGCCTCCCGGGTTCAAGCAATCCTCTGCCTCAGCCTCCAGAGTAGCTGGGATTACAGGCACCCGCCACCATGCCTGGCTAGCTTTTTTTTTTTTTTCCAATAGTGGATGTTTATTTTGTAATTAAAATTACTGGGAGGAAGGTATGTACTTTGGTGGGGTGCCTGCATGGGTGAACAAGAACATGAGAGTGTCCGAGAAATAAATGGCCAAGTCAAGAAGCTCTCGTAGATTTATTTAGTGTGAGAAATATGAGAACAATAGTTGTAAAGAACAAATCAATAACCTGCAGTGTGCATTTTGGAAAACCAAATAACTTCTTCAAATTTCTGAGTACACAGAGGGTACCTGCCTGGGAATTTAAATGTCTAAGGAAAATGGGAGATGATTAAGAGTTGGTGTGGCCTAGTCACACCAACATGTATTTATTACATCCTGCTCCTTTCTAGTTGATAGGAAAGAAAGCTGCTGTGGGGAGAGGAGGGATAAATACTGAAGGGATTTACTACACAAATGTCCATCACAGAGTTTTCCTTTTTTTTGAGACAGAGTCTTGCTCTGTCACCCAGGCTGGAATGAAGTGGTATGATCTCAGCTGACTGCAACCTCCACCTCCTAGGTTCAAGCGATTCTCATGCCTCAGCCTCCCGAGTAGCTGGGACTATAGGCGCATGCTACCATGCCAGGCTAATTTTTGTATTTTTATTAGAGACAGGGTTTTGCCATGTTTGCCAGGCAGGTCTCAAACTCCTGGCCTCAGATGATCTGCCCACCGCAGCCTCCCAAAGTGCTGGGATTACAGGCATGAGCCACTCCACCCAGCCCAGAGTTTTCATTTGTTCCTTAAAAGAATTAAGCTGGAAAGGCAAGGACAATTATGAGTACAACTATAGTCAAATTGAGAAGACCTCAAAAAAGTCAAGTTTAGACCTTCAGATTTTCCACAGAAGAGAAAGATACTAGGTTTTAGGGTAGAGAGAGCCAAATCCAAAGAGTAGCTGCAGGGGGAAGGTGCTGTTAGAAGGAGGATATAGACGCATTCTCTGGGGGGAACATATGGTGACTGACCCATGCACCAAAGGGGGCCTTAGCGAAACTGCAGAGGACTGATCCTTAAACCAATCACATCTTTGCCAATCTCTGTCACCTGTGCAAAAACAAGCAGAGGAACAAGTTAGAGATTTGTAAGGTTGAGAACCCTAGAAAATGTATTCCCTATACCCCTCAATGGGCACAGTAGACAGGTATTGGAGTGTTCATCACTGACTGGCCAAGAACAGTGGGGAGATGCTCTACCTTTCTCCAGTGTCACTGCCTCAGAGAGCAGGGGACAAGCACAAGAAGAAAAAAAGGACCACCATGTTTCTTTCTTTTTCCCCTTCGCTCAATATCCTAGATACATTTATTGAGGACAGTACTTACTGTGGTGACCCTGCAGATTTGACCTTTGAACTCAGGGGAATAGCACGCCCCACTGAGTGGACACTTTTCTACTGGCTTTCCACGGTAGATGGGCCGATATGATGCAGCACAGATGTCAAAGGGGTTGTGCATGTCATAATTGAGCTGGTAGGCATCTGTGGGATTCTTCTCACAGGCAGACAGGATTTTTCGGGTCTAGGGGAAGGAAGGAGTATTTAGGAGGACAGAAAGCTGCAGACAACACCTCAAAGGATCCCAACACCATGGTTTGGTAGTTCCGTTGATGTGAGATACAATTGTACTAGGTGAAAAGAGGTCCCAACCTCTGTGCTGGATATATGTGAAGGGTTAACAATCACCATTCCTATTGTATCAAACTTTCCCCTTCTCAATACAAAAGTGGCTCCATAATCTAGACCCACATTCCTCCACCAACTCTAGAGATTATCAGGGTCAGGTCCTAGAAAGGGTTAAAACAGACTTCTGTCACCCAAAAAGAATGCATTTGGAGGACACGAGTAATGAAATGTGTATGTGAAGCTTTGTGGTGGTTGTGATGGGATATCTGGAGCTTAAGGACAGGACTGGGGTTACTTTCAGCTGCAGTGGAGCTATTCTAGGTTGCACAGCACTCTTAGATGAGTGCCATGTCTCAATAAACTATTAATTTTCCAGGAACAAAGGAAACACCAAGTCAGGAAGTAAACAGAGGGTAGCATTCTGTTGGCTCTTTTTGTTGAATGTTGTTATTTATTGCTTTGTTTCAGAGGCAAGGACCTTGGTCTGCTCCTTCCATGTAAGAGCTGATCTAGCTTCCCTATGGTCACTGAAGGAGTTCCATCTACCTGTTGGGCCACCTCAGGCTTGGGCCCGAGTTCTAGTAGGCGCCGAGCAAAGGTGGCAGCTGTCTTGAAGTTCTTGAGCTTGAAGAAGAGATTGAGGGCTGTACGCAGCACCAGGATCATGTGCACAGGCTGCAGGTTTGAGTGGGTGAAATAGGCTGCCATCTGGTGGACAGAAAAAGGAACACATGCCAGGTTGATACTACACCTGGTAGAAGTCATTTCTAAGCTGCTACACATGCATAAAAAACACAACACAACACAGGATGATGGGCTATAAAGCTGAGAGGTCTTCTACCTCCTAGGTATGGAGGACTGGTGAGATGAGGAAGTAGGGTGAAGAAATGTATCCTCCCCTCATAGAAATGAAGGGCCTAAATTTCTCTTCGTCCCCACTCAGATCTGGGTTTGAAATTAAAGAATTCAAACCTAGTGAAGGGTGAAGGGAAGGACGTCTCTGTTGTGCTCAGGGTCCTATAGATCTTACCTCACAGATGCGCTTCTGCTGTTCTAGAGTCTCTTTGGGCAGCTTCTTCCTTTCTATCTCCATGGACAAACCCACAATGTACTCACGGCAAATGGTGATGAGCTGCTGGGCCTGTAGAGGGGGCAGAAGGTCAGGATACAGAGACAAGAATGTGGAAGTGCCCAGAACTGGGACAGCGGCTAGACCCTCCTACCTCTGCAATCTCTTGTTTATTGTCCACAACAAGAAGTGGCACACTGAGAAGGATGGAACGGAATTTTTCCACAGCCTCCTCAAATTTGCCAACTGTGGTGAGCTGGTAGCACAGCTGCAACCGTTGGATGAGGTCATTAAGCTTCAGGCCCACAGCTGGTACACCATTCTTCAGCCCTGCATCCTTCCTGGAAAGGGAAAAGTAGGAAGAAGACAGGATAGTCAGTAGCCAACTAGGACCCAATTTCCTTTTCTGGCAAACATCCTCATAGCTACCCTCCTGTCTCCTGTCAAAGTAGCTGGGGAAGAGGATGACAGCAGGTGTAAACCAACCCCATAGAGTAACAAGCCAAAGATCTTTTTCTACTGGGAAACCCTAGCTCTGAGAGAATTCTGACTATGTCACTGAGGCTACCATCTGAAATATCGACCACAACTTGGAACAGATGAAAGCAAAGAGCAAGGGGCCCTACCAGTTGCGATTAGGATAGCCATACATGGAGGGTAGGCAGGGCAGAGCCTGATAGGTTGTGCGGCCTCGGGCATATGTCTGTAGGAACAGTTGCTTGTAGGGGCCAAACTGGGTTACCCCTACTTGGTCATGAAGGAGCTGGAACAGAAGGAAAGAAACAAGGATTTTGGCCCTGCTGCATAAAAAGCTACTTTTTATTACCTTGCCCAAGGAAATTACTGTTCACGTTTCCTCATCAGTAAAATATACTTAACTGTAAGACCTACCTCATTTAATAATACTTATTAAAGTGTTTAGGATAGTGCCTGGCACACAGTGAACATTAAATAAATGTTAGCAGTTATTGCAGTGTTATCATTATTGTTGTTGTTATAACAATACTGGCTTAGTGTTCAAAACAGACCCCTGCTTGGGAAGGGGTACTTATCTCACTGATGTGAGCCAGAAAGCAAGCTATAAATGGGTGGAAGATGACTGAAGGATCTGCCCTAAGAGATTACTAGGCCAAGTGGAAGGCAGATAACAGGAAGGCAAGTATACTCAACAAAGATAAAGAGTTTTCATGAAAAATATACACCTTTGCCCTTGTGGGCAGGATAATTTCACTTGATTAAAATGATTCAACCATCTCCCTGGGACCCTGGGCTAGGCACACTCAAGAAGAAAAGCCAAGGTTACTTACCCGCATGGCTGTTTCGAAAGAGCCTGCCAGGATGTGATCAACTGGAAGCTGAGAGTTATTACACCAGATCTAACAAGAAACAAAAAAACCCAAGCCAAGTGAAACTTTGTCCCTTCTCTATTCTCCTCTGTAACTATAGTAGAAAAGTAGCCAACACTTGTTATATACTAATCGAGTATTAGCCACTCATCCCTGCCGTGCTAGGTTTCTTCCTGCTTACCTGAGTTGGACTTGTTCCCTTGGTTGGGGGCACAAAGAAACCATCTTCAGCCCCACCAGCTGCCCCAGGGGATATATCCTAGGGGAAAAACAAAAATTGAGTATTGAGTAATTTTTTTTTTTTTTTTTGAGACAGTGTCACACTCTGTCACCTAGACTGGAGTACAGAGGCATGATCTCGGCACACTGCAACCTCTGCCTCCCATGCTCAAGCAATCCTCCAACCTCAGCCTCCCAAGTAGCTGGGACCACAGGCATGAGTCGTCACACCTGGCTAATTTTTGTATTTTTTTTTGTAGAGATGGGGTTTTGCCATGTTGCCCAGGCTAGTATCCAACTCCTGAGTTCAAGTGATATGCCTGGCTCAGCCTCCCAAAGTGCTAGCATTACAGGCGTGAGCCACTGTGCCCAGCCAAATTGAGTAATTTTTTAAGCCATTCAAGCACTTTGTTCTGTTGAATCTATAACACAACCATTTACATTGTTCCCTGCCCCCACTGAGGAAGAGAGCTGATAGTTGTGGGAGAAAGCTACCAAAATAGGAGCCACCTCACCAGTGACAAAATGACATATCAAAAACTCCAATTCAGATGAAACAGCTTGCTACCTTCTCATAAGCTGCTGCTGGCAGAACGCTGATTACCTCATTCTTCTTTCTTTCAAATGAGAGTTGAGCATCAGATTAGAGATAAGTCCTACATCCTCTCCTCTTTGAGCATATCAGGATAGATGGAAGTGACAAGGCCACTAACTTTGACTCTCTCATTCTTCCTGCTTCTTTTACTTTTTTAAAATAGAGACAGGGTCTTGCTATGTTGCCCAGGCTGGTCTTGAACTCCCGGGCTCAAGCAATTGTCCTGCCTTAGCTTCCCAAAGTGCTGGGATTACAGGCATGAGTCACCGTGCCCAGCCATCTTCCTTCTTTCAAATGGGAGATAAGCATCAGACTAGAAGGTGGGTCCCCTTCCCAGAAGGGCTGACCTTAGGATAGTGGTAGGGGACAATAAGGCCTCTGGCTTCCACAGGGAGACATGGAGAGAACCTTCTAAGGGTACAAATTCCACATACCAGCTCAGGAGGGAGCTCCAGATCTTCTTCTACATCCCAGCCACCTCCTTCTTCCTGTCCCTTGCCAAGAGCATCATCCCCCAAACCTTCTGTAGCCTCCACAAACCCATCTGTAAGGAAAATTCAAGCTCAGAACAGATTTGGGCAGTGGCATAATCTTAGCCAAAGGAAGTAAAATCAATCCTAGTTCGTTTCATGGCCTGGAAGTCTGCAGAGCTACCCACAACCCAGTCCTAATCCAAGGTGTCCATCGCCCCAGAACAGTCTTAAAACAGCACTTTTACCTTCATCCAACTGCAGCTCTGCATCCTCTCCCCAGCCCTCTGTACCAACAGTGTCAATGTCAATGTCAGCAGCCAGTGCTCCTCCCTTCCCTACAGAGGGAAGGAACAGAACGGAACTGGTTATAGTACAGCAAGTCTGAGATATGGTCTTTTCTGTAGGCAGGTTAAATCCTTTCAAAAACAGGTGCCAAGCTTCTGCCTACTTATTATTTATTTTTGTGTATTATTTATTTTTGTGGTATATATGTTATGCTAACTTGCAGTAGCTTTCACATAGGGAGGGAATAGAAGACAGATGGAAGGAACTGGCCTTGCTGCTACGAAAAGCTGGCTCTTAAATAATTTGTACTTACCAGCCTTTGGCAACCAACTCTTGAATTTCTTCCTGAGAGCTTTGCTAAGCTACCACCACTACAATGTGTACAGGGCATCAGGCATAGGGTAGATAGAGGAGGTGGAGGAAAGAGTGGGGTTCGGCACAAAATGCTCACGAGTCTGTTTAGGCTCTTACTCACGTGAAATGAACTAGGAGACCAAGAAAACAGGAGGAGGTTAAGGGCGGAAGTGGTGGAGGGTGATAGCACACATCTGTCTATACCCACATACCGGAATTACAGGTAGTTGAATTAGTACCTTTAAGATTGTATGTCATGAATGATAAAATACTGAACAAAGAACATGACTACCTATATAGTAAAACCTAAGAAAATACACCAAAATATTAACCGAAGTTATTGATGGTAGTAGAGGGATCCCTTTTTTTCTCCCTATTTTCCAAATTTTCTTTAATGACCTGAAAATGCTATTTTAAGTTTTTAGGACTGCACCATAAATGACTGGCATTTCAATATTCCATTAGGCTTCATGCAGAAAAAAAGGACAGATTAAACTAAATGCTAATGGTTTCTCTAGGACAGTTCTTCACAAAACAAACAACAAAAGTGCTATGGGAGAAATAGGTACTTACCTTTGCTGGCAATGGTGCCTTCAAAAAATCCTTTGGATACAGTTAATAAAGGCCAGTTGGTATCCAATGGCATGATAGGTGCAGGTGGCTGGAGCAGCTTGGCATTAGGGTCAATATCTGGGATCTGAATAGTAGAAGAAAAGAGGCTTAAAACAAATAGCACTTGGAAGTCACGTAAGGAAAGTTATGGAGCCTCCTTTGGTCTCATTTGTTTCTCTGCCTCTCCTGGTAACCAGGTGGGAGAGTGACATGCATAATTTTAAATTGTTCTAAGACCTTAGAGTTAATCCTGTAATAAGAGACAATCATGTAAATAAAGACTCACTGTCTCCTTCTCTGGGTCAAATGTCTCCTTTAGGCTCTCAGCTTCTTCATCTAAGCCATGGGTAGCAGCTGTGAGATAGGCCAGGGACTCTGTAGAGAAGACAGACTTTGTGGTAAAGCTACATTTCCAAATGCATGTTGCTGTGGTAAGCAGCCTCTGAAATGGCCCCCCAGTGATCCCTGACTCCTGGTATTCAAGTTGTTGCAAAATACCCGCCTCTTAAATGTGAGCTGGATTTATCAAATAGCTTCTAATGGATGGAACATGGCAGATGTGATGGGATGTTACTTCCTAGATCTGGTTAAAAAGATTGTGGCTTCTATCTTGGGGTGCCCTCTTTTGCTCACTTGCTGTAAGGGAAACTAGCTACCATGTTACAAACTCCTATGGAGAGGTCAACACGAAAAGAAACTGATGTTTCTTAGACAACAGGGAGCAAGGACATGGGGGCTGCCAATGGCCATTGAGTGAGTGCAGAAGTAGATTCTCTCCCTGGTGAGTCTTCAGATATCTGCAGTTCTGGCCAACACTTTGACTGTAGCCTCATGAGAGATCCTAAGCCAGAGGCACCTAGCTAAGCCATGCCACAAATTGTAAAATAATAAATGTTTGTGGTTTTAAACTACTAAATTTGGGGATAATTTGTTACACAGAAATAGAGAACTAATATAGCTGCTTATCTTTGAGACCTATCCATCAGTGCTGAGAACCTTGGATATCCCTGACTCCTCTCTGTTACATCTCAAATCTAGTTACTGCAATAAATCATGTTGTTTCTACCTTCAAAATATATCCTGAATCTGACCATTGCTCACCCCTCCACTAATAGCACCTTGGTCCAAACCTCATCTTTCACCTTGCTTGTTCCCTAATGTATTTCAAATGCTAATATAATGCTTGGTATACAGTGGGTTCTCAAAAAATATCCCTTGACTATATCCATGAATAAATGAGTGAAACCTCCAAACTGAAAATAAAGAATAAAATTCTAATGGCATCCAACCAAGTGCATTTACTAGGGCATCTGCTCAAGACCTTTTAAAACCTCCTATCTCCCCCATGAATAACTATTCTCCTAAGGGTGTTTGGCTGGACTGAATATTCTGGCTGCACCTCCCTTTCGCTTTGAAGAAAATCTTCTAAGCACAGTAGAAGCATGTTGTCTCTCCTAAAAAAAATGCACAATAAAGAGAAATCCCTCACCACTATACACAGATTAACTCAACAAAAACAGAAAAATACCTTCTCAGACCCTGAAAAATCTGGCAAGTCCCAGATACTTACTCTGTCCACAGTTCTTCAGGATCCGCACACGCTCTGACACATCACCCAGGTATAGGGCATTCTGATAGTGGCCACTCATGTCCTTTCTGATCTCAGCTGCACCAAGTAAGTAAGAGACACTAAGTTAGGTCTTTTCTCTTAAGTTCTCTTTCTCCTTTATTCACCTTCCTCCTTCCCCCAAGAACCCTTCTTCCCATCCTTAGTTTGAGGGCCTCACCAATCTTCATCATCTTTCGAAGTTTTTCTAAGTTGCCAGTGATAAGATACAGGAAGGAAAGTTTGTCAAAGTTTTTGGTACGCTGATAGCACATTTCCACAATCTGGTGGTTCCCCTGCAGCAGGGCCACTTCTCCCAGCTTTTCCCAGCAGTTCTTGTCATCCAGTGCTTTGGCTGCTTCCAGAGCAATCTAAAGAATCCCCAGGGTCGTGTTAACAGGTTGAAGGACAATGTGACTCAAAACCAAGGACTCTGCAAAGCATCTGTGTCTATATAAATTTCCCGAAGAACTTCCTATACTTTCAATTACTCCTAGCTTTTAGTCTAATTCCACTGAAAATCGGCTGGGTGTGGTGGCTCACATCTGTAATCCCAGCACTTTGGGAGGCCAAGGCAGGTGGATCCCAAGGTTAAGAGCTCAAGACCATCCTGGCCAACATGGTGAAACCCTGTCTCTACTAAAAATACAAAAAAAATTAGCTGAGAATCGTGGTGCGTGCCTGTAGTCCCAGCTACTCGGGAAGCTGAGGCAGGAGAATCGCTTGGACCCGGGAGGCAGAGGTTGCAGTGAGCTGAGATCATGCCATTGCACTCCAGCCTGGGCAACAAGAGCGAGACTCCGCCTCAAAAAAAAGAAAATCCAGTGAACACATAGGACCCCTTTGGATACAGGGATAGAAATAATCACATCACATTATCCTCCTCCTCCTCAGAAATTTACTTTCACAACAAAACCACCTAGCAGTTGCTGATTCCATAGAGCCAGTTCTTGCTTAGCTACCTTACTTCCTACCTGCCAGGTTTGAAGATCCACAGGGGCTTTAAGCAAAGACAGAAGAAATACTACTAGGAAGAAGTTCAGAACTGAAAAACATTTTCCTAAACCCTTTTCACCTTAGAAAACAATGCCTATACATTCCAGGCCCCAACGCTTAGTAAGTACTCTTTCATCTAAGTAGCCAGTCAGCAAGATCAAGTGTCAAGGAAATAATAAGATTTTCAAATTCCATGCCATCTTGCTTTTATCCTAGAAGTTACTGAATTCACACTAATTGAGGTTGACAAAAATAGAAATGCTGTGGCAGAAGCGGAGGCAGGTAAAAGTAGAGATGGGCAAATAGCAACAGGAAGATGGCTCAATGTAACAACTAAAAAAATCCCAAATTTCATTATTCTGGCTAAAGAAGCAAGCCCAGAATAATGCCCTCCCAATGGCACTCTAACCCTCTCACCTCTAAGACAATATGGGGCTGATGACCATATTCCTCTCACCTCAATGTTTCCACATTCCAGTGCCAGACTAAAGCGAGTTTTCTCATCCTTGACAAAATGCAGTGCCACTTCAGGATAGCCCTTCTTCTGGAGATAAGCAATAATAGACTGGCCTACTAGTTTGGCATTCCTCACCATGTGCAGTACCTAGACATTTGGGGTGGGGTCGGGCAAAAAGTAGACATCACTTACAGGAAAAGAAAAAAAAAGAGTGCTGCCTCTCTTAATACTCTAGTTTGCATCCTCACTTCATACCTCATCATATTTTCTGTTGATCAGGGCCAGCTTGAATTTGAACTCAGTGGGATCAATGGTGAGTACCCGGGGA
Source organism: Nomascus leucogenys (assembly GCF_006542625.1). Taxonomy (NCBI): domain Eukaryota; kingdom Metazoa; phylum Chordata; class Mammalia; order Primates; family Hylobatidae; genus Nomascus; species Nomascus leucogenys. The sequence goes on along the minus strand of NC_044392.1, from coordinate 41,187,776 downwards.
CGACACTCCCTGTCTAGGCAGTATACATTGTTGCCCTTCACTCGTGTGACATAGATAGGTAAATCCAGAGTTCGAATGATCCCGTGGTCCCTAAGAACAGACAGTAGAGGGCACAACTTTCAGTAAGTGAGAGGGAAAATCCATCCTGTGAAGAAAATGGAACAAACCTAGGAAATGGTCTTTTGTCAAGTGCCATTTGAACAATGATATAGATGGGAAGTGATTCAAAAAAGAGCAGAACTAAATGCCAAATTTATGGTATTCTTTCTATGATGGGGTAGATGGCACAATCTTTATATGCTATTATCCTAGAAGATGACTAACAGACGTGGCTATAGGAATCAGACCTAAAAGTTAAATCTTAAGTTCTGATATACAATCAGTAGGTGATTATGGACAGGTAACTCCTTTATAATCTGTAACTGAAAGTAGAAGAGAGGTAGATGTGAAGAGTTCTGAAAAAGAAATAATAAAAAACAAAGTATTTTGATCTGAATAATAGTAAACAGATTGCAAATTGAAGTTTGTCAATATAGCTAATGTAACACTTGACAGATAATTTACAGACTGCATTAGAAGAAATACTAAAAATTATTGGGTTCTACATGCATATATTAGGAGAAACTAAAAATTAACAAGCACTCATCTCAAAAAATTTACCGTTCTTTTTAAACCAAAGAAAGTACTTAGAAGAAAATAATGAAGCCAATAGTAGAAATTAAATAGAAAACAAAATACAGTACAGAAGTTCATTGAAGGCAAAACTTGAATAAAATTGATAAGCCTCTCATGAGGGTAATTCAGAGAAAAGAAAACAATAGGAATGAAAAAGGGGATATCACTACAGATCTTGCAGAATAAAGATGTAACTTTTTAAGAGAATCAAACTGGCCAGGTACAGTGGCTCACATCCGTAATCCCAGCACTTTGGGAGGCCGAGGCGGGTAGATCACATGAGGTCAGGAGTTCAAGACCAACCTGACCAACATGGCAAAACCTCGTCTCTATTAAAAATTCAAAATTAGCCAGGCGTAATGGCTCACGCCTATAATCCCAGCTACTTGGGAGACTGATGCACAAGAATTGCTTGAACCCGGGAGGTGGAGGTTGCAGTGAGCTGAGATCATGTCACTGCACTCCAGCCTGGAGTGAGACTCTGTCACAAAAAAAAATAAAAAATAAAAAATAAAAAAATCAATTTAATTCACTACATTAATCAATGAAAGGAGAAAAATTGTATGACTACCTCAGTGCAGGCTGAGCATCCCAAACAGGAAATCTGAAATGCTCCAAAATCCAAAACTGAGCACTGAAATGACACTCAAAGGAAATGTTCATTGGAGCAGTTTGGATTTCAGATTTTTGGATGTGGGATGTTCAATCAGTAACACAAATATTCCAAAATCAGAAAAAAATCGGAAATATAAAATAATTCTGGTTTCAAGCATGTCAGGTAAGGGATACTCAACCTGTATATGCAGAAAGATTATTTAATAAAATTCAACATTTGCGCTGGGCATGGTGGCTCATGCCTGTAATCTCAGTACTCTGGGAGGCCACGGCAGGCCGACTGCTTGAGCCCAGGAGTTCAAGACCAGCCTCAGCAACACGGTGAAACCCCATCACTACAAAAAATACAAAAATGAGGTGGGCATGGTGGCATATGCCTGTAGTCCCAGCTACTTGGGAGGCTGAGCTGGGAGGATAACTTGAGCCTAGGAGGCAGAGGTTGCAGTGAGCCGAGATTGTACCACTACGCAATGGGCAACAGAGTGAGACTCTCTGCTAAAAATAAATAGTTAAATTACATTAAATTAATAAATAGATATAAATAAATAAATTCAACATTCATTCAAGGTAAAAAAAAAAAAAACTCTTAGCAAAAAGAAATAGCAAAATTCCTTCATAGAAAAGGGATATACATTTTAAAAATCTACTGTAAGCTCACATAATTCTAACACACTGAAAGTTCACCCTTTAAGTTAGGAATAAGACAAGAATGTTTGCTGTCATCATGTTAATTCCAGATTGCTGGAGATCCTAGTCAGTGCAGTAAGACAAGAAAAATACAGTACTTGAAAGAGAAACTAAATTGTCATTACCCACAGATACTATGATTATTTGTAAAGGAAATACAAATAAATCCTAGAATTGATAAGAGTCTAGCAAGATTCCTTAAAATAAAATCAATTTTAAATTGGTTTTATTGTATTTAAATTGAATTAACTGTATTTCTAAATATCAACAAAATTAGAAAATTAAAATTTTAAATAGATATCTATTTACAAACAGAATTTTAAAACCATCAAGTGTCTAATAAATCTAACCAAAGAAATGCAAGATCTCTATGGAGAAAACTGTAAAACTTTATTGAAGGATGTTTCAGAAGACCTAAATGAATGAAGAGCTGCTATACCAAGTTCACAGATTAGGAAATTGAACACTGTAAGGACTGTAAAGATGACAGTTATCCCCCAACTGATGTAGAGATTTAATGCAATTCCAAACGAAACCACAAACTTTTTTGTGTGGAATTTCACAAATTACTTTTTTCTTTTTTTTTTTTGAGATGGAGTCTCGCTCTGTCACCCAGGCTAGAGTGCAGTGGCGCGATCTCGGCTCACTGCAACCTCTGCCTCCCAGGTTCATGCTATTCTCCTGCATCAGCCTCCTGAGTAGCTGGGACTACAGGCGCCCACCACTATGCCCAGCTAGCTTTTTGTATTTTTAGTAGAGACGGGGTTTTGCTGTGTTAGCCAGGATGGTCTCGATCTCCTGACCTCGTGATCCACCCGCCTCAGCCTCCCAAAGTGCTGGGATTACAGGCGAGAGCCACTGTGCCAGGCCAGGAATTTCACAAGTTACTTTAAAAACTTGTATGAAGGGCCGGGCATGATGGCTAATGCCTGTAATCCCAGCACTTTGAGAAGCCGATGTGGGAGGATGGCTTGAGGTCAGGAGTTCAAGACCAGCCTGGCCAATATGGTGAAACCCCATCTCTACTCAAAATACAAATATTAGCTGGGTGTGGTGGCATGCGCCTGTAATACCAGCTACTCAGGAGGCTGAGGCAGGAGAATCACTTGAACCTGGGAGGCAGGAGAATCACTTGAACCTGGGAAGCAGAGGTTGCAGTGAGCCAAGATTACGCCACTGTACTCCAGCCTGGGCAACAGAGCGAGACTCCATCTCAAAACAGCAACAACAACAACAACAACAAAACATAAGTGAAAAGGCAAAATTTACTTGAAAATACCCTAAGAACTTTTAAAAAATAAACAAAATAGGATCAGAGGAAAAGTTGTACCAGATGTGAAGATTTATCATAAAGCTACATTATTTAAGACAGCATGGAATTAGAGCAGAGATAGACAAACAGACCACATATCCTTGCACTTTTGAAAACATGATTTATGTATGACAACGACGAGACTGCAGAACGATGGAGAAAGAGTGGTCTTTTCAATAATGCTGCTGGGCAATTGAGTGTCCTTATGGAAAAAGTGGGATTGAGCTTTCTATACCTCACACCAGACGTTAACAATCAATGTCAGGTAGATTATAGACCTAGATATAAAAAGCAAAGTTACAATGTTTTTACAAAAGAATACAGAAGAATGGCTTTATGATTTGGGAGTCAATAAATATTTTTAAAATAGGATGAAACCTAAAATCCATAAAAGATAAAGATTCATAAACTCAACTATATTGAAATTAAGATTGTTCATTAAAGGATACCATAAAGAAAATGAGAAGACATGCTACAAAAGAGATACTGATATTTGCAACATGTAGCCCTGACAAAGGACTGACATGCAAAAAAGAAAGATAATATAAGACAGATTACAGATTTGAACAGAATTCACATAAGAGGAAATCCTACTGGATGGCCAGATGAAAAGGTGCTCAATCTCATTAGGAAACAGAGAACAGCAAAACAAAATTACAAGGAGATACCATTACACATCCATCAGATGGACAAAAATAACTCCCACCAAACTTGTCAAGAAGACAAGAAAGGAAATTTTTTGTTTTTTTTTGAGACGGAGTTTCGCTCTTGTTGCCCAGGCTAGAGTGCGATGGTACGACCATGGCTCACTGCAACCTTTGCCTCCTGGGTTCAGGTGATTCTCCTGCCTCAGCCTCCGGAGTAGCTGGGATTACAGGCACCCACCACCACACCCAGCTAATTTTTTTTTTTATTTTTAGTAGAGACAGGCTTTCTCCATGTTGCTCGGGCTGGTCTTGAACTCCTGACCTCCAGTGATCTGCCTGCCTCAGCCTCCCAAAGTGCTAGGATTACAGACGTGAGCCACCACGCCAAGCCCGAAAGGAAATTTTTATACCAAGCTGGTGGGCATGCAAATTGGTACAATCACTTTGAAAAGCAGTTTCACAGCTGGGCGCGGTGGCTCACAGCTGGGCGCAGTGGCTCACGCCTGTAATCCCAGCACTTTGGGAGGCCAAGGAGGGCAGATCACAAGGTCAAGAGTTCAAAACCAGCCTGGCCAACATGGTGAAACCCCATCTCTACTAAAAATACAAAAATTAGCTGGGCGTGGTGGTGTGTGCCTGTAATCCCAGCTACACGGGAGGCTGAGGCAGGAGAATCACTTGAACCCAGGAGGCAGAGGTTGCAGTGAGCCAAGGTCACACCACTGCACTCCAGCCTGGGCGAGACTCCGTTTCAGAAAAAAAAGAAAAGCAGTTTCACATTGCCTAATAAATGTGAAGATATGCATACTCCATGGCCTAGCAATTCTATTCTGGGGATACACTCTAGAGAAATGTATGTACATGTACCCCAGAAAACAGGTAAAAAAGAATGTTTAAGAGCATTGTTCATACAAGCCAAAAACTAGAATTCACTCAAATATTCCTTAAAAGAGTAGAACTGACAAACTGTGGTATAATCATACAATTATACAAAAATGAAAATAAATACACTGGAGCTACAAGATGGCTGAATCTTACAAACAAAATATTGAGCAAAATATGAAATAATATATTCAGTATGATTTCATTTATATGAAGGCAAAACCAGACAAAACTAAATCATATTAAGAAACACAGTTCAGTAAAATTACAAAGGAAAGCAAGCAAGAAATTACTGTAAGAACTAGAATGTTATTTTTGGTGGAAACAGGGAGGGTTTTGACCACATGGCAAAGGGCTTCTGGGGTGCTGGAACTGTTCTATTTTTTGACTTGGGTGGTAGTTATGCTGATGTTCACTACATAACTTGTTCTTCTATTTTTTTATGTAATTGTCTATATTTGTTTTAGATTTCTCAATTTTAAAAAAGTTGAAAAAAGAATATTCTGATGCCCCTTGCGCATATATGCCAGGTAAGGCTTTTCCATGAAGAAAATTCATGGAGGACTTCGGTTACATCTCATGACAGGACAGTGATTTCAGGAAGCTGCCTTCTCCCATTCTGTATCCCAGATAATTAACTTACCCAGTGGTGACAGCATATTTGATGTGGTTGCTTGTGGTATAGATAAATACCCCACTCTCATCCCAGGCCCCACTCTTGACACGAATGTTCTCATGAATGTTACATAAAGCATCCAGTTTGCGGTTACAGATCACAATGGCTGTAAGAGGCAAAGGGCATGAGTGTTCTGTTGGATAGGGTAAGTGCCGTAGACTGGCAGGAATGGGGGTGGGAGGGAATGGTCTCTAAATCAGGGTGGATATAATGAAGACTCACCGTGTTTGGCTAGTAGTGCTACATGTGACATGTCTGCTGACCAGATAACGTATTTCACTTTAGAAATCTTCACAGATGCCAGAGTCCTGAGATAGACAGAGATGTGCAAACATGAATGGATCTATTTCCCTTGTCTCAGGCTTTGATCTACATCAATTGCACCCTCTAATTAATGTAAACCCCAATTTCTTAATGTAATACTAATTACATAAAATACTTAATGTAATTCCTACATAGTAGCTCAGTGACTTAAACGTTTTGGCTCACATTGTGCACTTACCCCTTCCTCAACCCCTTCTCCCTCATTTCCTTGTATTATTAGGGAATCTGTATATGTCTGTTTTCACCACTGGACTGTAAGCTCCTTTAAATATAGGAACTATGTTATTAATCTCTGTGTCTCTCTCATTCTAAGCTCTGAGAACACGCTTTGTTCAGGTGAGTACTGTAAAAACAGATTAAATAACCAAGAATCTCACTGTAATGCTAGTGTGGACGTGCAGAATGGAGAGTGATCACAGAAGGGAAAAGTTACTACAAAGAGTCTTGGAACACAAGAAGTGGCCAAGCCACAAGACAAACTAAACTCACTTGGGGAAAAAAGGTTCCCACTAAAGATGTCCACTCTCCCCAACTACATGGCTGTCTGCTTAGGGGCACCTGATATGTTACCGCTTCTGCTGTACGTCAAAGAGTGTGATAGAGTCCGCATCTCGAAGCAGGAGGTTGCCTGTGCCAGCATAGAAGATCTCATCACAGTTGGGCACCTGTACCTTTTTGGTGATCTCATTCTTCAGATTCTTGATAAGAAGCTGCAATTAAGTATTAAAGATGGAGTTAAGAGAAGAAGTGTGTATAGATGATGATGACAACTGATGATGTCCCTCAGCAATTGTTCCTTAGCTTCAATTAACTAAGTATTTTTTGTCCTGTCCATGTCAATTACCACTGCAGACAGACCACGCCAACCAAGATATTTCCTAAGGGCCTTAATACATATTTTTTCTCCTCCAACTAAAACATCCTGAGAAGTCCCAACTAAAGTCTGAATTTCTCAATGAATGAGAGAGAGAAAACACTGTTTCTGGGGCTTAAATTTTGTTAAATATTTTCTTCAGAGTGCTTTATCTTGTGCTGGACCTATTACATTTCAAGTAACAATGGAGGCAGCAGAAGGAGGGAAATTTCCTCATCCAGCCCACTCACTTCAGATTTGATGCGTTTTGGGCTCCTGTAGTCAAGAGTGACTTTAGCTTGGTTCTTAAACCCAGAGCCACAGCGATCATCAACCCAATCAAATCAGTCTTAATGCCATTCCCCCAAGAGGGCTGTGTAGGGCTAGAGACAGAGGTACAGCCAATATATGAGAATCACGGCTGCCCGGGGGAGAACAGAAAAATCAATGGTCTTTATTTTGCAATATACAGGCCACTGCCACCACACTCCCCAAATTAGTTTCCACTTTTAGTCTTAACTCACCGAATGCATCCGATCTAGGACAGCAAACCGATTTCGAGCGACCCAAACGGCTGTCAGGCCTGAGGATCGTTTCCCTTCAGGCGCTGAGAAGAACAAAACCAAAGGGTGGGAGCATGTGGTGAGTCACTGGCAGGTGACATAGTCGGGTGCCATGGAGCTGCCAGTCTTGCTGGATGCCATCTTGGCTTTGCCAGTTGAGCTGCTTCCTAACTAATTCAGCCATAACCTGGGGCTATTATTGAGTGACTTTTCCCCACCAGTTCCCTCCAAACACCAACCACCACCCCTGCCAAGGCTCTTTTCTCTAGGCCAAGTGGTTGCATTTCAGCCAACATCATGTACTGGCAGAAGGGCCGCCCATCTTGGGAGACAGCACACTCCATCAAGCTAACGAGCAGGGCCTCCCTGGCCAAGCTGTGGCAAAGCAAGCCTGTGTCATAGGACCCCCTCCCCAGGATGCAGCTGCTCTGCTGCTTTTAACATGCAAATGCAGGCTTCCTAGTAGGGCAGGGTGGGGCAGAGCACTCCCAACTAAATCTTGATAAGAGAGCTTGGTGCTGGGCGGCATTTAGAACCAAGCTGTTCCTCTATAAATGTCAACTGACCATTCTTATCACCCTGAAGAGAGTTACAAAATGTTCCTCAGTTCAGTGGCTTATTAGAATTTTGAAATGGACACTCCATTCTCTGGGAAACTTGTAGAAGGATAAACAGAAGGGTGCATCAAAATACTCTTTTATCTATTAGACCAGCAGAAAACTGGAGAGAACATGCTGGCCAGTCTTGCCCCTGGCATCTGGAGTGGCAGGCAATTTATGAAACTAATTATTATCAAAACCAACACTCCCTTTTTCCAGGGGCCAGGAATCTGCATTATTCAAGCCCATCTCTGTTGCCCACCATTGGGCTGCTCCTTTATTATTATCTCCCTCAAAAAATGGAAGTACAGAAAATAAAAGTGGTAATAAAACAAAACAAAATACTTTAAATTCTATTAATTGTAAACACAGATGGGAAAAAAAAAAAGCAAAGAGCTGAGTTGGGAGGTACCGAACCATAAGATTTAGTCAGAAATGACTTAACTGACTAATTTATAAGGGAGACTTTGACTTATGGATACCAAATACAAATATCTTTTCTTTCTGTCACTATGAACACATTTAAAAGAGAGGAGATCAATTAGCAACAATAATAACCCAGTGGCACCCACAAAAGAAACAGAGCTAGCAAATTATTTCTCAGGAATCTGTTGGTGGGGTCTAAAATATCATTAAAGTATGCCAGTAAGAGTGGAGATCTGCAGAATAAATCTCTGACCTGGTACTAGCCATAAACCCGCTGGGGGAAGTGCACCGAAAGTGCAATAGTCAAATCCATTCTGAGAATGTTTTGTCAGCAAGTTCTAATCACAAGGACATCAACAAGGGATGGTGGTGATGGAAGAGGGAGGCAGGAGTCTCAGCTGGATCCTGGGATCCCAGGTGGGGTGTGGGGCTGTTAGCAGCCTCATCTTTTTGACATGCAAAAGGAAGCAAATCGGATCTGGATGTGGATGGGAGAGTATAAATCCCTAGTCCCAGGATGAGGCATTGTAAGATTGGAACCACATTTTTAAATAAATGAAACTACCAGGGTGAAAGTCATATCAACTGACAATAAACTAGGATAACATGCTGTGCTGAAAGAGAAAATGGAGAGTTTCTAATAACCAAATTATAAAATATATATATCTAGCTGGGGTAATAAAATGGAGGAGGAACATGAATATTTCACACCATGGTCGCCTCTGATGCAACTGTCAGCAGCATCTGCCAACAGACATGAGTGATGTGGCCATGGCTTGGGGATGGAATGTGAAAAACTTGAAGAGGAGTTATGATGCAGGTGAGGAGAGCTGGAAGCAGAGTAGGGTAGACAAAAAGAACACTTACCATCAGGATTCTGGGAGTCAGCATCTTTAGGGATGGTGTACAGGTCATAGGTACTATTCTCTAAATTGCTAGCTCTCTGTAGAAGAAAAGGGGCAATTAAAATGTTAGTGAGAAGCACCCAAGATACCAGTTTTCCAGTTTACTCTGACAGAGAAAACAGTTCCATTGCACAGACACCAATCTGAAACCATACTTTTCTTACCCTTCACCCAGAGGGCATTTGACTGTTTCTATATCTATGAATTATAGGGCTCTTTGCCAAACACCTCAGCACTGATGTCACTTTATTTTCTTTATCCTCCAAAGATGCAGATATTAACTGAATGAAAGTAAGAAATGCTCTCTACTCCACAAATTCACAGACTAGGACCCTCATATTCTGGTACCCCACCCTGAGGACTCATCAACTGAATACTCAACCGCTGGAAAGGAAAAAAAAAGACATCAAAGAAAAGACACTATAGGAATGCAAATGTTTATTGGAAAAAGAAGAAAAGAAAAAACACTCAAGAAAACTGTCAGAGTATGGGACTGCTAGATATTAAAGAACAGATTAGACAATATAGTTATATGAGGAAAGATATATAACTTCATTCCTTTTAACTTGGCCACCAGGGCACTAAAATTAGAATGTCATTTCTTTCTTTCTATTTTTTTTTTTTTGCAAATTCTGTTGCAAGAAACAGAGAGGAGTCTTTGATGACTCTGAAGCCAACCCCACTGACGCGAACTCCCTCTCAAAATAATAGTTCTTCTATTTTCACCCAAACAAAGAGATCAAGGTAAACATTTTCTTTCCATAGGATATACATATATAGTCTAAACATTCTCTCAAATTATTTCTAGTGATCTGGGTCATTCATCCTGATGCTCCATTAAGTTCAGCTTTATGAAATATAGGCAGTTCACAAATGCTCAATATGTTTACGACAACTGAAACCTACCTGATTTGAGTCTCTGAGTGATCACTGTGTCAGCTCTCACAAAATGACCATTAAATAGTTTCTAAGAAGCCATTAAAGATTCCCTAAGGGCATAAGAAAGAGACCTATGGAAAATGGGGTGAACCTAGGAGGGCTCCACAGGTTACTTACCGTACAAAGCAGGACTGCATTTTCTGCTGGATTGTATGACATATTGAATACTGGAAACTTGGAACCACTAGAGATATATATAGAAAAAGGAGAAAACAGGGAAGAGGCGTAAGAATAGAAGGAAGAAAGGAATCACCCCCACACCTCCTACTTATCCAATCTTTACACTATATACTCATCACTTTTATAATCAGGAATAAAACGAATAAATATTGTATTCTCTTCCTTTAAGGCTTGGCAACTTCCCTGGCTCAGCTTTGAACAAACAGTTTTAAAAAGTAAGCCATAGTAGAAGTCAAATTATTCAACAGAAGGTAGGTAGGGTTAGCACTCACTGTAGTGAGTGGGACTGGTTCTGCTTGGATACAAATTCCTACACGTAATTGCAGTGGACACCACACAGTAACATAATGTGATTTGTCTCTGGCTGGTTTCTCCTGTCCCTTGGAGTGTTCACATAAACCCATTTTTTTATTGTAATGATGCTAAAGAGTGGTTATCAAAACCTCATGCCAAAGTTTGCCACCATGAATGTTTCAGCATGCTGATGCAGCTGGCTTTTCAAAAGGACAGTTCCTTTTGCCAGGCATCCCAGAGGTTATCATATCTTCAGAATTAAGAGTTTCTAGGGACATATATTCTGGTTCAGAGTTGTGCGCTTTTTGCTGGAAAGCAATGGAGAGTTAAAGAAAAGAAATGTCAAATAAAGGCAAAAAGTTCTGTTACCAGTTTGGGCCATTCTCTATCAAGAAACTTCCTCTGCCTTGCAAGAGACCCAGCAAATTGTGGCAGAATGATTTTCCATCCACACGGTCACTAGCATTCTCAAGAAGGGAACTATCATTCTACTCATGACCACTTCCTTGCCTCCCTCACTCATTGGGTTTAAACTGAGCAGGCTCATCTAACGGGGATTCCATCTGTGACAGAATACGAGATCCAAAATGTCATTTAAAAGAAGAGTCTTGGTCGGGTGCGGTGGCTCATGCCTGTAATCCCAGCACTTTGGGAGGCCAAGGTGGGCGGATCACAAGGTCAGGAGTTCAAGGCCAGCCTGACCAACACGGTGAAACCCCGTCTCTACTAAAAATACAAAATTACCCAGGCGTGGTGGCGCACGCCTGTAATCCCAGCTACTTGGGAGGCTGAGGCAGGAGAATCGCTTGAACCCAGGAGGTGGAGGTTGCAGTGAGCCGAGGTCACATCACTGCACTCCAGCCTGGGTGACAGAGTGAGACTCTGTCTCAAGAAAAAAATTAAAAATAAATAAATAGGCTGGGCGCAGTGGCTCATGCCTGTAATCCCAGCACTTTGGGAGGCCGAGCCAGGCGAATCATGAGGTCAGGAGATCGAGACCATCCTGGCTAACATGGTGAAACCCTGTCTCTACTAAAAAATACAAAAAAGTAGCCAGGCGTGGTGGTGGGTGCCTGTAGTCCCAGCTACTTGGGAGGCTGAGGCAGGAGAATGGTGTGAACCCGGGAGGCGGAGCTTGCAGTGAGCAGAGATCGTGGCACTGCACTCCAGCCTGGGCAACAGAGTGAGACTCCGTGTCAAAAAATGAAAGAAAAGAGGAAGGAAGGAAGGAAGGAAGGAAGGAAGGAAGGAAGGAAAAGAAAGAAGGGAAAGAAAGAAAGAAAGAAAGAAAGAAAGAAAGAAAGAAAGAAAGAAAGAAAAGAAAAGAAAAGAAAAGAAAAGAAAAGAAAAGAAAAGAAAAGAAAAGAAAAGAAAAGAAAAGGAAAGAAAAGAAGAAAAGAAAAGAGTCTTGTTTGTGGCAGTTGTATCAGGCTGACAGATGACAAGGTTTGGAGGAAAGAAACAAGTCCAATTTACCTCCGCAACTGCATCACAGCTACATCTTTGGAGCTGTTGAAATCCAGCTGTCGTAAGAATTGGTCCTTGACATAGTGTAGCATATTGCCATGAACAGCATAGGCTGGCCGTTCCCGTTCCAGCTTAAACACAATCATACCACCATCATGGCCTTGGGGACAGGGAGAAGAGGAGAAAGAATTAAGCTGTAAGCAAGAAAAAAACCTGGAAATTGGAGATACATAAGGATGAAGATTATATCTGTATGCTATTAATAAAAGACAAGACACCTGAATGCATCCCTTATTTGCCTGAATTCTCACAATTCTTGGAATCTTTATTTAAATAATTCTCTGTGAATCCTTTCCTAATACTATTCACACTGCCACACTTAGTGCCACTATCCACACTGCCCTTTTCTGTGTTCCCCTAATGCTTTGAACAAACCTCCATTATAGTACTTATCATCCTGCACTGTAATCATTTAGGTCTATCACTCACATTATAACATGAATTCCCTGAAGGCAGAAATTATAATTTCCATCCTTCCCCAGTCTCTAGCACATAAAAAGTGTATAAAAAGTATTTACTGAAAAAATGAATGTTAGTTTAAAAACCCTTTATGATTCTGTTTTTTAAAATGTTTTGCTCTTTCCCTACTAGCACCATCATCCCTTAGAAAACCCTTCCACTCTTGTTCTTCTACTGTCTGCTCTCCAAATATAAACCAGATCATGTCACTTTCCTGCCCAAAACCTTCCAATGGCTTTCCATTTATTCAGAATAAAATCTTAAGTTCTAACCATGGCATAGAAGGCAATACACGATCTGGCCAGACCTCACCTATTACTTACTCCCTTACTCACTGTGCTCCAACTGGCCTCTTTGGTGTTCCTTAGCATGTGATGGTGACATGCTAAGCACCTCTCACAACACAGTCTCTGCATTTGCTGTTCCCATTGCCTCATACCCTTTCACTTTTCTGAACCACCCAATATAAAGCAGCAGTCCCCATACTCATCCGTCTCTATCTGCCTTACCTTTAATTTTTCTTCAAAGCATTTTTCACCACACACCATTTTATGTACATATAAAGTGGAGGAAAAAAAAGGAGAAAAGCTTCAACTAAGTGGCTCTGAGAGCCCTTCTTCTTCTTGTCATCCTACTATACATTTACTAGAGACAAAGCTAATAATCACTTTCAAGTCTTATAAACTTTGAATTAAGCAAAGAGAAAAGAGAGAAGATGGCCCTTACCTGCTGCAAAGAGGTTAAGGTTAGGGTGAGCAGCTAGGACCCAGAAACGATCATGGTCTCTGCGGAAAGTCTGAACCCCAGTCCTAGAAAAGGTACACAAAAAGAAAAACATTAATTTCCTAGGAATCTTCAGCCCATCCTACACAAGAATATTAAATGGAAAGCCAGCAAGCTGATTAAATGTAGATCAGGGAGAGTAAACTGCATATCCTAAGTAACAGTAGTCGTGATCTCTACCAAGGAACAAAAAGAGGAGACTTCAAAACTGACCATATTATTATGATTAAAATATAGATTTCCCCTTTTCAGCATAATTTTATGGCTTTCATTCTGCATTTCTTTTTTTTTTTGAGAAGAAGTCTCGCTCTGTTGCCCAGGCTGGAGTGCAGTGGCGTGATCTCAGCTCACTGCAAGCTCCGCCTCCCAGGTTCATGCCATTCTCCTGCCTCAGCCTCCCGAGTAGCTGGGACTACAGGTGCCCGCCACCACACTCGGCTAATTTTTTGTATTCTTAGTAGAGATGGGGTTTCATAGTGTTAGCCAGCATGGTCTCGATCTCCTGACCTCGTGATCCAACCGCCTCAGCCTCCCAAGTGCCGGGATTACAGGCGTGAGCCACCGCGCCCGGCCTCATCCCGCATTTCTTACTTCTCTAGCTACAGAACTGGGGAAAGGGGGCAGAAGAAAGCATGTTTAAATTTAGAGGCAAAAAATAATACACATGGAGATTTCTATTTGATGGAAAATTTGTAAATGTTGACTGATCTCTAGGTCTCTTCAAATTTTCATAATATATTATTTGATTTGTCTACATGCTGAAGATGATGAGAGACATAAAGAAGTATTCCAATCTAATTTTAAAAGACAGAGTAAGAGAAAGTTCACACAACACTGATGACTACCTTACCGCTTAGACATATCCCAGACTCGAATACTCTTGTCCTCAGAATTGCTGAGAATCAACTCTTGGCGAGGGTGGAAGACGGCACAAGATACATTGTTGTAATGGCCCCGGCAGGTATCAACCTCCCATGCCTTTGATTCTGAAGGACAAAAAGAATTAGGTCATCACAATTCCCTACTACTATAACTTTAGGATTTGGAGATATGACATCCTCTTAATCAAGAACTAAGTACTATTACAGAATGCTAAATTGCCAACTTCTTTCTAATACAGCAATCTTCTTCATTTAAGTCTCTTAATCTTTACATGTCTTGGTTCTTTCATTCTGACCCTCTTATTGATTATAAAACCTCTTCTCTTGGCCAGACATGGTGGCTCACACCTGTAATCCCAGAACTTTGGGAGGCTAAGGTAGGGAGATCACTTGAGCCTAGGAGTTTGAGATCAGCCTGGGCAACATGGTAAAAAACCCCATCTCTGCAAAAAATACAAAAATTAGCTGGGTGTTGTGGTGCACGTTTGTAGTCCCAGCTACTCAGGAGGCTGAGGGGAAGGATCGCCCAAGCCCAGAAGGTCAAGATAGCAGTGAGCCGTGAATGCGCCACCGAACTCCAGGCTGGGCAACAGAACAAGACCCTGTCTCAAAAAAACAAACACCTCTTTTTCATCACTCTCCATCCCTTTATCCTGTTTTATCTGTCCTGATAACTGTCCTAGTTGCCCTTTCAATTTTTGTTATTTTTTCTTTTTTTCAGGGAACTGCCACTTCAGGAGTTGCCATTTTAGAATAAATATGAGCTCCTTAAGACAGGGGCCTTATCTGTTTTAGTCACCACTGTATCTCCAGAGCCTTAAACAAAGTCTAGTACAAAGGAGGTACTCAATAAATATTTGTCAAATGAATGGATGAATTCTATGTTCATACTCCTCAAAATAAGGGTACCACCACAGGAAAAAAGGGAAAGAAGGAATACTTTCAGTTCCAAAACAGTGGTATAGAAGCAAGCTGGCTTCACTTCCCTCCACAGAAAACCCAAAACAAATATACAGTGCTGAGATTTTCATCAGCAACAACCCAGAACTCAAATATGACAATGAGACAGTTCCTGGGGCCACATGAGATGAAGAAACTCTGAGCAGATGGTAAGAGAATCTGATTTCCACATCTGCAATGCCCCTCCCCCAACTCTTGGTTTCTACACTGGAAAAAGTGAGACTGAGGTGGTCAACTACCTTCCCCATCTTCCTGGGTGCCCTGGCAGGAGACCTAACCTTGACTTAACCCATGGGAGGCATCACGACTGCCTGAAAGGGGAAATATCCCTGAGGACAGGCAGAGAGAAAGAGGGGAGGCAGGACTATCACACCCAGCCCCAGAAACTCTGCTCTGTTACTTGGCCAAAGGAGATGCCAAATCAGAATGGCTGCTCAGCAGCACTGCGTTGCAGGAAGTATGTTCCACAGGTCCCCCCATACATGAACCTCTAGCCAGCCTTGACACACAGCTGGGATAATCCCTTTATTTTTTCCTGTGACTTCTTTTTTTTTTTTCAAGACAGGGTCTTGCTCTGTCACTCAGGCTGGAGTGCAATGGTACAATCTCAGCTCACTGCAACCTCCTGCCTTTGGGACCTCCCCATTCAGGACAGACAATGCTCTGGTCATTTACTAAAGCCAAGGTGAACCCGGGCTTAAGGTGTCACCTAAAGCCAAAAAGGAGGAAGTGACCTAGCAGTAAAGATTTGCTAAGCAAATATATCCAATAAAAACCAAAGCAAGCCAAACAGAGAAAACTGGAATAAGTAACTAATCTTTCAATACAAAGACATAGGTGTATACCCAAAAGAAACAATAGCAAACAGGGAACCATAACCTCCCCACAAGGACAAAGCAAAAATATAATGACTGACCCTAAAATGACAGCAACTTGTGATCTCTGACCAAGAATTCAAACTGCTGGTTTAAAGGAAACCCTGTTATCTCCAAGAGATGGCTGAAAAACAATTCAGAAATTTACCAGAGAAGTTTAAAAGAGATTGAAACAATGAAAATAAATCAAACAGAAATCTTGAAACAGAAACACATTTGCTGAAATGAAGGGCTCATTAGAGACTCTGAATAGCAGACTGGACCAAGTGGAGGAAAAAAATCAATGAGCTCGAAGACTGGCTATTTGAAAAATACACAGTCAGGCCGGGTGTGGTGGCTCACACCTGTAATCCCAGCACTTTGGGAGGCTGAGGTGGGTGGATCACAAGGTCAGGAGTTCGAGACCAGTCTGGCCAACATAGTGAAACCCTGTTTCTACTAAAAATACCAAAATTAGCCAGGCATGGTGGCGGATGCCTGTAATACCAGCTACTTGGGAGGCTGAGGCAGGAGAACCACTTGAGGCAGGAGGTTGCAGTGAGCTGAGATTGTACCCTTGCACTCCATCCTGGGTGACAGAGTAAGACTCTGTCTTGAAAAAAAAAAAAAGAAGTCAGAGGAAAAAATAAAAAGAATGAAAAGGAACAAAGACCACCTACAAGACTACAAGATACAGAAAATTGCCTCAAAAGACCAAATTTAAGAACAATTGGACAGGATGGTGGCTCACACCTGTAATCACAGCACTTTGGGAGGCTGAGGTGGGCAGATCATCTAAGGTCAGGAGTTTGCAACCAGCCTAACCAACATGGAGAAACCCTGTCTCTACTAAAAATACAAAATTAACCAGGTGTGGTAGTGCACACCTATAATCCCAGCTACTCGGGAGGCTGAGGCAGGAGAATCACTTGAACTCAGGAGGCGGAGGTCATGGTGAGCCAAGATCGCACCATTGCACTCCAGCCTGGCCAACAAGAGTGAAACTCTGTCTCAAAAAAAAAAAGAAAAGAATGATTGGTTTTCAAGAGGGAGCTAAGCAAGAGCAAGGGTAGAAAGCTTATTCAAAGAAATAATCACAGAAAATTTTCCAAAACTTGAGGAAGAAAGAAATACCCAGGTACAGGAAGGCCTGAGAACACCAAATAGGTCCAACCCAAATAAGACTACCCTAAGGCATATAAAAGTCAAACTATCAAAAGTCAAGGACAAAGAAAGGATCCTAAAATACACAAGAGAAAAGAAGCAAAGAACACATAAAGGAGCTCCAATTTGTCTGGCAATAGATGTTTCAATGCAAACCATACAGGCCGAGAGAGAGGAATGACATTTTCAAAGCACTCAAAGAAAAAACCTGACATTTAAGAATACTGTACCCAGCAAGATTATTTTATTTTCCAAATATGAAGGAGAGAGAGTCTTTCCCATACAAACAAAAGGTGAGAATTTACCACCACCAGATCCATCTTATAGTAAGTGTTAAAAGTAGTTCTTCGATCTGAAAGAAAAAAACACTAACGTGGTAGCAGAAGTTACTGCAGCCGCAGTGTTGTGCTGTGGGGAAGGGAGAAGGATTTGTAAACCCCGGAGCGAGGTTCTGCTTACCCGAGGCCGCTGCTGTGCGGAGACCCCCGGGTGAAGCCACTGTCATCATGTCTGACCAGGAGGCAAAACCTTCAACTGAGGACTTGGGGGATAAGAAGGAAGGTGAATATATTAAACTCAGTCATTGGACAGGATAGCAGTGAGATTCACTTCAAAGTGAAAATGACAACACAGCTCAAGAAACTCAAAGAATCATACTGTCAAAGACAGGGTGTTCCAGTGAATTCACTCAGGTTTCTCTTTGAGGGTCAGAGAATTGCTGATAATCATACTCCAAAAGAACTGGGAATGGAGGAAGAAGATGTGATTGAAGTTTATCAGGAACAAATGGGGAGTCATTCAACAGTTTAGATACTCTTATTTTTCTTTTCCCTCAATCCTTTTTCATTTTTAAAAATAGTTCTTTTGTAATGTGGTGTTCAAAACGGAATTGAAAACTGGCACCCCATCTCTTTGAAACATCTGGTAATTTGAATTCTAGTGCTCATTATTCATTATTGTTTGTTTTCATTGTGCTGATTTTTGGTGATCAAGCCTCAGTCCCCTTACGTGTGCACAGAGAGCCCACCTTTTTCAGGACACTGCATTTTCAGGCTTGTGGTAATAAATAAGATCGACCAATGCAAGTGTTCATAATGACTTTCCAATTGGCCCTGATGTTCTAGCATGTGATTAGTTCACTCCTGGACTGTAACTTTCAGTGGGAGATGGAAGTTTTTCAGAGAACTGAACTGTGGAAAAATGGCCTTTCCTTAACTTGAAGCTATTTTTAAAATTTGAGGGTCTGGACCAAAAGAAGAGGAATATTAGGTTGAAGTCAAGATGACAGATAAGGTGAAAGTAATGACTAACTCCAAAGATGGCTTCACTGAAGAAAAGGCATTTTAAGATTTTTTAAAAATCTTGTCAGAAGATCCCAGAAAAGTTCTACTTTTCATTAGCAATTAATAAAGCTATACATGCAGAAATGAATACAACAGAACACTGCTCTTTTTTATTTTATTTGCACTTTTTGGCCTGGGATATGGGTTTTAAATGGACATTGTCTGTACCAGCTTCATCAAAATAGACAATATTTATAAAAACAACAACAAAAAACACTAATGTGCAAAAAGAAAACTTTTCAAGATATAAAACCCAAGATATAAAATTAAGTTCATAGACAAACCCAGAATACTGTATTACTACAATGGTGGTGTGCAATCCACTTATAACTTTACTATGAAGCCCAAAAGACAAATCTATCAAAAGCAGTAATAGCTATAGCAACGTGTTAAAGAGATAGTCAAAAAGGCAGGAACAGAAATGGAGTTAAATGTATAATTTCTGAGTGTGTTTTTGCCTTTGTTTTTGTTCTTGTGTTTGTAACATAAGCTGTCATCTCTTTAAAATACCTTATTCTATCTATAAGATTTTTTTTGTGAATCTCATGGTAATTACAGCACAAAAACTATTAATATATACTCACTAAAAATAAAAAGCATCAAATTAAGACACATTACCAAAGAAAATCACTTAACCACAAAAGAAGACAGTAAGAAGAGAGAAGCCTCAAAAAAAAAAAAACCAGAAAACAAGCAAAAAACAGCAGTAATAAGTCCTTGCTTATCAATAATATCACTGAATGTAAACGCTCTCAATTCTTCAATTAAAAGGCATAGAGTAGCTAAATGGATAAAGAGAGAAGACCTAACTATATGCTGCCCTCAAGAAACCCATTTACCTGTACAGACACACATAGACTGAAAACAAAGGGGTGGAAGATACTCCATGAAACTGGAAACCAGAAAAGAGCAGGCGTAGCTATACTTATATCAGATAAAACAGACTACCAAACCTAAGATTGTAAAAAGAGACAAAGAAGGTCACTATGTAATGATAAAGGGGTCAATTCAGCAAGAGGAAATAACAATTATAAATATCTGTGCACCCAACACCAAAGCTCCCAAGTATATAAAGCAAACACTGATAGATCCAAAAGGAGAGACAGACTACAATATGATAATAGTAGGAGAGCTAATACCCCACTCTCAAAAACAGACAGATCATCCATACAGTAAATCAACAAAGAAACAGTGGAGTTAAACTACACACTAGATCTAATAGGCCTAACTGCAATTTACAGAACATTTCACCCAACAGCTACAGAATATTCTTTTCATCAGCACATGGAACACTCTCCAGAATAAACTACACTTTAGGCCACAAAACAAGTTTGAAAAAATTGTAAAAAATAGAAATTATATTAAGTATCTTTTTTGAACACAATAGAACTAGAAATCAATAACAAGAGGAACCTCAGAAAATACAAACACATATAAGTTAAACAACATGTTCCTGAAAGACTAATGGATCAATGAAGAAATTAAGAAGGAAATTTAAAAATTGTTTGAAACGAATGAAAATGGCAATACAATGTAACAAAATTTATGGGATATGACAAAAGCAGTACTAAGAATGAAGTTTATAACATAAACACCTATGTCAAAAAAAAAGGAAAGACTCCAAATGAACAATCTAATGATGCACCTCAAGGACCTAGAAAATAAAAAACAAGCCAAACTCCAAATTAGTAGAAGAAAAGAAACAATAAAAATCCGAGCAGAAATAAAATTGAGACTTAAAAAAAATACAGACTATCAATGAAATGAAACACTTGCTTTTTGAAAACAACAAACTGTTAGCTAGACCAACTAAGGAAAAAGGAGAGAAGATCCAAATAAAATCAGAAATAAGAAAGGAAACATAACAACTGAGACCTCAGAAATACAAAGAATCATTAGAGACTATTACAAGAATGACATGCCAACATATTAGAAAACTTACAAGAAATGGATATATTCCTAGACATATACAACCTACAAATATTGAACCATGAGGTCAGGGATGGTGGCCCACGCCTGTAATCCTGGCACTTTGGGAGGTGGAGCCAGGTGGATCACTTGAGGTCAGGAGTTCAAGACCAGCCTGGCCAACATGGCAAAACCCTGTCTCTACTAAAAACATAAAAATTAGCTGGGTATGGTGGCGCAGCCTGTAGTCCCAGCTACTTGGGAGGCTGAGGCAGGAGAATTGTTTGAACCCAGGAGGTGGAGGCTGCAGTGAGCTGAGACTGCCCTGCTGCACTCCAGCCTAGGCAACACAGCGAGACCCCAACTCAAAAAAAAAAAAAAAAAAAAAAGATTGAGCCATGATAAAATAGAAAAACTTCTAAAAACCAGTGCCTAGATCAAAGCCTTAATAAAAATTCTCCCATCAAAGAAAAGCCCAGGACCTGACTGCTTTATTGCTGAATTCTACCAAACATTTAAAGAATTAATGCCAATCCTATTCAAACTCTTAAAAAAAAAAAAAAAAAAAAGGAAAAGGAGGGAATATTTTCAAACTCATTCTATGAGGCCAGCATTACTCTGATAACAAAACCAGACAAGGACACCACAAAAAGAGAAAACTACAGGCCAATATCACTGATGAACATAGATGTAAAAATCCTCAACAAAATATTAGCAAACCAAATTCAATGGTATACTGATAAGATCATTTACTAAGATCAAGTGGGATTCATTTCAGGGATGTAAGAATGGTTCAATATACATCAATAAACATGATATATCACATTAACAAAATCAAAAACGAAAACCATATGATAGTTAAATAGATGCTGAAAAAACATTGGATAAAATTCAACATCCCTTTATAACAAAAGTTATTATCAATATGGGTAGAGAAAGAGCATACCTCAAAATAATAAAGGCCATATATGATAAACTTACAACTAATATTATATTTAATGGGAAAAAATTGAAGGCCTTTTCTCTACAGACCAGAAGGCAAGGATGCCCACTTTTACCACTTTTATTCAACAAAACACTAGAAGTCCTGGCCAGGTCAAGTAGGTATGAGAAACAAATAAAGGACAACCAAATTGGAAAAATTACCCTTGGTCACAGATGACATTATCATATACTTAGAAAAACCTAAGACTCAAAAAAAAACTGTTTGAAACGATAAATTCAGTCCAGCTGCGCGATACAAAATCAACATACAAAAATCAGTAGCATGGCCAGGTGCAGTGGCTCATGCCTGTAAACCCAGCACTTTGGGTGGCCAAGGTGGGCGGATCACTTGAGGTCAAGAGTTCGAGACCAGCTTGGCGAACATGGCGAAACCTCGTCTCTACTAAAAATACAAAAATTAGCCAGGTGTGGTGGTGTGCACCTGTAGTCCCAGCTACTCAAGAGGCTGAAGTATGAGAATCACTTGAACCTGGGAGGGGGAGGTTTCAGTAAGCCAAGATCAAGCCACTGTACTCCAGCCTGGGCAACAGAGCGAGATCCTGTCTCAAAATATCAGTAGCATTTATATATGCCAATAGTGAATAATCTGAAAAAAATATCAAGAAATCACATTTATAGTAACTACAAAAAATATATAATGCCCAGGAATCACTCTAACCAAAGAAGTGAAAGGGCCATACAAGGAAAACTATAAAACTCTAATGAAAGAAGTTGAAGAGGACCCCCAAAAATGGAAAGATATTCCATGCTTGTGGGTTGAAAGAATTAATATTGTAAAAATGACAGGGTAAGTTACTACCTAAAGTAATTTACAGATTTATTGTAATCCCCATCAAAATATCAAAGACATTCTTCACAGAAACAGAAAAAAAATCCTAAAATTTATATGGCAGCACAAAAGACCCCAAATAGCCAAAGCAATTCTGAGCAAAAAGAACAAAGCTGGAGGCATCACACTACCTGACTTCAAAATTTGCTACAAAGCTAGAGTAACCAAAACACTGTGGTACTGGCACAGAAACAGACACACAAACCAATGGAACAGAATAGAGGACCCAGATATAAATCCACAAATCTATAGCCAACTCATGTTTAACAAAGGTGCCAAGAACATACAATAAAGTGTTGGGAAAACTGGGTAACTATATGCAGAAGAATGAAACTCCTATCTCTCATCACACACAAAAATCAAATCGAAAAGGATTAAAGACTTAAATCTAAGACCAGAAACTATGAAACTACTAGAAGAAAACATTGGGGAAATGTCCCAGGACATTGTCTGGGCAAAATGCTCACCACTAATTATCAGAGAAATGCAAATCAATGTGTCCTTAACATAGAGGCTGAAATATATATACATATATATAGAAAAAAAGACATGTGAATCAAATCCACAATGAGATATCATTTCACCACAGGTAAAATGGCTTGTATCAAAAAGACAGGCAATAATAGATGCTGGCAAGGGTATGGAGAAAGGGGAACCCTCCTACACTGCTGGTGGGAATGTAAATTAGTATAGTCACAATGGAGAACAGTATGGAGGTTCCTCAAAAAACTAAAAGTAGAACTACCATATTATCCAGCAATTCCACTACTGGGTATATATCCAAATAAAGGAAATCAATATATCAAAGCGGTATCTGCATCCCCATGTTTGTTTATTGCAGCACTATTTACAATAGCCAAAATATGGAATCAACTTAAGTGCTCATCAAGGGATGAATAAAGAAAATTACATACACGCATGCACACACACACACACACACACACACACACACACAATGGAATATTATTCAGCCATAATAAAGAATGAAATCCTGTTATTTGCAGCAAAACGGCTGGAACTGGAGGCCATTATGTTAAGCGAAGGCAAGAACAAAGAGACAAATATGGCATGTTCTCACTCATATGCAGAAGCTAAAAAGTGGATATTATTAAGATCGAGAGTAGAATGGGAAGGAGGGTGAAGGAGGAAATGAAGGGAGGAAAACAGAATATAAATATATTTATTACCACTTAACTGTACACATAAAAATTGTAAAGATGATATATTTTATTTGTAAAATAAATAATTTCTATGCTCCTTGGATTAGCATTAATTAATCACGTAAGGTAGAAAAATAGGTCAGAGTCCAGAAGACCTGGCTACTTTACCTTGCTGGCTGGCAGTTTCTTAGATATGGTGATAATGTAACCGGTTCACTCACCATTCATGCGCCAGATCTTCACTTGACGATCATCTGCCCCAGATACAATAAGGGGCATAGTGGGGTGGAAGGCAGCCCAGTTTACTCCACGATCATGACCCTGTAGAAAGACAGTGGTTCTTCTAAAACATCTTTATAGCCATTACTCAAAGCAAACCAATGAATCAAGCTACTCGTTGTAAAAAATGTCTCTGATTCTTCATGTGAACAGATTCAAGAGACTATGCTGCTCTAAAATTTTGAGCATCAGAATTACCATGTCTGACCTCCAATATTACCCCAAATTCTCATGTGGATTTCCAAATACATATTTCTAACCCCTAAACTCAGCCTCATTTGCATGTAGGATATTCTGCTTTGTTTTTTACTTGCCTATTTTTATCTTATTTCTACAAATAATTATTAATATCTCCAGACAAATTTTATTTTTTATTTTTTATTGTTTTTAGATAGAGTCTCACTCTGTTGCCCAGGCTAGATCTCAGCTCACTGCAACCTCTGCCTCCCGGGTTCATGCAATTCTCTGCCTCAGCCTCCCAAGTAGCTGGGATTACAGGCACCCACCATCAAGCCCGGCTAATTTTTTTGTATTTTTAGTAGAGATGGGGTTTCACCATCTTGGCCAGGCTGGTCTTGAACCCCTGGCCTCATGATCCACTTGCCTTGGCCTCCCAAAGTGCTGGGATTATAGGCCTGAGCCACCGCGCCTGGCCAACAAATTGTATAACTTAATGCAGAAATCTCAGTCTGGTCTTGAAGGAGCTCCAAGATTATTTTAAGAAGTTTGCAAGGTAAAAACTATTTTCATAATATTACTAAGACTTTCTCTTCTTCATTCTTTTTTGTTTTTTTTTAAAATGAGGTCTTGCTCTGTCACCCAGGCTGGAGTGTAGTGGTGCAATCATATTAATTGCTCCCTGAAGTCTCAAACTTCCAGGACCAAGTGATTCTCCTACCTCAGCCTCCCAAAGGACTACAAGTGAGCACCACCATGCCCAGCTAATTTTTTTTTTTGGTAGAGACAAGGTCTTGCTATGTTGCCTAGGCTGGTTTCAAACTCCTGGCCTCAAGTAATCCTCTAGCCTCCGTCTCCCAAAGTGCTGAGATTACAGGTGTGAGCCACTGCACCCAGCCTATTTATCTTCTTCATTCTTACTCTTTCATGAGTATACAATAGACTTTCCCAGCACGTGATATGTGATATCATCGCTCTGACAGCTAATAGAATGTGTGCTGATATATTTCATGTTTTTAAAAGTTGTTTTAATCTAAAATGTGGTAAAAAATTGACAGATATAACCCACATAAACAAAAACTCTTTGGGGTCCTCAATAAATTTTAAGAGTATAAAGAGATCTTTAGACCAAAAAGTTTAAGAACTGCTGATTTTAAGATACTGTATACCCTATTTATACAGTTATATGGTATATTGTGACAGAATCCTGGATAAGGCAGTTTTGAATTAGCAGTATTATTGAGATGTATCATGGTGCAGTGAAAAGCACCTGGGTTTTGGTGTCAGATCCAAATTCAAATCTTAGTTCTTACATTTATTTACTAGATATATGTAGATCTTGACAGACCGCTTAATTTCTCTAAATCTCTTTTTTTTTGTCTGCTAAATAGGGATAATATCTACTTCAGTGGGTAGCTATGAAGATTAGATAATTTTTAAAAGAAAAACTAGTTTCTTTCCCTTATGCTTTTCTGTTTTCCCACCTACACAAAAGTTACACATGGCTGGTTCTCAATAACTCTGATTAAATTTCCTGCTGCCCTGCCTTACAGAAAGCTTGAGAATGGGCTCTGCTTTGGGATGGTAATAAAGTCCATGCCTGGCTTTCTCCCTTTCCCACTGGGTTTATAAGGTAATAAGACTCTCCCTCAGGTGGCACATAAGCTTCATTTCTGTTGGTTCATGCACAATTTGATTTCTAGTACCTCAAACAATGCCTGGCACTTAATAAGCACTCTGTAAATATTTGTTGAAGGAATTAATAAATGAACAGCATATTGTGACTTTCCCAAGATGACAGCCCATATCCAGCCCCTGGCTATAAAGATAAGTACCTCTAGTACATGCTTCACCACTGCATCTGTAGTTCCAAACAGATCAACCCCAGTTATTCCTCTCACATCCGATTCCACCGCACCAGGGGACAGGTTTTTTTTCCTTAGACCTTTGAAGGGATAAGGAGTAGGATGAAAGATGTAAACATAATGTTATCTAAAACAGCACAGTATCAGAAACGCAGAAATTACAATGAAAAAGAAGAGAAAAAGAAATGGAAAAGACTGAAGAAAGAAAAGAGACTCAAGAATTCCTATTTCTAAAAATGTTCAAAATATTGAAGTACATTCACCATCTTCTCTTCTGCTCCCTTAACACTTAAACAGATCCATTACTGGAATTTCTTTCTAGAGGAGGGTAACCCAAATTTCTGGCACACTTTAACCTCTTCTTCCACAGATCTTACCTCAAGAGGTGTCTGCTTCAGTTAATGCCCACTTTCCATTCTTCAGTGTTCTTGAAATGTGGCCCCAAATGGTAAACATTCAATTTCTACTCTCAACTTCATAAAATTTATAGCAGCTTTTCCCCGATCATTTCAGATTTTCCTTTTTTTAAAGAATAGTCAAGTGTAGTAGTGAGAATGGGGAAAAGAGTGGAACAAGGAGTTCAATCTGTAACTGACTGTGAACAATCAACTGAGATAACTCACTATCTTCGGACTAGGCTCAAGAAATTTTAAAGGAAAGCCATTTGAGGTGGGCGTGGTGGTTCACGCCTATAATCCTAGCACTTTGGGAGGCTAAGGCAGGTGGATTGCTTGAGCCCAAGAGTTAAAGACCAGCCTGAGCAACATGGCAAAATCCCGTCTCTCCAAAAAATATAAAAATTAGCTGGGTGCAGTGGCGCACGCCTATAGTCCCAGCTACTTGGGAGGCTGAGAGATAGGGGGATGGCTTGAGCCCAGGAAGTCGAGGCTGCAGTGAGCCATGATGGCGCCACTGTACTCCAGCCTGGGTGACATTGAGACCCTATCTCAAAAAAGGAAAGCCATTTGAAGAAGCCACAGTGCAGTGTTTCTCAACTTGAAGCCTTTCGACAGCTGATGGGGGAAGTTCAAAATGGGTTACAGAAACTAGGCGTATTAAGTACAAACAGCTATTTGGTAGAAGATAATGTAAAACCACAAGCCATGTAAAAAGTGTACTCATGCCTACTACTTGACTCTTGGACGAAGAACAAGATAATTAAAACTGTCATGTCATTTTAAGTTCCTGCTTAAAAGGCTGATTATAGATTTAAATACTTGGATTTTGCCATTAAAACCTTTGGAGGCTAGTTTTACTGGGAGGAATTATGCTGTAACTTAAAAACGATGGAAAAAGACACCAGAATAATAACAAGTCTTATTTGTAGAGGACCCACATATATGGCTCAAGTAAATCTATCTTTAAAAGCTATTTGTGCTATAGTCAGAACCAAAATTATGATAGCACTACTAGTATCTCACATTTGGAAAGTACTCTGCGGTTTTCAGAGCGTATATTATGTACTGGATTTTGATAACAAACCTTTGGAATGAACAAGCAGGTAAAATTATAACAGTTTGTAGATGAGAAAAAAGAATTAAGACTAAAATCCTATATTTTGAAGTATTTTGGGGGAAAAGTGGAAGATGAAATTACCTAGCACCTGTAAATTTTTTTTTTTTAAAAAGTTATATGTAATGGAAAATAAAAACTCTCATTGAAAATAAAACCTAAAGGCTGGGCACAGTGGCTCACGCCTGTAATCCTAGCACTTTGGGAGGCCAAGGCGGGTGAATCACCTCAGGTCAGGAGTTTGAGATCTGCCTGACCAACGTGGCAAAACCCCGTCTCTACTAAACATACAAAAATTAGTCGAGCATGGTGGCACATGCCTGTAATCCCAGCTACTAGGGAGGCTGAGGCAGGGGAATCGCTTGAACCCGGGGGGCGGGGCTGGGGGGGGGCGCGCAGCGCCACTTCACTCCAACCTGGGCGAAAGAACAAAACTCCATCTCAAATTTAAAAAAAAGGAGGCTGGGCGCGGTGGCTCACACCTGTAATCCCAGCACTTTGGGAGGCCAAGGCAGGTGGAACAACTGAGGTCAGGAGTTTGAGACCAGCCTGGCTCAAATGGTGAAACCCTGTCTCTACTAAAAATACAAAAATTAGCTGGGCGTGGTGGTGCATGTCTGTAATCTCAGCTACTTGGGAGGCTGAGGCAGGAGAATCACTTGAACCCAGGAGATGGAGGCTGCGATGAGCTGAGATCGCGCCACTGCACTTCAGCCTGGGCAACAGAGTGAGACTCCGTCTCAAAAAAAGGAAAGAAAACCTAAGTCATTTTAAGCCTAAACTTTGCCATCTGTAGGAAAATATAAGAACTTAAGTTTAATAACCGCATTTATATTTATTGTTTTAAAATTATAATGTATCTCTTCCGTTATGGTGGCACCTACATGTTAACACTGGAGAAGCAAGAGCTTAGAAGGCCGAAACAATTTTAATTATCTTGTCCTCTGTCCAAGATGAGCATTTAGCCAGTAGGTAGAGAGAAATAAAGCTGATGATTTACAATATACTCTCCCAAAGGTTCATAAATACTTTATCACTGGGATGCCTCCTTTCACTTATTTCACTTGTCCCTTTAATAAGATCTGTCAACTTTTTCTAACAAGTCTGGTATATGAAACAGATTCAAAGGAAAATACAAAGATAGACAGCTGTGAGAAACTTCACCTCCAATAAGCTTCAACAAACATATTAAAAGGAAAGCCGTATGACAGAATGGAAGGCTTTGTTGCATTTGCGTGTAATGATCCAGGAAAAGGGGAAGGGCAAAAACAGACAGATGAATGGTGACAGGCAGTGAAAAGATAGTTAGAGAAGAAATATTTAAGCCTTCAACAAGCCACTCGCTAGGACTGAACGACAGATGGAAAATTTCTACAGCAGCTACCCAAACCAGAGGGAGGAGAGGACACTCTCAGAATGGACCAGTTTGATGCACACCTCCCAATATGGACCAGGGAAAGCAGGAAAAAGAGAGGGATGATAACAGGATTTGGCAGCAAATTAATACTTCTTTAGTAGCCATTTCAAAGACTGAGCCTGAATTACATGGGCTTGACATGCAAAGGTATAAGCATATTAAAATAATTTAACTGTCAGTTTACTTGGAAGCTCAAGTTAAGCAAGTAACCTTTTATGTGTAGGTTTGTAAATATGTTCCCTTTTAAACAAATACTTTTTGCCAGGCTAACACAAAAGATTCAGGTTAAGCTAAGCCCTGTGGGGTTCAATCCCCATGGGAGAGGTACCAAGAGACAGGTTTTCCTTTAAAGATCTCTATATTCTCTTATTGCTTAACTAACTCAGAGAGTGTCCCTTTCAAAAAAAAGATAGTCAAAAAAATTAGAACTAGTCCTCTAAATTTGGGAGTATTCATACTCATTCAGAACTAACTTCTTCCTTTCGGAAATATAAGCACTGGTCTTTAACAGATTGGAAAGCTAATTCCTCTTCCTGTTTTCAGACTTATTTGAACCCAATAGCAAAAAAGAACTCTGCTGAAAAAGAATATGCTGATTTCTAGAGAAGGAAAGTATAAAAGTCTAACCCAAAAGCTTCTTGCACTTTGTTAAATACCAAAGCATCTCCTTCCACTCTGGTTAAGGGGTTACTGGAAGTCAAGAGTTGTGGGTAAAGAACAACACTTAGAAATGGTAAAAAGAGCATTAACATTAGTACAGCAAGTTAGCACAAAATTCTTACTACCACATAAATAAAGTATAGCAATTGCAAGGTTATTATATAGTAATCCATGCACTTCACACATTCAAGAGCAAGTATAAACCCCATGGGGTCACACTCTCTCCCTCTCTTCTCTGATCTACGGCCCTTAATTTTGATGTAAAAATGTTCTCTGTCTGCAAAAGGTAAAGAAAAGTATTTCATGCCTTGAGCATTTCATGACCACCAAGAATCCAACCACCTGATTGCCCCCAAACTGCGTTGGCTAGACTGCAGAGAACATGCTGGGCTGGCATCAGGTGGCACAAACATTACTCTTAGAGTAGAGCCCTTCTCAACCCGGCATTCTGGAAAAGAATTCAGTCTTAATGCCCGAAAGCATCAGTTTAGGTATGTAACAAATTCTCTATGATCTAGAATAGCATTAGCTATATATCATTCTTAGAAGAACTACGAAAACAGCCACTGAAAGTACTTTCTATAGCACTTACTTCTCTCACAGAATCCAGGTTGACAAAGGCTATTCTGAATAATTGCCAGCTGGGGGCAGTGGCTCATGCTTGTAATCCCAGCACTTTGGGAGGCTGAGGCAGCCGGATCACTTGAGGTCAGGAGTTCGAGACTAGCCTGGCCAAAATAGTGAAACCCTGTCTCTGCTAAAAACACACAAAAATTAGCTGGGCGTGGTGGCATGCACTTGTAGTCCCAGCTACTTGGAAGACTGAGGCAGGATAATTGCTTGAACCCAGGAGGTGGAGGTTGTAGTGAGCTGAGATCACGCCACTGCACTCCAGCCTGGGTAACAGTGAGACTCTGTCCCTCACCCCCCCAAAAAAATTGCCCCTGATCAGCTGGAACAGCATGAATTGGGATCTAAGCCCATCAGGCTCCTATATCCTGAGACAGAGAGAGTGCTTTGAATGTGTGCACAGTGAAAAACCATGGAAAGCCATAGCAAGGTTACTGGGAGAGTAGATGCTAAGCTCCCTGGTACTGGCAGTGAGGAGAGGACACAGGTTCACAGTGCCTATGTCTAGCTCCTCCTGTTGGCATGGCTGGTCACATCTGGGTGTACTTCAAAAAACCCTGTCAGTCTGATGAAAAACTGCAATGGCAAAGCCCTAGGGAAAGAGAGTACAACTGCCCTATCTCCAATACCTCTTGTTCATACTACTCCCTTTCATTCTAAGCTTTTGAAAACTACGAAGACAGCAATGATCTAGAGGTTCTACTCTACAATTGTCCCCATCTCCTCCTGTCTTGTTTCTATGCTACATTAACCTAAACAACTGCTATTGCAACATTCCAAATGCTGTATCCCAGAATCCAAATTTTCAGCTTGCTGTTCATTAATGGTCTATAAGAACAAGTGCCATTATTGCCCCAGTCCCCCATGCCACAATGGAGTTGGGAACAGTTATCACCTCAGCTGTACAATGCAGAGGATGACTCCTTTATTACAAAGAACCAAAGATCTATGAGGGGGGCCTTCCTTTCATAGAATGAAACATGTTTTGTAGTCCAGTCATTGACATTTCAAAGAACTCAAATCTCCAAGAATTTCTTTTTTTTGAGACAGAGTCTCGCTCTGTCACCCAGGCTGGAGTGCAGTGGCACAATCTCGGCTCACTGCAAGCTCCGCCTCCCGGGTTCACGCCATTCTCCTGCCTCAGCCTCTCTGAGTAGCTGGGATTACAGGCGCCCGCCACCAAGCCCGGCTAATTTTTTTTGTATTTTTAGTAGAGACGGGGTTTCACCGTGGTCTCGATCTCCTGACCTCGTGATCCGCCCACCTCAGCCTCCCAAAGTGCTGGGATTACAAGCGTGAGCCACCGTGACCAGCCATCTCCAAGAATATTTAAGGAAATGAATAGAAAGAAACAACAGGCTGGGCATGGTGGCTCGCGCCTATAATCTCAGCACTCTGGGAGGCAAAGGTGGGTGGATCACCTGAGATCAGGAGCTTGAGACCAGCCTGGCCAAATGGTGAAACCCTGTCTCTATTAAAAATACAAAAATTAGCTGGACATGGTGGCACATGGCTGTAATCCCAGCTACACGGGAGGCAGAGGAATGAGAATCGCTTGAACCCAGGAGGCAGAAGTTGTAGTGAGCTGAGATCATGCCACGGCACTCCAGCCCAGGTGACAGAGTGAAACTGTCTCAAGAAAAAAAATAAATAAATAAAAGTTAAAAAAGAAAGAAAGAAAGAAAGAAACAACAAATACTAACTGGTCAGAGAACTACAGCATTTAGTGTTTGATTTCCCTATTCCAACACGAAGCGCTTCCATCAGTCTCGCAGGTACAGTCCATTCTCTACATTTAAATTCTCTAGGTAGCACTTTCTTAGATCTCCTCTCTATAATACTAAACATTTAAATCCTTGTCTCAAAATAAAGATATGTAAACTGTAAAAGGAGGAATTATCCCAACTATCCATAATCTATAAATTATTCAATTTCTAGTCCTAAATCTGTCCATTAAAAGGTATTCTTGGCCAGGCACAGTGGCTCACACCTGTAATCCCAGCACTTTGGGAGGCCAAGGCAGGCAAATCACCTGAGGTCAGGAGTTCAAGACCAGCCTGGCCAACATGGTGAAACCCTGTCTCTACTAAAAATACAAAAATTAGCTGTGCGTGGTGGTGTGCACCTGTAATCTCAGTTACTTAGGAGGCTGAGGCACAAGAATCGCTTGAACCCGTGAGGCAGAGGTTGTAGTGAGCCGAGATCGCGCCACTGCATTTCAGCATGGGTGAGACAGTGAGACTCCATCTCAAAAAAAAAAAAAGGCCAGGCACGGTGGCTCACACCTGTAGTCCCAGCACTTTGGGAGGCCAAGGCAGGCAGATCATGAGGTCAGGAGTTTGAGACCAGCCTGGCCAATATGGTGAAACCCCATCTCTAATTAGGATACAAAAATTAGCCAGGCGTGGTCACATGTGCCTGCAGTCCCAGCTACTCAGGAGGCTGACGGAGAACTGCTTGAACCCGGGAGGTGGAGGTTGCAGTGAGCCAAGACCACCACACCACTGCATTCCAGCCTGGGCAACAAAGCAAGAAAAAAACAAAAGGTATTCTGGACATAAAAGTCACTAACTTCTAGAACCCAACCATGCTCCCTGCACTAGAAGAAACGTAATAGAGAGATTTTACTATTTTTAAATAAAGCGATAGGGTCCAAGAGTCTTGTTTCCCTGTATTAATCTATTCTCAAAATTTCTTTTTGTCATAGATGTATTTTTTCTTATTTGAGTGGAAAGCATGATTCTTAAGCAAATGTCGCAACAGTATATAGATTTTAACAAAAGCTGATCTAACTAGAAAGTTAAAATTTCTTCAAATCAAATGAATTTTCTAGAGTTACCCATTTTCCTAGAGAAGACTTCCAATATGAAGAACCATCAAAGCAGATTCAACACCCTCAGAAACAAAGATGCTATCATAAAACAGAATATTCTAAATTTTCCAGCTCTAAGTCAACTCTCCTTACTATTTTAAGCAATTGCAGTTTTGCACCAGACATGACCAGGTTGTCCCCTGAACTTGGGCAGCTCACCAGAAATATCCCAAACGCGCACAGTCTGGTCCAGGCTGGCTGATACTACCAAGTCTTCTGAGGGGTGGAATTGAGCACACATCACATAATGGTTGTGCCCTGTTAACACACTGCAAGAAAAAAAAAGACAATACCAAATTAGAGGTGGAAGTCAACAGACTCCTAAAGTAAATACCTTTCTCCATATTCAATAAATGCTCATCCAATTATATTTTTATGGAGACAAAGGCAGGTCATCCTACCAATTCTGAACTAATAATAAGCCTAGTCAGCTATTTTAACAATAGTTCTCTTCTTGCCTCTAATGCTTTAGTATTTAAATATTACTAATTTCAGGAGGACTGAGATTACATAGCTCTTCTCTTAAAAATATTTTAAAATATCAAAATAAATGTAATCTCAGTAATCCATACTGTAAACTATCTGTGAGATTTTAGTAGGGTATCCCTTTTAAAGGCCATCACTTTATTTTTTACTATTATCATTTTTTTGAGATGGAATTTCACTCTGTTGCCCAGGCTAGAGTGCGGTGGCGCAATCTTGGCTCACTGCAACCTCTGCCTCCCCAGTTCAAGCAATTCTCTGCCTCAGCCTCCCGAGTAGCTGGGACTATAGGCACGCGCCACCGCATCCAGCTTATTTTTGTATTTTTAGTAGAGATGGGGTTTCACCATCTTGGCCAGGCTGGTCTCGAACTCCTGACCTCAGGTGATTTGCCCACCTTGGCCTCCCAAAGTGCTGGGATTACAGGCGTGAGCCACGGTGCCGGGCCAAGGCCATCACTTTAAATGGTCCCTAACTCTTCATGGAAAGTTCTATGTAAAGCTCCAGCTCCAAACACAAAATAAGACAAAGGTCTAGACCTTGACTCAGGTTTTATGGGAAAATAATTGAAAACCAGCTAAAAGTTCTTGTTCTAAAAGGCTATATGACTTCTCTTCCTGGCAAGAAATTATTGGAAGACCCAGATTCATATATGGGATTGCCTCTACATTTATTATTTTGCACTTAAAAGCATCCTACAAATAGAATCAGTAATTAATCAGCCAACATAGTCCATTTGAGAAGGGAGAAGATTGTTCTAAGAGAGAAGCTCATTATGAAAAACTAGGAAAAACGAAGACTCTTTTCGAGCCCTCTGCCTCCTGCTTTACCAAACACAGGTTCTAGATTGCCAGTTCCACACTCGGATGGTCTGATCATCGGAGGCACTCAGAATCCAGGGATATTCCTGAAAGATAGTCCAGACAAAGGCTTTAAACATTAAACAAATTTGTTCTATCAGTCTCTTGTAATCATTTTTCTCTAAAGAACTGCATTGCTTAATGGCTCAGCTACATTAGCAAAGGGGCTGCTGCTTTTGCGATCAGGTTAGCTGTCTCCTTTTCTCTACCACTCTAACAGCTTTTCTCAACTTCGGCACTTTCACCTATAAGACTTAAGAATGGAAGCCAGTCAGAGGCACAATAGATTCTCAGAGGCAGACAGTGAAACATACATTTACATTTACTTCTATATGTATGTGTGTGTGTGTGTGTGTGTATTTATATATAGTTAATCATGTAAATTAAGATCCTGTGAAAGAATCTTCTACCTTTAACTCTACGATGGGAATATTATTTTATTGTCTGACTTCTTTCTGTCCAGTTTCAAAAAATTCCCAGGTCTCAGCAACCAAAGCAGAAAGTAACATGTAAAGACAATTTAGCCTTTTTGGAGTCTGTAAGATTGTTGAGAAAAGGAAGTATTTCTTATTTACACTTCCTTCTTACTACACTTGCTAAGCGTTGTGCTAAACACTGAAGATAGATGGTATCTCTATCTTCAATAGAGATAGTATCTCTACTTTCAGTATTTAGCACAACGCTTAGCAAGTATAAGGCACACACATATTTAGTGAGCTGGTAAAATGAAAGAAAATAAGGTCTTTCATAACTTTCCAGGTAGATGGCAACTTGTTCTAGGCAAGGGTCTTCAGGAAGTCCTTTATGGCAATGACAAATAATTCCTACTTAATAAGTTATCTTATTGAGTGGTTATCATTCTCAAATGTTTAAGCTGTAATTTTCTCATTCTCTCCTATTCTAAAATTTTTTAATTAAAAAAAGAAATAATATATACTCAACCAGTAAATTGTTTATTTCATCATATTCTTTCTAACTTAATTCAAGAGACTTAATTTACTGGCAATCAAAGAATAGTGTAAGTTAATGCTAATACACAGAACTATAAGGAGATCCTGTCAAGTTGCAACTGGATTCAGAGGTTGGGAGTCTGTAATCTGCACCTCACTATCTAAATCTACTATGACACCTGGCAGATCAAAGAAAGTAGTAAGCCTGGCTAAGGGAACAGCCTCCACCGGACCCAAAAATCCTAGGATAGAGGGGTATGATTGTTAATACTTCAAAACATTTGTTAGATCATCAAAATGGCATCTTAGTCTGACCTTCTTCCAGACACACCTACTACTTACTAATAATACCCTACATGGGATTAGCCAGCAAACTTTTGTTTTTTGGTTCAGCAAATCTGAAATCAAATCCCTACTTTTCCCTACAGAGAAACAATGACTTCCCATAGAATCCACTGAATCCAATAAAATTAAATTCAGTATAATCCCAAGCGCTTCCTTTTGCAGAAAGAAACAAAGCAGAAAGGTCAATACCACACAGATTGTAGAAGAGCCACTCCAAAAACAATTCTATTATTAAAACATGGGTTCTCAAGGATCAAATAAAGATTACTATGGGGAAACTAAGAATGCTCCAAAACTAGTGCCACCATGACTACTTACATGATGAAAAAACGTGGTGCGAATATAATCTAAGTGCCCAAGCAATGTGAAAAGACAGCGCCGAAGCTTGTAATTCCAAACCTGCAAAGACAAAAATCAAACTAAGAAACAGAAATATAGTTATTGAGCCTCTGAAAGGCTCAGAGAAATTGGGCCTTTCAGAGGCTCAATACCTTTACAGAGATAGAAATATGTATATAAATATAGGTTTATATACATTATTTGTATTTTGGTATTTCTAAATAGGTAGGAACCTTGGTAGGAAGCCTTGTTTAAGATTTGAAGGGAAAAGAACAAGAATGAAAATATAGGTCAGATAAACAACGTGGGGTTGGGGTAGGATTAGGGAAAAGCTAAAGATAAAATTATTGAAGTTTTTCAGGCTGGGCGTGGTTGCTCACGCCTGTAATCCCAGCACTTTGGGAGGTCGAGGTGGGTGGATCACAAGGTCAGGAGATCGAGATCATCCTGGCTAACACAGTGAAACCCTGTCTCTACTAAAAATACAAAAAATTAGCCGGGCATGGTGGCATGTGCCTGTAGTCCCAGCTACTCGGGAGGCTGAGGCAGGAGAATCACTTGAACTCAGGAGGCAGAGGTTGCAGTGAGCCAAAATCATGCCATTGTACTCCAGCCTGGGTAACAGAGCGAGACTCAGTCTCAAAAAAAAAAAAAAAAAAAAAAAAAAGTTTTTCTTTCTTTAGGAAGAAGCCACCTGTATTTAATAGCAGGAGACATTTATCCAGGGCTTGATTTGAAACTCTTTTTTCTACTGCATAATTGTGCTCTTGGCTTGAATATAGACCCCTTAAGTGCTTTACCCATCACTTTTAAAAAGTGTGACAGGCCGGGCACGATGGCTCATGCCTGTAATCCCAGCACTTTGTGAGGTCAAGGCAGGGGGATCACCTGAGATCAGGAGTTTGAGACCAGCCTGGCCAACATGGGGAAACCCTGTCTCTACAAAAATACAAAAAAAATTAGCCGGATGTGATCCCAGCTACTTGGGAGGCTGCGGCAGCAGGATCACTTGAACCTGGGAGGTGGAGGTTGCAGTGAGTTGAAATCGCTCCGCTGCACTCCAGCCTGGGCGACAGAGAGAGGCTCAGTCTCAAAAAAAAAAAAAAAAAGTAGGACAGATAGATACCATGACTCCAAGGGAAACAATAATATAGGGCATCAGCTTCTTAGACTCCTAACTTGACGGCAAACGACGCCCATACATATGTGGTCTGTACTCACCTGTCAAGCAAACAGACTTTAACTTATTACATGGAAAATACTACATTGCTCAGTAAGGCTGAGCTAAGCAGAGAAACAATATCACATTCAGATGTGAAGTTGAGTCAACTACCAAAGTACTAGGCATCAATGAACACAACTGAAGACATGAAAACCAGGATCATAAATATAAAATAGCTTATCTTCCTCATTCAGAAAATCCCCTAAAATGTACAAAAATAAGAGACCAGATGCATTTTTCTTTTTATTTAATTTTTTAAAATTTCTTTTTAATATTTGTTTATAATCAATCTGGGCCAGCTTGTTACTATTTCTAATATTTTTCTTTCTTTCTTTTTTTTTGAGACAGAGTCTCGCTCTGTCGCCCAGGCTAGAGTACAGTGGCGCAATCTTGCTCGGCTCACTGCAAGCTCTGCCTCCCGGGTTCACGCCATTCTCCTGCCTCAGCCTCCCCAGTAGCTGGGACTACAGGCGCCCGCCACCACGCTCGGCTAATTTTTTATATTTTTAGTAGAGACAGGGTTTCACCATGTTAGCCAGGATGGTCTTGATCTCCTGACCTTGTGATCCGCCCGCCTTGGCCTCCCAAAGTGCTGGGATTACAGGCGTGAGCCACCGTGCCCGGCCTTAACTTTTCTTTAGTAAATTATAAAAATATCATTTCCTATAACAAATTCAGACAATCCAAAAGTATGATCTTCCAAACAAGAATGCTGAGTTCCTTAAAGGCAGGGTTCTTGTCCATCATGCTCAACACTATACCCTTACCACCTAACACAGTGCCTGACACAAGGGAAGTGCTCAGTAAGCATTATGCATGGAAATAAGAATAACATGAAAAGTTAAAGTATTCCAATACCTTTGCCTCTATCTATTCAATCAGCTACATATAAATATACATGTACACAGTAGTTTCACATAAAAATTAGACCATACCATAAACACTATTCTTTAACTGACTTTTTTCCCCTTACAGAGTTCAGTGTTTTAAACTTTCATATTTCTAGCTTCAAAATGTCTTGACTCCTTTAATGGCCTAAGTCAAGCTCCAAAACTGTAAATCCTTAAAAACTTATAGGGGTTTTAGACGAATACTCTGACCATTTGCTGGGCTCCTTGTCTTATTCTTTGTAAATGAGGATTATACTAATGCTACATTTATCTGGATATAGCAAGCAATAAGATGGTCCACAGACATGACTTTTCTAGATAATCCCCCTTTTTATGAAAAAATGTTCAAGTTTATTAGTCATCAGAGAAATTAAATTAATTAAAACCACTGAATGGGCCGGGTGCGGTGGCTCACGCCTGTAATCCCAGCACTTTGGGAGGCCGAGGCAGGAAGATCACCCGAGGTCGGGAGTTCGAGACCAGCCTGACCAACATGGAGAAACCCCATCTCTACTAAAAATACAAAATCAGCCGGGCTTGGTGGCACATGCCTGTAATTCCAGCTACTCGGGAGGCTGAGGCAGGAGAACCACTTGAACCCGGGAGGTGGAGGCTGCAAAGCCGAGATCACGCCACTGCACTCCTGGGTGACAAAACAAGACTCCATCGCAAAAAACAAACAAACAAACAAAAAACAAACCAAAAAAACCCACCAAATGATAGCACTACACATCTACCAGCTAATAAAGAATTCCTTTGTTTTAATAACAGCTTTATTGAGATACAGTTCAAATACCATACAATTTATTCATATAAAGTATAAAATTCAATGGTTTTTAATATATTCAGTTGTGCAACCATCCATTTTAGAACATTTTTATTCACTCCCCTAAGAAATTCATACCCATTAGCTGTCACTTCTCATTTCCTCCCAACCCCTCCAACCCCAGACAATCACTAATCTACTTTCTGTCTCTATAGATTTACCTATTCTGGACATTTCATAAGTGGAAGATAATTTCTTTTCCAAAATATTAGTCATTTTGGGAAAACTTTTTCTTAATTAACACCCAGTTTTTCCTTTTTAAACAGATTATAAGAATCCCAAGTTAACCATTCTTGATACTCAATGTTCGTCACTATAAATAACAAATACAAAAATATTATGAGGTGATTCCTTATGGGCTTTTGAGATCTGTCAGGCGGTTTGAGTTTTGATTGCCCCAGGATGTGGTGCCTAAAAACTAGAAAACAGAAAGAAATGTCCTTCCTATAACTCTACTAGCTCTCTTCTCTGTAGGCAGCTGTCACTCTTTACTCACATCACCTAAGTTCTGTGGTATAATCACAATATATAACTTCTTGAAGTTGCTTATGAACAAGACTTTACCTTTTTATGAAGTAAATTTCACTGGTTTGGTTTGATACATAGACTTAATGAAAACAACTAAAGGAAGTAAACGGAGGAAATTTTGATTTATTTTTATAGGTTGCTAGTCTCTGGCTCTAACTTTTGCTATTATGATAGTCAGTTGTCTTTAAAGAATTGCCTATATTCTGTCTGCTTCCTCATTTCACACTAAGGCCTTCCAAATTAAGCACTTAAAAGGTTATTTCTCAATCTTGATCTTATTCTAAATGCTTTCTCCGTCCCAAAATTCTCTTCTTCCTTGGCATCCAAGAGGCTTCTTCTCCCTCTTGGTTCATCTCGAACCCCTCGAATCACTGTTTCCCATACTAACTCTACTTCCTCTCTCTGCCTTAAATGATGGTCTGTCTTCTTATTCAACGTATTCCTTGAACAATATCTTCTACTGCTTCTCCTTTGGCTCCTCCCTTCATGATGACAAATCACAAATATATTTCTAGCACAGACACCTCAACTAGACTGTCCCTTAGGTCCCTCAAAATCACCAGAGACAAGATGGAATTCATTATCCATTCTCTTCCACTCCAGAAAACTATCTCCTGATTTTCCTTTCCTAGTTAATGACACCCCCTTTACCCAGTGACCTAAACTAGAAGACTGAAAGTCATCTCATTTATTTCTCCTTATTGGCCCTTATTTCTCCTTACTGGCCATCTCATTTATTTTTCCTTACTGGCCATCATCCAACAGACACACTGATTCATTTCCTTAAATTCTCACATCCATCTCCTTCTCTCCATTTCAAATGCTACTACCTAAGCTCAGGTTTCCTAACTGGTATTTTTGCCTCCAGTCTTGCCCAAATCATCCAATCTTTTCTTTAATTACCACCAAGTAATCATTTTAAAAACATACAAATCTGGTATCGCTCCTGTATTTAAGTTCCTTAAATGGCTCCTTGTTATCTGCATGATAACATCTAAACTCCTGAGCGCCGCAAACAGGTACTCCATGATCTGGCCCCTCTCATCTTCTGCCCCTTCTCTCACCATTTCTCCAGGTTTTCTCCATACAAAACCAGTAAGAGCTGCCCTGTATCTAGCTGTGGCATGCCTTTTGTCTTTGCACCTATACTGCTCTTTCCTATTTCACTGTGAATATCTATTATATCACTTACCAAACTGTACATGCTATTACTTGGATATATGTTTATCTCCTCTATTAGAATAAAAGCTCCTTGAAAACAGAAGCCATTTCTTATTTATTTTTGAATTCCCAAAAAAGAAAATAGTGTCTGGTACACAGTAAGCATTCAATAAATGTTTGCTGAGTAAGTTCTCCGGATAATGTTGTCAAAAGCCTGAGCTCTGTATGAATGAAATTTCCTGTCTTTCAGTCCCTTTCATGATTCCCAAACCTTCCCACATCCTCTGTCCTTTCTTCTCAGTTATGACAGACCCTCTGTACCTTAATCTTATAGTCATCTCCTCCAGAGACGAACAGTGGCTGCTGCTTATGGAAGTCAATGCCTCGCACTGGACCTGGTGGAGAAGGCAGGCAACGTATGTTAGAGAGAGCCATCCCTTCTAATCTCTAAGGTGACTCCTATTCAGGATTTTTCAGTTCTATCATTTCCACATTCTTTAATCATAGAAGAATCCATGTCAAACAAGGCTTAAAATACCCCAGGATATTATAAATACTTATACTCCTTTAACTTCCTCCTAGAAATATCTCACCATCATGTTCATCAAACTTGTCAATGAGAGTGCACATCCGATAGTCCCATAACTGGATGACCCCATTATGTAAACTAGTCAGGATCCAAGGTCTTTTGGGGTGAAAGCTGAGCCCTGAAAAAAATAGAAAATGATACAATGAGCTAACTAAGCCCCATGATGTCACCTTCTCTCAATTCTGATAAGAAAAAGAAACATCAAGGTTAATCCTAGGTTCATTCATTCATTCGACAAGCTTGATGATTTTTTACTGGATGCCAGACATCGTGAATTTTATGTTTGGTACTAGATTTTTGTTATATTCCTTTACATATTCTTGGGCTTTGCTCTAGGATACAATTAAATTACTTGGAATCAGTTGATCCTTTCAAGGCTTGCTTTTAGGTTATTACAGGGGGGCTACAGCAGCCTTCATTCTAGGCTTAATCTGGAACCACTGTTAAAGCAATAGCCATCTGAGGTCTCTATTTGAAGCCCTGTAATATTAGGAAGTCTTTCCATTCTGGCAAGTAGGAACACAAACTAGTCCCAGCCCCGTGTGAACTCTGGGGATTGCTCTGCCTTCTCCTTTCCAGTGGTCCTTTTTCAGGTTTTGAATAGTTTTCTCACTTGCGGATCAGTACTCAAAGACCTGAGAGGACATCCTGCAGGTCTCGAGTGCTCTCTCTCTGCAGCCCCCTCTTCTCCGGTATTTTGCCCAGCAAAATCTAGCCATCTTTGCTTCCCCACACTCTAAACTTACGTCTCCTCAGAAAGACCAAGGGATTCACCTCTTCACTGAAGCCTAAAAACTCTCTAGGCAGTAATCTACGACAATCATAAGACTCACCTTGTTTATTTCCCTTCTCTGGAGAATTATTTTCCTGCACTGCCTGTTGCCCAACGTCTGTGAGCAATGTATGAATCTTTGTTTCATACATTTTGTTCAGTTGTATAGTTAAGGTGGGAAGGTAAATCTGGCCCTTGTTATTCTATCATGACTGGAAATGGAAGTCCCCAGAGATAACAACTACTAACAGTTCGAAGTGTATCCTTTCAGATTTTTAATGCAGTTACACATAGACATAGGCCTTAGTATTTTATGAAAGTGGGGATCACGTTATGATGTTGTTCTGCAAACTTCTTTCTCACTTAACTATATAATATGGATCTCATGAAAGTACATATAAACATAACCTCATTCTTTTTAACTACAGGGGACAAATGTACTACACTTATATTATTCTAACAGGCATTTTGTCCCCCAATTTTTGGCTATCAGAAGAGCCTACTGAAGACACTTCTACACCTAATCTAACCTATTTGCATTATTACTGCTCTAGGCTAAAGACCTGTGAGATTGCTCAGGAATAGAATATGTGCACTTAACATTTTAGTACATATAGTTTAAATGTAAAAACACTGTATCAGCATAGTCTCATAAAGTTTATGGAGGTGCCCATTTTGCACACAGGCTGTTATCAACTATTTGTTGTTTTGTTTTATAAATCTAAGACCCTCCCCCCAAAAAAGTAACTTCACTTTTTTTTTTTTTTTTTGCATTTCTTTCATTACTAGTGAGGTGGAACTATTTTAATTATTTATTGAACATTTACAATTTTTCTTCTAAATTGTCTATTTTTCCATTAGGTTCTTTTTTTTTTTATTATGATATATAAGTACACTCAACAATGGATGTTTGCCCTCAAATATTATGATATCTTTGTTTTTCCTTCTGTACTGTCCAGCAAGAAATTAGGAGCAGAAAAGAAAACTGAAAGATTATGAAGACCCATTTCACATTTCACCTATACAGGTCTCAGAAATTCTTAATGGTACCCACCTTTCAAGGTCAAGTTTCCCAAGAGACTTAGAAACTGCTCAGAATATATTCACACACTGATAACAACCTCCAGTTTTTGAGCTACTGAGTCTACACCAGGCGCTGTAATAAATACACTCCATATACTTTCTCATTTTAATTCTCTCTATAAAAGACTATTTTACAGATGAGGAAATACAGACTTAGAGACCTTAAGTAAGTCACCCTACACATACAGCTTGTTAGTGGATATCTCAGGATTCCAAGGCAAGCCCATCTGACTTCAAAGACCAAGTTCCTAACCACTTTGTTACGCTGCATCTTACTAAATATTCTAGATACTATTTTTTCCAGGTCTCCGGAGACCTTACTTCTCTGCCTTTCACATTCTAACATTCTGAGGCTAATACTGCGATCTCAGTATTTGCCCTCCACCCCCAATGACCCACACTCGAGCTCCAGAGTTGCCATACTTAGCAAATAAAAATACGAGATGCCCAGATAAATTTGAATTTCTGGTAAGCAACGACAGACTAAAAAACTATTCATTGTTCACCTGAAATTCAAATTTAACTGGGTGTCCTGCATTTTATCTGGCAACTCTATCAAGTTGAGACTTTATTGGGGTTATAAGCCTCAAGTACTATTTCCGGGTAGTAAATAAAGCCGAATGGAGGCACTGATGTTGAGATGCTGCAGCCAAGGCCTCCTTAAGTGAGGTAGCCACTACTCGTCTCTAAAAAAGCTACTGACTCGGGTGCGAGTAACAGAGATCGAGACTCAGTCCCCAGGACCACTCCATATAACACAGTTATCAAAAAGCCAACAGATCACAGGGCCTCTGTTGCAGAACAATACAAATCGGGAGCACAGCCAAGAGGGAAAGGGAGAAGAAAGAATAGGGAGGGGGTCTAAGGAATCCCCTGCAGTGTGGGAGCCACTTTACAGGTAAATCGAAGCCCAAGGACACACCAAAGAAGAGGGGACTGGAGAACCGCCAGCCAGGCCTAACCTCTCTCCCACCCTCCGTCTTCCTCCGGGTCCGTCTGGTGGGCCCATTTCGACCAGCATCTCTACCCATTTTCTCTTCGTCGGTGTCAGCGCCACTCCTGAAATCCAACCTCCATGTTCCCCCTTTTATTCTCCACTACCTTTGACCCGCGCGCTCTTGGTCTCGAATTTGGTTAGCATCTCTCAGGTCTCCGACTCCGATGTCTTAATCCGAGCCCCGACACACCCTGCTGCCCTTCGGACGCCTCCACGTCAGCGACCCTCTCCCGCGGTTTCCGGAAGCGCCTGGAAACACGAACTTCCGGTGTCTTGGGCTCCGGGCCACAGAGACGGTGTCGGTGGTAGCCTAGAGAGGCCGCTACCCGACAAGAGCCGAACGGGGGCTTCCGCTCAGCGGAGAGGCAAGATGGCCACGGCAGGGGGTGGCTCTGGGGCTGACCCGGGAAGTCGGGGTCTCCTTCGCGTTCTGTCTTTCTGCGTCCTACTAGCAGGTGAGGCCTCCCCGCCCGTGAGCTCCGTTCTCTAAGGGGAACTCTCCGGA
Source organism: Nomascus leucogenys (assembly GCF_006542625.1). NCBI lineage: Eukaryota > Metazoa > Chordata > Mammalia > Primates > Hylobatidae > Nomascus > Nomascus leucogenys. The sequence continues at coordinate 41,143,364 of NC_044392.1, read as the reverse complement.
TCGGCCCAGCCGCGACCGCCACTGTCTCCCTTCTGGTTCCTGCTGCCCCTCTTTCCCCCCACCCTGTAAATCCTCTTTCTTTTTCGTTCCCACGACAGAGGTTCCCCCTTTGCCTGGACCTGAAGGTCCCTTCTCCCCCGCAGCACGTTGTGTCGCCTCACTCCCTTCTCTAGGCCTCTTCCTGGACTTCGAGCCTGACCCTCTCCCACTTTGTCCAGATGTCTCGTTTTTCCCACAACCCCAGCCACACACCCCACAGTCGAAAGGAACAGGTGTGAAAGTTAGCTTTCTTCCCCGCGTTTAGACTTTTTGAGACGAAAGCAATCTTGTTCTGTGGGTGCTGTGCGGCGCTTGAAAGGTAGATTTCTTATTTCTTCCTCTATTGATTACACCCTAAGTCTGTGTCCCTCTGCCTTGCCTCAGGTTTTTTTTTTTTTTTAAATCAATAAAGCAAGAATAAGGTAGGATATGGGTACTCTGTGAAGACCCTGAAGTAACGATTCAAGGAACTTTTGGTATTTATAGTGTACTTAAGTGTTTGCTGATACGCGTTCATTTACTGATACATGGCTTTTTAGTTGGTCACTCCCTAAAATGCAAATGTCTGTATATAACTATGACTGTGCCTTCCCCCAATTCACATTGTTTTTAAAGATCCTCAAAGGAGAAACTACAGCTGCCCCACACCGTGGGCACACAAATGACCTACTGATGTTAAATTAACTGACAGGTGTATATGTCTTAAGGTTTCTGTCAATTCTGTTCACACTCTTGGAAAAATGTCTCAGAAAGTTTTCTTAGCCCAGCACCTTTGTATTAACCGATTAGTAATATACATACAGGATATACAAGCAGAAGTGTGATCACCTGTGCAACCAGAATCTGGCAAATCTAAGGTCAAACACATTTCCTTTGACTAAGTTTTCTCTCTTTTAGTGTCACTGTCAATGGCGCTACATGGACTTTGTAATAACCCTTTGAGGCACATAGCTGTGTGCCATGTAGAGCATGTATCTGTTACGATAATGTGCCCAAGAAATAAGAAGAATGGACTTTAATCTCATTTTAGAAAGTATGATACTAAATGATTTACCCAAGCCATACATCAGGTTAATGACACGATAGAAGGTAGTACCTGTGTCTCTCAGATTTTTCTAACACTTTTTATCTTCCGATCAGGTTTGTGCAGGGGAAACTCAGTGGAGAGGAAGATATATATCCCTTTAAATAAAACAGCTCCCTGTGTTCGCCTGCTCAACGCCACTCATCAGATTGGCTGCCAGTGTGAGTTGAGACGGATTCATGTTTGTGGACATTCATATTTGTCTGTGCCCTAGATACTAAGTAACATCGATGTCCTGCTAGGAGTTTTGACACTCATATTGGACTGTGTGTAGGCAGTTACAGAGAACCGTCTGTCAAGCTAGGCAAGATGATTAATAAGAACTAACATTTAGTAAATGCTGCATACCAAGCTTTTTACGTGTGCATCTCATACAACCCCCACCACAACCCCACAAAATAGGTCTTACTGTTATTGTCACTTTATAAATGATGAAACTAAAACTTAAAGAAGTTGAATAACTTTCCCAAGATCATACTGGTAAGAAGTGATGATGCCAGGATCTGGTGGCCCAAGCACTAAGCTGGGAGTCTTTTTTTTTTTTTTGAGACGGAGTTTCACTCTTGTCCCCCAGGCTGGAGTGCAATGGCACGATCTCGGCTCACTGTGACCTCTGCTTTCTGGGTTCAAGCGATTCTCCTGCCTCAGCCTCTTGAGTAGCTGGGATTACATGCACCTGCCACCATGCCCAGCTAATTTTTGTATTTTTAGTAGAGACGGTGTTTCACCATGTTGGCCAGGCTGGTCTCGAACTCCTGACCTCAAGTGATTCACCCGCCTTGGCCTCCCAAAGTGCTGGGATTACAGGCATGAGCCACCATGCCCAGCCCTCTGGACTTAGTTTCTGAACTGGTTTGTAGGTAGAAGAGAGCTAGGTCCGGGGTGGGCTGAGATCAGATTGCTGGTTTTGCTGGAACATCACTCTAAAGTACAGAAGGCCAGGACCCCATCCTCTTGTAACGGGGATCTAAGAAAACTCCCCTGGGAACGAGTCCTTCTACTCTGTGTTCTTAAAACAGCTCTGTGGGAAGCAAAGCCTCTAGAGGTAAAGCCAAGTGCCAGTACAGAGAAACAAGAGGAGGCAAGCGGGACTCTGGCCACTTCCTCATTATGGTTCCTTTTCAACCTACTTATTTCCAAATCTTACTTCATCATGTCTGTCTTTTCTGAGCAGGCTATGCCCTTTTTAATTAGTGTAGCTAACATGATAAAACTAAGGAGAAAAAGTGATACCCAGATTTGATTTCTGATTATAATGCTCTGCTTCTCTTGGACATTTTAAAGTTCTCAAAGGGGGCTTTAAATAGGTTTCTTTTCCCTCCCTCCCTCCTTCTATCCTTTCTTCCTTCTTTCATCTGTCCCCATAGTATGAGATGAATACAGGTAGAAAACCTCATTGAAGGCCCAGAGAAAATAAGCAAGTTACTTAAGACTACACCATTACTAGTTGGAACCCAGATTAGAATCCAGGTTTTTTTCAGTCCAGTATCATAGTTTGTCTTCCTCTTGTCCTCCCTGGAGTTGAAGTTTTGGGGTGTGTATGTGTGTGTGTGTGTGTCAGTGTCAGAGTCTGACTGTGTCACCCAGGCTGGAGTGCTGTGGCACAATCTCAGCTCACTGCAGCCTCCGCCTCCCAGGTTCAAGCAATTCTCTGCCTCAGCCTCCTGAGTAACTAGCATTACAGGTGTGCACCATCACACCTGGCTAATTTTTGTATTTTTAGTAGAGATGGGGTTTCGCCATGTTGGCCAGGCTGGTCTCGAACTCCTGACCTCAAGTGATCCACCCACCCACTTCAGCCTCTCAAAGTACTGGGATTACAGGCATGAGCCACTGTGCCCGGCCGAAGTTATATATGTTTTAGTTGCCACACTACTTGTTCCTTTTCCCATGTTTTAAATGCTGTGGCAAGGGCCGGGCATGGTGGCTCACTCCTGTAATCCCAGCACTTTGGGAGGCTGAGGTGGGCATTTAAAACTCTAAAATGATTCTGATACACAGCCAGGGCTGAGAACTACTGGTCTAAAATAATTTATGAATAACACATCCAATTTTCTGTGGGGAGAAGACTCACAGGGAGACCCTAGGATATCTCCACACAGATCACTGGGGACTTAAGGAGTATTACCTAATGCCTTGAATTATGTAGAATTCAAAGTATTTTGGACTCTGGATCATCCATCCTCTAATACAGTGCTTCCTAATCTTTATCATGTCATGAGACACATAGAAAATGTTATTTGTATGGCATCCTGGCACATACAGAAATGGGTGATATTTTCAGGGCATCCTGGGGTGAATGATAAGTAGGCTCCTGGCTGGAGGTAACTTTGGAAACCCTAGGTTTCCTGGAATGAAGAGAACCAATGAGAGCACATCTCTGATCCATTCGAGGCTTATCAGTTGGGAAGCTCTGTTTTTAGAAACCTCAGAGTTCTTGATTAACCTCATCTAAAACTGGCCAGAAGCAAGTAAAGTCATTCCCAGAAAGGGCAAAAGGAATGATGATCCAGGAAGGCTCCTGAGGCCAAGGGCATGTACGCATGTGTTTTTACAAAGGAAGATTCAAAGCTAAAACCCTGAGCTAGAGATTTAGTGGCATTTCCTAGAGAAAATATAGGTTTGAAAACTTTGGTGTCTATTGTTGTAGAATCTTATGTATATGGCTAAATAAGGTTGAGGGCAGAGGGCAAGAAAATGAAGTTCACAGAACCTTTCTGGCATATAATGAGTCCTCTTGTGCTCTTTTATATTCCATTCCCTCCTGATAACCTTCAGATGGAGCTGGGGCAACAGCTTCTCAGTTCAAATCTAGAGGTGCCTGTATTCACCCAAATATGTTGTGACATCTTTAGGGGATAAAAGATAACGCAGAATCAGTGAGGCAAAGTCAGCATTGTTAACTATGGAAGCTTTAATTTGACTCATTCTGTCCTGGCAGCTTCAATTAGTGGAGACACAGGGGTTATCCATGTAGTAGAGAAAGAAGAGGACCTACAGTGGGTATTGACTGATGGCCCCAACCCCCCTTACATGGTTCTGCTGGAGAGCAAGCTTTTTACCAGGTAAGAACTAGATGTATCTGCTGGGAAAACATCCATAGAGGGAAAGTTTCAGTGAACAGTCGTCCCACTTATTAGTGAAAACTTCCCTTGGCTGCCCTGGTCTAGTCAGGGGAGAGGGTGGGGTGGTCCTCAGAAGGAAAGGTGTACCATCAAAAGAAATGATCTTGAGCTTAGGGCTAAATTTCACCTCCCTGTCCCTGAGTAACCCTGGGCACCCCTCCCCTTCCTCCCTGGGGTCCTTACTCAGTAAAGCTCTACATTTTAGAGCAGATCATTGTCCAGGCTCAGAATTTAGAGACTGAAAGGGAAGAAATAAGTCAACAGTCTGATTCCCCTAGTTCCCCATTTGTTTCCATCCTGGAGGCGGAATGTCAGGCTGTCTGATACCTTCCTGTGTTCCTTCATGGAATTCCTTTCCTATTCCAGGGATGTAATGGAGAAGCTGAAAGGGAGAACCAGCCGAATTGCTGGTCTTGCAGTGTCCTTGACCAAGCCCAGTCCTGCCTCAGGCTTCTCTCCTAGTGTGCAGTGCCCAAATGATGGGTTTGGTAAGTGTCCCAAAGGATCAGGAGAGCCTACTGTCGCCTAAGGCTCACTGTTGCTTCGGTCTTATGTCTTTGTGAGGGATGTCTGTGTGTAGTGTCAGTAACTGACTCCCAAACAGGAGGTAGTGTTTATTTGTCTTTGCTGCTCATCCCTTCCCTCTCCTGCTTCCCCTTCCTTTGCCTTACCTGGCATTATCTCTTTTTGTCATGTGTTCACATCCCTAATCTTACAGCCTAAGACTCCCTGATACCATTGTCTTTCTATTTTAGTGTGGATGGTAATAGACTTCATTCCTACTTCTTTGAGTCACCACCTCGTTTTGAACTCTTAGTCCCAACTGAAAGATTCTTCCACCCTCACCTGGTTCCTAAGTACTTGGTGTCCCAGTAACCAGTCCCCCTATTCCCCATCCTTCCCTTCAGGTGTTTACTCCAATTCCTATGGGCCAGAGTTTGCTCATTGCAGAGAAACACAGTGGAACTCGCTGGGCAATGGTTTGGCTTATGAAGACTTTAGTTTCCCCATCTTTCTTCTTGAAGATGAAAATGAAACCAAAGTCATCAAGCAGGTAATGACGCTGCCAGCTCCTAGCAATTCCAGTTAGAAAGAAGATTATTTTTCTAGCCAGGTGTGGTGGTGTGTGCATGTAGTCCCAGCCACCCGGGTGGCTGAGACAGGAGGATCGCTTGAGGCCGGGAGGCAGAGGTTTCAGTGAGCTGAGATGGCACCATTGCACTCCAGCCTGGGTGACAGAGCAAGACCCTGTGTCACCAAAAAAAAAAAAAAAAAGAAAAGAAAAAAAGAAAGAAGGGATTATTTTATAGGCTCTCCTATTTGGAGGGTGGCTCATTCTACTGGTACACCTGCTGAAAGACAGTTGCTCTAAAAAGAACCAAGATGTTTATTTTTCTCACATTCTTTCCCCACATTTTGCTCCTGCTTGATATTATAGCATTAAAGCCTTTTACACTAGAAGAAAATATAAAGAATATCCGAAAGAATAATATGAAACGAGGCCAGGCGCGGTGGCTCACGCTTGTAATCCCAGCACTTTGGGAGGCCGAGGCGGGCGGATCATGAGGTCAGGAGATCGAGACCACAGTGAAACCCCGTCTCTACTAAAAATACAAAAAAAATTAGCTGGGCGTGGTGGCGGGTGCCTTTAGTCCCAGCTACTCGGAGAGGCTGAGGCAGGAGAATGGCGTGAACCCGGGAGGTGGAGCTTGCAGTGAGCCGAGATTGCGCCACTGCACTCCAGTCTGGGCGACAGAGCGAGACTCCGTCTCAAAAAAAAAAAAATATGAAACAAGGTACGCAGCCTAGATTAAGAACCACTAGTATTGTAAAAAAAAAAAAAAGCATTGGACTAGAGATTGAGAAATTAAATTTGGTAATTTCTGAGCTTCTTTTTAGCTCTAATGTGCCTTAATTCTGGTCTAGTATTTCCATTTTGACTCATAGAGTAGTTAAGAGATTTGTCCAAAGTTGCATGGTGAGTTGATCTCCAAGCTATGCCATATCTGATTTCCTATCTCTAGTTTGGTGCTCTTTGTATCAGATCACACTGAATCTTTTCAGTGGCTGAAGCTTTAAATTGGGCCAGGCCATCTGGAATGGGATAATTTCATCTCCAACTAAACCACTGAGTCTGCAACCCTTTGTAACTCTTGATGAGTTTTTCTCTTTGACCTTATAGATCCTATGGTTGTACCAGGATAACTATAGCTCAGGGATAAATGTCTCCGAAAAGGGTGTGGCTCCATCCCAAAAGGATGGAACTGGGCCCTCCTCCTTCTAGGATGTAAGGGAGGGCCTCCACAAACTAGCTGTCTCAGTGGGGTCCATCTCACCTTTCAGTGCTATCAAGATCACAACCTGAGTCAGAATGGCTCAGCACCAACCTTCCCACTGTGTGCCATGCAGCTCTTCTCACACATGCACGCTGTCATCAGCACTGCCACCTGCATGCGGCGCAGCTCCATCCAAAGCACCTTCAGCATCAACCCAGGTAGGGCAGATCCAAACCATGAGGGTAATGGAATAAGGGGCAGAGGGAGAGTGGAACCAGGCCAGGGAATGTTAGAGAGACTGTAATAGGGAAGGAGTAGACACCATGAAGGAGCTCTGCATGGGAGAACTAGAAAGAATTCTGAAAAATTTAGGCAGCTTGTTCCTAAAGTGGATGGTGGCAGAGAAGCCAACCTCGGACTGTTGGAAGTAGAGAAAACGACTTAGAGTCCGTGGGGCACTGGTCAGAGATTTCCAATGTTGCCTTTATAGCTACCCTCTCCTTTAGCCTTGTTGATCTCTCATTGTTTGTGTCCTGCTTAGAAATCGTCTGTGACCCCCTGTCTGATTACAATGTGTGGAGCATGCTAAAGCCTATAAATACAACTGGGACATTAAAGCCTGACGACAGGGTTGTGGTTGCTGCCACCCGGGTGAGTGTTGGCTTCTGATCAGGATGGGCAGGGCTGGCACAAAAAGAGCTGGTAGGCCCCGCTCTAGCATATCAGATTTCAAAGTTGCTAAATTGGGAAGCCTCAAATGGGGAGGAATCTGGGCTGTGGGACTCCTAGGTTGTCTCCATTGCCACAGGACAGGTATATTCTCTTGACTGGAGCAAGAAAGGAGGTTTGGGGCCGGTTTTAAAGTATATATCCCCTGACTTTTCTTCTGTTGTACCTAGCTGGATAGTCGTTCCTTTTTCTGGAATGTGGCCCCGGGAGCTGAAAGCGCAGTGGCTTCCTTTGTCACCCAGCTGGCTGCTGCTGAAGCTTTGCAAAAGGCACCTGATGTGACCACCCTGCCCCGCAATGTCATGTTTGTCTTCTTTCAAGGGGTAAGGGCTCTTTGGCTGGGGTGCAATGGCAGGGAAGAAAGAGGATAGTAAAGATGAGAGTGGCTACTGGTTGGAGAAGACCTCAGCACTTGACCTAAGTTGTTAACCAGCACAGAGCTTCCAGATGTGTCTACCTGTGTCTCCCCTTTAGATTCCTCCATTTTAGGAAGCTTAGATTCCTTCTTTTTAGGAAGATTTTACACCCTGAATTGGTATGTAACCAGCCCCCTCTTTCCCCCACTGATAAGATATATTGGAGGTGGCCTTTTACTTTTATTCTCTGGACTCCTTTACTGCTATCTCCACCCAGGAGCCCTGAGGCTCCTGACTCTCATCACTAGGACCACAGCCCTAAAATAAGGGAACAGCATCTGTGGCTGAGTCACTGGAGGTGGGGGACAGTTAAGAAGCAGACACATAATAGCTGATGTTCATCTTAGGCCTTTACTAAGGCTACTTTCCCCATTTGTGGGCTTGAGAAATCTTGTAATACATACATATGAGGGATAGTCACAGCTGAGAGGTGGGGCCAAGAGAAGCAGAAAGTCACATGACTGTAAGCTGACTAGCAGTTGGGGTGACCTGAAATAGTCGTCTTGCCTACAGCTTTGATGACCTGGGCTTCTTTGAGGCTTTCCTAACCCTTTGGAATCTCTGTTCCCCCTCCCACCTACCTCCATCTCTCAGGAAACTTTTGACTACATTGGCAGCTCAAGGATGGTCTACGACATGGAGAAGGGCAAGTTTCCTGTGCAGTTAGAGAATGTTGACTCATTTGTGGAGCTGGGACAGGTATGTGGCATGTCCCCCAGCCCCTTCCTTTTTAATTAAAGCTTCCTTCTTTGTTGTTCTGTGGTCTTAACTGCAGGAACCACCGCCTCTTCCCTTGACTTCTATCCCCTAGGCATGGCCCAGAACAGGAGACTGATTCTAAGTGTTGTTTCTTTTTTTTTTTTTTTTTTGAAACGGAGTCTTGCTGTCGCCCAGGCTGGAGTGCAGTGGCGCAATCTCGGCTCACTACAAGCTCCACCTCCCGGGTTCACGCCATTCTCCTGCCTCAGCCTCTCCGAGTAGCGGGGACTACAGGCGGCCGCCACCACGCCCGGCTAATTTTCTGTATTTTTAGTAGAGACGGGGTTTCACCGTGGTCTCGATCTCTTGACCTCATGATCCGCCCGCCTTGGCCTCCCAAAGTTCTGGGATTACAAGCATGAGCCACCACGCCCGGCCAAGTGTTGTTTCTTCATCCTCCCCCCAGGTGGCCTTAAGAACTTCATTAGAGCTTTGGATGCACACAGATCCTGTTTCTCAGAAAAATGAGTCTGTACGGAACCAGGTAACCCAAGCATCTCCCCTCATTTCCTGTTCCTACAGCTCAGAATCCAGACCCCAACCCCTGCCCTGTTTCCACCAACCCCTGCCCTGTTTCCACCAACCCCCAGGGCCTGTGAGACAGGGTAAGAGACAGGATTGGATTGGGTGTTGGCCAAAGGATGAACACCACAGCTGTTGTTGCTGCTGGGAAGAATCAGGAGCTCAGTGGCATTCCATTGGTTCCCTGGACTGGGTAGTTCTCTGATCATTTGTTGCCTAGCAGACTACCACTGCCCATTAAGGATAGGTGAGTGACTAGCTCCCTTCTTGCCTTGCTGCCCCATGGATCCAATTGTCAAGGCTGCTCTGCCCAAGTCCTGGCTGTGTCACACTCCCTGCCCAACTTGTCCTCCACTTTCCTCCTCACTGCTTGTTCAAAACCTTCCCTTCCCTCTAGGTCCACCTTTAGGTCTGCTTTTTTCCAGGTGGCCCTCTTTCTGCAATTCCAGCCTTCAGCATCATCCCTGCCGTGGACTCCTGTAGCATTTAAAGAATTGGTTATCTGTTTGGCATTCAGCACGCAGTTTTCTATTATTATTTGCTCCCTCCAATTCTGCACAATAAAATAATAAGTGAAGCATCCACTGAGGATAAAGCAGAGTCTTGAAGACAGTAGAATTTACTTATAAATATGAAAAAAAGGTGTCTTCTTTATGCCCCAGTTTTCTAACTCTAAAAGGAATGGTGGCAGCTACAGGAAATTCAGAGAGCCTTAGTCCCAAAAGGCTTGAGGGATAAAGGTCTACTAGAGATAGGGTAGCTCCCCAAGCAGGGGACTTGAAGTATAGAGCATTTCAGGCCTAAAAGAGACCTCCTGCTTCCCATCCCCCAGCCTCCCATCAGTTAATCTCCCTCGTACCCCCCAGGTGGAGGATCTCCTGGTCACATTGGAGAAGAGTGGTGCTGGTGTCCCTGCTGTCATCCTCAGGAGGCCAAATCAGTCCCAGCCTCTCCCACCATCTTCCCTGCAGCGATTTCTTCGAGCTCGAAACATCTCTGGCGTTGTTCTGGCTGACCACTCTGGTGCCTTCCATAACAAGTAAGAATCACTTGGCCCTGTACCCTCTTCATTCTTGAAGAGAGTCTATTCTGCAGTCTGGGAGGAAGGTCACTGCCCTCCGCTTTCCCACACTACCCCTCCAGAACCTCAGGTCCATCTGTATTCTTTGCTCAGTGGCCTTTTCACATCTGAACTGAAACCCTTATTTGTTTGACTGGATATTCATCTTAGAAACTCATCCTCACTCTTAGCCCTTTCCTGTCACAATCCTCTGTTACGGTTCCACTGCTCCCTACCTCTCCGGGGTCCTGAGTTCCTCAGGGCTGCCAGCAGAGGGCATCATCTCAAACACAAGCATGGGAAGGATGGTGGGGGCCCTTTGGCTAGAGGACAGAAAGCAGTCCTTCTCTGGAACTCACCCAGAGGTGCCAGAAACAGTATTCATACTCTGTGAAATGTACCATGTTCTTGCCATGTGGTAGGTGGCCATGGTTCAGTGTGAGGGTAAAAGTGCCTCCTATAGCTGATGGGGCTCCAGAGATACAAAGTAAGGCCCTGTTAGTCACCTCTTTCTTGGTCTGGGTTACCCTTAAACTGCTCCTAACTTGAGGCCTTGGATAACAGGGGATTTCTTACTCAGGCTGGATTGCCAAGCTTCCCTGGAGCCAAATGAGTTTTGGAGTGAAAATGCTTGAGCTCTATTTCTGACCCCAGCCAAGTAGCACCTTCTCATTGATTTAGGGGAGTGACAATCCTAGCACTTAGGGTCAGCTGTCTTCTCTAAAGCTATCCTTGTACCACTTTGGGGCAAGTGAGGATTCATCATTTGCACACATTTCGGATTTGGTTATGTAGCTGACTTGACTTTGTGTGGGACAGGGATTTACTGATGGTAAAGACTGTGGAGCCCAGCCTCTCTTTTAAGATCTGTCTCCTTGGGGCTCCATAAGGATCATCATGGTGATTTCATCAATGTATTCTTATATATCTATGAGCAGACCTGATCCTAAGACCTGCAAATCACCTCCTGCTCCCAGCCACCCTAAATATAAATGTTCATTGGAACAGTTATACAATTGTGATCTCATGATATATGGCAGAGTTCTCTGATAATCATCTTAGCCATCCCCCATATCTCCAGCCCAAATGATGTAGAAGAGTCTCTCCTTTGTTTAAAGATCTGAGCTCATTCAGCTTTTCTACCTTGTCTGTCAGGAAAGTCTTTAATTTTCACTAACCACCTCACCCTCACTCCTACCTCCCTGTTCTCCACACCTTCTGGAATATGGGATCCTGATTGTCTCTCACCCCTTTCTTCTGGATGCTGAAAATGAGATACTGAGTTCCTGCATAAGGAGCATTTGAGGGAGGAAAGGGGCAGAGCCCTGGCTAAATGTAGCCAAGGCTCATGCCGGCTTTCCTGGCAGATATTACCAGAGTATTTACGACACTGCTGAGAACATTAATATGAGCTATCCCGAATGGCTGAGCCCTGAAGAGGACCTGAACTTTGTAACAGACACTGCCAAGGTAGCACTGAGCCAGTCTGGGTGGGAGCCTGGGGCACACAGTGAAGATGCTAGCCTTTGAGGATAGGAGAGGTGGGCCATTCAGCCCCCTCCTCACCTACCACAGGCCCTGGCAGATGTGGCCACGGTGCTGGGACGTGCTCTGTATGAGCTTGCAGGAGGAACCAACTTCAGCGACACAGTTCAGGCTGATCCCCAAACGGTAAGCAGATGGGTCCTAGCTCCTTTCTGTTTACACAGCAAGCTGTCCCTATCCTCCCTTGCCCTAGTGTCCCAAACCTTGGAATTCCACATGACTGTTGATGCCGGTGAGAATGCCTGATGCCCCAGAGAGCTCTTGGGTGGGCCTCATCTGCGTCTTATGAGCCAGCCACTGTCTCCCAACTCCAGTCTATCTGGCCAGTCTTGTTCCTGCCCCATGACTGGGTCTCCACTGATAATTCTTTCCCTAGGCTCCCTTCAAGTCACAGGGTTTTCTCTCTTTACTGTTCCAATCCTAGGTCACCCGCCTGCTCTATGGGTTCCTGATTAAAGCCAACAACTCATGGTTCCAGTCTATCCTCAGGCAGGACCTAAGGTCCTACTTGGGTAAGCATCTGGTGTGGGAATGGGACCCTTAGCTAAGGAAAGGGATAGAGAAAAAGTCATTTTGGTTTAACCTGTATTATTTTTTTTCTTTTTCCTCTCTGTTTTTCTTACCTCCTGTTTTCCTTTCTTCTCATATTCGATGGATCTTTTTCCGTTGCCCTTCTTTCTGGCTGCTGCCAATCTTGGGCTTTTCCTGTTTCACCCACCATCCACCCACCAAATCTTCCCTTCCTTTTGGTCTGCAATCAGGTGACGGGCCTCTTCAACATTACATTGCTGTCTCTAGCCCCACCAACACCACTTATGTTGTACAGTATGCCTTGGCAAATTTGACTGGCACGGTGGTCAACCTCACCCGAGAGCAATGCCAGGATCCAAGTAAAGTCCCAAGTGAAAACAAGGATGTGAGTGGTGGTGGGTGTCGGAAGTGCCCTGGGGCCCCTTTCCCTTGGGAAAGTTGGAGGTTCTTCTAGACCTAGTTAGACCCAGGGGATTGGGATGGAGAGGTGGAGAGATGCAGTCCTCAGCAATTGGATGTTGAAAAGCCTGGGTGAAAGTGGACCATCTGAAGGGTAAAGGGACAGCAGCCAGTTAGCTCAATTGGTTAGAGCATGGCACTGATAGAGGGTAGAGGGAACGAGTGAGAAGAGCATCACCCTAGCCATGTGTTGTGGCCCATCTTCTGTGCAGCTGTATGAGTACTCATGGGTCCAGGGCCCTTTGAATTCCAATGAGACGGACCGACTCCCCCGGTGTGTGCGTTCTACTGCACGATTAGCCAGGGCCTTGTCTCCTGCCTTTGAACTGAGTCAGTGGAGCTCTACTGAATACTCTACATGGACTGAGAGCCGCTGGAAAGATATCCGTGCCCGGATATTTCTCATCGCCAGTAAAGAGCTTGAGGTGAGATGGGGCAGGAGGGGAGGTGGCAGGGATCTGTTTGACTTCTTTCTCTGCTTTCCTGTGTCATATAGCCTCTTCCATCTCCCATTTGCCCCACATCTATAGCAAAAGGCTACTGCAAATCTGTCCCTGGTCAGCCAGCATGTTCCCTTAGGAGGCTTTTCTTTTTTTTTTTTTTTTTTTTTTTTTTTTTTTTTTTTGAGATGGAGTTTCACTCTTGTTGCCCAAGCTGGAGTGCAATGGCACGATCTCGGCTCACTGCAACTTCCGTCCCCCAGGTTCAAGCGATTCTCCTGCCTCAGCCTCCCAAGTAGCTGGAATTACAGGCATGTGCCACCACACCCAGCTAATTTTTTTTTATTTTTAGTAGAGACGGGGTTTCACCATGTTGGTCAGGCTGGTCTTAAACTCCTGACCTCAGGTGATCCACCCACCTTGGCCTCCCAAAGTGCTGGGATTACAGGTGTGAGCCACTGCGCCCGGCCAGAAGGCCTTTCTTCACAGATAGTTTGAGTAGGTGTTCATTCTGGAGAGCCCCTGTGGATCCCAGAACTTCACAGCTTCAACTCCCATCTGGCATTCCCCATCTGGCACAGCTGGGATGAGTCAGTCTAATGTACTGAGTTCCTGTCACAAGTCAGTAATGTAAGTGTCGCAAGAGAACCAAAGCCCTGGGCCCTCCTTTCAAAATGCCTAAAATTTAAGTAATACAAGATGGAAGCAAGAACAGAGATACTTTACTTCTCTCTTCAAATGGGGAGACAAAGTCTATAGGCTGGAGAGATGTTGCCCTTGATTGTTCCATACTTGGTGCTTAGAGCCAGCATCAGAATTCCCGTGGCTCCAAACCCCAAACAATTATCCAAAAAACTGCACTGAGTTCTGAGAATGCCTTTCTCCTTTCCTGCCCTCCCTCCCGCTGCAGTTCATCACCCTGATAGTGGGCTTCGGCATCCTCATCTTCTCTCTCATCGTCACCTACTGCATCAATGCCAAAGCTGATGTCCTTTTCATTGCTCCCCGGGAGCCAGGAGCTGTGTCATACTGAGGAGGACCCCAGCTTTTCCTGCCAGCTCAGCAGTTCACTTCCTAGAGCATCTGTCCCACTGGGACACAACCACTAATTTGTCACTGGAACCTCCCTGGGCCTGTCTCAGACTGGGATTAACATAAAAGAGTGGAACTTTCCAAAAGAGACAGGGAGAGATAAATAAGTTGCCTCCCTTCCTCGGCTCCCCTTTCCCATCACCCCTTCCCCATTTCCTCCTCCTTCTCTATTCATGCCAGATTTTGGGATTACAAATAGAAGCTTCTTGCTCCTGTTTAACTCCCTAGTTACCCCCACCTAATTTGCCCTTCAGGATCCTTCTACTTTTTCCATCTGGCCCTGTACCTCTCTGCTCCTCACCCCCACCCCTGTACCCAGCCACCTTCCTGACTGGGAAGGACAAAAGGTTGAATGTCAGGGTCAAACTACATTGAACCCCTGAGGACAGGGACATCTCTGGGCTGAGCCTACTGTCTCCTTCCCATTGTCCTTTCTCCAGGCCCTCAGATGGCACATTAGGGTGGGCGTGCTGCGGGTGGGTATCCTACCTCCAGCCCACAGTGCTCAGTTGTACTTTTTATTAAGCTGTAATATCTATTTTTGTTTTTGTCTTTTTCCTTTATTCTTTTTGTAAATATATATATAATGAGTTTCATTAAAATAGATTATCCCACACGACTTGTACTGCTAGTTATTCTTCCCAGGCCACCTTGTTCAGCCAGCCTGGACTGGAAGTCATGAGGTTATCTTTTATGCTATCGTCTTGGGCTCCAGAGGACCCAAGGCGTAAGGCTCTATCAAAAACAGTTGAAGTCCTTTCAAATTGCAGAGCCCTGGTTCTCCTCTTGTAAGAACAATGTTAACATAGTTTCTTCTCACTTTGTAATCAACAGGCATTTCTTTTTTTTTTTTTTTTTTTTTTTTTTGAGATGGAGTCTCGCTCTGTTACGCAGGCTGGAGTGCAGTGGCGTGATCTCGGCTCACTGCAAGCTTCGCCTCCCGGGTTCACGCCATTCTGCCTCAGCCTCCCAAGTAGCTGGGACTACAGGCGCCCGCCACCACGCCCAGCTAATTTTTTTTGTATTTTTAGTAGAGATGGGGTTTCACAGTGTTAGCCAGGATGGTCGCGACCTCCTGACCTCGTGATCCACCCGCCTCGGCCTCCCAAAGTGCTAGGATTACAGGCGTGAGCTACCGCGCCCGGCCATGAACAGGCATTTCTTTATTCACTCTGAGACACTGGCTGGGGTACAGAGATGAAGAGAATATAACCCTAACCCTTGAGTAGCTCACAGTTGGGATGAGAGGAGAGACAGACATTCTCACAACTACACGTAGTCCAGTGTAGTAAAAGGAATAATCGCAGTATATCCCAAGTGCTCTGGTAGCTCATAGAGAAATTCAGGACCATGTCAGGGGTGACATTCAAGCGATGATTTAAAGGGTTCACCAGGTGTGGAAGCACAGAATCAAGAAAACGCATGAGTCACGTTTGGGAGATGGTAAGTAAGTTCAGTGTGTCTGAGCCATAAGGATCAGCAGGAAGCAAGGCTGGGCTAAATCCCAAAGTTCTTGGCTGGCGTACTAAGGAGTTTGGGTTTCTGTTAATAGTGGGCCTTTTGTAGGCCAAAACAAGTTTGGACTGTTTTAGAAAAAGAACCTTACCTCTGTAGAGATCCTCAAATTCCCTGGGTCTTCACGGAGGCAAAATTCTGGAGTATAGCAGCACTGCTAAATGATCGTGAGCAGTGGCTGAGTCAGCCAAGGGAGAAAGAGAACCTCCAGGAGCAGAGGCCTAAACCCAGCCTTCACTCCACTGCTGGCCAGGAGGCTGCCTCTGACATGTGCCTGAATACCAGCAGCAATGGAAAGGGACTGGCTGGCAGTATTCACAGGGTCTCAAGCACTCCTCTTAGTTCCATGATTGGACTACTTACCTTTTCAAATCCTGCTGAGAATAGGTGATTTTTCTCCAGGTTTCTCTCCAAGTTCCCCTGGGGGGAAGGGAGACATGTTTGGAGTTCTGAGAGATGAAATATACCCTGCTACTTCTCCCCCACCCCAACCCTCCCAGTTTGAGCTGGAGAGGCTGTGTGATGCTGGCGGGAGTCGAGCACAGCTGCCACCATCGACTGGGCCGGGCTCCACACCTCCCTTGGCCAAAAGGTCTCCCGGCGGACAGAGCAGTAAACTCCCTCATCCTGCTGGCAGCTTCAGGAAGTAGAGAAGTGGCTGGGTACCAATGAGGGGGCTGAACAGGGAAACAGGTTGGAAGGAATCATGATCAAGGGGTAAGAAGTTACAAGATGTAGGTCTGTCACTACTTCAATCTCCTCTGCCTAGGGAAGCATCCTGAACACAAGCTTGTCTGCTGCCTTCCATGCTCCCTTACCTTCCACCTCCTAAAAAACCAGTTTAGCTTTTTCCATGGCTCATGGAGAGGCCAGGCCCCATAGAAGGAGCACAGCCATCCAGATGACCCACTGGGCTCTCACACACCCTCCCTTTCTGAGACCATGGTTCTGACTTCTTAACAGGTATCTCCTATGCCCTGAAGACTTACCAGATATCTCCTATGCCCTGTGTGACTAGCTGGAAGCATCTAATGGGCCATGTACTTCTCAGTTCCTTAGCCTCCACCTCTCCCTTGATCTAGGCCTTGCCTACCCATGCCTTCTGAAATGTTTCATTTTCCAGCCCCTTCCTTTCCCCGAGGGCTTTCCTCCCTACCTACTCCTGCCTGTTGCTAGCTGACACTGTACCTTCTCTTCCTCCCAACCCATGCCAATAATTGAATAACTGACCACTCCTGCCCCAAGACCCAGCCTGCCTCTGCCTATTGTGATATTTCGTCCCTCAAGATGAAGGCTTTCCTACTCACTGGTGTTTCTTGCCCAGCTTATTTGAGTAAAGGGGTTTTCTACTTTTTTCTTTTTCACCTCTGGGCCACTGCTCTCAAAGGTACATCCTAGGATGAGATACTGTTTACCCAGAGTACTCTGTGTCACCATTATTCAGTAGGACTTTTGTTTCTTCAAGGGACCTTACAAATCATTTTCATAATCTAACTCATTTGATTGAAGAGAGAAACAGCCCAGAGGAGTGATGTGGCTTGCCCAAGGTCACACAGCAAATTAGAGACAAAACTAGGATTAGAACCTTCTGTACATCTGCACGGGCAGCCACAGCAGTAATAAGCATTTATTGAGCATGGCTCTGGGCAGGGCATTCTGCCCAGCATGGACTAAGGGGAAGAGATAGAGCATCTTCCCTTGGAGATTTGGGACCCAGAGTCTAGACGGCAGGACAAGACATAAGATAACAGGCAAGGCAGCATAGGCCTCATGCAAAATCAGTGCTATAAACAAGTTCTACAGAGAAGTTCAGAGGATGAAGGGTTTGCTTCAGCCAGGCGAGGCCAGTATGGAGGAATGTCGTGGGAAAAGCTAAGGACCAGGATTCTGCCACTAATGCTCTTTGTGACCTTGGAAAGGGCATTTCCTCCCTCTGTAAAATGTCGTTAGACAAGGGACTGCTCTCAGGTCCCCCCTGGCTCTGTCAGTCTTGTTCTTTGAAGAGAGAGCGGAGTTGAAGCCTCTTCCTTCTCCCTTCATCTGAAAACTCAGAGCAGGGAACGTTTGAGAGGTTGATCAATTCCTGAACTCTCAAAGGTAGCCAGAGAATCAACTCTAGGGAGGAAAGCCCGAGGGGCAGTATTGCCCTATAACCCAGGGACAGCAGGAATATGGGGAAACTGTGGCATAACACTACAGAAAAGACCCTGTCACCCAGCATCCCGTTCCCAAAAATGTATGGCAGGAATTGAAGTTAAACTGGGGAAGCCGGGACCCCTGGAAGGTTGGGGTCCCAATGGGCCTTAGATTGGATTTTTCTTCCTTCCTGAATTCAAACTCCAAAGCTACAGGAGCTCTCCCACTCCTATTGTGGAAAAGGGCAGCTGTTGCCCCTGTCCCCAATTAGGGGAAACTTGGAGCAGGAGTGGAGGGGTCATCTCAGGAGGCCTAAGGAGAAGTCATTAGCCTGAGATGATGCAATTGTGAGTAAATGTTACAGCCACTGGCTCAGGCTAGTTGGATGCTCAGGGGCTGGGGGCTAGGACCCCTAGAGTCCCCACTGTCCCCCAACTCACAACTGAGAAGGAGTTAGATAAACTAAGGGAAGAAAGAAAAAAAATGAAATGAGAGGGTATCCAGAAAAGGATAAGCTAGTGAAAGGAAACTAAGGAAGTAGGGGGTTACTGGAAGGGCTGAAGGTGGAAAGGGAGGCTGAAAGCTGTGCGGAGAGGGATCCGAGCCCGAGGGGAGAAAGGCCAGGCAGGCGTGGCCAGGAGGGGAGTAAGCCCAGAGCTGGTGGTGACAGATGGGTGGACACAAAGAAGAGAGCTTCAGGGAAGACAGATGGATGGGGGAGGGAAGAGAAGAGGTTGGGGGGGTTAGGGGGGAGCCCAGTGGTTGGAGGCCATAATGAGATTGGAGATGGGCTATAAGCTGAGGAGAGGTGAGTGGAGAGGAAAGAAGAAAGGGGAGGCCGCCTTAGGAGACAAAGGCAATACAGCCCAGAGGGCCGGGACGAGAGGGCTCAGTTGGGTGCTGAGAAGGGGGGCTTCCAGCCGGGCTGGCAGCAGAGAGAGTGACAGATTGTGTAGTGAGCCAGAGTGGAGACCCGCTGTCACCTTCCAGAGGCACAGAGAGGTGGAGACAGAGAGACAGACTGACAGAGACCATGTGGAAAAACACAAGGAGAGAAGCTAAGACAGAAGACATCCAAGACAGGCTGTCCCTTCCCAGAAACAACGGCTTCTGCCCAGGAGGAGCGAGCTCTGCCTGTCTTGCTCCTGTGACCCAAAACACTGCCACTGTTACAAAATAACACCCTAGCCATAGGCCACTCCCGGGAAGGGTCAGGCAGTGTGGCACAGCGAGGGTTAATGTCGTCTGCTCTCCCTGCCAGCCGCCTGCCTGGTTGGGTCCCCAGGGCTCCCCACATATGTCACCCCCTCTCCTGCCAAACCCACTGCTTCCCAGCTCCTCCAGGCCCTCCCCCGCCCTCAAGGACCAGGCCCAGGCCCCTGTGTCTTCCCTACACACCAACCTCCCTCCCCTCCCCCAACAATCTACCTCTCAGGCTATGGGGAAAGATTTGCGAATCATGATCTGAAAAAGTGAATGCCTATAAAATGTAAAATAGCAGGAACACTCATTCTATTATATCAGGTTTTGCTTGATTATCGGATTATAGCAAATAAAAGCCAGTGGAGATTTTTAAACAACAAAAAGAAAGTAAAATAACAACAAACTATAAAGCCATAATCATCCTCCTTATCCCCAGGCCCTGGTCTTCCTGTCCTCCTTGCAGCAAAGACCCACACACAACTCCAAGCGTTCTCCCTTCCCCTGGGGCCAGAGGCCAGACAACCTGGGTTGGCCTCAGAACTCTCCCCAGCCTCCATAATCATAATGCCTCAGATATATGTGTGTATGAAACTTCTTGCCACTTTTAAATCACCATAGGAGGTTGGGATGAGCACTTTATACAGTTCACCTAGCACTTTCCCATGCATTATTTCACCTGGGTGTCACTACTCTGACAAAATAAAACTCAGTCAAGGTTAAGTGACTTATCCAAGGTCACCAGAACTTAGACCCAAGTGTAACTGCCCCCAAATTTAGTAGATGTAGTTCTTCCCACCATTTCATGCGTTTATGTCCTCTTTATCACAATTGTGTTATTTTTTAGCTACTCCCCTAAGAAGCAAAAGCTGAAATCCTAAGTGAAAACTGGGGCAGGACGCCCCAGAGTCCAGGATCCTGGGATGCCAGATGCAGAGGAGGAGGAGCAGCCCCCAGAGCACTCTTTCACCCTCCTCTCCCATAGAACCTTAGCTTGCACTGGGACGGGTTCAGGCGGGGTGCTTGGAGGTTGCAGAGCTTAAGTATCTGAGCAAAATGGCCTGAAAGGAGGGAGCCCTGCAAGGGGTTTGGCTTCTTCCTGCATTCTCTATGCCATCCTCAAGGTCCCTTTCTGCTTCGGGGTTCTCTCTAGATTCTGCTTCTGTTTTCCTCAATGTCTTACTTTTTGGGATCTGGCCTCCCTGTTTCAGTAATAGTCCCTCATCTCCATCGTTCAGTTTATCACCTTTCCCCACCTTGTTCTCTTTGTCTCTGGTATTTTTTGTTTCCTCACAACTGTCTGCTCTCTGCTTACCCCATGCCTATGTGGCCCCACCCTGCCTTGGGGCCTCCCTCAGGACTCTGTCTCATGGTGTCAGTATTTCCCTGTCGCTGAATAGCTGTTTCCTCCACATCTGTATTCATCCAAGTCTGTGTCTCCCTAGCAGCCTCCTTTTTTTTTTTTTTTTTTTTTGACGGAGTCTTGCTTTTGTCACCCAGGCTGGAGTGCAATGGCACAATTTCGGCTCACTGCAACCTCTGCCTCCCGGGTTCAAGCGATTCTCCTGCCTCAGCCTCTCAAGTAGCTGGGATTACAGGTGCCCACCACCACGCCCAGCTAATTTTTGTATTTTCAGTAGAGACAGGGTTTCACCATGTTGGTCAGGCTGGTCTCGAACTTCTGACCTTAGGTGATCCACCCGCCTTGGCCTCCCAAAGTGCTGAGATTACAGGCGTGAGCCACTGTGCCCAGCCGCAGCATCCTCTTTTAAAGCCTCTCCCCAAGTCTCTATCTCTCCCATAGCTTGGGTCTCCAAGTCTTCCACAAAGCCTTGGCAACCTGGCAATTCTGTTTCCATTCTTTTTTTTTTTTTTTTTTTTTAAATCTTTTTACCTCCTTTGTGTCTCGATTTCCCCATGAAACTGTGTCTTCCCATTTCCCTATGTCTTGCCCATGTCTGTTACCCAGTGACTCTGGTTTCTCATTTTTTTCTCTCCCTGAGTCTCGGTATCTTCCTGTGTCTTTCTCGTCGTTTCCCTCCACTTCCCCTGTCTCTGTGCATCTCCTCTTCTTTCTGTATCTCTCATCTCCCCCATGGCACTCTCTCCTGAGTCTCTTGGTCTCCCAATTTCTTGGATGGGGTGGAGAGCAGGAGAGTGGAGGAGGTAGAATTGTTGTTGCTGGGGGCTCATTAGGTGGAGATTGGTTTTTAATCAGCACCATGGCAATGATGATGCAAGAACTGAGATGCCACCTGATCCCCTGCCCTCCAGCCCCCCTCCTCAAGCCTCCTTTCCCCTCCAGCTCAGCCCATCTGCTGGCGCCTGGGCACCTGTCTGGGCCTGCCCAGGTGGGAGTTGGCACCTCCCAAACTCAGGGGTGGGGGCAGGTGGGGGAGCTTGGGGAGGAATTATGGGACTCCCTTTAGGGAATGCTTCACCCTGGAGAAAGCCCAGAAAAGGTTGACCAGCAACAGGGAAATGGCAAGTCCCTGCAGCCTGAAGGTGAGATGTGCTCCTACTAAGCTGTAGGCCCGCTACACATATTATCTCCCTTAATTTCCATGGCAACCTAAGAAGCAGCTATAATCAACCCCATTTTACAGGAAAAGAGGTCCAGGCTCAAAACGTTATTTGTCCAAGGTCACACAGCTGACAGAGCCTTTTTCACTGTACCACACTACCTCTGGAGTCCTCTCCAGCCATGGTTCTTTTGAATACTCTCAAAGGTTCAGAGAAGACATCCAACAGCTGAGTGGGGAGAGAACTTAAGATACTGAAACCCTCTGTGCACTGTCTCTCTATGCACTCTGGTCCCTGTGCTGCCCCTCCTCAATCTTGCCACTCAGCAACACACACATACACACACACACTCACACTTACATTCACATTCACACACGCTTGCATATACATGCTGGAGGCTGCTGAACTATTGATGGGAACTTAATCAGTGCCCATTTGCATATAATTTTGTATCTGGTTTTCTTATTGCTGATTTGATGCCCTCAAAACACACTCAGAGCCTACCTAGGCTGCCCTGCCCTCCTCTCCCAGTGTCCTTCCAGTCCTGGTTCTTCCTGTCTTGGCAATCCTCCACTCCTCTCCTTTTAGCCCTTACCTCTTTCTTCCTAAGAGCCCTCTAATTCCCAGTGGGTCAGGTTGGGCTGGCCAGCCTAGAAAAACTCCCTGTGGGGTCTGTGTCCCAAATTTGATCCTGCTCCTCCCCTTGGTGATGGGTTAGGTAGGAAGATAGGGGGTAGGGTAAGAGGGTATGGGAGTGATTGAGTCCCAGGGTGATGAGGGTAGGGGCCTGAACAGTTGCTACAGGCAGCCTGGCAAGTAGTGGGTACCAGCTTTATGAAGGATAAGAGCTTGAGGGCCAGGATCCTAGGGTCCTCTTCTGCATTTTAGTGCTGTCTGCTTGCTCTTTTCTCGGTTTCCCTGTTAGTACCTTGAAGAGTCTTCCTCTCAGGAAAAAAGAGACACCAGGAAGGGGCTGTCCAAGTCACGCTGGGACTCAGAATGGGGCCATGGCACTTAACCACAGCTTGCTGGGAGCCTCTGCCCTGCTGCCTCTGGTGTGGAAGACTGAGGGGGTTCATCTGTGGTCCTGCCCTGGCTCTCGCCCCAGCCCCACCCCTTCCCTAGTTCTCCATTTCTTGCTTATGAAATATGCATGGAGAACAGATGTCCCTGCTCCCCCACTCCCCGCCCCCTCCAGGGCCAGCCCCCGCCCCCAGCTCCCGGGGGGTTCCCAGATCCCTCTGCCAATGGCTGCCTGGCCTGGCTGTTTAATATTGATGAGGTGGGGGTGGGCCTGGGCCAGCCAATGGAGAGCTGGGGGTGTGTGTGTGTATCTCCATATATATACATAGGGCTGGGCCAGCTCAGGTGTGTATGTGTCTGAGGGTGTGTGTGTGAGTGTGGCTGGCCCCATTACCTGGCCAAGCCCACCACTTCCACCTGGGCCCTACACCCCCACAATGTGTACCCCTCTTATCTGCCCTGGAGCCTGTACAGCCATGCCACGCTGCCCCTGAGAGTCTAGAAAGCTGGTCACTAACTTTGCAGACGGATGAACCCTGAGCACCCAGAGGAGACTGGGGCTGTCAACGCTGCCCCTTGTCCTGCCGGCTTGGATCCCCTGACAGGGTCCTTCTAGGTAAAGGGGAAAACCGTGGGCGGGGAGGGATGGGCGTGTCCCTCCCTTTCTCTGGCTCAAGCCCCTTCCTAGAGCCTCGCTCTAGTTCTCTCCCTTGTGCGCTGTGTCTCTCCCTGTTTCCGCATGTCCCTCTTCTCCACTCCTCCCCTTCGACTCTTTGTGCCTATCTATCCTCAGTCGGGTTAGGGCTGGCAGAAGTGGGGTGGGAAGTCCTGTCCTGCAGGCTTGGAATTGCTGCTCCCCTGATCCTTGGACCCTGGAACTTTGAGACCAGAAGTGGATTTGGGGGTGAGGACTTGATGGGTAAATAGAAGCTGCTGCCGGGACTGGAACTGGGGAGGACAGTGGGGCCAGGTGGAGATGAGACTGGGACCAGATGGGGAGCACAGAGAGGGGAAGGAAGGTCATGGCAAAGTGATGAGGGATGAAGGAACACAGGGACCGGGCAGAGAAAATTAGCCTGTGATAGATGTGATAAATGTGTTGGGAACCCTGCAGCTGAACTCCTGCTCCCAACCCCAGCATGGGGATGGGCAGTTGGGGGCACTAAACATGTACTGGGAGGTGCTGACTTTGGGGCCTCCCACACTATTGCCATCCCCCCATAGTTCACTTGAACCCCAGAATATGGAATGTGTTCTCAATTTCAGCACTAACCACTTTCTGTTTCCTGTTACGATTGTGTGTGTACTTGTCATCAGATGTGGATGACTTTGCATCCCTCCAGAGCTTCATAGCTGTTTGTTGGCTTGACTTGAACCTATCTTCTGTGTGGTGGGGTGGGGCAAGGCTTGGGAGGATCCTAACCGCTGTGAGAGTGTCTATCAGGCAGGAAAGCCAGGGCTGGGGAGGAAGGGGAGATAGTGACGGTGCAGGCACCTTGGTGCTCCTGTTTCTAATCACTCTTAGTTGAGCTGATGGTGAGTGGCCCACTGTTGCCCTTTAACACTACACACAAGCAAAGCCCTTTCCCCAGCTTTTCCCAGGCCATGTTTGTGCTGCCTTGCCCTGATCTCCTCTGGTTCTAGGACAAGCAAACCTTAGCTGAGTCCCATAAGGGTAGCCCCAAAAATCTGTCTGTGTCCTCCTCTGCAGGCCATGTCTGAACCTTCCTTGGGCTATGGGAGAGTATGGGGGTAGAAGGTTGATTATGTTCCCTTTCCCCAGTCTTCCTTGCCGAGCCTCCAGAAGGGCCAGGGAATGGCAAGGGCTGAAAATTTCGAGGACAGAGGTGGAGGAAGGGGCTAGTTGTGCGTAGTGGGGTGGTGGTGAGAAGAGATATCTTCCCCCGGTTTTAGTGGACAGGATCTGATATCTACAATGGTTCTGCTGGGGAGGTTTGGGGAACTAAGAGGGGAGCTGTGCAGAGCTGGGGCAGCTGTGCAGAGCTCCATATGTCCTAGTCTACTCTACAATGGGCAATCTGTGTGTTTATCCACTCCTCCACCCCAGGCAGCAAGGGCGGAGAGGGGCCCTGACAGGGAGGGGACCACAGGGCCAAGGCTTGTATTCTTCCCTCACAACTGGGAAGCATCTAGAGTCATAGCTTAACTTCTCTTGGAGCTGTGGCTGCAGTCTTGCTCAGATTTTTTCCTCCTTTTATTTATTCATTTAGGTAAAAAACAACATAAAATTTATAATCTTAACCATTTTTAAGTGTACAATTCAGTAGTGTTCAGTATATTCATATTGTTGTGAAACAGATCTCTAGCACTTTTTCATCCTGCAAATGTATAATTCTATACCCACTAAACAACAACTCCCCTTTACCCCGTCCCTCCAGCCCCTGGCAACCGCCATTCTACTTTCCGTTTCTATGAATTAGACTACTTAAGTGGAGCTATACAGAATTTGTGTTGTTACGGGTTTATTTCACTTATCATCATATCCTCAAGGTTCATTCATGCTGTAGCATGTGACAGAACTTCCTTTTTAGGGCTGAATAATATTCCACTGTATGTATATACTACATTTTGTTTATCTGTTGTCTATTGATGGACATTTGGGTTGCTTCTACCTCTTGGCTATTATGAATAGTGCTGCTATGAACATGAGTGTACAAATATCTCTTTGACACCCTACTTTGTTTGTATATATACCCAAAGGTAGGATTCCTGGAGCATATGGTAGGTCTATTTTTTATTTTTTGAGGAACATTTATACTGTTTTCCATAGTGGTTGCATCATTTTGCAATCCCAACAAGGCATAAATGGGTTCCAATTTCTCCACATCCTCACTAAGACTTATTTTTCATTTGTTTGGTTTTTGTTTTTATAGTAGCCATCCTAATGGGTATGAAGTGATATTTCATAGTGGGTTTGATTTGCATTTTAATGATTAGTGATGTTGAACATTTTTTCATATGCTTGTTGGCCATTTGTATAACATCTTTGGAGAAATGTGTATTCTAGTCCTTTGCCCATTTTTTTCTTAAAAAATGTTTATATAAATTTATGGGGTACAAGTGCAATTTTGTTACACGCATAGATTGCATAATGGTCAAGTCAGGGCTCTTAGGATGTCCATCGCCTGAATAACATACATGGTACCCATTCTGTAATTTCTCATTTCACCCCCCTCCCAATCCCTCCTTTGCCCATTTTTAAATTGGGTTATTTGATTTTTTGTTGTTGTTGAGTTGTAGGATTTATTTATATGTTCTGGATATTAACCCCTTATCAGATATATAATTTGCAAATATTTTCTCTCATTCCATAGATTGCCTTTTCACTGTTGATTATGTTCGTCAATAAATTAAAGTCTGATGTGGTCCCGTTTTTTCTATTTTTGCTTTTTGTTGCCTGTGCTTTTGGTGTCATATCCAAGAAATCACTGCTGAGTCCAACGTCATGAAGGTCTCTCCCTGTGTTTTCTTCTAGGAGTTTTATGGTTTTAGGTCTTCAATCCTCTTGCTCAGTTTTAATCTGCCTGGTGTATCCTCCTCATCACTTCTTTCCTTTCCTGTTACTCGTTTTCTCTTCCCTTCTTACTACCTGTCCTCCTCCTCTTCCTTTCACCCTGTCCACCTGCCTCTCTGTCTCTCCGCCTCTCCCCACCCCGAACCCCACCCGTTTCTGCTGTTCTTCCCTCACACTCACAGTTCCCTACCCCTCGCAGCCCATCTCAAACCTGCTTTCCTTCCTCTGAGCTGAGCACTCCCTCCTCCCTCCGCTGCTATCACTTCTCTCTTCTCTTTTTCAGGCTTCAGACTGGAACCCTGACCATGGAACCCTGAAGTGGCAGTGACTTCTAAAGCTCGGTGGCAGACCCCACGACCCCAGGCCCTTCCTCCCCCTCCCACCACCAGCTTTCAAGCTCCCAGAGGGAGGGGTGGGGAGGGGATCCTGATCTCACAGAGCAGGGGGCTTCCATCATGATGCTAAACTCAGACACCATGGAGCTGGACCTGCCGCCCACACACTCAGAGACTGAGTCGGGCTTCAGTGACTGTGGGGGCGGGGCGGGCCCTGATGGTGCCGGGCCTGGGGGCCCGGGAGGGGGCCAGGCCCGAGGCCCAGAGCCGGGAGAGCCTGGCCGGAAAGACCTGCAGCATCTGAGCCGCGAGGAGCGCCGGCGCCGGCGCCGCGCCACAGCCAAGTACCGCACGGCCCACGCCACGCGAGAGCGCATCCGCGTGGAAGCCTTCAACCTGGCCTTCGCCGAGCTGCGCAAGCTGCTGCCCACGCTGCCCCCCGACAAGAAGCTCTCCAAGATTGAGATCCTGCGCCTGGCCATCTGCTATATCTCCTACCTGAACCACGTGCTGGACGTCTGAACTCGGCCTGTCTCCCACCTCCCGGGCCTCTCTGGGGCCCCTTTCCACCGCTCACTGCTTAGAAAGGCCGCATCCTCCTCCCCGAGCCCTTATACCTTGGCATGGAGTCCCAAAGGCCCTGGGCCCAGGCATGGAGCCCACCGGCTGGTCATGAGGGCATCTTTCTTTCACTGACCCAGGCACCTCGAGGGCTATTCTCCTGGGTTCCTTCCGGGGTTTATTGCTGAGGCCCAGCTGTGCAGAATTGTTTGCTAGTGTGGTTGGTATGGAATCCTTGCTGGCTTTAGTAAGCCAGCCGCACTTGGAGTCTGCCCCCAAGCTCTCTCACGGAATGCTGCCTCTTCCACCCCTATGTCCAAATTTTCAGCGACCACAGACCCCAGCTGTATCCTATCTGTTCTAGCTTCTCCTGCCCATGGTGGGGATGGGCTGTCAGAACTGCAAGGGAGGAAGGCTGGGGTTAGAGTGGGGAGTGGGCTTCTTCCTCTAAGATCTCAGTCTCTCAGTGCTTGGCAGAGGGATGGGGCCCTGGGGAGGCAGGAGTTGGTGCCCTGACTCCTGTGAGGGGAATCTCAGTAGCTGGCAATTATGAAAAAACTCTTCCTGTTTCTGTCCATCTTGTTCCTGTGGCTGAGCACATACAGACCTCAGATCTTACTTGGTAGTGAGTGCCTTGCCCTCTTTGAGCTATTTGGCCACTTCCCTGTCCCTCTGACTCCCACTGTCCCAATTTTCTCCCTCCCTGTGTGTCACTAGAGAGAGAAAAAAAAAAAAACCTAGATCCCGGATTAGGGGATGACATCCCAAACAGCCCGGAGTATTTGCAGAAGGCTCAGGCAACAAGTAGGCCACATCTCACTTCTGCTTCCTCATCTCAGCCCACCCTGAAAATGTGCAGCACCCTCACTGGTTCCTCCCCCTGACGCAAGGAGGATGCCCAGTTGTTGCCCTCTGGGAATGCTCAGTTCTCCTGGCCCTAGGACCTACTTATTACATTTTTTTTCTCTTTCCTTGAGCTGCCTTTGGCAAGGGAAGAGACCCCCAACTCTGCGCCCGTACTCCATGTTGCTGATCCCCACCTGCACACCATAGCCCAGGGTCAGCAGCAGAATGAAGGGCCTTAGAACCTGCATAGAAGAAATGAACTCACTGCATTTCTGTGCTCCCTCCTCCCTGGCACCAAACTCCTAGCTCTACACGTATATTTATTTATTTATGTATTTATTTATTCATCTATTTATTTACTTATTTATTTATTTATAAATATTGCTATTTATTGCCGAGTTGTGCACTTTGGGGTAGAGTGAGGGGCTCCCAGCAGCTCTAGCCGGGTCTCTCTTGCTTCCTCCCTGCTTACTCCTTTCCTTTTCTTGCTCCTTCTTCAACACCTGGTGTGTGTGAGCATGCCCTTTGCTCGCCACACCATATCCTTTCCCCAGATCCACCTGTCCTGACACTCTAGTCCTCCAGGATAGTGCTCTCCTCTCCCAGCTCCGGGGCTCCTGGGTGTCCTTCCTCAACTCCCTCCACCCCTAGACAATCCCACCCTGTCCCATCTGCCTCTTTTCTCTCCCCAGCCTGCCCTGTGACTCTTGCCTCTTCCTGATACTCCCAAGAGCAGGCCCCAGGGGTCTATGTCATATATCTCTGTGTGATTCCTTCTGGTTGCATTCCCAATTTCATACAAAAAGAAAAATAAAAGTGACCTCGTTCTAGCACCAGGTATGGTTGTGGTTCATTCAATTGGGTTAGGAAGCTGGCCTGCAGGTTATGGTAGGGTGGGCATTGAGGGTCCTAGGCTTCGTAGGCTCTTCTGATGGGGTCAGGAGAGCTCAGTTTGGGGAAAAAATGAAGACAGAGAGAAGGGGCCACAGGGAAAAGAGGTACAGGGCATGGGACAACATACAGGTCCAAGATCTCCCCACCAAAATCTGGGTGCCAGATACTCCCTTCTTGGCACTCATTTAGTGACACTATCTGACTTCTCTGATGTTGTGCTTCTGCTCCTGCTCTCTATGGCCTGAGAAGGAGGTGAATATTCCAGTGAAACCCAAGTTAAACATGTGTCTGTGGATCCGTGCTGCTGGGAAAAGCTATGGTATGAAACTGAGACATTGCCTTCCCCTTTATTGTCTCTACGCTGGGTCAAAATTCCCTGCAATCTCAGTTCTTGGCATATTTTGTGTTCTCCAGCCTTAGGATACTGGGGAAAACAGATGGCAGGCCTGGGACTCAGAGAAGAATATGGACAGGGATAAAAAAAAAAAAAAGAGTGCTGAAGGGACCCTCAAATGAATTTATAGATGGGGACACTAAAGCTCAGAGAAGGGCAGGGTCTTACCCAAGGCCACACAGCTAATTGGGGGCACAACTCAGGCCCAAATCCAGTTTCTTTCTACCATATGCTGCCAACACCCCTCTGCCTCCCTAAAATGACCCAGCCTGACAGCCCTCTTTTGGACCCCATATTTTCATAGGTGAATTGATAAACTAGAGACGATTTATGTGGTGAAGAAACCAAAAGGTCTGGAGACCACTTTATAGAAGGAATAGTTGAAAAACTGAGGATATGTGTTTTGATAAGAGTAGACATGGGGGTAATATGACACCCATCTTTAAATATTGAAAGAAGAATCAAAAATGGATATTCTGTGGGGCCCCAGCAGGCAGAACAAAACCAGTGAGTAGAAGTTAGAGGAAAGCAGATTTTAACTGGAAGAAAAATTTTGCAACACCTGGAGCTGTCCAGCAATGGCACTGACTGCCTCAAGAGGAGAACTCCAAATAGAGAAGGTGGAGAATCAACCACACGCAGAGAAATCATAGAGCACATTGCTGCCTCAGATGGAACACTGGCTAGGTTCATTAGAAGATCCTCTCCAAACTTAAGGTCATATGAGAAGGCTGAAGGCAAACAGCGGAGGGAAATGCAAAGACAACTTTCAGTCCCTGAAGGTTTTCTTTTTTCTTTTTATCTTTTTGAGACAGAGTCTTGCTCTGTTGTTGCCCAGGCAGGAGTGCAGTGGCGGGATCTTGGCCCACTGCAACCTCCACCTCCCGATTCAAGCCATTCTCGTGGCTCAGCCTTCTGAGTAGCTGGGACTACAGGCACCCACTGTCATAACCAGCTAATTTTTGTGTTTTTAGTAGAGATGGGGTTTCGCCATGTTGGTCAGGCGGGTCTCAAACTCCTGGCCTGAAGTGATCCTGCTGCCTTGGCCTCCTAAAATTCTGGGATTACAGGCATGAGCCACCGTGCCTGGCTATGGGTTTTCATCTTTGACAAACAAAGAATGACATAAGCAGCACGAGGGGCTTGAGTTAGACTTACGGAGGAGCTTCCATACAGGAGGACTTGACATCTTCCCCTTCCCATGTGAGTTAAATGACATGTGCTCTGCCCAGAGCCTGGCAAAAGAGGGGGCTGAACTGAGATCAGGGAGAACTTCAGGACTCCAAAGGGCCAGAGATGGACGGGAACACAGAAATCACTGAATCCAACAACTTTATTTCAAAGGCAGGTGAACTACTGTCCAGACAGGTGACGTGACTCACCCATGATGATGGCCTGGGATTAGAAGCCAAGTCTTCCATTCCTGGTCCTGAGAGCTTTGTGCTTCTCTGTGCTCAGCAGCCACAGTCCTCTGGGCTCCCTGCCTCCCTCTCTTGTCTCTTTGCCTGGGCTGCAGAGCAGAAGGGGTTAGGGGGCCCCTCCCCTCAGGGATCCCTGAGGGCCTGGGGGTGGTGAGAGGGGGAAGCTGCAGCTGTTCTACTGCTAGCTCCGAATTTCTTCAGATAATCAATTGGCCTCGCTGCCGCTGTCTCTCTTCTTGCTCTTCTCCTCTGGGCAGGACAGGAGAAGGAGGTGGAGAGTGGGAGGAGGAGGGAGCAGGGGTCCAGGCACTGGGGGAGGAGGGAGAGGGCAGGGAGATGGAAGTCGCTGGGCTGAGGAGAAAGTGAAAGCTTTGGGGCTAGCAAATAAGGAGGATGGAGAAAAGGGATTGTTAGAAGAGGATCTGCTCTGCATCCCTCATTCCACATCCCTCTAAACCCAACTAGTGGGAGGTAGGGTGGGGGAGGGGCAGTTTGGAGGACCCCAGAATGGGACTGTTGCACTTCACCCCTGCTTTTCTCCTCCCTTGCCAAGTATCCCATGCATGGCCATAGCTCCCCCAGCTGTCCCTGCCCTCTTCCAGCCCTAGTGACCACGGGTGCCTGACCCTCCAGTCTTGTCTTCATCAATGCCGTCCTGTAACTCAGCAAACCTCACCACCAGTGACAGAGCAGAAGGCAAGGCCCCAGGGGCTGGGGGGGGGTGCCTAAGATATCTCGCACACACACATGCACACGCACACGCACACACACTGTCATAGGCTGCCAGGCATATGGCCTCTTTGTGCCCACACAATGGAGGCCCTGTCTGTGCCCTTTCCCAAGTCTGGGCACAGTGTGGAGGGTGCTCTGCTCCCTCATTCCACCCACCTCCCTTCCCTCTCCACCCCCAGTGCAGGCCCTGCCTTCTTTGCCTTTGCTTCTTCCTCTTTCTGGAAAGCCCTTTCTACCACCCAGTTCCTTTATCTTTCTGCTTTTTTCTTGTGTTCTTTCCTGAGCTTTTGACCTCTCATTGGATGAGGATTATGGGCAGAAGAAAGAGGCTCACAGTGCTGGGATGTCAGCGCAGGGAGGAGAAGGGAGCAAGCAGAGATGAGCCTGAAAGGCTGAGAGGGAGTGGAAGAAGGGAGGCGGTGGTGGCAGCACAGCAACACTGTGCTAGAGGAGAGAAAGCCCACTCCTGGCAGCCAGAGGACCCATGTCCCTGCTCTGTCTCCACCTTTCCCCTTTGTGCCACAGTGAGCAAACCGCATGCCCTCCCTGAGTGACAACTTTTTCATATGGAAAGCAGGAAAGACAACAAGACCCACCGGGGTGTGATGAGGATTAAATGAGATCATCGTGAAAGTGTTCAGCACCGGAAACGCTCATCAGATGCTATCTCAGGGGCAGTAAGTAGCAGGGTCAACTGTACTGTTATGCAGTTTGTGCACTATACAAAGCACCAGGCTAAGGGCAGTGCAGGGGCCTGACACCCCACCCCACTTCTACTAGACCAGCTGTGCACCAGGATGCAAGCATGCCCTGAGAGGTGGTCCTGGAACTGAGCCCCTCGTGTGGGTTCCTGAGCATTGGTCAGGAGTCCAGATGAAAACTCCTAAGTTCTGACCACCTTGGGAACCAAGACAGAATGGAAAGGGACAAGAGGCTATGGGGGATGCCTCTCCCTGAGGGGGAAATTCCTGAGCTTGGTCTTCTCTGAGCAAATGGACAATCCATGAGATCTACTAAACGAAGGATGGAGAAACTGCAGCTGAGGAGAAGAAGGGGGCTGAAAAAGCAGAAAAAGAAAGGGAGACATGGGTCGAGGGTGTGATCAGAGCAATGTGTTGGTCTGAGGACGCTTTTCTGGTTCCCTCCTCCTCCATTCCCTCCCTTCAGCAAGTTGAAGTCTGATTTGATTATTGCTTGTTGAACACTGTCCCCTGCTGGCTACTAGCAGAAACGTTTTCCCTCTTCCCTATCCCCCCAGCTAGGAGCTGCTGAGAGCCTGAAAAAGAGAAGAAATGACCCGACTGGGGACAAAGGACGAAGGAAATGCAATTCTGCAATCTGGAATTTTCTATTTGTCAGAGATTTCTGGAAGGTGAAGGAGGCTTGAGGGCTTACTAGGGATAAATAGAGTTTAGAATTCATAGGTGGTTCATTTACATATATTATGGCCTATAATTTTCAGATTGCTTTTTTTCTGGTCTGTGCTTGTTTCATTTATTGTGTGTCTGTGTTATGTGTGTGTTCTGTATCTGGGCATGCTTACCTGATTCTATGGTTTTTGAACACGTCTATATCTGTGTACTTTTTTGTGTGTGTGCTCTTTTTAATGTAGGAGTCTGAGTGACAGCTGGCAGGTATGGAGCGAGGACAGGAAGCTGTCCAATTTCCTCTTTCCTAGAAGCCCGTTCTCCCCTTGAAGTTTTACCTTTGTCTCCCAGCTCCATGAGCTATAACCTATGGCTATTTATAGGTTACAGGTTTTGTTCTGGCTCCTGCCCCTCTTTGGACATCCCAAGCTCAGAGCCTTGATTTGCTCTAACCTGGGACTCTTGGGCCTCCCAAGCAGGGCCTCCAGTGTGGTTCCCAAGTGAGAATCTCTACTGTCTACTTCCCTTTTATCCTTTCTAGCATTAAACTCCAGCCTCCTTCTTTTATAAGCTTGTGCTACCTCTTTCATTGGTTGATTTCAATTTATTCAGTGCAACATGCCTTTATGGAATAGCCAATGTATACCAGGTACTGTTCTGGATTCTGAACTACAGGATCAGGCCCTCCCCACCATCTACTTGGGAGGGAGTGTGGGAGACAGGCATGTAAACATATCAATTTCCCAACAGTGAGAGGCATCTGCAAGGAATAGAAGTAGTGCAAGGATGCAAGTGATTACCTGAGAGAGGGTATTGGTGAGGAAGGCAGCCGGTAAACTCTGAGCTGGGTTTTGAAGACCGTGAGATGCGTACAGTGAATTCTGTGGTGTGCTGCCAAGACCCTCCTTGCAGATTTCCTCCTTCACTGGACAAGCCACTCACTTCTCCAGCTGTGGAAGTGTTGACTTACAGCTGAGTCCCTCTCCAGGAATTGCCTTTGGAGGAAAAAAGCCGCCTTGCCTGAGGTGTCGCTCTTTCCCTAGGGCAATGACTGGTTGATGTGGGGTTACAAAGTTATCCCAGCTTGAGAGCCCCCATGGGATGGACAGAAGCCTCTGTTGCCACTGCGTTGCTTTTCAGTTTCTCTCTCGGCTTATTGCAGCTTCCCTCACACCTCACAGGTGTTCTCAAGAACTCTCCTGCTGGCACTGTCCTGTATACGATCTCAGAGTTCAGGAATCCACTTCCCAGGGAACCCCACCTAAAATGTAAAGGCACTGTAGGTATGAAGGCATGGAACCCTGAGAAGCTCTGGTGAGCAAGAGCACACTATAAGCAGTGTGGTATTGTTGGGACATTAAGTGCAAGGGGCTGGTGGGACAGGAAAGTGACAGAATGGTCTGGAGAGGTAAGCAGGGGCCAGGTCAGGAGAAGCATAATAGGGAGTGTGTGCTTGGCCACACAGTGATGGGAAACCAATGAACATTCTCTAGTGGGGTAGATAAACACCATCATCAGATGTACATTTTAGAAGTATCACTTTCAGAACCTTTCTTTCTTTTTTCTTTCTTCTTTCTTTCTTTCTTTCTTTTCTTTCTTTCTTTCTTTCTTCTCTTTTTTAAGACAGAGTCTTGCTCTGTCACCCAGGCTGGAGTGCAGTGGTGCGATCTCGGTTCACTGCAACCTCTGCCTCTGGGTTCAAGTCATTCTCCTGCCTCAGCCTCCTAAGTAGCTGGGATTATAGGTGTGCACCACCACACCCAGCTAATTTTTTATTTATTTATTTTTTGAGATGGAGTCTTGCTCTGTCGCCAGGCTGAAGTACAGTGGCGTGATCTTGGCTCACTGCAATCACCGTCTCCTGGGTTCAAGCAATTCCCCTGCCTCAGCCCCCCAAGTAGCTGGGAGAACAGGCGGGCACCACCATGCCCGGCTAATTTTTTGTACTTCGGTACAGACGGGGTTTCACCCTGTTGGGCCAGGCTGGTCTCCATCTCCTGACCTCAAATGATCTGCCTGCCTTGGCCTCCCAAAGTGCTGGGATTACAGGTGAGAGCCACCACGCCTGGCCACTTTCAGGACATTTCTGAACATAGCTGCGTAAAGGTAAGCTCTGTGCAGGGAACAGTTTTAGGATGCTATCGCAAAGTCAGCTGCAAGAAGATGAGGGTCTGTATTTAGGTAGTGGCTGTAGGAATGGGGAAGGGAGGACAGATTTAGGAAGCTATTTAAATGGTAGATTCAACAGGATGTCATGATTCATTAAATGTGGCAGGCTAGAGGAGAACTCCCAGGTTTCTGGCCTGGGAGCCTGGGTGCACAGTGGTGCTACTTTCCAAAGTAGCACACGTAGGAAGAGGAACGTTGTGGAGAATTGTGGTGGAGATGGTGGCAGTAAGGTGGTGTAATAACGACAAACTGAATGAGAGCCCACCAGGAGCCTTCCCGTAGAGCTGCCCAGAAGGAAGTTGGCTTTCTGGGTTTGTAGCTGAAAAATTGTACCTCTTTACTAGGATGTCTCCCAGGAATGTCCCACTCCACATGTTGCAAACTGGCCACCTTATCTTCTCCCCTCTTCAACCCTCCTCCTCTCCTGGTATTCCCACGGCAAAACATAGTACCATCAGCATTCAGTTGCCCTGACTATTGCTACACGTTTTTCCCTCTAGTCTCACCTCCAATCCATCATCAGTAGCTATTCATTTTACCTCGTAAACATGACTTCTGTTTTTCTACCAGTTCTACCAATGCTTTTCTTCACCCGGGCTATTGCAGTGGCCTAGCTAGTCTCCCTGCCTTTTGGCTTCCTCCCCGTAGGTCCACCCTTCAGGCTGCCCTCAGACTTAGCTACCCAAAATGCAAAATGAACCAGGACACTTCTACACTAGCCTTTTAATGATTCCCCATTATTTCCCCCAGGATAAAACCCAAGTTCTTCAACATGGTATGAAAGTCCCTTCACAGTGCAGCTCCTGCCAGTTTGTCCAGCCCCATTGGTCATTCTGTCGTTTGTACTTTTTGCTCTAACAATTCGAAGGCACTCAAAGCTCTCTGGCACAGTCTGTATTACTCCTGACTGCTGTGCCTTTTCTCCCATGGTTCCTCCTCCTGTACTTCACCTATAGGAGTCCTATTCATCCTTCAAGGCAATGCAGATGTCCTCGCCTTCAGAAAAGTACCCTAACTTGGTGTGTCTCTCCTATAGCCCCAGCTTGGCTCCTCGTGTGCTCCCTGGTCTTTCTATCATTGCACTCACCACATTGAAGTTTACTGAAATCATCTATCTACTAGCACATGGGTTTCAGTGTGACCTGGGGTGAGTTACTTCAAATCTCTGAACATGTTTTCTTTTTTTGTTTGTTTGTTTCTTTGTTTTTTGTTTTGAGACAGAGTCTCCTTCTGTCACTCAGGCTGGAGTGCAGTGGCCCAATCTCAGCTTACTGCAACCTCCGCCTCCCAGGTTCAAGCAATTCTCTTGCCTCAGCCTCCCGAGTAGCTGGGATTACAGGCGTGCGCCATCACGCCTGGCTAATTTTTGTATTTTTAGTAGAGGTGGGGTTTCACCATCTTGGCCAGGCTGGTCTCAAATGCCTGACCTCAGGTGATTCACCCACCTTGGCCTCCCAAAGTGCTGGGATTACAGGCATGAGTCACCACACCCGGCCCTAGTTTCACTTTTTAGACTTCTGCATAGGACATATGTATATAATTCATTGAGCTTTCCTCCTGCTGATGGCTTCAATCTTTCATTATTAACAATGCTGCAGTGCACATGATCCCATGCATATATTTGTGCATTTATATGAGCATTTTTTTTTTTTTGAGACAGAGTCTCACTCTGTCACCCAGGCTGGAGTGCAGTGGCGCAATCTCAGCTCAGTGCAACCTCTGCTTCCTGGGTTCAAGCCATTCTCCTGCCTCAGTCTTCCGAGTAGCTGGGATTACAGGCGCGTGCCACAACACCCAGCTAGTTTTTGTATTTTTAGTAGAGGCGTTGGTTTCACCATGTTGGCTAGGCTGGTCTTGAACTCCTGACCTCAAGTGATCTGCTGGCCTCGGCCTCCCAAAGTGCTGGGTTTACAGGTGTGAGCCACCGTGCCTGGCCTATATGAGCATTTTGTGAAGGTAGATTCCTAGAAATAAAACTGCTGGATTAAAGAGAATGTACATTTTACATTTTGATAGATACTTCCAGTTCCCCTCCAGTAAGGCTTTATCAATCCACACTATTTCCAACCACATGTAGGAGTCTACATTTCTCCTACCCTTTATAACAATGAATATCATCATTTTTTTTTTGCCAGTTTGATGGGCAAAAGGAAATACTAAATTTTTCTTTAATTAGAATTTTTCCTATTATTTGAGGTTGTTGATAATTTCATGTACTTATTAGATATTTGTTTTTCTTTTCTTTTTTTTTTTTTTTTTTTTGAGACGGAGTCTCGCTCTGTCGCCCAGGCTGGAGTGCAGTGGTGCAATCTCGGCTCACTGCAAGCTCCGCCTCCCAGGTTTCCGCCATTCTCCCACCTCAGCCTCTCCGAGTAGCTGGGACTACAGGCGCCCGCCACCACGCCCGGCTAATTTTTTTGTACTTTTAGTAGAGACGGGGTTTCACCGTGGTCTCGATCTCCTGACCTCGTGATCCGCCCGCCTCGGCCTCCCAAAGTGCTGGGATTACAAGCGTGAGCCACCGCGCCCGGCTGATATTTGTTTTCCTTTTGTGAATTTCCTGTTCATATCCTGGGCCTATTTAAAATTTGTTTTAATCCTTTTTAAAATTTAAGCTATATATATATATATATTTAAATGCAATTTATTTTAGGTAAAATAAAAATGTTTTTATTCCCCCCCTTTTTTTTTCAGAGATGGTATCTCACTCTGTTGTCCAGGCTGGAGTGCAGTGGTGCTATCCTAGCTCACTGCAGCCTCAAACTCCTGGGCTCAAGTGATCTTCCTGCTACAGACTCCTGAGTAGCCTCAGTGTTTTATTGTTTTTTTTTTTTTTTGGTGGCACACTAAATAATTGGTTCATGTATCCCTTTTTGTTGCATCCTCTTTTCCCATCCCTAACCTTATTCTCCTTATTTTTATTTATTTATTTTATTTTAGATGGAGTCTTGCTCTGTCACCCAAACTGGAGTGCAATGGAGCCATCTCAGCTCACTGCAAGCTCTGCCTCCCAGATTCAAGCGATTCTTCTGCCTCAGCCCACCAACTAGCTGAGATTATAAGTGTGTGTCACCATGCCTGGCTAATTTTTGTATTTTTGGTAGAGATATGGTTTCACCATGTTGGCCAGGTTGGTCTTAAACTCCTGACCCCAAGTGATCCACCTACCTCGGCCTCCCAAAGTGCTGGGATTACAGGTGTGAGCCACTGCGCCCAGCCACCTAATTCTCTTTATCACCCCCCATAGGCGTCGACTCATTTATTTAGTGTGTCTTTGAATCTATCTTTTATTCCTTTATTTTCTTTATTTATGTATCCATGATCAATACATTAGATTATTTTGCATATTTTACATTTCAGAACAATATTGTAGTGTACATCTCACTCTGCTTCTTTTACTTTTCCTTCTTACCAAACATTTGTTATTAAATTCTATTCTGCTTTTATATGAGTTGGAATTTAAAACAATATATGGTGACTTAGTTCATTCTTTGTATCTACATTTACTATATGTACATCCCACAATATATTTATCATAGAAGATATTTTTCCTAATTTTTTGCTGCAATGAATAGCTTTGAGTATGTCATTTTACATATCCTTTGCAGAATTATTTTTGTAATATACTCCTAAGAATTGGAACTAGATCATAGGTTACACACATGTTCAATTTTACTAGACACTTCTAAATTACCCTACAAAAGGTACCAATTTATATTCACACCAGCAGCTCACAATGCTCTTCATTTCCTAGCACTTCACTAGTGCTTTATTTATTTATTTATTTGTTTATTTATTTATTTATTTATTTTTTATTGAGATGGAGTCTCGCTGTGTTCCCCAGACTGGAGTGCAATGGCATGATCTCCACTCACTGCAACCTCCACCTCCTGGGTTCAAGCAATTCTCCTGCCTCAGCCTCCCAAGTAGCTGGGATTACAGGTGCCTGCCACCATGCCTGGCTAATTTTTGTATTTTTAGTAGAGCTGGGGTTTCACCATGTTAGTGAGGCTGGTCTCGAACTCCTGACCTCAGGTGATCCACCTGCCTCAGCCTCCCAAAATGCTGGGATTACAGGCATGAGCCACTGCACCCAGCCACTAGCACTTGATATTAGCCAAACTGTAAATCTTGCTGCTTAGGTAAAGTGATGTAAAGTGAGAGGTATTCTTTTTCCACTTTCTGTTTGATTGTTTGGAATTTTAATGATTCTAGGATCTCTAGAATTATTAAACTGAGGATCCATAGGTTTATAGACAGTAACACTTGCCATGCAGAAAATTTTTATTTAGTCAAACATATAATCTTGTCTTCTATGACTTCTTTATTTTGGGCCTTGGCTTTCCCTGCTCCAGAATCATAAAAGAAAAAAAATCCTTTGTTCTCTTTTCATACTTATATCATTAATTTTTTGTGGGTAGTATTTTACCTTTAACACTTTAATGTATCTGCATGTTATTAGATGAAGAAATGAGGTAGGAATCCAGCTTTACTTTTTCCAAATGGCTATCCAGTTGTTCCAACACCATTTATTGAACAATCCGTCTTTTCTTTATTAAAGGAATAGTTTTATTCTCCCTTTGCAATACTTTTATATATTATTTTCCTTTTTCTTCCTTTGGTTTTGAGAGTTATTTATGTAATCTGAACACAAGTTTTTAAGAAATCAAATACGTGATTTGCAAATGTTTTCCTCTAGTCCGTGACTTGTCTTTTCACCTCTTAAAAGTGTCTTTTGAAAGCAGAAGTTCTTAATTTTTAGTGAAGTCCCACTTATCATTTTATTTCTTTTATGGATCATGCTCTTGGTGTAAGAAATCTTTGCCTCACCCAGGGTCACAAGGATTTCTCCCTGTTTTTGTCAGGAAGTTTTATAGTTTTAGGTTTTTTGTTTTTGTTTTTGTTTTTGTTTTGAGACGGAGTCTCGCTCCGTCGCCCAGGCTGGAGTGCAGTGGCGCGATCTCGGCTCACTGCAAGCTCCTCCTCCTGGGTTCACGCCATTCTCCTGCCTCAGCCTCCCGAGTAGCTGGGACTACCAGCGCTTGCCATCACGCCCGGCGAATTTTTTTGTATTTTTAGTAGAAACGGGGTTTCACCGTGTTAACCAGGATAGTCTTGATCTCCTGACCTGGTGATCTGCCCGCCTCAGCCTCCCAAAGTGCTGGGATTACAGGCGTGAGCCACCGTGCCCAGCCTAGTTTTAGGTTTTATATGTAGTTTTATGATCAATTTTGAGTTAATTTTTGTGTATGATGCGAAGTATGGATTGAAGTTCTTTTTTTAAATTTGCACGTGGGTATGCAACTGTTCTTTATTGAAAAGACTATCCTTTCTCTACTGCATTGCTCTTGTACCTTTGTGAAAAATCAATTGATCATATATATGTGTGTCTACTTATGAATTCCTCAATCTGTTCAATGGATCTATTTCTCTGTCTTGATGCCTGTACTATACTGCCTTGATTACCGTAGCATTGTCATAAATCTTGAACTTATGTAATATGTTTTTCAAATGTATTCTTTTTCAAAGTTGTTTTGGCTATTATAGGCCTTTTGCATTTTCATATGATGTCAATTTTTATAAAAAAGGTGGCTGTGATTTTGTTTGGGTTGCACTGAATCTATAGACCAACTTTTTTTTTTTTTTTTTGAGAAGGAGTCTCGCTCTGTCGCCCAGGCTTGAGTGCAGTGGCACGATCTTGGCTCGCTGCAAGCTCCACCTCCCGGGTTCATGCCATTCTCTTGCCTCAGCCTCCCGAGTAGCTGGGACTACAGGTGCCTGCCACCACGCCTGGCTAATGTTTTTGTATTTTCAGTAGAGATGGGGTTTCACAGTGTTAGCCGGGATGGTCTCCATCTCCTGACCTCGTGATCCGCCCACCTCGGCCTCCCAAAGTGCTGGGATTATAGGTGTGAGCCACCACGCCCGGTCGATCAACTTTTAGAGAAGTAAAATCTTAACAATATGAAATCTTCTAACCCATAAACAATGTATAGTATATTGCCCCATTTATTTAGACCTTGTTTAATTTCTTATTTTATTTTATTTTATTTTTTATTGGTCTAGGGTACGTGTGCCTTGTACTAGGGTACATGTGCACAACGTGCAGGTTTGTTACATAGGTATACATGTGCCATATTGGTTTGCTGCACCCATCAACTCGTTGTTTACATTAGGTATTTCTCCTAATACTGTCCCTCCCCCAGCCTGCACCCCCCACAGGCCCCTGTGTCCAAGTGTTCTCATTGTTCAATTCCCACCTATGAGTGAGAACATGTGGTGTTTGGTTTTCTGTCCTTGCGATAGTTTTCTGAGAATAGTGGTTTCCAGCTTCATCCATGTCCCTGCAAAGGACATGAACTAATCCTTTTTTATGGCTGCATAGTATTCCATGGTGTTCATGTGCCACATTTTCTATGTCTATCATTGATGGACATTTGGGTTGATTCCAAGTCGTTGCTATTGTGAATAGTGCCACAGTAAACATACATGTGCATGTGTCTTTATAGTAGCATGATTTATAATCCTTTCGGTATATACCCAGTAATGGGATGGCTGGGTCAAATGGTATTTCTAGTTCTAGATCCTTGAGGAATCACCACACTGTCTTCCACAATGATTGAACTAATTTACACTTCCACCAACAGTGTAAAAGCGTTCCTATTTCTCCACATCCTCTCTATCATCTGTTGTTTCCTAACTTTTTAATAATCGCCATTCTAACTGGAGTGAGATGGTATCTCATTGTGGTTTTGATTTGCATTTCTCTGATGACCAGTGATGATGAGCATTTTTTCATGTGTCTGTTGGCGGCATAAATATCATTTGAGAAATGTCTGTTCATATCCTTTGCCCACTTTTTGATGGGGTTCTTTGTTTTTTTCTTGTAAATTTAATTTATTTGTAGATTCTGGATATTAGCCTTTTGTCAGATGCGTAGATTGCAAACATTTTCTCCCATTCACTCCTGTTCACTCTGATGGTAGTTTCTTTTGCTGTGCAGGAGCTCTTTAGTTTAATTAGATCCCATTTGTCTATTTTGGCTTTCATTGCCATTGCTTTTGATGTTTTAGTCATGAGGTCTTTGCCCATGCCTGTGTCCTGAATGGTATTGCCTAGGTTTTCTTCTAGGGTTTTTATGGTTTTGGGTCTAAAATGTAAGTCTTTAATCCATCTTGAATTAATTTTTGTATAAGGTGTAAGGAAAGGATCCAGTTTCAGCTTTCTACATATGGCTAGCCAGTTTTCCCAGCACCATTTATTAAATAGGGAATCCTTACCCCATTTCTCGTTTGTGTCAGGTTTGTTAAAGATCAGATGGCTGTAGATGTGTGGTGTTATTTCTGAGGCTTCTGTTCTGTTCCTTGGTCTAGATCTCTGTTTTGGTACTAGTACCATGCTGTTTTGGTTACTGTAGCCTTGCAGTATAGTTTGAAGTCAGGTAGTATGATGCCTCCAGCTTTCTTCTTTTTGCTTAGTGTTGTCTTGGCAATATGGGCTCTTTTTTGTTCCATATGAACTTTAAAGTAGTTTTTTCCAATTCTGTGAAGAACGTCGTTGGTAGCTTGATGGGGATGGCATTGAATCTATAAATTACCTTGGGCAGTATGGCCATTTTCGTGATATTGATTCTTCCTATCCATGAGCGTGGAATGTTCTTCTATTTGTTTGTGTCCTCTTTTATTTCATTGAGCAGTGCTTTGTAGTTCTTCTTGAAGAGGTCCTTCACATCCCTTGTAAGTTGGATTCCTGGGTATTTTATTCTCTTTGAAGCAATTGTGAGTGGGAGTTCACTCATGATTTGGCTCTCTGTTTGTCTGTTATTGGTGTATAGGAATGCTTGTGATTTTTGCACATTGATTTTGTATCCTGAGACTTTGCTGAAGTTGCTTATCAGCTTAAGGAGATTTTGGGCTGAGACGATGGGGTTTTCTAAATATACAATCATGTCATCTGCAAACAGAGAGAATTTGATTTTCTCTTTTCCTAATTGAATACCCTTTATTTCTTTCTCTTGCCTGATTGCCCTGGCCAGAACTTCCAACACTATGTTGAATAGGAGTGGTGAGAGAGGGCATCCTTGTCTTGTGGTGGTTTTTGAAGGGAGTGCTTCAAGTTTTTGCCCATTCAGTTATGATATTGGCTGTGGGTTTATCATAAATAGCTCTTATTATTTTGAGATACATTTCATCAATACCTAGTTTATTGAGAGCTTTTAGCATGAAGGGCTGTTGAATTTTGTTGAAGGCCTTTTCTGCATCTATTGAGATAATCATGTGGTTTTTGTCATTGGTTCTGTTTATGTGATGGATTACATTTATTGATTTGCATATGTTGAACCCACCTTGCATCCCAAGGATGAAGCCAACTTGATCATGGTGGATAAGCTTTTTGATGTGCTGCTGGATTCGGTTTGCCAGTATTTTATTGAGGATTTTCGCATTGATGTTCATCAGGGATATTGGTCTAAAATTATCTTTTTTTGTTGTGTGTCTGCCAGGCTTTGGTATCAGGATGATGTTGGCCTCATAAAATGAGTTAGGGAGGATTCCCTCTTTTTCTATTGATTGGAATAGTTTCAGAAGGAATGGTACCAGTTTCTCTTTGTATCTCTGGTAGAATTCGGCTGTGAATTCATCTGGTCCTGGACTTTTTCAGTTGGTAGGCTATTAATTATTGCCTCAATTTCAGAGCCTGTTATTGGTCTATTCAGATATTCAAATTCTTCCTGGTTTAGTCTTGGGAGGGTGTATGTGTCCAGGAATGTATCCATTTCTTCTAGATTTTCTAGTTTATTTGCATGGAAGTGTTTATAGTATTCTCTGATGGTAGTTTGTATTTCTATGGGATCAGTGGTCATATCCCCTTTATCATTTTTTATTGCATCTATTTGATTCTTCTCTCTTTTCTTCTTCATTAATCTAGCTAGTGGTCCATGTATTTTGTTGATCTATTCAAAAACCCAGCTCCTGGATTCATTGATTTTTTGAAGGGTTTTTTGTGTCTCTATCTCCTTCAGTTCTGCTCTGATCTTAGTTATTTATTGCCTTCTGCTAATTTTTGAATGTGTTTGCTCTTGCTTCTCTAGTTCTTTTAATTGTGATGTTAGGGTGTGGATTTTAGATCTTTCCTGCTTTCTCTTGTGGGCATTTAGTGCTATAAATTTCCCTCTACACACTGCTTTACATGTGTAAATCCCAGAGATTCTGTTACATTGTGTCTTTGTTCTCACTGGTTTCAAAGAACATCTTTATTTCTGCCTTCATTTCATTATTTACCCAGTAGTCATTCAGGAGCAGGTTGTTCGGTTTCCATGTAGTTGTGTGGTTTTGAGTTAGTTTCTTAATCCTGAGTTCTAATTTGATTGCACTGTGGTCTGAGAGACAGGTTGTTGTGATTTCTGTTCTTTTACATTTGCTGAGGAGTGCTTTACTTCCAATTATGTGGTCAATTTTAGAATAAGTGCGATGTGGTGCTGAAAAGAATGTATATTCTGTTGATTTGAGGTGGAGAGTTCTGTAGATGTGTATTAGGTCCACTTGGTGCAGAGCTGAGTTCAAGTCCTGGATATCCTTGTTAACCTTCTGTCTCGTTGATCTGTCTAATATTAACAGTGGGGTGTTAAATTCTCCCACTATTATTGTGTGGGAGTCTAAGTCTCATTGTAGGTCTTTAAGGACTTGCTTTATGAAACTGGGTGCTCCTATATTGGTGCATATATATTTAGGATAGTTAGCACTTCTTGTTGAATTGATTCTTTACCATTATGTAATGGCCTTTTTTGTCTCTTTTGATCTTTGTTGGTTTAAAGTCTGTTTTATCAGAGACTAGGATTGCAACCCCTGGTTTTTTTTTCTTTCCATTTGCTTGGTGAATCTTCC
The DNA here is from genome assembly GCF_006542625.1 of Nomascus leucogenys. Lineage (NCBI taxonomy): Eukaryota > Metazoa > Chordata > Mammalia > Primates > Hylobatidae > Nomascus > Nomascus leucogenys. The sequence goes on along the minus strand of NC_044392.1, from coordinate 41,098,755 downwards.
TCCATCCCTTTATTTTGAGCCTATGTGTGTCTCTGCGCGTGAGGTGGGTTTCCTGAATAGAGCACAATGATGGGTCTTGACTCTTTATCCAATTTGCCAGTATATGTCTTTTAATTGGGGTATTTAGCCCATTTACATTTAAGGTTAATATTGTTATGTGTGAATTTGATCCTGTCATTATGATGTTAGCTGGTTATTTTGCCTGTTAATTGATGCAGTTTCTTCATAGCATTGATGGTCTTTACAATTTGGCATGTTTTTGTAGTGGCTGGTACTGTTGTTCCTTTCCATGTTTAGTGCTTCCTTCAGGAGCTCTTGTGGTGACAGAATCTCTCAGCATTTGTTTGTTCATAGAGGATTTTTGTGTGTGTGTGTGTGAGATGGAGTCTTGCTCTGTTGCCCAGGCTGGAGTGCAGTGGTGTGATATTGGCTCACTGCAAGCTCCACCTCCTGGGTTCACGCCATTCTCCTGCCTCAGCCTCCCAAATAGCTGGGACTACAGGAGCCCACCCCCATGCCTGGCTAATGTTTTGTACTTTTAGTAGAGATGGGGTTTCACCGTGTTAGCTGGGGTAGTCTTGATCTCCTGACCTTGTGATCCGCCCGCCTCGGCCTCCAAAAGTGCTGGGATTACAGGCATGAGCCACCGCACCCAGCCCTGTAAAGGATTTTATTTCTCCTTCACTTATGAAGCTTAGTTTGGCTGGATATGAAATTCTGGGTTGAAAATTCTTTTCTTTAAGGATGTTGAATATTGGCCCCCACTGTCTTCTGGTTTGTATGGTTTCTGCCAAAAGACCTGCTGTAGTCTGATGGGCTTCCCTTTGTGGGTAACCCGAACTTTCTCTCTGGCTGCCCTTAACATTTTTTCCTTTATTTTCAACCTTTGTGAATGTGACAATTACGTGTCTTGGTGTTGCTCTTCTTGAGGAGTATCTTTGTGGTGTTCTCTGTATTTCCTGAATTTGGATGTTGGCTTGCCTTGCTAGGTTGGGGAAGTTCTCCTGGATGATATTCTGAAGAGTGTTTTCCACCTTGGTTACACTCTCCCCGTCACTTTCAGGTATACCAATCAAACTTAGATTTGGTTTTTCACACAGTCCCATTTTTCTTGGCGGGTTTGTTCATTTCTTTTTACTCTTTTTTCTCTAACCTTGTCATCTTGCTTTATTTCATTAATTTGATCTTCAATCACTGATACCCTTTCTTCCACTTGATCAAATTGGCTACTGAAGCTTGTGCATGCATCGCAAAGTTCTCGCGCCATTGTTCTCAGCTCTATCAGGTCATTTAAGGTCTTCTCTACACTGTTTATTCTAGTTAGCCATTCGCCTAACCTTTTCTCAAGGTTTTTAGCTTCCTTGCAATGGGTTAGAACATGCTCCCTTAGCTCGAAGAAGTTTGTTATTACTGACCTTCTGAAGCCTACTTCTGTCAACTCGTCAAAGTCATTTTCCATCCAGCTTTGTTCCATTGCTGGTGAGGAGCTGTGATCCTTTGGAGGAGAAGAGGCACTCTAGTTTATAGAATTTTCAGCTTTTCTGCTCTGGTTTCTCCCCATCTTTGTGGTTTTATCTACCTTTTGTCTTTGATGTTGGTGACCTACAAATGGGGTTTTGGTGTGGATGTCCTTTTTGTTGATGTTGATGCTATTCCTTTCTGTTTGTTAGTTTTCCTTCTAACATTCAGGTCCTTCAGCTGCAGGTCTGTTGGTGTTTGCTGGAGGTCCACTCCAGACCCTGTTTGCCTAGGTATCACCCGTGGGGGCTGCAGAACAGCAAATATTGCAGAACATCAAATATTGCTGCCTGATCCTTCCTCTGGAAGCTTCATCCCAGAGGGGCACCTGCCTGTATAAGGTGTCTGTCAGCCCCAACTGGGAGGTGTCTCCCAGTTAGGCTACACAGGGGTCAGGGACCCACTTGAGGAGGCAGTCTGTCTGTTCTTGGAGCTCAAATGCTGTGCTGGGAGAACCGCTACTCTCTTCAGAGCTGTCAGACAGGGACATTTAAGTCTGCAGAAGTTTCTGCTGCCTTTTGTTCAGGTATGCCCTGCCTACAGAGGTGGAGTCTGTAGAGGCAGTAGGCCTTGCAGAGCTGTGTTGGGCTCTGCCCAGTTCAAGCTTCCAGGCCACTTCGTTTACCTGCTGAAGCCTCAGCAATGGCAGACACCCCTCCCTCCGCCAGGCTGCTGTCTCGCAGGTCAATCTCAGACTGCTGCGCTAGCAGTGAGGAAGGTTCTGTGGGCATGGGACCCACTGAGCCAGGCACAGCAGAGAATCTCCTGGTCTGCCGGTTGCTAAGACCTTGGGAAAAGTGAGGTATTTGGGCAGGAGTGTCCCATTTTTCCAGGCACAGTCTGTCACAGCTTCCCTTGGCTAGGAAAGGGAAATCCCCACACCCCTTGCACTCCCAGGTGAGGTGGTGCCCCACCCTGCTTTGGCTTGCCCTCCATGGGCAGCACCCACTGTACAACCAGTCCCAATGAGATGAACCAGGTACCTCAGTTGGAAATGCAGAAATCAGCCATCTTCTTCGTCGATCACACTGGGAGCTGCAGACGGGAGCTCTTCCTATTTGGCCATCTTGGAACAGACTCCAACCTTATTTAATTTTTTTGAGCAATATTTTATAGTTTTCAGTGCGTAGGACTTGCACATCTTTGGCTGGATTTATCTCTCAGTATTTTACCTTTTTTGGTGTCACTGTAAATGGTGTTTTAAATTTAATCTTTTCAGTGTTCATTGCTAGTGTTATGGGTCGAATTGACCCTTCCTTCCAAGAGATATATTGAAGTCCTAACCCCTGGTACCTGTGACTGTGACTTTGTTTGGAAATAGAGGTCTTTGCAGATGCAATTCGTTAAGATGAGGTAATGGAGTAAGATGGGCCCTTAATCCAATATGGTTGGTGTCCTTTAAGAAGAGGGAAATTTGGACATAGACACACAGGGAGGGAAGATGATGCAGAGATCCAGAGAGAGAATCCAGCCAAATGACAATGGAGGCAGAGAACAGAGTGATTCATTTACAAACCAAGGAATGCCCTGGACTGTCAGAAAACACCAGGAGCTGGAAGAAGCAAGGAAGGACTCTCTCCTAGATCCTTCAGAGAAAGCATGGCCCTGCCAAAACCTTGATGTCAGATATCTATCCCCCATCACCTTGGTAATGAGTGTTTATCATTTTTAAGTTCTGGTATCATTTCAAGTCCTCTCCTCTAGTTACTTTGAAGTATACATAATACTGTTGCTAAGTATAGTCACCCTAGTCTGCTATGAAACATTAGAACTTATTTCTTCTATCTAACTATATGTTTGTATACATAATCAACCTGTCTTCATCCTTTCCTTCCCCTCCACCCTTTCCAGTCTCTGGTATTTTATTTGGAGATTTTCTAGATATCTATTATTGATATTTATTTTAATACCATTGTAGCCAGGGAATATATTTTATATAATCTGATTCTTTTAAAATTGATCACTACTTATTTTATGGCTATCTTGGTAAATGTTCCATGTGCAATGTTCTTGAAAAAAATTCTGCTGTTGGATGGAATGTTCTATAATCAATTAGTCAAATTAGTTGATACTGTTGGTCAAATCTTTTATATCTTTACTGATTTTCTATTTGTTCTATCAGTTATTAAGGTATGGGTATTGATATTACTGATTATCATTGTGGATTTGTCAATTTATCCTTGTAGTTCTATTGGTTTTTGCTTCACATTTTATATATATATATACACACACATATATATACACACACACACAGACATATATACACACAAACATATATACATACACACACAGAGAGAGAGAGAGATAAAGAGAGAGACTTACTCTGTCACCCAGTCTGGAGTGCAGTGGTGCAATCATGGCTTACTGCAGCCTTCACCTCCCCAGGCTCAGGTGATCCTCCCATCTCAGCCTTTCAGGTAGCTGGGACTACAGGTGTGAGCCACCATGCCCAGCTAATTTTTTGTATTTGTATTTTTATTTTTTTCTGAAACTGAGTCTCACTCTGTTGCCCAGGCTGGAGTGCAGTGGCATGATCTCAGCCCACCACAACCTCCGCCTCTTGGGTTGAAGCGATTCTCATGCCTCAGCCTCCACCTCCTGAGTAGCTGGGACTACAGGTACATTCCACCATGCCTGTCTAATTTTTGTATTTTTAGTAGAGACAGGGTTTCACCATCTTGCCTAGGCTGGTCTTGCACTGCTGGGCTCAAGTGATCCACCCACCTTGGCCTCCCAAAAGTGCTGGGATTATGGATGTGAGCCACTATGACTAGCCCAGCTTTTTTTTTTCAAATTCAGTCTTCGTATAGACTGTCAAAAATTGTCAATGCTGACTATGTTGCAAGTCATCACAGTGGGGTATTGGGAAAAGTTTTCAATTAGCAATAGTCGTGCCTCAGATAAACCTCATTGGCTATGATACTTGCCATTGTGCAAAGCCGCTTCACGTACTTTGAATCTCTGTTATTGGGTACATACATGTTTAGAGTTATTATGTCTTCTTGATGAATTGACCTCTTTATCATTATGAAATGATCCTTTTTTATCCCGGGCAATATTCTTTGCTCTGAAATCTACATTATTAGTATTAGTATAGCCATTCCAACTTTACTTGGATTAGCATTAGCATGGTACATTTTTTCTATCTCTTTAGCTTTAACCTATTTGTGTCTATATTTAAAAGGATTTCTTTTAGGCAGTATACAGTTAGATATTGCTTTTATAATCTAATCTGACAAATTATGCTTTTTAATTGGAGTATTTATGTATGTATGTATGTATGTATTTTGAGACTGAGTCTCACTCTGTCACCCAGGCTGGAGTGCAGTGGTACAATCTTGGCTTACTGCAACCTCCGCCTCCCGGGTTCAAGTGAGTCTCCTGCCTCAGCATCCCAAGTAGCGGGGATTATGGGTGCACCCCACCAGGCCTGACCAATTTTTGTATTTTTAGTAGAGACAGGGTTTCACCATGTTGGCCAGGCTGATCTAGAACTCCTGACCTCAACTGATCTGCCCTCCTTGGCCTCCCAGAGTTCTGGGATTACAGGCATGAGCCACTGCGCCTGGCCTTTAATTGGAGTATTTAGACCATTTATATTTAATGTGATTACTGATATAGCCTGGTTTAACTTTTTGTCTTGTTATTTGTTATCTATCTGTACCATCTATCATTTGTTTCTTCTTGCCTCTTTTTCTCAGGAACATAAATAACTGAAATTCAAAATAGTGAATATGGCCGAGCATGGTGGTTCATACCTGTAATACTAATACTTGGGGAGGCCAAGACAAGTGGATCAGTTGAGGTCAGGAGTTGGAGGCCAGCCTGCACAACATGGTGAAACCCTGTCTCTCCAAAAAATACAAAAGTTAGCTGGGCGTGGTGGCAGGTCCCAGCTACTGGGGAAACTGAGTTGGGATGATCAGCTGAGCCTGGGGAGGTTGAGGCTGCAGTGAGCCGAGATCATGCCACTGCCCTCCAGCCTGAGCAACACAGCAAGACCCTGTCTCAAAAAAAAAAAAAAAACAAAAAAAGACAAAATAGTGAATGTGGTGGGAGAGATTCAGAGAAAGATTTGGGACTTTACAGAAGAGAGATATTAAGTCAAACTGATGATGTCAGGAATGACTTACTCAAGAAAATATTCAAATTGAACCTTGAAATATTTTGGATATGAGTGATGGTGTAAGGAAGGTGCTCCATATAGAGGCAATAGGATGAACAATGGGATTGGAGGCAGTAAAGCATGTGTTTGGGCTAGGGAACAATAGATCGTTCAGATGGCCTGAGAAAGAGTGGCAGGAGAGATGTGGAAAGTACTCATGTTATTAACAGCTTCCTACGGATATCCCTACACTGACAGCCCACAGATACCTGAGATACCTGTCAAATCCCACATATGATCTACCCTTTAAACCTGCTCTCTCAATAGCCCCTAATTTTATGTATGGCATCACCAGCTTCTTTAATATACATACCAGAAGCCTCTGAGTCATTTTAAATGCCCCTGTGTTCCTCAACCCTATTCATCCCATCTGCAGGTCATCTCTTCCAAATTTCAGCTTTTTCTTTTTTTTTTTGTTTTTTTGAGATGGAGTTTTGCTCTTGTTGCCCAGGCTGGAGTGCCATGGCGTGATCTTGGCTCACTGCAACCTCCGCCTCCCAGATTCAAGCAATTTTCCTTCCTCAGCCTCCCAAGTAGCTAGGATTACAGGCATGTACCACCATGCCCAGCTAATTTCGTATTTTTAGTAGAGACAGAGTTTCACCATGTTGGCCAGGTGGTCTCGAACACCTGACCTCATGATCACCTGCCTCAGCCTCCCAAAGTATTGGGATTACAGGCGTGAGCCACGGTGCCTGGCAACAAGCTTTCTTTTCTATCCTTATCTATCCCCAGAGCCTTGGAGCCAGGCTCAACTCCCCTCCCCCACCCTGCCCCCCAAACTATTTAATTAGCCTTCTTACTGGTTTTGCTGCTTCTAGATTCTTTTCTCTTTAAACCAGTGCCACACATACCCCCCTGTATGCCCTGAGAATGGATGTGAATTCTGTGTGTGTACATGTGTACATTTTTCTGGGGAGCGCTTGTAGCTTTCATCAAAGTCTCAAAAGTCCACAAAAGACTAGGAGTCACTACCCTGTATCTTTATTTCAGATGAAACCATGCTCATTTAATGTGGTGCAGTTGACAGACTACTGAACAGTAAGTCAGGAGACCTGGGTTTTACTTCTGGTGCTGCCACTAATTAGCCGTATGATTTTGGGCAATGAGGCACTTACTTTGTACCTGTTTCCTCATCTGTAAAATTCAGAAAGTCTCTTCCAACCTCAAAATGCTATTATTGAGAAATTACCATACAATTATTATTAAGAAATTACCATACAATGTCATAAATGCTAAAACAAAGGTATGCAGAGCTTTGAGAGCACAAAGGAGGTTCTCTGGGTGTGGGGTCATCTAGCTTTGCTTGGGAAAGTTGGTAAAGAGTTGCAGAGGAGGCCACAGTTGAGTCTTGAAGGATGAACAAAACTTACCAGGCAGGAAGAAGGAGGAAGGCATTTTAGGCAAAGGAAACTTTGTGAGAAGGCAGAGAAGTAATACAGCCTCAAATTGGCAGAACAATGAGTAGACGGGTATAGTTTGGACGTATGTGTGTTGAAAGTTTGGGCTTTAAATGCACAGGGAGCACTAGGAGATAAGCCTGGAGAAGGGGAATGAGTTGGGGCCTGAAGTTTCTTATGTACGGTGCCAAAAAGTTTTGACTTTATCTTGTAGACAGTGGGAAGCCATGGATTGTTTTAGGTAGGAGAGTGACAGGCTGATTTCCCTTTCATAAAAATCACATTGGCAACAGGGAGGAAGATGGATTGGAAGGGAATGAGACATGTTTGGAAATGATAAAGGTCTGAATAAGCCAAGGGGATAGAGGTGGAAGGAAGATAATGTTGTTCCTTTTAAACCTATTACATTTAAGATACCCAAGGAATATCCATGTTAAAATGTATGGTAGGAAGTTGAAAATTTGAGTCTTATGCTCACAAGTTAGACCTGGATTTAGCAGCACTCATAAGTGAGCACTGACTGAAGCCACAGGAGTGAATGACATTGCTTTGGAAAAGCATGTGGAGTGGGGAGTAAGGGGGCCAAAGGCTGAATTCCGGGAAATAACAGTATTTGAAGTCAGGAGTGGAAAACACATTGGAAGGATGGCCGGGGTGCAAGGAGCTGAGGAGTGAAGGGAGGAAGAGAGATAGTAAAGCATCTATTCTTTTTTTTTTTTTTGAGACGGAGTTTCACTCTTGTTGCCCAGGCTGGAGTGCAATGGCATGAACTCGGCTCACCGCAACCTCCTCCTCCTAGGTGCAAGCGATTCTCCTGCCTCAGCTTCCCAAGTAGCTGGGATTAAAAGCACCTGCCAACACGACCAGCTAATTTTGTATTTTTAGTAGAGACGGGGTTTCTCCGTGTTGGTCAGGCTGGTCTCGAATTCTCGACCTCAGGTGATCCACCTGCCTCAGCCTCCCAAAGTGCTGGCATTACAGGCGTGAGCCACCAGGCCCGGCCTAAGAATCTACTCTTTTAAGAAGGTTGGATGAGAAAGAAAGAAAAGCGAAGGCTAAAGCAAGAGGAGGCTGCTGAGTGGAGGAAGGTATTTCATTTTATTATGTCTGCTGGGCAAAGATCAAGAAGAGGCCGAAGTTAGTTACAGGAGAGATTGGGAATAATGGATGGAGGTGGGAAAGGACAGGATATAACGCACACCTGCAGGGCCTAGTCCCAGTCAAGGGAGGTGGAGAGTGTTTATTCTTCCCAAGAAGGAGGAAGGAAATCAGAAAGAGTTTAATTCAGTCGTTCTCACATTAGAATCACTGAGGTATCTTAAAAAAAAATGCCAATAGCTGGGTCACACCTCAGAAGTTTCTGGTCCTGGGCATTGATGTGTTTTCAAAGCTTCCCAGGTGATTAAAATCTGCAGTCAACGTTCACAACCACTGGTTTAATTGCAGGTAACATTTTAGATTAATGATAATGGGATTGGATTTGAGGAAACTCACACTTAATAAAGGTTGGATGAATAGGGAGTGGTCAAGGTTTCATAGATGAGGAAGGGAGAAAGAGAAGGAAGCTAGAAGGGAAGGCAACTAATGCTAACTTATTGAATTTATGTGCCAGAGATATAGAAATGAATGAGGCGTGGTCCTTCTTCTTAGAGATCAGGATCTCACATGAGAGACACCTCACCACAAGCCTATGACATAATACAGTTCTTGATCAGTTAAGTTTTTTTGTGTGTGAGCTATTTTTATTCTTTTTTTTTTTTTTTTTTACTAAAAGCGAAGGGGAAACCCCTCACCCCCAGAACCCAGGTATTTCCCAATATAGACTGGGTCTGGAAATCCTTTTGTGAGCATTGAGAGTAGCCTTTCTGGGAAGGTGGGTGCTGGGGAAAGATCTCTAACTATTCTGGGAGATCAACTTGTCCCCAGGCTCTTCAGCAGGGCTGGAAGTAGATGGTGATTGTGGCCCTGCATGTGGGTACATTACTGCAGTCACCTGTACCTGGGAGGTGGCTAAAATTGCTAATTGCTCACATGGAAACACTTCGATGGCCATTCAGCTAGTGTGTGAAGCTTCTATGAGTAAGGTACCAAGGATTCCCTTTCTCTGAGCAGCATTGTAAAAAGGCCCTACTTTTCATCAGAGCAGAAAACCTAACTTTTGCTACTGTGGTCTGGGCCTGACCTCCAGGGACAGCTTCATCCACACAGGAAGTAGGTAGGTGCTTCTCTATAGTCTGGACCTTCCCTCAGAGAGAGTCTACTGTCACTTCTTGAGCTCCTTGAATCTTCCCCAGAAGGGTCCAACTCCCAGGGCTCCTGGGAAGCCTCTGATCTCACCCCACCAGCCCCACCTCCACCTAGTGAGCTGGTGAGGCATTGAAAGGGCTTTAATGGAGGGCCCTGGCTTTTAGCTAGGGGCCTCCTTCCCCGAGGAAGAGTACTGAAAGAAGTGTCCTAGAGAAGTGTTCTCTCCTAAGAGAAGTGTCCTAGGCACAGAACAGAGAGGGGAAGCTCCATTGGGAATTGACTGTGGCACTATGGGTATATGGAGGGTGTTCCTTCTGTTACCTCATTAGGCCGTTTTTATATAAGCAGAAATTGAGGCTTGAAGAAATTAAGAAACTCAACTATGTCCTCAAGGACAGGAGCTGTACAAAATCCAATCTGTTCCATTCTGTTGTCCCTCAGGCTCCTGGCCTCCCTCTGTTATTATAGGTTGGCCCCTTTGGGAAAATCTCAGTTGAATGTCATTTCAGTGCTCTCCTTCCTTCTAAAGAATTAAGCTAGGTCCCTCAGACCATAGGGCACATGGGCCTTCTAGTTGGGTCTCTGTTTGCTTACTCAGTGACTTGGGGATGTGTGAAATCTAGATGGGATTCTATCCTGGGGTGAAGGTAGAAGGTAGTACAGAGAATTGCTGAGTGGGACAGACCACACCAATAAAATTTATTGTTGGACTCTGTAATCCAGTGTTTTCATTGCAGAGATGTAACTGAAAGCCCCCAACCTCACTGTCAGAGAAAGGAGGGACCAAGCTTATTCCAGCCTGATGCCTGATACCTGTTAATCGGGAAGCCTTGTCTGTTAACATCGTGACTTAGGTTTCAAGCTTTCAGTGGGGCCAGACTATGGAATTATCTGTAATTCTGGCATCAGAAGCCCTTTTTCCAGTTCTTTGGGCCCTTTTGAGGTCTGTGAAACAGGCTAGCAGCATGTGAAGATAATTCACACTAAATCTGCCTGAGAATCAGACAGTGCCATGGCAGCTCCGACTCTGTGTCAAATTACACACTAGCTACCTAGCACTGGGGTGTGCTTTGGGGCAGGGCTGGAGACACCCATATCCTCCCTACTTCCCTTAACCCTGCCTCAGCTCTCCTGCCACTCCCTCATACACCTGGTCGTGGTCACTGCCAGGAGCCCCAGTGCAGCCCAGTGCCTGCACATGATAGGCACAAGGTGAATGACTGCCTGGACACATGCAGGGACTTGGGTACCTGAAATGATGATTCTGCATATTTCATGTAGTCTTGGTGCTGAGTCACCTGCTTATCCATAGTACTGGAGGAGGGGATGAGGAAAGGCAGAGTTTGGGCAAGGGAGAAAGGAAGTGTGTTTTACTGTTCTGCATCTTTGAACAATGCAGCATAGTTGGTTCTGTCCTCATCTTTGGACAGGTTAGAATGAACCATCAAAAGGGGTGAGATTAGGTCTCAGGAAATAGTTTTCATCAGAGAGGAGCAAAAATTCCCAAACAAGTGAGGAACAGAGGCTGGGAGTCTCCTTCTCTGGGATTCCTTAATCACAGGGTTGTTCAAGCAGGTGCCAGGACTGGAAACTGAAGGAGGCTGAGATATTGAAAAGGCCTTGGCCTGCTTAGGGAGAAGTATGTGAAGATGCTTTTGAAATGATACTACTCTAAGTGGCGGGTTGCACGGCAATAACACTAATGATAATTGAATACTGCTTTCACTTACTCCAAGGGGAACATGGACTTCCCACAGCCCAGGCTTTTACGGTGTGGGGTCACTCTTGTAGGGTCACATATAAAAGAACCCTAACTGGTTTCTTGGCATACTGGGAGGCACAAATGCCCCAAACGTGTAGGATATTTTGTGAGACCCTACAATCCCTGTGTGGCACCTTCAACTCTAAAGTATCTGAAACTCCTGGGATGGACAGTCTGCCTGCTTGGGGTTGGGGACCCAACTGGCCAAGGCATTTTTCCTCTTGGAGGTTTCCTGGGAGAAGGCCCCCTCTCCTCTGCCATTCAAACTCCCAGGCGCCCGCGTCTTCTCCTCCTCCCCTTCTTCCCCAGGGCAGGGTTCCCTTTGTAATTAATCCCAACACTCAAACCAGAGGGGAGGAAAAACGTGTTAATGAGGGAGCGTCCCAGACTGACTGGGGCGGTCGCTGCTCGCAGCTAGAACTCCAAGTAATTAAATTATTTTTGGAAGGAGGGGACATGGTGGTGATGGTGTCAGGGAAATCCCCGTATGCATGGGAAGAGGCGTGCGTCTCTCGCCACTAATTAAAATCAGGGATGACCCTCCCTTCTCGGACCCCTAGGGGGAAAAAAAATCAATCTTCCCACGTCCCAGATTCCATTGGATTTTGTGTAGCCGGGTCCGTGGCCCTAAAGAGAACATGGCCAGCCCCGGGGATCTTGGGGCTCCTTTTCCGACAGGAGAGGTCGAGGAAGACAGCCCCAGGAGGGACTGCGGGCTGGGCCAAGGCCAAGAATCGAGGCATTCCCCTGCCCACCGTTCGGGACCCGAGTGTCAGCCCCACCGCGGATTCCCAGGATCGGGGAGGGCCGCGGGGCATCTGAAGGCGCAGGGCTGGGGGAGCGGCGACTCCGGGAAGAGCGGGGCCGCAGACAATGGACGCGGCGGTAGGAGGGGCGGCGACTGTGGGAACAGCCGGGAGGCGGCACCCGGGAGCTCGCGCTCCCCCGCCTCCTGCACCCCCCACCCTCAACCCCTCCCCCTCCGCCCCCTCCCCCCTCCGCCGCCGGCTCCCGATCTGATTCCTGATCCTTGATTCCTTGATCCTTGGTCCTGCCATGGGAGCCTGAGCGCCCCCATTCCCCCCTGGCCCCCAGCCCCCGGGGCCTTGAGGGGGAAGAGGCAGCGGTCGGGGACGGAGCAGGGGGTGACCAGACTCAAGAACCCCCCCTCAACATCCCCCATCGCGCGCGCTGCCTGTCCGGGAGCGCCGAGTTCGGAGAGACCCGGAGCGCTGCGGATACAAAGGCGACGGGCCGAGCGGGGCGCCCGCGGAGCCCACCCGGCAGTTCGCAGCGGCGGGTGAGTGCCGGGCCGCGGGGGCGCGGGCAAAGTTTGAAAAAAAAAAAAAAAAGAAAGAAAGAAAGAGAGAGAAAAAAAGAAATGGAAAAGGAGGAAAATCATGCAAGGGGCCAGGGGGTGCCCGACCCCAGAGCGAGCGGGGTGGCTTATGGGGGAAGGGGGGCTGGACTCCGGGCAACCCCCTTCCGGTCCGCTTCCCCACTGCACAGCGGAGTACCCCCCCAACTTTGGGAAGGGGAAGGGGCTCGTGGGGAGGGGGCGGAGCCCAGGCCTGGAGAGCCGGGGACTTTCCTGGGCCCGGGCGGGGGCCTTAATGATCCCAGGGGAGCCGGTTGAAGCCGGAGACTGGGTGCTTGTGTTGGAGGTTGGGGGAGAGGCGTGGAAGGATCGGAGTCTGGAGGTATTGGAAGCCAAGGGTGTTTGGGGTGCATACACCCCTCAGGAGCGTGGGGAGGGACGGAGGCAGGTATGCGTTAAGGGCGTAGAGTGGAGTCAGGGGGGCGGGCTGGGCAGAGTAGACAGGGTGTATGTACAGACCGAGGATGGGGCTGGAGGCGGTAGACTGTGTATAGGAGCCGAGGGGACAGGCGCTGGCGTCCCTCTCCCCACTCATATTTACCCATTTAGGGGACTGTGGGCTCTGCGTTAGTGAGTTTTGAAGGGTTGGTGGAGGATCCGTGTGCATGATTCTTTGTTTTGGTGTGTGTGCACGCCTTGACGTGCTGCATGTTCCTGCAGGTGGGCCCCTGGTTTGGATGTGTAGGTGTTTTTCTGTGCTTGAGTGTGTGTGCACCCAGGGAGCGGCTGACCATGCATCTGCTGTGTGTCTGGATATGTGTTTATATGTATACTTAGGGGAAGGCATGTATGTCTATGTGTGTCTACTGGGAGAGGGGTTCACGGGAAAGAGGTGTGTAGGTACCGAGGAAGGTGGGTGTGTAAGAGCAGAATGGAGTGTATGTGGATAGGTGTGTGTGCACCTGTGTACTGGGAAGGGGTGTGAATCTGTGTTCTCTTGTGTGTAACCTGTGTTGATGGGTATCAGATCAGTGTGTGTGCCTGCCTTAGCTGGTATGTATGTTTCTGAGTGTGTGTCGGGGGTACCTCTTGTCTCTGCAGGCAGATTTTCCTGGCAAAAATCCTGAAAGGAAGGCTGTCTGCAGGATTTCGAGACTTCGTGGATGGCCTCGCCTGGGTTTAGGAGTAGTACCTTAAGTATCTGAGACCTATGGGTGGGAGGGAATGAGTTGTCTTATGAAGTGCCTGTTTTTGGGGGATGGGTTTTTCTGGAAGAGGGCGTGTGTTGTGGGGAATAGGGAACAAGGGGTCTGGTTGTAGTCCTAGAGGAATTTGGAAGATTGGCGGGGTCAGGGAGAAGAATAAGAGGAACTTCCTCCCCCATCATCATAGGCTGGGTTCCAGCGCTTGGAGAGGCTACATTCTTGGATTCCCAGCCTTAGTTAAAAGCTTCAGGCCACAGTTCTCTTGGAAAGCCATCTCAGAGTTTGCTGCTTCAGAGCCTTCTAACTCTGCCCTGACTGTAAGATCCTAAAGTTCCTGAGGAGTCTTGAGATTTTGGTGTGGGATGGAAACAAGAGGAGGAAGCATGTCTGGAGGGATGATACCTGGTGGGGAACAGCTTGGGTTCCCTGCCCATGGGGTTGAGAAGGTGGCATAGGGTGTTTCTTCAGGAGCTTTTGCAAGTGAGTCTGTGTGGTTTATCACATAATTTCCCTTTTCCCTGGTATGGAGCATGATTGAGATGGAGCTGTGGGTGTGGGGCCAGGGCTGAGTGTCTGTGTGTCGGGAAAGGGCCAGGTACCCATTTCAGGCTATAGTGCTATACTCATCATCATGACAGTGTGGTGGGAAGTCAGTGACTATCCAGGAAGTGAATGTCTCTTTCCACCAAGAAGCCACAGCTCCTTTCTCTCCCTGTCCTCTCTCATCCTTTCTCTTTTAGGGTGTAGGGAAGGGGTTGCTCACCTCCTTCTTTAGGATACTAGCCTTGCCCCATTGCACACTCTTGCAGTTTTCTTTTTGCTGCCAGTGGCTGGGTTGAGGCACCCAGTTTTAAGAGCTGAGGTGAGATTGCACATGCCCATTAGGGTCTCTGGGCAATTGCAATTGGAATGTTAGAGTCTCTAATGGGCATGTGCAATTGGAATGTTCCCTCTTTAGTCCTCAGGGCTCCCTACCCTCCCTAAGGCCTGGAGATAAGAGTTGTAGGGGTTAGAAAATGTTTGAATGAGGAGAGGAACGGGGCAGAGTAGGAAAAGACCTTTTTTTTTTTTTTAATGGATCATTCCCCCAAACCCAACACCTGTCTGATAGTTTGGGCTCCCAGGGCTAGTAAGGCACTTGCATCTAAGATGGTGTGCCCTGGCCCTCTGGGGTACCTTGTATGCTCTGTATACACTGATCACATGCATGATATATTATACTGGTGGGGGCTCTTTTCCAAAGAGGAGGAATTGTGATCAGATAATAGGAAATGCCATTTCTGAAAGTACTTCCAGATTGGGAGTCAGTAGCCACGTTGGCCCCTCCTCACCCATTGTCTTGCTCCTGACTTCTATTTCCTCTAATTCTTCCGGGGCAGGCCTCTCTGGTGTGTTTGCCTCTCCTCCTGATCCTTTTAGATCTGAGGAAATATCCCCCCTTCCCTGGCCCTAGAGCAGGACAGTTTTTTATCTGCTCATCTGGTTTCCAGGTCCTTCCAGTTAATGGGGAGGGAACTTGGCTAACAGAAGCTTTGGCAGGGAAAAGGAAGAGATCTGATCCCCTCTGAGTTTTAGGGACTCCAGTCTTCTCCTTCCCTGGAGTGTTCGTCACATTGTGAGGCCAGAGAAAGGAGGCAGAGTTGGTTGGAATTAGTACGTAACAGTGGTGTGATCTGGGCAAGTAAAAAACCCCATTCCCCAGCCTCTTAGGTGTCTTAAGGCACATCCTCCAAGCCTAGACTGAGCCCTTCCACAGGGAATCCCTGGTCCCCCACCAAGTGGCTTTCTTCCCTGGTTTGCTTTTAAATTCTGGCTTTGCCACTTTCTAATTCTGTGACATCAGACAAAACTGGTAACTTTTTGAAGCCTCACCTGTAAAATGGAATTAATAATATGCCCTACTTCTTGGGGTTATGAGGATTAAAAGAAATAATAGAGAAAGCACATTGCACAGTTCCTGGCACATAGTAAATGTTAGTTTGATGGTTTGGATTCTGAGGGATAATCATCGTTAAGGGAGACAGGTCGGAGTCAGGACAGGAGAACTAGGCTTTGGTTCTGATCTTCCTCTGGCCGACCACATCAGGCACTCTCTCCTATCTGCCAGGTGCTGTGTGAAGCACAGGGGATGGAGGGGCAAATAAGACATTTTCCCAGGGAAGACATGCAAAAACATGTTGACTCACTGCAGCCCAGTGAGTGCTGTGTGGAGGTGTGTTCAGGAGGCCACTGGAGCATAGAGGAAGAGTGCTTGGCCCTGGGGTGAGGTGCCAGGGAAGGTTCCCGGAGGAGATGCCCCATTAGCTGGATTTTAAAAAATTTAAGGTGAAATTCACATAATAGGAAATAAACCATTTTAAAGTGAACAGTGGCATTTAGTACATTCACAGTGCTGTGCGACAACCACCTCTGTCTAGTCCCCAAACATTTGCACCATCCTGAAACAAAACCCATACCCATTATGCAGTTGTCCCCATTTCCCCTTACCCCAGCCCCTGGCAACCACCAATTTGCATCCTGTCTCTATGGATGTACCTATTCTGGATATTTCATACAAATGGAATGATAGAATGCGTGACCTTTTGAATCTGGCTTCCTTCACTTAGCATAATGTTTTCCAGGTTAATCCACATGGTAGCATGTAGCATGTATTAGTGCTTCATTCCCTTTTATAGCTGAATATTATTCCCTTGTGTGGATAGACTTTACCTGGTTAAAGGATGAGTTAGGCCAACAGGAAGGGTCTTAGGAGGGCACTGCTGGTGGAGGCTGAGCATGAGCAAGAAGGCACACAGGGTGTTTGGTAGTCCTGTACCTTGAAGTATGAAGTGGGGATTTGGCCTCAGTTTCTCTGTCTGTAAAACAAAGTTAATCATCCCTTTCCTGCTTGTCCTTTGGGGTTGGTGGAGTTGGAGGTATTAGGAGAGAAGAGAGGCTAGGGTATTATTGCCTCTTCTCAGGGTCTGGGCTGGGGATGGGACTTTTAAAACTTGCTCTTTCCTCCTCTTTCCTGGGCAGCTCACTCCTGTATGCATCAACCCTCATCCTTGTGGGGAGCCATCTCCCTGTTCACTTGGCATCAGCTTTCCCTCTCTCTGAATTGACCTGAAATTTTCCCTTTTACCTTCCACTGGTGGGTAACCCTGTGCATGATGAGATTTTGGCAGCAGAGGTGAAGGAAAGGCCTGGGAGTAAGTCCTACTCAAATTCTACCCTACGGCGGCCCTCCCCTTCTTTATCCTGTCTCTTGGTGATGTGGCTTGGGCAGCCCTCTCTCACCTTCTCTGCTGTGGTCTGGATAGAACTGTGGTGGGCCAGGGAGAATTTTTGCATTCCTTGTCTCTACCCTGCTTGGTACAGAGTCGGAGGCAGAGGCCCTTTATGGTGGGGCCCTTTGGAAATGAGGTTTTGCTGTGCTTTGTCGGATGCCCCTGGCAAGATTGGTAATTACAGACATAACAGCCGGGAACTGGTTTGAGAGAAGCAGGCTTGGAATCAGCAGACCTGAGGATATCCTGGTAATCAGGGTGGGGCAGGGAGAGGGGAGAGTGAGATGAAGCTGGGGCTGGATAGGGTGGGAGGCTTGGGGCCTCCTTCCCCTGCCACTCCACACACAGCTGGGCTTAGAGCCTAGAGGAGAGTGGGAGGTGATTGGAACCCAGGTCTGCTTTACTGTGAGGAAGGAGGAAGGAGAGGAGGAAAGGTGGGGGATCCAAGGGCCTCTGAAGAAAGAAGCAGAGAGGAGGAAGAGGCATTTTGGTTGCTCTCTCAGGCAGTACCTGGATTGGTCTAATTTAGAACAGGGCCAACCCTGCACCCAGAGGTGGTTCCATCTTATTTTGGGGTGTTTCTCCTTACAGTGAGGTTATGGGAGCAGGAAGTGGGGGGGATTGGCTGTGGACCCACTAAAGGAGAAAAGGTGGGAACTAACTTTTTTTAAGCATCTATTGTGTTCCAGAATCTGTAATATTCTGCATACATTATTTTGCTGAAAACTCTTAACCTTCTGAAGTAGGCACTATTATTCCCATTTTATAGTTAAGGAAACTGAGGTTTGGAAAAGGGGAGCGACTCACCTGAGATTACATAGCTTGTAAAAGGCTGTGCCAGGTCTGACTTCAGTGCTCTTCCTTTTCCCAAAGTCTCTTCACCTTCCCCTACTGTCGTTCCAGTTCGGTCTGATTGCTCATTATTGCCTTTAATCTTGCACTTGAGTAATTCTCCCGTTTTCTGAAAACCAAACATGAGTCTAGTGACAGCCTGAGGAGTAGAGAAGCCTACCCTTGAGGGTGGGAGTCAGAGAACGATCTCATCTCCAGGAGGAGCACCTTGGTGTCATAAGCCTGGGGTGGGGCCAGCATCTGGGCCGGAACCTCTCCTGGGGTGGGTCTCTTTCTCCTCGCTGGGCCATGATTTTGGATGGGGGTTGGGGGAAGGGAGTGACTGTAGGCTCTGGCCACCATGGCCCGTGGGGTCTTGTTTGTGACTGGGAGGAGCCTGGTCCTTATTGTCTATAGGGTTTTCTCACAGCCCCTAACAATGTCCTTCAGACTCCTGTTTTCACCAGAGTGTTCTTGGCTCCCTCAGCCTGGTCAGAGAGAGAGGGTGTGTTTGTTTGTGGGTCTAGGGATGGGGTTCTGTTTTTTTTTTCTTTGAGACAGAGTGTCGCTCGTTGCCCAGGCTGGAGTGCAATGGCGCGACCTTGGCTCACTACAACCTCCGCCTCCCTGGTTCGACTGATTCTCCTGCCTCAGCCTCCCGAGTAGCTGGGATTACAGGCATGCACCACCATGCCCGGCTAATTTTGCATTTTTTGGAGAGGCAGGGTTTCACCATGTTGGTCAGGCTGGTCTGGAACTCCTGACCTCAGGTGATCTACCTGCCTCGGCCTCCCTCAGTGCTGGGATTACAGGCATGAGCCACCACGCCTGGCCCAGGGGGTCTGGTTTTCCAGGGTAAGTAGGGTTTAGATAGGAACAGGTGCTGAGCCCGAGGTGTGAATGCAGTCACTTAAAAAACAACAGACTGTGAAGAAAAACACGCATTTTGTTACCTGCTTTACTTCAGGAATGGAGGTGGCAGATATAAGGGATGGGGGAGCTGAGAATTTTCAGCAAAGAGTGAGAATCTCAGGTAGGGGGGTGGTCACGATGGTGGAGGCCGGCTGGTACTTGGGCCTTTCAGCTGGCTCTGGTTTTCTTTCTTTTTTTTTTTTGAGACAGAGTCTCGCTCTGTTGCCCAGGCTGGAGTGCAGTGGCGCAATCTTGGCTCACTGCAAGCTCCGCCTCCCAGGTTCACGCCATTCTCCTGCCTCAGCCTCTCCGAGTAGCTGGGACTACAGGTGCCCGCCACCACGTCTGGCTAATTTTTTTGTATTTTTAGTAGAGATGGGGTTTCACCGTGGTCTCGATCTCCTGACCTCGTGATCCGCCCGCCTCGGCCTCCCAAAGTGCTGGGATTACAAGCGTGAGCCACCGCGCCCGGCTGCCGGCTCTGGTTTTCTAGATAAGAACTGGCCAAGTTGCCAGATCCAAGGCCTTGGGCTGAGGCAACAGGAGGTTCTCAGGATGGGGATACCCAGCCCTGCCACCCTCATCCCCAGTCACACTGCATCTCACACCCTGAGGCCCACTCTACTGCTTTCCTACAATCCAGCCTTTGCTGACAGTGCCCCCATATGTTCTTCCCCCACAATCCATCCTCACAGCTCAACTCTCCCCATCCACAGCAAGCCCAAGGTTGGCTAACTTCCCCTTCCCAACTAGCTGCTTTTCACATCTTTGCACCCCAGGGCAGGGGCTGGGTGAGCAGGCTTTGAAGGTCTTTTGGGGCCAGGGACAGTTGGGGCCTATCTCGAGCAGCAGGCTACGAAGAGGGAGGCATTTGTTTTTGGAGTGCACAGGAAGCTGGCTTATGGGTCGGCACAGCTCACCCACCTCCCATTGTCCACCCTCTCCCTGAAGACACCTCAAGCTGCCTGCTTTCCTTCTTGGTTCTTCCACAGCTCACCTGGTGGGCAGGTAGGGGCCAGTTCTCTGCCTAAGCCAAAGGAGGAAGCAGCTCAAAGCCCAGTGGTGGATATTGTGGGGCCTACCCGTTGATAAAAATTAAATGGAGAATCCAGAAGCCCTGGTTACCTTCCCACCAGCTTAGTGTCCTGTCTTCCCACCGGCCCCCACCTGGGACAGATGCCAGGGGGATTACTCACCTTTTCTCCTGCAGCCTTTCCACCCCCAGTGTTCTCTTCAAGATGGACTAGGAATGGGTCTGGGGAAGGCTAGGGAATGGGGTGCTATGGGACATGAATGTGCACACGCATGTGCTTTTATGTGCTGTGTTGGGGGGCAGGTACCTTCTGGGAGCTGGGATGGGGGTGGGGGTGCCAGAGAGACAGCAGAGCAGGTCTCTACAGAACCTGCCTAGCCAGGGTGGGTGGAGCTGGGTGGGGCAGGCAGGAGTGATTCCAGGTTTCAGAGGGGGAACAGAGTGTGGGTGTATGTGTGCGTGGGTGGGTGTTTTGGTGTGTATGTGGATTTAGAGGTCCCCAGCCTCACCCCCGGCCTTAGACTGAGGGAAATTAAGGAAGTAGATGGAGAGGGGCTTGGCTCTGGCTTCCCCAACTGCTTTTGAATTAGAATGCAAGCTCAGGTATCCTGGCCAGGAGCCCAGTCTGTGGGCCCTTCCCCTGCGGTGCACCCTGCACTGGGGTCTGCTTGGTGAGAAGCTGCTCTGGAAGCCTAGATGCCTGGATGACCCAAGCACGGCCAGGATCCCACCCCTCCTCTGCCACTCAGCCCAGTGAGGAGAAGGATCCTGCCCCCACCCTGGGGCTATGAGGATGGTGAGCTCATGTCTGGGGCTGTCCTGGGAGAATGCCTGGTTAACAGGGTGGGGGTGGGGCACCTGGTGCCAGCTCCTGGGCTCTCTGCTCTGCCCTTCCCACCCCTCAGCCCACCAATATCCAGCTGTTCTCTCTGGCCTCCTGGGCAGCACTGTCACCCAAGGACAGCCCTTTTCAGGGTTTAGGATTGAGGGTCGGGGCAAAATCTCCATCCCATTTTTGGTCCAGGGCCGGAGCTGGTCCTTGCCCACTCTGTACCTTAGTCTTTTTGGTGATAGCAAAAGCCCAGCCTCTCTGGATGGGTGGCTTGCCCACAGCCCAAGGCTGGATGGGGATGAAGGAACATCAAGGTTCTTAGTCGTGGTAGATGGATGGGTGCAGGAACCACCCCTTTTGGGGATAGAGGCTCTTCGGTTCAGGCTGTCTTAGCTGAGGCCTGTCTAATCTCTGTCTCTTTGTCCCTGGTGAGAAGAGGGGGCAGGATGGAGTCAGCAAATCCTCTCCTGTCGTGGCCCTGTTGCAGTTGTGGCTACTCAAGGAACCAGCATCCAGAGCAGCCTCACGGAGAAACCTGGTCTCACTCCAAGAGGAGCATTTCTCAAAGTCAGTGTTAGCACGATTTTCCAACAATTAGAGGAGGCCAGAAATGGGCTGCCATAGAAGTAGTGGCCATGGGCTAGTCACCTTCTCTCTCTGGGTCCCACTTTTTTATTTGTAAAATTTGAGGTTGTCCCTCTAAGGCCCCTTTCAGCTTGGTGCTGGAAACTGCTGAGAAGAGGGTGGCTCAGCCAGCTGTGTCCTCCTGAAGGGGAAAGGGAAAGGGAAAGGGGAAGGGGTGTCAGGGGAATGATGTGGGCATAGTCAGAGGTTCAGGTACTTTCCTCTTGTCTGTGGAAGCCATGTTGGATGTCTGCATTTTCAACCCACACCCTCAACTTCAGCCCCGCACCAGGGCCTGACAGCGCTGCCTGGGTTGAGCACATCCGTGAAACTCAGGGGAGGTGTGTGACAACGAGGAAAACCAAGCAAAGCTCTGAAGTGCGACAGCCGTGTCTCGAGTCTCTGCTCTGCCTTGCACTGGCCTTAGGCCTTGGTGAGGTGCTCTGACTGCACAGAGAGCTAGCCCCTGGGATCCTGAGCTGGGAGGTTGGACCCTGGGCTTAGTTCTTGCCACCTCCACGGCTGAAGGTGGGCTTCCAGCAGTTTGAGTGGAACTTATATTGATATCCTTGGACCTTGGCACTATGGTTGGTGATGATTAGGGAGCCAGGCAGCTAGGGGGTGCCCACATGTATACCCCTGCCCATGGGCTGCAGTGGGAAAGGGGTGCAGGGCATATGCAGGAAGACCCAGGCTCCTGTGTAGGAATCGGAGACTTTTAGTGGGCAGGGGCCCACAGACGACTCTTCAGGCAGGTTCTGAAGCAGTAATCACACCCATTTCCCTGTGTTCAGGCAGAACCACCCTTCCCTAATCCCTGACTGTGGAGAGGAAAATGGTCCTATCAGAGATCTCTGCTCCTCTCTGAGGAGAACTTGAGGCTTCTTGTCCTCTTTCCCATCGTCTTCCTGTCTGGCTGGAAGTCTTTTAAAAATCAAACCCAAGCACCCTCTGCAGCTGCTTCCAGCCCTGTCCTCAGTGGAGATGAGGAACAATAGGTGCCCTTTTTAGGTGCATGTTTGCGCTCTGTCCCTGCCCCCCTTTTCTTCCATGGCCTAGTCACCCTGGCTTCCACAGCTCTTTCTCCCAGCCCCGTCTTCATCTATGCTCTGTCTCATTACCTCACTCCAGGCCTAAAGTAGCTGGGACTGGGCTGCGGGGTGGGCCTGGGCTAGAGCAGTGGCAGGAGGTGGCATCTGCAGCTGCCTGCGTCTGGTCATCGGTCCCCAGCACGCGCCACACATGGGGGTGCTGGCGTTTGTGTTCAACTGCTGTTTGTGCTCAAGTGCTGGCGTTTTGCCCACTTGAGCAGCCTCCTTTGAGTGGGAAATGGGAAAGGACTGGTCCGCCCTGGTCTGTGTTTTGGCCAACACCCACTCCCCTTACACACACACACACACACACACACACACACACACACACACACACGCACTACTCTAGGGCCCTGCTCCCTCTGCCTGTTGCCAGGTTCTGAGTGTATTTTTTCCAGAGGCCTCCAATTGTTTCCTGAAGAAACCTGATCCCAGAGCTCAGACAAAAGCTGGGGCCGCCAGAGGAGAAACCCCATTCTCTCCTCCTCTGTCCCTATTGCCCCCACCTCCATAACCTCCCTCCCTTTGGATGCTGGGTATGGGTTCCAGGACCCGGCTGCCATCACCTAGGCAACAGGGGGCTTTTGTTGCCATGGTGATCAATGTGGGAGAAGCTGGGCAGCCGGGACAAAAGCCCCCACATTCCCCCCCACCAAGCTCCCCCCAATCCCCTTGGGATGATACTGAAACACATTCCATTAATTTTATTTCTGAAAGGACTTTGGAGGGGAGAAGGGTCTCCTTTTTGTAACAGGCTCTCTCTTCTCTCCCTCTCTCCTCCCTGGCCTCCTTTTAACCCCAGATAATCCATGGTTGGTTTGAGCAGGGGACTGAGTGTGTGCGTTTGTGTCTTGGGAAGTGGGGGGCAAGGTGAAAGGCAGTGGGGCACATTCCTTTTCTACAGCCTCCCCCTTCCCCAGACTAGGGCAGCTCCCTGTCCTGCACCAAGTCCGGGCTTCCCTCCCTGTCTTGTCATCCCTCTTGACGTTTCCACTTGTTGATCTCATCCAGTGATCCCCTCCCCCCCCATCTCTTCCCTGGGAACGCTGCCCACCCTGGAGACCCTCCAAACCCCTGATCCCTGGACTGATTAAATAAGGAGAACTTCTGCCCTTCTCTTTACTCCCCTCCCCTCGCTCCTCCCAGGCCCCCCAGCAGCAGTGCTTGGATTAGTTCCCTGGAGTACTTGAAGACACAGCAGGCAAGGGTCTCAGAAGTTGGATTCATTTTTGGCACCTGTGTTTGGTAGGGAGGAGAGAAGCGTGTTTTGGTGCTTTTTGGGCACTCTGACTTGGGTTGGCAGGCCAGGGGAGCAGGATTCATGTTGAGTCTTTAGTAAGTAGCAGGGGAGGAAGATAGGGGGCACTAGGCTGGGCCGCTCAGAACAAACGGGACTGGCACCCTTGTCTGGTTTGAAATTTATCTGTAGGGGAAATGCAATGGCATCAGTTTACCTCCTGGGTGTGTTTGAAGTGGTGGTTCTGGTTGGTGTGTGTGTGTGTGTGTGAGACTTCTTTATTTAGTTGTACTAACAGCAGGGTTTATTTATACCACCTCTTTCCGTAGTCTCAGAGGAAGTGTCTGAGGATTGGAGTATGAGTGATCCTGGAGCTAAAACTTGTTAATTGCTTAACTAATTACAGCTGATCCATTTATAAAAGCACTTCTTTCACCCTCGTGATCCTTACAGCTACCCCATGAAAAGGCATCATTATCTTCCCTAGTTTACTAATGAGCTTACCAGGCTACAAGCACAGAGGTGTTAAGTAACTTGCACATGGTCACACAGCTAGTCAGTGGAAGAGTTAGGTTTTGAACTCAGATCTTAGAGTGCACATCCCTGGCTCTTCTGGCTGTTGGCTTTAGCAGATGGTGGGTATACAGGAGGATGAGGAGATGGACAGCCTGGGATCTAGTGTGTGTGTCTAGACTGTAGTCCATGGCAGTTGTTTACTTCATCCCCTTCTCTACCCCCATGTCACTCTGTGACCCACTTGTTGTCTTTGAGCCTCCTGGCAAAATTCAGTTTTTATGAAGAAGACTAGAAAGAATAGGCTGGAACCACAAGAGAAATGCAGGTGAGATGTCTAAACTATAAGGAGGAGTAGGCCAGTAGAATGGGTCCTCAGGAGAGTGGGTAGATGAGCCCAACATATATTTTTCAGGTAGGGAGATAAATAAGGGTCGTTTTTGTTGCAAAGGTTTTTGGAAAGGCTTATGGTTGGGTTAAGGTATTATGTCCCTGCCCTCTAAGTGTGTCCTTATCACGCACGTGCTTCGACATGGGGATACTGACAAATATAACTAATCCTATGGAGGATTGCCTCTATTGAACTCTGTTAAGAGGATGAATGAATAGATTTCACATGCTTTCATCTCCCTATAGTCATTATAGTTTCCCTGAGAGCCAGAGAGGCGTACAGTCGTGGATGTTTTGGTCAATGATGGACCACATATATGATGGTGGTCCCATAAAATTGTACTATTGTATTTTTACTATACTTTTTCTATGTTTAGATACACAAGTACTTACCATTGTGTTACAGTTGGCTACAGTGTTCAGTACAGTAACATGCTGTACAGGTTTGTAGCCTGGGACCAATAGGCTATACCATAAGGCCTATGTGTGTAGTAGGCTATACCGTCAAGGTTTGTGTAGGTACATTCTATGATGTTCCCAGGATGCAGCTGCCTAATGAGACATTTCTCAGAAAGTATCCCTGTGGTTAAGCGAGGCGTGACTATGTTTATTTACTGGGTTGGTATCAGTTCCTTGCTCTGTGCCCACGGGAGGGGAGATGGATATAAATATGTATCAATCATATTGCTTATTCTCAAATTACTGATGGTTTAGAGTAGTTGGAGTAATGGTAACTATACAAAGCAAATCGATTTTAGGTTTTTTTGAGACGGAGTCTGGTTCTGTCGCCCAGGCTGGAGTGTAGTGGCGTGATCTTGGCACACTGCAACCTCCACCTCCCAGGTTCAGGCAGTTCTCTGCCTCAGCCTCCTAAGTAGCTGGGATTACAGATGCCTGCCACCACGCCTAGCTAATTTTTATATTTTTAGTAGAGATGGGGTTTCATCATCTTGGCCAGGCTGGTCTTGAACTCCTGACCTCGTGATCCATCTGCCTCGGCCTCCTAAAGTGCTGGGATTACAGGCGTGAGCCACCGCACCCAGCCCCATTTTAGTTTTTAACATAATCAGCCTCTCAGCAGCATTTGACCTGGTTGACTTAATTCCCACCTCAAAACACTTTTACATTTCTGGCTGCCTTGAAACCCCACTCTTCTGGCTCCCCTCCTCCTCTGGCCTTCTCATCCCCTTTGCTTGCTCCTTTTCCTCTGGACATGTGTACATATCGGGGTCCTTTATGTCCGTGGAAGAGTTAGGTTTTGAACTCAGAGCCATCTGAGTTCCATCTATCCCCATAGCTTTTCACACCCTCAGTACCTCCAGCTCAGACTCTCCTCCAAGTCTGGCTCCTCTGACACCCGGCTGCCTACTGTCTCATGGCCACTAACTTAGCAGGCTAGAAGCTGAACTAATTTTCTTCCCTCACGGCTGCTTCCTCCCCAGTCTTCCCTACCCTACTGATGGCGCTACCATCTGCTCCCTCGCTCAGGCCAGGGATTCTTGACACTCCCTTCCCGCTCATTAGGTCCTGTTGATTTGACCACCAACGTTAAGTCTCAAACATGACTGTTACTCACTCTTCTGTGGCTCTACCCTTAGCAAGCCTGTACTACTGCAGTTGCCTCCTTACTGATCTCCCTGTTTCTATTTTTCTCTCTTTTCAATCCACATCTGCATAGCTAAAATCCTTCAAAGTTTTCCTGTGGCCTTAGAATAAAATAAAGCTCAAGCTCTTCACCTGGTGCCTGTCTCTGCAGTGCCACCTTCTACAACTCACTCTCTTCCTCAACTCTGGCTCCACTGGCCTTTGTTGGTTCTTTAAATACAATAAGCTCTTTCCTGCCTTTGGCCTTCACACATGTGATTCCTCTGCTCCATGGGCATTTTCCTGCACTCTTTGCTTGGTTAATTCCTGTTTCTTCTTCAGGCCTCTGCTGAGGTGTCATTTTCTCAGACTTTCTAGAACTGCTAAGTTTAAAGTAGCCCTTACTCCATGTGGTGTCTCTCATAGTTTGCTGTTCCGCCCTTCCATCATGCCTGCAATCGGTCGTTTATACTTATCTGCTTAATTGTTTGGTGTGCTCCTTCCCTTCTAGACTGTAAACTCAGGGTCTGTTATACCACTTTACACCTAGCAGAATACATGGTTCATAGAAGGTGCTCAAACAAGATTTGATGCGTCAATGGCTGAAGATAGGAAGTAAGCACTCAGTGGATGGTGATGGCTGTTAGGGGAGTCAGGGTCAGCGGGGAAGATAACATTGGGTGCTAGAGTAGGTGGGGGCTCCTATGAGGGGGTTGGGCTGGGCTCTGAAGAATGAGCAGGATTTGGGTGGGGGTTAGAGAGAGGAGAGGTCATTCTCCTCTGCAGAATCAGAAGGTGAAGTATGGTTGAAAGATAAGCCTGTAAGTAGGCAGATAAACTTGTGCCTTGCCTGTTTCAGAATTTTAGGCAAGTAGAAACTTGTCTTTTACTCCCACCCCCCACCATATTATCCATAGTTTCCACCCCTCACCCTCACCTGGGGCTGTGAATATGTGTGGCAGCCTCAAGGAAGCTGCCAACCTGATCTTACCAGTAACACTGGGTGGGTTCGAAATAAATGCTGGGGAGACGGTACCAAGGGAAGCAGCCCGCTGTGGGCACACTCAGAAAGTATGAGTGAGGGGAGGAGGTGTAGCATGGGGAGGAGAGGCCTGGGGTAGCCCCTGGACAGAAGCCCGCTCCTTTCTGCTCTCTGAGGTGTCCACTGGTTCAGCCTGCTGGCCTGGCCAGAACTTGCCCTCTTCACGCCTCGGTTTTCCTGGCTGAGAATAGAGAAGCAATGCCCTGCTCCTCCCTTCCAGAGGGCTTGGGGTTGGGTCATTCTGGGTGAGCCTTCCTGCCCTGGGAGCCTTTGCTGGCCATCTTCCCCCATGCCTGAGTCCTTGGCACAGCCTGGCAGGGCTCTTTCTAGAGAAGGGTAGGAGGAACTGGGCCCAGTGGACAGCAGGAACCTGGGTGGAGATATTCTCAGGCTATGGCTGGGCTCATTTGAGCCTCCTGTGGCGGTTGTGTGCGGATGGTCTTCCTCTGCCCTGACCCCACAGGGAGCTCGAGCCGCCTGTAACCAGCTTCTTCCTCTCACCAGGAGCGTCGCTGGATTTTCTCTGAGACAAGCCCACCCGTCCAGCAAAATAGAGTCCCTCAGGGTGACAGTTGACTTCCTGAAGGTGCCTCTTGGCCTAAAGAAGCCGGTGCTGAAGGAGGTGGCTGTGGGGCCCCCCAAGAGGCCCCAGCCTGCGGCCCTGGAGCGCTACAAGGCGCGGCGTTCAGACGCCATGGACACCGAGTCCCAGTACTCAGGCTATTCCTACAAGTCGGGCCATTCCCGCAGCTCCCGCAAGCACAGGTGGGCGGGCATGCAGGGTGACGTGCGTGGCGGAGGGAGGGTTGGGGGCTGTTAAGAGGTGGGCACGTGCAGGGGTGATGGGGTAGAGTGGCTGCTGAGAAGACCCTGGTCCACCGCTGGACTTTCTGTGCCTTTTCTGGCTTCCTGCCGCAGGGACCGCCGGGACCGACACCGCTCTAAGAGTCGAGATGGGAGCCGAGGGGACAAGTCGGTGACAATCCAGGCTCCCGGGGAGCCCCTGCTGGACAATGAGTCCACACGAGGGGATGAGCGGGTGAGCACTGGGGATGAGATGGTCCAGACCGGGCATTTTCAGACTGCTTCTGAGGGGCTGGAGGCTCCACGGAGTGGGGGAGGGCTTGGAAACCTGGTCTCAGACAGCGGCCAGATCGGGGAGTGTGTCTTGTGTTATACTTAGCTTGGCTTAGTGTCTTAAGGTAGGACCTTCAGGAATTTCAGTATAGAGATCCCTCTGGAAGCAGCAGCCTCTCCTTCCTTATCTCCAGAGGAGGGGGGGGTGACCTGGGCTGTGTGATGGGAATTGGCCAGCTCCTCTGGAGCTGCTGCCAGCCAGTCAGGCCCGCTGGGAGTCTGGAGCAGGAGGGTGGTGGTGGTGGCTGGGCCTGGGGTGTGTGTGAGCAAAGCTGAGTTTTCCTGGAGCCTTGAGGTGTGGGCGCTCTGTGCCCTCTGGTGTCAGCCTGTACAATGGCGTCACCTAGATCTTGGGAAAGGAGTATGGGAAGAGTAGATGGAGAAAGCGCAAGGGACAAGAAGTAAGGCTGAGGGATGGAGCAGGGACCCCGGGAGAGAGTTCTCCAGGACAGGGGTGAGCAGGTTTTCTGTTCTAACCTCTGTTGCCCGCTGTGCTCACCTGGTAGGGAGGACAGTGGGCAGAACACAGTCCTGGAATAGGGCAGAGGCAGGATTTTAGGTGACGCTGAGGTTGCCCAAGTCTCATTCCCCTTGGGATCATCTTTGGGGGCTGGAGATTCCCACCTCCTTTTTCCTCAGAAGAAATCTCTGTGGCTGACATTGGGAATTCCAGGGCCTTGGGAGCAGGTCAATACCTGAAGGAAATGTCCTTTTTCCCTCTCTCCCAATCCCTTCTCCCTGGGGCCTGGCCTCCTGAGTTCTTGAAGTGACCCTGAGACATGACCAGCTCGCCTGCTGTTGGGGAGGAGATCCCAAGCCCTTGGTCCTTGGAGGGGGTGGGCAGTATGTCTAGGGGTCAGAGGGCAGGGAGCAGACCCAGGGCCTTGAGCTGAAGGCAGTCAGCTCATCCTCTTTCTATCTTCACATCAGACTCGTTCCCCATCCTGTGGAGAGGAGGTTCCTCAACCTCCTTAATCACTGGTGCTGTCGGGCTGCCTTCATCCTGTAACCTGAACCTCCTGGGTGTCAGGATGTGATTCCATATCCCCAGGCTGTCCTAGGAGTGAAGGGTGTGGGTGCTGAAGGCCGCTGGTGGTCTCGGGACTCCTCTGTGGGATGGCCTCCAGCCACTGCAGAGAAACAGCTTGAGCAGACCACACTTAGAGGGGCACCTGGGGACCTCAGCCTGGCCATCTTCTTGCCTCCAGGGACAGGCAGCCTCTGTGCTGTAGACATTTAGATGGCCCAGCAGAGGTGGCCTTGCAGACCAGAGACCCAGAGTGGCCTTGAGTCTGCACAGTATCCTTCACACCTTCACCCCTTTACCCCTGGGGTCTTCTCTTCTTCTCTGTGCTGCTTTGGTCAGGTTACTCCCTTAGTTGGAAACCTTCAGTGGCTCTCCATGCCCGGAGAACAGGTGCTTATTGCCCAGCCCAGCACTGCAGCGTGGCCTGCACAAGCCCTGCCTGGCTGCTGTCTGCCTCACCTTCCTGGTTGCACCTTGCTGTGCTGCACAGGGATCCTCTGCTCTCATAGCCCTTGGGTGCCTCAGTTCATGCCATTCCTGCCCTGGAGGCTCCTCCTGTAGCTTCTGCCGAAATCATGGCATGCTGGAAGGAACTTAGATAGGACTTCCATTTTTTTTTTTTTTTTTTTTTTTTGAGACAGAGTTTCGCTCTTGTTGCCCAGGCTGGAGTGCAATGGCGCGATCTCCGTTCACCGCAACCTCCGCCTCCCGGGTTCAAGCGATTCTGCTACATCAGCCTCCCGAGTAGCTGGGATCACAGGCATGTGCTACCACACCCAGCTAATTTTTTTTTTTTTTTTTTTTGTATTTTTAGTAGAGACGGGGTTTCTCCATGTTGGTCAGGCTGGTCTCGAACTCCCGACCTCAGGTGATCTGCCCACCTCGGCCTCCCAAAGTGCTGGGATTACAGGCGTGAGCCACTGCGCCCGGCAGGACTTCCAGAATTAATGTTAATGTTTGAGTGATTCATGTGGATCTTGTTAAAATGCAGAATCTGGTTCAGTAAACGAGCGGTGGGCCTGAGGTTCCACCTTTCTAACAAGCTCCCAGCTGATGTCCACACTGCTGGTCCACAGATCACATTTTAAGTAGCCAGCCAGCCCTTAGAAATCATTTAGTTCAGCAATTCTCAATCTTGGATGACCACTACAATCACCTGGGGAGTTGTTTTTTTTTTAAAAGGTTCACAAGCAGATTGCACTCTCCAATAATTAGTATTATTTTCCAACCTCCCTAAGTGTTCTAATGTGTGCATCTGGGATTGGGAACATCTTCCTGGGAGCTCCCCTCCCCCAAGGATCAGCTCAGGTCCCACCATTTCTGGAAGCCTGCCTGCTTGCTTGGCAAGTTTGCCCTTGGATCCCAGTCACTGCCTGAGCAGCTCCTTCAGCATTTGTCCTGTGCTGTCTGCTCTGAGGGTCATTGCAGCATGTGTGGTTTTTTCCTCTCTCACTGACCAGTGTCCAGCTCCCCGAGGGCTCGGGTCTTGGACTTGGCCATCTGCAGAGGCCAGACTTTGACACACATTGGAGCTCAGTAAATACTTTGATGGTTGCGTATTTGTTGATTACCCTCTCTTCTTTCTGCCTTCTCCTTTCCCATGTGTTCTTCTCTGTCTCCTCTCCCCTCATCCTTTCTCCTGTTTCCCTCCTCTTCCTCTTCTTATCCTTTCCTCCTTATTGTGTGGCTGGCCCCCTTCTGCCTGTAGGATGACAACTGGGGGGAAACGACGACAGTAGTAACGGGCACCTCAGAGCACAGCATCTCCCACGATGACCTCACACGCATCGCCAAGGACATGGAGGACAGTGTCCCTCTGGACTGCTCCCGTCACCTAGGTGTGGCGGCGGGGGCCACCCTGGCACTGCTGTCTTTCCTCACGCCGCTGGCCTTCCTGCTGCTGCCCCCACTGCTGTGGCGGGAGGAGCTGGAGCCTTGCGGGACGGCCTGCGAGGGCCTCTTCATCTCCGTGGCCTTCAAGCTGCTCATCCTGCTGCTGGGCAGCTGGGCTCTGTTCTTCCGCCGGCCCAAGGCCTCGCTGCCCCGCGTCTTTGTGCTGCGCGCCCTGCTTATGGTGCTGGTTTTCCTGCTCGTGGTCTCCTACTGGCTCTTCTATGGCGTGCGCATCCTGGATGCTCGGGAGCGCAGCTACCAGGGCGTGGTGCAGTTCGCGGTGTCGCTGGTGGACGCCCTTCTTTTCGTGCATTACCTGGCTGTGGTCCTGCTGGAGCTGCGCCAGCTCCAGCCTCAGTTCACGCTCAAGGTCGTGCGCTCCACCGACGGCGCCAGCCGCTTCTACAATGTTGGCCATCTCAGGTACTAGCTCACGGCTGGAGAAGGGTTGGGAGGGAAAGGGCATGGGAGGATGTGGAGTGACTGCTAGGGTGGGAGGGTATGATGGTGGGCTGGAGGTGATGGGCTTGGAGGGTTGTGCGGGAGGGAGTTGAGTACTTTGCACCAAGTAGATTTTCACCAATGTTTGCTGCTTGATAGGCAGGTTCACGTACACGGTCATGGGGCAAGATCAGTTGGGAGTTATGAGTTGGGAATGAACAGGCATTTAGAGGTAGGGAATATTAGAGGGGGATGGACCAAAGGGAAGAAATATGGGGGGGGTGCACAAACAGGGGCTTTTTGGAATCCCCTTTCTAGTCCTTTCTGGGAGGCACAGCTTCTTGTGAGCACTCAGAGAGTGGCCTGTGAAGTGACCTGACCAGAGGAGGGATCCCCAGAGAAAGACATAAGGAGGAGAGTTCTTCAGTTCCCAGTAAACAAGCTACCCCTTGAGGCCACACAGAGTATCAGTGGCACGTCCTGGGTCCTGTAGAGAATCTTGGGGGAATGCTGAATGGGGATGAGGTGATCTTTGGCTGGGGACCCAGGCCCAATGCCGTTTCTCTGCTGGGCTTCAGCATGGTGGGGAGGGACTGGCAGGCCCAGCCCTGGGAAAGGCTTGGGAGCCTGGTAAGTAGACCTCAGGTCTGGAGTCAGGCTTCTCGGAAGCACCTCGTCCCTGTCCTGTGTCCTCTCCTGCCTTGCCAACCTGCCCTAATGTGTCCCTTCCCTTGTGCCCCTTGTCTGTCCCTTCTCCCACCCCCTCCTGCCATCTCCCCCACAGCATCCAGCGTGTGGCAGTGTGGATCCTGGAGAAGTATTACCATGACTTCCCTGTCTACAACCCTGCCCTCCTCAACCTGCCCAAGTCCGTCCTGGCCAAGAAAGTGTCTGGCTTCAAGGTGTATTCCCTCGGAGAGGGTGAGCAGCCCTGCTCCTCTGCCCTTCCCTGTCTCTTCCCAAGCAGGACTTCAAGTTCCCGCCTCTCTCTTACCCTTTGTCCCTTGCTTTTTCCTTTCCTTATCCTGTGTTCCAGCCGCTTCTATTCAGTCACTTCCCTTGACTCCAGGTGGCTGATCTTAGCTGCTCATCCTACTTGCTGTCCCTTTATGCTATGGCGTGTCCCCTGATCTGGCTCCTCCGTGTCTCTCATCAGCCCTGGTCTAAGCCCTTTGGCTCTCAGAGCTGCAGAACCCCCTGCACTGGGGAGGAACAATTGCAGGACTCCTGCGCTTCCAGTGCCTTCCTTGTTGCTTTCCTGTGGCCTCTCCCAGAGGTGGCCAGGAGAGTTGGGATTAGGAGGTATTGCTGGGTGGTGGGAACAGCTTCTTCTGGACATGTCAGGCTGCTGTCTCCAGAGCTCCTGGAGTGGGAAGAAAGGCCACACTCTGATGTGACCATCCCCTCTATCCTGTTCCTTTGCAGAAAACAGCACCAACAACTCCACTGGCCAGTCTCGGGCTGTGATTGCAGCGGCAGCTCGGAGGCGGGACAACAGTCACAATGAGTACTACTATGAGGAGGCTGAGCATGAGCGAAGGGTGCGCAAGAGGAGGGCCAGGTGGGTCCCTGGGGGAGAAGAGGAGAGGAGGTGCTTGTTGGATGAATGGGGAGAGGAAGACCAAGGAACTTCTGTAACTGCTGGAAATATAGAGCAATGATGACGTGAGTTGGGGGTGTGTGCTTGTTTTCCATTGCTGCCCTAACATATTACCATGAACTTAGCAGCTGTGAAACAGCACACATTGATTATCTCCCAGTTCCATGAGTCAGGTGCAGGCTGGCTGGAGGCTGTGCTCAGGACTCACAGGCTGAAATCAAGAGGACTCTCATCTGAGCCTATGCTTTCTCTTTCAAGCTCATTATTATGGGGAGAATTCAGTGCCTTGTCACATAGCCCCATAGGCAGTTTACATGATGGTAGTGCACTTTTTTTTTCCAGCAGAAACAGGTCTCTGACCTCTGCCACCAGCTGGAGATAACGCTGGTTTTAAAGAGCTCATGTGATTAGATCAGGCCCTACAGGACAGTCTTCTTTTTTTTTTTTTTTTTTTGATTTTGGACAGGTTGCTCGAACTTTATTATTTTATTTTATTTTATTTTATTTTTTTTATTTATTTTTTTATTATACTTTAGGGTTTTAGGGTACATGTGCACAATGTGCAGGTTTGTTACATATGTATCCATGTGCCATGTTGATTTCCTGCACCCATTAACTCGTCATTTAGCATTAGGTGTATCACCTAATGCTGTCCCTCCCCCCTCCCCCCACCCCACAACAGTCCCCGGAGTGTGATGTTCCCCTTCCTGTGTCCATGAGTTCTCATTGTTCAATTCCCACCTATGAGAGAGAACATGCGGTGACAGTCTTCTTTTAAGGCCACTGACTTGGCACATTAATTACATCTGCAAAATGTACCAAGATTGTTGTCTAATGAGGGGATGGAAGTCTGGTAGAAGTGGAGGGTATCTTTGAATTCTGACTGCCACAGTGGGGTAGGGACCCAATAAAGGGATGTGAGCTTTACCTGCAACAGCA
This sequence comes from Nomascus leucogenys, assembly GCF_006542625.1. Classification (NCBI taxonomy): domain Eukaryota; kingdom Metazoa; phylum Chordata; class Mammalia; order Primates; family Hylobatidae; genus Nomascus; species Nomascus leucogenys. The sequence goes on along the minus strand of NC_044392.1, from coordinate 41,064,745 downwards.
CGGACTCAGGCTAGGCTAGCCTGCCTGCCAGTAGATCTTGAGGGGACTCACCAGATGGTGCTTTTGTTGCCTTCAAAAAATGAGGTTTTAGTGCCTATATTTTGGTAAATTCTTAAATGCCATCCTAGCTTCTCCCTTTCCCTATTCATATGATTAAGTGAATTTAGTCAACCCTGAAGAATCTTACCTGGTGCCTACTCTGCCGGGTTCCATCTTGGTCTGTCGAGAGTTCCCTGAGGGAGAAGCAGAGTGCCTCGGGACTTGACCACGCACCTGCCCTCCGCCCCATCTCCCACACAAACTCCAGGCTTCAAGGGCAAGAGGTAGCCCTTACCCTGTTCCTATATGAGGCTGGCATCCCCTGTAGTAGAACAAAGATCACCAACTCCATTTCTGTGGCATTCCAACCTATCTCTAATTGTCTTGGAAATGGCCCTCATGGGAAGGAAACCAGTGATGTCCCTACCCCTTTACCTTCTGCCCTGACTAGGGTCATCCAATCTCCTGTGCTGCCACCACCATTTTTGGCACATAGAGGACTCTTTCCTTTCCTTATTACCTTGCTTGTAACCAGGAGCAAACTTTTTCCTTTGTGAGATAAAAGGATCTTTTCAAAGGGAATTTACTGAGAAATGTAGGGGAAGCAAGAGAATAAAGAAAAAAATGATAGACATACACAGATCCACACCTATATACCCAGAGTCCCATCTGAATGACTCAAGTTCCTGGGTTCCTGGGTTCTGCATAGAAGGCCTCACCTTTCTTTGTCCTGTCACTTTAGGCTGGTCCTGCTCTTAGGCCAGGGGGCTTTTATTTTGGTTTTTGGACTTGAAGTGCAGATAATTGCATTTATTGCTCTTTTCAGCTTCTAACATATTGTCATTACAGAGTTTTTCATTGTTCTTTATTCTGTTTCTTCTTTTCCTCCAGTTCCCACTTTTACTCCAGCCCCACATTTTAGGCATCCTGTTGAGTGTGTCTGATTTCCTTAAAAGCTATATGTATCCTTGTGCAAAGTTAGTGTTAGTGTAGTGATCTTTGTTCATGTTGATATGTGTGTCTGTATGCTTTTTTTTTTTTTTTTTTTTTTTTGAGTTAGAGTCTTGCTCTGTCCCCCAGGCTGGAGTGCAGTGGTGTGATCTCGGCTCACTGCAATCTCTGCCTCCTGGGTTCAAGTAATTCTCCTGCCTCAGCCTCCCCAGTAGCTGGGATTACAGATGCACACCACCATGCCCAGCTAATTTTTGTATTTTTAGTAGAGATGGGGTTTTGCCATGTTGGCCAGGCTGGTCTCAAACTCCTGACCTCAGGTGATCCACCTGTCTCACCCTCCCAAAGTGCTGGGATTACAAGCATGAGCCACCGCACCCAGCCATCTATATGCTTTTAATGTAAATGGATTTTTTTTCCTGCTTCCTCCTTAACACTGCGTTTTTGAGATTCATCATCCAAGTTGTCTGTACATCTAGTTTGTTGCATCTTTTTGCTGCACAGTAGTTTGTGGAATACTCCCAACATCCTATCCAATATTTGGTTTATAGTTACCTTCTTTCCTTTTTCCATTTTGATGGAAAAGTAATATTTTACTAAGATTTTCATTTGCATCTCTCTAATTGCTAGCCAGTAACTACTTCGTATATCTTTTAGCCTTTCAGTCCTCTTGTGAATTTTCTGTTCACTTCCTTTGCCCTTTTTTCTCTAGGTTTCCTGTCTTTTTCTTCTTGATAGAAATTGTAGCAAATTCTTTGCATGTTCTAGATATGAATCCCTTGTTGGTTTTAGATGTGTATATTTTCCCCAACTCCATCAGATGTCAGTTAATGTTGCCCATGCTATCCTGGTTGAATAGAAATCTATCATTCTGATGTAATCATATCTATTAATTGTTGACCCAATGGAGTATGATTTGGGGGTCTTATTTAAGAAGGTTTTCCTTAAAGTTTGATGGAATGCTTTGTCTTTCCTATAGCACAGTTCCTAGTTGTCTCTCTGGGTTTGACACTAGGTTTGCCCTCTGAGTCCCTGGGCTGGGTCCACTGAACTCTGTGGCTGTTTACTGTTCCCAGTGGGAGAAAGGCACTATTGCCCCTGGCTTTGTATTGCTTTGGGTGAGCACAAAGGCCTGACCTCATTCAGGCTGCTGGAGTGTTGGAGCTAGGGGAGAGGAGTGGGGTGGGCGAAAGAGGTGGGCATCTGGCCCAGTCCCCTCCTGTCCCCTAGGCTTGTAGTGGCGGTGGAGGAGGCCTTCACTCACATTAAGCGGCTGCAGGAAGAGGAGCAGAAGAACCCCAGGGAGGTGATGGACCCCCGGGAGGCAGCCCAAGCTATCTTCGCATCCATGGCCCGTGCCATGCAGAAGTACCTTCGGACCACCAAGCAGCAGCCCTACCACACCATGGAGAGCATCCTGCAGCACCTTGAATTCTGCATCACGCATGACATGACGCCCAAGGTAGGCCTGCCCTGCTGCCAGCATCCTTCCTCCTTCTCCAGCTCCTCTTCTTTCCCACCTTCGTTTTCCCTTATTCTCTCACTACTTTCCTCACTGTCCACCTCATTTCTCTCTCCTCACCACCTCCTCTTTATAATCTTCTCTCTCATTCTTATTCCACCTGCCCCATCTGTGTGGGGTGAAGTCTTTAGGTGGATGAGGAGAAGGGAGTCCTCAGGACCATTTTGGGGATGGCTGAGACTTAGTTCTCATCTCTGTGAAGGCTCTGAAATTACCAGATCCAAAGGCCCACTTTCACCCCCATTACCCTCTTCATCTCCACTAGCTGGTCTTGGCTTTGTGTTATTTTGAGCCGTTGCCAACCCTCAACTCTATTGCCAGCTTCCTAGAATTGCTTTCCCTGAGCCACCCTTGGTGAGCAGGTAACTAAAGATGTTGCACTTTAACCTTGACACCTCTGGCTCCCTCCTGGTGCAGACCTGCTTGGCACAAATCATACAAGCTGTGTGGGAAGGAAGGAAGAATGAGGGAGGGCTTGCCCAGGTCACAGCCTGGTGCAGGGAGAAGAGCAGCAGATGGGGGTCAGGGGAGCCGAGTTCAGTCTTACCTGATGAGCCACATCACCCTGTGCACTCCGGCTTCTTCATTTATAAAATGAGGGTCTGAAGCAGATGATCTAAGGCCCCTTCCTGCTGTAACATTCTGAGGTTCTAGTTCATATGCATAGAGTGAGCTCAGGGATGTCCTTGTTGTCTTTGGAAACTATGCCCCAGGGAATGAAGGATAGTGGGTAGATGACAGAGATTCTTATGCAGCCCCTTCTTTCCACTTCAGGCCTTCTTGGAGCGATACTTGGCAGCTGGACCTACCATCCAGTACCACAAGGAACGCTGGCTGGCCAAACAGTGGACATTGGTGAGCGAGGAGCCAGTGACCAACGGGCTCAAGGATGGCATCATTTTCCTCTTAAAACGCCAGGACTTCAGCCTGGTGGTCAGCACCAAGAAGGTCCCATTCTTCAAACTCTCCGAGGAATTTGTGGATCCCAAGTCGCACAAGTTTGTCATGAGGCTGCAGTCTGAGACCTCAGTGTGACTGTGCAACAGCAGGGGGAGTGGGAAACTCGGGGGCTCCTGAGGGGGTGGGAGCGGGCTTGGTTCTCAGGCCCAGCCACATTCCTGCCACCCTTCTTCTTCTTGCTCTTTTCTTTTTTTTTTTACTTGAATTAACGTACCCCCACCTTCTCTCCTTGCTTCTTCCTTATTTTACCCCATGTGAACCTGGAGAGACCATCCTGCTGTCAACAGTACCTGGGAAGGACCCCCCCACACCCCCAGTAACTTTTGTATTACTCTAGGCCTGCAGGAATCAGTGCCTCTCTCCTTCTTTCCCTAGTCTTTTCCCAGATTACAGTCTCTCCTGAAATGGCACAGGCCCTGCTGATTGTACCTTCCCCTCCTGAGACCTGACTCACAAACCCGAGTTCTTACAGCATTTCTCTTCAGTGGCCCAACAGGGTTTCTCTGGGGCACATGGACATGACTCTGGAGAGCCACAGTGCCAAACTCCTCCAGGGCAGCAACTGGCCCTCCTGTCCCTCACCCCAGTCACAACAAACCCTGGGTTCGAGGGCAGGGATACTCCTGCCACGCAGCCCGAGTTAGAAATCTCCTTGCTAGGAGCATTTGCTTCCACATATATTTAGAGCAAAGAAGGATCCCATCCCTTTCCCAGAAATCTCCACCTAATGTTTTTGGTTTGTATGGTCATGTGACCATAGGCAAACAAGTGGAAACCCTCTGTGACCACTATTCCAGGGACTTAGGGGAAGGTACCTTTCTTCCAATGTGTCTTTCCTAGGTAGCCCCTGAGGAGGAGGGCTGAATAGATCCCTGAGGTTTTGGAGAGACCCCCATCACTGACTCCTGCTCCCTGACCCTACCCTCACTTTCGTCCCCACTCTTCCCAGTGAAGGATGGTATGTAGACTCCTGTACAGACTTAGTGGCTTGCAGACCCTGACCTGGCCCCTGTGGTCTTAGACAAATGTTTTTATTTTTGTCACCAGCCACCCCTGTCCTGCTGCCTTCTCTCGACTCCAGAGACCTGTTGCCTCATCTCTTTTTGGGGAAGAGCCGGCAGCTCCTCCTCATCCCCTGCCTTAAGTCCAGTTCTTTGCCTCAGGGGTCTCGTTTCCTTGGCCTTCCAGGGTCCCCACCGCTTTTCTCCCTGCCTGATTCTCTGAGCTCTGGGCTCCGTCTATGTTGGGTTGAGGGACAAGGATTACTGCCTTTTGTAGGTACTTCACCCCTCACCCCATTTTAGCTTCCATAGTCTTTGCACCAAATTCAAATTTTTGATAATTTAAATCTCATTTTGGGCAAAATTTGCTGGCCGTCTAATAAATATTTTCAATATAAATCTGAGACTTTGACTCAGACATTTTTGCCAAGGAGAATAGATTAGGAAGTACCCGTATGCATCCAGCCAGGATCCACATGGAGGACCTTTCCGATGGCTGCAATGACTAGGCCATTCCTCTGAGTAACTCACAGTGTCCCTTTGTAGGCCCTTCTTTTCCCTAAAAGACTCGTTGGTACTTACCTTGCAGAGCACATCCTGGGATAAGATCCCCAGAGTCTCACCTGGGAGTCTCCCCCTCTGTGTAGCGCCAGCCCTGGGAATGATGGAGCCTAGTGATCGGGGTTTCTCCTGCTGTCCTTTCTGCAAAAGTTCACTTGTTTACCCACCACATGCTAGAGAGGGGCTCATTGGCCAATGCTTACCTTGTCCCCAAAGGGGTGGGTTGTGGAGCTCACTTAGGCAGGGCCTCTGGCTGGGGCCAGGGTTACGAGATAGGCCTGTATGAAATACGTCCTGTTCTGGGGGTCTGTCTCTTTTCTTCTCTTCAAAAACTTTGTGTCAGAGGAGTCCCTTCTGAGTCACATAAATACCTCACTATCCTGGAAAACAGGGCCTGGATGGTGACTGGGGTCATTGCCTTTGTGGACAGGATGGAGTGTGGTGTGGTCTGAGGAACAGGTTGGGGTGGGGGAGAGGGAAAGGATTTGGGATCTTAGTTGCTGCCCTAGGTTAGGGGCTGGGGAGTGTTTATTTTAAGATCCTGCCATGATTTTAATCACTGTGATTTTTTTTCATTCCCCTTTCCTAAAAAAAAAAAGAATTTTTTCCTCCAACTCTCTAAGCACTAAGGGCTGTGCCTGAGAATGGTAGCATTTTGGTCTTTTGCTTCAGAACTGTGGTATCTTTGTCTTCTTTCATTATTATTATTATTATTATTACTATTGTTTTTTAAAATGTCAGGATGAATTGTCAGACATATGGCCATGTGTTTGTCCTCTGCTTCTCCTCTGTGGGAAGTTGTCTCCATGCTGTGAACTGCTGTGGGGTGTGCAGCTGACTCAGTCCCTCTGAGCAGTTTCCCCACTGTGTCTGTCCCATCATGCGCTGGATCTGCTCATTCTCCTGCTGTGGGGGTGTGCCCACCTCTTACCCCCTTGACACCATAGGGCTGCTGTGGCTGGGCCTCGCCAGCACTGTCATTTGTGTGACTCATGGCATCCTCGTACATCCCCACCGTGCCTAGCAGGCCTTCCTTTTCACCACCTTGGAACGCTTGCCTTTCCTCCCTCCACACCAGGACGCTGTGCCTCGGTCCTTCACCTACCTCGCCACTCTGCCACTGTCCCCATTGGTCCTTTCTCCTAAACTGGTCTTTGTGCTCTCTTTGTTTTTTCTTGTTTGTTTCCCTCTTGTCTCTCATCTTTTCTTCCCATTCCCCTCCCATTTCAGCCCTTAACTTTTCTCTTTCCCATCTCCACTCAGTATTCCAATGGCAAACCCTGATGTAACACCTGTGATGAGACATCGGACTCTCCAGAACTTTCTCATCTGACACGTCTTTTTCCCAGGGTTCGTACTTCTCTTCTCCTCCATTGGTCCCAGGCGAACACCCCTGTTCCTCTGTGGTGTCTGTCAGTCTGTCTGTCTTCTCCTTCCTCTGCCCTTCCCACGGGGCAGTATCTGCTGATGGATTCAGTCCTGGTGTGTGATTGTTGTGATTTGTTCTTCTGTGCGCAAAAGGAAGAGGGCTCTTTGAGTCCCTTCCAAGTGAGATTGTAAATGTAGAATTTTCCACTGTTGGATCTAGATTTTTTTTTCCTTTTTTGGGGGGGGGTTACAGAGCTGAGACCTTGTGCATGCATGTAGAAAATTGTAAAATGTAAATTTTTTTTAATATATAAAGAGCTTGTTTCTACAGTTTGCAGTGGATCTAAACAGTACAGCAATTTTAGGGTTTTTTTCTTAAACATAGGAACTAAAACTGTACAAATTTTTTTTATATAAAATAAAGACATTTGACTTTTGTGGGGGCATTCTGTTGCTTTTCTTTCTTTACAGGAATGGGAGCAAATGAGAGCCGGGGAATAATGCATATATACTCCTTGTTAGGGAGGGAATGGGCAGGAGGGGGCAGTGTGCGCTCATCATTGCTCTGCAGGCCTTCAGGGTGTGTTGGAGAGAAATGGGAAAATGAAAAAGGAAATTGCTTATTCCGAATCCTGATTCTAAAGAGAGAGAAACAAGAATGTGAGGACTCAACCACTTCCTGGTGTAGTTGTCAGGATAGAGAAAGAAAGATTACTTCCTGGGTCCACCCTCCTGAGCAAGCTTGTGTCTGTATGGCCTCTAGGGCAGGAGTGGGTTTCTAAAACGTCTTTCTAAAACATAAAGTGCCGTAGGAATTTCAGGGGATAGTTGAGATTTCAGTCAATGGTGACAGCCCATCACAATTCATTGAGACAAGTTTCTGTAGTATATATCTTAGTTCTAAATATGTAGAGAGTTCATTGCTCCGTTGTCACTCTAATGCATGTAATCAGGTATTAAAATCATCCTCAAGAGATTGGGTCCCTTCTCCCAGTCTTACCTGGACCTGACCTTCTCTGTGACTTTGGGCAAGATGCTTAGCATGTAAACAGCCTACTAAGGTTAAAAACAAGCATTTCTGTATGGACGTGGCCTATTCACTAGATTTCCTCCTCCTCTCCCCTGCCTCATGCTCTGCCAGGCTCTGGGGATGCAAAGGCAAGAGAGGCTCCATCCTGGAGGATGACCCAGTTTACAGGGGTGACAGGCCGGGTGACCCTAGTGCAAGGCTTCATGGCATGTTCTCAGGCAGAGTGTAGACAAACCCTGTCTGGATTCCAAGGAGCTCGGGGAGTTTCCTTCAACAAATCTAGTAAGTTTGTTTAAGATTCAAGATGGGGGAACACACTCACCTTGAGATTACATTTTGTTCATCTAAGTATTCCTAGAATTGAAACCAGTTCCTCGCATATAGTTGGTGCTCAATAAAAAATTATTTCATGAATAATGAACTTAACAACTAACAATACAATAGGGGCTCATGAAAGGGATCATATACTTGCTTCTCCCTTTAAAATTGCACTCCAGTCTTTCTCATGTGAAAACAAACAAAAATACTTCCCTTGAAACTGCATCCCCATTCTCACGGCTCTGTTCTTTCTGTAACAAGGTTTGTAGAATAGTTTCACTTGCTGTTTTCAGTTCATTTCAGAGTCAACTTGTGACTTACATTGTGACCAAATTTCTACCTTAGCATGCCTCTGAAATTATTCTTGTTCTCAACAGCCAAGTATAGTAAATACCTTTTAAGTTTATTCTTTATTTAGTGCCTATGATGTTCCCAGCCTGATACTAAAGTACTTTCTCTGGTAAAGATACTGGATATGGTCCTGCCCTCGCTGAGCTAACGTTGGTGGACCCTTGAGGAGCCTAGTTAACCTCAGGGACCTCCTCTTGTAATGCTGGCCCCAGGAATTCATAGATTTAAAGCCAGACCTCAATATTTGATTGATAAGATCATATTTTCTCTAGAGGTTTGCTGCAAACAAAAGTGATAATCCTGACCATTTGTCATGCAGCAAAAGGTATTTGTAACTTTTGTCTGAAAGGATGTGTTTTCCATGGAAGTTTACACAGCACTAAAGTTAGGGACCCAGCTTGGTGGATTGTCAGGTTCATGCCTGGGACTTCATGACATTATATGTGGTTGTATGTGATTACATATGCTGCCCATGTGTGACTTTTGTTTTTTAGCCTTTGCCTTTGAAATGCAGCCGAGAGGGGGAACTGGGGGCTGGGGCTCTGGATGAGGAGACATAAAGATCTTTAGACCGAGGTCTCAGTGATTTGTTATTAGTTTTTTATTTTTTAATTTTAATTTTTTTTGTTACTATTTTTGCTTGTTTGGGATAGTTTAATGGCTTCTACAGACTGAAAGTCAGCTTGCTTAAAGTAACCCTTGGCTTTTTTGTTACTTTAAGCATATGAAAGTAATGCTCTTCCAATCGCCAGGAAGGATGGGGTAGGGGAAAGTCAGCCTTTGGAAAACCACTGCAGCATTAGTGTATACATGGTCACGGAAGATGCTAGAGAGATAATAAAGGACCACCTACGTAGTAAACCTTGGAGAATAGTCATCCCTGTCCAGCTCCCCAGTTTCTTTTTAGGCTGAGAATGGGGTCCATTTCCCTTGGTACAAAGGGCAGGGCAGACATGACATCCTACCTGCTCATAACAGTGAATGCCACATTTAAGTATGTAGAATAGTGGGAGAAGGTATTGGTTTAGAGTTGGGAAACCTGGCCAAGGCATTGGCTTCTCTCATTTCATCTCAGCAAGTTTTGGGGGCACACTTACTGTGTGGTAGGCATTGTGATACAAAGATAAATAAAACATTGGCCCCCTCCCCTTGGAGCTCATGGGACTTTTGCTAGATAAGTTGGGAAATTTTATTTTGTCATATGTTAGAGGCAACCCGAGGAAGTACACTATTTTCCTGGAGATGGTAAAATACCATCTGTAAAATGCAGACTGAAGCCAACAGTGTGTGAGGGTATTGAGCCTGATATGTAAACTATTTTGATGTCACTTCTCAAAAGTAGCCATCTGTACTCTGATACCCTGTAAGGGGAATGACTTTGGTTATAAGGTTATAAAAATTAGGAGTATGGCTGGGCACAGTGGCTCACATTTATAATCCCAGCACTTTGGGAGGCCGAGGCGGGTGGATCACCTGAGGTCAGGAGTTCAAGACTAGCCTGGCCAAGATGGTAAAACCCCGTCTCTACTAATAATACAAAAATTAGCTGGGCGTGGTGGCACATGCCTGTAATCTCAGGCATTCAACATGGTGAAACCCCCGTCTCTACTATAAATACAAAAATTATTTTGGTAGAATGCGCCTGTAATTCCAACAACTCGGGAGGACAAGGCATGAGAATCATTTGAACCCGGGAGGTGGAGGCTGCAGCAAGCTGAGATTGTGCCACTGCACTCCAGCCTGGGCAACAGAGCAAGACTCCATCTCAAAAATAATATTTATACATAAATAAATAAATAAATTACAAACAAACTCTACTCGGGAGGCTGAGGCAAGAGAATCACTTGAACCTGGGAGGCAAAGGTTGTGGTGAGCCAAGATTGGGCCATTGCACTCCAGCCTGGGTGAGAAGAGTGAAACTCTCTCAAAAAAAAAAAAAAAAAAAAAAGAAAACAATTAGGAATATGAGATCTTCGGTTGTGTCTTGTCCCTTCTTGCTTTTGGGCACAATTAGGTCATGCTGCTGCTTCACTTAGGGTAAGTATGTGGTTAAAAGTATGTGGTTTTAGGATTTTTAGGGCAGTGGAACTACTGTGCATGTGCTATAAATGTGGATATTTGGCATTATAAATTTTTCCAAACCCATAGGATACACAGTACCAGTAGTGAAGCCTAATGTAAATTGTGAGCTTTGAGTGATTAATTGGAACAAATGTACCACTCTGGTGGGGGATGTAGATAATGGGAGAGTCCATGCAAGTGTAGGGGCAGGGCATGTATAAAAATTCCCTATACCTTCCACTCAATTTTCACGTGAAACTAAAACTACTCTAAAAAGTCTATTTACATTTCAGGTCAGGAGTTCGAGACCAGCCTGGCCAACATGGTGAACCCCCCCGTCTCTACTATAAATACAAAAATTATTTTGGTAGAATGCACCTGTAATTCCAGCAACTCAGGAGGTCAAGGCATGAGAATCGTTTGCACCCGGGAGGTGGAGGCTGCAGTAAGCTGAGATTGTGCCACTGCACTCCAGCCCAGGCAACAGAGCAAGACTCCATCTCAAAAATAAATAAATAAATAAATAAACAACAAACTCTATTTAAAAAAACCTGACTAAGAAGACATCAAGCACAACTTTACCTAGTTCTAGACACCACTCTAGTAATAAAAGTGATAGTATTATAGGTACTTGTGATTCAGGGGGAAAATGTGCAGGTGTGTGCTGTTTCCCTTGAATCCCTTAACAGTGTCACTATGGAGTTTGGAAATCTGTTAAAGACCACTGAAGAGGAAGCTGAAGCTCCGTTGTTCCATCAATAATACTGTGACAACCAAAAATTTGCATGCGGGGACTTAAATGAATCAGGAAACATGTGATTTAACTTAGTGAAGATTTTCGCTCCTTTTAAGTTCCTGTTAATGTTAGTTCTCTTTGACATACGTATGTGTGATTTTAGGGTGGGGTTGGCTGGGATGGTTTTTACTGTAATAAAGAACACTTGTTGAAGGACTTCTTGTCTTCTGTCAGTTTACTTATATCTTAACACAGTACCTCTGGCCTCAAAGATGGAATCCAGCTAAAGTGAAAGCAGATCCAAACTGTATCAGCAGGGAAAGCTGACCTTGTAGAATTCATTTTCAGTGACTGGTATGAGATTGTGTAATTCAGGTTTGGAGCACATTGAAGAATTCGACACTGGGCAACCTTTTTCCTGGAATTGAAATGTTCATCGGGTTTTTATTCTGTCTTGAAATAGGTCCCCAAAATAGAGTTTTTCAAACTTTAATGGTGCGTATAGCAAGTGTACAAATCACTTGAGGGTTATGTGAAATACAGACCCTGATTCAACAGGTCTGGGGTAGGGTCTGAGTTTCTTCATTTCGAACAGGTGCCCAGGTGTCTTAGTCAGCTCAGGCTGCTGTAACAAAATACCATAGACTGACTGGGTGGCTTAAAATCCAGAAATTTATTCCTCATAGTTCTTGAGGCTGGAAGTCCGAGATTGGGCTGGCAAGCATGGTTGGGATCTGATGAGGGATCTCTTCTTGGCTTATAGGATGATGCCTTCTTGCTGTGCCCTCACATGGCAGAGAGAGAGAGAGAGAGAGGGACAGTGAGAGAGCCAGGTTTCTTATGTCTCTTCTTATAAGGGCACTAATTCCATCACGAGGGCCCTAGTCTCATAACCTCATCTAAATCTTAATTACCTCCCAAAGGCCGCATCTCCAAATAACATCAAATTGGGGGTTAGGCTTCAACATATGCATTCTGGGGCAGCACAGTATAAAGCACCAGGTGCTGCTGCTGCTGCTGTTGTACAGACCTTATTTTGAGTAGCAAGGCCCTAAAAGAAGCTTAATATACCCCTGACAATTTGAGGGTCCTAAACACGCCTTACTTAACTCTAAGATAATTGATGCAAGAGATCAAAATTGTTAAGAGGTCTAAATTTTATGAATGTAATAAATAGGTAAGGTCATTGTTGCTCATGATATAAAATTGTACCACCTGTATCAAATTGTGATTTTATGAGAATCTTAAATGATATGTTGTGAGATAAGCCTTACGTGTGGAGTTTATACAAAAGCAGTTCAGTAGGCAACTTAACTGATCCAATAAGATGTTAATAATGACACAAAAAAGGGCCAAGATGAGATCTTATCACTAAAGGCCACAGAAATTAAAGGAGCAGTTTACAATATAAATTATCTTTGGCTAGAAATTTTTTGCCAACATGACTGTATTAGTCCATTCTCATGCTGCTGTGAAGAAATACCCGAAACTGGTTTAATTGACTCAGTTTCTCATGGCTGGGGAGGCCCCAGGAAACTTGCAATTCTGGTGGAAGGGGAAGCAAACACATCCTTCTTCACTTTGCAGCAGGAGAGAGATGAGAGCCAAAATGCTGCCAGTCTCTTTGCATTGCAAGAGTGACATTTACTTCAGTTCTTAACAAGTTCCTCATCTCCATTTGAGACCACCTCAGCCTGGACTTCATTGTCCATATCACTATCAGCATTTTGGTCAAAGCCATTCAACAAGTCTCTAGGAACTTCCAACTTTTCCCACATTTTCTTGTCTTCTGAGCCCTCCAAGTCTCTAGGAAGTTCCAAACTTTCCTGTCTTTTTCTGAGCCCTCCAAACTGTTTTAACGTCTGCCTGTTACCCAGTTCCAAAGTCACTTCCACATAATTGGATATCCTTATAGCAGTACCCCACTCTCTGTGGTACCAATTTACTGTATTAGTCTGTTTTCATGCTGCTATGAAGATATACTCAAGGCTGGATAATTTATAAAGAAAAGAGGTTTAATCGTCTCACAGTTCTTCATGACTAGGGAAGCCTCAGGAAACTTACAATCATGGCAGAAGGCAAAACAGGCATGTCTTACATGGTGGCAGGTGAGAGAAGTGAGTGCCAACTGAAGGGTCCGGCCCCTTATCAAACCATCAGATCTTGTGAGAACTCACTGTCATGAGAACAGCATGAGGGTAACCACCCCCATGATTCAATTATCTCCATCTGGTCCCTCCCATGGCACATGAGGATTATGGGAACTACAATTTAAGATGAGATTTGGGTGGGGACTCAGCCAAACCATATCAATGACCAATAGAACAGGAAATTCATGAGTTTTACCATATTTAGATAGTTTCAGATAAGGTGACTTAATGTACTTCAATATTTGCATTAAGTGCTATGGGTATAGAATGAAAGTGTGAACCTTGACTATCTGAGACAGGTCTCGGTTAAGTTAGAAACTTTACTTTTCCAAGGTTGAGGACACACACCCATGACACAGCCTCAGGAGGTCTTGATGCCATGTGCCCAAGGTGGTCAGAATACAGTTTGGTTTTATACATTTTAGGGAGAGATGAGACATTAATCAACATATGTAAGATGAACATCGGTTTGGTCTGGAAAAGGCAGGACAACTTGAAGCAAAGGTGGGACAACTCAAAGTGAGGAGGGGGGCTTCCAGGTCATAGGTAGATAAGAGACAAATGGTTGCATTCTTTTGAATTTTTGATTAGCCTCTCGGAAGGAGGCAATCAGACATGCATTTATCTCAGTGAGAAGAGGGGTGACTTTGAATAGAATGGGAGGCAGGTTTGCTTCCCTTGAGGCAACCTGTCCTCGCTTGACTTTGCCATTTAGCTTAGTGATTTTGGGGCCCCAAGATTTATTTTCCTTTCACAAAAGTAACATCATATTTCAATAACTGTAGGTAGCATCATATACCAATAATTTAGAAATATCTTCTCAAGTTTCTTTGCCCAAGTGATGGTCACTGTACAAACTTCAAGATCTTAATGATCTTGTAGTTAAATGTTGCTGGAAGCTGTCTTATCTGTGTTTAGTGTTTTTCACTCATTCTGTCATTTAACCAATATTTGTTGAGCACCTTCTATGTGCCAGAAGCTATGCTAGGTATTGGTGGCATGGCAATGAATAACACGGATATAGTCTTTGTTCTCAGATAGTAATCACTTAATTTCAAAAGTGATGAATGTAGTGATGAAGTATAGGGGACTGTGGGATCTTACAGTAGGAACCTCACCAAGGTTGTCGGGAAAGGTTTCCTTGAAATAAAGGATGGGGCACAACATCTTTTTGACTAGGAAGAGCTTCCTCATTCTCTTCAATAACAAAACTCTATCCAAGTAATTGCTGTCTAAAAATTGAGTGTCAAAATAATTGGACCTTGGAAGTTGTCAAAAGATTTTTGAGACGGCTAGCAAGGATGTATAGCAAGGGGAATGCTTGTACACTGTTGGTGGGAATGTCAATTAGTACAGCCGCTATGTAGAACAGTATGGAGTTTACTCAAATAACTAAAAACAGAACTACTATATGATCCAGCAATCCCACTGCTGGGGTATGCCCAAAGAAAGGAAATCAGTATATCGAAGAGATATCTACACTCCCATGTTTATGGCGGTACTATTTACGATAGCCAACATATGGAAGCAACCTAAATGTCCATCAATGGAGGAATGCATAAAGGAAATATGGTACATATACACAATGGAATTCTGTTATTTGCAACAATATGGATGGAACTGGAGGACATTATATTAAGTAAAATAAGCCAGGCACAAAAAGACAAATATCACATGTACTCATTCACATATGGGAGCTAAAAAAAAATTGAAGTCATGGAGAGAGAGACTAGAATGATGTTTACCAGAAGCTGGGGAGAATAGTAGGTACAGGGGGATAAACGGGGAATGGTTAATGGATATAACAATACAGTTAAATAGAATGAATAAGTTGTAGTAGTTGGTAGCGCAATAAGGTGACTGTAGTTAAAACAATTTATTGTATATTTAAAAATAACTAAAATAGTGGAATTGGAATGTTCCTAACACAAAGAAATGATAAATAAATGCTTGAGATGATGGATACCCCAATTACCCTGATTTGATCATTACATACTATACACCTGTATCAAAACATCATACGTGCTCTATAAATATGTACAACTATTATGTAGCCATATAATTAAAAATAAAAATGAATTTCTGAACAACTAAGGGACTGTTATTTTACTAAGACTCAGTGATGGCAACTGAAATAAAAGTTACAAATGAATCTTTTGTTTTAAGAATAAAATCAGAGAGAGGGAGAAGAATTGGAACATCTAATGTACCCTGTGTATATGTACACATAATTGCTCGACACTAAAGAGAAGAGGACCTTTGTGGAACCCCTCATGCTTATACTACAGAACCCATACCTGGTACTTGCTGTTTCTCAGCTGCCACGGTTCTTTCCGAGGGCAGCATCTCGCCAAAGCTTACCAACAGTTCCTGAAATAGTATTTACTATTTGAGGAGAGCTCTGAGTTAAGCATTTTCAGTTCAGTTGTTGTTTTCCCCTTGAATTTTCAACAAACCATGTGGAATCTCTGCTTCCTCAGATTCCTGGTATGGTGCCATATTGTGGCCAAAGAGATGCCCAAGAAGTCCTGTTTGCTTCAGACAGTACCTCACAGAGTGTCAGTATCTTAGGAGGTCATTACTGGTCCAGACATTCTGTCTCCATTAAGTAATCAAAGGGAAGTAACATTCTGGAAATGGAATAAAACCAGCCATACATATAAAAGAGCAATTATAAATGAGAATGTTAATTTATCAATTTATAACAACTGATAGATCTAGTTTGGGAACTGGAGTTGGTCATTTGTACAGGTATATTCCTGATGGGACAGTTCAAATTGATAAATTAGGATTTGTCTATTAAATACAGAACCAGACAGGAGGAATTGGAAATTCTGAAGGACATTATTAAATGTTGCAGTACCTCAGTCCCCTTTTCTCTTTTCTACGTACTACCCATGGGTATCCTCATCTCATCCCAAGGGCTTTAAATACCATCTGTGTACCAGATAGCACAGCATAGTAGTAATGAACATGGGCTCTGGGGTCAACCTGCCTGGGTTTTTCTTCTGGTTTTACTCCCGGTAGCTATGTGGCCTTGAGGAAATTTTCTGTTTCTTCATCTTTAAAATGAAGACAATAACACAGTGCCAACCTCATAGGGATGTTGGGAGCGTAACTCAGAAAATATTCATAAACTACTTAGATATGCCTGGCATGTAGTAAGCACCCAATAAATGTTAGTTATATACCAAGTACTCCCAAATCTCTATTTCTTGCCCTGACTTCTCCCCAGAATTCTAGACTTATAAATCTAAGTGCTTATTTGACATCTTCACAAAGACATCTAAGAGATATTTCACACTTACTATAGAAAGTAATGGCCTAGAGAGATAAAGATAATGTTTGTCTGTGGGGCAGAGAGCAATAATTTTACCGGGCTCTTGAGTACGGATCTGTGTCAGTAAGCAATCTGCGCTTACTTTCAGTTTCAAGTGACTGGTGGTGATCCAGGTTCAAGTAAACAAATTCTGTTTGTGGTCTACCCAAACATCTATAGTCTCACTACCAACACCATTTATTTTAGCCGTGGGGACCCCTTAACTAGTGGCCACTGCCTTATTGCTTGTTGGCTGGTGCAATGGGGCTTACCGTTTCATCATAATAATACCCCTCCCTCCTTCTGCCCAGAGGAGAAAGAACAACCACCAAGCACCATTTGGACAGCTTGCTTCAATCCAAACTCTTACCCCTCAGCCCCATTAACAGGTAGAACAGTGGGTATCCTCATTCTCCACCTCTCACTCACTACTTGGATGAGAACAGTCACTACTGGATCCCCAGGAGTCTCTCAGATCTTCCAAACAGGCCTGCAAAAGGGCCACTGTACTTTCCTCTTCCCGAAAGCCCTATCTCTGTCAGCATCTTGTCCTCATTGCCAGAACTTCCAACAACTATGAAAAGCCTGAGATTTTATGCCACTTCTAAACTAATAAGTTTGCCTGTTAGTTTCATGGGTACTGACAAAAAACATGAGACTCCTGGGACAGAGACAAAGGACTTCATTACCCTTGGCCCAGCAGGTAGCATGATCTTCCTATTTGCATTAGTTCTCCTTGCCTCTAAGTTCCACTGGGTGATACGGAGCAGCCAATCTGGATGCTCTGCATACAGTAAGTTTGTGTCATGGTTGAGGAACCCTGGGATTTGGAAACCCTAGTATTTTAAAGAGCGTTTACTTGAGACACAAATATCTTTTTTTTTTTTTTTTTTTTTTTTTTTGAGACGGAGTCTCGCTCTGTCGCCCAGGCTGGAGTGCAGTGGTGCGATCTCGGCTCACTGCAAGCTCCGCCTCCCGGGTTCACGCCATTCTCCTGCCTCAGCCTCTCTGAGTAGCTGGGACTACAGGCGCCCGCCACCACGCCCGGCTAATTTTTTTTGTATTTTTAGTAGAGACGGGGTTTCACTGTGGTCTCGATCTCATGACCTCGTGATCCGCCCGCCTCGGCCTCCCAAAGTGCTGGGATTACAAGCGTGAGCCACCGCGCCCGGCCATGAGACACAAATACCTTAATACTGTGACCACTTTATGCGGTTCTTCCCCAGACTTCCTTTTTACTGCTTTTCCAATATTGTTTTTCGTTTAAGTGATCGACAAGGTGGTCAACCTGTTAACATGCTGCCAATGATTCAATGTAGATATGTACCTCAGGCAATCTCTCCTTCCAAACAAAGCGTACAACTAGATATGCTGCTTCAAGTTCTGCCTGCTGGAGAGATTTTCTTTCATTACTGACTTTGAAGCCTCTACTGAGTGAGGTTCACTGTAGTGGAGAGGCCATTCTCATTCATCTGGGGCTGACATAGCATGCAAATCCAGGCCGATGCTCTTTCTTATTCCATTAACTGTTCATAGGGAATTCCTCATGAGGCTGTCGGTGTAGGGAAGGGAGAGGTGGAAGAGTAGCTGGAATTACAAAGTCCCCTGCTTATGCAGCATACTTGTGTATTCTGGACATGTTCAGACCCAGTTTTGTATATTCCACTTCTGTTTTATAATGAATTCCTGCTAGGTAATTCAGTTTTATATTTGGTGGTTCAGATAACACCCAGTTCATGATGGACAGTTTGTGTTGCATGATAATTTGGTGTCCCGAGGCAGACATTCAATTTCTACCAGCTCTCAGAAGCAAGCCAGGAATTGCTTTTCAAATGGCGAAAGGTTGTCAGCACAAGTGGACATCAGCTTACTGCAAATCTCCTGGGGGGTATCAAAGACTTTCAAGGAGGAAAAAAATCAATCTAAATTTGATTACAAAGAAATGCAAGAGACTCCAGGCCTCAATTTCTTTGCTTTGTATAAAGGTAAAAATGATAGATTTATTACAATTTGAGTTATAAATTTAAATTTACAATTTAGTTACAATTTTAAAAGGCTAAAAGAACCTTTTTTGTACCAAGCTGTAGAAAGTTTTAGTATAATTTGGTAAAACAATAAGAGAACTTAATTGTAATTAAGTTTTACTTACACTCCTAATAAACCATGTAATAAATTAAATTATTTTGTGAATTTGGGGTTAAATTATGTCTACCTTTTTTTGCTGTTTTTTCCACAGCATGAAATAAAAATGCAAGCATGGCATATTAATTAATTCAAGAATTTCTATTTCTGTTTTAACAAAAAACTAAATTATATGGAACTATCTAAATTTCAGTTGAATTAAGATAGTTAATTAAGATAGTTCTAAGATAGTTAATTAGAACTATCTAGTTAACAATTGTCTTATAAGTGAAATAAGTAATTATCACCTATCCATTATTTAAAAATATGTAAATCTAAACATAGATATATGCAACTTCATTGAGTTATAATTTAAATAAGCGGCATATCTGTATAATTGGTTCTTTTATAGAAACCTTAGGCAATATTGCACATTATACAGACCTACCGAGCTAATCCATTTATACTATATGTGTACAGTTTTAAGGTGTTATTGGTTTTCTGACCTTTTCTTTCTTTCCTTCCTTCCTTCTTTCTTTTTCTTTTTCTTGTTTTTTTTTGACAAGGTCTCACTGTGTTGCCCAGACTGGAGTGCAGTGGCAGGATCATGATTCACTGCAGTCTCAACTCCTGGGCTCAAGCAGGCGTCCAGCTAATTTTCTATTTTTCTTTTCTTGTAGAGACAAGGTCTTGCTATATTGCCCAGGCTGGTCTTGAAGACCTAGTCTCAAGTGATCCTCCCGTCTCAGCTTCCCAAAGTACTGGGATTGCAGGCCTGAGCCACTGTGCCCAACCCCATTTCTTAATAGTGTATTGCACCTGAATGTTGATTTAAATATACTTTTGAAGCTTCTTAATGGACTTTGAATGTAATAGAATATTAAATTAATACTCAATAAATGTATAGTATAATATTGAATTAAATCTGGCAATTTTTTAAAAATTTAAAATCAAGACATAAAACATATAGTACATAGCTACTGTATAGTGCTCATGTGTTTTTAATCTCTATATTTTAATATTTCTTCTGCAATCAATCACATTAAGATAATAAAATCAATACATTATAAACATTTAAAATAAAATACTTGATAGTATGTTTTATAAATAAGAATTTTAAAGATTTAAATAAATACCATCATTTAAAATATTGTTTTGGCTATCAAACAATGTGAACGTCATACTAGGACTGGTAGCTGAAAAGAAGTTAAAATTTGCCTTTGGTTATGAGTCTGTGCCTCTTGTGAGGTGCTAAAGAGTCTTTTTTTGGTTTGTTTCCATGTATTTTGTTCAGTTAGCAAAACATTGCTCTGCCAGGGTGCGTCCTCTTCTCAAAATTAACATTTAAGCCTGGGCATGGTGGCTTATGCCTGTAATCCCACCACTTTGGGAGGCTGAGGCAGGTGGATTGCTTGAGCCCAGGAGTTTGAGACCATCCTGGGCAACATGGCAAAACCCTCTACAAAAAATACAAAAATTAGTCATGCCTGTAGCCCCAGCTACTTGGGAGGTTGAGTTGGGAGGATCACCTAAGCCTGGGGGGTTGAGGCTGCAGTGAGCTGAGATCACACACTGCACTCCAGCCTGGGTGACAGAGGGAGACCCTGTCTCAAAAAAAAAAAAAAAAAAATTAACATTTAAGTTGACTCTGGTTTCATGCTTTTGGATATTTCATTGATTGTGAAAACAAGGGTTTCTTACTCCTGGAAGAACAAGCATTTCTCAAGGTTCTTTTCTTACCCTCTTGTTGTGGTTGTAATAAAGTTGTTCTTTTGGTTAATAACTCTGGACTTTTCTACTCACCAGTATCTTTGTTATGACCATTATCAATTGACTATATTCCCCTGGTAATTCTATCAAATGTTTCTCTTCTCCAAAATCAGATCTCATATGCAGAATTTTTGGAGACCATTAGAATGACTTTGTTTTTGCTTTTTTTTTTTTTTTTTCACCCATAGTCTTTGGGGCTCTTTAGGTAGATGCTTGGTAGCACCAAGCTTGTGTGGTCTATCATATGGCACATGTGAACAAAGAAAGGGCAAAAGGAATTATTAGGCATGGCCGGTTTGCTTCATGAGCCCAGAGTTATTCAATGGTATTGTACAGGTTATCCTCTATCAGGCCTTAGGGGAAAGTGGGCAGCTCAGCTCCCCTTGTGGGGGGCATTAGTAAATAGTTGGATTGATTTATACAAGCAAAGTGTTGTTCACCTACATATTCTTTAGTGACTATGTATATCTTTATAGGATGTTCATCTAGTATGTTCATAAGTAAGGGCTTATTTGATGGTCTGCAGGCGATCTCTAAAAGACACTATTTCTCAGTTTGCAATATCCTTGTCTATTAATAGTAATCAGGGCACACATTTTATGGAACAGATTATAAAATTTGAAAACTTCGAGATTTATCAATGTTTTCACTGCCTTTAATTTCTTACAAAATTAAACGAAGGCAATAAAACACTAATGGAACTTAAAACTGGCCAAAAGTTATAGCAGTTTATTCATTCAAAGAACAGTGACCAGATGTTCTGTCCATAAATATAATGAACATGACTGTTATAACAAATATAAGGCTAATACTATTCTCAAATGAAATATGAACAAGTAGGTTCATGAGATGTCTGGTTACTAATGGCCAGGCACTGGTGAGACATCCATGTGATGGATAATGTCGTGTTAAATTATTATAAAGCATTAAGGGCAATTCATTTAGAGTTCAAGAAGCCCTGACTCAATGGATGAGAATCAAGTTTCATTCCAAAAAGACATTGTTTGGACTTTACTGAGAGGGGTCTAATCCCGTTAAGCTATTAGTAAGGCCTCTGTTTAAGATATATGTCTCTTACAATAAGGAAATATTGCCCCCACCCATTTAAACATCTGCTTGCTATTAATCTCTGTTTTTCCTTAGACATTGGGACTAACCACAAATTCACCTTTTCTTTCTTTCTTTCTTTTTAAATTATTATCTATTTTTAATTTCAATAGCTTTTGGGGTACAAGTGGTTTTTAGTCACACAGAAGAATTGTACAGTGCTGAAGTCTGAGAATTTAGTGCACCTGTCACCTGAGTAGTGTACATTATACCTAATATGTAGCTTTTTATTCCTCACCCCCTTCCACCCTTCCTGCTTCTGAGTCTCCAATGTCCATTAGACTTAACTCTGTATGCCTTTGCATACCCATAGCTCAGCTCTCACCTGTAAGTGAGGACATGTGGTATTTGGTTTTCCATTCCTAAGTTACTTCACTTAGAATAATGGCCTCTGGCTCCAAGCTGCTGCAAAAGGTGTTATTTCATTTTTTTATGGCTGAATAGTATTCCATGGTATACATATATATCACATTTAAAAAATCCTCTCATTGCTTGATGGGCAACTGGGTTGGTTCCCTATCTTTGTAGTTGTGAATTGTGCTGCAATAAACATACATGTCCAAGTGTCTTTTTGATATATTGACTTCTTTTCCTTTGGGTAGATAACCAGTATTGTGATTGCCAAAGTGAATGGCAGATCTACTTTCAGTTCTTTGATAAATCTCCATAGTTTTCCGTAGTGGTTGTACTCATTTACATTCCCACCAGGAGTGAATATGCATTCCCTTTTCACCACATCCACGCCAACATCTATTGTTTTCTGACTTTTTAATAATGGCTATTCTTGGCTGGGCTCGGTGGCTCACGCCTGTAATCCCAGCACTTTGGGAGGTCGAGGTGGGTAAATCACTTGAGGTCAGGAGTTTGAGAGCAGCCTGGCCAGCATGGTGAAACCCCGTCTCTACTAAAAATGCAGAAATTAGCCGGGCGTGGTGGTGGGCGCCTGTAATCCCGGCTACTCAGGAGGCTGAGGCAGGAGAATCTCTTGAACCCGGGAGGCGGAGGTTGCAGTGAGCCGAGATTATGCCACTGCACTCCAGCCTGGGCAACAGAACAAGAATCTGCCTCAAAAAAAAAAAAAGGCTACTCTTGCAGGAGTAGGGTGGTATCTCATTGTGGTTTTAATTTGCGTTTCCCTGATGATTAACAGCGTTGAGCTTTTTTTTTTTTCATGTTTGTTAGCCATTTGTACGCCTTCTTTGGATAAATGTCTATTTGTGTCATTTGTCCACTTTTTTATGGGATTATTTGTTTTTTTCTTGCTAATTTGTTTGAGTTCTTGTAGATTCCTTGTAGATATTAGGCCTTTGTTGGATGCATAGCTTGCAAATGTTTTCTCCCATTATGTAGGTTTACTCTGATGATTATTTCTTTTGCTAAGCAGAAGCTTTTTAGTTTAATTAGGCCTCCTTTATTTATTTTTGTTGCATTTGCTTTTGGGGTCTTTATCATAAATTTTTTACCTAGGTCGATGTTGACAAAAGTTTTTTCTAGATTATCTTCTGGTTTAAGTCTTTAATCTATCTTGAGTTAATTTTTGTTACATGGTGAGAGATAGGGATGCAGTTTCATTCTGCTACATGTGGCAATCCAATTTTCCCAGGGCCATTTATTGAATAGGGTGTCCTTTCCCTGATTTATGTTTTTGTCTGCTTTGTCAAAGGTTAGTTGGTTGTAAGCATTTGGCTTTATTTCTGGGTTCTCTATTCTTTTCCACTGGTCTATGTATCTACTTTTATATTATATGGTAATTTTTATTTATTAAAGTAGGTGCTGACTACACAGGTGTTTATTATTATCCTTTTTTTAACTGATTTGAAATTTAAAAAAACATGATTCTGTGTAGTGCTGCTAACTTTGCTAGGAGATTTGAAAGTTATACTATTCAAATGTTTAAGCTAATTGAATATTTGAATAGCACTTAAATTTCCAAAGCATTTTTTGTTATTTAATTTAATCAACAATGCATATAATTTTTGATTATCAGTTGTAAAGAAATCTGCTGACTTGCAGATAAAATAGCAAGTTTGCCAATACAGATATTCCTCAACTTATAATGGCATTATGTCCCAATAAATCCATCATAAATTGAAAATATCTCAAGTCAAAAATGCACTGAACGTTATAGTTTAGCCTAGCTAAAAGTGCTCAGAACACTTACATTAGCCTACAAATGGGCAAACTCATCTAACACAAAGCCTATTTTATAAAAAAGTGTTGATATCTCATGTAGTTTGTTGACTACTGCACTGAAAGTGAAAACCAGAATGGTTATATGGATATTTGAAGTGCAGTTTCTACTGAATGTGTATTGCCTTTCCACCCTCAAAAATTAAAAAAAATTAAGTTGTTAAGTCTGGCACTGTCGGTATAGTGAGACTTCACATGAGCTATGTAGCGTGGCTCCAGGTAACAATTCTCCAACTTGTATCTTGGTTCCCCATTTGCCTTATCCATGGGCATCTTCATTCTGGCCCAACAGTAGACTCATCATTACTTTCCACCTACTTTTCCATAGCATGGTTAAGACCTTCCCTTCAGGAAAAACTTTACTCTTACCCAAAGGGATGAAATTTTTCCGTGGAACCTCAATAGGCCTACTACATAAGAATTCAGTTTTACAAGCTCCACATAGGAGCAACACATCACAGACAGGAGGGCAGGAGGGGTTGTTGTTTTATCACTGTGGTCCCTCAACCACTGTAAGGTAATAAGTAGGCCAAAATAATAGGGTAGATGGCTGTAGAGTCCCTGAAATAAACTGATGAAGAAAAGTGGTCATTAAGATTTGCCAGGTTTCCCATCACTTGCAACATGCTACTCCAAGCTCAGCAACTGGATATGTGTCAAATGACTAATGGGATGATATCTCAATTTTAACTTCACTATCACTATCCCAGTCTGGAATGAGGTTTTGCTAGACAAATAAGAACCTTCTTCATATGTTGCTATGTCTGTAGCTGAACCATAATCTTCACTCAGTTTTAAACACCAGAGTTGGTGTTTGTGAGTAACAACGGAACTGGGCTAAGGTAAGTTTTGGCCAGTGAACTGAGCAGCTAGGGCCTTTTTCATACAAGGTCTAGGATAGAGAATAATCCATACAGTATGTCTATACTGACCACTTCTGCAGATGGTCTGTATAAGGTAATTCAACAGTAGCAAAACCATTGACAATTTCTTACCTTTGGGCTACACTTTCTGGAGTTCATTAGCATCACTACACGATATAAATTAATGATTTCTAAATTATCTAAATAATTATCTATGACTAAACTAGTCACTGTAAATAGAGTCACTTCATGTCACTTCATGATTTAATATACTAGATTGTATTTTAATGAACCATATTAATTCATTCATATATATATATATATAAAATATACCTATGTAAACATCATCTTTAGAAGGGCATCCTCTGGGTAAAAGACAATGTAAATGAAATGAGGGAAGAATAATGTGGTGTCTTGTCAGTCTTAGTATTTTTTGTTTTTTTAGAGATAGGGTCTTGCTCTGTCACTCAGACTGGGGTGCAGTGGCGTGATACTGCAACCTTGAACTCCTAGGCTCAAGCGACACTCCCATCTCAGCCTCCTGAGTAGCTGGGACTACAGGCGTGCACCATTTTACCCAGCTAATTTAAAAAGTTTTTTGGGGGCTAGGCACAGTGGCTCATGCCTGTAATCCCAGCACTTTGGGAGACCAAGGCAGGTGGATTACTTGAGGTCAGGAGTTCAAGACCAGCCTGGTCAACCTGGTGAAACCCCCATCTCTACTAAAGACACAAAAAATTAGCTAGGCGTGGTGGTGTGCACCTGTAATCCCAGTTACTTGGGAGGCTGAGGAAGGAGAATAGCTTGAACTCAGGAGGCAGAGGTTGCAGTGAGCCGAGATTGTGCCACTGCGCTCCAGCCTGGGTGACAGAGCGAGACTCCATCTCAAAAAAAAAAAAAAATTTTTTTTCTTTTGTAGAGATGGGGTCTCATTATGTTGCCCAGGCTGTCAGTCTTAGTATTTATTTTCATTTTGGCTTTTTATTAGTGTTTGGTTTCTTTTGAGTTTCTAGAATTGCATTAGGACTTACTGGGGGTTGTCAAGGTTAGTTTTTACACCAATAAAGGATGAACCCAAACAAGGTAATGGCCCAGAGATTAGATCCAGGCATCTGTGACATTATGGGCTGAGGGGATCTTAGGAAATTTTTGGAAGGGTGTAACTGAGTACTTTGCATTGAATTTTGGGAAGTCTGTTGCATTCTCTTAATTCACCCAACAGTACCAGCCAAACTATAATACAAAACTTGAGGTTCTTACCTGAAATATGAATGAGAGCTATGCTATGCTTACATTTCTACATAACTTGCCTTCTTTCCACATGCCTGTTTTTTGTTTTGTTTTGTTTTTAAACTAAGCTGGTTGAAACTGAATCAGCAGGGATTTTAAGCTTTCTTCTGGTCCCAGGTTTAAACTGAGTTTCCAGTCTTTGGTGCCTATTGCTAATGGGATGGTGGTGGGGTGTTTACCAGGGTGGGGCGGGGACCGTTGGCACAATCCATCCTGTTTCCACAGCAGATACCTCCCATTTCCTGTTTATTTTTTTAACGTTCTATATAGAAATAGTTTGTACAACTTCGAATAAAAAAAAAAAAAAGAGTTTCAGGGTGGAAAAAACCAAGCCATCTGCAAGCCCTACTGAGGCAGAAATCCACCCTAGTCTGGGCAGCCTGTGGCTTTGTCTGAAAAGGGACCTTACACACTCAGAGCTTCTGTTCCTGGTATCCTCAAAGCCTTGGCTGACCTTGACTCCCTGGCACAACTGGCTCCCCTGGAAAGGTGGCTTGGGATTTGTGAGTTCAAGACTCTCAGTTTTGCACTAGGAGACTGGGGTTAGGAAGAGTATGCAGTTTAAATCTCTGTTCTGTTCACTAGACTTCATGAAAGCAGTGGTGGTTCTATCTTAGCTCCTTTTGGCTGCTTTGCCTCCAATGTCTCCATGCTGATAATGTTGCTCTTGTGATGAATGATAATGGACTGATATGGATGTGTAAGAGAATAAGAATAGTGACAGTCATAGTGCTTGCATGGAATCTTCTGTTTTTTTTCAAAGCATGTTCACATAATTCTTCATTTGCACCTTTCTGAAATCATCTGAAGAAATGTGACAGAGGAGAATGGGACCCAGTAACAAAACTAACATTAATAAATTATTTATGAAGTGCCAGTCATTAAGCTAAGCTATATACAGTATTGACAACACTTCATTTATGTACATATATATTTACATACATTTCATAATAACTGTGTAAGATAGGTACTGTTACCTACCTCTACTTTACACAAGATGAAATCAGTGACAAAAAATTGATTAATCGGGCCAAGAAGACATAGCTTGTAAGTGTTGGGCTGGGATTCAAACCTGGTCTGCCATCTGCAGAGTCCAGTGTTTAACCACTAAC
The DNA here is from genome assembly GCF_006542625.1 of Nomascus leucogenys. Classification (NCBI taxonomy): domain Eukaryota; kingdom Metazoa; phylum Chordata; class Mammalia; order Primates; family Hylobatidae; genus Nomascus; species Nomascus leucogenys. The sequence continues at coordinate 41,037,925 of NC_044392.1, read as the reverse complement.
AAGTGGAATCTAGGGTAAAGGGCACCCATGTGGTATTATAACTCAGGTTAGAATCCAATTCATTACCTTAGAACCTGGGCTTCCTGACTTTTATCTAGTGCTTCTTTCTTGCTTTTTTCATTTTTTTATTGTGAAATATGTCATACTCAGATTATATTGGATGAACACACACATACAGTTTTTGTTGAACCATGTGAAATTGTCAATATTTTGCTCAGATTTGGCACATAACAATAGCAACTTCATGATTTAATATACTATATTATATTTTAATGAAGTATATTATTCATTCAATGTATATATATATATATATATATTTTTTTTTTTTTTTTTTTTTTGAGAAGGAGTCTTGCCCTGTCACCCAGGCTGGAGTGCAGTGCATGATCTCGGCTCACTGCAACCTCCACCTCCTGGGTTAAAGCTATTCTTGTGCCTCCTGAGTAGCTGGGATTACAGGCATGCACCGCCATGTCTGGCTAATTTTTGTATTTTTAGTAGAGACAGGGTTTCACCATGTTGGCCATGCTGGTCTCAAACTCCTGACCTTAAGTGATCCACCCGCCTTGGCCTCCTAAAGTGCTGGGATTACAGGCATGAGCCACCATGCCCAGCCAATTCATTCATATTTAATGAACCTATTTAATGACCTACTATATCCTGGTTTAATGAACTAGTTTAAAGTTAAGCAAACCCTAATATAACCAGCACACAGTTTAAAGAGTAGAGCATTGTCCTCTATGTGCCCTTCCTCCTCCTTCCCCTCTGTAGATAATCCTATGCTGACTTTTGTGGTAATCATTTCTTTTCTTTGTAGTTTAACAACTGTGTTGGCATCCCTACAGAATACAGTTAGTTTTGCTTGTTTATGTCTTTATATAAATGGGTTATACTGCAAGTGTTCTTTTCCAAGTTGCTTTTTCATTCAATATTAGGTTTATGAGATTTTCCAGACTGATGCATGCATTTATTGTTTTAATTAATTAATTAATTTTTATTTCAATAGCTTTGGGGGTACAAGTGCTTTTTAGTTACATGGATGAATTGTAGAGTGGTGAAGTCTGGGCTTTTAGTGTATCCATCACCCAAATTAGTGTACATTGTACCCAACAGATAATTTTTCATCCCTTATTCTCATCCCAACTTCCACCTTTCTGAGTCTCCAATGTCCATTATACCACTTCCTTAGATTTCCAATCCATGAGCATGAGATGTTTGTTTGTGTCATCTATGATTTCTTTCAGCAGTGTTTTGTGGTCCTCCTTGCAGAGATCTTTCACCTCTTTGGTTAAGTATATTCCCAGGTATTTTTTTTTTTTGGTAGCTATTGTAAATGGGATTGAGCTCCTGATATGATTCTCAGCTTGGTTGTGTTGGTGTATAGTAGTGTTATTGATTTGTATACATTAATTTTTGTAATCTGAAGACTTTGATGAATTCATTTATCAAATCTAGAGATATTTTAAACAACTAAAAGTAGACCTACACTTGGATCCAGCAATTCCGCTGCTGGGTGTCTACCCAGTAGGAAGGAAAAGAAGTCATATTAAAAAAGACACTTACACATGTATGTTTATTGCAACACAATTCATGATGGCAAAGATAGGGAATCAACCCAAGTGCCCATCAACCAATGAGTGGATAAAGAAAATGGTGTATATACATGCCACGCAATACTACTCAGCCATAAAAAAAGAATACAGTAATGTATTTTGAAAAAAACTTGGATGGAATTGGAGGCCACCATCCTAAGCGAGGTAACTCAGGAACAGAAAACCAAATACTGCATATTCTCACTTTTAAGTAGGAGCTAAGCTATGGGTATGCATTTATAGGTCTTTTTTTTTTTTTTTTTTTGAGATGGAGTCTCACTCTATTGCCAGGCTGGAGTGCAGTGGCATGATCTCGGCTCACTGCAACTTCCGCCTTCAAGTGATTCTCCTGCCTCAGCCTCCCGAGTAGCTGGGACTACAGGCACATGCCACCACGCCCAGCTAATTTTTGTATTTTTAGTAGACATGAGGTTTCACCATGTTGGCCAGGATGGTCTTGATCTCTTGACCTTGTGAGCTGCCCACGTTGGCCTCCCAAAGTGCTGGGATTACAGATGTGAACCACTGTGCCTGGCCTATAGTTTTTATTGTTGTTGTATGATATTCCGTTCTGGAATAAATCACAGTGTACTTATTCACTCTACTGTTGAAGAGCATTTTGATTGTTTCTGAGTTTTAGCTAATTAGCATGAGAGTCCTGTGAACATTCCTACATGTGTCTCCTGGCCCAGATGGCAGAAATCTCTCCAAGTCTAGTGTACATATTTATGGGTAGATTTACTGAGTGGAAGAAAAAGCTAAATCATTTACACTAAATGACTCTGCACCCAGCAGTTACCAAGTTTCCATTGCTCCACATCCTGTCTTACACTTGGCGTTATTAATTTTAATGTGTTTGTCATCTAGGGGTGTGTAGTGATCCTTCGCTGTGATTTTAATGTACATTTCCTGGATTATTAAAGAGGGTGAACAATTTTACGTATCTTCAGTGATCATTTGGATTTCCTATTTGCTCTTTGGGAAATGCTGTTCATGTGTCTCCCTCTCTCTCTCTGCGTGTATGTGTGTGTGTGTGTGTGTTCACAGGAATTCATTACATGTTTCTGGATATTAGTCCTTTGTCAGTTACATATGTTGTAAATATCTGCTCCCAGTTGTGGCTTGGTTTTTACTTTCTTTATGGTTTCTTTAAGTAAAAGGATTTTTAAAAATTTAATGTATGGGTATGATTAGTGCTTTTTATGTCTTGTTTAAGAAATCTTTTTTATGCCAAGATCAAGAAGATATTCTCCTATATTGCCTTTTAAAATCTTTGTATTTTTGTCTCTTACATTGAGGTCTTTCATACTCTTAGAATTGAGTTTTGTGTATGTGTCAGGTAGTGGGAGGAGGTCTAGTTGTTCCAGTGTGATTTATTTTTAAAAATCCGTTGTTTTCCTACTGATATGCATTGCTGTCTTTGTTATGTATCAGTTTTCCATGGCTTTTTCCAGTGGGGTAATCACTGTCCCCTGTTCACATTTGAGAACAATTGAATGATTAACTTTGTGTACTTGTTCTCTCCTCCGTTTATTGTTTCTATGTGGTTATTTTACAGATGTAGTATCATGAAAACACTACAGTGTAATCAGTATTATCTCTTAACTTCCTTGATTTAACTCTAGTCAGACTACCCATTCATGACTTGTAAGTCCCCTTGGATGCTGTGTCCCCATCGGTGGCGTCGTCCCGAGTCATGCAAATCAGAGCTGCGTGTTTGGTAACTGTTGTGAATAGTTGACTCTCAGGCTTTGATACCTGGGGAGAAGAAGGAGAAAATTCAAGTCACTAAGCAAATAATTTCGGCAGTGAACTAAAGGAGTAGTACCTGCAGAAGTTGCATACTAAGCTGGAAGCAAGAGGTTCTCCATCCTTTATTTAACTATTTTTTGTGTGATCCTGTTCTCAGTTTTCTTATTTGTTGGGCTACATGAGCTACACTATCTCTTTCACTTCTAAAATTCAAATGAGACTCTGTCACCATCTTTCTGTGTGACTATATGTTTTTGGTTTCCAAAACCAAATATCTTTTTGGTTTCCTTTTCCATAGCTCCAGTTTCTCTTACAGAGACTATTTACAATGAGTACTAAGTAAATATTTGATTTCTTCCTGCTTTGGGTAGAACAGCGCTGATGTATCTAAGGAGGAAATGGAAAAGAGTACTCTTAGTTGATGAGAGTTGCTGAGAAGTTTATGACAAAGGGCGAAGAGCCACCCAGTCTGCCCCTGGGGTCACTTTGAAGCTTAAAACAATACATTTTCTTTGAACCTGTTTCCTCTACTAGCAAATGAGGATATCAATAGCTACCTCACTTTATAGACTTGTTGGGAAGATCACATCAGATATTATACCTGTAAATAGTAAAGTATTTTTAAAATGGAAACAACTGTATAGGCATTCACTAGGCATCCACTCACTTTGCCACATCTTATTTGCATAGCTTCTTAAGGTTTCAAAGTCCTTTCACACACATCTCACTTGACTCTCACAACCTACCTACTAAGGAGGCAAAAATGACAAGGAATAGTTGTGTTTGTCCAGGGGCACACAATCAGAATTTTAGAACAGATATTACCAGCTGTCTCGTTTATCTTTCCTATTCCTCATTGTACATATTAAAAAGCTCAGGTTCAGAGAAGTTAGAAGACTTGGCCAAGATCACACATAAGTACACTATCAGGAAACACGCCTTCTTGCATCTACTCCAGTATTCCTCCCATGATACCATGTTGTTTCTAAAGAAGTTCTGGACTGTGAAATCCTTGAGGACTGGGATCATAAATCCAGCCTTGGTGATTTTGTTTCCAGATTGTAATTTTCCAGGCACCTAGCATGTTTGCTATCCTTGCATTTCTTTCTTTCTTTCTTTCTTTCTTTCTTTTTTTTTGTGACAGAGTCTTGCTCTGTCACCTAGGCTGGAGTGCAGTGGCCCGATCTCAGCTCACTGCAACCTCCGCCTCCCGGGTTCAAGCGATTCTCCTGCTTTGGCCTCCTGAGTAGCTGGGATTACAGGGGCACACCACAACACCCGGCTAATTTTTGTATTTTTAGTAGAGACTGGTTTTCACCATGTTGGCCAGGCTAGTCTCAAACTCCTGACCTCAGGTGATCCACCCGCCTCGGCCTCCCAAAGTGCTGGGATGACAGGCATGAGCCACTGTGTCCGGCCTGTCCTTGCACTTCTTGGTGGTTTACAGGATTATGACTTCTCCTTCTGTCTTTTCACTCACCCAGTGCAATACACAAGGATCAATCATGCAAGTTATTACCAACTTAGTAAAAAGTGAGGAAATTCACTGAATAAGATATGTTTTTTTGAGACAGCATCTCACTCTGTCGCTCCAGGCTGGAGTGCAGTGGTGTGATCTTGGCTCACTGCAACCCCTGCCTCCCAGGTTCAAGCGATTCTCATGCTTCAGCCTCCTGAGTAGTTGGGACTACAGGCGTGTGCCACCATGCCTGGCTAATTTTTGTATTTTTAGTAGAAATGGAGTTTCACCATGTTGGCCAGGCTGGTCTCGAACTCCTGACCTCAAGTGATCCACCCACCTCGGCCTCCCAAAGTGCTGGGATTACAGGCGTGAGCCACCATGCCCGGCCAGAATAAGACATTATATACCAAAATGTAAATAATCTCAGTTTTAGTGATTTTGGTCTACTTTACTGATAGGGCCTCTTGACATGGTTGATATCAAAGTGCTGCCTTGAATGGTTTTATGCTGTCCCTTGGACTTTCCGATTGATGTCTCCTAACTTTTTACTCTGTTGCTCTTTGTCCTTTACCCAGAACATGCTCCATAGCCATCCACCAGTGCCAGCCCATCTTTGAATGCTGTACTCAATTCCCTTGGCCTTTGCTCCTGCTTTAAAACTGGCAGGCTTCTTTTACTTATATCAGCTTTCTGTTTGAACCTCAAATGCTCAAAAATAATTCCTTTTAAACATTTCCTGCCACCTTTCTTGGATACTAATGTAGTTCTCAGAGTGTATGGGGGATTACTCATATAAAGCCTCAGTGCTTCAAAGTGAGGAATAACTGTGTAATAAATAGATCTGGCCAAGGATGAAATGACTGTTAAACAAGACAGTCGCTGATACCACTGAATGTTGTCTAGCTAGGCTGGGTAACTACCCATCAGACGTGTTACAGAGGTGTTTAAACAGGTGATGGGAGTTTAAGGTGTTCTTAAGAGCTTTCCACACTAAAAATGTCGTGATTCTGTGTTAGCAAATTTACTAGCAGATTGACTGCTCTTCTACTTTTATGAGTCTCTTAAACTGAAAATGGGCATGAGGGATCTTTTTGGGATGGTGAAATGTTCTAATATTAGATTGTGGTGATGGTTGCCCAACTTGGTACATTTACTAAATATCGCTGAACTGAATACTTCACACCAATGATTTCATGGTATGTAAATTATGCCTCAATAAATCTGTTTTTAGAAAGTCTCTTAAGACTGTAACTGCCATATTTTGAAAACAATGTATTTATTTTAAAACATACATTATATATGTTTAAAGTGTATGCTAATGATTTATACACGTTTAAGAGGCTAAATATTCAAATAAGAAGTTAAATTTAATACCCGGAAAATTATCTAGAATATATTAAAATGATGCACACTTAAAGAAACATGGATGTAAATCACTATCAAAGTGGTTGCCCTATTTTAAAAAATTATTTAGTTTTAAATTTACATACAGTAAAACTTATTCTTTGTGGTATATAGTTTCATGGATTTTTGCAAATGCATATAGTCCTGTGACCACCCTCACAATCAAGATGCGGAACAGTTTCATCACCCTCAAAAATTCCCTTGTGCTACCAATTTGTAGTCAACCTCTCTCCCCACCTGCAACTCGGGCAACCACTGATGACTTCTCTGTCATTATAGTTTTGCCTTTTCAATGACATTATACAACACATACAGTTTGAAGAGAGATTTTCAAACTTAAAATTTGTTCATTTTAATAGTTGAATTATGAAAATAATGGTTATTTTGGGGTTGGAGGGATTTCCCTGCTGGTAACCAGTCAGATGAAGAAGAGTGAAGTAGACGGAGGCAGTATAAGAGTAGCCTGAATTCAGTCACACTTGTAGAATCACAGGTGGTTAGACTTGGAAGGGTTTTTGGAGTCATTTAGCTAACATCCCAATATGAAGAAACTGAGGTCCAGAGGGAAGAGTGAGTCTCAAACTTGCACAACTAGTGTGGAGCTGGCCTAGCACTCAATTTCCCAGTAGTCAACTTCAGTATGCTTTCAACTACTATACGCCCTGATTCGTACTACCAGTTTTGTCTGACTCTGAGTTCTAGCACAAATTCTTCCCCTTTGTAATTCCTCTGCCACATCCCTGATTGCTGATGATCAAAACAATACTCGATATATATTATTAGCACTGGAAAAAAGGACAATTTCTGAACTATCATCTCATTAAGTTATGATTCCTGACTCTTTGCATCATGAAACCATAACTCATTCACGACTATTTATTGGATGGGTGTTCATTCTGTTATAGGCAAAATGCCCAAGAGAAAATACACAATCCAGAATTAACTCATTTTAAAAGGCAAGAATTGGAAAGACCATTAGAAATAACTTGAGGTGGTTTTTAGGCATTCTTAGGCATCTCCAAAGTCCCCATTGGGAGCACCTCAGGAGAGAGGTAAGGAAAAGGTTCAGTGGTAGCTGTGCCACCTCCTCTGATAAAACCATCTGTGATCACTTTCATTCTTCCTGAAAGGCTTCCTGTAACATTTCTTACAGTGCTGATACGCTTGTGATGACTTCTTTCAGTTTCTGTATGTCTACCAAAGTCTTTATTTTACCTTTGTTTTTTAAGGCTATTTTCACTGAGTATAGGATTTTATGTTGACAGGTGTGTGTGTGTGTGTGTGTGTGTATGTGTTTCCCTCCTTGCTTTCAAGATGTTGCTCCAGTCTCTTCTGGCTTGCATTGAAAAGTCTTTTTTTTTTCTCCCCGAGACTGAGTTTCACTCTTGTCGCCCAGGCTGGAGTACAATGGCCTGATCTCGGCTCACTACAACCTCCCCCGCCCAGGTTCAAGTGATTCTCCAGCCTAAGCCTCCCTAGTAGCTGGCATTACAAGTGCCCCCCACCATGCCTGGCTAATTTTTGTATTTTTAGTAGAAATGGGGTTTCGCCATGTTGGCCAGGTTGGCCTCGAACTCCTGACCTCAGGTGATCCACCCACCTTGGCCTTCCAAAGTGCTGGGATTACAGGCATGAGCCACCGTGCCCGGCCAATAAGTCTGCTTTCATTTTTACCTTTCTTCCTTTGTACATATTGTGTCTTTTTTCTCTGTCTGCTTTTAGGTTTTTGTTTTTATTAATGGTTTTAAGTAATTTGATTATGATGTACTTTGGCATACTTCTCTTAAATTTCTTATGGTTGGGATTTAGTGAGCTTCTTGGATATAAGAATTTATAGTTTCATCAAATTTGGAATATTTGGTGATTATTTCAATTTTTCCTCCCTTCCTTCTACTTAAAAAATTAAAAGAAATTTTAAATTGAAGCAGCCATGAAAGTACATGTCAGGCCTTTTATTTTGGGAAGCTTGATTGATTGGTGACTCCAGCAGCTGTTCTCTGACTCTACCTTGTATTTCCACTGAAGCCAGACTTTTAATGGGCTGTTCCTAACCAATGATTGAATGTGGTACAAATGTGAATGCAGACCTTTTTCTGCAAGATGCAGACTCTTCTGATGGGTGACTTTGACGTGAGGACTCCCCATCAGCCTAGCTGACACTTTTCTTTTATTTTTTTGAGTCAGAGTCTCACTCTGTCACCCATGCTGGAGTGCAGTGGCATGATCAGGGCTCACTGCAACCTTGACGTTCCAGGCTGAAGCGATCCTCCCATCTCAGCACTGCCAGCCTCGACTCACCCTGCCCCACCACCCCTTGAGTAGCTGGCACTATAGGCATGTGCCACCATGCCCTGCTATTTGTTTTTTGAATTTTCGTAGAGATGAGGTCTCACTATGTAACCCAGGCTGGTCTGGAACTCCTGAGCTCAAGTGATCCTTCTGTCTTGGCCTCCCAAAGTGCTGTGATTACTTACAGGTGTGAGCCACTGCACCTGGCCTGAAACTATCTTAGAATAGTGCAGAAGTCTGAGACTATTCTTACTTAATCCTTCTTCCTTTCCTCCGTTTTTCCCAGGGGTCACATCTACATGGTCTAAGGAGTTTCCCTATCATCTCCATCTCCATCTTCTTTTTCCTTCATAGCCATCTCCATCTTCTTTTTCCTTCATAGCCATCTCCCCCAATAAATCTTTGGCATCTGCTTCCTGGAGGATCTGAGCGAACACATTTATTATTACCATTATTTTATTTTTATTTCCCATCAGTATAAGATTTCACTTAAATAAAAGGTGGCTCACGCCTGTAATCCCAGCACTTTGGGAGGCCGAGGCGGGTGGATCACCAGAGGTCAGGAGTTTGAGACCAGCCTGGCCAACATGGTAAAACTCCTCCTCTACTAAAAAATACAAAAATTAGCCGGGTGTTGTGGTGGGTGCCTGTAATCTCAGCTACTCGGGAGGCTGAGGCAGAAGAATTGCTGGAACCCAGGAGGCGGAGGTTGCAATGAGATGAGATCATGCCATTGCACTCCAGCCTGGGCTGATAACAGCAAGACTCTGTCTCAAAATAATAATAATAATAATAAAAAATAAAAAGAAAAGATTCCATATCTAAAAGTGTTTGAGAACTGGTGGTCTATTTTTTACCATGTTATAGTTGAGGGACTGAAGGTTGGAGGTATCTTTTAGATACTAAGTTTCCAAACTGAAATCAACCTAAATTATGACAATAGTCAAGTCATAAAGGCTTGTTCTTTTTTCTGGGGTCTTGAGGCCCTGGACCAAAATTCGGCACCAATGTCCTAATCATGACATTACTATTAACTTCTTTATAGTACATGACAAGCTACTTACCTTCTCTAATCCTATTAAAGGGCTTACGTTAGCTTATCTATACAGACTTTTTAACTCTAAAATGTAATTTTATAGGTGAGAAAACTTAAATAATTTACCTGACCAACTATCCAAAAACTCGTTAGAGAAAGACTGTATGGATTAGATTTTTTTCTCTAATAGGCAATAAAATGCTCAAGACTTTTTCTTGTATTGAACTGTCTTTGGGAAAATATCCTGATAAACCACTCATGGCAAAAGATGTGGCCACGGACTTCAGGAACCAATAGAGTTTTTAAAAAATGGCTGAATTGTTCTGCATAAGCAAAGGAAGGAAGGAATTTGGTTTTGATCCTAGGAGGAAACAGGAAAGAGAAGGAGGAAGGAGCAAAGCCTTAAGAGGGTATAAAATTAGAGAGGTACATGGAGTGAAAATCCCTGGGGATAGAATGGAAAAGGGGCTTTTAAGGTTAGAGATCCCCAACGTTTAATTGGAAACTTTTTGCTGTATTATTGAGGTTTCTGGTGTTTGAAAGTAAGATAAACCCAGTTCCAAGAAGCTTATACACAAAAAAGGGATCTCAGTGGCTCACAACGTTTGGAAAGATTCCAGGATCGTTTGCTGCATCCAAAGAAGAATTATAGAAACTAAAGCTGCAGACACTGTACAGAAACTTGAATTAATGCTGCCAAATCTCTTTCTCTCCCTCACTCCATCCTTTCCTTTCCTATCTTTCTCATCTCTGCTTAACTCTGTTTCCCTTTCCATGTTGACCTTTTCCTATGACAGAAAGGACTTTGCCATGTGGCAGGAGACATGGTCACAGCCAGACTCAGCTCAGCAACCATAGAGAACCTTTTTCTCTAAGTATCCATATAACAATTCCAAGGATTTGTTATAATTGTCCCGGCTTGGATTACATGTCCATCCCTTGTCAATGCCAGGGAAATAGAGCACCATGATTATCCCACACAGGTCATGTGCCTCTGTTTTTTCCTGGGGGTAAGGGTCTTTCATGAGAAGAAAGGAGGTGGAAATTCTTGATGGGAAGATAAAATAATAGTTGCCACTTTGTGTTGTTCCAGTGTAAACCAATGCCTCTTTCAAAAACATTCAGTATAACCAGAATGTTCCATCCATGCAGCAGCCTTGTGTACATCGGGCTGTTTAGGTGAAAATTATAGCAAGGATGCTGGGCCTTGCCTAGGTTTAAGGTGGTAACAAATAAGGAAACACACACAGGGGGTCAAATGACCCGTAATCTGAACTAATTAAACAGAATCAGGAATTTGGAGCCAGAGGTGACCATGGGAGCCATGTCAGGAAAGGATGTGGAATAGAGGCTTAAGTGCACCTTATATGCCTCTGTGACCAGGCATGGAGCAGATGTACAATTGCTGGCTAGTTTTCCCATGGGGTATATTTTAGGTTCTTCAAAGATTCCTCTGCTGGGAACTTTTAACTGTAATCCCTGTGAGGTAGGTGGTGCTTCTTATGTGACTGGCTGGTTTTCACTTCAACTTCCGGGACTGAGCTTCCCGGAGTTGGTTATGGTTATCACTCTATAATGAGCTTTCAAACAGACTCCTGGCCAACTCTGACTTGGAAAGTTTATGTGTGGTCTTGGGAAACACTTCTGCATTGTTTCCTACCATCTGTAGATGGTCAGTCCTCACTCTTTCTCTGCTCTGTGGCCTCAGGCACATCTATCCACAGACTGTCTTCACATTCCTTATATATGCCAAACTCCAGAGGACAAATGTCACTCTGAGTGACCTTCCACTTATGGTCCTATTGAAGCTCATTCAGCTGGCTTGAGGTGAAGGGAAAGTCTCCCTTCCCCATGGAAGGGCGCCCCCCTTCCCCATAGTAGCACAGCATTCCAATGACTGTTTATGAAGAAATCCTCTCCCCTCCTCTTCAACTTCGACTCCTGATATGGGTGATGTGCCAAGAGCCACAAAGCCAGCTTTTGGTCATCTCCTTTGTCAATCCCTGAAAAAGTGGACAAGCTTTTTAATGTGGGGAGAGCTTAGCATCTATTGTTTTGTTGTGAAAGCAACCACACCAAGGCTAACTGATTTTTGGAGGCTGGGCTCAAACTAAACAAGAAAGAATCTCATTTTCAATCCTTTTACACATGCATTATCTCACTTAATCGTTTAGGTATATTGGTCCCATTTTACATATGGGAAAACTGAAGCTTAGAGAGGTCAAGTGATTTGTTCAAGGTCTCACGGTAAGTGGCAGAAAAATCTAAACCCAGATTTTTTCTACTCCAAAGTTTGTGCTCGTTCCACTTTGAAACTGTCGATTGCCAGAGTCCTGAGTCTTGTGGTTAATGCTCTGAGTTAACTCCCCACAGGCATGGGGAGTCCTGTTCAAGCACTGGTACCTCTGACTCACGACTGTGTTCTTAGTTCATTCACCTCTGCACCTAAATTTTCCTTTATGTAAGTGTGTCACATAATAATAATACTTTTTTTCCCTAACTGCTTCCCAACAGAACTGTGTTGATAATGAGGTTTGAAGGTGGGTGGGTAGGAAAAATTTGTTAGAACTAAAAATGTTTAAACACCCACTACTATATGCCAGGCAGGCTCTGTGATAGGCTTTTTACAGACACTATTTAATTTAATCAAAGTTGACTAAAAAATATTTAGCAACTGGTCCAGTGCAGTTGCTGGCCAATCACAATGATGCTGGCTACTGACTGTCAAACTGTGCCAGGGAGACTGCTGGAGGAGGGGGTGCAAGGCACACAGGGCCAGCCAGCCAGCAAGGAGTGGCCAGGGTTACTCTCAGAGCGCCCCACGACCAAGTTCCTGCTCTTTCTAGTTATTTGAACACTTCAGAAGAAAGCAGCCACACCAAGGCTGGCTATTATTATTCTCAGAGGTAGTTACTCAGAAGTTATTTGGATAAGGGTAAACAAGGCTAAGGAGTTTCATTTTTAGGGTTCCGCTTTCAAAGGAACACCGTTTTGCTCCTTTCTCTTATCTGTCTCTTTCTCATGCTTCCGGTGGACCAATGTCAAAATCTTGTGCTCAAAACCTTACTTCCTGTCCTTGTGGTAGCAATTCCCAATCGAGAAACATTTAAAGCACTGAAAGCAACATTCAAAAGAAGGAAAGAAAGGATAGAAAGGGAGGGGGGGAAGATCATGAGGAAGGAAGGAAAAAAGAAGGAAAGAGAAATAAATAAAATCAAAGAAGGAAGAAACAGTTCAGACCAGTTTGCAGGTTTAGAAGTCATTTCTGGCTCCCTAACAGTTTTCATCCTCAGAGTGCTTTCAGGCCACCAACATGTTCACGCAATACCGGGCTGTGATCATCATGACCCAGGAGGGGAGGTAAGAGTGAAAGGTGGAGTCGACAATTACTTGTGGAAAAACCAAGGACAAACAGGAAGAATTAAAACAGGAAATGACTCATGAACAATGGAAGGGGTGCTCCCCTCACTTTTATTATCCCCCTCAGAGAGAGAAAGAGTTTCCACCAGCTTTGTTTTTGGGAGTTTTTCTTCAACAACAACTCTAACTCTAACCCTCCTAACCCCCTTCTTTGAGGGAGACTCAGTTTTTCCAAAGTTGCAACACACTTCTCTACCCTCTTCTTTCACCCCAACTTCTCATGAGGCATCTTAACACTGAATATTGTGTTCAATATATGCTTTTGAAGAAAACAGAGGAAAACGCAAAGATTAGTAAATGGATTATTTGAAAAAAACCATGGCAGCTGTTTCAAATTTTAGGGATGTTGGTAAAATTCATCTGAGAAGTAGAAGGCTATTGGGTTTAGACAAACTCCTTAACAGGCCACTTAGTTCAGATCTAGGCCCCATAGCATGTTCTGAAAAGGGAGATACTGTGAGTAAAAATAGTTTAAATTGGTCTGTATACTGGAGTCTGGAGTGACAGGTATGTTTCAGTTTTTTCCTGGAGGAGTGGGGGAGTGTTATGCTGGTAAACGTTTAACAATCACCTCTCCAGTAACAACAACCACCAAATAATACAAAACACTCTAAAACTCTGATTTGTAGCACTTGTCCATTTCTGTGGTAGCATTTCCATCAAGTCACTGAGTTAGGAAAAGATGTGCACCATTATATAGTGTTTCCTCTATGTATGTGCAGTAGATATAAATCCTCCCAAGAGCATAGAATAGTAAAGGATAGTAAAATGATGAAGAAGTGATGCATTTGAGTACTTACTACCTTTTTTTTTTTATTATACTTTAGGTTTTAGGGTACATGTGCACAATGTGCAGGTTTGTTACATATGTATCCATGTGCCATGTTGATTTCCTGCACCCATTAACTCGTCATTTAGCATTAGGTATATCTCCTAATGCTGTCCCTCCCCCCTCCCCCCCCACAGCAGTCCCCGGAATGTGATGTTCCCCTTCCTGTGTCCATGAGTTCTCATTGTTCAATTCCCACCTATGAGTGAGAACATGCGGTGTTTGGTTTTTTGTCCTTGCGATAGTTTACTGAGAATGATGTTTTCCAGTTTCATCCATGTCCCTACAAAGGACACGAACTCATCATTTTTTATGGCTGCATAGTATTCCATGGTGTATATGTGCCACATTTTCTTAATCCAGTCTATCGTTGTTGGACATTTGGGTTGGTTCCAACTCTTTGCTATTGTGAATAGTGCCGCAATAAACATACGTGTGCATGTGTCTTTATAGCAGCATGATTTATAGTCCTTTGGGTATATACCCAGTAATGGGATGGCTGGGTCAAATGGTATTTCTAGTTCTAGATCCCCGAGGAATCGCCACACTGACTTCCACAATGGTTGAACTAGTTTACAGTCCCACCAACAGTGTAAAAGTGCTCCTATTTCTCCACATCCTCTCCAGCACTTGTTGTTTCCTGTTTTTTTAATGATGGCCATTCTAACTGGTGTGAGATGGTATCTCACTGTGGTTTTGATTTGCATTTCTCTGATGGCCAGTGATGATGAGCATTTCTTCATGTGTTTTTTGGCTGCATAAATGTCTTCTTTTGAGAAGTGTCTGTTCATGTCCTTTGCCCACCTTTTGATGGGGTTGTTTGTTTTTTTCTTGTAAATTTGTTGGAGTTCATTGTAGATTCTGGATATTAGCCCTTTGTCAGATGAGTAGGTTGCAAAAATTTTCTCCCATTCTTTAGGTTGCCTGTTCACTCTGATGGTAGTTTCTTTTGCTGTGCAGAAGCTCTTTAGTTTAATTAGATCCCATTTGTCAATTTTGGCTTTTGTTGCCATTGCTTTTGGTGTTTTAGACATGAAGTCCTTGCCCACGCCTATGTCCTGAATGGTATTGCCTAGGTTTTCTTGTAGGATTTTAATGGTTTTAGGTCTAACATGTAAGTCTTTAATCCATCTTGAATTAATTTTTGTATAAGGTGTAAGGAAGGGATCCAGTTTCAGCTTTCTACATATGGCTAGCCAGTTTTCCCAGCACCATTTATTAAATAGGGAATCCTTTCCCCATTGCTTGTTTTTGTCAGGTTTGTCAAGGATCAGATAGTTGTAGATATGTGGCATCATTTCTGAGGGCTCTGTTCTGTTCCATTGATCTATGTCTCTGTTGTGGTACCAGTACCATGCTGTTTTGGTTACTGTAGCCTTGTAGTATAGTTTGAAGTCAGGTAGCGTGATGCCTCCAGCTTTGTTCTTTTGGCTTAGGATTGACTTGGCGATGCAGGCTCTTTTTTGGTTCCATATGAACTTTAAAGTAGTTTTTTCCAATTCTGTGAAGAAAGTCATTGGTAGCTTGATGGGGATGGCATTGAATCTATAAATTACTTTGGGCAGTATGGCCATTTTCACGATATTGATTCTTCCAACCCATGAGCATGGAATGTTCTTCCATTTGTTTGTATCCTCTTTTATTTCATTGAGCAGTGGTTTGTAGTTCTCCTTGAAGAGGTCCTTCACATCCCTTGTAAGTTGGATTCCTAGGTATTTTATTCTCTTTGAAGCAATTGTGAATGGGAGTTCACTCATGATTTGGCTCTCTGTTTGTCTGTGATTGGTGTACAAGAATGCTTGTGATTTTTGTACATTGATTTTGTATCCTGAGACTTTGCTGAAGTTGCTAATCAGCTTAAGGAGATTTTGGGCTGAGACAATGGGATTTTCTAGATATACAATCATGTCATCTGCAAACAGGGACAGTTTGACTTCCTCTTTTCCTAATTGAATACCCTTTATTTCCTTCTCCTGCCTGATTGCCCTGGCCAGAACTTCCAGCACTATGTTGAATAGGAGCGGTGAGAGAGGGCATCCCTGTCTTGTGCCAGTTTTCAGAGGGAATGCTTCCAGTTTTTGCCCATTCAGTATGATATTGGCTGTGGGTTTGTCGTATATAGCGCTTATTATTTACTTACTACCTTTTTAAAAATATATCATTTATTTAAATATCTGTATTTAGTTAATGATGGGATGCTTAACAGCTAACTTGCAGAAATCCTGAAATTTTAGCTATTGACTCATGTGACTAGATTTGGGGGTCTGGAACCTGAAGAGAAGGAGAGTGAGACCCAGTAGGCTCCCGGGAAGGGTACATGCTGGAGCCTAAGGAAAATGGTACCCAAAGAGAAAGTTCCTGTGCAGGGATGACCAAAGGTCTTTGAGGAGAGTGATTTAAATAACTTTTATTTATTTATTTGTTTGTTTATTTTTGAGATGGAATCTCACTCTGTTACCCAGGCTGGAGTGCAATGGTGCTATCTCGGATCTCTGCAGCCTCCACCTCCCGGATTCAAGTGATTCTCCTGCCTCAGCCTCCCGAGTAGCTGGGATTACAGGTGCGTGCTACCATGCCTAGCTAATTTTTGTATTTTTAGTAGAGATGGGGGTCTCACCATGTTGGCCAGGCTGGTCTTGAACTCCTGACCTCAGGTGATCCGCCTGCCTTGGCCTCCCAATGTGCTGGGATTACAGGCATGAGCCACCACGCCCAGCCAATAACTCAATTTTAATCTGTTTCCCAGTCTGTCCTCTGCTGTAGTCTCCTGCCCTTATCCTCAAATCGTCAGGCTTGTGTTGGTGTTCTTTTGATGGCTGGGTCTGTGCTTCTGATGAAGCAGCATGGAGAGAAACACAGTTCTAGAAGGTGAGGTGATAACAGGGACTGGAAATTATATGGGAGCAGCAACATGGATGAGAGGCTACCAGCAGAATATAAGCACTGCTCCCTTCCCACCCATCCAGCAATCCTCACAGATGGAGGTCTCCAGCTGGGTGTGGGAAGGTGCGGGAGGTAGTTTATTTAAATATTGAAGGAAAGGGTGACCTCAAAAGGCTAGAAGACCTAGAAACATTTGGTTTAAATATTTAATATTAAAAATGGTTTAAATGACTAAGAGTGACCCAAAGAGGTAAGGTTTGATTATTTCATTTGGATATTGGACAAATGAAGAGTGGTTCTAGTCACTTGTCCATCCCCACTCCTCCCTTGGCAACAGGGCTGGCATGGCAATATGTACAAAAAGTGAGTCTCAAAAGTTGTGCCTGTAAAATTATTACAGAAATTGCCCCAGACTTCCAGAAATTGTAGACATTCAGACTCCTTGGCCAGGAGAAACAGTAAGTAAATAAGAGCATATCTGCTAAGGTGGCCACCACCATTCCTTTGTCCTAAAGCCCTGTAGGAGAAGTCCTTGGATGGTCTTTCAGAGCCTACCAACTCTTATTCATATAGAATCTAGGTTATTGTATTCTCACACCACAGAAAAAAGGAAACAGCAGGTTACAAAGTACTGGGATTATAAGAGACAGACTCTATGACAAAAGAAGTAACTATTGTTGTCCTGATAGGGAAAACCTAATAAAATACAAACACAATTCATCAAGAAATGGTGAAATAATAGTTATTGTCATCTATTTAAGAAGGGAGATGTTAATAAAACAGTCTAGGCAGATTTTCATAAAAACTGTTTACAACAAAAAGACGTTACTTGAAGAAGTAAACTTTAGCTATCTTAAAAAAATGCATTAATGTAAATCATTTTGTTCCTTAAGGATGCTGGATACATGCAGATTTGCTATCTAATTTTTACATTTGAGTTTTAGAAAGCCATCTGCAACCACTTTCCTAAATTATCAGAGTTGTCTGAATATTAACCGGAAGCTTAAATTATACCTCTGGCTGCACTTTTCCACTTACTGTTCTGTTTTCATCTCATTCTCAACTTATTTATAACCAAACTTGTAAAGTCACCCAAACTAACCTCCTATCCACACTACCAAGTTTCCACTTTTGCACCACAATCACCAAGCCTGAAGCTTTGGATTCATCTTTGAACAACCTTCTTATTTCCTGTGTGCAATCAGTTTCAACGTTTTGTCAGTGCTTCTTTGGTTGCTCTTTTCCTCCATTTTTAGTCTCCTGATTAACTTCGTATTACCTTACACCCAAGTTATTCCATAGCTCTCTAGTTGTAATGGTCTTCAGTTTCCTGGGCTCTTTCTCCAGACTATCTTATTAACACACATCCATTACATTGGTTTTGGAAATCCAATTCTTTCTATGGTGTGCTGACTGAAAGAGTGAAATTTGCTTTTAGACCTGGATTTTGTTCTAGCGCTACTTCTTTCTCTTGTGGAAACTTGGGCAAGTCATTTAGCTTCTAAGCCTCCATTTCTTCAGCTGTAAAATGGAAATAATAATAGTGCCTAAACCACAGAGCTGTTGCGAGGATAAAATGAGGTGATTTTTTTTGTATATGATATAATTTATTTTCTTCTTATATTCTTCTATATTTCCCAAATTCCTTTTCATGATGATGAATTACTTTAAAAATATAAATAAAAATATTTATGGGGTACATTGTGATGCATAATGATGAGATCATGATAATTAGAATATCCATCATCTTAAATATTTATAATTTCTTTTTTTGGGAACATTCAATATTCTTTTTTTTTTTTTTTTTGAGACGGAGTCTTGCTCTGTCCCCCAGGCTGGAGTGCAGTGGCGCGATCTCGGCTCACTGCAAGCTCCGCCTCCCGGGTTCACGCCATTCTCCTGCCTCAGCCTCCCGAGTAGCTGGGACTACAGGCGCCCGCCACCACGCCCAGCTAATTTTTTTTTTTTGTATTTTTAGTAGAGACGGGGTTTCACCGTGTTAGCCAGGATGGTCTCGATCTCCTGACCTCGTGATCCGCCCGCCTTGGCCTCCCAAAGTGCTGGGATTACAGGCGTGAGCCACCGCGCCCGGCCTCAATATTCTTCTTTTAGCTATTTGAAACTATGTAATATATAGTTGTTAATTGTAATCATCCTACAGTGGTATAGAACCCTAGAATTTAGTCTAGCTGTAATTGTGTATTCTTTAACAAATATCTCCTTATTCTCCCCTTGCCTTACCCTTTCTAGTCTCTAATATCCTCTGTTCTACTTTTTACTTCTTTGAGATCAATGTTTTTTAGCTTCCTCATTTGAATGAGAACATGTAATGTTTAACTTTCTGTTCCTGGCTTATTTCTCTTAAAATAATTATCTCCAGTTCTATCTATGTTGCCATGAATGCCACGATTTTATTCTTTTTTTATGACTGAATATTATTCCATTGTGTGTATATACCACATTTTCTCTATCCACTTATCTTTTATTGAATACCTAGTTTGATTCCATATCTTGGCTATTGTGAATAGTTTGATTCCATATCTTGGCTATTGTGAATAGTACTGCAATAAATGTGGGACACAGATGTCTCTTTGATCTACTGATTTCCTTTCTTTTAGATAAATGCCTCGTAGTAGGATTGCAGGATCATAAGGTAGTTCTATTTGCAGCTTTTATTTGTCTTTTTTTTTTTATTTTTTAGGGGTGATGTCTCACTCTGTCACCCAAGCTGGAGTGCAGTGGTGTGATCATAGCTCACTACAGCCTCGAACTCCTGGGCTCAAGCAATCCTTCCATCTCTGCTTCCCAAGTAGCTAGGGCTACAGTGCACCACCATATCCAGCTAATTTTTGAAAGCTTTTTGTAGAGAGGTGGTCTTGCTATGTTGCCAAGGCTGGTCTTAAACTCCTGTCCTCAAGCAATCCTCCCGCCTTGACCTTCCAAACTGCTAGGATTTCAGGCATGAGTCATTGTGCCTGGGCTTATTCTATTTGTATTTTCTTTAGGAACCTCTCTGCTGTTCTCCACAGTGGTTGTACTAATTTACATTCCCACCAACAGTATATGAGTGTTCCTTTTTCTCTGCATCATCTCCAACATTTATTTTTTGTCTTTTTGATAATAGCCGTGCTAAGTGGAGTGAGATGATACCTCACTGTGGTTTTGATTTGCATTTCCCTGAAGGTTAGTGATGGTGAGCATTTAAACACATATTTTGGCTGGGCACGGTGGCTCATGCCTGTAATCCCAGCACTTTGGAGGCCGAGGCTGGCGGATAACGAAGTCGGGAGATGGAGACCATCCTGGCCAACATGGTGAAACCCCGTACCTACTAAAAATACAAAAATTAGCCTGGTATGGTGGTGCATGCTTATAGTCCCAGCTACTTGGGAGACTGAGGCCGGAGAATTGCTTGAACCTGGGAGGCGGAGGTTGCTGTTTGCTAAGATTGCGCCATTGCACTCCAGCCTGGTGACAGGGTGCGACTCCGTCTCAAAACAAAAAAACAAAAACAAAAACAAAAACAAAACACATATATTTGTTGGTCATTTGTATGTCTTCTTTGGATAAATGACTGTTTGAATCATTTGCCCATTTTAATCAAATTGTTCGTTTTTGAGATTTTTGCTGTTGAGATGTTTGAGTGCCTTGTATATTCTGGATGTTAATCTCCTGTCAGATGAATACTTTACAAATATTTTCTCCCATCCTATATATTGTCTTTTCACTCTGTTAATTGTTTCCTTTGCTGTGAAGAAGGTTTTCAGTTTGATATAATCCCATTTCAAAATTTTTGCTTTTGTTGCCTGTGGTTTTGAGGTCTTATTCATACAATCTTTTCTCAAACCGATGTCCAGAAGTATTTCCTCTATGTTTTTTTTCTAGTAGTTTTATGGTTTCAGTTCTTGCATTTAGGTCTTTGATTCATTTTGGGTTAATTTTTGTACAGGGTGAGAGGTGGGGGTCTAATTTCATTCTTTTGCATAAGGATATTCAGTCTTTCTAACACCATTTATTGAAGAGACTGTAGTTTCCCCAGTGAGTATTCTTGGAGGCTTTGTCAAAAATCAGTTGGCTATAGATATGCAGATTAATTTCTGGGTTCTTTATCCTGTTCCATTAGCCCATGTGTCTTTTTTTTTTTTTTTTAAAATGACAGCACCATGCTATTTTGGTTTCTATAGCTTTGTAGTATATTTTGAAGTCTGGTAGTGTGATGACTACATCTTTGCATTTTTTCCCCCTTCCTCAGGATTGCTTTGGCTGTTCAGGATTTTCGTGCTTCCATATAAATTTTAAGATTTCTTTTTTTTAATTTCTGTGAAGAATGTCATTGGTATTTTGTTAGGAATTACATTGAATCTGTAGATTGCTTTGGGTTGTATAGTCATTTTAACAATATTAATTCTGATTAATGAGCATGGGATGTCTTTCCATTTGTTTGTATCCTCTTCAATTTTTTTCATCAGTGTTTTTTTTTTTTCCTAAGACAGGGTCTTGCTCTGTTGCCCAGGTTGGAGTACAGTGGTGCAATTTCAGCTCACTGCAGCCTCGACATCCCAGGCTCAATCAATCCTCCCACCTCAACTTCCTGAGTAGCTGGGACTACAAGCATGCACCACTACCCTCAGCTAATTTTTGTATTTTTTTGGTAGAGATGGGGTTTTGCCATGTTGCCCAGGCTGGTCTCGAACACCTGAGTTCAATTGATCCTCCCATCCCTGACCCCCAAAGTGCTGTAACTATAGGTGTGAGCCATGTGAGCCACGGCCCCTGGCAGTCATCAGTGTTTTGCAGTTTTCCTTGTAGAGGTCTTTTACCTCCTTGGTTAAATTTATTCCTAGGTGTTTTTTTTTGTTTGTTTGTTTTTTTCTTGTAGCTATTGTAAATAAAATCATGTCATCTGCAAAGAGGAACAATTTGACTTCTTTCCAGTTTGGATGCCCTTTATTTTCTTCTTAAATGCTCTGGCCAGGACTTCTGACATGAGGTGATATATATGCAATCTTGGCACACAGTGGCTTCCCCCATCTTACTCACCACTCCTGGTCAGACTCCTTTTTCATATCCTATTTGGGGGAAGCAGTCTGCCTTAGCTCTTCCCCTTTCAGTCTATGCTCACATGTAAATAATCTCATTTAGTCTTGTGCCTTTAAATATCACCTATATGTTGGTGATTGTGAGAGGTAAGTTATCTATTCCCACTGGCATTTTTGGGTTGCTGGCTTCTTCAGCTCCAAGTTTGGGTATACGAAGCAAGAAGAAAACTCAGAAAACTTACCATCTAGTCATTCCTTGGGTCCTCAGGTCCTTAGCCTGTCTGTCTTCTTCTGCCCACCTTTCTTCTTTTGTATACATATAAATTATATATAATCGTACATACTATATATAGTGATATATAATGTCTAGAGGTTTTTGTGGTTTTACTTAGTGGGAAGAATAGAAAAAATATATCAACTCTATCTTGGTGGCAGTGCCTATTGAGGTTTTTCTAAAATTAAAAAAATTTAATTTTGTTAAAAAACACATAATATAAAGTTACCCTCTTGGCCATGAAGTGTACAGTTCAGTAGTGTTAACTATATTCATATTATTGTGTAACAGATCACTACAACTTTTTCATCTTGCAAAAACTGAAACTCTAAACCTATCAAACAACTTCCCATTTCTCCCTTTCCCAGTTCCTAGCAACTACCATTCTACTTTCTGTTTCTGTGACTTTAACTACTCTAGATATTTGATTTAAGTGGAATCATACAGTATTTGTCCTTTTGTGACTGGCTTATTTCACTCAGTATGATGTTCTCAAGGTTCATCCATTTTGTAGTATGTGACAGAATTTCCATTAGGGCAAAACATTTAGTGAGTTTCTCATTTTAGTGATGATATGCTTAATCTACAAAAATTCAATTTTCTAACATCTTGCTTTTTGTTTTCTTTATGTTTTTAGTAATTTTAAATATAAATATTTTATATTCTAGTTCATATTGTCAACCTACTATTTTAAGTGCTTGAGAGCTTTAGTTTTCCTTTTTAAATTTGCTTTTCCTCATAACGAATTGTTTTCTTGTGTGCTTCGGACTTTTTAATGTGTGCTCATGTTTTGCAGGTTTTTGTTTTTTCTTTTCCTGTGAGAATCCCTAGCGGTCTAGGTTTTGGATCTATCCCGTCTGAGTAAGCTCTAGAGGGATATCACAAATTGAGATGAAGTTTGGTGTTAATTCTTGATTTCAGGATTCCAAGGCTATGTGAGGAGCATAAATTTAAACCCTAAACTCAATAGAAGATGGAGAGCCATGGTTTTGAATTCTCAGGTTCTTAGAGGAGACTTTTGTTTCTTCCACTCAGAGCTCAGGCAGACAGACAAGCTTCTTTGTCGACTCCCAGTTCAGATGGATGACTTTTTCCCCTAATCTATCAGATAGTGCAGCTATTATATTGTCCCAACTTTATCTGGGGTTTTCTGTTTCACATCACCACCTCGAAAGGTCTCAAGGCCTCATTTCTTGTTCTTATTGAGATTCAAGGCCCTGGGTTAACTTTAGCATTGTCTTTATTTTGAATTCTATATAGTTGAATTACTGAGTAGCTAGCTTCCAAGATGGCCTCCCTTTTTGCTGGTATTCACAGCTTTGTGTAATCCCCTTCTACATGGTACTACAGTTGCTCTATATGACCAATAGAAGACGGCAGAAGGGATGGCGTGTCACTTTCAACGTTTAGTTTAAAAGCATTAGGGGCTTGATTACTCTCTTTATGACCATTCACTTTGTGGGAAGCTAGCTACCATGTCATGGGAACACTCAGGGAGCTTATACATCACCAGAAAATGATGTCTCTGGTCAATAGTGTATGGCGGATTCATCTGACAGCAATAACTTAAGCATACCCTGAGGATGACCTTATGGTGTAAGAATGTTGATTCAAAGTTCCCAGCTAAGGAATCCAGTAGTGGCCAACCCAGAAGTTTACCCTTTATTAGGTTGGTGCAAATGTTATTGTGGTTTTTGCCATTACTTTTAAATGGCAAAACCCAGAGTTATTTTTGCACCAACCTATACAAAGGACATCTGAGCCCTTGGCCCCTTCCTTGGAATGCAGGTTGTGAAAGGAACTGAACTGAGATTCTTTGTCTTGAGCTCGGTGGAGGTTGCTAGGTGGAGGATGCTAAGTGAAAATTCCTATATAAACTGCATGCGTTTTATAAACAGTAACAATTTTTTCTGTCCAGGCCATCGCTCCTGGGCCATTCTGTGTGTAAGTCCTCAATACACTCTATGTCTGGTTTGCTGGTTCTGGGTTTCTTTTTTGGCCTCTTGGACATGGTGCTATCCCCGTTGGAATCAACAGGGTTCAAGGATGACAAGTAGCCAATGAGGCCCTGATGCTTGCTAACAGTCATGTGAGTAAACTTGGAAGTAGATCCTTCAGCCTTCAGATGGCTGCAGTCCTGGCCAGCTTCTTGACTGAAACCTCATGAGAAATCCTGAACCAGAACCACCCAGCTAAGCCATTCCTGAGTTTCTGAAGCTTGGCAACTGTGAAAGCTAATAAATGTCTCTTTTTTCAAGCTGTTTAATTTTGGGGTCACTTGTTACATAGTGATAGGTAACTAATACAGGTACCATAATTGTTTGACTAGCTTAAGACCTCAAAGATATAAATCTAGCATTGATAATTTTGATCTATTACCTTTATCTTTTTGGCTGATCTTTTTAAAACCATCGTTTTCTATACATCCATAAACTAGACCTTGCCAGTTATCATCTAAAACTGCTCCACTCTTCTGAAATATTAGATTCTATATCCTACCTTTGACTACAGCTTCATATGCTTCTATCTCTTGTGTCATTTCTCCATGCAAATGATAAGGCTTATCAATGACCCACTCATTTATTCCCAGTTTGTCTCCTTTCTGGTCTTGCTTAATTCTTCTACTATGGTCGACCTATTGCTTTTCTGTATGTTAAATACCTACGTCTTTTGGGAGCTGCTTTTCTCCCACTCCGTTTCGTGTTGGTGAAGCTGTCACTCATATGACCTAACCATTCTCACCACAGCTGTGGGCTCCTGACCCAGGTTGACCAAGCAATCCCTACTGGGGATTGATAGGCACACTGTGAAAGAAAGGGTTGGAGTCTGCCTATGGCGTTATGTTTTCTAAGGAATATGTAAGACTAGAACTGCTGGAGATTGTCCTGTTGTGCTTGGATATATTTTAAAGGGAATGAAGTCAAGCAAAGGCAAGCAGAGCTGAGAGATGAAGAGGGACAACATTCTTATGATGTTATTTGAACCATGGATCCTGTTGGACTTGAGGCCAGTTCTATTCCTTAGACATTCCAGCTATATAAACCAATAAATCCTTTCTTAGCTTTTTTTATTATACTATTTTGTAACATTTTTGTTTTTTAACAACCAAAAGCATTGTGACTAACACTCTTAGCCTGGACCTCTATTTCAGTTATGAATGCATTTGGTTGCAAATCACCAGAAAACACAAAAACCATGTCTTACATAAATAGGAGTTTATTTGCTCCACATGGTAAAGTCTAAGGTAGGGCAGTCCAGAACTAATGCAGTAGCTCAGCAGTACCATCAGGAATCCAGGTTCTTTCTGTATTTCTGCTCTGCCATCCTTACTATGTGGATTTTGTCCTACTTGTTGCCAAGTGGCTGCCGCTTCTCTAGGCGCCACAACTGTGCTCTAGGCAGAAGGAAAGAGGACGCGGAGAGGCTGTATTTGCAGACTTCTGTTTATGTCTCATTGGCCAGAAGTGTGTCCCATGGCTTATCCAACTGCAGGGGAGCTAGGAGATTAAGTGTTTAGCCTTTATCATCTCTGTATTAGAAGTAGGCAAAGGAAAGAAGAGTTGGAAATGGACAAACCCAAGTTGAAAACTTGGATTTTCTCTGGATTCCAGAACTATATCTTACATTTTCACCTGCCCTACAAACAACCAGCTACCTTCTAGGTTTACAAATCATTCTGTGTTTGAATTCTGTGTGTTATTGGATAGAACCTACAAAATTGTAAATAATGGAACTTTTACAAATTAACGGCATTAAGGCACCCAGAACTGTTTGTTAGTTCTTTTTATTTTGTTTTCATTAGCCGCCTCTCCTATTCCCTTTAATTGTTATTACAAATCTTTAACACACACTACCTTTATTAAGCCCTCTTCTCATATCCTTTTTACTCTCAAAGGATTGCAGTCCCTTTCTTTGCTGAGAAAATTGAGCTATGACATACAAAATTTCTCAGTTTCCTGTAACCAACCTTTCCTCTTTTCTTTGTTTCCTTTCAGTTTTTAAACTAGAACTTACAGCTGTGGTCTTAACCTCACCCACAATAATTGTGCTACAAATTACCTGATGTTTATTTCAGTCATTATTGTATACCAACACTTGTCATCATGTGGTAGTAGGCACACCATAAATATTTGTGGAATACTTATTGAAGCCTCATTACAGAACTTTGCCACATCAATTATTCCTTTTCTCTCCTGAATCTTTTGCTTCTCTCTCTTGTACCTCCTATCTGTCAGTCTGTAAATATATTCAAACTGTTTTTTTAACCCTGAAAGTAAAAAAGAATCCCAAAAGAACAAAAATCTTCCTTCTAATGTGCTTATATTCACCTCCTAGCTAACAGCTAATTTTTCTCTTTCTGTACTGAACCAAACTCTCAAAATAATAATTTCCATTTTCAGTCTCTACTTCCATTTTTTCTAGTCATTTCTCAACTCATTGTTTACTGGCTTCAACTCTACCATGTGAATGGAAGGTCCCTGATGATTTCTTACTCACAAAACTCATGTTACTTAAGCTTTATTTAGAATTTAGTTACCCATTTTCTGTTTCTTGTAACTGTCTTCTTCCTTAAATTTTGTGACACTAGGAATTTTTTGTTCCCCTCTCTATCAATTTTTTTTCCTTCTGTTGGGATTCTCATCATCAGTAATGTTACCCAGGGCTCTGTATGTGATCATCTTTTCTTTTCATTAAACACATACTCCTTACAAGATCTTACCAATACCATGGCTTCAGCTGCCACCCAAATAAAAATTATTCCCAAGTCTGTATCTCTAGTTCCAACCATATTCTTTTGTTAAGACCTTAAAGAGGTAAAAGAATGAATCACATGAATATTTGGAAGAACAACATTTCAGGGAATGGAAATAGCAAGTGCAAAGGCCCTGAGGTAGGAGTGTCTTCATCATGTTCAAAGAAAAGCAAGGAAGCCAGTGTGGCTGGAGCTGAGAGAGTGCAGGAAAAATTAGCAGAAAATGAAGTCAGAGAAGCAGTGGGAGAGTGAAGGTCAAATCACATAAGGTCTTTTTTTTATTTTTTATTTTATTTATTTATTTATTATTATACTTTAGGTTTTAGGGTACATGTGCACAATGTGCAGGTTTGTTGCATATGTATCCATGTGCCATGTTGGTTTGCTGCACCCATTAACTCGCCATTTAGCATTAGGTATATCTCCTAATGCTGTCCCTCCCCCATCCCCCCACCCTACAACAGTCCCGGAGTGTGATGTTCCCCTTACTGTGTCCATGAGTTCTCATTGTTCAATTCCCACCTATGAGTGAGAACATGCGGTGTTTGGTTTTTTGTCCTTGCAATAGTTTACTGAGAATGATGGTTTCCAGTTTCATCCATGTCTCTACAAAGGACATGAACTCATCATTTCTTATGGCTGCATAGTATTCCATGGTGTATATGTGCCACATTTTCTTAATGCAGTCTATCGTTGTTGGACATTTGGGTTGGTTTCAAGTCTTTGCTATTGTGAATAGTGCCGCAATAAACATACGTGTGCATGTGTCTTTATAGCAGCATGATTTATAGTCCTTTGGGTTTATGCCCAGTAATGGGATGGCTGGGTCAAATGGTATTTCTAGTTCCAGATCCCTGAGGAATCGCCACACTGACTTCCACAATGGTTGAACTAGTTTACAGTCCCACCAACAGTGTAAAAGTGTTCCTATTTCTCCACATCCTCTCCAGCACCTGTTGTTTCCTGACTTTTTAATGATGGCCATTCTAACTGGTGTGAGATGGTATCTCATTGTGGTTTTGATTTGCATTTCTCTGATGGCCAGTGATGATGAGCATTTTTGCATGTGTTTTTTGGCTGCATAAATGTCTTCTTTTGAGAAGTGTCTGTTCATGTCCTTCACCCACTTTTTGATGGGGTTGTTTGGGATGCAAGGCTGGTTCAACATATGCAAATCAATAAATGTAATCCAGCGTATAAACAGAAGCAAAGACAAAAACCACATGATTATCTCAATAGATGAAGAAAAGGCCTTTGACAAAATTCAACAACCCTTCATGCTAAAAACTCTCAAGAAATTAGGTATTGATGGGATGTATCTCAAAACAATAAAAGCTATCTATGACAAACCCACAGCCAATACCATACTGAATGGGCAAAAACTGGAAGCATTCCCTTTGAAAACTGGCACAAGACAGGGATGCCCTCTCTCACCACTCCTATTCAACATAGTGCTGGAAGTTCTGGCCAGGGCAATCAGGCAGGAGAAGGAAATAAAGGGTATTCAATTAGGAAAAGATGAAGTCAAATTGTCCCTGTTTGCAGATGACATGATTGTATATCTAGAAAACTCCATTGTCTCAGCCCAAAATCTCCTTAAGCTGATTAGCAACTTCAGCAAAGTCTCAGGATACAAAATCAATGTACAAAAATCACAAACATTCTTGTACACCAATCACAGACAAACAGAGAGCCAATTCATGAGTGAACTCACATTCACAATTGCTTCAAAGAGAATAAAATACCTAGGAATCCAACTTACAAGGGATGTGAAGGACCTCTTCAAGGAGAACTACAAACCATTGCTCAATGAAATAAAAGAGGATACAAACAAATGGAAGAACATTCCATGCTCATGGGTTAGAAGAATCAATGTCGTGAAAATGGCCATACTGCCCAAGGTAATTTACAGATTCAATGCCATCCCCATCAAGCTACCAATGACTTTCTTCACAGAATTGGAAAAAACTACTTTAAAGTTCATATGGAACCAAAAAGAGCCCACATTGCCAAGTCAATCCTAAGCCAAAAGAACAAAGCTGGAGGCATCACGCTACCTGACTTCAAACTATACTACAAGGCTACAGTAACCAAAACAGCATGGTACTGGTACCACAACAGAGACATAGATCAATGGAACAGAACAGAGCCCTCAGAAATAATGCCACATATCTACAACTATCTGACCTTTGACAAACCTGACAAAAACAAGCAATGGGGAAAGGATTCCCTATTTAATAAATGGTGCTGGGAAAACTGGCTAGCCATATATAGAAAGCTGAAACTGGATCCCTTCCTTACACCTTATACAAAAATTAATTCAAGATGGATTAAAGACTTACATGTTAGACCTAAAACCATAAAAACCCTAGAAGAAAACCTAGGCAATACCATTCAGGACATAGGCATGGGCAAGGACTTCATGTCTAAAACACCAAAAGCAATGGCAACAAAAGCCAAAATTGACAAATGGGATCTAATTGAACTAAAGAGCTTCTGCACAGCAAAAGAAACTACCATCAGAGTGAACAGGCAACCTACAAAATGGGAGAAAATTTTCACAACCTAGTCATCTGACAAAAGGCTAATATCCAGAATCTACAATGAACTCAAACAAATTTACAAGAAAAAAACAAACAGTCACATAAGGTCTTATATGCCACGTTAATGATCCTAACTTCTACCGGGAGTGCAATGAAAAGCCACTGCAGGGTTTGAGCAAAGAAGTGATATACTCTGACTGAAGTTTTAAAAGGATAACTTTGTGTTGAATATAGATTGAAAACAGCAAAATAGGAATCAGAGCAACCAGATTAGCAGTCTATTGCAATAATTTAGATGAGAGATGATGGTGATGATCTGGACCAGAGTAGCGGCAGTCAAGCAGCTGGTCATGAATACATGTTATTGGAGAGCCAACAGCATATGATGACAGATTGGATGTTGGGTTCTGAGAAAAAGGAGAACTCAAAGATTTTTGGTCTGAGTAACTGGAATGATGGAGTTGCAATTTACTGAGCTGAGAAATACTGTGGGAAAAACAGATTTGGGGGAAGATTAGGAGGTCAGGTTTGGACGAATTAAATATGAGCTATTGATTAGACAATGAATGTGAAAGTCTTGAGGCAGCTAAAGAATGGAGTTTAGTGGTTAAGTGGGACTAGAGGTATAAATTTGAAATTCATCGTCCTGTAGATGGTATTTAAACTCATGAGGCTAGATGAGTTTATCACTGGAATGAAAATAAAAAGAAAAGAGAAATGCTTTAAGAACTGAGGCCTTGAGCAATCTGGTGTTAAAAGGCAGGGGTGACGAGAATGAACCAGCAAAGGAAATTAAGGAATGGCCACTATATGGGATGAAAACTAGAAGAATGTGATGTCTGGGAAGATAAGTGAAGACATGTTTCTAAAAGGAAGGAATTGACTATGGCAAATGTTGCTGATAGGTCAGTTAATTTGAGGATTGAGTGTTTCAGTGGATAAAAATAGTAGGAGGAAAGAAATGGGAATTTTTCTGTAAAGGATGGAAAAAAATGGGGCAGTAGCTAGAGAGAGAGAAGTGGGCTCAAGAGAATTTTGTTTATTAGATGAGAGAAATAAAAGCATATTTGTAATTTGATGGGAAAGATCCAGTAAAGAGGAAATTTTGTTAAAGCGGGGAAAGGGTAGAATTGCTGGAGTGATGTCCTTAAGTAGGTGAGAAGAGATGCGTTCTAGTAGAGGAATTGTCCTTTACTAGAAGCACAGTTAATTCATCCATAGTAACAGAAGAGAAGACAGGGTAGGGTATAGATGTAGGCAGGTGGTAAATGTTATGGTGGAAGTGCATAGACATGTTCTTCAGATGGCTTCTATTTTATCAGTAAGGAAACTGGGAGCGAGGATGGGGGTAGAAGTATTGGAAGGTTCATGCTCTCATTACCTCTCTGCTAGTTGTCTTGGGGAGTGAGAGAATGAACTAAGGAAATAAAGTATAATTATCTGTCAGCATTGAGATTATGGATCATAACTTTCAGTAAGACTAGTCAACATGGTTGTATGCTTTTCTCTAACTACCTTTAGTTGTGCAAATTCAGACATGATTGAGCCAAACAGTTGGATTTAAGTAGTAGTAATTATTATTATTATTATTATTTGGCCTGGCAGTTACAACATAAAGTTGAGGGACAACGGAGTCAACTGCTTTGTATGAAAGAAAGTGGTGAGAATGACTTTTATTTAAGCTGAATAAGGAGGAAAGTGATGGCACAAGGGGTGTGAGGGATAGTGAATAGTGGTTGGATCAATGGATTGTAGGCCAGAGGATGGAAGTTAAAGGATTGTTGGAGTTGGGGCACAAGAGGAAATGAAAAAAAAGATATAATGTAGTGAGTAGAGACAGTGGGGTGCTTGAAATTAAGATTATAGAAGGGCTATAGCTTTTGGTACTAGGGTATGACTATGGAAGTGAAAGGCTGAAAGGCTTAAAGACTAAAAAAGGTAGAGGACAGCATCATTGGAGGAGAGGAGGTCAAGGATCAGAAAAGCTGGGCTAATGGAAAGATCATCTACATGGAAAGAATTATGGAGTGGTGTTGAAGAATGTAAGAGTCAACCAGAAGCTAAACTCTTCAAGGAATAGGAGGTGGCGCCCTGAGGATAACAGATGACTGCAACAGGAAGAGTAGTGGTGGTACAATCTTGTAACATGAAATTCAAGGTTAAAATTGCTCATCTTATGGTCATGCATGACCTTCTAGTTACCAAAAATGGATCTGAAGTTTTATACAGAATTTGTCATCACTTCCACTTTCATGAAATTTTTTTTTTTTTTGAGATGTTATGACCCTGGGATCTGTTGGTTTTCCTACCTCTCTATCAGTTCCTGCCCCCAACTCACCCCCTCTTTTTTGTTGTCTCTTGGATTCTGCTTCTCACTGGAAATTGCCTGGAGCTCCCTACATATCCTCTCTTTTCACAGTTCACACACTTCCTGGGTGATCTCACCAATCTCACGGCTTCAGCTTCCACCCAAATGCATGTGGCTTCCAAATCTGTCTCCAACCCCAACTATGCTCCATTGCTTCAGTCTTGTGTTTCTGACTGCCTACAAAGTTGTCCTTGGATGACTTTCAGGCAGCTTAAATTCATTCAAGACTGAGTTAGTTATCTTCCTCTCCAAACTTCCTTCTTCATTTTTGAATTTCAGTCTACCACTAAGACACTTTTAACTCATCATAGTCCCTCTTCCTCATCTCCTATATGCAGTCAAGTCACCAATGCTTGTGGATTATATTTCTGAAAGATGAATTCTATTTCTGAAATACTAACACTGATTAAATCCAACTCTGCCTCCTTCAAAGCTATGTCTGCACAACAAAAAGCTGAGGAAGAAAAACAGAGGCATTGTCCTAGCCTTATAAGTCTAGGAAATATAGTTTAATAGATGTTCTGTTTCTATAACACAAGAAGGTCATCTAAGGAAGATAGAATGGATGTTGAGTATCAATCCACTTTATTGATGTCTCCTGACTCTCAGTTACATGAGTCCCTAAAAGAGCATGTTATAGGTTGAGAATCACTCTATTCTTGTGTACGCACACCCGGTAAGAAGTTATTGTTGCAGTTTATTATTATTTGTAAATTTAAAAAGATGAAAGCAAAACAAAAAGTCACTACCTAAGAGTAGCCTTCCTGGTCACCCTATTTAGAAAGGCTTCTCCTTGCCATTCTCTAATTGTTTCTTCATTCATTTGTCAAATATTTAGAGTATTTTGTATTAGGCATTATTCTGAGTGATAGGAATACAGTAGTGATGAAAAGGGACACAATCTGTGCTTTCATTGAACTTAGACTCTAGTGGGGGAGCTGTACAAAAAAAAAAAAACCTGTATAGAAATAATGTCTTTTCCAATTGTGATCAGTGCTTTGAGAAAATAAAGGGCAACAGAACAGAATGAATGCTGGTGGGGAGACAGGGAACAATTTTAAGCAGGAAAATTAGGGAAAGCCTCTTTGAAGAGATAAGATTATAGTGTAGATATGAATGGTGAGAGGAAGCTAGCTAGACTAAGACTTGGAAGAAGAGAACTCCAAGGAGAGAACAGCAAGCATTAAGACCCTGAGGTGGTACAAGCTTGGCATCTTCAAAGACATGACCAAGATCTCCAAAGCCCTCCTTCATAGCACTTATCACAAGATGTAATCATATATTTATTTGTGTGTACCTACTTGGATCTATTATATATTTGCTTACTGTCTGTTATCCCCATGATCTGTTATCCCTTTCAGGATGGAGGCCATTTTTTTTATTATACTTTAAGTTCTGGGGTGCATGTGCAGAATGTGAAGGTTTGTTACATAGGTATACACATGCCATGGTGGTTTGCTGCACCCATCAACCAGTAATCTACATTAGGTATTTCTCCTAATGCTATCCCTCCCCTAAACCCCCACCCCCTCACAGGCCCCGGTGTGTGATGTTCCCCTCTAGGTGTCCATGTGCTCTCATTGTTCTACTCCCCCTTATGAGTGAGAACATGTGGTGTTTGGTTTTCTTTTCTTGTGTTAGTTTGTTGAGAATGATGGTTTCCAGCTTCCTCCATGTCCCTGCAAAGGACATGAACTCATCCTTTTTTATGGCTGCATAGTGTTCCATGGTATATATATGACACATTTTCTTTATCCAATGTATCATTGATGGGCATTTGGGTTGGTTCCAAGTCTTTGCTACTGTGAATAGTGCCACAATAAACATACATGTGCATGTGTCTTTATAGAAGAATGACTTTAATCCTTTGGGTATATACCCAGTAATGGGATTGCTGGGTCAAATGGTATTTCTAGTTGTAGATCCTTGAGGAATTGCCACACTGTCTTCCACAATGGTTGAACTAGTTTACACTCCCACCAACAGTCTAAAAGTGTTCCTATTTTGCCACATTTTCTCCAGCATCTGTTGTTTCCTGACTTTTTAATGATAGCCTTTCTAACTGGTGTGAGATGGTATCTCATTGCAGTTTTGATTTGCATTTCTCATTTATTGATTTGCGTATGTTGAACTAGCCTTGCATACCAGGGATGAAGGCAACTTGATTGTGATGGATAAGCTTTTTGATGTGCTGCTGGATTTGGTTTGCCAGTATTTTATTGAGGATTTTTGCTTTGATGTTCATCCGGGATATTGGCCTAAAATTTTCTTTTCTTGTGTGTGTCTCTGCCAGATTTTTGTAACAGGATGATGCTGGTCTCATAAAATGAGTTAGGGAGGATTCCCTCTTTTTCTATTGTTTGGAATAGTTTCAGAAGGAATGGCACCAGCTCCTGTTTGTACCTCTGGTGGAATTCGGGTGTGAATCCATCTGGTCTTGGACTTTTTTTTTGTTGGAAGGCTATTAATTACTGCCTCAATTTCAGAACTTGTTATTGGCCTATTCAGAGATTCAACTTCTTCCTGGTTTAGTCTTGGGAGGGTGTGTGTGTCCAGAAATTTGTCCATTTCTTCTAGATTTTCAGTTTATTTGCACAGAGGTATTTATAGTATTCTTTGATGGTAGTTTGTATTTCTGTGGGATCAGTGGTGGTATCCCCTTTATCATTTTTTATTGCATCTATTTGATTCTTCTCTCTTTTCTTCTTTATTAGTCTGGCTAGCGGTCTATATTTTGTTGACCTTTTCAGAAAAACAGCTCCTGGATTCATTGACTTTTTGAAGGGTTTTGTTGTGTCTCTATCTCCTTCAGTTCTGCTCTGATCTTAGTTATTTCTTGTCTTCTGCTGGCTTTTGAATTTGTTTGCTCTCTTGCTTCTCTAGTTCTTTTAATTGTGATGTTAGGGTGTCGATTTTAGATCTTTCCTGCTTTCTCTTGTGGGCATTTAGTGCTATAAACTTCCCTCTACACATTGCTTTACATGTGTCCCAGAGATTCTGGTACGTTGTGTCTTTGTTCTCATTGGTTTCAAAGAACATCTTTATTTCTGTCTTCATTTTGGTATTTACCCAGTAGTTTTTCAGGAGCAGGTTGTTCAATTTCCATGTTGTTGTGTAGTTTTGAGTGAGTTTCTTAATCCTGAGTTCTAATTTGATTGCACTATGGTCTGAGAGACAGGTTGTTGTGATTTCTGTTCTTTTACATTTGCTGAGGAGTGTTTTACTTCCAATTATGTGGTCAATTTTAGAATAAGTGTGATGTGGTGCTGAGAATATTCTTTTGATTTGGGGTGGAGAGTTCTTTTTTTTTTAATTTACATTTGGGGTGGAGAGTTCTGTAGCTGTCTATTAGGTCCACCCTGTCCAGAGTTGAGTTCAAGTCCTGGACATCCTTGTTAATTTTCTGTCTCATTGATCTGTCTAACATTAACAGCGGGATGTTAAAGTCTGCCACTATTATTGTGTGGGAGTCTAAGTCTCTTTGTAGGTCTCTAAGAACTTGCTTTATGAATCTGGGTGCTCCTGTATTGGGTGCATATATATTTAGGATAGTTAGCTCTTCTTGTTGAATTGATCCCTTTACCATTATGTGATGCCCTTCTTTGTCTCTTTTGACCTTTGTTGGTTTAAAGTCTGTTTTATCAGAGACTAGGATTGCAACCCCTGCTTTTTTTTTTTTTTTTTTTTTTTTTTTTTGCTTTCCATTTGCTTGATGGAAATTATTTTGAGCCTATGTGTGTCTTTGCCTGTGAGATGGGTCTCCTGAATACAGCACGCCAACTGGTCTTTACTCTTTATCCAGTTTGCCAGTCTGTGTCTTTTAATTGGGGCATTTAGCCCATTTACATTTAAAGTTAACATTGTTATGTGTGAATTTGATCCTGTCATTATAATGTTAGCTGGTTATTTTGCCCATTAGTTGATGCAGTTCCTTCATAGCATCGATGGTCTTTACAATTTGGCATGTTTTTGCAGTGGGTGGTACCGGTTGTTCCTTTCCATGTTTAGTACTTCCTTCAGGAGCTCTTGTAAGGCAGGTCTGGTGGTGACAAAATCTCTCAGCATTTGCTTGTCTGTAAAGGATTTTATTTCTCCTTCATTTATGAAGCTTGGTTTGGCTGGATATGAAATTCTGGGTTGAAAATTCTTTTCTTTAAGAATGTTGAATATTGGCCCCCACTCTCTTCTGGCTTGTAGAGTTTCTGCTGAGAGATCAGCTGTTATTCTAATGGGCTTCCCTTTGTGGGTAACCTGACCTTTCTCTCTGGCTGCCCTTACCATTTTTTCCTTCATTTCGACCTTGGTGAATCTGACTATTATGTGTCTTGGGGTTGCTCTTTTTTGAGGAATATCTTTGTGGTGTTCTCTGTATTTCCTGAATTTGAATGTTGGCCTGCCTTGTTAGGTTGGGGAAGTTCTCCTGGATAATATCCTGAAGAGTGTTTTCCAACTTGGTTCCATTCTCCCCATCACTTTCAGGTATACCAATCAAACAGATTTGGTCTTTTCATGTAGTCCCATATTTCTTGGAGGATTTGTTCATTTATTTTCACTATTTTTCCTCTAATCTTGTCTTCTCACTTTATTTCATTAAGTTGATGTTCAGTCACTGATATCCTTTCTTCCACTTGATCGATTTGGCTATTGAAACTTATGTATGCTTCATGAAGTTCTCATGCCATGGTTTTCAGCTCCATCAAGTCTTTTATGTTCTTCTCTGCACTGGTTATTCTTCTTTTTTTTTTTTTTGAGACGGAATCTCACTCTGTCACCCAGGCTGGAGTGCAGTGGCATGAACTCGGCTCACTGCAAGCTCCACCTCCTGGGTTCACACCATTCTCCTGCCTCAGTCTCTCAAGTAACTGGGACTACAGGCACCTGCCACCACGCCTGGCTAATTTTTTCTATTTTTAGTAGAGACGGGGTTTCACTGTGTTAGCCAGGACGTTCTCAATCTCCTGACCTTGTCTGCATGGGTTATTCTAGTTAGCCATTCGCCTAACCTTTTTTCAAGGTTCTTAGCTTCCTTGCTTTGGGTTAGAACATGCTCCTTTAGGTCGGAGGAGTTTGTTATTACCCACCTACTGAAGCCTACTTTTGTCAACTCGTCAAACTCTCTCTGTCTAGTTTTGTTCCCTTGCTGGCAAAGAGTTGTGATCCTTTGGAGGAGAAGAGGTGTTCTGGTTTTTGGAATTTTCAGCCTTTTTGTGCTGGTTTGTCCCCATGTTTGTGGTATTATCTACCTTTGGTCTTTGATGTTGGTGACTTATGGATGGGGTTTTGGTGTGGATGTCCTTTTCGTTGATGTTGATGCTATTCCTTTCTGTTTGTTACTTTTCCTTCTAACACTCAGGCCCCTCAGCTGCAGGTCTGTTGGAGTTTGCTGGAGGTGCACTCCAGAGCCTATTTGCCTGGGTATCACCAGCAGAGGCTGCAGAACAGCAACTATTGTTGCCTGACCCTTCCTCTTGAAGCTTCGTCCCAGAGGGGCACCCACAAGATGCCAGCCAGAGCTCTCCTGTATGAGGTGTCTGTTGGCCCCTACTTGGAGGTGTCTCCCAGTCAGGCTACACGGGGGTCAGGGACCCACTTGAGGAGGCAGTCTGTCCATTATCAGGGCTTGAACGCTGTGTGGGAGAACCACTGCTCTCTTCAGGCTGTCAGGCAAGGACATTTAAGTCTGCTGAAGCTGTGCCCACAGCTGCCCCTTCCCCCAGGTGCTCTGTCCCAGGGAGATGGGGGTTTTATCTATAAGTCCCTGACTGGGGCTGCTGCCTTTTGTCCAAAGATGCCCTGCCCACAGAGGTGGAATCTAGAGGGGCAGTCGGCTTTGCTGAGCTGTGGTGGGCTCTGCCCAGTTTGAACTTCCCCATGGCTTTGTTTACACTGTGAGCATAAAACTGCCTACTCAAGCCTCAGCAATGGCAGATGCCCCTCCCCCACCAAGCTCCAGTGTCCCAGGTCAATCCCAGACTGCTTCACTAGCAGAAAGAATTTCAAGCCAATGGATCTTAGTTTGCTGGGCTCTGTGGGCATGGGACCACCAAGCCAGGCACTGGTGGAATCTCCTAGTCTGCTGGTTGTTAAGACCATGGGAAAAGAGCAGTATCTGGGCAGGAGTGTACCATTCCTCCTGGTACAGCCTCTCATAGCTTTCCTTAGCTAGGAAAGGGAAATCCCCCAACCCCTTGTGCTTCTTGGGTGAGGTGATGCCCTGCCCTGCTTCGGCTTGCCCTCCATGGGTTGCACCCACTGTCCAGCCAGTCCCAATGAGTCAAACGAGGTACCTCAGTTGGAAATGCAGAAATCACCTGCTTTCTGCATGGATCTCACTGGGAGCTGCAGACTGGAGCTGTTCCTATTCGGCCATCTTGCTGGACCCTTACTGATTTGTATTTCTCTAATGACCAGTGATGATGAGCTTTTTTTCATATGTTTGTTGGCTGCATAAATGTCTTCTTTTGAGAAGTGTCTGTTCATATCCTTCACCCAGTTTTTGATGGGGTTGTTTGTTTTTTTCTTGTAAATTTGTTTAAGTTCTTTGTAGATTCTGGATATTAACCCTTTGTCAGATGGATAGATTGCAAAAATTTTCTCCCATTCTGTAGGTTGCCTGTTCGCTCTGATGATAGTTTCATTTGCTGTACACAAGCTCTTTAGTTTAATTAGATCCCATTTGTCAATTTTGGCTTTTGTTGCCATTGCTTTTTGTGTTTTAGTCATGAAGTCTTTGCCTATGCCTATGTCCTGAATGGCATTGCCTAGGTTTTCTTCTAGGGTTTTTATGGTTTTAGCTCTTACATTTAAGTCTTTAATACATCTTGAGTTAATTTTTGTATAAGGTGTAAGGAAGGGGTCCAGTTTCAGTTTTCTACATATAGCTAGCCAGTTTTCCCAGCACCATTTATTAAATAGGGAATCCTTTCTCCATTGCTTGTTTTTGTCAGATTTTTCAAAGATCAGATTGTTGTAGATGTGTGGTGTTATTTCTGAGGCCTCTGTTCTGTTCCATTGGTCTATATATCTGTTTTGGTACCAGTGCCATGCTGTTTTGGTTACTGTAGCCTTGTAGTATAGTTAGAAGTCAGGTAATGTGATGCCAGATGGAGGCCGTTTTTATCTTGTTCAAGGTCACATACCCAGTGTTTAGTTTAGTACTTGGAACACAGTTGGCAGTTGAGTGGTTACTAAGTGAATAACTAAATAATAACTATTTATTAAACAAAATGATGTGTAGGATTCATTGTTTAATAGGTACTTTTTGTTTTCTAAATATAAGATTATAATATTGACTGTGCCCTTTTTAATGGCACATTCTGTCCTCTATCACAGGCAGGCTCCTTTCCTGCATCCTTTTTCCTTTGAAAATCTCTGTGCTAAGAAGTTAGATATTGGAATTACTTCCCCCTGTTTCTTTTTTTTTTTTTTTTTTACACATGCACACGTATTTTCATTGCAGCACTATTCGCAATAGTAAAGACCTAGAACCAACCCAAATGTCCATCAGTGATAGACTGGATTAAGAAAATGTGGCACATATACAATGATAGACTGGATTAAGAAAATGTGGCACATATACACCATAGTATGCAGCCACAAAAAAGGATGAGTTCATGTCCTTTGCAGGGGCATGGATTAAGCTGGAAACCATCATTCTAAGCAAACAATCACAAGGAGAGAAAACCAAACACCGCATGTTCTCACTCATAGGTGGGAGCTGAACAACGAGAACACATGGACACAGGGCGGTGGGGGGCTGGGGGAGGGATAGCATCAGGAGAAATACCCAGTGTAAATGACGAGTTGATGGGTGCAGCAAACCAACATGGCACATGTATACCTATGCAACAAACCTGCACGTTCTGCACATGTACCCCAGAATTTAAAGTATAATTAAAAAAAAAAAAGAAGAAGGGCTAGGTGAATGTTATGGTAGTTCCAAGGAGAGAAAGTTGGATGTGCCGAGGGATGGAGGAAATGAAAATTGGCCTGGACCTTGAAAGCTGAGTTCATCTTAGGAATGCAGAGAATAGAAAGATAAAATTTTAGGTGGCAGGAACAGTGCTGCTCAAGTACCCCCATGGTGCTGTGCAGTGCCACCCTCACTCATGGAACATTTCCCTGCTAGATCTCACTTGTAACTAGAGCCAGAGTGCTGAACAAGCTGGGTTCGTGGGGTGTGAGCAGAAAGCAACATCACTGTGCTCGCATTATCCCTTTAAAATGTATTCAATGGGGAAAGGTCATCCTCTGGCCTCAAATGAAAACTTGTACAATCCAATGAATTTTCTAATCACTGTTAATTAATAAAAGTCAGCGTTCCTTTATATCATGAAGTATACTGCATTTAGATATTGGAATGCCTCTTCATACAATAATCTGCAATCCAAACTTGATTCCAAGGTCAATCTTCTCCCGTTCCCTGGGTAAGGCCCATGCTAGCTGAGAAGCCTGGAGCTCGGACTTCTCCTTCATCGAGTTACTAAGTGGTTTCTGCCTCTCTGGAGTTGGAGAAGGGTAGAAATTAAGGCAAGGGGCACATGAAAATTTTTGCTTGTCTGGTGTTCTTGTAAGCTGGCTCTATATTCTTTGAGCACAGCAGATATTCAAAGATGCCTCTTTTTCTTAAGAGACATTTTTGTGGGTTCTTTGGGGGTCCCTCCAAAATTGCTCTGACCTACAGCTCGCTTGATGCAGAGGGTGCACAATTCTGTTCCAGCTGATGGTTTATTCCTTCCACATCTCCCAGAAATGTGGCCATAGCTCCAGCTGAGATCTGGGCTCCACTCTAGGCAACACTACTGAACGGACAGACTACAATCCCACACTGACTCTCTTGCATATAGAACATGGAAAGAGTGTTGTATTTGTATCCCTGAAAAGCTGTCAGAGGACAAGCTGCACGGTGTAGCCATCTCTCCTTTGGATCTTCCATCAGCATCTGGCCAGGACATCTCTTATCCCTCAAACGTCTTGGGTGGGAGTCAGGCTTAAGTCCACTGCAACCTGCAACTTCGAGAGATACACACTCTGCTCTCTGAGTGGTCTTGCTGAAACCCTTCTAGATAGACTCCAATGAGGGACATTTTCCCTGCCCCTACCCACTGAGCTCAGTGGAGAAGCAGCCTCTACCAGGAAGTCCTCTTTCTTCTAAATCATCTTGCCTCCTGACATTTTCCTATCCTGGTGTAGGTGAGGCACTTAAGAGGGAGCTAACTACTCTTGACCACTGACTTTTCACAAGTTCTTCTGGGTGGTCAATCTCACAACACATTTTGGTGTGTGATAATCTGTTGTCATAGGATCTCAGCCAAAACATCCATGTTAACTTCCTTTCATATAATTCTTTACTATTCCGCAACTTTCCCAAGAGCGAAATCCCCCCCTTTTTTTTTTCACTTTTATAGCCCAGCCTCAGACACAGTATTCAAGAGTCATTGCTTGAATGAATGAATAAATTAATAGATACTGTAGGATTATATAAAGCAGGGTCCTCAAAAATTAAAGATATCAGCTTGACTGAAGAAGAGAGTTTGTTTAGGGAAGGATCAGGATCTAAAATGGAAGGAAGGGCTTAGATAATTGAGGCAGAAAAAACTTTATGGACCATGAAGCAGAGTGGGAAAAAATATAGGTTTCAGGGACAGATGGATCCAGGTGAACACTCAGCTCTGCCATTAAAGTTGACTCTGGACCAGGAGCAAGTTTCTTAACCTCTCTGGCACTCAGCATTCTCACTGTAAAATAAATATCATCAATTCTATCTCATAAGATTGATATAAAGTTTAATTGAGACAGTGTATGTAAAGCACCTGGAATAGGGTTTATCACACAGTGGGTGGCTGACAGAGGGTAATAATAACTTTAAATCATATTTGAGCATGTCTTGTGGGTCAGGGACTGTGTTAAATGCTTTATTTAATTATTTTTTTTTACTGGTTTTTTAGGTATTTTATTATTCAGTACTAAATTCATATTTCTTTTTTTAAAATTTTATTATTATTATACGTTAAGTTTCAGGGTATATGTGCACAATGTGCAGGTTTGTTAAATATACATACATGTGCCATGTTGGTGTGCTGCACCCATCAACTCGTCATTTAGCATTAGATATTTCTCCTAATGCTATCCTTTCCCCCTCCCCACACCCCACAACAGTCCCCAGTGTGTGATGTTCCCCTTCCTGTGTCCATGTGTTCGCATTGTTCAATTCCCACCTATGAGTGAGAACATGTGGTGTTTGGTTTTTTGTCCTTGTGATAGTTTGCTGAGAATGATGGTCTCCAGCTTCATCCATGTCCCTACAAAGGACATGAACTCATCATTTTTTTATGGCTGCATAGTGTTCCATGGTGTATATGTGCCACATTTTCTTAATCCAGTCTATCATTGTTGGACATTTGGGTTGGTTCCAAGTCTTTGCTATTGTGAACAGTGCCACAATAAACATACGTATGCATGTGTCTTTATAGCAGCATGATTTATAATCCTTTGGGTATATATACAGTAATGGGATGGCTGGGTCAAATGGTATTTCTAGTTCCAGATCCCTGAGGAATCGCCACACTGACTTCTACAATGGTTGAACTAGTTTACAGTCCCACCAATAGTGTAAAAGTATTCTTATTTCTCCACATCCTCT
The DNA here is from genome assembly GCF_006542625.1 of Nomascus leucogenys. Taxonomy (NCBI): domain Eukaryota; kingdom Metazoa; phylum Chordata; class Mammalia; order Primates; family Hylobatidae; genus Nomascus; species Nomascus leucogenys. The sequence goes on along the minus strand of NC_044392.1, from coordinate 40,995,642 downwards.
CCAGCACCTGTTGTTTTCTGACTTTTCAATGATCGCCATTCTAACTTGGTGTGAGATGGTATCTCATTGTGGTTTTGATTTGCATTTCTCTGATGGCCAGTGATGATGAGCATTTTTTCATGTTTTTGTCTGCATAAATGTCTTCTTTTGAGAAGTGTCTGTTCATATCCTTCACCTACTTTTTGATGGGGTTATTTGTTTTTTCCTTGTAAATTTGTTTGAGTTCATTGTAGATTCTGGATATTAGCCCTTTGTCAGATGAGTAGGTTGCAAAAAATTTTCTCCCACTCTAGGTTGCCTGTTCACTCTGATGGTAGTTTCTTTTGCTGTGCAGAAGCTCTTTAGCTTAATTAGATCCCATTAGTCAATTTTGTCTTTTGTTGCCATTGCTTTCAGTGTTTTAGACATGAAGTCCTTGCCCATGCCTATGTCCTGAATGGTATTGCCTAGGTTTTCTTCTAGGGTTTTTATGGTTTTAGGTCTAACATGTAAGTCTTTAATCCATCTCGAATTAATTTTTGTATAAGGTGTAAGGAAGGGATCCAGTTTCAGCTTTCTACATATGGCCAGCCAGTTTTCCCAGCACTATTTATTAAATAGGGAATCCTTTCCCCATTGCTTGTTTTTGTCAGGTTTGTCAAGGATCAGATAGTTGTAGACACGCGGCATTATTTCTGAGGGCTCTGTTCTGTTCCATTGGTCTATATCTCTGTTTTGGTACCAGTATCATGCTGTTTGGTTACAGTAGCCTTGTAGTATAGTTTGAACTCATAAAATGAGTTAGGGAGGATTCCCTCTTTTTCTATTGATTGGAATAGTTTCAGAAGGAATGGTATCAGCTCCTCCTTGTACCTCTGGTAGAATTCGGCTGTGAATCCATCTGGTCCTGGACTTTTTTTGGTTGGTAAGCTATTAATTATTGTCTCAATTTCAGAGCCTGTTATTGGCCTATTCAGAGATTCACCTCCTTCCTGGTTTAGTCTTAGGAGGGTGTATGTGTCGAGAAATTTATCCATTTCTTCTAGATTTTCTAGTTTATTTGCATAGAGGTGTTTATAATATTCTCTGATGGTAGTTTGTATTTCTGTGGGATCGGTGGTGATATCCCCTTTATCATTTTTTATTGCATCTATTTGATTCTTCTCTCTTTTCTTCTTTATTAGTCTTGCCAGCAGTCTATCAATTTTGTTGATCTTTTCAAAAAACCAGCTCCTGGATTCATTGATTTTTTTGAAGGGTTTTTTGTGTCTCTATTTCCTTCAGTTCTGCTCTGATCTTAGTTATTTCTTGCCTTCTGCTAGCTTTTAAATGTGTTTGCTCTTGCTTCTCTAGTTCTTTTAATTGTGATGTTAGGGTGTCAATTTTGGATCTTTCCTGATTTCTCTTGTGGGCATTTAGTGCTATAAATTTCCCTCTACCCACTGCTTTGAATGTGTCCCAGAGATTATGTTATGTTGTGTCTTTGTTCTCGTTGGTTTCAAAGAGCATCTTTATTTCTGCCTTCATTTTGTTATGTACCCAGTAGTCATTCAGGAGCAGGTTGCTCAGTTTCCATGTAGTTGTGTGGTTTTGAGTGAGTTTCTTAATCCTGAGTTCTAGTTTGATTGCACTGTGGTCTGAGAGACAGTTTGTTATAATTTCTGTTCTTTTACATTTGCTGAGGAGTGCTTTACTTCCAACTATGTGGTCAATTTTGGAATAGGTGTGATGTGGTGCTGAAAAGAATGTATATTCTGTTGATTTGGGGTGGAGAGTTCTGTAGATGTCTATTAGGTACGCTTGGTGCAGAGCTGAGTTCACTTCCTGGATATCCTTGTTAACTTTCTGTCTCATTGATCTGTCTAATGTTGACAGTGGGGTGTTAAAATCTCCCATTATTATTGTGTGGGAGTCTAAGTCTCTTTGTAAGTCACTAAGGACTTGCTTTATGAATCTGGGTGCTCCTGTGTTGGGTACATATATATTTAGGATAGTTAGCTCTTCTTGTTGAATTGATCCCTTTACCATGATATAATGGCCTTCTTTGTCTCTTTTGATCTTTGTTGGTTTAATGTCTGTTTTATCAGAGACTAGGATTGCAACCCCTGCCTTTTTTTATTTTCCATTTGCTTGGTAGATCTTCCTTCATCCCTTTAGTTTGAGCCTATTTGTGTCTCTGCACGTGAGATGGGTTTCCTGAATACAGCACACTGATGGGTCTTGACTCTTTATACAATTTGCCAGTCTGTGTCTTTTAATTGGAGCATTTAGCCCATTTATATTTAAGGTTAGTATTGTTATGTGTGAATTTGATCCTGTCATTATGATGTTAGCTGGTTATTTTGCTCATTAGTTGATGCAGTTTCTTCATAGCCTTGATGGTTTTTACAATTTGGCAAGTTTTTGCACTGTCTGGTACCGGTTTTTCTTTTCCATGTTTAGTGCTTCCTTCAGGAGCTCTTTTAGGGCAGGCCTGGTGGTGACAAAATCTCTCAGCATTTGCTTGTCTGTAAAGTATTTTATTTCTCCTTCACTTATGAATCTTAGTTTGGCTGGATATGAAATTCTGGGTTGAAAATTCTTTTCTTTAAGAATGTTGAATATTGGCCCCCCCTCTCTTTTGGCTTGTAGAGTTTCTGCCAAGAGATCAGCTGTTATTCTGATGGGCTTCCCTTTGTGGGTAACCTGACCTTTCTCTCTGGCTGCCCTTAACATTTTTTCCTTCATTTCAACTTTGGTGAATCTGAGAATTATGTGTCTTGGAGTTGCTTTTCTCGAGGAGTATCTCTGTGGAATTGTCTGTATTTCCTGAATTTGAATGTTGGCCTGCCTTGCTAGATTGGGGAAGTTCTCCCAGATCATATCCTGTAGTGTTTTCCAACTTGTTTCCATTGTCCCCGTCACTTTCAGGTACACCAATCAGACATAGATTTGGTCTTTTCACATGGTCCCATATTTCTTGGAGGCTTTGTTCATTTCTTTTTATTCTTTTTTCTGTAAACTTCTCTTCTTGCTTCATTTCATTCATTTCATCTTCCATGGCTGATACCCGTTCTTCCAGTTGATCGCATCAGCTACTGAAGCTTGTGCATTCATCATGTAGTTCTCATGCTGTGGTCTTCAGCTCCATCAGGTCCTTTAAGGACTTCTCTGCATTGGTTATTCTAGTTAACCATTTGTCTAATTTTTTTTCAAGGTTTTTAGCTTCTTTGCCATTGGTTTGAACTTCCTCCTTTAGCTCGGAGTAGTTTGATCTTCTGAAGCCTTCTTCTCTTAACTCGTCAAAGTCATTCTCCGTCCAGCTTTGTTCCATTGCTGGTGAGGAGCTGCATTCCTTTGGAGGAGGAGAGGTGCTCTGATTTTTAGAGTTTCCAGTTTTTCTGCTCTGTTTTTTCCCCATCTTTGTGGTTTTATCTACCTTTGGTCTTTGATGATGGTGACGTACATATGGGTTTTTGGTGTGGATGTCCTTTCTGTTTGCTAGTTTTCCTTCTAACAGTCAGGACCCTCAGCTGCAGGTCTATTGGAGTTTGCTGGAGGTCCACTCCAGACCCTGTTTGCCTGGGTATCAGCAGTGGTGGCTGCAGAACAGCGGATATTGGTGAACTGCAATTGCTGCTGCCTGATCTTTCCTCTGGAAGTTTTGTCTCAGAGGTGTACCCAGCCATGTGAGGTGTCAGTCTGCCCCTACTGGGGGGGGGTGCCTCCCAGTTAGGCTACTTGGGGGTCAGGGACCCACTTGAGGCAGTCTGCCCGTTTTCAGATCTCACGCTGTGTGCTGGGAGAACCACTACTCTCTTCAAAGCTGTCAGACAGGGACATTTAAGTCTGCAGAGGTTACTGCTGCCTTTTGTTTGTCTGTGCCCTGCCCCCAGAGGTGGAGCCTACAGAGGCAGGCAGGCCTCCTTGAGCTGTGGTGGGCTCCACCCAGTTCGAGCTTCCCGGCCACTTTGTTTACCTACTCAAGCCTCGGCAATGGTGGGCACCCCTCCCACAGCCTTACTGCTGCCTTACAGTTTGATCCCAGAGTGCTGTGTTAGCAATGAGCGAGGATCCGTGGGTGTAGGACCCTCTGAGCCAGGTGTGGGATATAATCTCCTGGTGTGCCGTTTGTTAAGCCCATTGGAAAAGTGCAGTATTAGGGTGGGAGTGACCCCATTTTCCAGGTGCCGTCTGTCATCCCTTTCTTTGACTAGGAAAGGGAATTCCCTGACCCCTTGTGCTTCCTGGGTGAGGCCATGCCTCACCCTGCTTTGGCTCATGCATGGTGCACTGCACCCACTGTCCTGTACCCACTGTCTGGCACTCCCCAGTGATATGAACCCAGTACCTCAGTTGGAAATGCAGAAATCACCTGTCCCCTGCATTGCTCACGCTGTGAGCTGTAGACTGAAGCTGTTCCTATTTGGCCCTCTTGGCTCCCCCTCTATTTCCCCCTGTGTCTTAAATTGCCATGAATTCACCTTGTGTTTTAAATTGCCATGAATTCACCTTGTGTTTTGGATTGTGTTGGATCCTGAGATGGATGTTCTACTTTCCTTGGGTCATTAGAAGTCAAAGGGAGAATGAAAAACAGAATTTAAGGTGATTATGAGACATCCAGGAAAATATCCAGTCAGCAGCTAGGGAAATAAATCTAATTATGGGACATAAATATTCAGAGAAACCAAGCTAGGTAGAGGTAAGGAGAAGCCAGAAAGACAAAACTGGGATGATGTGACTTAATGGGCATTAAAAAGAGGGAAACCTCAAGGATGATGGGGGGATTGTGTAATGTCAAATGTCAAATGCTGCAGAGAGCACCAGAATGCAGAGAAAAGATCCCTGCCTCTAGAGGTTGGTATCCTCCAAGAATGCAGCTTCAGAAGAGTGGGCTAGGGGTGAGGAAGCAAAAGCTTTGGATATGGCCATTCATTCTAGAGGTCTGGTAGTAAAAGGTCAGTGATGATGTCCCCTTCCTTTCTTCCCACAGGGAGTGCTTTTAGATAGCCTCTGGGAAGGGGAAAGTCAGGGGGTCAGACTTGCTCCCTCCCCATTTGAGAAGTCACTTCTTAGCCCATTCTTTTCATCACCTTGAAACTCAGGGTGAAATGTCTATCCAGTGACCTTGGGCAGGGTAGCCTTCTCTCTGTTCTGCATCTAGCTGTGGCCCTGCTTCCTCATATCAACGTGTACACTGAACCCTGAGGGAGGCTAAACGATAAAAGCTTCAGACAAGTGTCCTAAAGCTACACGGGGTTCAGGTGTTGGCTTGAGGGGATGGGGTGTGGACAAGTGAGATCAGACATTGTTATTTTGGGGCTAATGTGCTCTTTTGACCAACGTGATGTGGGGCAAAGCTTCATGGTGTAGGTAAGAGGTTGGAAACTTAACTATTTTCAGTACTAGGTAGGTATCTTAGGTGAGTGAAGTAGGCAGGGCAGGCCAGGAGTGAAATGTGAAGTGCAAGCCCCATTTAGAATAGAACAGAGGCTACTCAGCACCAGCTAATTGTTGCCTCATGGGGATGTGGTCCCAGTATGCATAAGGCACAGAAGTAGGAAGGAGAGTCTGGATTATTCTAGGAGCTGAATAAAGAACAGTGTGGCTGGAATGCTGTGAAAGAAGGAGTAGAGATGTGAGTAGGGGGTCTTGTAGGCTTTGTCAATGCTTTGTGACCACCTAGCGGGAATGACTGGGGGCTGGCAGAGTGGGAAGAGTATTTTTATTCCCTTTTATTACCTTTCCAGGACAGCCAATCACAGCCATCTTACCTTATTCAAAGTAGTTTAATGGGGCTACCATTTCCTCAATTCTACAATAAAAATATTAAAGAACAAGCTTACCTCCTGGGCAAAGAAAGTTTGTTTTTTGGTAGGAATTTTATAAGCATTGCATGTTTTCTTCCCTGCTTGCAAAATGCATGATTTATCTTTTGGGAATGGGGCATCTGGGTCTTAATGTATTTAACTTTAGAACAATAGATTAGGTTATTATTGATTAAATCCATTTGTTTCCCACAAGAAAACAAAAATGATTAGTTATATGGTGAGTATTGGGTAGTTTTCAGTTTTGTAAAGGAGATCTGTTCAAGAGTGTCCCATAACAATGATACCATTTACTGATATGAAAAAGCATAGTAGAAGAAAAGGCTTGATAAGAGAAATCAAGAGTTTTGATTTTTTTTTTTTTTTTTACAGAGTCTCACTCTGTTGCCCAGGCTGGAGTGCAGTGGCATGATCTTGGCTCACTGCAAACTCTGCCTCCTTGTTTCAAGCGATTCTTCTGCCTCAGCCTGCTGAGTACCTGGGATTACAGGCACCCACCGTCACACCTGGCTAATTTTTGTATTTTTAGTAGAGACAGGGTTTCACCATGTTGGCCAGGCTGGTCTCGAACTCCTGACCTCAAGTGATCCACCCGCCTCGGCCTCCCAAAGTGCTGAGATTACAGGCGTGAGCCACCGCATCTGCCCAAGAGTTTTGATTTTTTAAAAAACTTTGATATATCTACCAGATATGCAAATGGTGATGCCAAGTAGGCAGTTAATGAGGTAAGCCAGGAGGTCAGGACTAAAGATGTGTTTGGGAACCATTCGCTTATAAAGGCTATTAAGGCAATAGGAATGGCTGACATCAGATAAGAAGAGTACTTAGATGGAGAAGTGAAAGGGACCCACATGTGAGCCTTAGCTTCAGTCTTTACTGGTCCTGTGGAGGAGGCAGTGGATCTGCAAAGAGCCTGAGAAGCAGCTAGGAAGGAAGGAGTAAAACTTGGGGAATGTGGTGTCACAGAAGCCAAGAGAAGAGAATGTGGTATTTATGATAAAATGGGAGAAGATTGAAGAGATTGAAAGAAATATAACAATCAGGAATTCTATGTTTTAGTAGCTGGTCTATAATGACATGTGAGCTTAGCTTTCTTATGAGTTCTTTTCTTACTCACCTCTTAGCTATCCATAGATACGCCCTTAGTTTTTGTTTTGTTTGTGATCCTCCCCAGTGCAGTCCAGATTCAGGGTAGATTCTGGTAGATTTCCTGCTGTAGATGGATTAGTAGTGCCTACCATGACATATCCTCTAATTTTCATGCTGGTTTTGGGCACCCTAGATGTTGCAAATATTTTTCTATCTGCGCTGACTTTACAGATTATTCCTTTTCCCTCTGTCAAGAACCTTGGAATTCTTCAAAGTTTCCACACACAAAAAAAAGCTTTATATATATATATATTTTTTTTTTGGGGGGGGTCCCCTTGAAAGGAAAGCACTCTCTTACCTGCCCAGTGAGATTTCCTGAGCTTCAGGTCATGTTGCACGGACATGGCAGTAACCCTCTTTTTACTCTTTTCTTTGAAGTCTCCATGAACCTAGAACCTATTCCTTGGAAACTCTTCCTTCTTCTTGATTAAGCTTCCCTATCTTGTCCTACTCCACTGACTAATACTGTAATTGATGGCTGGTATTTGAGATTAATTAACTTTGATGAGCTTTGTTTTTTTCTATTCTTTTCAGCCATTATTTCAGTTTTTCCCCATTCCAACTCTCCAACCCCTTCCGTTTGAATCTTGTGGTCTTGAGAGCTGATCTGTGTCACATGTCTTGTGGTGCTGAAGGTTTGTGAGATGATTCTGTGTAATTCAGTAATAATAATTAATTTTTACTATTATTAATTTATACGAATTATATCAGTAATTATACCAGCAATGCTGACTGACATTTATTGAGCTCCTTTATGTGGCTGAGAGCTATGCTAAGGACTCCACGTGTATTGTCTTATTTTATTTTCACAAAACCCCATTACATATTCATTTATTTATTAAAAAATGTTTTTGAACACTTGCTATATGCTAGATACTGTGTTAGGTGCTAGGGTTACACTGATAAACAAAACAGTTATTGTCTCTGTTCCTGAAGAGCTTAGGGTATAGTGGGAGAAATAGATGTTAAACAAGTAAAAATAAATATTTAATGATGTGATAAATGACATAGAAGGTGTAACAGAATAATAAGATCTATTTTATTTTATTTATTTATTTTTTGAGACAGAGTCTCACTCTCTCACCCAGACTGGAATACGCTGGCACGATTTTGGCTCACTGGAACCTCTGCCTCCCGGGTTCAAGCAATTCTCCTGCCTCAGTCTCTCAAATAGCTGGGATTTTAGCAGTGCACCACCACACCTGGCTAATTTTTTTGTATTTTTAGTAAAGACGGGGTTTCACCAAGTTGGCCAGGCTAGTCTTGAACTCCTGACCTCAAGTGATCTCCCCCCTTGGCCTCCCAAAGTACTGGGATTACAGGCATGAGCCACCATGCACAGCCTGGAAGATTCATTTTAGATAGAATGGTCTGGGAAGGTTTCTCTTAGGAGGTGACATATTTAAATTAAGACCTAAAGAACAGGAGGACCCCAGCAGGCAGGGGAAGGGCCTGCAGGAAGATGTAAATAATTAACGTAAAGAACTTTTCCTTTAATAGAGGAGCTGAAAGAAGATCAGGGAAGCTACATAGAGAGTTTCGGAAGAGTAATGCTAGCTGAGGCTGGAGGTGGGCCAGACCATCCAGGGCCATGGAAACTGGATTTCTTTCTGAGTGCATTGGGAAGCCTGCAGGGTTTTAAGCAGGCAACTGAAGGATCCAATTTATATTAAAAACATTACTCTGGTCGTCTTGTGGAGAGTGGGTTGGAGAGGGACAAGAACAAAAGTGAGGAGAACTGTTCTGAGCTTAAGGTAGGATTCAGGTTAGAGGTGGTGATGGTTGGATACAGGATGGTGGTCAAGGAGTTGGAGGAGAAGTGGAAGGTCCAAGAAATATTTCCGAGGTAGAGTCCAAAGGGCCTGGTGACAAAGACACTGGAGTCAGGGATGACTTAGATTCTTGGCTCAAACAATGGAGCTGATGTGATACCATCCTCTTCCTTTTTCAGTCTGGGAGACTAAGGCTCCAAAAGATTAGGCAATATGTCCCAGGAGATGTGTCTAATAAACATTGTACAAGTTGAGCATTCCAAATCCAAAAATCCAATATCCAAAATGCTCCAAAATCTGAGAGTTTGAGCACTGCATCAACGTGAATGAAACTCAAGGGAAATGCTCACTGGAGCATTTTGAATTTCGGATTTTTGGATTTGGATACTCAACCACTAAATATAATGCAAATATTCCAAAATCCGAAAAAAAAAAATTGTAATCTGAAACATTTCTTTTTTTTTTTTTTTTTTTTTGAGACAGAGTCTCGCTATCGCCCAGGCTGGAGTGCAGTGGCACGATCTCGGCTCACTGCAGGCTCTGCCCCCGGGGATTCACGCCATTCTCCTGCCTCAGCCTCCCGAGTAGCTGGGACTACAGGTGCCCGCCACCTCGCCCAGCTAATTTTTTGTATTTTTAGTAGAGACGGGGTTTCACCGTGGTCTCGATCTCCTGACCTCGTGATCCACCCGCCTCAGCCTCCCAAAGTGCTGGGATTACAGGCGTGAGCCACCGCGCCCGGCCAATCTGAAACATTTCTAGTCCCAAGCATTTCAAGTCCCAAGCATTTCAAAGGGATGCTCAACTTGTATCAGGATATGAGCATGGGCCCATCCAACCCCAGAGACTACACATGTAACCAACACACTGTATTATTTCTCAATAAGTCAATCCTGCTGCTTTCTAAAAGGAGAGAAGTGGTTGTCTTTTGGATTACAAACTCTCTGTCAACCATAATTCCATTTGCTTAGTTATCAAAGAGAGAGTCAATGTGCTGGTGTGTTATCTTTAGCATGTTTTGGCCTGAAGTGGATTGGAAAATATTATTTGAATCACATGCTGGAAATAATGTTATCCTTAGGTGTTTGACTCAGGTAAGCAGGTTTAAATCCAAAGGGCTGGAGGTGATCATCCTATCCTAGATATTCAAATTCTGTTGCTGGGAACAAGAGGAACCAAGCTTCCTGTTCTTTATTCTCTCTCATGGGATCAGAAGATGTGTCATTTCTGAATTCCTTTGGGCCTTTCAGCAACTTACACGACATTGTCAAGGGCAGTTGCCCTGGAAAAAGTGGGTTTACTCTGTGGGAAAAAGAGGAAGATGAAGTAGGTTAATTGGAACTGGAACCTCAGCCCACCTCTCATAACTACAGAGAGAGGATTGGAGACTACAGACAGGCAGATAGTAGATATATTGATAGCATAGGGCAGGGTTAAATTAAAAACCATGTAATTTGAAAACTCAGTTATGCATGGTGATCCTAATACAAAATAACTTCTTGCATATGTTTTGGTGATGTCCTGAGAGTTTCCGTATGCTGCTGCTGTTTGTGCATCTGTAAAATGACCCTTTTATTTTTACTTTATTTGCAAAATCATAGGTCTGTGGAGAGAGGTAAGACTATAAAAACGTGGAGCAATTGTGGGCTTACCTCTTTGGAATGATTAATTGTGGAGTAAATTGTGATAGTATCATTTTTTATAGGTGTCCAGATTTCCGTTTCCTGTAAAAAGAATCATACCAATTTGGCTTACACAGAGACAAAGAAGTTAATGCACAGATATATTCTTAGGAAAGACTGTGTAACAAAAAAGAGAATATGTCAAAGTTCTTCCAGAGGAAGGGCGGGGAATGTTCAGTGGAAGACCAAGCACGACTAGCTATTAAACTTGGGAGGGTTTAGTGGCATTTCCTGAGCCCTAAACAGAACAGCAACACTGCAGCAAACCAGTGGGCTCAAAAGCCAGAGAAAGGCAGCCTTGCTGTACGAAGGGAAGGAAGTATTCTTGTCCTTTGTCCAGCTCTACTTTCCTTCCTCCATTTTTAAGAAAAAACTTATATACCAGATAGTTATATTATGTTTTGTCTCAAATTTTTACTAGCTATGACTGAAACTGCCCATTTTGCCTGCTCCATCTTTTGCTATAATTCTAACTGCCTTGTCATCATGTCACTGGGGTCTCCTCAAGCATGGGGAATTGGTAGAATAGGAACACTCGGCCTTAAGAACGGCTCTGCCTGGAATGCACATTACAGAAATAATAGCAGAAGTCCCTACGGCCCTCAAAGAACCTACTCAAAGATTTTTAACACTTTAAATTAATGAAGAAGTATTTAGAGAATTATCAAGATCTCGACTGGGCACAGTGGCTCATGCCTGTAATCCCAACACTTTGGGAGGACGAGGCAGGTGGATCACTTGAGTGCAGAAGTTTGAGACCAGCCTGGGCAACATGGTGAAACTCCGTCTCTACAAAAAGTAGAAAAATCATCCTGATGTGATTGTGCTCGCCTGTAGTCACAGCTACTTGGGAGGCTGAGGTAAAAGGATCACCTGAGCCTCAGGAGGTTGAGGCTGCAGTGAGCTGTGATCGTGCTACTGCACCCCACCCTTGGTGACAGAGTGACACTCTGTCTCAAAAAAAAAAAAACAAAAAACAAACAAACAAAAAAAACCAAAAAAACCTCAAACTCTCCAAAGCACATTTTTTTTTCTTTTTGCTAAGGAGAAAGCTAACAAATTTGTGGGAAATTAGTTTTTTGATTTGTCAGAGTGTGAGTTGACTTGTCTTCAGGAGGAATTTGCAAAGGCAATAGAAAGGTCTGAGCAAGTGAGAGTACCCCTTCTTGCTTCCTGTCATCAAGGAGCATACTTTGCAAATATAGGTGAAGGGAATCCAAGATTTCTAGCTAGATCATTGCTTACATCATTTGGAAAATCCTAAGCTTTCCTGGCTTATTTTTCAGAAAACTGGCCTCACAAAATGTATAGTATTATTTAGAGACGTGCCACCTGCAGGTCCTTTATTTAGGGGTGGTGGGGAGTTGCAGATGCATGACAGATGAGTTGCTGATGCTTGACCAAGGCCATCCTGTTATGTTGCTAGATGAGAGGGGAGGAGTGAACCATTGCTCGTGGTTTAGTGGCCTCTACTGTGCCCCCTTCCCCTCTTGAGAGACTACTTCTGAGCTCCTCTAAGACCCCTACATGTAGAGTGAGAAGTCAGCCGCCTGCTATAGAACTATGTCCATAGGAAACTCAAACTTAGTGGAACTCTGACCCATTCAGCAAGTATTTACTGATCATTATGCTAGGATATAGGGCAAGAGAGAGGAAGACATAATTTGTACTTTCAGTCAGCTTGTAATTAAGCTGAAGGGACAAGACTTACTGATGCATCAAGCAGTTGGAGAGTTGGAGAACCGTGTAAGGCAGGGTATGAATAAACATTCCCTTAAGGGCGAGAAAGGCAGACACCAGAGTGGTCTAGCACATAACTTTGCAGCCCCTGTCGCTGTGGCTGTCTTCTCCTCCCCTCAGTGGTCATTTGATCAGTCAGATGGTTATGGTGACAAGTTTGTGAACAATGGCTGTAAAACTGACAACAATGGCGTATAAAGCTGAAAGGACTCACCCTGTTTGAATGAGTGACTGAAGCATACACAGTGTTGTTCGTTGGAGAGACTGAAACATACTCTATGTTCCCTGCAGACTCTGCTGTTAACATAGGAAGGCACAGTCAATGGCACAAGGACTCTGGGACTTCTCTCCCAGGACTTCGCCCTCCCCAGAGCACACTGTGTCCCCAGATAGGCAGGTGTTTGAAGCATCGCCTTTCCTGAGGGATCATTCATTCTTGACAGTCTTTGGAGCTCTGGGTGAACCTTCTCAGTCATGTGGTCTATTTCTGACCACATCTCTTGGGGTAGGAGGTGGTGTTGAGGTCCCCTAAAGCCTCAGAGTCTCCCTCAGGCTTCACATGTGGGTCAGGAAGCTCCTGGGACCAAATAGCACTGCCTATGGAAGAGCTAAAGACACCTCGTTGGCAAACATAATGGAGCCAGTTGTTTCACATACGGGATATTATTAAGCTTTTCAGAGGTCCCTATAGTGGATTTGATTATTTTGGAGATGAGGAACTGGAGGCTCAGAAAGCTTAACTGACTTGTGCAAAGCCATACAGGCAGTGATGAAACAGGAACTCAAATGCATGTCTTCTGACTTCAAACCTTAGGCCTTTTCCTCTGCAAGTGATGTCATGCATCACTCATGCATGAAATGAGACCCAAAGCCAATCTGAGTCCAGAGCCTGTGTTTGTGTTTCTGTATCATGTTTTCTCTTTCCACTGTGTCTATCCATTGCCCAGACCCTGGCTGAACAGTAATGATGCAGTCAGACAGTTTGGTTTTGTGCCTTGGATGCTCTAATCCTGCCTGTGCCCTGGACGTGCTGGGTGACAAGGGATGATCCCTTTCACTGGGACTTAGTTTCTCCATCAGCAGGGTGGTGAATGAACCTGATATCACCAAGATAAACTGTGTGAGTGACTGGTTCACATGCCTATGCCTGTGAACCATTTAGGACCCATGATTACAGATCATCTCCCTTCACACCATGTGGTCTGAGTAATGACATTCTGACTCCTTCCTCTGTCATTATCCAGCCCTCTGCCATCCCCCTCTCTCTTCCATTTGGCTCTTCCCATCTGCTTTATGTTGGAGAGTTAAGAGTCTGAATGCTCACCGGAGCCCTGTGTTCGCTGAGTAGACAAAGGTAGGGAATCTGAAAAATAAAACCAGAAAATCGAAATGTGTGACAGCAGTGGGAGAGGCATTTCACCCCCAACCCCGTGAGTGTTGGGATGTGGTGGGAGGGGACCCAAAAGGAAGGGCAAGCAGCCCTGAGACAGGGTCCCACTTTTCCCAGTAGGACATTTCTCTCAGGATATTAGCAGGTGCAAGATCACACCCAGGGATTATCTCAGTGGACTAGCTGAGCCAGGGTTTGCAGCCTCCCTCCCTCCTCCTGTCTTCCACAACAGGTCCTTGGGAATCAGAGGCCCCAAACTCTCAATCTCTGGAACCTTCGAGAAGAGACAAGTAGGAAGAAAGGAAACCTGCCTCTTCTTTTCCTCAAAACAAGTAACAGCAGTATGATGAAAATGGTGACTATGCATATCCCAGAAACCATAAACGGAATCATTTTGATATCTGTATATTGAATTTTAACACCTGAAAAGAGAAAAAAGAAATGACATTTTGAGACACATCAATTGAGGCCCACTGTTCTTGGAGCCTCCGTGGAGCCTCTTCTAGGCCATCTTTGGGGACTAGGTAGGTTTGTCTATACCCGGAGGCTCTGGGGTGGGAGTCCTATGTGGCAGGCAGAGGAGGGTGAGGCCCAGTGGAGTTAGGGGGAGAAAGCAATCCTACATTCCCAGGCCTTTGATTTTGGGTTCTGAGTGGGTTGGAGGAGGGGTTGGGGAATGGAGAGGAAGGAAGGAGAGTCCTCTGGGAGTACTGAGAGATGCAGAGCTCCAGAGGGCATCTGTCCCCTCCCAGCAGCATTTTCTGCCTCCCACTGGGCCACTGTTTTGGAAATTATGTAGGATGCGAGGACGCGGTAAACCCCATAGCTGCTCAAGGCTCTCAGACATGAGGCAGGCTGTTACCTCCGCAAAGCTTCTGGGCAGAGACAGAGAAGGATAAATTACTGACAGCATTCTCTGCTATGCAGTTGTAGTCCTGTTCACTGGAAATCCTGGGGTCCCAGGAGATAGTGAAGTTTGGCTGACTTGAAAGTGTGTTTCCCAAGGCCTCCCATCTCAATGAGGCATTGTCATCTGCATCCTCCACAGAGCAAGTCAGATGGAGCTCGCAGGTCTTATTCTGAAATAGCTGACTGTGACTGGTAACTTGTATGTTCCTCAGTTGTCCTGTTTGCAGAAAAAAAAAAAGATCCAGATTAAGGACAAATGTCTTGGCTCAGCCCCCTGTGAAAAGTATCCTTCACCTCAATGTTTTGTATTTCACCTTTGCTGTGTGTTATGGTCTGTAGACTCTGTAAATGACTCTGCTTATATTGCCTAATTCATGGTAGCAAGGTCTGGGATTACCAAATGATGCGGGCCATCAGTATGGGGCAGGATAGTCAGCAGAAGAAGTGGGAAGGGAAAGACTGAGGTTCCCATCAACTAGTTGGGTAGTTTTGGGGTGGTCATTTTATATTTTTGGTCTCCAGTTTATCCCTGGGGTCCCTTCTAGTCCTTGCACTCTGCCCCTGTGTAAAGACAATTTGGAGACCAGGCCAAGAACTCTGAGGGCACCTCAGTGAGGTCAGAAGCCAAGAGACCAGGTGGAAGAGTCCTGTTTCCTCTGCTATCAGAATTACTTAACTGGGGTGGAAGATGGAAGCATCACTTCCTTGGGGAATTTGAATCTATGGGGATCCTGGTTCCTACTGTATCTAAAGCTGGTTCCAATAGTGAGAAAGAGACTCAGATGTAGAAGGTCAGCAAGACAGAAAGAAAAATGCTGAGAACCAAAGAAGTGGGGAAGGAAGAAATGAAGAAGCTGAGAGAGCAAGCAAGCAATTCTGGGGAGGAAAGAAGTGCAGCGTATCTAGGCATGTGAGATGACATGTGATGCAGATATTTCTGAGAGCAAAGGCCAGGAAATATTGCCTAATAAGATGTAACTGTGAACCAATTGGAACATGGGAGCAAGACAGAAAAGGCCACTGACTTAGCCTTGGCCTGAGGCTTGAAGTAAAGATGACCCAACCAGGAAGAGAATGACTCCAATTCTCGGATTAGAAGAGACCGAGTAGCGCTTTAAGCTTAGTTGAGTAGGGGTTGTGGAGTATCTGTATTGAAATCTTGCCAGAACAAAGTATTCATGTATGGGAAAAGTGTTGGATTTGGAGTCAAGACCTGAATTTTGTAATTTACTGGCTACATGACCATGGACAAATTGTTGCTATATCCAAGCCTCAGTTTCCTTATCTGTAAGACCAGGTAATAATACCCACTTCTCAGGTAATTTTGAGGAATAAATGAGACAGTGCCTAGTACAGGGATGGCAAATATTTGGCATGAAAGTCACATCTCCCTCATCCAGTGTTGATGGCTGAACTGAAAAAAAAAATCCATCTTGTTACCTTTTTCCACTTAATGAATACGTAAGGACATTTCCACATGTATATAAGTGTGTAAGTATATCTCAAACTTGGTATAGTCTAAAGGACTCCTGTTTTTCTCTCCCAAACCTTCTCAACCTGCAGTTTTCCCCATCTGACTTGTTGACAACTGCATCCTTCCTATCACTGAGGCCAAAACCCCTGGAGTTATCGCTGACTCATATCTTCATCTCATACTCCCACATCAGGAAATCCTGGTGGCTTTACCTTCAAAATATGTCCAAAATGCAACCACTTCTCACCATCTCCACCTCTACCACCCTGATCCAAGCTAGCATCAACTCTTGTTTGGACTATTGCAGTGGTCTCCTAATTGGCCCATTGGCTTCTACCCTTCCCCCTTGAACTCTATTCTCAACAGAGCAGCCAAAGGAATCCTTTAGACAAGTAAGTCAAATCATATTACTTGTTTGCAAAACCTTCTGATGGCTTTCAGTGTCACTGAGAGTAGAAGCCAAAGTCTTTGTGATGGCTCTCAGTCCTTTTGCAGTGTGGCCCCTGTTTCCTTTCTGGCCTCATTTTCTATTACCTCCTCCTTACTCTGCTCCTGGACTTTCGGCCTCCTTGGTGTTTCTTGAGTAGGCTAGGCACAGGGGATCTTGCTATCTATGCTGGATGGCGTGTCTTCCAGTTATCTGCATGGCACACTTCCTCACTTCCAACAGGTCTTGGCTCAAATGTCATCTTTTCAATGAAGCCTGATCTGATCACTCCTTTTAAAATTGTCCCCTGCTCCCTGGCACTCTTGATGCTTCTTATGCTGTTCTAATCTCTCCTTTGTTCATACCATTGAGGGCTTTCTTACATGCTATATCACTTGTTTATATGTTATGTGAATTGTTTGTTACCTGCCTCTACTTCCCTTCCAGAATGTCCGCTCCATGAGGACAGTGATCTTTGTCTGTTTTGCTCACTGATGTATTCCAGGTGCCTATAACAGTGCCTTGGACGTTATCCATGTCTAACAAATATTGTTGACTCAATTAATAAACTTATCATGGCTTCAACATTTTCTTAACACTGAACTCTAGGCAGTTGTATTAGTTTGTTTTCACACTACTATAAAGATACTACTTGAGACTGGGTACTTTATAAACAAAAGAGGTTTAATTGACTCACAGTTCTACATGGCTGGGGAGGCCTCAGGAAACTTATGATCATGACGGAAGGGCAAGGGGAAGCAAGTCACGTCTTGCATGGCAGCAGGAGAGAGAGAGAAAGGGCAAGGAAGTGCCACGCTTAATACCATCAGGTTTCGTGAGCACTCACTATCATGAGAACAGCATGGAGGAAACCTCCCACATGATCAAATCACCACCCACCAGGTCCCTCCCTTGACATGTAGGGATTACAATTCGAGATGAGATTTGGGTGGGGACACAGAGCCAAACCATGTTAGCAGTCACTCCCAATTAATTGGTATTGGCCCATAAAATCAAATCTTTGCCATTCATATCCTGGCACATACCAAGAGATTGATCAATGTTAAAAATCAAACCTAACTTATACCTTGAAATGCTTTGCACTATTGTAAAACTACCTGGTGTAGCTTACACAGTTCTCTGTGTATGTGACTTTGAAGGAGATGGCACTCTAAAAAGCTCTGAAAGAGATCAGCATTGAGCCTCAAGAGGGTGGCTGTCGCGAGATAAGTCATATCTGGTCTTCTCAACAATGTTAGAGGAACATTATCTCCGCAAATATGATGAAGCCTGGTACCCATTTCAGGCTTTCCATTGGATGAGTCTCTCTTCTCTCCAGTGTCCTACACTGCCTTGATAATTACTGGTCACCCAGGGTGATTCTGCCTGTAGTGGGTTGAATAATGACCTTAGAAAAGATCTGTCTGTGTCCTAATTCCCAGAATCTGAATATTACCTTATTGGAAAAAAGGGTCTTTGCAGATGGAATTAAGTTATATGAGATTATCCAGTATAATCTGGATAGTCCCCAAACCCAATGACAAATGTTCCCATAAGAGAAAAGCAAAGGGATGTTTGAGACAGACAGAAGAGAAGGAGGCAACCTGACTATGGAGGTAGAGATTGGTGTGATGCAGCCACAAGCCAAAGAAAACCAAGGAATGTTGACAGCAACCAGAAGCTGGGAGAGGCAAAGAGCAGATTGCCCGCTATGGCCTCCAGAGGAGGCACAGCCCTGCCCACACTGTGATTTTGGACTTCTGGCCTCCAGAACTGTGAGAGAATATGAATTTCCGTTACACCACCTACTTTATGGTATTTCTATTTCAGCAGCCTCAGGAAAGTAATACATTGCCCCAGGGTGATTTTTCCTTTTTAGTTAGAATCGCTTGTATAGAAGTTTTCCAGACATCACCTCTTTCCCATTACATTTACCTGTTTGGTGTTCTATTCTTCAAGGACATGACTTTGACTAATCTAACACGATAAACCTGCCAGATATTCAGGGGATACTAAAAGTTAACATGTAAGCTGTCTGTGGAGACATTTTATTTTAACAGTGCTTTTTTGAGTACCATGTCTTAACCCAAAGGACTCTGAGTGAATTTTAGACACTACAGGCCCTCAAGTGGATAAAAATTACAGAATTTCAGTGGCCTTTAATGTTTTCTGGTCTGATTGCCAATTTAATGCTTGAATCTCCTGCTAAGTGATTATTCTAAAGCCATTAATGGCATCTCTGAATATCACTGATTGCTAGAGAGGTATTTTCTGATATTGACTCATAAGAAATCTCATTATAGTTTCCATAATTTTATGTTGATAACATTTTCGTTCTTTTTAATCTTGGGAAGGCAGATTGTTGACTGGTGATTAATATATGCCGTCGGGGGAAAATATTGTTAAAAATCAAATAACCTTGACAGAAAGGATGTTTCTCATTATCAGCCTATCTTTGCAGATAATTTTCTAGGTGGACCACTGTTCTGTACACAGACCACTCTACTGGGTCAGACTAGCCTTTGTGAAAAGGGAGGTGTCATGGCAGGTAGTTATGTGGGAAGTGCTACCATTACTATCTCTGTGACTTGTAGGCAAATCACTGTGACTGAGGCTGTGCCTCAAGGGTATAAGGTCTGTACCTACCTCATGGAGCCTTTGTGAGAATTACATGGCAAATACATGTAGTGCACAAGGCAACACTATCATAAATATCTGATTTCCATTACTTCTGCTACAAATGGTTGAAGAAGACCATTTTATCGGAGTGAAGTAATTCTGGGCTGGGACACAAGACTTAGGCTGTGTCCTCAGCTGTCATTAACTGGCTTTGCAATGTCATTGTGTTGACACTGACTCAACGACTCCAAATGCCATATTCTTTACCACTAGGCGACAGTGCACATTTGAAGTCACATGGGATTGAAATACACGTATATTTTTCAGTCCATATGGAATTAAACCCCATATTTTGACTTACTTAATATCCTCAGAGTGTAACTGGACAGCTTTGAAGAGGTCTCTGTGGATATCTGGGCACTGTAAGAGCATGTGTCTTCCATCTCCAGGTTGCTGAGTTGCAGGGAGTAGGACTGGGTGAAGTTCAGTCGCTTTCCCTGTTTCGGATTAGTTATGTGGATTTCTGGACTTTTGGTTTCACAGAGTACTATGAAGGCAAGAGACGTTCCATTGCAAAGCCAAGTGATAGAGTTGACCTTCTCTCCTGCAGGAAGCTCCAGGGGAAGAGTTACTGACTCCCCCAGAATCCCGTTCACCATCAATGGGGTTGAGCTGCTTTGTGAAACTACGTTCCCTGTAAACACAGAAGGAAAGGTTTTAAAAATGTTCCTGACCATCTCCCTGCCAAGTCCTGCACCCTTTCACCTAACTCTGCCAGTCTGTTAGAGCTCTCTGATACCAAAACTCAGAGATATGACAGAGTAGGAAAGGGTAAGGAGATGTTTCTAAATGAATAATCACAGTCCCAGAGCTTCACCTCCAGCAAAATGTCAGCCATTCTTGGTTAGTAGGCAGCTAGTCTAGATGAAACTGGCCCAGTCCACGCTGGGTCCTACACTGGCTGGTCACTCCTAGGTCATAACTATACTTTGTGATCCTAGCCTCTGAATTCCTTGGACATTAGGTTGAGGGGGACAGGAAACTATAGCCTCCAAAAACTGCAAGTCTTTGCTAATAAAGCATAATTAAAGCCTGATATTTACTGATTACCTACTGTGTGTCCAACATAGCAGGCTTGTGCAAATTAGAAGGCTGGTAACAGGGACTAATATCAGGGATTTACAGGATAGTCAGTTCTTCTTATACATTATTTCATTGACGCTGACTACAGTCTGTGAGGCAGGCAGGATGGATATTATTACTTCCATTTATAGATAAAGGAACTGAGCCACAGAAAAGTTAATTAATTTTCCCAGGGTTGCACAGCTAAAGAATAGCAGAGTCAGGATTCAAACCCAGGTCTTCTGACTCCAGTGACTTTGTGCTCTCTTCATGATACCAGAATATTTTTTTTTATTCTCTCAGAAAGATTATAGTGTAGTTATTGAGGAGACAAAATGGATACATATAGAAATAATAAATATAATTTCAAAGTAACACATGATGGCCACATTCTTGTGAACTTATTCAGAACTATCAATGTTTAAGCAAAAACGGTGAAATGGTCACAATGATTCTTAAAGACGATGCTTCCTTAGCATCCTTTCCCAAATTCTTAGCAATTATCACACTATTTTGTAGTCTTGTTCACCGGTTTGTCTAACTGACCACGCCTTAATTAGCCTTGCATGGCAGTACTCAGCACCATGTGTGACACATAATAGAGTCTGTGGAAATGTTCTAGCGGGTCAATGAATAAATAACCATAACCATTACCTCAACCTTCTCAGGATCTCTTGCTTCTTTTTCTTAAAAATTTCAACTTTTATTTTAGATATGGGGGTACATGTGCAGGTTACATGGGTATATTGCAACCAGATAGTGGGCATAATAACTAATCGGTAGTTATTCAACCCATTACCTGTTCCCTTCCTTCCCCCTCTAGTAGTCCACAGCGTCTATTAATCCCATATTTATGTCCATGCGTGCTCAGTGTTTAGCTCCCACTTATAAGTGAGAGCATGTAGTATTTGGTTTTCTGTTCCTGTGTTAGTTTGCTAGGATTATGGCCTCCAGCTCCTCCAGTGTTGCTGCAAAAGACATGATTTTATTCTTTTTTATGGCTGGTTAGTATTCCATGGTGTATATGTACCACATTTTCTTTATCCAATCCATCATTGATGGGAACCTAGGTTGATTCTGTGTCTTTGCTATTATGAATAGCATAGTATGAACATACAAGCGCATGTGTCTTTTTGGTATAATGATCTGTTTTCCTTTGGCTATATACCCAGTAATGGGATTGCTGGGTTGAATGGTAGCTCTGTTTTAAGTTCTTTGAGAAATCTCCAAACTGCTTTCCACAGTGAAAATTTACATTTTCCAATAACAGTGTATAACTGTTTCTTTTTCTCTGCAACCTCACCAACTGGGACCTAGCACCTATTTTTTTTTTTTAATTTTTTGACTTTTAATAATAGCCATTCTGACAGAATGAAGGGTCCAGTTTCAATCTTCTGCATATCGCTATACAAAAATACAAAAAAGTGTATTAGTGTATTCTGAGTTTTCTGTTCTCTTCCAGCTGTCATTCTGACAGAATGACTATTATTAAAAAGTCAAAAAAGTGTATTTGTCCATTTTCACACTGCTAATAAAGACATACCCAAGAATAGTAATTTATAAAGGAAAAATGTTTAATTGACTCACAGTTCCACATGGCTGGGGAGGCCAAGGTGCTCATAATCATGGCGGAAGATGAAGGAGGAGCAAAGTCACGTCTTACATGGTGGCAGGCAAACAGAATGTGTGCAGGGGAGCTCCCCTTTATAAAACCATCAGATCTCATGAGACTTATTCACTATCATGAGAATAGCACAGGAAAGACCTACCCCCATGATTCAATTACCTCCTATTGGGTCCCTCCCAGGACATGTGGGAATTATGGGAGCTCTACAGTTCAAGATGAGATTTGGGTGGGGACACAATCAAACCATATCAAAAACCAAACCAGCATCTATTGTTTGTTTTTTTTTTTACTTTTTAATAATAGCCATTCTGACTGGTGTGAGATGGTATTTCACTGTGGTTTTGATTTGGATTTCTCTGATGATTACTGATGCTGAGCATTTTTTTCATGTTTGTTGACTGCTTGTATATCTTTGTTTAAGAAGTGCCTGTTCATGTCCTTTGCCCATTTTTTAATGGGGTTATTTGTCTTTTTGCTTATTGGTTTAAGCTCCTTATAGATTCTGGATATTAGAACTTTTGTTGGATACATAGTTTGCAAATATTTTCTCTCATTCTGTAAGATGTCTGTTTAATGATAGTTTCTTTTGCTGTGCAGAAGCTCTATAGTTTACTTAGTTTCCACTTGTCAATTTTGTTTTTGTTGCAATTGCTTTTGGGGACCTAGCCAAAAATTATTTGCCAAGGCCAATGTCAAGAAGGGTATTTCCTATTTTTTTCTAGGATTTTTATAGCTTGAGGTTTTACATTTAAATATTTGATCCATCTTGAGTTAATTTTTGTATATGGTAAAAGGTAAGGGTCCAGTTTCAATCTTCTGCATATGGCTAGCCAGTTATCCAGCACCATTTATTGAATAGGGAGTCCTTTCCCCATTGCTTGTTTTTGTTGGCCTTGTCAAAAATCAGATGGTTGTAAGGGTGTGGCTTTATTTCTGAGTTTTTTGTTCTCTTCCTGTTGTCTGTGTGTCTGTTTGTGTACTGGTACCATGCTGTTTTGTTTACTATAGTCTTATGGTATAGTTTGAAGTCAGATAGTGTGATGTCTCTGGCTTTTTTGTTTTTGCTTAGAATTGCCTTGACTATTTGGTCTCTTTTTTTTGATTCCATATGAATTTTAGAATGTTTTTTCTAATTCTGTGAAGAATGACATTGGTAGTTTGATAGGAATAGCATTGAATCTAGAAATTGCTTTGGGTGGTATGGCCATTTTAATGACGTTGATTCTTCCAATCCATGAGCATGGAATGTTGTCATTTCTGAGAGTTTCTTCTTTCTTATGAGAGGAGCTGAATAGGGGAGGAAATGTCTCTTGGCGTCCTAGTGCTCAGCTCCTGGGTGAGCTTGCACTTCCTCTCTCTTTCATGAATTGTCATATGGGTTCCAGGCACATGAGCATTGCTGTCATCAACATCTTTCCCATCAGCATTTTAACACACTGTTATTTGTCATCTTGACTCCTCTTTCCTCTGAATCACATGGGTGAATACCACAAGCAACATTTTGAACAGAATATCCAGATACCAGAGAATACGATATGATTCTATTTATTTAAAGTTGATAAACAGACAAATCTATGCTGTCAGAAGTCAAGAGAGTGGTTACCTTTGAGGAGGAGGGAGAGGTGGTGAATAGGAGGGAGTATAAAGGAAGGATCCTGGAATGCTAATAATGTCCTATCTCTAGATCTGTATTTGGCTACACAGATTTGTTCATTTTATAATTCATTGAGCTGACATTTAAGATTCGTATAGTTTTTCTCTTTGTATTTCAGCTTAAAAAGTTAAAACAGTAACAAAAGCACAACAAAACAAAATCATGTCTATGGTCTATAAGGACCAAAATGATCTGGCCATTTCTCTTTCTTTGACCTAATTCCTATATTCTCCCCCTTGTTCACTTTGCTCCAGCCTGCTTGGCTATTCCTTGAACAGGCCAGGGCTTTTGCATTTGCAGTCCTTTCTGTCTGGAATGTACTTTCTCCAAATATCCATGCA
This sequence comes from Nomascus leucogenys, assembly GCF_006542625.1. Taxonomy (NCBI): domain Eukaryota; kingdom Metazoa; phylum Chordata; class Mammalia; order Primates; family Hylobatidae; genus Nomascus; species Nomascus leucogenys. The sequence continues at coordinate 40,971,950 of NC_044392.1, read as the reverse complement.
GCTCACTCTTTTGCCTCTGTAAAGTCATTAATGCAAACATTCCTGCTTAGAGAGTTTAAAGAAGTGTGACCACTCTTTTCACACCATCAGCCCCCATCCACCCTTGCACATCCAGCTGTCTTTGGATTTACCATCTAGTACTTACCATCTAGTATACTTTATAATTTACATATTTGTTTTTGTTTATTTTCTCACCTCTCCACTAGACTGTAATCTCTATGGAGACAAAGATTTTTGTCTGTTTTGTCTACTATTGTGAACATTCTTGAACAGTGCCTGGCATATAGTAAGCATCCCACGAATACTTACTGAGTGAATGGACATATCTCCATTCCATCTCTTGGAGGTTTTCTGTCTGGAATGTTAAAGCTCAGTTCCTTTGGGTAGGGGGTCTGGGCTTACTCAGTGGTCCAAGGACTCACCAGGAGCTGTTCTTCCCTTGCCTAGAACACTCCTTTAAGTTTCATTGATTTTATAGATTGAAATAATTAGTTTATGTAACAAGCCATTCATTCTAATATTTGCTAACTTCTGTGCTAATTCAATTAGTAAAACCTTAGGAACCATGGCATTCAGACCATATTTATTAGGTCTGTTTTATGTACCAGTTTCTGGACTGGAAACTGGGAATATAAGATACTGTCAGTCCTCTGGGTCCATCATCTGATAGAGGAGCCTGACAGGTAAATGAGTAGTTAGTTCTGATGTGGTGGGTTGGGCATTGAGCTAGTGTAAGGCTTGCCTCTGCATTGCCCCCGTATCACTATTGCACTTACACATGCAATTGCAAGCAGTCCTTTCTCTTTGTTATAATTACAAGATTATTTTCCTTTCTTTTCCATAATCTTGAGGTCTGGGATTCTGATTATTATTTCTATATTCCCAGAACTTAGCACACAATTTCTAGCTCAATAAATGTTGAATTGTTAGAGATATGTGCTCCATGGGAGCAAAAATTTAGAGAATCATGAACTGGGGACAGTTGGGAGTTGTCAGGGAACAGTTCACAGGAGATGACACTGTAGTAAAGTGCTGAATAAAAACTATGAGTTCTCCATTACTTAATTATTTGTTATTTTTCCAAGAATGCCTTGCCTTTTTTTTTTTTTTGCACTGCTTTTCCCTCTGCTTAAAATGCCCTTCTTCACCTTTCCTACATGGTAAGCTCCTATTTATCCTTCAAGGATGAGCTAAAATATCTGTTTGCCTCTGCTTATATTTATGGGGATTTTGCATTGGCACATGGGGAAGGGGAGAAAGGAGTTTGTGGTGAAGGAAAGGGAGAAGGAGCACAGGATAGATGATATGGTAGGAATAACTCCTCACAGACCCAAAACCAAACCAAAGCAAAACTAGATTTGAGACAATATGCTTAGGGACAGTGAAGGTCAGATGCTACTGAAAATGTTTACAAGATCCTATGTGAGACTTTGGACAGGAGCAGAGCTGCTTCAGGGCCAAAGTGTTGTGGTGTGGCCCAGAGGGCACACGGAGGTCCTTTTCTCTGCTCTGCCAGGAATCAACACTGATGCTTTGGGAGCATCCGGGACCAGCACCCTTGGCATGGATATTGATGTTCTTGGAATAGGCAGGGCATCTAAATCGCTCTGCTGGCATCCTGTGTGGAGGACCAGAACCAGAAAAGGAGATTAAGAATGGGAAAGATGCCTCATGTTGGCCACAACTCGTAGGTTGCTTTGGGGACTCATGGGAAGCTTTCCTTTGAGACTCTCATAAGTCACTGGGGAACCCCCTGCAACATGAAGGTGGTGCTGAGGTCTTGCCCATCCACTGGTGAGGATGTCAAGACAGCAGACATTTGGGGTACATTTGTTTACAAGTTTCATCTACTATATGATGTGTTTTGGGGAACTCAAATAATATCTTAGTCAGCATTGTATTTCCCCATAACCTGATTCAGGGAACTCAGTGAATGTTAAGTAGATTGGGATTAGAATAGAGAAGTTTTTCAGGGTTACCTGATTAGTGGAGGGTTAGTTTGGAAGGTGTTAAAAAACATGAAGTATTTTTGAAAATTGGCAAAGTATAAAGAGAGCAGTGTCTTAGGAAAGAGAGGAGAGAGGTAGAACTAAGCAGATTCTGAAAAAGAGAGAAAAGTCAAGAAACTTTGGGGTTTCTAACCTGCGGGACTAGCTTAGGCCCATCTATGGCTAACAGGGATATAGCAAGCTGTGTTAGCTCCGCAGGAGGCAAGTACAGTATGAAAGAGAGTAGGGGCTGATTTCTCAAGAGAATTAAAAGAGAAGGGAAGAAAAACATAGTCAGGATATTGAGAAGAAGGTAGGACAAATGGAAGTTACTCTTTAGGGTAACAGAGTCCTGAGCAAATTTGGAGCAAAGGGAAGCAGCTGCGAGAAAAAGAAAAAACTTAAGATATGGTGAAAGGGAGTGTTCAAAACAGTGTCATTTCTGAGGAGGAAGCCAGGTTGGGCTTAGGAGCATAAGTGAAAAGGTTAGTCTTGGGTAGAGGTGGTTCTCCTTTTCTTTTGAGACTGAAAAGAATAAGGTTAGAGATCTCAAAAGATTTAGAGGGTAAAGGGGAAGAAGTTGGAATATTTCACTTACGTTGTTCTCAAAGTTGTTCTAAGAGAAGTAGATCTCATAGAATCTAGAGGAAGACGGATGAGACATGTAAAAGCTGCTATGAGGAATTTGTTAGGAAACTGACAAGTCATCAATAAATGAGTGTGGAAGCAGTGAGGAGGAATTGGCCAAGGTTGGTTGACAGGCACCATTCATGGAGTCCATCCAGTTTTGCATTGGATGGTGTGAAAGTGATTGTGGATTTTGCCATTACCTTCAATGGGAAAACCCACAATCACTTTTGCACCACACTAATAACTTTCTCCAGTGATTATAGCACATGTAGCCCAGGAACAGGGAAAGAAGTTGCTGGGGATCACCTAATACTAGCAATAGGCATAGTATAGGCAGATGTGGCATCAAAGGGGAGAGGGATTTCAGGGGAATGGTGACTACTTTGTTGAAATTGCTGGCCTAAAGTCTGAGGGTCAGTGACATTAGTGAAAATGGCACAATAAATAACTGCAAGGGTCCATCCCTCCACAAAAAACATGCACACTCATGCGAACACACACAGAGTGAGCAAATATTGTCAGAATCAACTTTGTCAGAACTATAGAAACTAGTCAAAGGATTATAGCAACCAAGCAAATGATGAGTCAAAAAAAGAGGCAACTTAAAAATGCTAGGAGTTCTAGTCTGGCCAACATGGTGAAACCCTGTCTCTACTGAAAATACAAAAAAATCAGCCAGGCAGAGTGGAACATGCCTGTAGTCCCAGCTTGGGAGGTTGAGATGGAAGAATTGTTTAAACCTGGGAGGCGGAGGTTGCAGTGAGCCGAGATCACGCCATTGCACTCCAGCCTGGGTGACAAGAGTGAGACTCTACCTCAAAAAAAAAAAAAAAGGAAAAAAAAGGAGTTAAAAAAAGTCAAATACATAGAAACGAAGTATAAAGCAGTGGTTATCAGAGGTGGAGAGAGGGAACAGGGAGGAAATGGGGAGACGTAGGTCACAGGGTACAAAGTTGCAGATATGTAGGGTAAATAAGTCTAGGAATCTAATATACAACATGAAGGCTGTAATTATATGATTGTATTGTATACCGAACACTTGCTAAGAGTAGATTTTAGATACTCTTACCATACTTGCACGAAAAGGGTAACAGTGCAAGATAATGAATATGTTAATTTGCATGACTAGAGTAACCATTTCACTGCATATATCAAAATGTCATGTTGTACAGCTTAGATATATACAATTTAAAAAATGATTGGGGAGCTTTGCAGAATGTTTGATTGCCCCTTCCCTGATCTCTTTTCTCCAACTTGGTAGCAGTCTTGAAGACGGCCGTCTACATTTTCAGTAGCAGACCATGGTCACTGGTTCTAGCAGGCATAGAGCAGACCTGGTTCTGAAAGAATTGTATTTGTCTGTTTTCAACTATCTGGATGCTCCCTAAAGAACTGAGGAAAAGCACTTGTCTTTGTTTCAACTACCTCTCTTTCAGGTAGAAAATTAGCCATGCAGAGGACATTCTCATTTCTGCCAAGGGACAGACAAAATGCTTCATTAAGTGGGTCCCTTATCCTGTGACTCCTGACTGGGTGAGACTCCCCAACAGGGGTTACCAGACACTTTATACAGGAGCACTCCCACTGTCATCAGTTTGGTGCCCCTCTTGGATGGAGCTCCCAGAGGAAGAAGCAGGCAGCCATCTTTGCTGTTCTGCAGCCTCCACTGGTGACACCACCAGGGTGGAGAGGGACCCAGGTGAATAGGGTCTGGAGTGGGCCCCCAGCAAACTGCAGCAGCCTTGCAAAAGAGGGTCCTGTCTGCTAAAAGAAAAACAAACAGAAAGCAACAACAACAGCATCAACAAAAAAGTCCCCACAAAACCCCATCCAAAGGTCAGCAGACTCAAAGATCAAAGCTAGATAAACTCAGGAAGATGAGAAAGGATCAATAAAAAATGCTGAAAACTCAAAAAGCCAGAGTGCCTCTTCACCTCCAAATGACTGTAACACCTCTCCAGCAGGGCACAGAACTGGCTCAGGCTGAGATGGATGAACTGACAGAAGTAGGCTTCAGAAGGTGGGTAATAATGAACTCTGCTGAGCTAAAGGAGTATGTTCTAACTCAATGCAAAGAACCTAAGAATCACGATAAAAGATTACAGGAGCTATTAATCAGAATAACCAGTTTAGAGAGGAACATAACTGACTTGATGGAACTGAAAAACACAACATGAAAACATCACAATGCAATCATAAGTATCAATAGTTGAATAGACCAAGTGGAGGAAAGAATTTAAGAGATTGAAGACTATCTTGCTGAAATAAAATAGGCAGACAAGATTAGAGAAAAAGGAATGAAAAGGAACAAACAAAACCTCTGACAATTATGGGATTATGTAAAAAGACCGAACCTACAACTGATTATGGTACCTGAAAGAGACAGGGTGAATGAAACAAAGTTGGAAAACATACTTCACGATATCATCCAGGAGACTTCCCCAAGCTAGCAAGACAGGCCAACATTCAAACTCAAGAAATACAAAGAACCCCAGTAAGATACTCCATGAGAGGATCAACCAAAAGACACATAATTATTAGATTCTTCAAGGTCAAAATGAAGGAAAAAATGTTAAGGGCAGCCAGAGAGAAAGGCCAAGTCATCTACAAAGGGAAGCCCATCAGAATAACATCAGGCCTCTCAGCAGAAACTCTACAAGCCAGAAGAGATTGGGGGTCAATATTCAACATTCTTAAAGAAAGAATTTTCAACCCAGAATCTCATATCTGGCCAAATGAAGCTTCATACGCAAAGGAGAAATAAAATATTTTTCAGACAATCAAATGCTGAGGGAATTCATCCACCACCAGTCTTGACTTGCAAGCTCCTGAAGGAAGCACTAAATATGGAAAGGAAAAGCCATTATCAGCCACTACAAAACATACTGAAGTACACACTGAAGACCAATGAAACTGTGAAGCAACTACATCAATAAGTCTGCAAAATAACTAGCTAGTATCATGATGACAGGATCAAATTCACACATAACGATACTAACTTTAAATGTAAATGTGCCAAGTGCCCCAATTAAAAGACACAGAATGGCAAGCTGGGTAAATTGTGAAGACCCATTGGTGTGCTGTATTCAAGAGACTCATCTCATATGCAAAGACACACATAGGTTCAAAATAAAGGGATAGAGGAAAATCTACTAGGCAAATGGAAACCAGAAAAAAGCAGGGATTGCAATCCTAGTTTCTGACAAAATAGACTTTAAAGCAATAAAGACCAAAAAAGACAAAGAAAGGCATGGTAAAGGGTTCAATTCAACAAGAAGAACTAACTATCCTAAATATGTATGCACCCAATACAAGAGCAGATTCCTAAAATAAGCTCTTAGAGACATACAAAGAGACGTAGACTCCCACACAATAATAGCAGGAGAATTTAACATCCCACTGTCAATATTAGACAGATCATTCAGACAGAAAATTAACAAAGATATTCAGGACTTGAACTCAGCTCTAGATCAAGTGGACCTGATAGACCTCTACAAAACTCTCCACCCTACAACAACAGAATATTCATTCTATGCATTGCCACATGGAACTTACTCTAAAATTGATCACATAATTGGAAGTAAAACACTCCTCACCAAATGCAAAAGAACTGAAATCACAACAAACAGTCTCTCGGACCACAGCATAATTAAATTAGAACTCAAGACAAAGAAACTCACTCAAAACCACACAGCTACATAGAAATTGAACAACCTGCTCCTGCATGACTCCTGGTTAAATAGTGAAATTAAGGCAGAAAGCAAGAAGTTCTTTGAAACCAATGAGAACAAAGAGACAATGTATCAGAATCTCTGGATGTAGCTAAAGCAGGTGTTAAGAGGGAAATTTAGAGCACTAAATGCCCACATCAAAAACCTAGAAAGATCTCAAATTGAAATGCTAACATTAAAACTAAAAGAACTGGAGAACCAAGAGCAAACAAACTCCAAAGCTGGCAGAAGACAAAGCTGGCAGAAGACAGTTCAGAGAAGAACTGAATGAGACAGATAAAAGAAGAATGCTTCAAAAAATCAAGGAGTCCAGAATCTGGTTTTTTGAAAAACTAATAATATAGATAGACTGCTAGTTAGCTAGACTAATAAAGAAGAAAAGAGAGAAGAATCAAATAGACACAATAAAAAATGTTAAAAGAGGATATCACTACAGACCCCACAGAAATAAAAACAATCATCAGAGAATACTATAAATACCTCTATGCACATAACCTAGAAAATCTAGAAGAAATTGATTAATTCCTGGACACATACACCCTCCCAAGACTGAACCAGGAGGAAGCTGAATCCCTGAATAGACCAATAACACATTCTGAAATTGAGGCAGTAATAAATAGTCTAAAAAGAAAAAGCCCAGGACCAGAAGGATTTACAGCTGAATTCTACCAGAGGTACAAAGAGGACCTGGCACCATTTCTTATGAAACTATTCCAAACAATTGAAAAGGAGAGACTCCTCCCTAATTCATTTTATGAGGCCAATATCACCCTGATACCAAAACCTGGCAGAGATACAACAAAAAAGAAAGCTTCAGGCCAATATCCCCAATGAACATTGTTGCAAAAATTCTCAATAAAATACTGGCAAACCAAATACAGCAGCACATCAAAAAGCTTATCCACCCTGATCCAGTTGGCTTTATTCCTGGGATGCAAGGCTGGTTCAACATATGCAAATCAATAAATGTAATTCATCACATAAACAGATCTAAAGACAAAAACCACAGATTATCTTAAGAGACACAGAAAAGGCCTTCCATAAAATTCAACATCCCTTCATGTCAAACACTCTCAATAAACCAGGTATTGATGGAACATATCTTAAAACAATAAGATACATTTATGACAAACCAACAACCAATATTATGCTGAATGGGCAAAAGCTGGAAGGATTTCTTGTGAAAACCGGCACAAGACAAGGATGCCCTCTCTCACCACTCCTATTCAGCATAGTATTAGAAGTTCTGACCAGGGCAATCAGGCAAGAGAAAGAAATAAAGAGTGTTCAAATAGGAAGAGAGGAAGTCAAATTATCTTTGTTTGCAGATGACGTGATCCTATATCTAGAAACCCCATCATCTCAGCCCAAAAGCTTCTTTAGCTCACATGCAACTTCAGCAAGATATCAGGAAACAAAATCAATGCAGAAGTTACAAGCATTCTTATACACCACACACAGGCAAGCAGAGAACCAAATCATGAATGAACTCCCATTCACAATTGTTACAAAGAGAATAAAATACTTAGGAATACAGCTAACAAAGGAAGTGAAGGACCTCTTCAAAAAGAACTACAAACCACTGCTCAAGGAAACCAGAGAGGACACAAACAAATGGAAAAATATTCTGTGCTCATGGATAGGAAGAATCAACATCATGAAAATGACCATACTGCCCAAACTAATTAATAGATTCGCTACTATTCCCATTAAACTATCATTGACATTTTTCACAAAATTAGAAAAAACTATTTTAAAATTTATATGGAACCAAAAAAGGGCTCATATAGCCAAGACAATCCTAAGCAAAAGGAACAAAGCTGGAGGCATCATGCTACTGGACTTCAAACTGTACTATAAGGCTGCAATAACCAAAACAGCATGGTACTGGTACAAAAACAGACACATAGACCAACGGAACAGAATAGAGAACCCATAAACAAGACTGCACATCTACCACTATCTGATCTTCAAAAAACATGACAAAAACAAGCAATGGGGAAAGGATTCCATATTTAATAACTGTTGCTGGGAGAACTGGCTATCCATATGCAGAAAATTGAAACTGGGGCCGGGCGCGGTGGCTCAAGCCTGTAATCCTAGCACTTTGGGAGGCCAAGGTGGGCGGATCACAAGGTCAGGAGTTCGAGACCATCCTGGCCAACATAGTGAAACCCTGTCTCTACTAAAAATACAAAAAAATTAGCAGGGCATGGTGGCGGGTGCCTGTAGTCCCAGCTACTCGGGAGGCTGAGGCAAGAGAATGGCATGAACCCGGGAGGCGGAGCTTGCAGTGAGCCGAGATGGTGCCACTGCACTCCAGCCTGGGGGACAGAGCTAGACTCTGTCTCAAAAAAAAAAAAGAAAAAAAGAAAATTGAAACTGGACCCTTTCCTCACACCTTATACAAAAATTAACTCAAGATAGATTAAAGACTTAAATGTAAAACTCAAAACTATAAAAACCCTATAATACAATCTAGGCAATACCATTCAGGACAAAGGCATGGGCAAAGATTTCATTATGAAATCACTGAAAGCAATTGCAACAAAAGCAGAAATTGACAAATGGGATCTAGTTAAACTGAAGAGCTTCTGCATAGCAGAAGAAACTATTATCAGAGCCAACAGGCAACCTACAGAATGGGAGAAAACTTTTGCAATCTATACATCTGATAAAGGTCTGATATCCAGAATCTACAAGGAATTCAAACAAATTTACAAGAAAAAAATCAAACAACCCCATTAAAAGGTGAGCAAAGGACATTAACAGACACTTCTCTAAAGAAGACATTCATGCAGCCAACAAACGTGAAAAAAAGCTCAACATCACTGATCATTAGAGAAATGTGATTGAAAACCACAATGAGACACCATCTCATGACAGAATAGTGATTATGAAAAAATCAAGAAACAACAGATGCTGGTGAGGTTCAGGAGAAATAGGAACACTTTTACACTGTTGGTGGGAATGTAAATTAGTTCAACCATTGTGGAATACAGTGTGGCAAATCCTCAAAGATCTAGAACCAGGAATACCATTTGACCCAGCAATCCCATTTCTGGGTATATACCCAAAGGAATATAAATCACTCTGTTACAAAGATATATGCATGCACATGTTCATTGCAGCACTATTCACAATAGCAAAGACCTGGAATCAACCCAAATGCCCATCAATGACTGACCAGATAAAGAAAATGTGGAACATATACACCATGGAATACTATGCAGCCATCAAAAGGAATGAGATCATGTCCTTTGCAGGGATGTGGATGAAGCTGGAAGCCACTATCCTCAGCAAACTCATACAAGAACAGAAAACCAAACACTGCATGTTCTCACTTGTAAGTGGGAGCTGAACAATGAGAACACATGGACACAGGGAGGGAAACAACAAGCACTGGGGCCTTTTGGGGAGTGGGGTTGGGGGAGGGAGAGCATTAAGAAAAATAGATAAAGCATGCTGGGCTTAATACCTAGGTGATGGGTTGGTAGGTGCAGCAAACCACCAGGTCACAGCTTTACCTATGTAACAAACCTGCACATCCTGCACATGTACCCCAGAACTAAAAATAAAAATTAAAAGAAAAAATGTATTAATTAGTTCCCCCAACAAATATTTTCTGAATATCTGTAACTATGAATTCCATTAAACTTACTCTTCAGGTGTTAAAAAAAAAAAAAAGACGTTTATGTGGCCAAGAAACATGAAAAAAAGCTCAACATCACTTGTCATTAGAGAAATACACATCAAAACCACAATGGGATACCATCTCGCACAGGTCAGAATGGCAATTACTTAGAAGTCAAGAAAAAACAGATGCTGGCAAGGCTGTGGAGAAATAGAAACTCTTTTACACTGTTGGTGGGAATGTAAATTAGTTCAACTATTCTGGAAGACAATGCGGGGACTCCTCAAAGACCTAGAGGCAGAAAGACAATTTGACCCAGCAATCCCATTACTGGGTATATACCCAAAAGAATATAAATCATTGTTATAAAGATACGTGTATGTGCATGTTCATCGCACGTGTATCTTCATTGCAGCACTATTCTTAATAGCAAAGATATGAAATCAACCCAAATGCCCATCAATGATAGACTGGATAAAGAAAATATGGTACGTGTACACCACGGAATACTATGCAGCCATAAAAAGGAATGAAATCATGTCCTTTGTAGGGACATGGATGAAGCCAGAAGCCATTATTCTCAGCAAACTAATGCAGGAACAGAAAGCCAAACACTGCATGTTCTTTAAGTGGGAGTTGAACAATGAGAACACAAGGACACAAGGAGGGGAATGACACACACTAGGGCCTGTCGAGGGTGGGGCAGGGGGGAGAGAGAGCATCAGGAAAAATAGCTAATGTATGCAGGGCTTAATACCTAGGTGAGGTTGATAGGTGCAGAAAACTACCAGGGCACATGTTTACCTATGTAACAAATTTGCACATCCTGCACGTGTATCCTGGAACTTAACATAAAATAAAATGATAAAAAAGAAAAAAAGATAAAAATAGGTAAATTGTGCTTCATCAAAATTAAAGACTTTTGTGCATCAAAGAACATTATTAAGAAAGTGAAAAGACAACCTACAGAATGGGAGAAAATATTTTCAGATCATATATAAAGGTCTGGTTTCAAGAATATATAAACAACTCTTATAACTCAATAGCAAAAAGACAAATAATTCAACTAAAATGGGCAAAGGACTTGAATAGACATTTCTCCAAAGAGCATATACAAATGGCCAATAAACACTTAAAAAGATACTCAAAATCATTTGTCATTGGGAAAATGCAAATCAAAACCACAATAATATACCACTTCACACCTATTAGGATGGTGATAATAATTTTTTAAAAAAGGAAAAAAACAAGTGTTGATGAGGATGTGGAGAAATTATAACTCTTATACACAGCTAGTGGAAATGTAAAATGGTACAGCTATTGTGGAAACAGTTGGCAATTTTCCAAAAAGTTAAGCATAGAATTATATGATCCAACAAATCCATTCCTAGGTATATACCCAGATAAAAACAGGTAGTCAAATACTTGTAAACATAGTAGCACTATTCGCAAGAGCCAAAAGGCAAAAACAACCCAGATGTCCACTGATAGCTGAATGGATAAATAAAATGTAGTATATACAGAATATAAAATTCTATTCAGCCAAAAAGGAATGAAGTACTGACACATGGTTCAACATGGGTGAACCTGGAAAACATGATGCTAAGTGAAAGAAGTCAGACACCAAAGGTCATATATTGTATGATTTCATTTATATGAAATTATCCAGAATAGGTAAACCCACAGAGACAGAAGGCAGATTGGTATTTGCCAGGGGCTGGGGGGAGGGGAGAATGGGAAATGACTGCTTACTGGGTACAGGGTTTGCTTTTGGGATGATGAAAATGTTTTAGAATAATAGAAGTGGTGGTTTCACAACATTGTGAATGTACAAAATGTCACTTTAAAATTATTACATTGTGTTACAAGAATTTCACCTTAATAAAAAATGTCTGAGTGTGAATAGAGAAACAATCAAAGCTGAATCTGGGTTAAGGGACCAAAAACAGAGGCATGGACACCTGGAGGTCACATTGGAGATTGCAGATTCTGAGAGGTGGAAAAACACGTGTCTTTGAGGATAATGAAAAAATATAAAACAGCTCTCTGCCTGTTGAGCACAATAAACATTTGAAAGATGTGGACGGTTGGTAAAAAGTAGATAACACTGCTCGGGGGCCATCGGGTCACAATCTCTTCACAGAAGAGCATTGCACATTTTGACTCAACCTCAGAATCAGCCCTCATGTGTTTGCTTTACTTACATTTCCAACCACTGCTCTCTCCTGAACCTCAGAATACCTATATCTGCTTCCTGCAAACACACTCAAAGTTAGTTCCTATTTCTTCCTCCCTACAATCCCAGTATGACTGAAGTCCATTGGAATTTAGAACCTTGCTTCTCAGTGTGGTCCATGGACAGGCAGCATTGTTGTCACCTGGGAGCCTGTTAGAAATGCAGAATCTCAGTCCCTATTCCACAATCAGCATTTTAATAAGATTCCCCCAAGTAATTTATATGCACATTTAAGTTTGACAAGTTTCCAAATTTCCATCTATAAAAGTCAAAATGAAGAAACAAACGAGATTTATTTTCTCTAGGAAGTCATGATGCTTGATTTTAGCTAAATTACTGTTTTGTTCTGTTAGTTTTGCCACCCAGGGCTTGAGTTAAAGGAAATGGGATTATTTTTCAATATGGTTTGTCTTTTCCACTAAATTTTCTAAAAGGAGTCAGGATAGTGCCCAACCCACTTGAAAGAACGTAGGCTGGCATGAATCATTGTTTTTCATGGTTGTTTCAAAGATCGATTTCATTTGCCCCACACTTTTGCAACAGTGGTCTTCTTTCCCTTCCTAAACCACTCCAGGCTCTTTCCTGCATCAGGGCTTTTGCACACATGATCCCCTCTGCCCTAAAATCTTCTTCATTTGACTTTTCCTGTTTAACTTTTCACACCCTTTAAATATCAGATGTTACTTTTCCAGAAAGTCCTTTCTTCATCATTCAGTCCAAAGCAGGTCCCCATGTTTTTCTCTTTCAAGGTGCCCTGCTTATTTTTTATGCTGGCCTCACATTTTCTAATTATGTACGCATTTGTGTGAATATATGACTGTGTGTAAGCTAAGTAGCATAGTGAAGTGGCTATGAGCACAGACTCCGGAGCCAAACTTCCTGATTTCCAGTTTTAGCAGCCGCTTCCCTCCTCCTGGGTCTCCGAACACCTGCATCTGCCTCCCGCAAACTCATTCAAATGTGTTTCTCTTTCTATACCCATTTCCCCCATAAGTGTGGGGCAGTGAGCAAGTTACTTTAGTGTTCTGTGCCTTTTTTCCCCATCTGTGAAGTGGAGATTGGAGCACTGTATATTTCATAGGGTCATTATAAGAAGTATTCATGGAAATAGGGAGAAGAAGAGGAGTTTTAACACAAGGACATTCAGAATATTTTATTCTAGAGGTGGAAATAATTTTGCAGGGTGGTAAAAATGAAGCAAAAACTCAAGATTCTGCTCCCAGGTCAGGAAGGGGCTCTTGAATGAAGGAAAGAATTCTCTCTCTTTCTGCATTTTATATATATTTCCCAAAGTTCTGTTCTCATTCCAGTTTTCTCCTCAGCTTAACATATCTCTATGCCATTGATTTTTAAGTCTCTAGCCTCAGCTCTACCCCTAGTCCTAAGTTCCCAGGAACTTTCACGTAACTTCCTCATCTATAGCACACTGACATCCTAAAATCAGTAGGTCCAAAACTGAACTCACCTTCCTCCTGTGGCTGCTCTCCACCTTCCAATTTTGTCACTTTCTTTGGCTATCCTGTCTGAAATTTCACTGCCCTCTTTACCATATTTCATCTCTCCCTTTCCTTCTTGATTTATTTCTTCCTTATCACTACCCAACACACTATTTTACTTGTTTATCTTTTTTTACGGTTTGTCTCCTGCTAAAATGTTAACTCCATGAGAGCAGCAATTTTTGCTTGCTTTGTTCATGATGTATTCATGCAAACTAGAACAGTGCCAAGCATTCAGTAGGTGCTCAATGAATATTCCTTTCTCATTCCAATTACCAATTAATCTACCTAACTCCATATTGATGGGATCTCTTGCTTCGGTCCCTTCTTTCTCTTATGCTGCTGCCACACTCGTTCAACTGTTATTGTTTCTCATAACTATTACAAGAGCTTGTCGCATGCTGGCTAATGAAATTTGGGCAAATTATTTAAATTAACTTCACCTCAGTTCTTCATTTTAAAATGGAGATAATAATAGTATAAATTCATAGAATTCTCATGAGACTCATAATGTGCGTACAGCACCTGGCACAATACTTGAAATACAATAAGCGCTCAGTGAATGCTTCCTACTTTTATCTGCTACCCTGGGCTAGCTCTGGACTAGATTTCCACTGGTCTCCTGGCCTATCTCTGCCTGAATGCTATACTTTGTCTCCCCTGGACCACTTGTAGTTCCCCAAATATGATATGAATCTTCATCTTCTCCATATAATGGACAGCAGGAAACAAGAAGCCAGCTGGATCAGTTCATTCTTTTCTCACTGCCATATATAATGCATTGCTGGACTAGCTAGCCCTAACTTGCACTAAAGGAGGGGAGAGATGGAAACCTTTTTTTTTTTTTTTGCAACGAGCAAAAGGTGAGAGGGTTATTTTTAGCATGTTTGGTTGGGCCCAGAAAATTTGGCTCAACTGAATAATAGGTTTTTAGTACTTTAGATGAGGATAGTGAGCTTCAGGAAGGATAAGTGACCTCCTTGAGGTTCACAGTACGATAGTAGATAAATTGGTATGAGGGCCCATTTTCTTGATCTTGGTACTCTTTATAACACAAGATGCTGGTCATAAACCACAAACAGTCTTGTCTTCAAAAGCTTATTTCCTCTGCCCCAGCAAATAACTTTCTTACATGCAGATACAATTGAAATTGTTCACCGACAACCATCTCAGGCTTATCGCATCCAAAGTTGAGAGGAGGTAGTAGTATATCAGGTAACACTGCCAGCGTCCCCTTTCCCGCCCCAATCCCTTGGCAGAGAGCCAGACAGACACCTGTATACAGACGATTTAAGTTCAGCAAGCTGCACAAAACCAGGGAGTCACTCAGTGACTACACCGGTCTGGATTGGCATTTACCTGGGCCAAAGCAGAAGACAAACAGGAGCGATTGGAACAGCCACAACATGCTTTCCGCGGTGAAGACTGGTGCTTGAGACCTTGAGGCAGTCAACGTTTTTGCCCTTCTGTCATAAACTGAAAATACTTTTTGCTGAGACTTCCCCTTCCTCTCAGGGGCGTGGTGACAACTTCTTCCCCTGCACTAAAAATCCTAATTTGTAACTGTGTTAATTCTTTGTTTACTTTTTTCTGAGCTAAGTGCACAAATCTTTTTTTTTTTTGAAAAGAAGATAAAGTCCTTTATTGCATCTTTCATAAACTTATATATAAAAGTCTGTAAGGAATTTCCTAAAATCTACTAGAACAAATAAATGAGTTCAGCAAGGTGAAAAGATACAAAACCAAAATATAAAATTCAATTGCAATTGTATATACTAGCTATGAGTAATCTGAAAATAAAATTAGAAAAACAATTCCACTCTAATTATATCAGAAAAAAATTTAAGAATAAAGCTAAGAAAAAGCCAAAAGAAAACTGATTTTTTTATTATACTTTAAGTTCTAGGGTACATGTGCACAACGTGCAGGTTTGTTACATATGTATACATATGCCATGTTGGTGTGCTGCACCCATTAACTTGTCATCTACATTAGATATTTCTCCTAATGCTATCCCTCCCCTTGCCCCCCACCCCATGACACACCCCAGTGTGTGATGTTCCCCTACCTGTGTCCATGTATTCTCATTGTTCAGTTCCCACCTGTGAGTGAGAACATGCGATGTTTGGCTTTCTGTTCTTGTGATAGTTTGCTGAGAATGATGGTTTCCAGCTTCATCCATGTCCCTGCAGAGGACATGAACTCATCCTTTTTTTATGGCTGCATGGTATTCCATGGTATATATGTGCCACATTTTCTTTATCCATTGTATCATTGATGGACATTTGGGTTGCTTCTAAGTCTTTGCTATTGTGAACAGTGCTGCAATAAACATACATGTGCATGTGTCTTTATAGTAGCATGATTTATAATCCTTTGGGTATATACCCAGTAATGGGATTGCTGTGTCAAATGGTATTTCTAATTCTAGATCCTTGAGGAATCGCCACACTGTTGAACTAGTTTACACTCCCACCAACAGTGTGAAGACGTTCCCATTTCTCTACATCCTCTCCAGCATCTGTTGTTTCCTGATTTTTTAATGATCGCCATTCTAACTGGCATGAGATGGTATCTCATTGTAGTTTTGATTTGCATTTCTCTAATGACCAGTGATGATGAGCTTTTTTCATGTTTCTTGGCCGCATAAATGTCTTCTTTTGAGAAGTGTCTTCATATCCTTTGCCCACTTTTTATTGTTTTTTTTTTTTCTTGTAAATTTGTTTGAGTTCATTGTAGATTCTGGATATTAGCCCTTTGTCAGATGAGTAGGTTGCAAAAATTTTCTCCCATTCTGTAGGTTCCCTGTTCACTCTGATAGTAGTTTCTTTTGCTGTGCAGAAGCTCTTTAGTTTAATTAGGTCCCATTTGTCAATTTTGGCTTTTGTTGCCATTGATTTTGGCATTTTAGTATTGAAGTCTTTGCCGATGCCTTTGTCCTGAATAGACATGCCTAGGTTTTCTTCTGGGGTTTTTGTGGTTTTAGGTCTAACATTTAAGTCTTTAATCCATCTTGAGTTAATTTTTGTATAAGATATAAGGAAGGGGTCCAGTTTCAGTTTTCTACATATTGCTAGCCAGTTTTCCCAACACCATTTATTAAATAGGGAATCCTTTCCCCATTGGTTGTTTTTGTTAGGTTTGTCAAAGATCAGATGGTTGTATATGTGTGGTGTTATTTCTGAGGCCTCTGTTCTGCTCCATTGGTCTATATATCTGTTTTGGTACCAGTACAATGCTGTTTTGGTTACTGTAGCCTTGTAGTATAGTTTGAAGTCAGGTAGCGTGCTGCCTCCAGCTTTGTTCTTTGGCTTACAATTGTCTTGGCTATATGGGCTCGTTTTTGGTTCTATACGAAATTTAAAGTAGTTTTTTCTAATTCTGTGAAGAAAGTCAATAGTAGTTTGATGGAAATAGCATTGAACCTATAAATTACTTTGGGCAATATGGCCATTTTCATGATACTGATTCTTCCTATCTATGAGCATGGAATGGTTTTCCATTTGTTTGTGTACTTTCTTATTTCCTTGAGCAGTGGTTTGTAGTTCTCCTTGAAGAGGTCCTTCACATCCCTTGTAAGTTGGATTCCTAGGTATTATATTATCTTTGTAGCAATTGTGAATGGGAGTTCACTCACGATTTGGCTCTCTGTTTGTCTATTTTTGGTGTATAGGAATGCTTGTGATTTTTGCACATTGATTTTGTATCCTGAGACTGCTGAAGTTGCTTATCAGCTTAAGGAGATTTTGGGCTAAGACAATGGGATTTTCTAAATATACAGTCATGTCATCTGCAAACACAGACAATTTGATTTCCTCTCTTCTTATCTGAATACCCTTTATTTCTTTCTCTTGCCTGATTGTGCTGGTCAGAACTTCCAATACTATGTTGAATAGGAGTGGTGAGAGAGGGCATCCTTGTGCTGGTTTTCAAAGAGAATGCTTCCAGCTTTTGCCCATTCAGTATGATAATGGCTGTGGGTTTGTCATAAATAGCTCTTATTATTTTGAGATATGTTCCATCAGTACCTAGTTTATTGAGAGTTTTTAACATGAAGGGATGTTGAATTTTATCAAAGGCCTTTTCTACATCTATTGAGATAATCATGTGGTTTTTGTCATTGGTTCTGTTTATGTGATGGATTATGTTTACTGATTTGCATATGTTGAACCAGCCTTGCATACCAGGGATGAAGCCAACTTGACTGTGATGGATAAGCTTTTTTTTTTTTTTTTTTTGAGATGGAGTCTTGCTCTGTCGCCCAGACCGGAGTGCAGTGGTGCAATCTCAGCTCACTGCAAGTTCCGCCTCCTGGGTTCATGCCATTCTCCTGCCTCAGTCTCCTGAGTAGCTGGGACTACAGGTGCCTGCCACCATGCCCAGCTAATTTTTCTGTATTTTTAGTAGAGACAGGGTTTCACTGTGTTAGCCAGGATGGTCTCGATCTCCTGACCTCATGATCCACCCACCTCAGCCTCCCAAAGTGCTGGGATTACAAGCATGAGCCACCGCGCCCGGCTGGTGGATAAGCTTTTTGATATGCTGCCGGATTCAGTTTGCCAGTATTTTATTGAGGATTTTCACATCGATGTTCATCAGGGATATTGGCCTAAAATTTTCTTTTTTTGTTGTGTTTCTGCCAGATTTTGGTATCAAGATGATGCTGGTCTCATAAAATGAGTTAGGGAGGAATCCGTCTTTTTTTATTTTTTGGAATAGTTTCAGAAGGAATGGCACCAGCTCCTCTTTGTACCTCTGGTAGAATTCGGCTGTGAATCCATCTAGTCCTGGGCTTTTTTTGGTTGGTAGGCTATTAATTACTGCCTCAAATTCAGAACTTTTTATTGGTCTATTCAGGGATTTGACTTCTTTCTGGTTTAATCTTGGGAGGGTGTAGGTGTCCAGGAATTTATCCATTTCTTCTAGATTTTCTAGTATTTGTGTAGAGGTGTTTGTACTATTCTCTGATGGTAGTTTGTATTTCTGTGGGATCAGTGGCGATGTCCCTTTTATCATTTTTTATTGTGTCTATTTGATTCTTCTCTTTGCTTCTTTAGTCTGGCTAGCTATCTATTTTGTTGATCTTTGCAAAAAAACAGCTCTTGGATTCATTGATTTTTGAAGGGTGTTTAGTGTCTCTATCTCCTTCAGTTCTGCTCTGATTTTAGTTATTTCTTGTCTTCTGCTAGCTTTTGAATTTGTTTGCTCTCGTTTCTCTAGTTCTTTTAAGTGTGATGTCAGGTGTCGATTTTAGATTTCTCTTGCTTTCTCTTGTGAGCATTTAGTGCTATAAGTTTCCTTCTACATACTGCTTTGGTTGTGTCCCAGAGATTCTGGTACACTGTGTCTTTGTTCTCATTGGCCTCAAAGAACTTATTTATATCTGCCATAATTTTTTTATTTACCCAGTAGTCATTCAGGAGCAGGTTGTTCAGTTTCCATGTAGTTGTGTAGTTTTAAGTGAGTTTCTTAATCCTGAGTTCTAATTTGATTGCACTGCAGTCTGAGAGACAGTTTGTTATGATTTCCATTCTTTTGCATTTGCTGAGGAGTGTTTTACTTCTAATTATGTGGTCAGTTTTAGAATAAATGCAATGTGGTGCTGAGAAGAATGTGTATTCTGTCAATTTGGGGTGGAGAGTTCTGTAGATGTCTATTAGGTCCACTTGTTCCAGAGCTGAGTTCAAGTCCTGGATATCCTTGTTAATTTTCTGTCTCATTGATCTGTCTAATATTGACAGTGGGCTGTTAAAGTCTCCCATTATTATTGTGTGGGAGTCTAAGTCTCTTTGTAGGTCTCTAAGAACTTGCTTTATAAATCTGGGTCCTTCTGTATTGGGCACGTATCTATTTAGGATAGTTAGCTCTTCTTGTTGCATTGATCCCTTTACCATTATGTAATGCTCTTTTTTGTCCTTTTTTATCTTCGTTGTTTTAAAGTCTGTTTTATCAGAGACTAGGATTGCAACCTGTGCTTTTTTTTTCTTTCCATTTGCTTGGTAAATATTCCTCCATCCCATTATTCTGAGCCTATGTGTGTCTTTGCCCATGAGATGGGTCTCCTGGATACAGCACACTGATGGGTCTTGACTCTTTATCCAATTTGCTAGCCTGCTAGCCTGTGTCTTCTGATTGGGGCATTTAGCCGATTTACATTTAAGGTTAATATTGTTATGTGTGAATTTGATCCTGTCATTATGATGCTAGCTGGTTATTTTGCCCATTAGTTGATGCAGTTTCTTCATAGTGTCAATGGTCTTTAAAATTTGGCATGTTTTTTGCAGTGGGTGGTACCGGTTGTTCCTTTCCATGTTTAGTGTTTCCTACAGGAACTGTTGTAAGACAGGCCTGGTAGTGACAAAATCTCTCAGCATTTGCTTATCTGTAAATGATTTTATTTCTCCTTTGCTTATGAAGCTTAGTTTGGCTGGATATGAAATTCTGGGTTGTAAATTCTTTTCTTTAAGAATGTTGAATATTGGCCCCCACCCTCTTCTGTCTTGTAGGGTTTCTGCCGAGAGATCTGCTGTTAGTCTGATGGGCTTCCCTTTGTGGGTAACTCGACCTTTCTCTCTGGCTACTCTTAACATTTTTTCCTTCATTTCAACCATGGTGAATCTGAAGATTATGTGTCTTGGAGCTGCTCTTCTCGAGGAGTATCTTTGTGGAGTTCTCTGTATTTCCTGAATTTGAATGTTGGCCTATATTGCTAGGTTGGGGAAGTTCTCTTAGTTAATATCCTAAAGTGTGTTTTCCAACTTGGTTTCATTCTCCCCATCACTTTCAGGTACACCAATAAATGTAGGTTTGGTCTTTTCACATAGTCCCATATTTCTTGGAGGCTCTGTTCATTTATTTTCATTCTTTTTTCTCTAATCTTGTCTTCATGCTTTATTTCATTAAGTTGCTCTTCAATCACTGATATCCTTTCTTCTGCTTGATGGATTCAGCTATTGATACTTGTGTATGCTTCACGAAGTTCTTGTGCTGTGTTTTTCAGCGCCATCAGGTCATTTATGCTCTTCTCTAAACTAGTTATTCTAGTTAGCAATTCCTCTAACCTTTTTTCAAGCTTCTTAGCTTCCTTGCATTGCGTTAGAATATGCTCCTTTAGCTTGGAGGAGTTTGTTATTACCCACCTTCTGAAGCCTATTTCTGTCAATTCATCACACTCATTCTCCTTCCAGTTTTGTGCCCTTGCTGATAAGGAGCTATGTTCCTTTGGAGGTGAAGAGGCATTCTGGTTTTTGGAATTTTCAGCCTTTTTGCACTGTTTCTTCCCCCATCTTCATGGATTTATCAACCTGGTCTTTGATGTTGGTGAGCTTCAGATGGAGTTTCTGTGTTGACATCCTTTTGGTTAATGTTGATGCTATTCCTTTCTGTTTGTTAGTTTTCCTTCAGTCAGGCCCCTCTGCTGCAGGCCTGCTGGAGTTTGCTGGAGGTCCATTCCAGACCCTGTTTGCCTGTATCATTATGGAGGCTGCAGAACAGCAAAGATTGCTGCCTGTTCCTTCCTCTGGAAGCTTCATCCCAGAGGAGCACCTGCCAAATGCCAGCCGGAGATCTCCTGTATGAGGTGTCTGTCAACCCCTGCGGGGAGATGTCTCCCAGTCAGGAGGCATGGGGGTCAAGAACCCACTTGAGGAGGCAGTCTGTCCCTTAGCAGTGCTAGAGCGCTGTGCTGGGAGAACCACTGCTCCCTTCAGAGCCAGCAAGCAGGAATGCTTAAGTCTGATGAAGCTAAGCCCACAGCCGCCCCTTCCCCCAGGTGCTCTGTCCCAGGGAGATGGGAGTTTGATCTCTAAACGTCTGACTGAGGCTGCTGCCTTTCCTTTAGAGATGCCCTGCCCAAAGAGGAGGAGTCTAGAGAGGCAGTCTGGCTACAGTGGCTTTGCTGAGCTTCCCTGGGGTCTGCCCAGTTCAAACTTTCTGGCAGCTTTTTTTACACTGTGAGGGGAAAACCGCCTACTCAAGACTCAGTAATGGTGGATGCCCCTGTCCCCATCAAGCTCGAGCTTTCCAGGTCAGCTTCAGACTGCTGTGTTGGTAGCAAGAATTTCAAGGCAGTGGATCTTAGCTTGCTGGGCTCTGTGGGGGTGAGATCCGCTGAGCTACACCACTTGGCTTCCTGGTTTCAGGTCCCTTTTCAGGGGAATAAATGGTTCTGTCTCATTGGTGTTCCAGGTGCCACTGGGGTATGGGAAACAAAACAAAACAAAAACCTCCTGCAGCTAGCTTGGTGTCTGCCCAAATGGCCGCCCAGTTTTGTGCTTGGAACCCAGGGCCCTGGTGGTGTAGACATCTGAGGGAATCTCCTGGTCTGCGGATTGTGAAGACCATGGGAAAAGTGTAGTATCTGGGCTGAAGTGCACCATTCTTCATGGGACAGTCCCTCCTGGCTTCCCTTGGCTAGGGGAGAGCCTTGCACTTCTGAGGTGAGCTAGGTACCTCAGCTGGAAATGCAGAAATCACCCAACTTCTGAGTTGATCTCACTGGGAGCTGCAGACTGGAGCTGTTCCTATTTGGTCATCTTGCCCAGAAGTCAAGTGCACAAATCTTAATTGTGCAATATGAATTGGAAATTTCACTTTCCATCTATATACTTTTTCCATTTGGAGGTAATTATTTTATTGTGGTAAAATAACCTAAATTATATATTGTGGTTATGTAACCTAAAATTTATCATTTTAAACATTTTAAGTGTACAATTTAGTGGCATTAATGCACAATGTTATGCAGTCATCAACACTATTTCCAAAGCCTTTTCATTACCCCAAACAGAAACAGTGACCATTAAGCAATGGCCCCCCATTCCCTTTTCCTTCAGTCCCTATAACCTATAATCTACATATTGTTCCTGTTAATTTGCAGGCACCTTATATAAGTGGAATCATACAACATTTGTCCTTTTGTGTCTGGCTTATTTCACTTAGCATACTGTATTCAAGGTTTATCCATGTTGTAGCATGTATCAGAATTGTATCCTTTTTTATGACTAAATAATATTCCATTATATGTATGTACCACATTTGCCTATCTATTCATCTATTGATGGATGCTTGGGTTGTTTCTATCTTTTGTCTATTGTGAATAATGCTGCTGTGAACATTGCTATACAGGTATCTATTTGAATTCCTGCTCTCTGTTTCTTTGGATTCACCTAGGAGTGAAATTGTTGGATCATATGGTAATTCTATGTTTACCTTTTCAGGAACTGCCAAACTGTTTTTCATGATGGCTTCATCATTTTACATTCTCACCTACAATTGGAAAAAGGGTTCTAATTTTTCCATATCTTTGCCAATATTTTTTATTTTTCATTTTTTGATAATGATTATCCTATTGAATGTGAAGTGGTATCTCATTATGGTTTTGACTTGTATTTCCTTAATTGCTAATAATGTTGAGTATCTTTTCATGTGCTTATTGGCCTTATTGGCCATTTGTATATCTTCTTTGGAATAATGTCTATTTAAGTCCTTTGCCCAATTTTAAATTGGATTATGTTTTTTTTTGGCATTGTAGAGTTCTTTATGTATTCTAGATATTAATTCCTCATCAGATATTTGATTTGTTAATATTCTCTCCAATTCTGTGTGTTGTCTTTTCACTCTCTTCACAGTGTCTTTTGATACAGTATAATTTTCTATTTTGGTGAAGTCTAATTTTTTTTTTTTTTTTTGAGATGGAGTTTTGCTCTTGTTGCCCAGGCTGGAGTGCAACGGTGTGATCTTGGCTTATGGCAGCCTCTGCCTCCTGGGTTCAAGCGATTCTCCTGCCTCAGCCTCCCAAGTAGCTGAGATTACAGGCATGCGCCACCATGCCCAGCTAATTTTGTATTTTTAGTAGAGACGAGGTTTCTCCATGTTGGTCAGGTTGGTCTTGAACTCTTGACCTCAGGTGATCTGCCTGCCTTGGCCTCCCAAAGTGCTGGCATTACAGGCATGAGCTATATATATTACAGATATAGAAAGAAATATCTAGATTTCTTTTGGTGCCTGTGCCTTTAGTTTCATATTTAAGAAGTCATTGCCAAATGAAATGTCATTAAGATTTTCTATATGTTTTCTTCTAAGATTTTTATAGTTTTAACTCTTACAGATAAGTCTTTGATATGTTTTTGGTTAATTTTTATATATAGTATGTGGTAGGGGTCCAACTTCATTCTTTTGCATGTAGATGTCCAGTTGTCCCAGAACCAATTGTTGAAATGACTGGCCTTTCCCTCATTGAGTGCTTTTAGAGCCCTTACCAAAGATCATTTGACTACATATTAAAGGGTTTACTTCTGGACTCTCGACTCTATTTCATTGGTCTGTATTTGATTACTGTACCTTGGTAGTAAGTTTTGAAATCAGGAAGTATGAGGCCTCTAACTTCCTTCTTTTTTGAGACTATTTTGGCTATTTGGTGTCCCTTCAGATTCAATATGAATTTTAGTATGAGTTTTTCTATTTGTGCAAAAAAATCTTTGGGATGTGATAAGGATTGCATTGAATCTGTAGATTGTATTGCCATCTTAATAATATTAAATCCATGAACACAGGATGTCTTTCCATTTATGTATGTCTTCTATAATTTCTTTCAGCAATGCCTTAGAGCTTTCAGCGTACAAGTATTCCCCTCCTTGGTTAAGTTTATTCCTAAGTATTTTATTTTTTTTGCTGTTATTGTAAATTAAATTGTTTTTCTTATTTTTTAGATTGATTATTATGAGTTTATAGAAATGGAACTGATTTTTACAGTTGATTTTGTATCCTGCAACTTTGCTGAATTTTTAATTAGCCATAACAGTTTGTGTGTGTGTGCTTGTGTGGATTTTATACATATGAGATTATATTATCTTTAGGATTTTATACATATGAGATTATATTATCCATGAACAGAGATCATTTTGCTTCTTCCTTTCTAATTAAGATGTCTTTTATTTCTTGTTCTTGTCTAATTTTTCTAGCTAGAGCTTCTAATGCTACATTGAACACAAGTGGTAAAAGTGAGCATCTTGTCTTGTTCCTAATCATAGGAGAAAAAGTTATAGTCTTTCACCATTGTATATGATGCTAACTGTGGATTTTTTTATTTTTTTATTTTTATTTTTTATTATTATACTTTAGGTTTTAGGGTACATGTACACAATCTGCAGGTTTGTTACATATGTATCCATGTGCCATGTTGGTTTGCTGCACCCATTAACTCATCATTTAGCATTAGGTATATCTCCTAATGCTGTCCGTCCCCCTTCCCCCCACCCCACAACAGTCCCCAGAGTGTGATGTTCCCCTTCCTGTGTCCATGTGTTCTCATTGTTCAATTCCCACCTATGAGTGAGAACATGCAGTGCTTGGTTTTTTGTCCTTGCGATAGTTTACTGAGAATGATGTTTTCCAGTTTCATTCATGTCCCTACAAAGGACATGAACTCATCATTTTTTATGGCTGCATAGTATTCCATGGTGTATATGTGCCACATTTTCTTAATCCAGTCTATCATTGTTGGACATTTGGGTTGGTTCCAACTCTTTGCTATTGTGAATAGTGCCGCAATAAACATACGTGTGCATGTGTCTTTATAGCAGCATGATTTATAGTCCTTTGGGTATATATCCAGTAATAGGATGACTGGGTCAAATGGTATTTCTAGTTCTAGATCCCTGAGGAATCGTCACACTGACTTCCACAATGGTTGAACTAGTTTACAGTCCCACCAACAGTGTAAAAGTGTTCCTATTTCTCCACATCCTCTCCAGCACCTGTTGTTTCCTGACTTTTTAATGATGGCCATTCTAACTGGTGTGAGATGGTATCTCATTGTGGTTTTGACTTGCATTTCTCTGATGGCCAGTGATGATGAGCATTTTTTCATGTGTTTTTTGGCTGCATAAATGTCTTCTTTTGAGAAGTGTCTGTTCATGTCCTTCGCCCACTTTTTGATGGGGTTGTTTGTTTTTTTCTTGTAAATTTGTTTGAGTTCATTGTAGATTCTGGATATTAGCCCTTTGTCAGATGATTAGGTTGCAAAAATTTTCTCCCATTCTGTAGGTTGCCTGTTCACTCTGATGGTAGTTTCTTTTGCTGTGCAGAAGGTCCTTAGTTTAATTAGATCCCATTTGTCAATTTTGGCTTTTGTTGCCATTGCTTTTGGTGTTTTAGACATGAAGTCCTTGCCCATGCCTATGTCCTGAATGGTATTGCCTAGGTTTTCTTCTGGGGTTTTTATGGTTTTAGGTCTAACATGTAAGTCTTTAATCCATCTTGAATTAATTTTTGTATAAGGTGTAAGGAAAGGATCCAGTTTCAGCTTCCTACATATGGCTAGCCAGTTTCCCCAGCACCATTTATTAAGTAGGGAATCCTTTCCCCATTGCTTGTTTTTGTCAGGTTTGTCAAAGATCAGATAGTTGTAGATATGCGGCATTATTTCTGAGGGCTCTGTTCTGTTCCATTGATCTATGTCTCTGTTGTGGTACCAGTACCATGCTGTTTTGGTTACAGTAGCCTTGTAGTATAGTTTGAAGTCAGGTAGCGTGATGCCTCCAGCTTTGTTCTTTTGGCTTAGGATTGACTTGGCGATGTGGGCTCTTTTTTGGTTCCATATGAACTTTAAAGTAGTTTTTCCAATTCTGTGAAGAAAGTCATTGGTAGCTTGATGGGGATGGCATTGAATCTATAAATTACTTTGGGCAGTATGGCCATTTTCACGATATTGATTCTTCCAACCCATGAGCATGGAATATTCTTCCATTTGTTTGTATCCTCTTTTATTTCATTGAGCAGTGGTTTGTAGTTCTCCTTGAAGAGGTCCTTCACATCCCTTGTAAGTTGGATTCCTAGGTATTTTATTCTCTTTGAAGCAATTGTGAATGGGAGTTCACTCATGATTTGGCTCTCTGTTTGTCTGTGATTGGTGTACAAGAATGTTTGTGATTTTTGTACATTGATTTTGTATCCTGAGACTTTGCTGAAGTTGCTAATCAGCTTAAGGAGATTTTGGGCTGAGACAATGGAGTTTTCTAGATATACAATCATATCATCTGCAAACAGGGACAATTTGACTTCGTCTTTTCCTAACTGAATACCCTTTATTTCCTTCTCCTGCCTGATTGCCCTGGCCAGAACTTCCAGCACTATGTTGAATAGGAGTGGTGAGAGAGGGCATCCCTGTCTTGTGCCAGTTTTCAAAGGGAATGCTTCCAGTTTTTGTCCATTCAGTATGATATTGGCTGTGGGTTTGTCATAGATAGCTCTTATTATTTTGAGATTCGTCCCATCAACACTTAATTTCTTGAGAGTTTTTAGCATGAAGGGTTGTTGAATTTTGTCAAAGGCCTTTTCTTCATCTATTGAGATAAACATGTGGTTTTTGTCTTTGGTTCTGTTTATATGCTGGATTACATTTATTGATTTGTGTATGTTGAACCAGCCTTGCATCCCAGGGATGAAGCCCACTTGATCATGGTGGATAAGCTTTTTGATGTGCTGCTGGATTCGGTTTGCCAGTATTTTATTGAGGATTTTTGCATCAATGTTCATCAAGGATATTGGTATGAAATTCTCTTTTTTGGTTGTTTCTCTGCCAGGCTTTGGTATCAGGATGATGCTGGCCTCATAAAATGAGTTAGGGAGGATTCCCTCTTTTTCTATTGATTGGAATAGTTTCAGAAGGAATGGTACCAGTTCCTCCTTGTATCTCTGGTAGAATTCGGCTGTGAATCCATCAGGTCCTGGACTCTATTTGGTTGGTAAGCTATTGATTATTGCCACAATTTCAGAGCCTGTTATTGGTCTATTCAGAGATTCAACTTCTTCCTGATTTAGTCTTGGGAGGGTGTATTTGTTGAGGAATTTATCCATTTCTTCTAGATTTTCTAGTTTATTTGCATAGAGGTGTTTGTAGTATTCTCTGATGGTAGATTGTCTTTCTGTGGGATCGGTGGTGATATCCCCTTTTTCATTTTTTATTGCATCTATTTGATTCTTCTTTCTTTTCTTCTTTATTTGTCTTGTTATCTGTGTATCAATTTTGTTGATCTTTTCAAAAAACCAGCTCCTCGATTCATTAATTTTTTGAAGGGTTTTTTGAGTCTCTATTTCCTTCAGTTCTGCTCTGATTTTAGTTATTTCTAGCCTTCTGCTAGCTTTTGAATGTGTTTGCTCTTGCTTTTCTAGTTCTTTTAATTGTGATGTTAGGGTGTCAGTTTTGGATCTTTCCTGCTTTCTCTTGTGGGCATTTAGTGCTATAAATTTCCCTCTACACACTGCTTTGAATGTGTCCCAGAGATTCTGGTATGTTGTGTCTTTGTTCTCGTTGGTTTCAAAGAACATCTTTATTTCTGCCTTCATTTCATTATGTACCCAGTAGTCATTCAGGAGCAGGTTGTTCAGTTTCCATGTAGTTGAGCGGTTTTGAGTGAGTTTCTTAATCCTGAGTTCTAGTTTGATTGCACTGTGGTCTGAGAGACAGTTTGTTATAATTTCTGTTCTTTTACATTTGCTGAGGAGAGCTTTACTTCCAACTATGTGGTCAATTTTGGAATAGGTGTGGTGTGGTGCTGAAAAAAATATATATTCTGTTGATTTGGGGTGGAGAGTTCTGTAGATATCTATTAGGTCTACTTTGTGCAGAGCTGAGTTCAATTCCTGGATATCCTTGTTAACTTTCTGTCTCATTGATCTGTCTAATGTTGACAGTGGAGTGTTAAAATCTCCCATTATTATTGTGTGGGAGTTTAAGTCCCTTTGTAGGTCACTCAGGACTTGCTTTATGAATCTGGGTGCTCCTGTGTTGGGTGCATATATATTTAGGATAGTTCGCTCTTCTTGTTGAATTGATCCCTTTACCATTATGTAATGGCCTTCTTTGTCTCTTTTGATCTTTGTTGGTTTAAAGTCTATTTTATCAGAGACTAAGATTGCAACCCCTGCCTTTTTTTGTTTTCCATTTGCTTGGTAGATCTTCCTCCATCCCTTTATTTTGAGCCTATTTGTGTCTCTGCACGTGAGATGGGTCTCCTGGATACAGCACACTGATGGGTCTTGACTCCTTATCCAGTTTGCCAGTCTGTGTCTTTTAATTGGAGCATTTAGCCCATTTACATTTAAAGTTAATATTGTTATGTGTGAATTTGATCCTGTCATTATGATGTTAGTTGGTTATTTTGCTCGTTAGCTGATGCAGTTTCTTCCTAGCCTCATGGTCTTTACAATTTGGCATGTTTTTGCAGTGGCTGGTACCGGTTGTTCCTTTCCATGTTTAGTGCTTCCTTCAGGAGCTCTTTTAGGGCAGGCCTGGTGGTGACAAAATCACTCAGCATTTGCTTGTCTGTAAAGTATTTTGTTTCTCCTTCACTTATGAAGCTTAGTTTGGCTGGATATGAAATTTTGGGTTGAAAATTCTTTTCTTTAAGAATGTTGAATATCGGCCCCCACTCTCTTCTGGCTTGTAGAGTTTCTGCCAAGAGATCAGTGGTTAGTCTGATGGGCTTCCCTTTGTGGGTAACCTGACCTTTCTCACTGGCTGCCCTTAACATTTTTTCTTTCATTTCAACTTTGGTGAATCTGACAATTATGTGTCTTGGAGTTGCTCTTCTCGAGGAGTATCTTTGTGGCGTTCTCTGTATTTCCTGAATCTGAATGTTGGCCTGCCTTGCTAGATTGGGGAAGTTCTCCTGGATAATAACTTGCAAAGTGTTTTCCAACTTGGTTCCATTCTCCCCATCATCTTCAGGTACACCAATCAGACGTAGGTTTGGTCTTTTCACATAGTCCCAAATTTCTTGGAAGCTTTGTTCGTTTCTTTTTATTCTTTTTTCTCTAAACTTCCCTTCTCACTTCATTTCATTCATCTTCCATGACTGTTACCCTTTCTTCCAGTTGATCGCATCGGCTACTGAGGCTTCTGCAATCTTTGCGTAGTTCTCGATACTTGGCTTTCGGCTCCATCAGCTCCTTTAAGCCCTTCTCTCCATTGGTTATTCTAGTTATCCATTCGCCTAATTTTTTTTCAAAGTTTTTAACTTCTTTGCTATTGTTTTGAATTTCCTCCTGTAGCTCAGAGTAGTTTGATCATCTGAAGCCTTCTTCTCTCAACTCGTCAAAATCATTCTCTGTCCAGCTTTGTTCCGTTGCTGGTGAGGAGCTGCGTTCCTTTGGAGGAGGAGAGGTGCTCTGCTTTTTAGAGTTTCCAGTTTTTCTGCTCTGTTTTTTCCCCATCTTCATGGTTTTATCTACTTTTGGTCTTTGATGATGGTGATGTACAGATGTGTTTTTGGTGTGGATGTCCTTTCTGTTTGTTAGTTTTCCTTCTACCAGACATGACCCTCAGCTGCAGGTCTGTTGGAATTTGCTAGAGGTCCACTCCAGACCCTGTTTGGCTGGGTGTCAGCAGCGGTGGCTGCAAAACAGCAGATTTTCGTGAGACCACAAATTCAGCTGTCTGATAGCTCCTCTGGAAGTTTTGTCTCAGAGGAGTACCTGGCCGAGTGAGGTGTCAGTCTGTCCCTACTGGGGGGTGCCTCCCAGTTAGGCTGCTCGGGGGTCAGGGACCCACTTTAGGAGGCAGTTTTTGTGTTCTCAGATCTCCAGCTGAGTGCTGGGAGAACCACTACTCTCTTCAAAGCTGTCAGTCAGATAGGGACATTTAAGTCTGCAGAGGTTCCTGCTGAATTTTTGTTTGTCTGTGCCCTGCCCCCAGAGGTGGAACCTACAGAGGCAGGCAGGCCTCCTTGAGCTGTGGTGGGCTTCACCCAGTTCGAGCTTCCTAGCTGCTTTGTTTACCTAAGCAAGCCTGGGCAATGGCAGGTGCCCCTCCCCCAGCCTCGCTGCCACCTTGCAGTTTGATCTCAGACTGCTGTGCTAGCAGTCAGCAAGATTCAGTGGGCATAGGACCCTCCAAGCCAGGTGCGGGACACAATCTCCTGGTGTGCTGTTTTCCAGGCCCGTTGGAAAAGCGCAGTATTAGGGTGGGACTGACCCGATTTTCCAGGTGCCGTTTGTTACCCCTTTCTTTTACTAAGAAAGGGAACTCCCTGACCCCTTGCACTTCCCAAGTGGGGCAATGCCTCACCCTGCTTCGGCTCGCGCACAGTGCACTGCATCGACTGTCCTGCACCCACTGTTTGGCACTCCCTTGTGAGATGAACCTGGTACCTGAAATGGAAATGCAGAAATCACCCATCTTCTGTGTCACTCAGGCTGGGAGCTGTAGACCGGAGCTGTTCCTATCCGGCCATCTTGGCTCCACCCCAACTGTGGATTTTTAATATATGGCCTTTATTATGTTAAAAAGTTCCCTTGTATTTCTATTTTGTTGGATAGCTTTTATCATGAAAGGATATTGAACTTTGTCAAATGCCTTTTCTGTGTCAATTAAAATGACGAGTTTTTTTCTTTCATTTTGTTAATGCAGTATATTACATTGATTGATTTTTGTATGTTGAACTATCCTTGCATTCCAGGAATACATTTCACTGTCATGTTGTATAATCCTTTTAATATGCTGCTGAATTTTGTTTGCTACTTATTTTGTAAGAATTTTTATATAAATATTTATAAGGAATATTGGTTTGTAGTTTTGTTTTCTTTCAGTGTCTTTGTCTGGCTTTCATATCAGGATAGTGCTGGCTTCACAGAGTGAATTAAGAAGTGGTCTCTTCTTGTTAAGGACTGAGTATTTATGCCTCTACAAAATGTATATATTGAAGCTCTAACCCCCAATGTGATGATATTTGGAGATGGGGACTTTGAGAGATAATTAGGTTTGGATGAGGTCATGTGAGTGGGACCCTCATGATGAGATAAGCGTACTTATAAGAAAGGAGAGACTAAAGTTCTTGCTTTCTCTCTACCACATGAGGGCATATTGAGAAGTTGGCCACCTACAAGCCAGGGAGAGTTTCACCAGCAATTGAATCAGCTGGCACCTTGATCTTGGACATCGAAGCCTTCAGAACTATGAGAAATAAATTTCAATTGTTTAAGCTACCAAGTCTGTGGTATTTTGTCATGGAAGACAGAGTGAATTAATATATTTATCTTCAATGTTTGGAAGAGTTTAAGAGGGATTAGTGTAAAATCTTTTAAAACTCTTTGGTGACCAGTGAAGCCTTCTGATCTAGGACTTCTCCTTGTTGGGAAGTTGTTTTAAAATTATTTACTTAATATTCTTAGTAGTTACAGGTCTAATCAGATTTTCTATTTCTTCATGATTCAGTCTTTGTAAAAATTGTGTCTACTTCATCTATGTTATCCAATTTGTTTGTGAAAAATTGTTTGTAGTAGTCTCTTCTATTCTTTTCATTTCTGTAAAATTGGTTGTAGTGTCCTCATTTTCATTTCCAATTTTAGTGATTTGAGCACTCTGTCTTTTTTCCATAACCACTCTAGCTAAATTTGTCAATTTTGTTGATCCTTTTAAGTAACCAACTTTTGGGTTCATCAATTTTCTCTATTTTACCTCTGATCTAACCTTTATTATTTTCTTTATTTTGATAGCTTTGGGTTCATAGTAGTGGCACTTTCCCACTTGAGATCTGAATTAGGTGAAATAGAGACCAGTTCTTCATGGACTCCCAAGATAGATTAGAATATTGCAAATAAGTTCTGTTATGTTTCCTCTCATTCAAGAGAGGGAACTGAGGTGTGAACTCCTGCCTCTGCTAAACAAGCTTTCTGCTGGGATGAGGAGGGGGTGGGGCAAGGGCAGGAAAAATGCCATGGAACTTTTCCTACCATTTCAAAAGTGGCTTTTTCTTCATTGAGCATTTGATTGGTTGTTATAAAACTCTGACTGTTTTCCAGAGTCCCTCCCTATAAGGTTAATTCAACCATTTGGGATTTCTTTGTTTGGCTGTTTTTTTAATTACTCTAAGTTGAGGGAAAGAGAGAGTTTGGAATTTCCTAGTCCACCACTTTGCTGACATCATTCTATCTCTATACTTTTATATTGATTTTTTAAAACATGATAGAAATGTGTTCTCATATTTCTTAAGTAACTAAAAATTAGTGACATTACCCAAGATCTTGGTGGATAAATGATATTCTCTCTAAGGAACCAATGCCCCTAAGAAAAATGACTAATTCTAGATGTGAGATAGTCTCTTATATCCATGTTTTTCTTGACTCACTTTACTAACAAGGATCTTCAATACAATACAGTTGAAGATTAGCAGTGATCTTGTATTCATTGAATACAAGAATGGTTACTTGTATTCATTACTTTATTAAGAATGCCTCTACTGTTTCCAATAAATGTTTGCTACATATGCTGTATCAAGTTGTAAAAGTTTAACCCGAGCCAGTCATTTGCTTATTTGCTCTCAGCTCTATTCCCACTCTTCTGTGCTCTTTGTTTTTCAGAAGGTTAGAAGTCTGCAAACTACATTTATCATTTCTATTCTCAGATGGCTTCTGATTAGATTTTGTCACTGGGTGGTATTGGTTAAAGTTGGATGGAAGGAATAAATTATATTTTTTCCATAATCTTGGTTTCTGGTAATGTCTTCAGTAATGGCAGTGATGGCAGAAGATGAGTACTGCTTCAGGGTTCCTGGTGTAGCAGTGCAGTTCCAGCAAGCATGTCAGAAGTCTTGATAGTGTGGTACTTGTGGGATCAGGCTTTGATGGTGGCATCTGCAGTGGTGAGTGATTTTTGTCTCCCAGAGTCTCATAGTTTTGACGAGACTGTGAACTCTTAGAATCTTGAAAGCTGGCAGCACTGATTCCCAAGACAAATTTCCATAAGGACAAAGTTCCATAGCAACTTCCTGGAATTATTAATTGCTTGGTAACCTCGGCTTCCCTGTTTTACTCCTCCATCACTTTTGGAATCAATTTCCTATATTCGGCTTGCTGAGTTTTCAGTATTTAACATGGTCTCAGTTTTTTAAAATTGGATATTGACTAAAACACATTCTATTTTTAGCTTTCTTGAAAACTTTTTAAATCAGTCATGGGTATTCAGTTTTATCAAATATATATTGTAGACTATGTCAACATGATTATTTTTTTCCTCTCCTTTAATCTGTTTGAACAGCAAATTACAATAGATGGTTTCTTAAAGATAAATCATCCTGGCACTCTAAGGATAAAATCCTACTTGGTTGCATTTTTTTTTTCTTTTAATGCATTGCTTTAAAATTGACTGAAGTTTAAGATTTTTAATATTTATATTTATAAGTGAGATTGGACTATATCAGGATGTGGCAGACTTTTTCTGTAAAGGTCCCAATAGTGAATATTGGACTTTGTGGACCATACAGTCTCCTTTGCAACTACTCAACTCTGCTGCTGTAGTGTGGAAGCAGCCATAATAAACACATAAAAGAATGCGTGTTGGCTGTGTTTCAATACAACTTTATTTATGGATGCTGAAATTTGAATTTCACATAATTTTAACATGTCCCAAAATATTATTATTCTTTGAATTCTTTTCAACCATTTTAAAAATGTAAACTATTCTTAGTTCGTGGGTCAAATAAAAACAGATGGCAGACTGAATATGGCCACACACCATAGTTTGCTAACTCCTGGCCTATGTGTCTGTTTGTGGGGGATCATCCTTATCTGGCTTTGGAATCAGTGTTATACTATAGTATTTAATGAATTTGGAAGCTTCCCACTGTTTTCTATGCCTTGGGACAGTTAAGATGACTGGGAATTATCCTTTCATTGTAGGTGATAGAACTAGTCCATAAGACCGTCTAGGCTAGTACACTTTTGGCAATTAGACCACTGAATATCTTTCCATTTTTCCTCAGGTTAAAGAATTTCTTCTAGTTATAAACTAACTTTCTTTCTTTCTCTTCTTTCTTTCTTTCTTTCTTCCTTCCTTCCTTCCTTCCTTCCTTCCTTCCTTCCTTTTCCTTTCCTTTTCTTTTTTTTTCTTTCTTTTCTTTCTTTTGAGAAAGAGTCTTTCTCTGTTGCCCAGGCTGGAGTGCAGTGGCACCATCTCAGCTCACTGCAACCTCCGCCTCCCGGGTTCAAGCAATTCTCATGCCTCAGCCTTCCGAGTAGCTGGGACTACAGATGTGTGCCACCACGCCCGGCTAATTTTTTTTTTTTTTGTATTTTTAGTAGAGACGGGGTTTCACCATGTTGACCAGGCTGGTCTTGAACTCCTGGCCTCAAGTAATCCGCCCGCCTCAGCCTCCCAATACAGGTGTGAGCCACTGCGCCAGGGCTTAATTATAAATTTTCAACTTACAAGTTATTACATATACAAAGCCTTATACCACAGCAATCCATTGGTCCTTTCTGCCACCAGATGACATTAGCATGGACAATATAACCACTATTTGTGTTTTGGAAAGATCACTCTGGTTGTGGTGTAGAGAATGGATGGGACTGGGAGCAGGCACAACTGCAAGAGGTCAAGTGCTATTGTCTGGGTAAGAGATGATGGCAACCTGGACTACTGTAGTTAATGGTGAAAGAGAGGTAGATAGATTGTAGTGACATTCAGGAGTTGTGTTGGGGTTTTCAAGACCACCCCCAGATTCAGTCATTCACTAGGAGGACTCACAAGACTCAGCATATAGCCATAGTCATGGCCGATTTATTACAGTGAATAAACACAAAGAAAATCCGCAAAGGCAAAAGGGCAAAGTCCAGAGGAAACCAGGTGCAAGTTTCTAGAGTCCTCTCATAGTGGAGTCAAACAGGATGTACGTAATTCCTTCAACAACATGTTGTGTCATGTTTGAAGTGTAATCTACCAAGGAAGCTCGATGGAGCCTAGGCATTTAGGGTTTTTCTCTGCAGTCAGTAACGTAGGCACCCTCTACCTAGCATGCACCAAAATTCCAGAATCCAAGAAGGAAAGCAGATATTTAGCAAAAAACAAATTGTTGTGCCAACAGTTTCGGTACAGTGTAAGTCATTCTTATCAGGGAATGGTAGGAGCCATCCCAAAGTCCAAGTTCCCAGACACCAGCCAAGGGCCAACCTTATAAGCATGCCCTTCAAAGGACAGCAGTTTTAGGCCTGCTGTGTTAACTCTTCTGTGTTTCCTGCATAGCAGGTAAAATCAATATTTTCTAGTGCATTTCCAACCAAGGGTTTTATAGAATCTCTGAAGGTAATATACTTTAGAAATAAACAGAATATCTGGCTTTGTCATTGATACATATGCCAAAGGATTGTAACATCCCAGCTAACGCAGTTAAAGGCTGATAAACTATTGCATCTTCGATAATTAAAGTATTACAAATTGAGGACTATTTGCACTGGGTCAGGCACTGTGGATACAAATGGTGACAAAACCACGCATGATCTGTGTCCTGATGGAACTCACAGTCCAGTGACAGAAGAGAGGAATTAATAAAATAATCACAGGGAGAAATACTTAAAGACAAAATTGAAAACTGCTGTAAAGGCAAGAGGTGTTGTACTATGAGCACAAAACATGGGCATCAGATATGGCCTGGAGGAACAGTGAAAACTTCGCCCAGGAAGGGACACTTGAGCTTATCCCAGAAGAATGAATGGGCATTGTGTGAATGAGTGAAGCTGTGTATTTGAGGTAGTGAGGGTAAGGGGGTGGAGGTAATTTCAAGCTGAAAGTCCTATGGCTAATGTGTAGATGAAATGAAATGAAATGTGCCAAACCTCAGAAAGCACTGGAGAAACACTAGCGAAATTTATCTTCTCAAATGGTTGCTGTATCTGCCTACAGAGTTTCTACACAGGGACTCTGAAATTCTTCATGGGTAGCAGTCAATTTCAACCCCACAAGAGGATGTAGCTGGGGAGCTGGAAGACCAGGTTTATCTGCAAAGGCTGGCTCAGAACAGAGCAGCTGTGGCCTCTTTGATAAGTAGGGAATAGAGGAAGTGGTTTTGTCTCAGGCCTAAAAACCATTTGCCATCTCACACAGCCCCTGTTAGTAAGTCACCTCCCCTTCAGTGTTTACCAAACTTTCTGAGGCCCTGCACCTACAGTTCTGTGGAAACCACGACCTCGTTCTCCTCAGTTAAAAGCCCAGTCTTTTTATCCCTTTCCTCCAAGTGGCACTATGGGTGACACAGAGAATTTCTACTCTCCAATTTGGGACTCAGACTCTGAATGTGGTTTCCAGGACTCCCTTTCCTCTCCTGATATGTGGGCGCCAATCCAAATTCAGTTCAACAAATACTTACTAAGCTCTGCTAGGCGTTGGCTCCTGTGATAGGGCACCGTGAGTGAAAAATGAATGACAAAGCTCCTTCCCTGGAGGGAGATGATCCCCAAAACGTGATTTAAGTCCTCAATTTCCTCTCTCTAGGTTGATCAAGGCAGAACTCTCTTCTCCACCTTAACCAAGCACCTCTGCTGCCCTCTGGGTTTTTTCTGTTTCTGGTATTTGTCCTTCCTATCTCTCACTTCTCAGTCTCCTCCCAAGGTCCCAATCATCTCTCTACATCAGCCTTTCTTTTTTTCATTGTCTGTCTTATACCCTCAATCCCTTGGTCTCTTGTGTCCACTCAGGGCCTGGGTTTTCAGATGCCACAGGGCTTTTATCATGTGGACTGTCTCCTTTGCTGTTTCATCTGTTTACTTCATTTTTGTTGCTCTCAAAAACCAAAACAAAGTAAGACACAAAATAGATGCATTATAAAATAATATCTATTGTGTCCTGCTGAAATGGAGCCTGTAGTCTCATTTCTTAGGCACTTACAAGGTAAAATTTATGAACTATACTTTATTAATGGACATTTACAAATGCCTGACATTTGTAATGGACATTTACAAGATGACTTGTAGAGGGGATAAGATATCTTATTGCAGACGTGACACCTAGCTTCTGGAACAAGGTTAGTGGCATTTGCCACTAGTGAGCATCATTTTCATGTTCAAATGAATAATGAAGTAATCAAAAAACTTTTTTTTGAGGAACTGAGACACTCAGACACAAAACACAAAATTAAGCACTCAGACACAAAACAACTTATTAGCCAGTTGGTGAGAGACCTAAGAAATACCATATCTATATAATTATCAGAGAATGTGATAAAAAGCTACTACTCTGTACTTGTGTGCCAAATGCTGTAAAAGTATAAATAGAGGGCTATATATTTAGCTTTGGACGGGAGGTTTTGGAAGGCCACACAAAAGGGATATTCAGTCTGATGCTTGATGTATGAAAAAGCCAGAGACAGAAGGGAGAGAAGGGCATCCCAGACACAGGACACAACATGGGCAAAGGCATGGGAGGATTTGGTGGGTGTGTGGGCCCATGATAATTCTGTGTGACTGGAGCCTAGGGGGCAGGCAGGAGACAGCCTGGAAGGGCTGATGGGTCAGATTGCTAAGGAGTGTGGTTCCCCAGGAAGAACATTTTAGTATGGAAGTGAAGTGATAAGATCCTCATTTTAGAAAGATTGCTCTTTATGTAATAGCAACCCAGGTAACACGTGATAAAGCAATGATCTGAGGGAGTGAGCATGTAGAGGGAAGGTGTGTTAGAGAATTAGGCCAATTAAGGGCACATGCCTGAGAGGAGCCATATAGAGAAGTTGGAACTGACAGGACCTATTCTCTGACTAGATGTAGAGGGGATCTGGGGTGACAGGGAGAATGAAGGAGCCAAGGATGAAAAAGTTTTCTGGCCTTGGGTAGCTGCTGATTGGTGAAGCAGTGAAGAATAGCAGTTCTGCACCCAGCCCCTGGAGTTGGATCCTAGCTTTTCTATTTACTAGGATGAGCTGTTGTGATTCAGCCTTAAAGACTTCACCTTTGTGTGACTCAGTTTCCTACTTTGTAAAAGAGAGGATGGTTGTATCTTCTTCAGAAGGCAGATGAGTTTTAATGTTTCTTATGGGCTTTAAATGAGTAAATGTAAAACAGGACAGGGAATAGTACATAGTAGGCACTGGATAAATGTTAATTATTTTGATTATGGTGGATCATTAGCATAAAACAGAAAAACAGAAGGAGAAACAGAAGGAAAGCAAGTTGGGAGGTCAGAGACAGACCTGTGAGTTCGATTTTGGACACACTAAACTTGAGGTGACTTCTGACATCTATGCAGAGATGACCCATAAACTATTGGAAATACAAGTTGTAAATGAAAGAGTTGAGATTATGAGCATTTAAAAATTCTCTGATGAATAATTTATGTGATTATTTGCCTACAATAAGACCTTATAAGAAAAATATTTCTCATTTGCAAAGATTTGGCCATTTTCCAGTCTCAGAATTGATCCATCCCAAACCCAGAGACTTGTACAGGGCTGTTGAGAACTGTCTGGGCAATCAGCCAGCAACAGTTAATAATTATCATCCATTCCTTTATGAATTCCCAAAGTCTGCAAGTCTCTAGAGAATGTATTAGTCATTACTTTCCTCCCTCAAGTCAGAATTCAGGACTTTTTTAATGGTCCTTTGTCAAAATGTATTAACACTTTCATATGTTTTGAAAAATTACTGGACTCCTCACACTTGGATGGGTGCTTATTTAAGTCTAAACATGCACGGCTGGTTTTTTTTTAACCACTAAATTGTTCAGCACAATTCTCCAAATTCTTATCTCTTCTTTTGTTTCTGTTATTTTTGTGATTTTTACTAGTGGAAATTTATAGTTTCTCTCATTTTATATTAACTCATCAGAGTGTTTATGACCTGAAACCTCTGCCTGTCCAAAATGCATATAGAGAGCTCTATCCAACCTTCTTTAATTAAACGGGCATTTTCAACAGAAAGGTTGAGTGGGTATCCAGATAGCAATGGAATTAATATATTAATATATTTACTTTGAGCTGCTTTTAGTACCTTAAAATATTAGTATATGCAAATATTCATTCAGTAGATATTTGTGGTCCACCTATTATGTGTCAAGCAAAGTGCCAGGTGTGTGTACACCTAAGGCCAAGTGCCAGGTAGGGGGAATACACAGGAGGTAAAAAGGGGCCACGTGGCAGAGTACAAGTGCATGGCCCTTGGTGACAAGAAGTCTTGAGTTCAAATACTGTCTTCCCAGCTTTCCAGCTTTGACAAGGTATTCCTATGTCAGCCTTAGTGTTAACTGGAAGAATTAATTTCTACTTTACAGGGCTGTCATGAGTATTGACAACAATGTATGAAGCATCTAGTTTAGCAGTTGGTATACAAAATAAGCCCTCAACGATTCTTACAGGCTCCCTACCTTCAAGGAGCTCTCCATTATTATTATTTATTATTATTATTATTTAGGTATATCCCCTGTTCTCTCAGTCTAACTGGGGAGGCAGATATAGCATCAGGTAAGTAGACTGTGGCATAATAATGGGAGGAATAAACATTGCATATAACAAAATATATCTGAATAAGGAGGGATGAGAGTTAAAAGTTTGATATACAACATTAATTTTGCATAATACTAGCAGCATTTCTGTTGTAAGAAGCTTATTTCATGAATTTGGATTAGCATCTTCTGAAGATTTCAGGCCTAGAAGAACAGCTTATAAAAAATTTCCCGAACTTTGCCATGCACAGGCACATTCCTGTATGAGCAACACCTCATTTAATCCCCACATCAACCCTACAAGGTAGGCACTATTATTATCCCCATTTTACAGATGGACAACCTGAGGTACAGCGAGGTTAAAGTAACTTGCCTAAGGCCATGTGACTAAGAAACCAGGATTCAGACCCAGGCCCTCTACTGTCAGAGCCCACATTTGTGACCACTCATTATACTTCCTCTTATTGTCTTTGTTCTTCAAACCCCCTTTTTTTTTTTTTTTGAGACGGAGTCTCACTCTCTCACCCAGGCTGGAGTGCAGTGGCGTGATCTCAGCTCACTGCAACCTCCACCTCCTGGGTTCAAGTGATTCTCTTGCCTCAGCTTCCTGAGTAGCTGGGACTACAGGCATGTGCCACCATGCCCAGCTAATTTTTTTTGTATTTTTAGTAGAGACGCAGTTTCACAATGTTGGCCAGGCTGGTCTCGAACTCCTTGTGATTCACCCACCTTGGCCTCCCAAAATTCTAGGATTACAGGCATGAGCCACTGTGCCTGGCCTTCAAGCTTCATTTTACAATCAGTAGAGACTGTCATTAATTATTGAGAAAATTTATACAAATCAAGGGAAATTCAGAGAAAAGTCAAACAGAAGAAAAATAATGAGTCTGGAAGAAAATATAGCCCGGCCATTCCTTCTCTCCAGGAAGGACCTAAGAAGTGCTCTCTGTGGACACGGCCCAAACCAGGCAGGCTCCTTCCTGCCTGTGCCCAGTTCCCAAGCTGGTCCAACCAGGCTATTCCCTCATAGCCTGTGTAGTTTCGAGTGTTCTATAGATTTTTTAAATCATATTTTAAACAAGCTTCACTTTCTTCTTCTAAGAATCATGAGCTGCAACATTCCTCATTTTCTCAGATGAGTCCTCAGTAAAGCCCAAGGTGTCTGCAGGCAGAAGGACTGTCCTGACCTACTAGAACTTTCCACCAGAGGGCTCTGTCTCTGAGATTTCCATTTTGATGCACACTTTTAAAAACTGGCACACTTTGGTCTGATACAAGATCCTGTTCCATGATGCTTTGATTTTATAGACCTCTTGGTCACAGTCTAGTTCATCTGGAATGTTGTGTAGGGGAAAATAAGATCACATGCATTTTACAGAAGGAAAATCTAAGAACTAAGCCCTAGAGAGAAGGGTGAACAGATAACGTGTTCATGAATCAGGAGATTCATAGGAGAGAAACAGTGAGAGGAGAGACAAGAGCAGGGTGTCCTGAGTCCAAAGGCCACCTTCAGAATTCCTGGGCTCTGGCTTCATCCCAGGTTTGCTCTTCTAGAAGACCTAACAGATCTAACCTGCTTCTGATTTTTATTTTTGACAATATGCACAGGGGCATTAGGACACTAGGAATTTTACTTGAGTGAGCATATTAGGAAGAGGAAGAGGGCAAATTAGAGAATAAAGATGTTCTGGAATGAGTCTTCAATGCATCCACAGAGTGAGGAGTGGTTTTATTTTAGGATAAACGCAACCTATTCAGTGTCACTTTGGAACTCCTCCATCCTTTACGACCAAGCCTCTTTCCTCCTTCCTGCACGTCTCTTCTTGGGGTGCTGCCTTTCACCTCCTTACAACTGGTTTGGTGCTTCAGCTGACCTCTTAGTTGGTCTGACTAACTCTGAAAGTCTTCTCCCTCCAAAGTGCCTTTACACTAGGAACAGCCTCTGATGTATACATCTTGATATTATTTTATTTTATTTTTATTTTTTGAGACACGGTCTCACTCTGTTGCCCAGGCTGGAGTGCAGTGGCAGGATCTCAGCTCACTGCAACCTCCACTTCCCAGGTTCAAGTGATTCTCCCACCTCAGCCTCCCAAGTAGCTGGGATTACAGGTGTGCACCACCACGCCTGGCTAATTTTTTTGTATTTTAAGTACAGATGGGGTTTCACCATGCTGGCCAGGCTCCTCTCAAATTCCTGACCTCAAGTGATCCACCCACCTTGGCCTCCCAAAGTGCTGGGATTACAGGCATAAGCCACTGTGCCCAGCTGCATCCTGATATTTAATGCTTGCCAGAATTTGATTGTACCATGCTTATTGGCTTCTATCTTTTTTTTTTTTTTTTTTTTTCCAGATGGAGTCTCACTCTGTCTCTCCCAGGCTGGAGTGCAGTGGTGTGATCTCAGCTCACTGCAACCTCCACTTCCTGGGTTCAAGTGATTCTCCTGTCTCAGCCTCCAGAGTAGGTGGGACTACAGATGTGTGCCACCACACCTGGCTAATTTTGTATTTTTAGTAGAGATGGGGTTTCACCATGTTGGCCAGACTAATCTCGAACTCCTGACCTCAGGTGATCCGCCTGCCTTGGCCTCCCAAAGTGTTGGGATTACCCCAACACTTGAGCCACCACCCCCAGCCAGCTTCTGTTTATCTGTAATTCCCACATGTACAATGTAGTGACGAAAACAAATAATTAGTTATGCTGTAAGGCTGAATGAGATGAGTTTTAGTGATACAAGGAACAAAGAGGAAAAAACAGCAGTGTGAAAAGATCCCTGATTAATTTTGACTCCTGATACCAGGGAAAGCTTTACAGAAGAGGTACCTTTTGAGGTGGGCATTGAAGGACATGTAAATGGACATGGGGTGAGGGCACACATCTGGCTGGGGCACTCTGCCACACATAGGCAAGGGACTGTGAGCATGCATGGTGCATCTGGAGAGGTGCTCTGAATACACCCCACTGACCCAGGCCCCTGCTCATTTTTCATGTTTCTCTCGCTTGGAGGCCCTCTGTCTTCCTCATTCTCTATCCAAATTTCATCCATCCTTCAAGGCCCAGCTTCATCCCTGCCCCCTCATAAGGTGTTTTTTGACTGTTCATGCCATTACTTGCAGCTGCAGTTCAGCGTTAACTGTAGTGTCTGTGCTGGAATTGTCTCCTGAGCTACACAAGGGCAGACATTATGTACATTTTCTACTTTGGGGACTTGCAGTTCCTAACATAGTGCTAATGGTAGTTAGTGCTAGATGAGTCTATGGATTCATTTACTGGGACTGATGTCTTTATCTGCCTAAATGCAGCCCATTGCTGTCCAGCCTGGGACTATTCATTGGGATTTAGGAGTTAGCCTATTATATTTGCTAACACATAAGGGAAACACTTCCTCAAATGATCATATGAATGTCCTGCTCAGTTGTGAATGATTCTTCCTCATTGCGGAGAGTTAATGGCTGTGTAAGCTGGCTGGTGGTCTGTTTGTGGGGCATGCCAGGGTGGGGGCACTCTGCCTCAGCTTAAACTCTGTAGTTCTCTGAGCCTTTGGAACTGGGATGAACCCAGTTTCATCATCTGCACCATCATCTCCCAAGTTCCTTCTGGAGAATGACTCTGCTTCTTGCAAGGTCTTCTATTTTGATGGTTGGATTATACCCAGTTCCCCAGAAGTGTGGGAAATATAAGCTGGTCAATTCCTTTTGGAGAGCGGGAATACTGGGCATGGCTGCTTCTTCTGCTGAGGCTGCTTGGAGTGATACAGAAGGAAATCTTGGCCAGAAAGAAAATCCTATGAGGCTTCTGAAGTAGCACTCCAAGAAAAGTGTCCCAGCAGTCTCTAGACCCTGCAGAAAGAACATTTTCCAACACTCCATTTGGAGAATGTGTCTACGTGGCTGAGAGCCACAACTCTGACAGAGACCCACACAGCACTGTCATCTGTGTTTGGACTTATTAAGCCTGTTGTGCCCTGCACAAAGATTCCCAGACAAAGGGATGAGTGCGCTTATATGCAGCCCACATTCTGCTCTACAAGCCACGCACTCAGGGGAAGGGCTGCATCTGCCTCAAGCGAAGGGTACCTTTTCCTAATTTGCTCAAGATGCGTGGTGGAGGCCACGCACTAGGGATCTTCACACATACTGACTGTGAGCAGAGCATCTTGGCTGGTGTGTCATGGCCTATTACAGGTGTGCAAAATATTGATCCCCTTCTCCCACAGTTACTGGGCAGGGTTGTTACCTCCAGTCACAAGAGGCCTCTAGTCATATGCAGATTCCAGAAGTGAGCAATCTTGATTGCTTATCCCAGTGTGCCATAAAAATATTATTTTCTACATGTGCTATGAAGGGAAGAAGTTTGGGAAAACTATACTAGGTAACCTGCTTTGTCAGTCATTCAGAAGGGAGTCATTTCAGGAAGGGTATGCATCCGTTTGTCCATTTAGGCACAAGCTATGCCCAGCAGAAGGTTTCCTGCTTTGCTTACAGGCTGA
Source organism: Nomascus leucogenys (assembly GCF_006542625.1). NCBI lineage: Eukaryota > Metazoa > Chordata > Mammalia > Primates > Hylobatidae > Nomascus > Nomascus leucogenys. Next base: position 40,927,546 of record NC_044392.1, on the reverse strand, counting down.
GATGTGGCAGTTTGCAATCTCCCAGTAACAGCTGGGCAGAGAAGATCTGGATCCAGGGAAGCTGCCGGTATTGGTGGTTGTAACTCAGTTTCCAGAGGGAGAATTCAGCCCAGCAGCCTAGATCACAATTTCATAGCTTGAAGTTGCAGGAGGTTTACTGTCCTGTGTGCTGGCTTTCCCCATCTGTGTAGGAGAGAAACATGTGAGAAAATGTTAACTGAGAGGTGCTGCTGGGGAACTCCAGTCCTGCAAGTTCCCAGAGGAGTTAAGCAAATGGCACAGGGGGATACCTTAGATTTGCCTCGTGCTGGGGAAATCTGGGGTAGCAGGGCCTTGTTCTTTGCTGAGTCCCTTGTGTTTGCTCCAGCTACCCCCCATTTGGGAGGCCCTGAGCAATTAACTTCTTAGCCCAGAAAAGAGCAATGGGAGGGAATGGGGGTGGGGGCATATTTGGAACGGATTTTGATTATAGGCTTGAGGTGACATTAAGGTTCAAGCTACCTGCATTCCTTGTTCTTAGTTGAGCCCTAGTTTTTTTGTATCCCAATAACTCCACTTTCACCCATACATAGTGGGGGCTCACTGCTCTCATCTCCTGTGCTCTAGGCATTTAGAGGGTTGCAAACAATCTTCCTATTGGCTTGAGGAGTCTTAGGTTTTCAATTAAATACTGACCCAATAATTGTCATCTAACTTGTCTTTAAGGATTTATCTTGAGATGTCACAATCCAGGATTCCATGGTTAATCCCTCAAATTTTATCTCCTTCTAAGTTAGGTTACTCTTGTTCCTCCAACTCTCCTTGAGATCCCTGCACAAATATGCTGGGCACCCTGACCCTCAATTCTTGCTTGTCCTTCTCCTTTTCTTCTCCTCTTCTTTCCTCATTCTTCCCCTTCTTCTTCTTTCCCTCCTTCCCTCTCCTGATCACTGAGAAAGTAAAGGTCCCTCTATCTGGTTGTCCAGTCCATTTGGCTTATCTTTTCAAGCAAACTGCCCCGTACTTCAAGTCCTCCTTAAAAGGAAGTAGCACCACCCTGCTCGTCGAGCTCATAGATATCCTCCCTATTGCCTTATAGGATCACTCTTAATTCGTACTCAGTTTACTTTCCGCTTGGTAGCTCAGCTATTAAACAGGAATACTTAGAAAACATGGTTCTTTAAGCAACCCTAAAGCTGTCCTGACTGTAGCAGCAGTGAGGACCTTCAGATAGTGGCAATCCCTCCTTAGAGCCCCAAAAGTTAAAGTCCTGTCAGAGGGCTTTGCATATGGCAGAGAAGGCCATAAGGCACAGGCATAAGGCACAAGGCACTTGACACTACAAATGGTTGCACAGGCTGCGTGTGGTAAAAGAGCAGCTGAGGGAGCAAATGAACTGAAATTCAGCTTCTGCTCCATTGCACCCATCTGGGCATCTGGCATGGGCCTGTGTCTGCTCAGAGGGAAGCACCTGTTTTCTCATTTTCACAACGTGAGCTAGCAGTGGCCCCAGGTATTATACGGAATGGAGTTTCCATACCATAGTCCAGAGGCACAGGGACTTCTGCATTTGAAAGGTGGGATCAGCATCCCAAGTAGGATAACTCGTGGGTGGCCATTGACTTGGGGAGTGGGACTGTGTGCGTGGGTGGAAGTACGTATAGACCAAAAACCTAGGCAGTGGGTCCTGAGAACTACAAGGAGTCCCAGGGGAAACAGCTAGCCCCTGGTTGGATGGACTGGGTACACCGGAATGGCTGGAAGAGATAGGAAAGCAAGGATAAAAAGCCAGAAAGGGGTTACCTTATCAGTGAACTGCACTTCAGAATAAACTGTGTTCACTGGCTCTTCCTTGGAGGGAAGCACCTGTAAAACATGCATCTTCCCCTCAGTGAGGGAGCCCAGGCCCAATCTTACAAGTCCCCTTTCCTAATTCTGCCTCTACCCACCATCCTTCCCTGGTCCCACGTTTACTAGGTGGCCTCCCCCTTGGCCTCAGTTCTGGCTCCATCCGACTCTGGAGAGGCTTAGGATCAGGAAGGGATAAGGTGGGGGTGAATGGGTAGCAGTTGGGCAGGGTCTCAGGGGTGAAAAACCTCAGAGGCCAAGAGGAGAGATCCCATGGTTCAGGATGAGTCCTGCTCAGTCAGGATTTTAGCTTTCCATGGGCTCTGTGGATCCAGCTGCCCTATCAGTCCGAGCATAACGCTAGACTGACCAGGCAGGCCTCAGTCTCCCCCTTGATTCCTTGCAGACTTTAAGGAGGCAGGCTGGTGGGGACACAGGAGAAGGTGATCTAGGGTGGAGGGGAGGGAGGGGCAGGCAGGTAAAGGGCGGGTGGGAGGAGGGGTGTGGAACAGTGGCTCTGAGTCTGAGGAAAGCAAGCCGCTGCTGCTAGGCCAGGAGGGGCATTCAAGGGAACTCGTCTGTCAGTTCTGTTGCCTCGGAGCCCCCTTAGCAACGTGTTCACCACGGTGGTAGTCACATAGCAGCCCTCACCTCACTCCAAGAGCTCCTCTGTTGTGTGGCCCTTCTAGGGGGCGCCTTGCTCCTAGTCATGGCTCATCTAACCTGGAGCCAGGCCCACTGTGGGACGCTCAGGGCCTCAGCCCATGGAGGCTGCCACGGGGTGACAATGGGTCACGTTCCTGTCCTCATAGAAAGATCCGTGGCATCACTTCCCTGACATAGTATTTCTTGGTTGGAACCTCTGGACTCTTGGCCATGGCTGCTTTCTAGACAACAACAAGCGGAGGGCAATGGCTGCCCATGACTCCCTGTCATGGAGATGGTGGCACAGGGGTGTCCATGAATTGCATCAGCTCACCTTGGACTGCAGGATTTCATCATAGATTCTGGACTCTGCTGGCTGGGTGTTCCTTGAAGCCGTGATATATGTGTATATGGTTTTCTTTGAGGCAGCATCTGTCTCACAAATAAATATAGACCCACAGTCTGTGAAAGGTGGTTTTTTTTAGAGATGATCTATTCCAATGTTCTCTTTTTTAAGATGAAGAAAGGAAGCCACCAGGGGATAAATGGCTGCCATCCTCTGAAATGGATGCTTGGATCCTCAGAATGTCTCAGGAGTCACTTGGCTGAGGCCTCACCCACAGGTCAGTGGGAATTCTCTTCTACTCTAGAGTCCAGATTAGGCCAAAGACAATTTCCCCAACCCCTCCCTGTGTGGCCAGTCAAATGTAGCTCTTCTACCCAGGATCTCCCTTCGTGTCTCTGACACTTGCCACTGACTGTCTCGCATGGCTAGTTGACTTTCCATGTCATGGTCTTAGTTTTTTAACTTGATTGATTCTTTCTAGTTATACACTGTTTTACATTCTTTTGGTGCAGACCTTGCTGTAACCATCTCAATGTTAAGCACATAGTAGATGTTTCACGAACATTTATTGCTTGTTTGATTGATTCACAGTCTGTTTTTGTTTGTTTTTGAGACAAGTTCTCACTCTGTCACCCACGTCGGAGTGCAGTGGTGCACCACCTCAGGGCTCACTGCAACCTCTGTCTTTCAGACTCAAGTGATCCTCCCACCTCAGCCTTCTGAGTAGCGGGACCACAAGAATGTGCCACCACACCCAGCAAATTTTTTGTATTTTTGGTAGAGACAGGGTTTCACCATGTTGCCCTGGCTGGTCTCGAACTCCTGAGCTCAGCCGATCCACATGCCTTGATCTCCCAAAGTGCTGGGATTACAGGCATGAGCCACAACACCCTGCCAATTCACACAGTTAATAAACATGTATTAAGCTCCTTCTATGTGCCAGGCTCTGTGTGAGGCCCCAGAGAAGAAAGACAGTAGATAAGTCTTTCCTTTTAAGAATGTATAGGCTAGAAGAGACATTCACATCAGTGTACTCCTTTGCTTTGGTACTAACACAGAACATTTTAGGGTCAAGGTGCAAAAAGATGGCCAGAATTTTGGGCCTTCATAATACAGGGCACCAACATACCTGCAAATAACAGGTCTGAGCTGAGCAGTATTACAGGGCTCCAACATTCAGAGTTTAGTCCTATCATGTATTTGGTGAGTATGAGACAAACTGAGTGCTCTCTCTTGTCTCATTTATAGATGCAAAGAATAGCCCTTTTCTCTTCCCAAGAGGCAGTGAGGGATTGAAGACGATATCCCTTTGAGGGACCTTGCAGATCACCTGTGGCTCAAGCAGGCTGTGCCTTCTCCCCATTGTGAGGCCTTTTGAGTATGGCACATGTCACAAATCCCCTTCCCCCTAGAATGCCTCCTCCTTACCATGCCCCAGGCCCATCAGTTATCAGTATACTAGTTAACATTTATCAAGTATTTACTAGGTACTGGGAATTGGGCCAAGTATTTTGTATTTCTAATTCCATTTAATCTACTTAATACGTATATGCAGCACACCTTATTATTGTGAATATTTTACAACTGAGAAAATGAAAGCTTACAATGATAAAATAACTGGTAGCTGATAAATGGTCAGGCTGGGACTTTCACCCCCAGACTGACTGCAAATCACGTGCTTAGTCTTAACCATTCTTTTGTGAACTCCCCATCCCTCCCAATTATTATTCAAGGAACTTTGTGGCTGAGAACTTACAAGGGTTCTTAGTGAAGGTGTTCAAGCAGGAACCTGAGGAATCAGACCCAAAGGAGAGTCAGGAACATGGAAGCAGAAGTTCCATATTTTTTATTGTGATTGATGGGAAAAGGAAGTTCTTGGGCAGACATGGGATGTGGGTGAATAGGAGGGTATAATGATTCCTTCAGGGTCTAAGATCAGGTTTTCTGAATTGAGAATGGCACAACTACAGAATGATCCAGAGGATTTCAGAGGGACCTAGTGACAACCATGGAGTACAGGATTAGTATGTGTTTCTCAATGACTCTCCAATAGTCATTATCAAAATACAATGAAATTGGAAGTGACCCTGGAGATCCTCTAGTCCAAACATTTCACATGTGAGGGCCCTGAGCTGGAGAGGTGAACACACTTGTACAATGAAGCACAGCTTGTTCATGTAGGTACTAAGCTCAAACCCATGTTCTGGGCCCACCAGATACTGGTGATCTCAGGAATGGATTCTGAAGACCATTCAGGGTAATGTCATACGATCCTCAGAGCCATCATTCTGGGAGGTGGTGGGGTGGAGATTAGAAGAAGGCAGATTCCCCGGAACAATGGACCTTTCGGCCAAACCTTGGATAAATGGCTTCAATTCCAGGAGGAGAGAAGGCGAGTTTCTACATTTTACCTTCTGGGAAAATCCTACCTTTTCTTCTCTTGAACAAATGGAACAAAAACACTGAAGACAGAATGAGAACAAGCAGAAAGAACATAGCCAGCACGCTCAGCAACCCGGTGTGGTGAGTACGGAAGCCCATTGCGATGTCTGAAAATAGAAGATGCAGTGAGTCTTGATTCTCAGGAAATAGGCCCAAGAGGCTGGGCAGGTTTGCCCACAGTCAGGGGCATTATGAAAATTGGGTGCCCTCCAAAGGAGTGCCAAAGCTCCTAGGGAAACTAAACTTTCTTCTATTAAAAGCCAGGATGAGAAATTGAATCAGAGAGTTGATCAGGGGCTGCCATAGAACACCCAGAAATGTCTAGTATCTCTCAGAAGGATTTGGCCTCTTTCCCAGTAGGCTTCTGGGAGGTGATGCCCTCAGTGACCAGGCCAAAGATAAAGGAAGCACATCTCCCTAGAGAATGTGGCCCACATTCAGACCTTGCAGCTCCTCAGAGTGATCTCTGAGACTCACCAGGAGAGATGGGCAGAGCTAGTTACCTGCACAGAGCTGCCGGGCAGAGATGGAGTCAGAATTGTTGCTGACAGGGTTCTGGGCTGTACACGTGTAAGTCAGCTCTTGGTCCTCAGGAGTCTGGAAGATTTGAAGGACATTACCCTCTTCTCCCAGGGGACTCCAATTGTATGTCACATTCTTTTCTTCTTTCTCTACAGAGCATGTCAGTGTGACATTACAGGTGCTGTTCACAGATGCCATTAAACTCTGTGTAATTTTTGGTTTCCCCAGCCGACCTATGAGGGGCAAACACATGAGGCAATGGTGAGCTGGAGCCGGCTTGTACTAGTTTGTGGGAGCCAATTGTTAAATTCCCAGAAATTTGCAAGCCATCATTAAAAATTAAATTATAAAAACTTAATTAAATAAATTATGTTAAAAATAAAGGTAATACATACTCAAAACTCATCATTTTCTAAGCCTTTTTTTTTTTTACATTTTCCTACTGTCTATGCTCTTGAGGTTATCTACGTCTATTGTATCTGTCCTTTGTTAATGGAGTATCTGTCTTTCCAACTCTGCATGTCTTAAAATCAGCCATGGTAGGAGTATTTACCCCACAGAAATTTGCAATTGCTATAAGCTAGGACTTGATTTGCTGTTTTGATGATTGTTGCTCTAGACTTAAGACAGCAATGGAGGAATGCAGATTAAACTTAAAATTGTATAATATCTGTAGCCATTACATTGTGAATAGCACAAAGAATAGGAAGTATTCTTCTGGTGTTTGGAAACCATTATCCAATTCGGCAAAGAAGTCACTCGCGTCACTGATAAACAAATGAAGCTCCAATATATATGTCTTTATTGAATCACTTTTTTCTTATTATTTAACTGAAATGAAAATATCAACCAATGTTCATGTTGGAACTATACTTATACATCAATTACAACTATAAGCTGATTAGGGATATAAATGCTTAGCAAAAATCAATGAAAGCATTCTGGGAGAATAATTGGAATTTATCCTCTAGTGCCCTCTCAGCAAAATAAATTCTATATAGAATTTACAATAAAGACTATTATATATTTTATTATCATTAATGAAACTGTGTGCTACACATCCTTCAAGTCAATAAAATTTGTACTAAACATAAATTATATATATATGAATACACACACCCAATTAAGAGCTAATTGGGTGAACATTTATCAGTACACAACTACAAGAAATAATCTTTTTTTTTTTTTTTTTGAGACAGAGTCTTGCTCTGTCACCCAGGCTGGAGTGCAGTGGCATGATCTCGGCTCACTGCAAGCTCCACCTCCTGGGTTCAAGCCATTCTCCTGCCTCAGCCTCCTGAGGAGTAGCTGGGACTACAGGTGCCTGCCACCACGCCTGGCTAATTTTGTTTTTGTATTTTTAGTAGAGATGGGGTTTCACCGTGACCTCGTGATCCACCCACCTTGGCCTCCCAAAGTGCTGGGATGACAGGTATGAGCCACTGCACCCGGCTGAAATAATCTTTAAAATTTTTTTTCATTCTGTTTTCTGGTGTATGTATATTTTCTTTATTTTTTTTTAAACTATCCATGGTGGAAAGCTATAATTTCTTTAAAAGTTCATTAAAAATGTCTCTACTTCAGCAATCAAAAAGTAAACTATAAAAGTTGAAGGCTAGCAAAGGGTTACTAAAGAACAGTAATATTTCAATTCAAGTGATAGCTAGGACTGGAGCTGGCATGGAGAAGCGTTAAGGTCTTTTCTTTTACCAGGAATAAGAAAATGACCACATTTGGAGTTAATAAGTTCAGCGCCCTCTCAGCAAAGTTGCTGTGGTGGGGTTTGTTTCTTCCACTGTAGCTATGTGAGGAAGGAGGAGTCAGAAGCAACTGGTGCACAACTTTCTAATTAATGTGAAGTCTAGAAAGGCAATAAATTCAGAAGTGTAGACACAAGATATAAGAACCATTATCTTGTGTTTGTGAAGGAACACAACATGAACAGTAAGAAGCTGTAAAAATGTTTGATTCCAAGCTTGCCAGAAATTCTGGTCCTAACAATCTTTTAGAGGAATCTATTCCATATTAGAATTAGTGAAGACTTGGAATAAACCCAAAACAAGTTTGGGCTACAGACCTGGATTAACTATAATAGTGATTGATACGATATCAATTAGTAGAAAGTGAACCAAATTTTGTGTGTGTGCGTGTGTGTTTCTTTAGAAATTTGATTTACAAAAATGCCTAGGGAGTGTTTGGTGTTTACCAATTTTTAGAAAGTTTTTTTGGGGTAGGTGCTGAGGTAGGGGACAGTGGTGAGGAAGAGGACCCCATCTCACTTTTCTCAGCAGGAACAGAGGTGTTACCTGCACAAAGATGCTGGGAAGAGAAAGTCAGAGTCATGGCTGACAGATCTTCATCCTCCCAAGCCAAGAGTGTGGAAGCCACTGGAGACCTGGTTCAGAATCCAGGCTCTACTGGTCTCTAGCTATGGAATAATGGAGAAGGTATACAGATTCATGGAGCTTCAGCTCCCTTATTTATAACATGAGGATAAAAATTTTTCCCTAAATACGATTGTTGTGAGGATTAAATGAGATTTTGAAGATAAAGATTATTCGAATTACCTATTTACTTATCTATCATCTATCTGTCTGTCTATGCTGGTATGCACATTAATTATCTATGGAAGACACAGAATAAGCTGGCTACAGCCACTGCCTCTGAGAAGAGAGAGTTACATCTCATTGTATTATCTTTTGCTCTTTTTGTGCACACAGTGCTTAAATATGTATAATCTATATATTTTTAAAATAGATAGTAGAATGCCAAGCACATAAATGGTGTTCAATAAATGTTAGTTTCCTTCTCTTTATTTTTCCAGCTAACTACCCATAAGGTACAGATTTTATTGTATATACAGTACAGCTTTCTCTCAGATATTACTGTCCTAATTGCAGGTGGTAGAAGACTTTCTGAAGATTGGGTAGGCAAAATTAAACATATAAAGGGATAAAAATAAATATCTTAAAATTGAATGCCATCTTTATTTTCTCAGCTAAAGTTCTTGAATGAGTTAAATATTTTCTAAAGGGTTGACATTTGGGTATGGTTCTTTGACTACATTATTCAAGCCTAGTTCAGAGCCTTCTTCATCTAGGAAGTCCTTCATAATGAGATTTTTTTAAGGGATAAGGATTAAAAAATTAGTGATTACTAGTTATCGAGCATTTGCTTTAAGGCAGGCACTATACTAGGAGCTCAACTACCATTATCTCATTTAATACCATCGATTACAATCTACATTCTATAAGTGAGGAAACTTTGGGCCAGAGAGGTTAAACAACTTTCCCAAGATCATACAGTTGGCAAACTATGCATAATCCCAACATTAGTGTTCTTTCCACTATGCCGTCCATCTGTATAGAATCTGATTCAATCATCTTATATTAATCGAACATTCACAATTGCTAAGCACTGTGAAAGCTGGGAATACTATTCATTCATTCTTTTTCAACAAATACTTCTGGAGCATCCACTATGTACTTCATGATGTTGGTGCTGGGAATATAGTGATAAACAATATACAAAGTCCCTGCCTTTATGGAACTTGCATTTTAGTGGGTGACCTATATACCTGAATTGCATCTGTCACAACATGGATTATTTGAGCTCAAAATTAAGAAATTCACTCATAACCACACAACTACATGGAAATTGAACAATCTGTTCCTGAATGACTCTTGGGTAAACAATGAAATTAAGGCAGAAATCAAGTTCTTTGAAACTAATGAGAACAAAGAGACAATGTACCAGAATCTCTGCAAGGCAGGCTAAAGGAGTGTTAAGAGGGAAACTTACAGCACTAAATGCTCACATCAAAAAGCTAGAAAGATCTCAAGTTAACAACCTAACATCACAACTAAAAGAACTATAGAACCAAAAGCAAACAAACTCCAAAGCTAGCAGAAGATGAGAAATAACAAAGATCAGGGCTGAACTGAAGGAGACAGAGACACAAAAACCCTTCAAAAAATCAACAAATCCAGAAGTTGGCTTTTTGAAAAAATAAAAAAAAGATAGACTGCTAGCTAGACTAATAAAGAAGAAAAGAGAGAAGAATCAAGTAAACACAATAAAAAATGATAAAGGGGTATCACCACTGACCCCAAAGCAATAGAAACAACCATCAGAGGATACTATAAATATCTCTATGCACATAAACTAGAAAATATAGAAGAAATGGATAAATTCCTGGACACATACACACTCCCAAGACTGAGCCAGAAAGAAGTTGAATTTTTTTTTTTTTTTTTTTTTGAGACAGAGTCTCGCTCTGTCACCTAGGCTGGAGTTCAGTGGCGCGATCTTGGCTCACTGCAGGCTCCGCCCTCTGGGGTTCACACCATTCTCCTGCCTCAGCCTCCCACGTAGCTGGGACTACAGGCGCCCGCCACCACGCCTGGCTGATTTTTTGTATTTTTAGTAGAGATGGGGTTTCACTGTGTTAGCCAGGATGGTCTCGATCTCCTGACCTTGTGATCCGCCCGCCTCAGCCTCCCAAAGTGCTGGGATTACAGGCTTGAGCCACCACGCCCGGCCTCAGAAGTTGAATTTTTGAACAGACCAATAACAAGTTCTGAAATTGAGGCAGTAATAAATAGCCTAACAACCAAAAACAAAACAAAACAAAACAAAATAAAATCCAGGACCAGACAGATTCACAGCTGAGTTCTACCAGAGGTACAAAGAAGAGCTGGCGTCATTTCTACTAAAATTATTCCAAAAATTTGAAAAGGAGGGACTCCTCCTTAACTCATTCTGAGGCCATCATCATCCTGATACCAAAATCTAGTAGAGATAAAACCAAAAAAGGAAACTGCAGGCCAATATCCTTAATGAACATTGATGCAAAAATCCTCAGTAAAATGCTGGCAAACCAAAACCAGCAGCACATCATAAAGCTTATCCACCATGATCAAGCTGGCTTCATCCCCAGGATGCAAGGTTGGTTCAACATATCCAAATCAGTAAGTGTGATTCATCACATAAATAGTACTGAAGACAAAACCCACAGATTATCTCAACCAAGGCAGAAAGGGCCTTCAATAAAATTCAACATCCCTTCATGTTAAACACTCTCCATAACTTAGGTATTGAAAGAACATACCTCAAAATAATAAGAGCCACATATGACAAATTCACACCAATATCATACTGAATGGGAAAAAGCAGGAAGCATTCCCTGTGAAAACCTGCACAAGACAAGAATGCCATCTTTCATCACTCCTATTCAACATAGTATTGGAAATTCTGGCAAGAGCAATCAGGCAAGAGAAAGAAATAAAGGGTATTCAAATAGGGAAAGAGGAAGTCAAACTGTCTCCATTTGCAGATGACATGATCCTATATCTAGAAAACCCCAACATCTCAGGCCAATAGCTTCTTAAGCTGATAAACAACTTCAGCAATCCTCAAGGATACAAAATCAATGGGCAAAGATCACTAGCATTCCTATACACCAACAACAGGCAAGCAGAGAGCCAAATCATGAATGAACTCCCATTCACAATTGCTACAAAAAGATTAATATGCCTAGAAATACAGCTAACAAGGAAAGTGAAGGACCTCTTCAAGGGGAACTACAAACCACTGCTCAAAGAAATCAGAGAGGACACAAATAAGTGGAAAAACATTCCATGCTCATGGACAGGAAGAATCAATATCGTGAAAATGGCCATACTGCCCAAAGTAATTTATAGATTCAATGCTATTCCCATTAGACTACTATTGACATTCTTCATGGAATTAGAAAAAACTACTTTAAAATTCATATGGAATGGAAAAAGAGCCTGAATAGCCAAGAGAGTCCTAAACAAAAAGAACAAAAGTGGAGGCATCGCACTACCCAACTTCAAACTATACTACAAGGCCAAGATAACCAAAACAGCATGGTATTGGTACAAAAACAGACACATAGACCAATGGAACAGAATAAAGAACTCAAAAATAAGACCACACACCTGCAATTATCAGATTTTTGACAAACCTGACAAAAGCAATGGGAAAAGGTTTCCCTATTTAAAAATGGTGCAGGGAGAACTGGCTAGCCACATGCAGAAAATTGAAACTGGACCACTTCCTTATACCTTAAACAAAAATTAATTCAAGGTGAATTAAAGACTTAAATGTAAAGCCCCAAAGTATAAAACCCTGTAAGAAAATCTGGGCAATACCATTCAGGACATAGGCATGGGCAAAGATTTCATGATGAAAATGTCAAAAGCAATTGCAACAAAAGCAAAAATTGACAAATGGGATCCAATTAAACTAAAGAGCTTCCGCACAGCAAAAGAAACTATGATCAGAGTGAACAAACAACCTACAGAATGGGAGAAAATTTTTCCAATCTATCCATCTGACAAAGGTCTAATATCCAGTGTCCACAAGGAACTTAAACAAATGTTTAAGGAAAAAACAAACAGGAAAAAAAAAACACAACCCCATTAAAAAGTGAGCAAAAACCATGAACAGACACTTCTCAAAAGAAGACATTCATGCAGCCAACAAACATGTGAAGAAAAGCTCAATATCACTGATCATTAGAAAAATGCAAATCAAAACCACAATAAGATACCATCTCCTGACTGTCAGAATGGCAATTATTAATAAAGTCAAGAAACAACAGATGCGGCAAGGTTGCAGAGAAAAAGAAATGCTTTTACAGTGTTGGTGGGAGTGTAAATTAGTTCAACCATTGTGGAAGACAGTGTGGCCATTCCTCAGAAACCTAAAGGCAGAAATACCATTTGTTCCAGCAAACGCGTTATTGGGTATATACCCCAAAGAATATAAATCATTCTATTATAAAGATACTTGCACATGTATGTTCATTGCAGCACTATTCACAATAGCTAAGACATGGAATCAACCCAAATGCCCATCAATGATAGATTGGATAAAGAAAATGTGGTACATATACACCATGGAATACTATGCAGCCATAAAAAGGAACAAGATCATGTCCTTTTCAGGGACATGGATGGAGTTGGAAGCCATTACCCTCAGCAAACTAATGCAGGAACAGAAAACCAAACACCACATGTTCTCACTTATAAGTGGGAGATGAATGATGAGATGAATGATGAGAACACATGGACACATAGAGGGGAACAACACACACTGGGGCCTGTTGGAGAGGGGTTGGGGGAGAGAGAGGATCAGGAAGGTTAGCTAATGGATGTTGGTCTTAATACCTAGATGATGGGATGGTCTGTGCAGCAAACCAACCACCATGGCACACATTTACCTATGTAACAAACTTTGACATCCTGCACATGTACCCCTGAACTTAAAATAAAAACTGAAGAAAAAAAAGAAAATTATTGAGATATTTTATATATTTTTTTGGTGCTAAGATTTCAAGATCTGGTATGAATTTTACACTTACAGCACATCTCAATTTGGACTCACCACATTTCAGATGCTCAAGAGCTGTGTGTCTAGAGTCTACCATACTGAACAGGGCAGCGCTAGGTCTGTGCTTTCTCAAACTTTGGCACAGGTGGGAATAATCCAGAGATGACATTAAACACAAATTCCTGGACTTCATTCATTCACAAAGGTCAGGGGCAGGACCTGAACATTCGCATTTTCAAAAAGCTCCCAGTTGATGCTGATACTGCCAGTCTACAGACCACACTTGGGATAGCTTGCAAAACAAAGCACACACATCTCCCAGTGAATTGTGGCAATTATAATGATGATAACAAATAGTTATAATATTTTACCTTTCAAAAGCACTTTGCATTAACTACTAGAAATTCAAATTAAAACTAAATTGAGTTATCACTGCACACCCATCAGAATGGCCAAAATGAAAAATAATAACACCAAATGCTAGTGAGGATGTAGAGAAACTGGATCACTCATACATTCCTGGTGAGAATGGAAAGTCGAAAATAGTTTGTCAATTTCTTTTAAAGCTGTAAATGGACTTATCATAAAATTACATTCTTGAGCATTCATCCCAGAGAAATAAAAACGTATTTCATGCAGAAATGTGTACACATATATTCACAGCAGCTTTATTTGTAATAGCCCCAAACTGGAAAGAACTAAAATGTTCCTCAAGAGGTGAATGGTTAAACAACCTACTGCATCCATACCATGGAATACTATCTAGCAATAAAAAGGTATAAACTATTAGTACACACAAGAGTTTGGATGAATCTCAGTGACGTTACGCTCAGTGACATTACGCTAAGTGAAAAATACCCAACCTCAAAAAGATACATCCTTCATGATTCCATCTACATAACATGTGTGAAATGACATAGTTGTAGATATGAACAAGCTAGTTGTTTTTCAGGGACTGGGTAAGGGAAAGATGGAGATGTGGCTATAAAGGGAGAGTATGAGGGAATCTTGTGATGGTTAACCTTGATTATGGTAGTGGTTACACAAAACTACCCATGTGATTAAATTGTACAGAGCTACACACATACTCACACATAAATGAATGCATGCATACTTGGTGAAACCTAAATAAGCTCTATAGATTGTGCTAATGTCAATTTCCTGTTTTTGATATTGTGCTATAGTTATGCAGGGTGTTAACACAGGGTGAAGGGTACACAGAACCTCCCTGTATATTTATTTGTACCTTCTTTGCATCTATCATGATCTCAAAATAAAAAGTTTTTTTAAAGCACTTTGCATACACTATCTCATTTGATCCTCATGAAAACCCTGGGAAGTGAGTAGTATGATCATTGACATTATATAAAAAAGAAAACCAAGGCCCAGGGGACCAACCACTGATGGAAGATTACATAGCTAAAAACTAGCAAAGTCAGGACTGAAATAAGACTACATCCTCTTATAAGTATTGATGTATTAATATATAAGTATTTATAGATATAAAAAGATTTAGGGGACCCAATTATCAGAAATGTAGATGTGTTTCAGATAGCAAATTTGCAAAGTAAAAATAAAACACAAGCCCTCCGTCTTCCCATGACTTACGATAGACTTGCAGGCTGTAGAGCTTGGTGGTGGTGTAGGGATCAGTCTGTGTATTTATGTCTGCTTTGTAATCTCCTGCGTCTTCCATCCTCAGATCGCTAATGACCAGATTGTAGTTCGGACCTAAGGCATGTATCCGTTCATAATAATTTCTGTGGGTCACAGTAACTATGGGTGCTGTTTCGGAGTCTCCCGGTTTTACATAAGCAACAGATGTTTTAGAAGTCCAAGCAATGATTTTAACTTGCCGTGGTTCTTGGATATTTACAGGGAAAGTAACTGACTCTCCCAGAATCCCATTCACTGTGAGGATTTCTGAGTCTTTTCCAGCTGCTTCCGGCCCTGAGAACATAAAAAGAAAACTGTAGCCATCTGACTGTTGCAGCTTTTTCAGTTCCTAATCTTTCTGGCCTTGGAGCTCCCTGAGGAGCTGCCACAAATGCAGTTCACCCAGTTTCTTGAGGATGCCTTTTTTTTTTTTTTTTTTTTTGCATTCTACTCTAGGTGTATTTAATATGTTACGACAACTAAATTTTCTAAAGCATTCTCATTCAAAAACTAAGTTTCTCACTAGAGATCCATTTTGTTAAAAATATTTTTACCTAGACTTATAGACGCTGAAAGCTAGAAGACATTTGAGAGGTGAAGGCCATAAGCCTCCATGCAGTGTAAGACATTAGGTGCACTTCTTTCCCAAGATCGTATTGCCAAGTGGTGGAAGAGCTGGAACAAGAACCTGGAATACCTTGGCTGATGGACCCTTGGGTCATTGCTTTTTATTTTCCTGTGATCTCTGCAAAAAGCAAGGAACAGTTTTGTCTCTTTTCTTGGAAGATACAAGCAGAGAGTGCTTTGGAGTCTCTGGAGAAAATATTCCCTAAGTTGGTGATTTTTAGGGATATTTTTCTGTTTACTTCCATATTCCTAGTCTCTAGAAGTGTGCCTAACACAGAGAAGGGGCTTAATAAATATTTGTGGAATTAATTGATAGAATTTACTCATGTGTTTCCTAGACTCTCTCGGAACAACTTCGGAAGTAAGCAAGTTTCGTTTATTCATTCATACATTTGTGAATGGTTGCGTGTATTTATTCAGGATCAGTTTTGTTCCAGATACTATGGTGGGTATTTATTAATTTAATTTATAATATAAGTGTTTGTTGGACATCTACTCTTTTAAACAAGATACAAGGAGCTGGGGATACAACGGTGAGAAGAAACAGATATAATTCTTGCTCTTTGAGACTTACAGTCAGAGGAAGATACCAATGTTGATCACATAACCGTAGAAACAAATGGATAGGCACAAAATATGTAAGCATTATGGTGATTTGAGAGAGACCAGCAAGGGGACTTGATCTGTTCTGGGAATCCAGGGAACATTTCCTAGTGAAAGCCTAAGGATGAATACTTTTAAAATGTAACATGGGAAGATGAAAAGCTTATTTTCTCCTCCCTTTTCTCTCCTCTATCACTTTTGAAGATAAACTGATTTAATATATAGTTTGTAAAATGAGAGACAATGTAATTTCAAGACATTATTTTTCTGCTTTTTCTCCTCCTCTTCTTCATTATCCTATAATTCTCAATGAGGGCTCTTTAGTGAGAAACACTGTTTGAGGCAAACATGGATGATATCCAAAGTATTTAATAACCAATATGACATGGGACCTGACCAATCAGAAAGGGTGTTAGCCATGAACAAACTAGTTGAGCGGTTCTGGTGTGTACTGGTTGCATGTAGGCTCTGATGATCACGACATCAGTTTTCCACATAAGTGGGTTCAGGCTGACCCTAAAGTTTATCCAAGGCTTGGTATATGCAAGAATAAGGATCATAAAGTATACACATCACTTTAAAGTGGCACAAAAACAAAGGGATTTCTTAACCTGATGGTGTTATCTCACTATGGCTACCCTTGCTCTTCAGCTCAGCAACCACTGAAAGAGCCCCAGGGACAGCTGATTTAAACCTCTTTCCTTTCTGACCAACAGAGACTTTCCCTTAGGAGCAGTATCCAGGACAAGGCCTGAGGATTTAGGTGGGGGGTGGCCAAGTACAGAAGATATAACAGGGTGGGGAGTATGTGGGGTGGGAGTAGGAAGGGGGAAATTAGGAACCCTTATCTGCAAACATTTATTAAGTGCTAATTATGTGTCAGATGCTGTGTAAGGGACACAGGGATAAACCGTACATCGTTGCAGCCCTGAGGAGCTCACAGCCCAGAAAATAAGACAGATGTGGACACAAGTGAAAGATAATACAACACGATGAGTGCTAAATGGTAAAAGCAATAGAAATAAGCCACTGGGGTGGCTGGTCAGAAAGAGGCTAATGCTGCCTTTGGTGGTAAGAGTCACAGTTTGCCAAAATTCAAGAACATTAATTCTTCCCAGATAAACTGTTTTTCTGGGCTGACGAGTTCTAGGAGAGGGGTGTTTGGAGTGTCCCAGCCTGAATTCCTGGATGGTCCAGGCATGGGCATGTGATCTATGCAGTTGCACAGAACCCTGAGCTCAAAAGGACCCTGAACTGGACTTAATGCTGCGTTGCCAACTTTAAATTCTACATACTATTTAAACAAGGGGCCCTCCATTTTCATTTTGCACTGGGCCTCACAAATTATCTAGCCAGTCCTGGTCTCAGATCTCCCATGTCTCAAGTCTTTTTTGAAGTCAGGCCCTAGTGCTTAATTGCCACACCACTCTGTGGATTGAGATTAGGTGTGAGGAGATAGACAGAACATAGATTCCACAGACTCGTAATTTTGCTAGGTTCTCTCACCAAACCCCAGGAAGTACGTAGGTAGATTGTTAAGGCTGAGACCTTCTTAATATTAGTGCCGTTGAGCAGCCACATTGGTTTGTGTGTGGTCAGTTTTAAAAGTATGTCTCATCTCCTGCAGCAAGTCATTCAGGAAGTGATGGTAGGGTATCAAAGAGCAATCAGGCAGTGGGGGTGGTGGGTAGGCAAAGCTGGGGGAAGCTGTTATTGTGCTGCTGGTGTTGTTGGCAAGAATACTTTGCTTGCTGGAAAAGGCAAAGGGGTTACACATGTTTAAGATGAAGATTCTGCCACCTTCAAACACTCCAACTGTGCTCTGAGAGAAGCAGCTGCAAAACCATTGCATGCGGTGGAAAGATAGGGAGGCAGAAGGCGTAGGTGCAAGTACTTCTACTTATGAGCTGGACAATCTTAACAAGGTCACAAAACCTTTCTTTTTTATTTATTTATTTTTTTGAGACAAAGTCTCACTCTCTTACTGTCACCCAGGCTGGAGTGCAGTGGAGTGATCTTGGCTCACTGCAACCTCCGCCTCCTGGGTTCAGGCAGTTCTCCTGCCTCAGCCACCCGAGTAGCTGGGATTACAGGTGCATGCCATCACAGCCAGCTAGTTTTTGTATTTTTAGTAGAGATGGTGTTTCACCATGTTAGCCAGGCTAGTCTCGAACTCCTGACCTCAAATGATCTGCCCACCTCAGCCTCCCAAAATGTTGGGATTACAGGTCACAAAACCTGAGTCTCAGTTTCTTCATCCATAGAATGAAAATAATAATTATGATCTTTGTCCTATTTGGTGAGCAGCAAATGATGTAATATGAGTAGAAATGCTTTGCTGATCACTAAGGCAAAGTAAATGTTAGTTATTTCTGGAGTTGATAATGATATCTTAACATTCATCATATGTTCTTTATCATCATTTTAACAATTGGTACATGCCCTTTGGGCCTGCCCTAGGCCATCCTCATGATGGTCTTGGTGATGCCAAGGCCATACTGGGGCATATATCAAAAGCCATTTTTAAGGGCTAATTCAAGTAAAGCCTGGAGGGACGGTTTCAGGTACCCTGAACAGACTTTATTCTGCTCTTTAAAGACTTTATGATTTAAAAGAAAGAATGTTCATATCAATCAATCCCAATATTTATTTTTCTAGGTGCTAAAGGGACTCTAACATTATGTTATCACTGGAAGTGAGCTTTGTAAAATATAATTTTCAGAGATAACCATGAAATGCACTATGCTAGTCTATGGCAAAGACGGTTTCTCTGCCTTTTGGGGGGAATTTGATACCCGGTTAGGGAAATAAGATATACACACACACACACACACACACACACAAAATTCTCCTTTGCAATATGAGATAATGAATAATAAATTCAAGTGAATGCTAGAAACAGTGATTACGGTAGGAATTCTAAGAAGGGAGGGATCGCTGAGCTATAGTGGTTAGAAAAAACATCTTGAAGAAAGTAGAATTTGAGGAGGATTTTGAAGGGTGAATAGAATTCTACTTGATGGAAAGGGAAAGGAAGGGTGTCTCAAGTCCTCAGATCCTGAATAAAAGTTTAGAAGCAGAACCTGTGATGTTAATTGGATGAATATAGATTTGCATATCAAGAGTGGAGAGAGGTACAGCTGGAGATACAAATTAGGTTTAGATCTGAGACAGCCTTGAGTTTGAGGTCTCCATCAGAGGCAGAGGGGAACTATTAAGGTTTTCAAGGGTGAAGATTAAAATAATGTTTTAGTCATTGTAATGTAGTAATGATGTGTGGGGAGGAAAACAGGAAGGAGAGGCCGCATCAGAGAGGCCATTTAGGGAATACTGTAGTCTTCTGGGCATGAACCAGGGGACGATAATGGGAATGGAAAGGAAGGGCTGGATTTGACGATAACACAAAGAAAGGCAAGAAATAAAGAGGCATCTGCTAGAATTCAATTGTTCATCAATATATTTTGAGTTTCTACTTTATGTCATTGAAAAACTCATAAAGTTTATGATGGAAAGAAGTCAAAAGGGGAAGAAAGTTTAGTCTTAGAAATATTAAACTTCAGATGATGGTGGACCATGTAAGTAACCTGTTGGAAGGATGGAAGATAAGGAGAGAGAATAGACTTGAAGTATTATTTGGGGCACTGTGGCAGAATCTGCTAGCTGTTTTCCAATATTTGTTCCCTCCGTCATTCTTAATAATAGAATTACTAATTTTTAGCAGGGCATAGAGCCATCCAGAGTAGAGACTATATTATCCTGCTTTCTTCTAGCTAACGTTGGTCATATGACTAAGTTCAGCCCAACAGAATAAAAATGGAAGTGTTGTATATGACTTCTATGTCTTTAAGAAGAGTGAGTAGCCTGGCATGGTGGCTCACATCTGTAATCCCAACAGTTTAGGAGGCTGAGGCAGGTGGATCGCTTGAGCCCAGGAGTGCGAGACCAGCCTGGGTAACATGGCAAAACCCTGTCTCTACAAAAAAGTACAAAATGTACCTGGGCATGATGATGCACACCTGTAGTCCCAGCTGCCCAGGAGGCTGAGGTGAGAGGATCACCTGAGCCCAAGGAGGTCAAGGTTGCAGTAAGCCAAGACCACACCACTGCACTCCAGCCTGGGTGACAGAGTGAGACCCTGTCTCAGAAAAAAACCAATAAATAAATAAATACATGAAAAGAGGGAAATTTGCTGTTTTCATCTCTTCCTTGCCTTTGCAAGGCCAGAAGGTCATGACAGCTGGATCTTAGACAGACATTCTGAGTCATGAGGAGGAAGCCGAGTTCTGAGGATGGTGGAGCAGGAAGATAGAAGTCAGAACCCCAATGACCTTGTGAACTATTCTACCGACTGTGAACTGCCAACTCCGCACTTTTTTACATGGGCAAAAAATAAACTTCTTTCTTGTTTAAGCCATTCTTACTTTAGTGTCTCTGGTACTTACTGTAACACTGAAATCCAACGGGTTTAGAGATCATCCACAGAAACGGCGTGGGTGAAGGAGAGGAGGGTCATTCAGGAAGAGTAAGCCTGAAGTCCATGGCTGAGCCTTGTGAGGGTGCTCACATTTATAGAAGAGACACCATCAAAAGAAACAGAATAGACCAAGTGGTAAGAGTGCAAGAGAGGCACCAATAGTGGACCATATCACAGAAAGGAGAAAGAGTCTCAAGGAGGAGATTGCCACTGATGTCTAATGAATCAGTGTTCAATGGGATAAAGACTGAAAATGGCCCTGGGTTTGCCCGTTACGAGGTTATTGACGGCCTTTGAGAATGCAGTACAAGTAAGACAACTCGATGGAAGGCCAGAGTCTAGGGGACTGACGGAGTAGGTGGTAAAGCATGGAGGAAAAACTTGACAGTGAAAGAAGGGTGATGAGATAGGACAGTAGCTAGAGGGTCAGGTAAAACTAATTTATTTTTGTTTTAAAATAGAAGAGACTAGGGGTTGGGGGGGGAGGTGCTAGGGAGGGTGAGCAGAGAGAGATGTCCCCAGTGGGCCTGGTCTAGGTTAGATGCTCCTGCTCATGGCCTCTCTGGAACTCCAGGTTTCCCTCTCACAGGACTTGCCACATTGTGTGGTGGTCATCAATCTGCATGTCTGTGTTCTGGACACTGTGAATGACTGAGTCCAGGGGCCTTGCCTTAAATCTCTGGCACGCAGCACAGCACAAGATACACAGGCTACAAATGCTTGTCATGGAACAAAAGATGGAAAGGAAAGGGCAGGCAGTGGAAGCTATAGGTTTAAGGAGGGTTACACCCTCACCTGAAGTGGAAAGGGGAAAGGAACGGATGAGTGAAATAGCAAAGGTATTTTGAGATATTATTAAAGATGGTGATAGGAACAGGCTGCTTGGTGAAGTAGAGTGAGCATAGATTTGAGCCAGGTGGGCTTGTGCTCAGGTTCAATTCCTGACATTTGCTGAGGCCCTGATCTTACTTGACTACAAGGTGGGCTATAATAATGCCTGCCTTATAGAATTGTTTTGAGGACACATAGAAGGTGCTTAATACACAGTGGACATTTTGGAATAGATAGGATAAAATGGAAGACAATCATTCTTGGTGGCCTTCATCTCTTCAGTAATGTAGGAGGGGAGACTATCTGGCAACAGTGAGGAGGCAAGAGTGGGACCAGCTAGGAGGTATACAGACTAAAGGTGCAGATTTTGAATCTAGGAATATTTGAACCTAGCTGTGTTATCTTGAGAAAATTATTGAAATTCACTGTTCCTCAGATGCCTCATCTGTAAAGTGTGGATAATTATTAAATGCAATTGTGAAGATAAAGCACTTAGCACAATGCCTAGCACATACAAATGATAGTTGCTATTATTTTGGTGAATGTAAAAATTGGGGGGGGGGAATGTTACTATAAGGAACACCATAGGGAGTCAACAAGAGATTGATGAAGGGGATCAAATGTTTGCTAAGTACCCTTGAAAGCCCATTGAAGAAGTGGTAACCCACATTTACAACCTTTTCCAAAGAGTGTGATTTCGTGACCTTCTTATGCCAGAACACAAATGGGAAAGGTAGGAGAAAGGCCATACCTCCAGAGGAGAAGCAAAGGCAAGAAAAGGCTGAAACCCTGGGGTGGAGGCTTAGATGGAAAAACCTGTTCACTGTGACTCTTAGGTAGCTATGGCAAAGAGGGAGCCCAGGACCTAGGGGGGCAGGATGACCAGTGTTGAAAGAGAGCACTGAGGACTGGTTGCTCACTGTAGGTTGCCTTCCCCTCCTCGATTGGGCTGGGGCACCCTTCCCAATGCAATACACCTTTCTGTGTCTAAGATGATAACCCTGTTTCCCTGGATGATCTTAGGGGTATGGATGGATTTTACAAATGTACATTTCATGGTTAGGCAGCTCAAAGCCACTAACTAGAAGAAGACAATAGGGATTGTGAGAAAAAGAAGAATATTTGAAAAAACAAAAAACAAATAGAAAAGAATCAGAAACCCATGTGAAATATAAAGATTGTTGCGGCATGAGGCTTTTAACTGGTGAGAGGAAAATTCTTCAAGGCTGGGCAAGCAAAACTTACTGAAGTTTTGGGTGGAATCCAAAGTCAAATATGGATGAAAATGGAGAGGACATTTAGACCTAAAACCCCATAATTCTCCTTAGATTCTATTAAAAATGAACACAGTGTACCCCTGGAGCTTGGAGAGCTCTCTATTCTCCTTTCATAACCTTTACCATCACTACTAGGCTTTGCCTGATCTGCCCCTACTTCTCCCCTACTCCAACCACATCAGCTCCCTCTGTTCTGTAAACAGGCCAAGGGCACTTTGCCTTAGAGCTTTTGCACCTGTTGTTCTCCTCTTTTCCTACCACACTCTTTTCAGCAGCCCCCCCACTTTGTTCAGGTTTCTCTCCCAACATCATCTCATTAGAAAGAGCTTTCCTGGTCACTGTGCCTAAAATAGCAATCCCTACCCCATCCTTCTCTCTTGCCTTACCTTGCTATCCTTCTCTTCACTGCAGTTATCACCACTAAAGCATTGCCTGTGCATATTTATTGATTGTCTCCCAACCTATCCCCTCAATACACTGCTACTATAATGCAATTATCAAGAATGTGAGTCTTTGTCTGTTTCAATCACTACTGTTTCTCCAATAACTAGTGGATGATTATTAAATGTTTGTTGAAAAAATGAACACCAGCCTGGGAAACACAATGAGATCCCATCTCTATGAAAATAAAATAAAAAAAAAAAATCAGTCAGGCATGGTAATGCATGACTGTGGTCTCAGCTACTTGGGAGGCTGAGACAGGAAGATCACTTGAGCCTGGGAAGTCAAGGCTGCCATGAACCACGATTGTGCTACTGCCCTCCAGCCTGGGTGACAGGGCAAGACTCTGTCTCAAAACAAAAGCAAAAACAAACAAAAGAAACACAAAGAATTTTTTTTTTTGCAACTGACTCAATCTTTTCCAACAATAGAAAAACAAGGCAGAAAATCTCAGCAAGAGAAAGAGTGAAGACAAGAAAGGACTCTTTACTGATCTCTGGGTCTTGATGTGAAAGGTCAAGTATTTGAACTGATTATTAACAAGAAGCAGACGGCTAACTGCAATTTCTTTCTATATTCTATACTGTTTGTGAAGAAAATTTTTTAGATCCACAGAATGGGGACCCACAACATAGTTAGTAAAAGTGTCCTGAATCAGGGATTAGGAAACATGTTTGAGTCAAGAGTCTTGACTAGTTAAATGACCATGAATGTCACTTACTTGCTAAGTCTGAGGGTTCTAGTTTGTAAAAGAAATAAAACAGAGCTGTCCTGCCACTTTGAGGAATTATGAGGATTAAATGACACGAGGGTGCTCTCAAGTGTGTGTACTAATGGAGAAGAGTCTAGTGGTCCCAAGGAGAGCCTTGCCTTGTGGAGTCACCTGTGTGGCACCATGAGTTAGTCACTGAGACCTAGCCTGCCTGGGCTAGAATCCTGGCTCTGTCAAGGACTGGCCATAAACCCCAGGGAAAGTCAGTAACCTCTCTGTGCCTCGGTTTCCTCAGCTTTAAAATGAAGGTAATATTAGCACATTAGTGAAGGTAATAGTAGCACAATATTTGACCTCTTAAAAATATTATGAGGGTTAAATGAGTTGATATTTGTAGACCTCTTAGAATAGTGCCTGGCATATACTAGGCACTATATGTGTTTGCTATGTAAAACAAATAAACATCCTCAAAGAGACTAAAATAATACCTCAGACAACTATGAAGGGAAAAATTAGAGTTGGGGTATTGGGGAGATGTTAAAGTCAGCAAGTAGCTATTAATAAGAGTGGAAATGGGGAAGACTGTACTGTTGCTTAACAGACACCTCCAACCCCTTACTTTCTTAGGATCCTCCAGACAAACATTTCTTGTTCTTTTTTTGTGGCACTAGCTAAACTTCCCCTCCGGTTCTCCACCCATTGCCTCCTAGAGTCAAAAAGTGGGGGTGGAACATCACTGAGTATTGTTGGTCTGGGAGAGTGACCAGAGGTAGCTTTAGCATGTGGTACCCAAAAGAGAGTCCATTGTAACTGCTTACATTGAGTGAAGGGACATAGAGGGAAAGAGGAAGCACAGGGCTGGGCTGCCAGAAATTTTGTGTCATTCTCCAAAGCGATGGAAAGTCCTTGATCATGAGGTTTTAAGAAAAAGGAACCTACCACCCCCATGCAACAGTACATTGTTTTCCCCCGGGAGTTTTACTTTATATCACCTTTACTGGGATTTAGGTTTACTTGAATCAGTTCCTTCAAAACACACACACACACATACACACGCGCACACACACACACACACACACAATCTCAAAACAGACATGAGACCATGGCCATCCATCTGTTTTAACATTGCTGCCCTCTATTAGCGTGTACTTGAACATTGAGTATAACAAAGGAAACATGAGTACCTAGTCAGTTCCACCTATATCAGCCCCCAGCTGATTGCTCATACCTCTTTCCAAGTTTCACATAGATGAGCCCAGTGATCTCCAAACTTACAGGTCCATCCCTCTCCTAAGGTCCAAGACAAGAAAGGTTTGATTTAGGAATACTTCAGTAGCCTGAATGGCTTGGCACTGACCGTCAGGCTCCTGTTGTGAAGGTGCTCCGGCTGCCTTGTTGGCCTGTGTATTGATCTCCAGGACTGCTTCAGCAGTTGGAGCTGACAAGGTAGGCCTCCACTGCCTTCCATGAAGGCCTGAGTTATCACAGGGGGAACAGCTTCCCACCCTCTGTTTGGAAGCTGGGTTTTTGATAACCAGTCTTACCCATATAAAATATATTCCCATTTCTATAACTGGATTTCTGCTTTTGAGCCCTTTTCTGAATGTCTATAGTAGTCGTCTGCTTAAATCTCATTCTAATACAGAGGCCTTGTCCTTATCTTGAAGACCCCTCGATGCAAGGACTTCAGATCAGTGGCAGGTTGTTTTGTCAGCATACTTCCACAGGTATGCTTCCTGTCTCTGAGACCCAGGATGATGGTTGGGGTCCAGTTACCCACAGTGGGCCCACTCATTTCTTGGAATTTTAAGTCTCAACTGCTGAAATGCCCATGACCATGTTCAACATCCAACAGGACATCAACATCATGCTGATATTGGACTTTTATTTGTTTAAAGAAACTAATTCAAATCACATTTGAATAATATTAAAGTGAATGGTATTTGAAACATGTCTGGAGATGGTTAATTGCTTGGGTATTCTACCTCACTTCCCTACCTAAACTTCCGTTATTGGCAAGGACCTGCCAACAGCTCCTTCCTCCTCTGTAGGTGGGTATAGAGAAAGGCACAGCCTCTATCCGAATAACCCTGTCTTGACAGAAATAAATAAATCATCACTCTTTACTGACATATTCCCAAACATTAACAGTGGGGATAGTAATTTACTCCACTTCGGCATCAAAGTGGGTGGAGGCAGCATGACTCAGAGGTGAAGTCTAAGGACTCTGAAGCTTAAATTCTACTTCTTTCACTTTTTGGTTAAGTGACCTTTGACTCTCTGTGTATCAATGCTTTCATCTGTATATGTGCACATAAGCCATACCTATCTCATAGTGTGTTGTAAGGATTAAACAAAATAATAACGGTAGACTACTTAGAGTAATGCTGAATATGCAGTGATTGCTCCATAAATGGTTATTTATTACTATTATTGATGGGAGACAAGGCAGGGAGTTGAAGAAATAGAAGTAAGAATGGGGCAGAGAAAAGGAAGAATTAAGAGTATGAGACAGAATACGTAGAGGGGATAGGCAAGGATTAAAACTGGTGGATTCCTTCATCTCCTACCCCCAGAGTGGGAGTGTCTCCTATGGTACATGGAGAGACAGTCAGAGTCATGGTGTTTCCAAAGTCATGATCAGAAATTTGGCATCAGAGCATAAGACTGTGAATTTTGACTCAGAGAAAACTTTTCCAACATGGAACAGTCATAAGTTTGCACACTCAGACTTTCCTTATGTCGGTGATTTCTGAGGGGAAATGGGGATTTCTCCCTGCATCTCTCCACTGCTTCTCAGCCTCTTCAACTGCTCTGAATCCCAGGGAAATGAATAAAGTGTAGACTCCTAAGCCCCATACTGAATGTAAGGGACTACCTCTACCAGGAACAGCAGCAGGAGGAATTCACGGTATATTTTTGTGCTCAGAAAATGTTTGCTGAATAATCCTTAAGAGGCAAACAGAATTTCAGTAAAGGTGGACAGTATGTAAAAAGTACTCCTGGCTTTACTTCTATAAAAACAAGCTCCCATTCCCCTTTCATGGATCCTTGATGAGATAAATATCTCACTCCTAGTTTCCTTTTCCAGAACACCGACAACCAACACCTAAGCTCAAACTCCCACCACCTTTTCTTCTGTTTATGTTCCTTGGACAATTCCCTGACAGAGGAGTCCTGCCCAGGATCTCTGTGTAGTAAAGCCATGGCTCTTCCTAATACTGCATGAAAAGCAAGTGTGAAAAATAGGAGCATTAGCTAATATCTGTTAAACACTTACTATATTCAGGTACTATGCCAAGTGTTGTACATGCATTATCATCATTTTGATTCTCAAAACAATTCTACTGTATTAATACCCTCCCCATTTTGAAGCTGAAACAAGAGTCAGAGGAGGAATGTAACTTCCTCTAGGTCACAAAACTCATAAATAATTCACTACTAGCTGATTTGACAACTTTATTTCAGTTTCAGTAGATGAAAGAAGTGTATCCTAGATCTACCTTTTATCTTAGCAGGTGTTAACCTTTTGAAGAGCATCAAAAATTTGAAAGCAATGAGTGAAGAGGTCAGGTGGAGCAGAAAGAAGAATCAATGGGATTGGGATTAACCTTGGGATTAGAAAAACCAATGTCTATTTCCAGCTCTACCAATTTAGGTAGTGAAATTTCAGGTGAATTTTTAAACCCCTAAATCTTAGTTGATTATTTTTCTTGCATAATGGGATTAATAACATCTATCTAGCTCATCTCAATGGTTTTCCTATGGATAACATAAGAATGTAGGCATACACATTGTAGAATGTTTTGCAAATTAAGTGGTATCAAATGCTACCTTGTCTGGTCTCTCTCTGGAAGATTAGGGACATCCCTAGTACCATTCCTCATCTATTGCATTTTCTGTCTGCCATTCTAGAGCGACCAGCAGAGGCTCCAAAAATTTGGTCTGGCTAGTGGTTACAATCTCCATGAAGTTCAAATTAAAGGAGCCATAGCTTGAAATGGCCAAGGGAACCAGAGAGATCACAGTGCATTGATTCTACCTTTACAGAAAATCCAAACGTACTAGGTTCCCAGGGTTCTAACTCATGCCAGAATTTTGTTAGTGCATTTTCAGAACTGGCAAGAGATACTAGAAGTAGATTTAGAAGTTCCAAACATAGTAAATTTCTGTTAGAGCAATTGTTTGTATTTAAGGAGATAATATGTACAATGACACAGCACTCTCAGATCTGTGTTAATGTTACAATTTTCTTTGTACCAATAACAATCAATATTCATGTTGTTCTTTTAGTTTACTGTTATGCCATAAGTAAGGAAAATGGGGTTTTTAATTCAAGTTCTCCAACTCTTTTTTGAGACTGTTTGTAAAAAACGGAATAGTAATCTCTTCCTCATTTATTTTAGAGTTTCTTGAGGATAAAAGCAGAGTAATAGCTCTGTGTTTTGAAAATAAAGGGAGTTTATAGAGATGAAGCTCAACAATGATAACGATGAGTCATCCATCACTCTAACCTGATAGAGCAATCAACTGTAATTAGGAAAGACATTTTTCTCTCTCAAACGCCATCACAGTTGAATGCAAAGAAGAAATTGCTTGTAAGTCATTCAAGCTTTTAGAAGATCTTTCTTTTACCAGGCTTTGTGGGTGGGTTTACCAAGTGCTGATTCCTCTGAGAAGGATTTGCCTCAGACCTTTGGAAACTGAGATCTCCAGATCTCAGAAATATAACTCAGAAATATAAACTTTAAAGCTGAACCTAAACACTTAGGTTTGAATTTTAAGTCTCTCCCCAGCCAGTTGGATCCTGTTGAGTACAGTAGATACTGAGACCCAGGGTGTTCTGTTACACACAGATCAAAAAGACAGTTCAATGTCTTCCTTAAGGGCAATTTTTAAAACTTTATGGAAATCTAGGAGGGGATCAGCAAGGGTCAGAACTCACAGGTTTGCAGGCAAAGGAGCAAGATCCATAGGTTGTGCTGAGCCATCTCTCTCAGGGTCTAACCTTCTGTGGAAAAGCACGGCACTGTTCTAGCAGAGTCAGTTTCACTTGAGTTTTCTTCCTCCTTTTTATAACCACATTTAAGAAAGGAAGTGCAAGTTAACTGATTTAGTTAACATTGGTCTTTGTATTACTGTGCTAGTTTTTTCCAATTTAAAGGGCCTAGCATTAATTATTTATTCAACAAATATTTATTGTGTGCCTACTATGTGCCAGTCACTCTTCTGGGTGCTGGCAATATATAGAGCAAGAAAGCAATTGGTCACCCTCCTTTCATGGTGTTTATACTCTTTTTTGGAGTAGTCAACAACTCTATAAGGAATTCCAATATAATGTAATAAGCGTTGCAATAGGAAAAATACAGGGAACTATGAGAGGAATAGGGGCATCTAATTCAGGCTAAGAAAATTTGGAGTAGGCTTCCTGAAGAAACTGACAACCAACCTGAGACAGGCTCGAAGAATGAATTACTATTATTAGGTGAATGGCGGTGGGGGATATGAAAGAGGAAAAATGTTTTGACACATGGTAGGAGCTTAAAAAAATCGTAGCAATTAAAATTGTATAATTATATAGTTATATAAAATGATCACAAGTACATGATTATGTATTATAATATATAATAAACATGTGATATTTAACATAATAATATTAAGTATTATATTAATAATATATAATTATGTTTATATATGATACAATAATATATAATTATATAATATATTAATATATAATATAGTATAACTACAAACACATAATTATGTATAATTCCATGATATCATCATAAAACATTATGATTATGATCATACCTTATTAGGGACATGAAAAGTGTTTGATAAAAATTAAGTCAAAAGGGATTTTTAGACTATTGAATCTATTTTGCAGATGGAGAAACTGGCTCAGAAGGAGAGGAAGTGACTTTTCCCTATATCACACAGTGAATTAGTGAACTGAGGTAAAAGCCAGCAGTGTCACTTGGCAAAGACTGTGACTCCTAGGCATGAGAGACAGCAGGTGCAGAGGCATGCTTAGGTGGAGTTGAGCTAGATGTAACAGGACTATTTCTTGTAGAGGGTCTTCATCCTGGTTAACAAGAATAAGAGTGATTGTGTAATGTGTGTATGGGAGATGTTGTCTGGGAATGGGGATAGAAATGAATATTTAAGTTTGACTCAGCTGTTTTGGGGAGTAATGGGAAGGCTGGGGACACTACCCCTGAGACCTGGAGGATGCGTACAGCTTTTTTTTAACTGAGATGAGTCCTCACACTAGCTAGCTCATTCCTAGGTAACCTGGCCTCTAGAGTCACTCATTGAACAATCCTGCTGATCATTTCCCATATATACTTACATAATACTGAATATAGTTGACCCTTGAACAATGCAGGGGTTTGGAGTGCTGTCCCCTCAAGCAGTCGAAAGTCCATGCACAACTTTTGACACCCCGAAACTCAACTACTAATAGCCTACTGTTGACTGGAAGCCTTACCAACAACACAGTTGATTAACACATATTCTATGTGTCATATATATTATTTACCATATTCTTGCAGGAAAGTAAGCTAGAGAAAATAAAATGGTATAAAGAAAATCATAATGAAGACAAAATATATTTACTGTTCATTAAGTGGAATTCGATCATCATGAAGGTCTTTATCCTCATCATCTTCATGTTAAGTAGGCTAAGGAGGAGGAGGATAAGGAGGAGTTGGTCTTGCTGTCTCAGGGGTCCCTGGGGAAGAAGAGATAGAGAAGGTCGAAGGGAAGGTGGAAGAGACAGGCACAGTCGGTGTAACTTTTCAGAAATATATTTAATTTTTGTCTGACTTTTTTGCTTGTTCATTTCTCTAAAAATGTTTCTATATGGTACCCCTTCTTACTTCTACCATTTGTTTTAGTTTTAGTGCCTGTATCATACCATAGATGGGCCCATATCATAAGAGAAGTCAAAAGCAGTCCCGAATAGTTGAAGCCTTCTGCCAGACTGTCTGTCAGCTTGTTTTCTGGCACTGCTGCTTCTATGTTTTCTTCCTCATTGTTTGATCCTGGCTTAGAAGCATTCTTCTCCATCAAGTCATCGTCTGTTAATTCCTCTGGTGTAGTGTCTATTAGCTCTTGAATTTTGCCAAGGTCTATTTCTTGAAACCTTTTACCCCACCTTTTTTTTTTTGCCATATCCACAATATCTTTCATAATTTCCTTGATTAGCTCTGTCATAAATCCTGTGTAAGTCACGCACAACATTTGGACACAGTTTTCTCAAGCAGAGTTTATTGTCTCAGGCTTAATGGCTTTCACCACTTTTTCTGCAACAATGATGGCATCTTTAATGGTGTAATCTTTCTACACTTTCATGGTGGCCCTCTCCTGGAGTTCTCTTCCAAGGCATTGACAATCCTTTCCATAGAGTACGTGTATAATGAGGCTTAAAGGTCCTTATGACCCCCTATTCTAGAGGCTGAATTAGAAACGTGTCTGGGGACAAGTATACCATTTCAGTGCCTTTGCTGTTGAACTCGTGGGGCTCTGGGTGGCCAGGGGCACTGTCTAGTATCAAAATAACTTTAAAAGGCAGTCCCTTACTGGCAAGGTATTTCCTGACTTCAGTGACAGGGTATTGATGAAACCAGTGTAGGAAAAATGTTCTTGTTCTTCAGGCTTTCTTGTGGTACAATTAAAACACTGGCTGCTGGTGTTTATCTTTTCCCTTCAAGGCTCAAGGGTTAGCAGATTTATAGATAAGGGCAGTTGTGATCATAAACTCAACTGCATTTGCACAAAACAGTAGAGTTATTGATTTTTCTCAGTTCCTGTATGTTTTTGTTTATGGTGATATGTAATTTACTGGAGAGACCAATTTCTTATGTGGAAATGGTATTACAAGATTTTTTTTAATACTGTGTATTTTATTTTACTTTTATGTAACTTAATTTTTTAATTATTCTACTTTAAGTTCTGGGTTACATGTGCAGGACGTGCAGTTTTGTTACATAGGTATACACGTGCTATGGTGGTTTACTGCACCCATCAACCCATCACCTACATTAGGTATTTCTCCTAATGCTATCCTTCCCCTAGCCCCCTCATCCCCTGCAGGCCCCAGTGTGTGATGTTCTCCTCCTTGTGTCCATGTGTTCTCATTGTTCAACTCCTACTTATCAGTGAGAACATGAGTTGTTTGGTTTTCTGATCTTGTGATAGTTTGCTGAGAATGATGGTTTCCAGCTTCCTCCATGTCCCTGCAAAGGACATGAACTCATCCTTTTTTATGTCTGCATAGTATTCCATGGTGTATATGTGCCACATTTTCTTAATCCAGTCTATCATTGATGGACATTTGGGTTGGTTCCAAGTCTTTGCTATTGTGAATAGTGCTGCAATAAACATATGAGTGTATGTGTCTTTATTGTAGATTGATTTACAATCCTTTGGATATATGCCCAGTAATGGGATTGCTGGGTCAAATGGTATTTCTAGTTCTAGATCCTTTAGGAATTGCCACACTGTCTTCCACAATGGTTGAACTAATTTACACTCCCACCAACTGTGTAAAAGTGTTTCTATTTTTCCACAACCTCTCCAGCATCTGTTGTTTGCTGACTTTTTAATGATCACCATTCTAACTGGCATGAGATGGTCACGTTGTGCTTTTCATTTGCATTTCTCTAACGACCAGTGATGATGAGCATTTTTTCATACATCTGTTGGCTGCATAAATGTCTTCTTTTGAAAAGTGTCTGTTCATATCCTTTGCCTATTTTTTGATGGGGTTGTTGCCTTTTTTCTTGTGAATTTGTTTAAGTTCTTTGTAGATTCTGGATATTAGCCCTTTGTCAGATGGATAGATTGCAAAAATCTTCTCCCATTCTGTAGGTTGCCTGTTCACTCTGATGATGATCATAGCTTCTTTTGCTGTGCAGAAGCTCTTTAGTTTAATTAGATCCCATTTGTCAATTTTAGCTTTTGTTGCCATTGTTTTTGGTGTTTTAGACATGAAGGCTTTTCCCATGCCTATGTCCTGAATGGTATTGTCTAGGTTTTCTTCTAGGATTTTTATGGTCCTAGGTCTTATGTTTAAGTCTTTGATCCATCTTGAGTTGGTTTTTGTATAATGTGTAAGGAAGAGGTCCAGTTTCAGTTTTCTGCATATGGCTAGCCAGCTTTCCCAACACCATTTATTAAATAGGGAATCCTTTCCCCATTGCTTGTGTGTGTCAGGTTTGTCAAAGATCTGATGGTAGTAAATGTGTGGTGTTATTTCTGAGGCCTCTGTTCTGCTCCATTTGTCTATATATTTGTTTTGATACCAGTGCCATGCTGTTTTGGTTACTGTAGCCTTGTAGTATAGTTTGAAGTCAGGTAGCTTGTTGCCTCCAACTTTGTTCTTCTTTCCCAGGATTTTCTTTGCTATATGGGCTTTTTTTTTTGGTTCCATATGAAGTTTAAAGGGGTTTTTTCTGATTCTGTGAAGAAAGTCAGTGGTAGCTTGATGGGGAGAGCATTGAATCTATAAATTACTTTGGGCAGTAAGGCCATTTTCATGATATTGATTCTTTCTGTCTATGAACATGCAATGTTTTACCATTTGTTTGTGTCCTCTCTTATTTCCTTGAGCAGTGGTTTTTTAAGAGGTCCTTCATATCCCTTGTAAGTTGGATTCCTAGGTATTTTATTCTCTTTGTAGCAATTGTGAATGGGAGTTCACTCATGATTTGGCTCTCTGTCTGTTATTGGTATATAGGAATGCTTGTCAGTTTTGCGCATTGATTTTGTACCCTGAGAATTTGCTGAAGTTGCTTATCAGCTTAAGGAGATCAGCTTAAGGGCTGAGACAATGAGGTTTTCTAAATATACAATCATGTCATCTGCAAACAGAGACAATTTGACTTCCTCTCTTCCTATTTGAATACCCTATATTTCTTTCTCTTGCCTGATTGCCCTGGCCAGAACTTCCAATACTATGCTGAATAGGAGTGGTGAGAGAGGGCATCCTTGCCTTGTGCTGGTTTTCAAAGAGAATGCTTCCAGTTTTTTCCCCATTCAGTATGATATTGGCTGTGGGTTTGTCATAAAGAGCTCTTATTATTTTGAGATATGTTCCATCAATACCTAGTTTATTGAGAGTTTTTAGCATGAAAGGTTGTTGAATTTTTTTGAAGGCCTTTTTCTGCATCTATTGAGATAATCTGTGGTTTTTGTCATTGGTTCTGTTTATGTGATGGATTATGTTTATTGATTTCCATATGTTGAACCAATTACACAATTCTGATTGAAAAATTAAAATTGGGCAAACTTACCACTCAGTGAGTGCCAAAGTTGTTGCTCTCAGATCAGCTGAAGGCAAGAGCAAAGCTTTCAATGGAAATTTTAAAGAAGCAGGATGATCTCACTTTGAAAATGCTTTGTAGAAGCATTTCTTCAAAGAATTATAGCAGGAGATGTAACTTGGCTTTATCAGTACAATCCTGAAGAAAATGCACAATCAAAGCAATGGCCACCAAGAAGTGGAAGCTGTCCAGTCAAGGCAAAAGTGAACCAGTCAAGAGCAAAGGTCATTAGAACAGTTTTTTGGGATGCTCAAGGCATTTTGTTTGTTGACTTTCTAAAGGGCCGAAGAACAATAATGTTTACTTATTATGAAAGTATTTTGAGAAAGTTAGACAAAGCTTTAGCAGAAAAATGCCCAGAAAAGCTTCACTAGAGTCTTTCTCTACAGCAAAGCTCCTGCTCATTTTTCAATAGGAAATCTTTAGGATCCACTTTACTGTCCTGATTTGGCTTCTTCTGATTTCTTTTTGTTTCCTAATCTTTAAAAAATCTTTAAAGGACACCCATTTTTGTTCAGTTAATAATGTAAAAATACTACATTAACATAGTTAAGTATCCAGGACACTCAGTTCTTCAGGGATGTTCTAAATGGTTGGTATCATCACTTTCAAAAGTGTTTTGAATTTGATGGAGCTTCTATTGAGAAATAAAGTTTACATTTTTAGTTTTTCTTTTTAAATTTCATTTCTCATAAATGTTTGAAGTCTGAGATTGAAGAGATTGTTATTTCTGGACAGAAATAAAAACCCAGAAGGGAACCAAATGGAAGTTCTAAATTGGTTCCAGCATTTAGGTTTGCAACAAAAAAACATATACTAGTTTTATTCTTGTTCTTTATCTTTTCCATCTGGAAACACTTAAGATTTTCCCTTTATCACAGAAATTCAAGATTTTACCAGGGTGTGTCCTGGTGTGTTTGCATGGCATATTCCTGGCTGGAATCGCTTGTATTTTGAGTCTGATGGTTCAAATCTTTCTTTATCAAAGGAAATTTTTCTTCTGTTTCTTTGATTATGGCTTCCTTTTTGGCCTTTCTACTTGCTCTTCCTAAAAGTCCCCCTAAATATTTAAAGCTATCCTCTACATTGCTGAATTAATATCTCCTAATTTTCTCTTTGTCTTCTTGCTTTACATTCTGATAGAGTTCCTTATAGACACCCTATGGAATGTCTTCCAAACATTGGTTCTCAGCTATGTTTACAGCTTTCAGCTATTTGCTTGAGTTTTAAACTTTGGTAATATGCTTTCGTTTCCAAATCTTTTCATAGTCTTCAGTTGCACCTGATTCATAATTATCTCTAATTCCGTGTTGAAAAATTCTCTATACTAGAGAAAGGGTAAATTAAAAAACAAAACATAAGAGTAAAACTCTGGAAAACAACTATAACTGAAAGAAAAGAGAAGAAAGGAAGAGTTGTTAAAGCAATAGGAGGAAAACAAGAGAGGTGTTGTCATGAAAGCAAAGCAAGGAAGGGTTTGAATAAGAGAGAAATATGAAAACATTTTTAATTCTGCAAATAATTAAAAGGGAAATGAAAGAGTACATGCAATTTTTATAGTGTCAAGCAAAGTTTAGGCTCTGAGTAAGCAATACAAAAAACCAAATAGCATAAAAAGACTCCAAAAACATTTGCCTCTGTGACCAAAGCTTTGAGCTTTACAATAAAACCATCAGGATGAATAAGCTAACTACTCTGATTTGATCACTATAAATTATATATATCAAGACATCACTATGTAACCCATGAATATGTATAATTATTGTCAATTTAAAATTTTAATTAAATCTTTAAAAAAGAAGACTACATACTCTCAAGTGTTGGAGTCACAAAACTTGAGTTTCAAATTCAGTTTTGCTACTTACTGAGAAGAATACTTGTATTAATGTCAAGTGGTCAAGTTGAATACTTGTCTCAATATCAGGTGGTCAAGTTGAATAACCTCTGAATTTTTTTTTTTTTTTTGACAGAGTTTTTGCTCTTGTTGCCCAGGCTGGAGAGCACCGGCATGACCTCAGCTCACTGGAACCTCTGCCTCCCGATTCAGGCAATTCTCCTGCCTCAGCTTCCTGAGTAGCTGGGATTACAGGTGTGCACCACCACATCCAGCTAATTTTTGCATTGTTAGTAGAGATGGGGTTTTGCCATGTTAGCCAGGCTAGTCCTGAACTCCTGATCTCAGGTGATCTGCCCACCTCAGCCTCCCAAAGTGTTGGGATTACAAGCATGAGCCACTGCACCCAGCCACAATTTTTTCATTCTTATGCAGTCTTCTCAACTACCTAGTGTATGGGGTCATGAACTTAGAGGTTGTTTATCTAATAGATTGTGCTTTTCTAGTTGACTCAAAAACACTATCAGCAGCAGCATGTGAGTAACCTAACATGATAAATATCAGGAAGGGAAGGGCTAAATTTTGTGACAATGTTGGTATTCTCAACATGCAAGCTGAACTGAAGGACCTAATCACTTTCTCTGTATCAGCATAAGGAAATCTATTTTGGGGTAATGTGAAACAAAGAAGCTTGGATTTGGCTGTTGGCCAGAAAGACCATGAAATGTCAGCTAAGGCTTACTAGCATTTTCTCCAATTACTTAGGGAAAACAATGAAAAGAACAGCAAGTCCCCTACACACACACACACACACACACACACACACACACATGCATATGTGCACACACATTTCTTAGGTTATTTGCTCAGAGACAATTATTAGCATCTAACCTGTATCTTCAAAGCATAGAGAAAATGTTTAAATAAAAACATTTTTCCCTTCCTTCTTCCTCCTCTCGCTTCCTCTTTTTCATTCCTATTTTTTCAAAACTGATTTGAAGAGAAGATAAGCAAATTAATAAGACTTATGTTAGTTTAAAAAGACATTCTTAATAATTCCAGTAATGTTGTATAGAGAGATATAGCTGAAAAACTAATACAACTATGTACCATAATTAATTATTCTATTTTTGTTATTCTATTTATGTTACTATTTATGCTTACAAAAAAGACAAATAAAGATCAAATAATATGGGAATTAAGCAGAATAAGGAAGAGAAAAACTAACATGTCTACCAGAAGGATGCAACTGTGGCTTTGAATGAAAAGTCAATCTTCTGGTTATTTGGACTCTATCCCTTTACCTCCATCCTGCATCATCAATTGCTGCCTCATTATTGGGCAGCAACACAAACACACATAGATATATACTTTATAACCTAGTTGCAAAAATAATATCTCCTGACCTCGCTCCTTCCACTATACACTGTCTCATTTTCTTTGCTCTTATTAAAAGCAAAACATATTTAAAAATAAATATATTGTCATCTCTCCACTTCCTTACTTTATTTTATTTTTAGCCTTCTCCGATACAGCTCCTGAGTCCACTAAGGCTCCTTCTGTCAAGTTTATCAGTGATCTCTATAGAACTCTATTGGTCAGTTCTTTATTCTCCTCTTTCTAGAGTAAACATATAATTTTTTTTTCTTTTTTTTGAGACAGAGTCTTGCTTAGTCACCCAGAATGGAGTGCAATGGTGCGATCTTGGCTCACTGCAACCTCCACCTCCCGTGTTCATGTGGTTCTCCTGCCTCAGCCTCCTCAGTAGCTGGGACTACAGGCATGTGCCACCACACCTAGCTAATTTTTGTATTTTTTGTAGAGGCAGGGTTTCACCATGTTGGCCAGGCTGGTCTCAAACTCCTAACCTCAGGTATCCACCTGCCTTGGCTTCCCAAAGTGCTGGGATTACAGGACTGAGCCACTGTGCCTGGCCTAGAGTAAACATATAATTTATTATCCAAACCAGGAGATGTTTGGGATAAAGAAGCACTAAACTAATTAATGTTGTTTGATTTTTTTGAAATATTAATATATTGGGTGAAAAATATATTTTTATTAAATTGGTAAACTGGTAAAACAGTTTTATTAAAGACATTTTCATAAATTTATTTCTAAAAATAAACAAAATATATTTATGTTCATTGAGGTAAAATCAAAATTTTGTTTATTACTACTTATATATTAAACTATATTTATATTATTGGTCATCTGCACATCAACAACATAAATAGAATAATTATTCCTTGTACGTAGGCACACAGTTGCAGTTTTTTAGCTGTATCTGTCTCTCATACAAAGTCACTGGATTATTTTTCTAAAAATGTACTTTTTAACTAACTTTGATCTTATTACTTTAATTATCTTATAAAATTACCTGTAAACTTCTTCAAATTTGCGTTTTATGGTTATTTAATGGCAGCCACCATTCTGTGGTGAGCTAGATTTTCCACTTGCCTTGCAGAGCCCTTCACCCTCCTGCAGACTAAGTGGCTGGTGCCTGGCGTGTGAGGAAGCATGGTGGCTGGAGCCAAGGTCACAGTTGCAGTGGTGCAGCCTACAGCCAGGGCTTGGGGAGAGATAACTTTGCTGGACAAATGTATTGGTGCCTTTAAGTGGCTCTTCTTTATAGATTCAATATTTTAAACTGAGAAACTAATTTCTCTGTAAGTGCTGGGGTACTTGGTAAGCTCTGAGTAAATTCTGCTAAATGGAAGATATTCTGTATTTTAGTCTGTCTGGGCTGCTATAACAAAATACTATAAACCGAGTGGCTCGTAAACAACAAACATTTACTTCTCACAGTTCTAGATGTTGGGAAGTCCAGGATAGGAGTTGGGAGATTCAGTGCCTGGTGCGAGCCTATTTTCTCACAGAAGACACCTTCTCTCTGTGTCCTCACATGGTAGAGGAGAAGAGCTAGCTTTCTGGGGTCTCTTTTGTCTATTTTTTAAAGTTTCATTTTATTTTAAATTGACAAATAATAATTATATATATTATAAAGTACAATGTGGTGTTTTAATACATATATACAATATGGAGTTATGAATTTAGGCTAATTAGCATATCCATCACCTCAAATATTTATCATTTCTTTGTGGTAAGAACATTTGAAATCCTGTTTTAGCTATTTTGAGATAAATAATATATATTATATATATATTTTTTTGAGATGGAGTCTTGCTCTGTCGCCCAGGCTGGAGTGCAGTGGCGCAATCTTGGCTCACTGCAAGCTCTGCCTCCCAGGTTCACGCCATTCTCCTGCCTCAGCCTCTCCGAGTAGCTGGGACTACGGGCGCCCGCCACCACGCCAGGCTAATTTTTTGTATTTTTAGTAGAGACGGGGTTTCACCGTGGTCTCGATCTCCTGACCTCGTGATCTGCCCGCCTCGGCCTCCCAAAGTGCTGGGATTACAAGCATGAGCGACCATGCCAGGCTATTGTTATTATTTTATTTTTTATTTTTTATTTTTTTGAGATGGAGTCTCGCTCTGTCGCCCAGGCTGGAGTACAGTGACACGATCTCGACTCACTGCAAGCTCCTCCTCCTGGGTTCATGCCATTCTCCTGCCTCAGCCTCCTGAGTAGCTGGAACTACAGGCTCCCACCACCATGCCCGGCTAGTTTTTTATATTTTTAGTAGAGACGGGGTTTCACCGTGTTAGCCAGGAACAATACATGATTATTATAGTCACTGTGCTGTGCAATAGAGCACCAGAATTTATTACTGCTAACTAAAACTTTGTTCCCAATGACTAACATCTTCCTTTTCCCCATCAACCCCCACAATCCCGACTCTGATAACCACTATTCTACTCTCCACCTCTATGAGTTCACCTTTGTTAGATTCCACATATAAGCGAGATCATATGGTATTTATCCCTCTGCACCTGGCTTATATCACTTAACATAATGTCCTCTAGGTTCATGCCAGAATTTTCTATTCTTTTTGTTTTGTTTTGTTTGTTTTTTGGGGGGTGGAATAGTATTCTATTGTGTATATATAGCACATTTTAAAAATCTATTTGTGCACTGATGGACATGTAAGTCATTTCCATATCTTGGCTATTATGATCAATGCTGCAATGAATATGGGAATGCAGACATCTCTTTGATATACTGATTTCAGTTCCTTTGAGTATGTGCCCAGTAGTGAGATTGCTGAATCGTGTGTTAATTTTCTATTTAGTTTTTTTGAGGAACCTTCATACTGTCTTCTAAAATGGCTGGGGAAAAAATTTACAATACCACCAACAGTGTATAAGTATTCCCTTTTTCTACATCCCCGCCAACACTTATCTTTCATCTCTTTGGTAATAGCCAATCTAACAGGTATGAGGTGATTGCTCATTGTGTTTTTAACTTGCATTTCTCTTGTGATGAGAGATGCTGTGTGGTTTTTCATGTATCTGTTGACCATTTGTATGTCTTTTTTAAAGAAATGTCTACTCAAGTCATTTGCTCATTTTTAATAGGCTTATTTGTTTCTTGTTATTGAGTAGTTTGAGTTCCTTATATATTTTGGATTTTTAACCCCTTATCCAATGTATGTTACCAATATATTCTCCCAATCTGTGATTTCTCTTCACTCTGTTGTTTCCTTTGCTGTGCAGAAGATTTTTAGTTTGATGCAATCCCATTTATCCATTTTTGCTTTTGTTGCCTATTCTTTTGGTATCATTTCTAAGATATCACTGCCCAGGCCAATATTAAGGAGCATTTCCTCTATGTTTTCTTCTATTAGTTTTAGAGTTTCAGGTCTTACATTTAAGTCTTTAATCCATTTTGAGTTGATTCTTACATAAGGGGTGAGATAGGGTTCATTTTCTTTCTTCTGTAAGTAGATATTCAGTTTCCCATCACCATTTCTTGAAGAAACTATCCTTTTCTCATTGTGCATTATTGGCACATTTGTCAAAAATCAATTGACCATACATGTGTGAGCCCAGTTTATTTCTGGGCTCTCTCTCCTATTCCATTGGTTGATGTGTCTGTTTTTATGCCACTATCAAGTTGTTTTCACTGCTATAACTTTGAAATATGTTTTGAAATCCTGTAGTGTAATGCTTTCAGTTTTGTTGTTGTTGATTAAGATCTCTTTGGCTATTCCAGGTCTTTTGTGTTTCCATATGAATTTAGGATTGTTTTTCTATTTCTGTGAAGAATGACATTGGAATTTTGACAGGGAGAGCACTGAATCTGTAGATTTGGGTTAGTATGGACATTTTAACAATATTAATTCTTCCAATCCATGAACGTGGGATAGTTTTCAATTTTATTTGTGTCATCTTCAATTTTTTCATCAATGTTTTATAGTTTTCAGTATACATTCTTCACTTCCTCATTTAAATTTACTCCTAGGTATTTTTTAAATGATATTGTAAATAAAATTGTGTCCTTGTTAATTGAGAGTTTTTAGCTTGAAGAGTGTTGAAATTTATCAAAGGCCTATTCTGCATCTATTGAGATAATCATGTGGTTTTTGTTATCGGTTCTGTTTATGTGATGGGTTGCATTTATTGATTTCCATATGTTGAACGAAACTTGCATCCCAGGGATGAAGCCGACTTGATAGTGGTGGATAAGTTTTTGATGTGTTGCTGGATTCAATTTGCCAGTATTTTATTGAGGATATTCACATCAATGTTCATCAGGGATATTGGCCTGAAATTTTCTTTTTTTGTTGTATCTCTGCCAGGTTTTGGTATCAGGATGATGCCGGCTGCATAAAATGAGTTGGGAAGGAGCCCCTCTCTTT
This sequence comes from Nomascus leucogenys, assembly GCF_006542625.1. Lineage (NCBI taxonomy): Eukaryota > Metazoa > Chordata > Mammalia > Primates > Hylobatidae > Nomascus > Nomascus leucogenys. The sequence continues at coordinate 40,885,864 of NC_044392.1, read as the reverse complement.
CTATTGTTTGGAATGGTTTCAGAAGGAATGGTACCAGCTCCTCTTTGTACCTCTAGTAGAATTCAGCTGTGAATCCATCTGGTCCTGGGCTTTTTTTGGTTGGTAGGCTATTAATTATTGCCTCAATTTCAGAACTTGTTATTGGCCTATTCAGGGATTTGACTTCTTCCAGGTTTAGTCTTTGGAGGGTGCATGTGTCCAGGAATTTATCCATTTCTTCTAGATTTTCTAGTTTATTTGTGTAGAGGTGTTTATAGTATTCTCTGATGGTAGTTTGTATTTCTGTGGGATCCGTGGTGATATCCCCTTTATCATTTTTTATTGTGTCTATTTGACTCTTCTCTCTTTTCTTTTTTATTAGTCTGGCTATTGGTCTATCTATTTTGTTAATCTTTTCAAAAAACCAGCTCCTGGACTCACTGATTTTTTGAAGGGCTTTTTGTGTCTCTATCTCCTTCAGTTCTGCCCTTATCTTAGTTATTTCCTGTCATCTGCTAACTTTTGAATTTGCTCTTGCTTCTCTAGTTCTTTTAATTGTGTTCTTAGGGTGTCGATTTTAGATCTTTCCTGCTTTCTCCTGTGGGCATTTAGTGCTATGAATTTCCCTCTAAAGTCTGCTTTAGTTGTGTCCCAGAGATTCTGGTACGTTGTGTCTTTGTTCTCATTGGTTTCAAAGAACATCTTTATTTCTGTCTTAATTTTGTTATTTACCCAGTAGCCATTCAGGAGCAGGTTGTTCAGTTTCCATATAGTTGTGTGGTTTTGAGTGAGTTTCTTAATCCTGAGTTCTAATTTGATTGAACTGTTGTCTGAAAAACTGTTTGTTATGATTTCCATTCTTTTGCATTTGCGGAGGAGTGTTTTACTTCCAATTATGTGGTCAATTTTAGAATAAGTGGAATGTGGTGCTCAGAAGAATGTATATTCTGTTGATTTGGGGTGCAGAGTTCTGTAGACATCTATTAGGTATTCAAAAGAAGTCATTTATGTGGCCAAGAAACATAGGAAAAAAAGCTCATCATCACTGGTCATTAGAGAAATGCAAGGCAAAACCATAATGAGATACCATCTCACACCAGTTAGAATGGCGATCATGAAAAAGTTAGGAAACAATAGATGCTGGAGAGGATGTGGAGAAATAGGAACGCTTTTACACTGTTGGTGGATGTGTAAATTAGTTCAACCATTTTGGAAGACAGTGCAGCAATTCCTCAAGCATCTAGAACTAGAAATACCGTTTGACACAGCAATCCCATTACTGGGCATATATCCAAAGGATTACAAATCATTCTACTATGAAGACACATGCACATGTATGTTTATTGCAGCACTGTTCACAATAGCAAAGACTTGGAACCAACCCAAATGCCCATCAATGACAGACTGGATAAAGAAAATGTGGCACATATACACCATGGAGTACTATGCAGACATAAAAAAGGATGAGTTCATGTCCTTTGCAGGGACATGGATTAAACTGGAAACCATCATTCTCAGCAAACTAACACAGGAACAGAAAACCAAACAACTCATGTTCTCACTGATAAGTGGGAGTTGAACAATGAGAACACATGGACACAGGGAGGAGAACATCACACACCAGGGCCTGTCAGTGAGTAGGGGGCTAGGGGAGGGATGGCATTAGGAAAAATACCTAATGTAGATGACGGGTTGATGGGTGCAGCAAACCACCATGGCATGTGTATCCGTATGTAACAAACTTGCACGTTCTGTACATATGTCCCAAAACTTAAAGTATAATAATAATAATAACGAAGGCCAGAGGAATTACAAAGTCCTCATTTTTCAAGGCATCAAAGAGTCTTTAAAGGGGAAGTAATGGGATATCATCACCCAAAATTCCAGAGAGGCAGAACCTTTTTCAGGTGACCTGACATCATCAACCACTTTTTACCTTGAGGGGAGAGTTGGGGGGAGATTTGCTGATTCTAGACATGAGCTGAATTTTGAGCTTAGTCTAGGCTGAGGAGGAAAGAACAATAAAAATGTTCTTGACTGTGTTAGTGTAGAGAGAAAATTTGGAAGCTGCTATAGTCTGAATGCGTCACCCAAAATTTGTATGTTGGAAACGTAATCCCCAATGCAACAGTATAAGGAGGTGGGGCCTAATGGGAAGTGTTTAGGTCATGAGGGCTCTACATTCAAGAATGGATAACTGACCTTATAAAAAGGGCTTGTGGGAATACGTTCATTCTCTTCTGCTCTTCTGCCATGTGAAAACACTTTATGGCCCTTCTGTCTTCTGCCGTGTGAGGATGCAGCAAGTAGGCCCTCAAAAGATCCCAGCACCCTGATTTTTAATTTCCCAGGCTCCAGAACTGTAAGAAAATGAATTTCTATTCTTTATAAATTACCCAGTCTCAGGTCTTCTGTTATAGTAGCACAAATGGACTAAGAAACCTGAGGTGGTTTCTAACACATGGCTGATTTTCTCACAGGACATTTACTAGTTTCTAGGAGTGCATGGGAGTCTGATTATCTAGACAGATGTCTTCTAAAAGTAGAGTGAAATCTTTCACAGTCCTGCATACCATGAAAGAGACCTGCCGTGGTGGTTTCTCCCTTAGTTGATTTGCCAAATTTTGAAGCTATGTAGTATGGGAGGCTGAGGAGCTGGGCCGAGAAACTCTGAAAAGAAGGGCTAGCTCTCCTATTGTCTTTCAATAGGTTGGAGGAGATGGATGCCTGACAGTGTCTTAATCAAAGGCCCAGGAGGCCACCTTATATAAATTGAAATCCAGGCCAATGAAGCTGGATCCCTGACTGCCATGAGGTGATCAGTCTCTTATATCTGCCTAACAGAAAGAAGGGAAAACAATATCTGGTGGAAGAAAGTATAACTTTAAGCATTTCTGGTTCTTTTATATATAATGCACAGCATTAAATTTAAAAAATACCAGGCAGACAAAAATATGATAAACAAGAGGGAAAAAGACTTTAGAAACAGACCTATAGATATTAGATTAGGATGCAAGGATGTTTAAATAGCTATAATTAATGTTTTGAAGAGAATAGTGGAAAAGATATACACAATAGGTGAAAAGATATATACAATAGGTGAAAATTCTCTGTAGAGAATTTCAACAGAGATTTTGAATTTATTGAAAAATGAGGCCAGACACAGTGGCTCACTCCTGTAATCCCAGCACTTTGGGAGGCTAAGACAGGCAGATTACTACAGCCCAGGAGCTCAAGACCAGCCTGGGAAACATGGCAAAACCCTGTCTCTACAAAAAATACAGAAATTAGCTGGGCATTCTTACATGTGTCTGTAGTTCCAGCTACCAGGGAGACTGAGGTGGGAAGATTGCTTGAGCCTGGGAGGTCAAGGCTGCAGTGAGCCATAATCATGCCTGGACAACAAAGTGAAACCCTGTCTTTAAAAGAAAAAAAGAAAGAAAGAAAGAAAGAAAAAAAAAGGAAAGAAAAGTGAATTGGATATTACAAGAGACAGGAAAAAAAATACCATATGGACCCTTTGTCACATAATACCCAACCGTTCTTCTCTTTGAAGAGACCCCAGCTTAGGCACATATTTGAAACTGTCTCTTCCAGGTTTGCAAACCAATATCAATACTAATGCTCTCCTTCCTACTATTTAGCCATCCTGATGATCTTTTGGACAACATAGCTCTCAGAAAGAATGTTTCTGTCAGCCCCCATAAGGTGTCAGACTTTCAGTCTCTCTCCCAGGAGCCTATCCTTCCTAGATCTAGACAGGATGGGGCAGAGAAAGCCTGGCTATTTATTTCACCAATGCAAATTTTCTCTACAGAGACAAATCTCCTCCACAAAAAGTAGCTTTGCAGGGCTATTCCCATCTTCAGGTCATCTGAACAGCGATCTTGAAATATGTCAAAAAGTGTATTTGGGAGTGAAATTTTTTTTGTTTCCTTTAGTGATCACAAGTTGCTTAGAAATGACAGTTATTTTCAGATATTTGAAAAATTATTATGCAGAAGAGGAATTAGGTTATTCAGAGAAAACCACTAGGAGAAAGTAGGCAAGTTCCAAGAAGTATTTTAAAGTACAAAAACTTGACTCTCTAGCAATGGAACCTCTCTAACAATGAAACATGAGAAACCTCTCTAACAATGGAACATGTACCATTGTTAGCTCTCTAACAATGGAACATGAGGAACTGTTGTGAGAGAGAAGTTCAGGGAAGACATGGAGGATGTTTGGCAAGGGAGTTTGGCCAGAGGAGGTGTTGGGGTTAGAGGGAGGGAGCAACAAATTATACTTCCTCTACTTCTGATTTGGAATCAATTTTAAGATAGACAGAAGATTCATACAGATGGAGAAAAAGTGTCAGCTCTGTTATTGATAAAGCTGGTGGGCAAATGTGGCTTTAGGCAAGTTAATGCATGATTCACACTCAGGACCATACTTGGCACTTAGAAAGCACTTGATAAATGTTGACTATCACTATCATTATAATCAGGAGGAGGTGGGGGATGTAGGAGAAAGAGAAGAAGGAAGAGGTCACAAGTGGGAAAACCCTCCCAACATGAGTAGAGTCTGCCATTGTGAGCAGGTAGGAATAGACAAGAATATCTGCCTCCTGCAGAAAGGCCGGTTCCAAGAAAGACAGCTGAGAAGGAGGAAGGAGTTGAGCGGAGGTTGCTTAGTTATCTTCCCAAACTCACAAAATAGTTTATGCACTCCTATCCCCTGAGGTTGAGTATTGCGGGAAGTCAGGGACCCCAAATGGAGGGACTGGCTGAAGCCATGGCAGAAGAACATAAATTGTGAAGATTTCATGGACATTTATTAGTTTCCCAAATTAATACTTTTATAATTTCTTACGCCTGTCTTTACTGCAATCTCCGAACATACACTGTGAAGATTTCATGGACACTTATCACTTCCCCAATCAATACTCTTGTGATTTCCTATGCCTGTCTTTATTTTAATCTCTTAATCCCGTCATCTTCGTAAGCTGAGGATGAATGTCGCCTCACGACCCTGTGATGATTGTGTTAACTGCACAAATTATTTAAACAATATTAAATCTGAGCACCTTGAAAAAAGAACAGGATAACAGCGATATTCAGGGAACAAGGGAGATAACCTTAAAGTCTGGCTGCCTGTGGTCCAGGTGGAACAGAGCCATATTTCTCTTCTTTCAAAAGCAAATAGGAGAAATATTGCTGAATTCTTTTTCTCAGCAAAGAACAGCCCTGAGAAAGAGAATGTGTTCCTAGGGGTAGGCCTCTGAAATGGCTGCTCTGGAGACGTCTGTCTTTTACAGTTGTAGATAAGGGATGAAATAAGCCCCAGTCTCCTGTAGCGCTCCCAGGCTTATTAGGATGAGGAAATTCCCGCCTAATAAATTTTGGTCAGACCAGTTCTCTGCTCTCAAACCCTGTCTCCTGACAAGATGTTGTCAAAGATAATGTGCGCCCAAAACTTCATTAGCAATTTTAATTTTGCCCCAGTCCTGCGATCTCGCCCTGCATCCATTTGCCTTGTGATATTTTATTACCTTGTGAAGCATGTGATCTCTGTGACCCACATCCTACTCGTACACTCCCTCTCCTTTTGAAAATCACTAATAAAAACTTGCTAGTTTTGTGGCTTGGGGGGCATCACAGAACTTGCCAACATGTGTTGTCTCCCCCAGACACCCACCTTTAAAATTTCTCTCTTTTGTGCTCTTTCCCTTTATTTCTCAGACCTGCCAGCACTTAAGGAAAACAGAAAAGAACCTACGTGAAATATCACGGGTGAATTTCCCCAGTGGTGGAGTAAATGAGTAGGGGAGAGGCCAGGCCCGGAATGTCACTCAGGCTGAAGTGCCTCCACTTAAAAAGGATGTCTACATTGAGGTAGGTGTTAGATTATAGAAAATTCTGATTCCTACCATTTAAGTGTATGAGCCTATCTTTTTTCCTTCCTTCCTTCCTTCCTTTCTTTTCTCTTTCTTTCTCTCTCTCTTTCTTTCTTCTTTCTTTCTTTTTTTTCTTTTTCTTTTCTTCTTTCCTCACTGTCTTACTATGTTGCCCAGCCTAAAGTGCAATGGCTATTCACAGGTGTGATCATAGAGCACAACAGCACTGCAGCCTGGAACTCCTGGGCTTGAACAATCCTTCCCCCTCAGCCTCCTGAGTCACTGGGTCTACAGGCATGTGCCACCACACCCAGTTTATAAGACTATATTTCTTAAAATACATTTTCAGTCTTAGTTTGCTGCTGTTTCTCCATCTCCCCTTTACCACTTGATACAGACCTTCTTGATTACTCTTTTTTCCCAGTTGACTGAAATTCTGTTCAGGATAAGAGTACCTCTTTTTAAGACTAACTAATGCTTCCTTCCTGATTCCTTCTTTCCCAACATTGGCAGTAAAGAGTTGCTATACTACCTTATTAACACATCTTAGGGATTCCAGAGAGCCCTCAAGGGAACATCAGACAAAATTCTCAGACAAGCCTTTAACAGAACCTATGGAGAGATGGAGGAGCACACCCATGAAAACACTAGACCTTAAAAGTTCTACTAGACCCTTCCTTGTCCTTATTGTGAAGCAGCTGCAGAATCCCCTTCACTGCCACTCACACACAAATATCTGGCAAAAAATGGTAAAGACAAGAGATAAATTTGTTTATTATAGAGAAAGTTGGATAATTGAGGAAGGTCAGGAGTAGGAATTAAGAGAAGAATCAATGTCTCTAACCATTTAAAGAATTTTCAGAGAGAAGAAGGATTAGATTTCATTTTACTCAGCTCCTAAGAGAAGAAAGGGACTAGTGAAAGTGAGGGGTGAATGGAGGGGGCCATGATAGGAAGATGGATATTTGCTTCACTTAAAGGACTTTTTTACAAGCGGGAATGTACTCTGCCTTATTGGGAGAGTGAGTGTCCCCTCACTAATGGAAGTGAAAGCTAGGTTATAGTGTCAGGGGTGTGGAAGAGAAGATCCAGGAATTTGGCCAAGAAATGACTGCATTAAGTGCTTTTAAGGTCTCTTCCAACCCTGACTATTCACAATCCTATCAGTAGGAGTGTTTGACCTATGACCTCAAAGATGTTTTGGAGCAAGAAGTGGCAAAATAAATGAATTAATAAATAAATAGCACCATCTCCATTTGACATAAAAATCTTTATTTAATTTTACTTCTTTCATTTTACTTTTTAGTTTTCCAAATCATCTCACACTATCCTCCCATTTTATAATCCATTATCAAATCCAGTGGCCCTTTCTAAGCTCTCTGTCTCCTTTGACAGGTGATATGGGTCATTTTTTTGTCCTCCTTGGAATCTCTTCTCCTACCTTCTGTGACAGCAAGTGATCTTATTTGCATCCTTGACTGTGTTTTAAATTCTTCTGCCTTTTAATGTGGGTACAACATTATCAATGGCCTACTTTTTTCTCTTTCTGTCCCGAGTCTCAGCTTCAAAGTGTGACTACAATGGAGGTAACTCCCATATCTTGGTTCTATTTTTTTTCTGAGATACACTGTCTCATCACTGGCAGCTTCATGAGAGTTTCCTACTTCATTTCCATTGTCAATTCAAACTTTTTAACCTAAAATAAACTTACCCCCTTACTTAAGAAGAGAGTTGGGTACACCTTCTATGTGCTTACTGAAGACCCCTCACTTCCTCTGTCATTAGGGTGACTACCCACCCTGGACATTGCCCCAGTGTAATTCTTTTTTAATTTCTTTTATTTCAATAGTTTTTGGGGTACAAGTGGTGGTTGGTTACATGCATAAGTTCTTTAGTGGTGACTTCTGAGATTTTGGTGCACTCATCACCTGAGCAGTATACACTGTACCCAATGTGTAGTCTTTTATCTCTCACCCCCCTCCCACCATTCCCACCCAGTCCTCAAAGTCTATTGTATCATTCTTATGCCTTTGTGTCTTCACAGCTTAGCAGCCACTTATAAGTGAGAACATACGATATTTGGTTTTTCGTTCCTGAGTTACTTCACTTACAATAATGGTTTTCAACTCCATCTAGGTTACTGCAAATGGCATTATTTTGTTCCTTTTTATGGCTGAGTAGTATTCCATGGTATGTGTATATATATATATATATATATATATATCACATTTTCTTCATCCACTCGTTGATTGATGGGCATTTGGGTGGGTTCCATATTTTTGCAACTGTGAATTGTGCTGCTATAAACATGCATGTAAAAGTGTCTTTTAATGACTTCTTTTACTCTGGGTGGATACCTAGTAGTGGGATTGCTAGATCAAATGGTAGATTTATTTTTAGTTACTTAAGGAACATCCATACTGTTTTACATAGTGGTTGTATTAGTTTACATTCCCACCAGCAGTGTAAAAGTGTTCCCTTTTCACCACATCCACACTAACATCTATTATTTCTTATTTTTGGCCATTCTTGAAGGTGTAAGCTGGTATTACATTGTCATTTTGATTTGTATTTCCCTGATTATTAGTGATGTTGAGCATTTTTTTCATATTTGTTGGCCATTTGTATAACTTCTTTTTGAGAATTGTCTATTCATGTCCTTAGGCCACTTTTGGATGGGGTTATCTGGTTTTTTTTGGTGTTTTTTTGGGGTTTTTTTGCTGATTTATTTGAGTTCCTTGTAGATTCCTTGGGATGTCACATTAGTCCTTTGTCAGATGCATAGTTTTTGAAGATTTTCTCCCACTCTGTGGATTGCCTATTTACTCTGCTAATTATTTATTTTGCTGTGCGGAAGCTTTTTAGTTTAATTAAGTCCTATCTATTTCTTTTTGTTGCACTTGCTTTTGGGTTCATGGTCATGAAGTCTTTGCTTACACCAATGTGTAGAAGGGTTTTTGTGATGTTATCTTCTAGACTTTTTATGGTTTCAGTTCTTAGATTTAAGTCTTTGATCCATCTTGAATTGATTTTTGTATAAGGTGAGAGATGAGGATCCAGTTTCATTCTTCTACATGTGGCTTGCCAATTATCCCAGCACCATTTGTTGAATAGGGCATACTTTCCCCAATTTATGTTTTTGTTTGCTTTGTCAAAGATCAGTTTGTTTTAAGTATTTGGCTTTATTTCTGGGTTCTCTATTCTACTTCATTGGTCTATGTACCCATTTTTATACCAGTACCATGCTGTTTTGATGACTACAGCCTTGTAGTATAGTTTAAAGTCAGGTAATGTGATGTCTTCAGATTTGTTCTTTTTGCTTAGTCTTGCTTTGGCTACGTAGGCTCTTTTTGGGTTCCATATTAATTTTAGGATTGTTTTCTCTAGTTCCATGAAGAATGATGATGGTATTTTCATGGGAATTGCATTGAATTTGCAGATTGCTTTTGGCAGTATGGTCATTTTCACAATATTGAGTCTACCCATCTGTGAGCATGGGATATATTTTCATTTGTTTGTGTCATCTATGATTTCTTTCAGCAGTGTTTTGTAGTTTTCCTTATAGAGGTCTTTCACCTCATTAGTTAGATCTATTTCTAAGTATTTTAATTTTTTGCAGCTATTGTAAAAGGGGTAAAATTCTTGATTTGATTCTCAGCTTGGTCACTGTTGGTGTATAGCAATGTTATTGGTTTCTGTATATTGATTTTGTGTCCTGAAACTTTACTGAATTCATTTATCACATCTAGGAGTTTTTTGGATGAGTAGGGTTTGATACCTTGTACAATTATACCATCGGTGGACAGCAACAGTTTGACTTCCTTTTTACCAATTTTGATGCCCTTTCTTTCTTTCTCCTGTCTGATTGCTTTGGCTAGGAGTTCTAGTACTATGTTGAATAAAAGTGGGGCATCCTTGCCTTCTTCCAGTTCTCAGGGTGGGGGAATGCTTTCAGCTTTTCCCTGTTCAGTATAATGTTGACTGTGGGTTTGTCATAGATGGCTTTTATTACCTTAAGTTATGTCCCATCTATGCCAATTTTGCTGAGAGTTTTAATCATGAAAGGATGCTGGATTTTGTCAAATGCTTTTTCTGTGTCTAATGAGATGAGCATATGATTTTTGTTTTTCACTCTGTTTATGTGGTGTGTCACATTTATTGACTTGTGTGTATTAAATCATCCCTGCATCCCTGATATGAAACCCACTTGATCATGGTGGATTATCTTTCTGATATGCTGTTGGATTCGGTTAGCTAGTATTTTGTTGAGGATTTTTGCAACTATGTTCATCAGGGATATTAGTCTGTAGTTTTCTTTTTTTGTTATGTCCTTTCCTGGTTTTGGTATTAGGATGATTAGGTATTAGCTTCACAGAATGATTTAGGAAGGATTCCTTCTTTCTCTGTCTTTTGGAATAGTTTCAATAAGATTGGTACCAATTCTTCTTTGAATTCCTGATAGAATTCAGCTGTGAATCCATCTGGTCCTGAACTTTCTTGTTGTTGGCAATTTTTAAATTACCATTGTTTTTATCTTGCTACTTGTTATTGGTCTGTTCAAAGTTTCTATTTCTTTTTTTTTTTTTTTTTTTGAGACAGAGTCTCGCTTTTTCGCCCAGGCTGGAGTGCAGTGGCACTATCTCGGCTCACTGCAAGCTCCACCTCCCCAGTTCACACCATTCTCCTGCCTCAGCCTCCCAAGCAGCTGGGACTACAGGCACCTGCCACCACACCCTGCTAATTTTTTGTATTTTTAGTAGAGACGGGGTTTCACCGTGTTAGCCAGGATGGTCTCAATCTCCTGACCTCATGATCTGCCTGCCTCAGCCTCCCAAAGTGCTGGGATTACAGGCGTGAGCCACTGTGCCTGGCCCAAAGTTTCTATTTCTTCCTGGTTTAATCCAGGAGGGCTGTATGTTTTCAGAAATTGATCCATCTCCTATCAGTTTTCTAATTTGTGCACATAAAGGTGTTCATAATAGCCTTGAATGATCTTTTGTATTTCTGTTGTATTGGTTGTAATATCTCCCATTTTGTTTCTAACTGAGCTTATTTGGATCTTCTCTCTTCTCTTCTTGGTTAATCTCACTAATGGTCTATCCATTTTCTTTCTCTTTTCAGTGGACCAGGTTTTTGTTTCATTTATGTTGGTATTGGTTTTTGTTTGTTTTAATTTCATTTAGTTCTGTCCTCATCTTTGTTGTTTCTTTTCTGTTGCTGGGTTTGGGTTTGGTTTGTTCATGCTTCTCTAGTTCCTTGAGATGTGACCTTAGATTGTCTATTTGTACTCTTTCAGATTTTTTGATATAGGCATTTAATGCTATGAACTTTTCTCTTTGCACTGCTTTTGCTGTATCCCAGAAGTTTTGATAGGTTGTGTCACTATTGTCGTACATTTCAAAGAACTTTTAAATTTCTATCTTGATTCCATTGCTGATGCAAAGATCATTCAGGAGCAGATTATTTAATTTTCATATATTTGCATAGTTTTGAGGGTTCCTTTTGGAGTTGATTTCCAATTTTATTCCACTGTGGTCTGACAGAGAACTTGATATAACTTTGATTTTCTTAAATTTATTGAGACTTGATTTTTGGCCTGTGTTCCATGTTCTGATGAGTAGAATATATATTTCACAGTTGTTGAGTAGAATGTGCTGTAAATATTTGTTAAGTCCACTTATTCTATTTATTTTCTGTCTTGCAATATATTTTCCGCCCTTTAGCTTAAGTTTATGTTAGTCCTTATGTGTTAGGCAAGTCTCTTAAAGACAGCAGATACTTGGTTAGTGAATTCTTATTCATTCTGACATTCTGGATTTTGTAAGTGGAACATCTAGGCCATTTACATTTAATGTTAGTACTGAGATATTAGGTACTATTCTATTCATTGTGCTAGTTGTTGCCTGAATATCTTGTTGTTTTTTTTTTCATTGTGTTATTGTTTCATAGGTCCTGTGAGATTTGTGTTTTAAGAAGGTTCTATTTTGGTGTATTTTGAGGTTTTGTTTCAAGATTTAGAATTCCTTTTAGCAGTTCTTGTAGTGCTGACTTTGTAGTGGCAAATTCTCTTGGTAGTGATAAATTCAGCATTTGCTTGTCTGAAAAAGACTTTATCTTCCTTTCATATATGAAGCTTAGTTTTGCCAGATATAAAATTCTTGGCTGATAATTATTCTTTTAAGGAGGCTAGAGTAAGGATAATTACTTCATTTAAGGAGATGAAAGATAGGACCCCAATCCCTTCTAGCTTGTAGGGTTTCTGCTGAGGAATCTGCTGTTAATCTTATAGGTTTTCCTTTATAGGTTATCTGATGCTTTTGCCTCACAGCTCTTAAGATTCATTCCTTTAGATAACCTGATGACTGTGTGTTGAGGTAATGATCTTTTTGCAACGAATTCCCTGGGTGTTCTTTGAGTTTCTTTTATTTGGATGTCTAGATCTCTAGCAAAGCCAGGGAAGTTTTCCTCAATTATTCCCTCAAATTAGTTTTCCAAATTTTGGATTTCTCTTCTTCCTCAGGAACACAGATTATTCTTAGGTTTGGTTGTTTAACATAATCCCAAATTGGCTGGAGGCTTTGTTCATTAAAAAAAATTTTTTTTCTTTGTCTGTGTTGGATTGGGTTAATTCAATAGCATTGTCTTTGAGATCTGAGGTTCTTTCTTCTACTTGTTCAATTCTATTGTTAAAACTTTTCAGTGTATTTTGCATTTCTCTAAGCATGTCTTTTATTTCCAGAAGTTCTTATTGTTTTTTATTTATAGTATCTATTTCTCTACAGTATTTTTGTCTATATCTTGTATTATTTTAAAAATTTATTCAAGTTGGTTTTCACCTTTCTCTGGTGCCTACTTGAGTAGCTTAATAATCAACCTTCTGAATTCTTTTTCTGGCAATTCAGAGATTTCTTCCTGGTTTGGATCCATTACTGGTGAGCTAGTGTGATCTTTTGGTGCTGTGATAGAACTTTGTTTTATTATATTGCCAGAATTGTTTTTCTGGTTCTTTCTCATTTGGGTCAGTTATGTCAGAGGAAAGGTCTGGGACTCAAGGGCTGCTGTACAGATTCTTTTGTCCTACAGGGTGATCCTTTGATGTGGTGCTCTCCCCTTTCCCCTACAGATGGGGCTTCCCGAGAGCTGAACTGCAGTGATTGTTATTGCTCTTCTGGGTCTAGCCACCTAGTGGACCTACCAGGCTCCAGGCTGGTACTGGGGAGTGTCTGCAAAGGGTCCTGTGTTGTGATCTATTTTCAGGTCTCTCAACTATGGATACCAGCACATACTCCAGTGGAGGTAGCAGGGGAGTGAAGTGGATTCTGTGAGAGTCCTTGGTTGTAGTTTTGTTTAGTGCACGGATTTTCTCAAATGTTGGTTATGCTAACAGTGAAGTTGTCACATGGACAGACTCAGGACCTCTGGTTAGCCAGGATGTTACAAGTGGTGGAATTAGCTGTTGTTTTCTCCTTCCTTGGAGCAGGGCTGTTTTGTTATGAGTTGCTATAATGGCTTGACTTGATTGGCCTCCAGCCAGAAGGTGGCGATTTCAAGAAAGCATCAGCTGCAGCAGTATAGGGGGAATACAAGCTTGCCCTAAGGTCACCTGGATAAGTATTTGGGTTTCTCAGATGATGGGCAGAGCCACAGGGCTCCCACGAGATTATGTCTTTTGTCTTCAACTACCAGGGTGGGCAGTGAAAGACCATCAGGTGGGGGCAGAGTTGAGCATATTTGAGCTCAGACTATCCTTGGGCAGGGCTTGCTGTGGCAACTGTGGGGTATGGGGGTGTGGTTCTCAGGCCAATGGAGTTATGTTCCCAGGGGGATTATGGCTGCCTCTGCTGCTTTGTACAGGTAGATGAAGGCTTGTTCGTTCTCTTGATTTTGGCGCAGTATTCTTCGACTGGTCCGGCACACTAAAAACAAACCGATTAAACAGAGACACATAATTCCAAAATTTACTGCAGTAGAGTTTCCAATAGACTTAATCCAAGTCGTGGGGTTTAATCCATAAAGATTTTTTGCCACTTGATCTAACGCCTCAGCTTCAGGCACAATATTTAAGTGACTCTGAGAGGCTTCAAAAATTTGTTCTTTTAATTTAGAAATGTCTAAAGTGAGATTATCTTCTCTTCCCTGTAAATGGCGTCTTACCATGTCCCAGTGATGTCTAGACTCATTATAAACTTGGGGTGTAATACAAAAATCTGACGTATTCCAGTCACACTGTAACTGGAAATGATGTTCCAAGCTCATGAGCCTATCTCCCATCCAAATGACAGTTTGTCTAAGGTCATTAATTTGATTAGCCAATTTTTGATCGATACCAGATTGTGAATTCCACAACCTTGTGGAATTCTTTTGCCAATTGTCAACAAAGCTTACTGTCTGAACAGAAGAGTGCAATGCAACTCCTGCCACAGCGGCTGTAGCTGTGACTGCAATCAATCCCATAATCACTGCAATTAAAGTAAAAATGAATCTTTTGGATCTATTTAAAATGCCTTTTAATACTTCAGTCAAAATATGAATGGATGGCGAGGCCTCCCATGGTCGATCCATGGACACAGGGATCCACACGCCTTCTCTTGCTCTCACAAGGAGAATACGGTGCTGCCAATCAAAAGTCGAATCAATGCAAGTAAACAATCTGCAATTTTCACATGTTATAGTTTGGGAGTCTGGTTTAATAACTACATTTCCTATGACTAACATATAAGGGGGTTTTACACAACTTAGTAGAGGAACTGTTAGACTGGAATTTAGGTTGATAGAGTAAAATGTTTTATAATCTCTTGTTTCTATAGTTTGGTTCCCAGACCAAATTCTAAGGTGGTATGAAGGCACAGTAAGCCTCCACGATTCTGGATGTTCAGGACCAAAAACCGGACTTATTATTTTTGGTCTTGGAGTAGAGGTTCCCTTTTCTCCCCATTTCCAAGGGTAGAAAGACTGAAATTTCTTGTACCTATGTTTGTCTAAATTTTTTGTTAAGTCACTATCAACAGTTGGACTCACTAGTGCATTGGGACAGAATTGAGTTTGTCCTGTGCAATCGTGGTAGAATTGACCTCGAGGTGCCCAATCTATAACAGTTCCAAATGTGTTGTTTTGTAAAATCACAGCACTATTGGCCACACATTCTTCCCAAACTAAATCTTTTGTTTCTATGGAAATCTCCTTGGGGCAAGGTCTTCCTTTTGGCCTAAATTTTAATGATCTTTGATAAGAGAAGTCTTGTAAATAGTTTACCTGTGGTTTGAGTGACATACCGCTTACCATATGATAAGTAAATCTACTGGTGGGATTGAGAGTAGGTACTTCTACCAACCAACTTTGGATAGCAGGCATTAAACATCCTGGTGCTCTCCTGAGACATATAGGAGGATAACGATACCCAATGGAAATATTTATCATCATTCCTTCTTCCTCCGGTTTTGCAGGGCAACGATCATCTGTGGGACCAGCTACCCACACACTATTATTAACATATACTTCAATGGGATTATCCATCCAAGTGACTGCCCGAATTAAGGGCGGGAAAGGCACATAGGCCCAGTAGGTATAATTAGCTGCAGCTGCTCCTGCAGGCATGGGGAGACTTACCACTGTTGATACAACCATTAAAGCTGCAAACAGCATTTTTTCTGAGGTTTGTGTCACCTTTGTGCTAGCTAGGCTTTTTCTAGCTAACAGTGTCAGCTTCTTTAACTGTGCCCAGGTTGGCAGCTCCGCCTTCTTGGTGCATGGTGACTTCATCTGTTTTTCTAATATCACCACTTGATTCATCCTGCGAGTCAATGGTGCCCGATTGCGGTGTTTCCATCTCCGTGGAGGCGCTTTTCTTTGCATCTCTGATGGGTTCATTGTAGAACTTCAAATGTCTAGTGGGTATCCAAACAGGAAGCTGATTTTCTCCTGGTGAAACACAAGCAAAACCTCTTCCCCAGGTTATCACCTTCCCTATCTCCCATGTCCTATTTTTGTTGTCTTTCCACCAAATCAGTTTTCCTTCATGTGGACTGTTCTTTTTACCCATAAGATGTTGTTCTGCAGAAGTAGTAGTCTGATCTCTATAAATGTTTAAAACATTTAAAGTATAGAGTGCTAGATTAAGCTGCATCTGAGGAGAGGTACACTCCTTACCGTCTCCCCCTTTTTTTTGTTTAACTAACTGAGTTTTGAGTGTTCTATTAGTTCTTTCAACTATGGCCTGTCCTTGGGAATTATAAGGAATTCCTGTTGTATGTGTAATATTCCACTGATTTAAGAATTTTTGGAAAGCTTTACTACAATAACCTGGTCCATTGTCAGTTTTAATTTTTTCTGGAACTCCCATCACAGCAAAACAAGATAATAAATGTTTTTTAACATGGGAAGTACTTTCTCCTGTCTGGCATGTTGCCCATATGAAATGTGAATAAGTATCAACTGTTACATGAACATATGATAATTTTCCAAATGAAGGTACATGGGTAACATCCATTTGCCATAATGCGTTAGGACACAGACCTCTGGGATTAACTCCTGCCTCTTGGGTGGGCAGGTGTAGTACTTGACACTGGGTACAATGTTGTACAATATATTTTTTGCCTGTTTCCACGTGACATCAAATTTGTTTTTTAACCCTGCTGCATTTGCATGAGTCAAAGCATGAAGTTCTTGTGCTTTTATGAATGCAGAGGATACCAGGAAGTCAGCTTTTTCATTTGCTTCAGTTAAAGGTCCTGGTACATTAGTATGTGCTCGAATGAGTAGTATAAAATGGGAAATTCCTTTTTCTTACAGTTTGTTGTAACAAATTGAACAGCTGGTTTAACTGATCATCCATGCTATATTTAATTAGAGCTGTCTCAACATCCCTTGTAGCCTGTACTACATATGCAGAATCTGATATAATATTAACAGGTTGATTAAAATCTTCTAACACTGTAATGACTGCAATCAACTCTGCCCTCTGAGCTGATTGATATTGAGTTTTGATTACTCGCTCCTTTGGCCCTGTGTAAGCCGCTTTTCCATTGCTGGAACCATCAGTAAATACTGTCAAAGCATTTTCTAAAGGTTCATGTCTGGTAATTTTAGGTAAGATCCAAGTAGTCAATTTTAAAAACTGGAAGATTTTTGTTTTTGGGTAATGATTATCAATAATTCCCACAAAATCAGCAAGGCCAATTTGCCATGCACCAGAATTGATAAAGGCTTGCTTAACTTGTTCCTTGGTTAAAGGAACACTATTCTGTCTGGGTCGTTACCACACAATTTTATTATTCGTAATCTTGTCTGACCAATTAATGTAGCTATTTGGTCCAAGTACAATGTAAAAGTCTTAATTGTACTGTGAGGAAGGAATGACCACTCCACAAGATCAGTATTTTGAACAATGATGCCTGTTGGAGAATGTGCAGTGGCAAAAATTAAAAGTTGGAGTGGAGCTAAAGAATCTATTCTATTTATTTGCGCTGACTGAATTTTTTCTTCCACTAATTTAATTTCTTTAGTTGCCTCTGGGGTTAATATTCTTTTACTATTTAAGTCTGGATCTCCTCTAAGGATAGAGAACAAATTTGACATGGCATAGGTAGGAATGCCTAGAGTTGGCCGAATCCAATTAATATCGCCTAACAATTTTTGAAAATCATTTAGTGTTTTTAACATGTCTTTTCTTATTTCTATTTTTTGTGGCTTAATTTTTCTATTTTCTATTTGCATCCTCAAATAATGAAAAGGATCAGAGGTTTGGATCTTATCAGATGCTATTGTTAGTCCTGCGTTGGCAACCTCTGCTTGCAGAAATGTGTAACAGTCAATTAATTTGTCTCTTGTTTCTGCAGCACATAAAATATCATCAATATAGTGAATGATATAACAATCTGAAAATTTGTCTCTAACTGGTTGAAGGACTTGACCTATGAAAGTTTGACAAATAGTTGGACTATTAAGCATTCCCTGAGGTAATACTTTCCACTGAAACCTGGTGGCTGGTTCTTTATTATTTATGGCTGGTATAGTAAAGGCAAATTTTTCACAATCTTGCTCTGCCAGAGGAATGGTAAAAAAGCAATCCTTAAGATCAATTACAATTAAAGGCCAGTCTTTTGGGATCATGGCCGGAGAGGGCAATCCAGGTTGGAGAGGCCCCATGGGTTGAATTACAGCGTTTATGGCTCTTAAGTCCATTAACATACGCCATTTGCCTGACTTTTTCTGAATTACAAATACAGGAGAATTCCAGGGTGAGAATGAAGGCTCAATGTGTCCCTTTTCTAATTGTTCCTTTGCTAATAAGTGTAAAGCCTCCAGTTTTTGCTTTGGTAGCGGCCACTGATTTACCCATACCGGTTTTTCTGCTTTCCAAGTTAATGGAATGGGTTTACGAGGCTGTACAGTGGCCGCCCCTAAAAAGGATACCCTATTCCTTTTCTTTGTAGATTTTTCTTAGTCTCAATTGGGACTTTAATGCCATTTTCATTTTTTCCTAATCCCTTCCCTGGTATATATCCCATCTTAGTCATGATTTTTTGACTCATGGGGCTGTATAATGGAGCAGGCATAATGATTTCTGCACCCCATTGTTGTAACAAATCTCGACCCCATAGATTAACAGGAATTGAAGTAATCATTGGCTGAACAGTACTTTCTTGATTATCTGGCCCTAAACAATGTAAAGTCATTGTACTTTCATATACTTCTGCAGCTGTGCCTACGCCGACAAGTTTTGTTACAGCCTGTTGTTTAGGCCAATTTTTTGGCCACTGATTTAAAGCAATTACAGAGATATCTGCTCCTGTGTCTACCAACCCTTCAAACTGTTTTCCTTGAATAATGACCTTACACACAGGTCTGCTCTCAGAGACCATACTTGCCCAGTATGCAGCCTTTCCTGCCAGATCAGTGCTTCCGAACCCTCCTGTTCTTTTTATCTCACTGTTTCCAATTTTAATATAAGGTAGGAGTAATAATTGAGCGATCCTGTCTCCTGGACTGGCACTCCAAGGAATAGAGGAACTAATAACCAATTGAATTTCACCTTCATAGTCTGAATTAACCACACCAGTATGAATTTGAACTCCTTTTAGATTTAAACTTGATCTTTCTAAGATTAGTCCTACAGTCCCCTCAGGCAATGGGCCGTATACCCCTGTGGGGATTTTTTGTGGAGGCTCCCCTGCAAGCAGAGAGACTGCTTGTAAAGTACACAAATCTACTGCTGCACTGCCACTTGTGGCGGGGGATAATTGCTGTATTGTGATAACTGGCTTAATCCTTGAGACACTTGCGACAGTGGGGGTTGTTGTTCCTGAAAACCCTGAGGAACAAAGGGTTGAATTTGGAACGCCCCAGTTTGTTGCGGGGCCTGAGGCTGGCCCCTCCTCTCGTTTCCCGACAGTGGTTGCCCATTTTTATCAAATTTAGAACGACATTGATTACCCCAATGTTTTCCCTTTTTACATCTTGGACATAGGCCAGGTGGCCCTTTATCTGTTCTTGTAGTAGCTTGAGTAGTTACATTTGGCTTATTTGTGACTAGGCAGTTCTTTTTTAGATGACCAATTTGACCACAATTATAACATTTTCCCCCAAATGTTTTCACTTGTCCTCCTAAAGCAACTCCTGTGATTGCCTGAGCCATAAGCATAGCTTTATGCATAGCTCCTCCAATTCCATCACATGCTTTAACATACTCTGAGATTACATCTGATCCTGCGGGAACCCTTCCTTTTAATGGCTTAATGGCTGATTGACAGTCCGGATTGGCGTTTTCATATGCCATCAACTCCACTATGACTTTACGGGCATTCTCATCGGTAATTGACTTTTGAGCAGCATCTTGAAGTCTTGCTACAAAATCAGGGTATGGCTCTTTAGAGCCTTGTCTTATTGTATTAAAGGAAGGGCAGGCGGTTCCTGGGTCTTGGATTTTCTCCCAGGCCCTAAGGCAGATAGCCCTGATTTGCTCAATGGCCTCATTTGGCATTATTGCTTGTTGGTCAACAGTGCTCCAATTTTGACCTATTCCTAATAGTTGATCTGCATCTATGTTAATTGGAGGATTGGCAGTCCTATTTCTTCGGGCCTGTACTTGTGCCCCATCAATCCACCAAGTCTTAAATTGTAAAAATTGAGAGGGTGAGAGTGATGATTTTGCCAGAATCTCCCAATCATAAGGAATGAGTCTATGTCCATGAGCAATAGAATCTAACAATGTTCTCATGTAAGGAGAGTTGGGTCCATACTGTTTTACTCCTTCTTTCAGCTCTTTTAGCATTTTTATAGAAAAGGACTGATATCTGGCTTCAGCTACGGGAGGCTCTCCCTCTTGGGCCCCTTCTCCAGGTGGAGCTGTTGTAAGAGGAGTTGGCCCTCGTGGTTTAGACTCTGATGGCTCTGTCAATTCTGGATCTTTTTCCTCTAATTTTAACGTTTCAGGATATATTACCTCCTGTAATTGATTATTGTCAACATTTTGCGTTGACCGAGCCATTACCGGCTCTGCTACACATTTACAGTGTGAACTTTCTTTTCTTTTCCGGGACTCTATCCCTGCCTCTTTTTCACAATTTACTGCACAGCTTTTAGGGACATCGGAAACTGGAACGCTATCTTCTTCTGTTTGCAGCGGTTCTAAAGCTACTTTAATAATGACCCAATCATTCCATACTGTAAGTGGAATGATTTTACCTTCCCTACTTGCTTGTTTTAATTCTTTGCCAATTTTTTCCCAATCTTTTAGATCTAAAGTTCCCTGTTCTGGAAACCATGGGCAAAACTGTTCTATTGTTTGAAAGAGTGTATTTAGATTTTTGGTAGACACTTTAACTCCCCCTCTTTTTAAGAGAATTTTTATAAAGCTGCGATAAGAGGCATATTTACTTTTAGTTTGCCCCATTGTTACCCTAGGTTCTTCCGAGCGCACAAGCTTACCGCAAGGCTGACTGTAGACGTACTCGGGAGTCTCTCGTCGACTTGTCCTCAATGACCACGCTCCAGTGTACCTTCACCTTAGAGAAAAGCGCCTCCACGTTGAGTGCCAGATGTAGAGGCTGGCCCTGCCCCTCCACACCTGTGGGTGCTTCTCGTTAGGTGGGACGAAAGACTTGAGAAAAGGAATAAGACACAGAGACAAAATGTAGAGAAGGAAAAGCGGGGCCCAGGGGACCGGTGCTGTGCTTACAGAGGACCCACACTGGCACCGGCCTCTGAGTTCCCTTAGTATTTATTCATAATTATCTTTACCATCACCGGTGCTGTGCTTTGAAATGTATATGCGAACATCTCCATAAACCTTTTAGCAGTATTGCTTCAGCAAGCCCCACCTTATTCCTAAAGGCGGTTTTCTCCTTTATCTTTAAACAAAGCACATTCTGCACCACCCAAAACCCTTTTAACCTTAAGTCACCACAGCACATGTCTCTTGCGAGGACAAGGTTGGGGGTAGGGTCACAGACTAACGGCATCTCAAATACAGAACTAAATGGAGTCTCTTATGTCTACTTCCTTCTATATAGACACAGTAACAGGCTGATCTCTCTTTCTTTTCCCCACACTCTCACACTTTAGGCACTCACAGTTTTTCAGCTATTTCACAGAGTTTGCAGTGGCAAGCCACTTCTTTCAAAGGGCTGGTGAATTCTTTCAGTTTTCCTGGTATGTTCCTGCAGCAGTTCTTGGAGCAAAAGTTCATGATGTGAGTCTCCACACATGTTCGTCTGAGTGAGAGTTGCAAGTTAGTCCTGGCTCCTAGCTGCCATCCCCTGCCCCAGGGTAATTATTAATAGCATCTTTTTTTATTTTGCAGTGGGTCTCAGTAGATCACTATGTGATCTACCTGTTATAATATTTCAATTGCCTGTGTTCTTTGTATCTCCTGCAGGATGACAAGCCAAACACTTAGTAGGAACTTAATAACTTTGTTGAATGAGTGAAGCATTGAGTAGAACTAGAAGTCTTCTGTGAAATAAACTTAGTACAGTTAACCTTTTAGAGCCTCTCATCAATCCCACATTGGCCTCCTTATCTCCTTTCAGCCTGTAAGAGCTGAGAAACCAGCCACAGATGCTAAGGTTGGGTGGATTGTGTTGCTATATCACCCTCTTGTGGCTGGTGTGAGAAACTCATCACGAAATCCTTTCTGTGGTATAAGCAGTTCTATAGATCTCAACCCAGATCTCATTTTGGTTTCTGGTTAGATGTGGTCATCACTATTTTTTTAAAAGTTTCTCAGGTAATTCTAATATTTAGGTAACCTTGGGTGCTATTGGCAGGTTTGGGCCATGCTTACGTGACCAGGTGGCCACTTTTGACGGATCTACTTCTTGGTATATAGAAGTGCATTTAGTTTTCTCAAAGCTCACCAGGGGGCCAGCATATCTCTAGATCAGTGGTTCTCAGCTGGGGGAGATTTTGCCAAGCAGGGGACATTTGGTAGTGTTTGGAGACACTTGATTGTCACAATCAAGGACAGGGCATGTGCTATACACCCAGTGGGCCGAGGCCAGGGATGCTGTTAAACACCCTACAGTGCACAGGACAGCCCCATGACAAAAAAATCATCCAGCCCCAAATGTCAATAGCGTGGCAGTTGAGAAACCCTGCTCTAGATTTTGTCCACAAGGGGAATTTGGCGGAGTTCAGGGAAGGGAATTACTCTGGCAGTGACAAAAATTAAACAATCTTTTCAACACAGTTCTCCATGTGGAGGGTGGTTCCTGATCTTTGGTGAAGGGGGATGCCAAGCTAACCCTTGTCCACCTCCAGGAAAGGGACAACCTCACATCCTATCTGATCAAACCTGCCTCCTTCAGCATTTCATAACTATGGCATGGAGACATAAGGCCAGGAAACACATCATGCCATACTACTGTGTTATAAATCCTTTAGGAAACACAAGACAAAAGTGCAATTTCCTTGATGGACTGGCTGTAATTTATTCATTTCCAAAAAGTAGAAACATAAACTTCAGAAGAAGAATCAATTCACAGTGGCTTCTCAGCCAGCACACACCACCCCCTGTAACAATCACATCCCCGCTGTGTGAATGGAGGAAGCGTCCTGAAGAGCCTGGAACTGTGCCCAGTTGTACTTCAGAACATCAGTCCCTTCAGACTGAGAATGGGTGTGTTCCTCCTGACTTCTGTAGAATTCAGACATGCTTGGTCAAAAGAAAACAGCATCAGAGGGGAAACACGGGGAAAACTTACTGTTTTAAGTCTGAGGAAAAGGCAAGCTCCCTCTCTCCAGAGTGCCTTTGGGGGGAAACTAGAGAGTGGTGAATGTATCACCAGACGGGGTTGTTTTACCACTTGTAACCATGGTCTAGGGTGAGAGGCATAATGCCAGTGCTGTTTGGTGGGTGGCCCAAAAGACTCCCTCCCCAGTGAGGTCTTGAGCCCAGGGGTTCAGGATACTTGGAAGTGATAGCCTCTTCTTCACCCTTTGTTTCTGCCCTTCCATCAGGTAGAATTCAGCTACTGGAAAAACCCAAGTGCTGGGAACTGAGCTTCTAGAGCAATCTGGGTTGTAGTAAAGGTCTCATAAGCCCAGGGTTTACAAATCTTCATTAGTAGCTCCACAGTTTTGAGAGTAGACAGTGAATGAGGGTAAGGTTATACAAGGGTGGCATAGTGGATAATTGTGAGGCTTTTTTGTCTGCCTAGCACCTGAATCCCACTTCTATTATTTGTAGAATTCCTTAACTCATAAGAAGTGAAAGTGGAAAATGCCAGATATTCAATTCCCAGCCTCCCTTGGAGATAAGACATGGACATGTGACCTAGGATTGGCCACTCAATCCCAGACTTTGAATTATAAGCTAGAGATGAAAGGATGAAGAAGGGACCCTGGAGAATTCATTTTCCTGGCAGACAGTGCAGCAGTAACAGTAACGTCAAGTTTCCAAGTCCAGCAGAGACAGTGAGGCAGTGGTAGAGTCTGTGCCTAGTGCTGGGGACAGTGGCTGTGCATGAACAGGATCGTCATCCCTGGGCTGATTTTGTAATTTTGGCTGTGCTCCCAGCCACAGCCTAGTCTCCTCTTTTCCTGCTCACTTTCAAACCGTGGTTTTGCAGAACCTTCTGGAAGTTATTGGAACCAATCAGTATCTTTTCAATAGGTTCCTTTTCTACATAAAAAAGCCAAAGCCAGCTTCTGTTGATTGCAACTAAGAACTCTATTAAAGAAGCTGGTACCAGGAAACGAGATGCACTAAGCAACAGGCTTACAATGTGAATTGACCTCATAGAGGAGGTAAGATACAAGGCAATAAGGACCTGAATTTTGAGCTGGGAAGTTGGTGCCCCTTATTATGCAATGGTATGATAGTGGCTGCTTCTTACAGTACTTGCCAAGTTTATATAAGAACCAATAAGAAAAAGAAGGGCTTAAATTGAAGACAGCCTGTCTGAAAGCAGAGAATAGGAAAAAATATAAGACTTTACTTAAAAAGGCTCTTTCTGCCTGCAGCTTGCAAAATAAGTTATTGAGCATTCAATGATTTGAAGTTGTTAGACCAAAATAACTTAATTTTCTATTAGAAGATAAATTTAGTGTGAGGAGAGGTATGCAGGGAGTAGAAAGTGCCTAGGAAAGACCTTGACCTGCAATATCCTTTGAAGCCCTGGATATAAGATAGGTTCAGAATCTGGTCACAGAGAGTCTTAGCTGAGGTTCCAGGTTTGTTGTTCAAGGGAATCAACAGAGAACTGGGATTTAAACATCATTTTGAGAAGTGAAAAATCACCACGGGACAAGTTCCTCTGAGTATTCCAAGCTCCTTAGTAACAGCACCATCAAACATTTGCTACTTTTTTCTTTAAAACTGAATGCCATTTGCACAGAACTGTACTTTTAAGGCTCTTACATGGTTTCCAGTCCACTGTTCAAAACTCAGAGATCTCAAAATCATTCTTTCTGTTTATTGACTTTTTAGCTTCTGGGTTTTGCAAATAAAATAATATTCTTAGCTTCCTTTATACAATAATATCAGAGTGTTTTATGTATAATAAGAAATTCACCCTTCAGCCTCTATTCGCTCTTTATCCTGAGAGAGAAACTGAGGCACAGAGGCTTGATCAGGTCTGCAGGTTATCATGATCAGCTCCCAAAACAAAGTAAAGATGGCCAAAATGTAAACTTTTCCAGACTTTGTGACTGGTGGTCCAGTGTGTGAGATAGGTACTCAGATGTCCTGGCTTTCAGTCTTTGATTTTTATTATCCAGTTCCAGCCAAGAGCAAGATGCCCAAAGTCTGAACTCACATTACTGTCCATTTCATCTGCTGCAACACAAAGATGGAACGCTGTTATCAAGTAACGCTCTGTTCTGCACCTGCAGCCACTGCAGACCAAGCTAAATTCTTGGGAAGCCTCACTTCCTTGTTCATTTCACAGATGTATGTGGAAGAAACATCACCAGGGAGTTGATCTGAGAAGGGTACAGACGTGTAGCATGTCTGTCAGAGGAAACTTGGGGCCTGGGGCCAAGTTTGGTGTTCATTTTGGTTTTTCCATTTTCCTTCAGAAAGTCCCTTTGTTGGGTCTCTGGTGTCAGCTCTCTGGAAGTGTCACACTAGCATAGACTGTGATGGAATTTGTTTCCTGGGGACAAAGCAGAAGTCTGTGAGTAGAGGGACTGGATACTCACTTCACAGCATGCAAATGAAAACAGTGCTGCTGAGGAAAAGGAAAGGGTCTTAGAGATCATGGCTTGTGCAGGGTCTGTCACAGACAGGGCCTTGCTGGGACAGCACTTGGGTTCCCACACTGCTTCTCCACCTGCAACAAGGGCCACAGCTCCCTTCCAAGCATACGCATGCCATTATGGGGAGCATGATCTGAGGACCAGCACTCAGTGCCCTGTCTCCCTCTTTGCCCTCTCCCCTTCCATCCCCTTGTAAGGAAAACCATTTGTTTTGCTGTTACATATGGGTCACAATCTGGGAAGCCAAGAGAGTTGTAAATTATTGAGTTCTTAAAAAGTCTAGTGGGACTCAAAGGGAGAAGAGAAAAGTGGTATTGGCAGGAGAGAGGAAGGGAAGAAGAGGGTTATGCGCAAAGATCTCTCATGTCAAAGAAACAAAGAAAAGAGAATTTAAGGGGTTTTGCCATAAAATGTTAACTGTAGCATACGGTTTTTGTCCTTAAGTAAACTTCATTAAAAATCTATATATTTTTTTGAAGCTTTTGAAGGCAAGTTTATATTTTTACTTCCCTCTTAGATATGACTGTGAACTGAGAATGGACCTCAAGTTGAAGATCGATTTCATCTTGTAACAGGGCACCTGCCCAGGCATTTCTGAGTGAGTGTGTGTGCAGTAGGAGCTTTGAAAAATAAGGTGGATGCAGGCATTTGTGTGACCTTTGTGCCTCTATAATCCTGGGCTCTCTTCTGAAAAAGCCCAAATGGAGCAAAGATTTCAGCCCAGAATTTATTTATATTCATTCAGTAAAGGAAAGATTCCTGTCAGAAGTAAACTTAGTCCCTGCTGATCTTGCAGTAGGGTAGAAGATGCAAGTCTCATTTTGAGCTGCACCTCATATTCTCTTCTAGGCTTAACACCTACGCAGATCTCCACCCCTAAATATTCTGATCAAATGGGGCTGGACAGACTCTAGGCATGAGCATTTTTACAACGGTTCCCTGGTGATTCTGTTTTGTAGCTGGAGTTGAGAACTCCTGGACTCCAGCTGCTGTTCTTAAACTTGAGTGTGTATCAGAATTACCTGGGGTGTGGGTTTTTTTAAATACGTAGGTCCTTGGCTACTCTCCACAGACATTTTCATTTAACAGAATCCAAGGTGGAAGGCCCTAGGAATCTTTATTTTTAACAAGTACGCTGGCCAATTCTGATGTGGTCCTTGGACAACTCTCAGAGAAACACTGGCCAGCAGGGGGTGAGCAGTGGCCCTGTGTGAACAGGTATTGGGGGTTTCATGGAAATTGGAAAACCGAAGCCACAGAGACTCCTTTTTGCCTGCATGCTGTGGCCTCCCTTCCCCAGTCCAGGACTCGTCAATCTGTTTCATTTCATTTGTTTTGTTTTAATTTTTTTTTTTTTACCTTTATTTTAAGTTCAGGCATACATGTGCCGGTTTGTTATATAGGTAAACTTGTGTCATGGGGATTTGTTGTACACATTATTTTGTCACCCAGGTATGAAGCCTAGTGCCCCATAGCTATTTTTCCTGATCCTCTCCCTCCCCCCACCTTAAAAAAAAAACTTCCTCATTTTCCCCTCCTCCATGTATTCCCTCTCTACAGAGAGTAGGCAGAGAGATGCCTCACCTGGACAGACTCTGGGACAGGCTCTGTGGCAGCAACATATATGGTGGTGCAAGGGTCCTGAGCTGGGAAGGGGTCAAGTTTCTTCTGAAGAGGCTACAAGAGAAGCAAAGAAAGCAGATTAGCTGAACAGAGAGAGCTAGTTCTCACCCAACTCTCTGATAGAGAAGCACAGACTCAAGAAGCCTTGAGGCAGAAAGTTCCTTCGAGTCATTTGGTCCAACCTCCTTCTCAGATGGGAATTCTCCCCCAAATTCTTTGGAACTCAATTCCCCAGGCTTTGCTTGGACTCCCCAAGTGGCGTCTTGGAGTGCACAACCTCCCAAGGCAGCCTCATCCATTGTCAATGCTTCCCATATGTTTTAAATGTCTTCCTCACAAGAAACTGAAATTGGTGTGGCTCTTACAGGGGCAGCTGGAGGGGACAGAATAGCAACAGAATTTAGTCCGTCTCACTCATCTCAACGGCTACATGCAGAGTTCTTGCATCCCACACTGCCATTCCTACTCTTCCTCCTCCTCACATATGTCTTCTCATTTGCCTCACAACCACTCTATGTGTTAAATACTGTTGTTACTCACACTTCACTGATGACGAAGCTACAGCTCAGAAAGATCAAATGTTTTCCTACTGTGGACATGCAAGAAGTGTCAAAGCCAGGAGTCCCCTGCCTTAAGCTCTTTTAAGGTGCATGTCCTTTCTATCACTATTCTTTTTTGGTCACTCAACTTACAATGACCTATCCCTTACTTAAATTCCTCAGGTATTTAAAGTCTAATTTACATATTTTGGCACTCTATGCTATATTTAAAACATTCTGATATATTTATATGTTGTTTCTCCAGTCTATGCATTCCTTGAGAAATAAGCTATATATTTTTGTATTCCCCACAGAACAGTATTGGACACATAAAAATAAACCCTTCAGTTGATATTTGTTGATGTTACTTTGAATGAATTAAAATCCACAATACTTGGACAAAGACCTCAAAATAAATTGAGACCACATCCTTGTAAGATGCGGATGCCATCACTTACAATAGGGAAGTCATTAATTCAACACATTTCGGGGACACTGGTTATGGGATAATGCTGCTGTCCACTCTCCCTGAATATAGAGCCAGACTTGAAGCCATACCACATGTGTTTTAATGCAAGAAAACTTGGAATTTTGTCATGTGATGGAAGGGTTAAGGAATTAGGAAAGTTTATTGGAGGAAAAAGGGATGGGACATAATTTTTCTCTTCATATATTTGATGAATTGCCATATAGAAAAGGAATTCAATTTGTCTGTAAAGTATCTCAGGTTTAAACCAAGATTAGGATTTGGGGAAAATATTTTGATTCAATATAATGAAGATCTTTCTAATAGTAAAAGATGCTCAAATGTGGGATGAATTGCCTCGGCAGGCAATGAGCTCCTATAGTTATAAGTGCTCGGGCATGGTCTAGACCAGTGCTGCTGACTTTTATTATGCATATGAATTACTTGGGGATCTTGTTAAATGGTTGATTCTATTTCAGAAGATCTGGAGCAGGGCCTGATTCTGCATTTCTAATAAAGTCCCAGGTGATGCTGACGCTGCTTGTTCACAAACTATATTTCGGTAAAAAGGAGCTAGGCAACACTTTGGAAGTAATGTTGTAGCAGATAATTCAAGCAGTAATTGGGTGGTTCAGATAGATGACTTTCAAGATCCCATACAATTCTTAAATACATTTTGAAGAAATTTTGAGTTTAAGAAAGAATTTCTTACAGTGATGAGATAGATTAAGAGGCTATCAAAACAGTTTATTAAGAGACATTTGGCTGGGCGTCGTGGCTCACGCCTGTAATCCCAGCACTTTGGGAGGCTGAGGTGGGTGGATCACGAGGTCAGGAGATTGAGACCATCCTGGCCAACATAGTGAAACCCCATCTCTACTAAAAACACAAAAATTAGCTGGGAATGGTGGTGCATGCCTGTAATCCCAGCTACTTGGGAGGCGGAGGCAGGAGAATCCCTTGAACCAGGGAGTTGGAGGTTGCAGTGAGCTGAGATCGCGCCACAGTACTCTAGCCTGGCAACAGAGTGAGACTGTTACGCCTCAAAAAAAAAAAAAAAAAAAAGAGAGAGAGACCTTTATCAACAGATGCAACCTCTGCTGGTCTTCCTGTTTGGGAGAACTTTAGCATGACCTGACCCAGAGGCAGAAGGAGACAAATAACTTACATTTTTAACATTAATTCAGAAGTTTTAGAAAGGAGAAACATATGTAAAAGAAGTCACCCATAGTCCTATTAAGACTATGTGTGTGCTTAAATGTTCGCTTCAGGATTTTTATCCAGGCATAGGGAATTATTTGAAACATAAATATAATAAGTTAGTATGTTTTTGTATCTTGTCGTCTTCTGTTAGGACCACTGATTTTTACATCTTTAGGGAGCATCATTTACAAGCAACTCCAGGGGCATTACTTTCACATAATTTTTGTGAATGGTGGCCCCTGGAATTAATTCTGCAAGGTAGTAGCTCTGATAAGTCCTAGAAGAGTTCCTAGCACACAGTAAACATTTGTTAAGTGATTTTCATGTTATTATATTCTTTATAAGATTATTTTATGGCCATTACAAATATTTTATAGCCATTACAAATAAGAATAAAGGCATTGTTAGTTTTAAATAATTGTCTTTTTTTTTTTTTTTTTTGGAGATGGAGTCTCACTGTCACCCAGGCTGGAGTGCAGTGGCACGATCTTGGCTCACTGCAAGCTCCACCTCCCAGGTTCACACCATTCTCCTGACCCAGCCTCCCAAGTAGCTGGGACTACAGGCGCCCGCCACCTCGCCTGGCTAACTTTTTGTATTTTTAGTAGAGACGGGTTTTCACCATGTTAGCCAGGATGGTCTTGATCTCCTGACCTCGTGATCCACCCACCTTGGCCTCCTAAAGTGCTGGGATTACAGGCGTGAACCAACGCGCCTGGCCTATTACAGTCTTTATAATGACATAATAAAGACATCACAAATATGAACAAAGAAAATTGTGAAAATGTGGGTAAGTCTAAGTATATATTTATATATATAAAACAAGAATAATTATGTCTTGTGTGTTTAAAAATATATGAAATTCAAATAATGACCAAACGGTGACATAAATCAAGAGGTGAAATTATTGTGGACTTAAAGTATTATGCAGGAGGGAAGTAAACCTTAGACTTTGGTAAGTCAAAGTTGTATTTTATAATTTCTAGGGCAGCCACTAAAAAGACAGAAAAAAAGTTGTTCACTAATATGTAGAGGACAAAATTGAATAATAAAAATATAACTTAAAAAAATTTCCACCAAAGAAACCCCAGTCTCAGATAGCTTTACTAGCAATTTCTACTAAATATTTAAGGGGAGAAATAAGACATCCTACCCAAATATCGCAGAGAATACCAAAAAGGAAATGCACCCTGTGGTGGGTTGAACTGTGGCCCCAAAAGATATGTCCACCCAGAATCTCAAAATGTGACTTTATTTGAATAAAGGTCTTCACAGATGTCAAGATAAGGATTTCAAAATAAGGTCATCTGGATTAGAATAAGTCCTAAGTCTGATGATGAGTGTCCTTACAAAAGATGGAAAAGAAGAAGACACAGAGAGGGAGCTCATGTGAAGATGAAGGCAAAAATTGCAGATACACAACTACAAGCCAACAAATGCCACGGAGAGCCTGGAGCCACCAGATGCTGGAAGAGGCAAAGAGGATTTTCTCCTAAAGCCTCCAGAGGGAGTGTGGCCCTGAGGATGTGGCTCCTTGATTTTGGACTTCTGACCTCCAGAACTGTTAGAGAATCAATTTCTGTTGTTTTAAGCCACCAAGTTTCCAGTAATTTGTTAAGGCAGCCCTAGGAAACTAACACATACCCCAACTCCTTATGTGAATTAGCATAAATCTTTATATCAAAACCCCACTGGTTGGGCATGACTACCCAGGTCCCTTCCAGTTCTTAAAGTCTGAATTTTTAACAGGAGAGCGACCAACTTTACCATGATGTGGGTATTAGGTAGAGTAGCTCTGTGTCATTTTGGGATCAATCTGAGGCTTGTGATTAAAGAAGAGTCCAGGAAGAACTCTGTTACTTATTTTTTAAGGACATTTGAAATATTTCTACCTCAACTTGTATCCCAGTTAGATATATTCACAAGAATGCTATATACCAGACACTGCAGTGCCTTCTTAAAAAAAAAAGGCATTACAAAAGAGAATTACAGGCCAATTTCACTCAGAAACATAAGTGGAAAACAAAACTCTTAACAAAATGTTAGCAAATAAAATCCAGTAATGCTTAAAAAGGACTAGACTAAATTGGTCTACAACAAAATTAAGACCTTCTCTTTATCAGTAGGTATCTCTGAGAAATTCCAAAGGCAAGCTACAGATGGGTGAAGATATTTGCTGATGTATCTGCCAAAGGGCGCATATCCAAAATATATGAAAAGCATATACTAGTCCATAAAAGAAAGACTAAACCTCAAAGGGAAATGGGCAAGAGATTAAACGGGCACTTTAAGAAAGAATTTTAATATGGCCAATAAACATATGAAAAGTTGTTCAACTTCCTTAATAATTACAGAGATGTGGAATAAAAGCATAATAAGACACATCCAACAGTAGGACTAAAATTAGACTGTTAATACCAAGTTTTCATTAGAATGCATAGCAATTGAGGCCAGGAGCGGTGGCTCATGCCTGTAATCCTAGCACTTTGGGATGCTGAGGCAGGCAGATATCCTGAGATCAGGAGTTTGAGACCACCCTGACCAACATGGTGAAACCCTGTCTCTACTAAAAATACAACAATGAGCCAGGTGTGGTGGCACGCACCTGTAATCCCAGCTGCTTGGGAGGCCGAGACAGGAGAATGGCTTGAACCCAGGAGACAGAGGTTGCAGTGAGACAAGATCGTGCCACTGCACTCCAGCCTAGGCAACAGAGTGAAACTCTGTCTTAAAAAAAAAAAAAAGGCATAGCAATTGAGACTCTCATATGTAGCTGTTAGAAAAGTAAATGGATACGCCCACTTTGAAAAACAGCTCGGCCTTATCTAGTCAATTTGGAGATACGCATACTCTATGATTCAGCAATTCTACTTCTAGGTACATCTAGGTATATACCCAACAAAAGTATGTGCACATGTCCACTTAACGGCTTGCATATGAATGTTCACAGCTGCAACTTTCATAATAGCCTCAAACTGGAAATAACCCACATGTCCATCATAGTCAACTGGATAAATAAACTCTAGTATATCCATACGTTTATATTCTATGCAGCAATGAAAAAGAATGCATTATATCTAAATTCAAAGACATGTACGAATCTCATAAAGATAATATTGAGCAAAATAAATCAGACATGAGAGAAAAAAGAACAAAGAATTCAATTTTTATAAAGTTCAAAACTAAAAAAGGACAAAGCTAACCTATATTTCTAGAAGTCAGGATAGTGGTTATCTTTGGGGAGGAGAGAGGAAGTAATGATTGGGAAGTGGCACAGGGGGCCTTCAGGAAGTATGGGCAATGTTCTAGTCTTTGATCTGGGTGGTAGTTTTATGGTATTAGAAGACTCAATACTGAGGCCAGGCACAGTGGCTCACATCTGTAATCCCAGCACTTTGGGAGGCTGAGGTGGGCGGATCACTTGAGGTTAGTAGTTTGAGACCAGCCTGGCCAACATGGTGAAACGCCATCTCTACTAAAGATACAAAAATTAGCCGGGTGTGGTGGCAGGTGCCTGTAATCTCAGCTACTTAGAAGGCTGAGGCAGGAGAATCGCTTGAACCCAGGAGGCGGAGGTTGTAGTGAGCCCAGATCACACCACTGCACTCCAGCCTGGGTGATAAAGTAAGACTCTGTCAAAAAACAAAAAGCATGCAACACTGAAAAATGTAATTTCTCCTCATATAGATCTGTAGACTCAATACAATTCTAATAATTTTTTTCTTTTTGTGGTACTTGATAAGTTGATTCTAAAATACATATGAAAGTACAAAGGAACAAGAATAGCCAAAAACTTTTATAGCAAAACAAATTAGGAAGACTTGCTTTACCAAATATCGAGATATGTGCTTAAGGGTAATTCACTGAGCTGACATTAATGTGTTGTGTACTTTTTTGGTCAGAGTTGATCCTGACTGAGGATTGAGTATGCGTGAGTGTGTGTATGTGAGTGTGTGTGTGTGTGTGTGTGTGTGTAAAATGGAGGAGAGGACTCAAAGTGTGATTAGAAGCAGTTGGAAGCAGCAGAGGAGGTGGAAGTTAGTCCCCTCGAGTGTTTGCAAAGTAAGACATGCCTGCCCAGCACTCTCCTAGGTGTATAGTGGCTACAAATAGAGTAGAGAACAGACTCCAGTCCTCAAAGACTTTCAGTCTTGCAGGTCAGCTCAGACTCAAATGTAGAACTGGGAGGGCAGTCCTGAACTGATGAATGCCACTGAATTTTAAATTTTATTTAATTCAAATTAATTTACATTTAAAAAGCTACATGTGGCTAGTGACTACCATATATCATGCTTCACAGTAAAAAAGAGGAAGGCTAGCAGCATAGGATAGAGTAGTGAGGGAAGACACTATGGTAAAGATGAACCTGGTTACCTAAACATGCAGATGAGAGCATGGGGGGAAAGGGTTACTCTTGGGATTCTCATCTATTTAAATGGAGTTTAGTTGGGGGAAGGATGGAGTTGCGTTGTGTAATAAGCCCTCCAGGCCACTAGGGGACAGCAGAAATTAGAACTTTGTTCAAGAGTCCATCTCCTGGTTCTCAGAAGTGCATTTGCTGTCTTTTGATGCAATTTTCTAAGGTACTATCAAAACTGTCTTTACCTTCACATCCTTTACTCAAGAATTTGCCTCTTCCTACACCCCAGATGGCCAGATTCTGGCCTATACAATACCAAGAATTGCCTTCATGTTGAAAAACTAGTGTCTCTACATCTAACCACAATCCTTTTAGCGTCTCTATCCCTTCCTTCAAGCATATCTGCTTCTCAACTTCACCATGCATCCACTTTTTCCATCCTTCACTTCTTAGTCCAGTGATCACTCTATCACAGTTTTCTTTCTTCCATCTCATCTTTCATCTCTTTAACCACACTCTAGCTAGAACTTTGAAGATCCTACCTTCCTTGTCATTTTCGCACTTAGTAAATCCTAAACTTGGATCAGTCCAACATGTCACACAATAGCTTTTCCAAACCTTCTCCTCTCTCCTCGAGCCTGCACTCTTTTCCCTAGAAAAGGAAATAATTGAGTAACATGGAACCCTAGACTCCTACAATGCCAGAGCTGGAAAGAGTCATACAGTATGTATTTCCAGCTTCTTCATTTTTTTCCTATGAAGAAACATGACCAGAAAATTATCCAGTGTTGCCCATTATTTCAAACACTAACATTTAGTGACCTTTAGGAGAACTCTTCTTCTTGACTCCCGTTCCCTACTTTTCTCTGCTCTGGGTGGAAAACTGTGAATGTCCAACAGGCAAGGTAGACTGGCCAGGAATCCTCTAGGAAACATGACAGGTTCATCTCAAACAAAACATAGAACTTACACCTGGTTTCTGGACTTGGGCATAGATCGTAAGGCTTTTTTTTTCCATTGTTGTCTGGTAATGGTCCGTTTTACCTGGTGAAAAGAAACCAGAATGGTTATCTCTCTCTGGTCCCCAGCAGGAGCTCCTTACTCAGACCTGTCTGGTCTTTACTGTCCTTTGCATACCCACTTTCCCCAAGGGTAGAATAGAAACAAAGCCCTGAGTCCCAACCCCCCTGGACATTTGTCATATTGTCGTAGGTTAGTTACTTGATCACTCTATGCCTATCTGTGAAATGGGATTTGAAATACCTGCCTCACCGGGCTGTTGTGATAATTAAATGAGATACCAATTGTCAAGTGTTTAGAACATTGCCTGCTGCATAACAAATACCCAATATGCATTAGGTGTTTTTCTCATTGGTGTACCATTCAATTACTTTAATCTCTGTTGCTCAATGTGCATATCTGGTCTCCTAATAGGATTCTAAGTTCTTTGAGGGCAGGGCTAGTTGTTTATACCTCTTTTGTATTTTCCAGCTGGTAGTATGTTGCTTCACTGGCAGCTTTCTCACCTCCCTATTTCTGGGGGAATTGATGTGTGGGAGGTAAGGGTCGGGGGACATGTAGGAGGGATGTTCCACCTGGGACTATTTAGAAAATAAAGCAACAATGTCATTCTGTTGCCCACCATCTGGAAATTTTGCTCAGGGCCTAGAGTCTCAGGAAATTAATAAGTTGCAGAACATTTTAATTTTTAGCCAATTTTGAAAAGCTTTCTTTTTAAATTATAGGAGTAATTTATTCTCATCATAAAATAAAAATTGTGAAGAAATATATAAAGTAAAAAGTATAAATCCCCTTTCTTCATTAACCAACCCAATTTCATTCCCAAAAGAAACCATATTTTTCAATACCTGTGAAAAGAAGTGGGGAAAAAAAAGAAGAAACAATTTTTAAAAGTTTGGTGTATATCCCTGTAGATCAGCTTTGTGCAACAGAACTTTCTGAGATGATGGAAATGTTCCATATCTGCAATGTCTAATACAGCTTACAGACACGGGGCTATGGAGCAGCTGAACTGTGACTAATGTCACTGAATTTTAAATTTTATTTAATTCAAATTAATTTAAATTTAAAAAGCCACATGTGGCTAGTGAGTACCATATTAGACAATGCAGTTCTGGATATTTGCTATACTTATATAGACTTTTTTTCACACA
The DNA here is from genome assembly GCF_006542625.1 of Nomascus leucogenys. Taxonomy (NCBI): domain Eukaryota; kingdom Metazoa; phylum Chordata; class Mammalia; order Primates; family Hylobatidae; genus Nomascus; species Nomascus leucogenys. The sequence continues at coordinate 40,849,947 of NC_044392.1, read as the reverse complement.
ATTGGTGTCATTCTGCACACACTTCTCTGTAACTTGATCTTTTCACTTAAAATGTCTTGAGGACACTTTTCATGTTAGCACAGTAGACCTATCTCATTCTTTCTAAAGTTGCACAGTATCCTTTGTATACATCATGCAGCAGTGAGGATGGTGGGAAAGTGGCAAACTGAAGCATGGAGGTTTATTATGGGATTATTGCAAAGTCCAGGCAGAGGCAATGGAGGCTAGACCCAGAAAATCACAGCCTTCAGGGTAGACTTATTTTAACACGTTAATTTATTCTCTTAAAAAACTGGGCTGGGTGCAGTGGCTCACGCCTATAATCCCAGCACTATGGGAGGCCGAGGTGGGCAGATCACGAGGTCAGGAGTTCGAGACCAGCCTGGCCAACGTGGGGAAACCCTGTCTCTACTAAAAATACAAAAATTAGCCAGGCGTGGTGGCACGCGCCTATAATTCCAGCTACTCAGGAGGCTGAGACAGAAGAACTGCTTGAGCCCAGGAGACAGAGGTTGCAGTGAGCTGAGATCATGCCATTACACTCCAGCCTGAGTGACAGAGCAACAATCTGTCTCAAAAAAAAAAAAAAAAAAAAGGCACATCTCTGAGGAAATAGCATTTTTAGGAGAGGCACATTTTTCTTTGGAAGGGAAAGGCCCAGTGTGTATGTGGTGAGCATGGTGGAATGTGCTGCATGAGGGTGTGAGTCCTGGGGAGGAAATGTGGGGCAGACATTGATGAAGTTCCAGGAATTCAAGGAAAGTCAGCATCAGATTTTTTGTGTGTGAGTATGAGCACGGTGTGCCTAGTAGTTTCAACTTCACTTTTTTGGTCAGAGTTGATCCTGACTGAGGAGTGTGAGTGAGTGCGTGTGTGTGTGTGTGTGTGTGTGTGTAAAATGGAGGTGAGGACTCAAGAAGCAGTTGGAGGTAGCAGAGGAGGTGCAAGTTAGTCCCCACGAGTGTTTGCAAAGTTAGACATGCCTGCCCAGCACTCTCCTAGGTGCTGTAGTGGCTACAAATGGAATAGAGAACAGACTGCAGTCCTCAAAGACTTTCAGTCTTGCAGCTCAGCTCAGACTCAAATGTAGAACTGGGAGGACAGTCCTAAATGGTCAGACAGATGGAAGAGGTAAGGTTGATTGTTGCTGCTTAAAAGGACCATTGGACCAAGATAATTTAGTTTCAGGTTATTTTCCCCAGTGCAAGAACAGGTTTTTAGGAGTAAGCCCAACTCGGCTCCAAGTCAGCAAGGTCTTAGGCTCTAATGAAAAAGTCTTGGCCTTAAAATTAGGACATCTACATTGTAGCCATCATTAGCTGTGTGGCATTGAACAAATCATGTCATCTCAGTGGGTCTTTTCTCTTAGCATAACTGTAAAATGAGGGCGTAGAGTATCTAATATCCTTTTCAACTTTTACCTGAAGCATAAAGTCTTATGTTACCATGACTTAAAATATTTTAAATTTGTTCTAGGTATTGTTTCTAGATGCTTCCAGTGCAGCCTCTCCTGGCCATAGCACTTAAACATTGCCATTTTAATTCATCTACACTAAGAGATTTGTCTATCTGTCTCTGTATCTATCTGTCTATGTATCTATCTATCTATCACCCATCGATGGGAACCACTGTGTTCAGTGTTTTCTGTGTATTGATACTAATCTCCACCACAATACCATGAAGTACATAGTATTACCCCTGTTTTGCAGATGAGAAGTTAAGTCATTTGATCACACAGCTTGTCAGTAGCAAAATCTACATCTGAATGTAAGTTTGTCTAATGCCTATACCCACATTCTTAATCAGTGTATTCTCCTGGACATGAAATTGCCAAAGAGTCCATTGAAAAGCCTTCAGCATCAGGCTGCATTCTGACGATTATATCATTAGAAGCTGCCAATATAATTCCTTTAGCAAGGTTTTGTGAAAGGTACAGCAACTAAATATAAATTTTACCACAAGTTTGAGGCAGAGTTTTGTGTGTTGCTAACTTACAAGGGACAAATGGTGAATGGGGATGAGGTGTGGATGGGTATATGTGTTGGGGAAGGTAGTGGGGAATTGTGGGATAGGGAGCACTATTCCCTTAGAGCACAACCATGTGATAAGCCAAGTGTAGTTGAGGAAGGAGTATGGCATAGGATCCCAGCAATTTTGCTAGGTAGGTTAATGTGGATAAGTTCAGTTCAGTTTTTTCATCCTGGGTATCTCACTATTTCCTCATAGTACAAGCTAAATGTGATTGCCCTACCCCCAGCCCCATAGACTGTCAACCTAATTTCTATCTGAATCACTCATCCCTCCTCCCTGGCTAACTCTTAGATGGAGGAAATGAGACACAAGTAGGTCGCTGTGCTATGATCTAGATTTTTTTATATAAGCAAAACCAACATGAGAGTGCTGAGGTAAGGGCTTTTCTAAGAAGGTTGCGTGTAGATGACACTGATCTACTTGAGAATGAAATCAGTCATCAGCTCAGTGTTATGAGGATCAAGTTCTATTCTTACCATGGGAAGGCAGCCAGGGCATCTGTCCTGGTCTTGGGTCAGGACATTTTGACTCCAGTATTGGTTGGTAGTAGTCAAGGTGGCTGAGGGGAGCACAATGCCCTGAGATATTGAATCATAGGGAAATTTGGAAGAGAGGACAGGGGATGGTACCTCTAGGCACTTAAATTGCAGGGGAATAATTGTGCCTTATTGGTTTCATTCTAAACCTGGTGACTTTTTGGATGAGATCCAATAATTTTCTGAATTCTGTTCCTAGTGAATACTCTTAAACTTCTTGTACACTTCTTCAGCATCCTGCGTTTACCCTGACGGCAGTGCTAGTCAAACTAAAATTTGAAATTATCTGAATAATGTCTCTCACATTAGAACCTGTGGCTCTTCTATTTCTCTCCATAGCCTAGTAGAGGGGATCAAGACATGTTGAATTAGATTGAATTAAGCAAGGTCCCAGGATATGTTTATCTACTATTTTTGCAAAGGCAGCTCCATGCAGACAGCCAAAGTGGTGAGAGCAAGTCTGAGCCTGTGGAGAGAGGTCCCGTGCTTACCACAGAGAGTGTGATAAGAATCTCTTTATTGCCAGACACCTACCTCTTCTTCTCAGCTGTAGTATTACCACCATGATGAGAATCATGATGACACCCCCTAACAGCCCAGCATACACTGCCCATGGTTTTGTTTCTGGAAAAAAAAAGAAGTCAAAGAGCAATCTCAAAAGTATTCTGAGCTTAAAAACATCCTACACGAAAGTGGGATAATGGACCCTCATGTTCTATTTCTGCATTCTCTCCCAAGGGAGACGTTTGTTTTCATGGTTTTAGAGGTCAGCTTTAGACCACTGAAAATTTTTGTATCTGTTTTCTTATTCTAATTTCTCTCACTATACTTTCACATTCTTAATTTCATAAAGATTTTTCTATCCAAATGCTTTATTTTTAACTCAACTACCACATGTCTAACATTAAATTATCTCCATCTCTCCTAAGTCAATCTCTCTGCCCAGTTTCTCCATCTTAAGATTGCTAATGTGTCCTGTGTCCATTTTGGGTAGAGAATATAATGGTTCCATGTGCTGTACCTGTGAATTCACACTATTCTCGTGAGACACTGGGAGGAAGAAAGATCTACTTATCTTTTTTAAAAATAAACCTAATAGTGCTATTGTTGTCCTTTCATGCAAATAACTGTGTTGAACCCAGCAGACCTGAACTGAAAGGAAGGTATTTAGTCTTTCCTCTAAATCATCTTCATGTTTAAAATTAGCCCGAGGACTAATCATCAAGGCTCAAAATCAGAGAGAAAAGTTTTATTGCTTTCTCTCCTTTACCCACTTTATCAAATCCTTTTGAACTAGGAGCAACACTTTGACAAACAGTGAATGAGAACTATTGCCCCCAGTAAACAAGACATGTAGCTCAATAAGATAATAATGAACAATTATTGAGCACTTGCAATGGGCCGCATATTTTTAGTGCATCAAGTGTACTAACATATTTAATCCTCACAATAATCTTACAAGGTAGGTAGTCATTACGCTCATTTTATGGAGAAGGAAAACAGTCTGCAGAACCTCAAGAACTAGAGCTTGGTTTAGGAGTAGAAATGTGGCTGAATACTAAAGACAGACTTCTAGGAGAGTCAGAGAGACTTATGGGCTTGGAAAAAGTTACACCGGGGTAATGAACAGTGGGGACCAAGCTGAAGCCCTAGGGTTCTAAGTAGAATATTCGCACTAAGGTTCTAAATAGAGTAACACCAGATGTTAACATTAATGTGTAAGGGAAACTTACAAGGATGACTGTGGAATAAGCCTGCTTGTTGTTGAACCTGTGAGGAATTTGTGGGGCAGAAATTAAAAGAAAAATAGTTGGGTTCCAAAGGAACAGAATCATGTGGACACAATCAGATGTTTACAGAGTCGACCAAAGATACAGACAGTCTCAATGAATTCATAAAATGCAGCCCACAAGATCCAAAGGGGCCTCCAGCCTGATAGCTGACAAGAAGTTGCCTTCTGGGTTTGAAAAGATTCTTTTTCTCCTTAGGCCTTTCACACATCAAGTTAGCCCAAGTAATCTCACTGAACTGAGTTTGCAAACACCTTGGTTATAGGTTCTATCCCCTAAATTAAATGTTTTAATTTTGCCAGATACCAACTTCAACAGTCATATGCTGTGATTAAAAAAAAAAGTTAGGGGGCAGGCAGAGAGTTCTGAATTTGTATAAAGCATGACATTTTGAATCATTGCTGATGCTGGAGGAAGGAGCAGCTCCACTCTGAGTGACTTATGGTCACTGAGAACCCTCTGTGCAGGAGTGTGTGTGTGTGTGTGTGTGTGTGTGTGTGTGTGTGTGTTTGAGAGAGATTGATTCATTCAAGGTTTATGATATCGACACTAGGAACTGCTGGAGAAATCACTCTAATACTAGGATAAGCAGCAAAGCCAATAGCCTGAACTTTGGGTTTCGTCAGCCTATGGAGCTGATCTAGCAAAACATTATAGTAGCACTTACTATTTTGACTAGTTCCTCCTTCTTCTTCTATCATAGATATTTTGGGAACTTCCAATGCAACAGTTGATTTGAGAAGAAACACCCCCACCATTTATATCATTTTAAAAGATAATATTTCTCTCCAATTTCACTTGAGATTAAAAAAATAAAACCAACAGACAAAGTAGTACCTCTGAACTGGAAAATAATATGACAAAACTTCATCAGTAATGCCTAGTGAGTCAGCCTCCTCTCCCTTGCGCCCGATGCCGGTTGCTCTGCTGCCCACCAAGTCACAGAAGCTAATGATGACTGGGTGCAGCACCAAGGCTTCAGGACGTGACAACACCAGCCCTCTCTATCCTTTCTAGGGTCTCTAGAGGATGAAAGCAATCTGCTACCTTTGTCCTATGACAAGCTTCTGCCAGTCCATCTAGATCTGAGAGATAAGTTGGCCATGGTCCTTAAAGATATTTCATAAACTCTAATTTTTTTCCTAATCTTTGGATACAAATATGAACCATAGACCTTTTTAACCTTAAGGGAACTATAGTATAGTACTTATTTTACCCAACCCACTAATTTCATTTTGGGGACACTGAGACTCAGACAGAAGTATCTAGAGTCATAGAAAAAGTCAGTGGCAGAGCTGGATAAGATGGAAACTACAGATTTTGTGGTTTGTGCTTTAGCCTCTCGAGATGTGGTCCCCATGAAGAAGGAAGTAGTGATGTCAAAGCCCTTTTGACTCAAACCTTTTGAGTCAAAAGCCCTCTGAGCAGCCAACCCATCCTTCATCATCCTCCATCCAACACATGCTCATTCCTGGCCCTAGGCTCCACCCCATACTCTCCTTCCTGCTGTACCCTAAGCTGTCCACCATGCCTGCCCAGCCTTGACGCCCAGGCCAATCTTCCTTTCTTTGTGTCACCTTTCCTGGCCATCCCAGCTCTTGCTCTTCCCTCTCCCGTGGACTCCTGCAGCACCCGGGGTTTATGTCATGTATCTTAGAACCTGAGTTTTGGCAACATCATCTTTACCAGGCAGACCATTTTCAGTGATGGTATTTGGAGCCAGATAGATAGGTTCAAATTCTGGGTCTACCACTTGATAGCTCTGTGACTACAGATAAGCTGCTTATACCCTCTGTGGCTTCAACTTCCTCATCTGTAAAATGAGCATAACAATAAGTTCACAGTGTTGTTCTGAGAAACCCATATAGTAATGTATGGGAAGTGCCCAGAGCAATGTCTGGAATCCATCATGTGGTCAGTAAGTGTCAATTACTTCTGCTAGCCTCAATTCTCCAAATAGTTGCTAGGTTCTAGGAGGTCAGAGACCATCTCTTACACTACTTTAACAGCTCTGTTAGTACTCAGTACATAATAGAGTCTCAGTAAATTATTGTTGATTGATTGGAAAGACAAGAAAATGAGTTTGATCTCAAGTCCAAAGGAGTCTCTTCACCGATGTCCAGAGATGCTTCAGTCCCATCTGTTCTTTACTTATGGCTTAGTTTCCCTATCTGTATAGTAGGCCCACGTATTTTTACACTTGGTGCTCATCCATTTGTTGCTATCCTCTAATTATATTTACATGGAAATCAAATGTCAGAGACCCCATGCTCTTAGGAATTTGGATAAATATGAAAAAAGTGCTACTATTACAGTTTGTTCAGGTCAAGCTGCACATGATTTCTGTAATTTCTGGGAGTAATTTCCTCGTGGTTCTCTAAGTCTTTGCTCCTATAACTCTGCTTGCTCTACTCTGTGCTTCCTTGGGTGCAAGGTTTAGTCCCTTCATCAGTGATATGGTTTGGCCACACCCCCACCCAAATCTCACCTTGAACTGTAATAATCCCCATGTGTCCAGGGTGGGGCCAGGTGGAGATAATTGAATCATGGGGTGGTTTCCCCCATGTTGTTCTCATGAGAGTGAATAAGTCTCACAAGATCTGATGGTTTTATAAATGGGAGTTCCCCTGCACAAGCTCTCTTGCCTGCTGCCATGTAAGACGTGATTTTGCTCCTCATTCGCCTTCAATCATGATTGTGAGGCCTCCCCAGCCATGTGGAACCATGAGCCAATTAAACTTCTTTCCTTTATAAATCACCCAGTCTCGGGTATGTCTTTATTGGCAGGATGAGAACAGACTAATACAATCAGTTTCCGCAAACATACCAAAAAAACTTTTTTTAAAAAAACTACACCAATAATTTTGTGGGTTTAAGTTCTCTACTGAAGATTGAAGGGTCCCAGGAAGCAAATTCCATTGTGAACCAGGCAGCTTTCACCACCTAGCAGGTTCAGACCCTCTCTTTCTCTTACCATTTCTGCACAAGTATCATCTTCCTCCATTCTCATACAGAACCATCCAACCCACACCCAGATTCCTCCAGGGTCTCCACCTGCCTTCTAGCGTTTATTAAGGTACTATCATAAACAAATACAATTCTTTTTCAAAGAGGAATTCTAGTAGCAGTTCCTTGATTATAATACGTTTCTTTAAATATTATATTTTTCTACCTAGTAAGATGTAGAAGTCCCACTTTGATTGCAAATTCCGTGAAGGTAGGCCCTGTACCTTATTCTTTATTTGTATCCTCCATTCCACCGGAAACAATATAGGGCAGGAGGGCACTCAATATGCACTCGATGAACTACGTTAAATTAAATTAGAGTCCACAAAAATGGATCTAGAAAAAGACTGTCGTGTACCTTTCTGTTTAAAAATTACCAGAAGGAATGCAGGGTCACCTGCTGAATGGCCCAAGGCAGGAATCAAAGGGAGGGAGCGGTGACCCACTTGGCTTATACTTTACAATAACAAGATGGAGCCAGGAGGCAAGAGTGTGTCTGTGCCATCGGCGCTTCACCTGTGCTCCCATTTTCAAACCACCATTTCCTGTGGCAGAAGCTCCAGCTCTTCTTCTCTTTGCTCAGTCATGCAGTGAGGCCTCTCTGGATGGTGATGCTGAGATACTGAGAAATCAAAGTTGTCTTGGGGTCTACAAGCTCCTGACTCCTTCATTCACAAAGAAATGCTACCTGAACATTTCTGAACCAGAGATTTGGAACTCCCCCTACTCTTAGAGGCTCTTAGAGGCGGCCGAGCAGGCTGGTCAAGAACTCACATGCCATTTGGGAAGAGTGCTTTGCTCGGGTCTCCACCCTGGGCCCTCCCCACCTATTGGCTGTGGTTTAAACGTGATAACTTGGCAGACAGTCACACCTCCAAGGAAAAAGCCAGAGGGCTTTTTTTTTCTTGTCTCTGAAAGTCTGTTGTCACAGAAACACAAAAGGTGTCTCTCTCTCTCTCTCTCCTCAAGTCCCCAAATCTTATTATTAATTTTTTTTTAGGAAAGATGAAGAAGAAAACTAAAAAGAATCTGAGAAACAAATGTATTTCACCCAGGAGACACTGCGATGTTAGCGTAACGGTGGGAGCGTGCCAGATCTCCTTCCTGCCTTTCATGTGGTTCTGTCAGCAAAGGCTGCCATCTTCAAGAGATACATTCTTGTTCGTGGCAGTTTCCATTCAGAACTGGGGGTGGGGGAGGATGCTCATGAACCATATACTAATTTAAATTCTGGGACCATGCAAGTAAACATTTTTACGGAGTTCACAGCTTCCAGAAAAATCCCTTTCAACCTGCCTATCCCACCGAGCATTGCAGAGGCTACTAGCTCCATTGCGATTGCGCTCACGCTTTCATGGTAATACGAGTCTTTTCTGGGCATGTAGCTGCTTAGCTAGGAGCTATATGTCTCAGCTTCCCTTGTAGCCGGTGTGGCCCCATGACCACGCTCTGGGCTGTGCAAAGTTTCCAGGTTTTTTCTTTCCACCATTGTTGTTACGCTTGCTAAATTGGGAAGACCCTAGAGAGAGGCTTGTCTTTGTGCTTGGAACATCTAAGTGACTCTGAAACAATGGGAACTCCCTATTTGAAGAAATGACCTTGTTAGAAAGGGGAAGCCTCCGGAGCTCACTGGCAGGCGTCAGCCTTTTCTTTCACTGAGCTAACTCAGACGTGCTGAGCCAGCGTTTTGCTGATCTGCTGAAAAAGATCCTCTCTTCAAGATGAGCTTCCAGGGGCATTCCTTTTTAGATTCCTTCACTCTAGCACAGCCATATCTATTTCAGAATACAGTCATTAAGGATGGCAGCAAGTCACACACTGTCCAGAGCTGACCCACATCCACTGGCTTCGTGTGACCTATCCAGAGTACTTCATAGCACCCTAGGAATTGGACTTTGCAATAAAGATGCCTCATTATGATAGACGTTAACACACTGAAATGGCACCCTTGGAACAAGGATGAGTACATGACCTGAACAAATGTCACTTAAAGAAAAAGATTTCAAGAAACATAGAAGTTTTTGCACAGTTTCGCTTAAGTGAGTCCTGTCAAGAGACAGTGCTCACATCACATTGCATTCCGTCTCATCACATCATTAACCGCTGTGAGGTTTTCATTAATGAAAATGAAAAATGTCTTAAAATCACTGTCCTGATGACAGATGGCAAAGCAACCTCTAATAAACCCTCGGACCCCACCCTTTCATCCCTTTGTATGCCCTAGGAAAAAAGTCTTTGTTAACTGACAGTTGCTGCTTTGGCTCGGCTCCCATCATTTTGATGGATGACTGCAATAATGGCCCCCAGGAACTAGTTTCTCTTTCTTCCCCATCTTCCCTGCCCCAGTCTGTTTTCTATACTACTGGAGTTCCTCTTTGAAAAGCAAGACTGATGGTGTCACTCCTCTATCTAAAACTCTTTATTAGTTCCTATCACCTACAAGATAATACAGAGCAAGACCCAGCTGTATCTGCTCCTCCCTCTGCCTGGAATGTCTTTTATCAGCTTGGGTAATTACTATTTATTTTTAAAACCCAGTTTATGTCACATCCTCTGGGATGCTCTCTCTAATCCCCCAAGACAGTGTTAATAATTCCCTCCTCTTTGTTGCCTTGCATATATTTCCATTTTATATTGGTCACACTGTCTAATCTAGGATCATTGTTTACCTATACAGCTGTCTTCTGCCTTGAGGCAAGGGCAAGGACCATGTCTTTTTTATCTTTGTGTACTCGGCCCCTAGCATAATGCTGGAATATAGTAGAGCCTCGGTAAATGTTTTGTCAAACTAAGTGCAGTGTTTTAAGAACTGGTAGTATTCATTATTCATTTGCAAACACAAATCAACGTACTAATACAATTCTGTTTTCAGTATTTAGGCAACCTGGTATACTGCAAAGGGCAGGCCACAAACCAGCTGTGTGATCTGGTTCTGAGGCAGGGAAGGTCTGGTCCCCTATCCCTGCAGGCTGGCAGGGCGGGGAGGAGGCATCTCTACTTGTATTACATGTTGAATTGTGTTTTCCCAAATTCATATGTTGATTTCCTTAAACTATGGCCTTATTTGGACATAGCATCTTCACAGAGTTAATTGAGTAAAACTGAGGTCATTAGGGTGATGTTATGGGCTGAATTGTGTCTCCCCTCCCCCAAATTTCTATGTTGAAGCTCTAACCCCAAGGACCTCAGAATGTGACTGTATTTGGAGGCAAGGTCTTTAAAGGTTATTAAGTTAGGGTGGTCCCTAATCTAACCTGACTAGTGTCCTTATAAGAAGAGGAAATCTGGACACACAAAGAGACACCAGGAAAAAGAGAGAGAGCGAGAGAGACCAGGGTGTGAGCACACAAAGGAAAGACCAGGTGAGAACACAGTGAGAAGGTAGCCATATGCAAGCTAAGGAGAGAGGCCTCAGAAGACACCAAACCTGCCAACACCTTGACCTCAAACTTCCAGCCTCCAGAACTGGGAGGAAAATAAATTTCTGTTATTTAAACCACCCAATCTATTGTACTTTATTATGGCAGCCCTACCAAACTGAGAGAGGTGGGCCCTAATCCAATGACTGTTGTCCTTATAGGAAGAGGAAATTTGGACACAGAAATACACATAGAGAGAAGATGATATGAAGAGACAAGGAGAAGACAGCCATTTACAAGCCAGGGAGAGGCGCCTGGGAGAGATCCTTCTCTCACAGCCCTCAGAGAAAAACGATCCTGCTGACACCTTGACTTTAGACTTCTAGCCTCCAGAACTGAGAGCCAACACATTTTGATTGTTTAAGCCACTCAGTGTGTGGTCCTTTGTTACAGCACCCTTAGCAAACTCATACACAGTGGCAAGCCTCTATTTGCAGTTCTTATTGACACACACACACTAAATCAAGGACTGTCTACTCTGGGAGGGACTTCATTTGTTCGCCCTTTTCATTTTACTGAGGATGAAACAGAGACCCAAGAGAGGGAAACGGCTGGACAGTTCTCTCACAAACTGAGCCGAGATCCTGACAGGGCCCTTCCTGTGGTGCCGGGTTTCTACTGCTTCCTGTCCCTCCACTCCTCACAAGAACCTGCTTCCTGCTCAGTAAATCTGGTTCCCACTGTTGCATTCTTTGTCCTCAGAGTGGCTTAGATGGGTAAGTCCATCTTCACATGTTTTCTTAGGACGTCCTGAGCCAAGTGCCCTTAGTGTAAGCTTTATGGCCCACCAACGCTTTGGTATGCCCTAATTAAATTCTTTTTAAACTACATTGAGGAGCATGAAGAAAGTTCTGCCCCTTTTTCGGGATAGGCCAGGGTAAAATATTCAGTGCCCTGTCTTTGTACTCTAATAGGGCAGCTATACCCAGAGAGGGCTGTGCTGAGGTAAGGGTTACTGCTTCCTCATTTCCAATTAAAAAATACATTATATTTTTGTAGTTTTTATAGTAAAAATTACATTTTTATTATGGTTTATAAGGCATTTTAAGTGCATTATCTCTTTCACTAATACGTGTGAGGCTTCCAGAATCAGAAAGCCTAGCTCCATCACTTGCTCTGTGTGTGACCTCACTTAACCATGTTATAGCTTTGTTTCCTCATCTGTGAAGTGGGGATACTAATACTATCAATATTATTTTGTTGCTGTGAAGATTAACTGAGATGCCACATAACTGGCACATAGTAAACCATGATGACCCGCCAGTTGTTGTTATTTAGAGATGCAGAATCTAAATCTCAGAGGGATTGAGGGACTTGCCCTTGTAAGTAGAAAGGGTAGCATTGGCTCTAGGACTTCCGGGGCCACATTCTGTAAGCTATCCATTATGCTGCACTGCTTGCTTGTCCTGCCAGCACCTTCTAAATGACTGTGGGTGGGGAGAGCACTCTGAACTGGGGTAGCCTCTGAATGCAGTTTGTATGCAAGGTGGGCAAGCAGCCAGACACAGCCAGTAAGTGAGCAGACGGGGGACTCTGGCTATGAAATGTCTGGGGAGGAAACATGCAGGGGGTCAGACTCATTCAAGAACTCCCAGGGGCACACTAGAGGCCAAGTGGGATTTTCCCAGCAGTCCATCTGGGAATACTCCAGGGGAGTCTCGGTGACAGGCAGTGCTATGTGGAAGGGCATTACTTGGCTGAATTCCCCTGTCCCTCAACCATGACCACCTGGGAAAGCCCTCCACATGGACACCATGGCTACTGTAGGCAGAAGACCCATTGGAACGATTCCTATGTCCCCCCAGTGGATGCAAAGAGGAGAATGTCAGGGAGTAAGCAATGCCTTGCAGAGCAAGCACCCTGGTCCTACTGTCCCTGAACCTGCCTGAGGCAGGGACACAAGATCTGTTAGTGAAAAGGGCCTGTGTTCGTCCTGTATCCAAGTGGTTAAATGGGCTTACTTAATAAGTTCTGTCTTCCTTTGCTGACAGAATAATGATGCTTTTCTTTCTAGAGGAAGAACGGTCAGAAGATGTAGGTTTAGGGGTTAACTCCACTATTTACATGCCAAAGAAACTTGAGGAGGGTACTTAAATGCCATGAACGTCAATTTCCTCATCTGTAAAATGAAAGTATAATAACACTTATCTGGCAAGGTTATTGTGAGGATCAAAAGAGATTACACAGTTGAGAGTGCTTTGCTAATGATGAAGCGCTATGCAATTTATCATTATTCCTCAAACTTCACAGTCCAGGTCTTAGTCTCTCTTTCTGACTCCCCTGGCCCTGCTATGGGATTCACAGACCATTCCATAAAACGAGGCCCTTCACTATATCCTGTGTTTCATTATTAAGCAAATGTTTTACGTCTTATCTTTACAATGAATTGTTAGAGAGGAGAGATCACCTATCATATTTATTCACAATTTCTTACCAGATAGGCGATCAGTAAATACTAATTGATGGTGTAGAACTGCCCCAGCATTAGTGGAGCATAGACTTGGGAGCCAGGCCCTCCCACCTGCACTCCCTCACCCAGCCAACCTTGCAGGTTGGAGTCAAGGCAAGAGGCAGAGAAGGCTATGCCTTGGAGACTTAGGCTCTGGGTGTGGCTGCATCACCTCCTGTTGGTTTTGTCAACTGTGAACTGAGCATAATAATGCCACCCTGGTTGATATGAGAGTGAGCTCACTAAATGCACATGGTAAACTTTTGCAAACTATAGAGAAAATGTAAAGTATTATTACTAAGGTGAACACCATGGCTGGGGAGCAATTGGGCCAGGTGAAGACTGAGCCCATGCTCATTAAGGTGGCACACAGGCTGCCACCAGTGTACTCACCTGAGGGGTCTGTCCTGCATCCGGGCCACGGGCTGAAGGTCTGGGAATTGTTGCTGATGGGGTTGCTCACGGTGCAGATGTAGATATTGTCAGCATGCTGGGGGCCGAGGGTGAGGGACAGGAGGTGGGAGCTGTTGGCTGGGTTCAGTGGGTGGGTGCCCGCCTTTTCACTCCAGCTGTAAGCCACATGGTCCCCCTTCTCCACTGTGCAGCCCAGTATCAAGGTGCAGGTCCCGTTCTCCTGGGTCTTGTTTAAAACTTTAATTTCTGGAGTGGAGACCTGCTCTGTCAGGAGTGGGAGGAAGGGAGCCATCACTGAAGTGAACCCCTGGGAATTCTCACTTGACCTTTTTGTTAGAACAAAGTACAGCCTAATGGCATTTTCCCTCCCCCTCAATGTGATTTATTTCTAGTGGGGAATCTATTGTTTCACACTGTCCATTATGCCCCACTACATCCTTTCTAAGACCACCTTGGGATAAAACAGAAAATAAGAATTTGCTTTTTAGGCCTCTTCTACCAATATTGTTAGGGCTCCACTCGCCCTTCCTGATGTCCTTGACCTAGGTTGCTATTTTCCTGTCTCCTATCAGTGGAGTTTGCTGTCGACTAATCCATCATGGTTTTTAGTTGGCTTACACTGTTACTTCCTAGACCTAAAAGAACGACGTTTTAGTGGTGGGATTTCATCTATAGTGATGTGTGTGGGAGGGTGTGTGTGTGTGCACGTGCGTGTACACGGGCTCACGGGTGAGTGAGTGGGTGGGTGTGTAGTAAGTGCTTCTGTGCGTCTGAGCTAGTGATAGGTCCTCAATTATAACCATAGGCCTCATCAATCTATCCCACTCTAAGGCCATGAAATAGGCCACATAAAAGGTAAAGTCTTGCTTATTTAGCAACTATTATAGGACAAGCACAGTGCTGGTGTTTCACATTCATCATCTTTTTTTTTTTTTTTGAGACAGAGTCTCGCTCTGTCACTTAGGCTGGAGTGCAGTGGCACAATCTCGGCTCACTGCAAGCTCCACCTCCTGGGTTCACACCATTCTCCTGCCTCAGCCTCCCGAGTAGCTGGGACTACAGACACCTGCCACCATGCCCAGCTAATTTTTTTTTTTTTTTAATTTTTAGTAGAGACGGGGTTTCACCGCATTAGCCAGGATGGTCTCCATCTCCTGACCTTGTGATCCACCTGCCTCGGCCTCCCAAAGTGCTGGGATTACAGGCGTGAGCCACCGCACCTGGCCTCATCATCTTTTTTAATCTTCTCAACAATTATAACTCGTTGTAATTATTCCCATTTTATAGATGAGAAAGCCAAGTCCCAGGGAGGTGGAATATCTTACATCTCACAGCTTCTAAGTGGCCAAGTTAAGATCTGAATCTAGATCTGTCTGACTTGAAAATCCAGACTCTTGCTTTGGCTTCAGAAGAATGCCATGGTTGCAAAGACCACATTTTCCAAAGTAAGAATTTGATCACAAGATGTGACAAAAACAGGAAACATAGGAACCAAAGGACAGAATGTCCGGCAGCCACACCATTTTGGAAAATGCATCCTGTGCAGCCTCCATGCTCATGGCAATCTTGCCCTGGAGCCACTGCTGGAAATGGCTCTCAGGTGCCTGGGGAGGGCCATGGGAAATCCGCAGGCACTGTTTGAAGGAAAGGGAATGCTGGGGCGAGGGAGAATTGGTGAGAGTGTTGCTGCCTTCCCTCTAGATATTTGAGAATTTCAAAGAAATGCTGGTTAGGTGGGAATTCCTGTCCCATCCCCAGAGATAAGGAAGTCATTCTGAAGAAGCAGGAAAGCCCCATGTGGCTATCAGGATCCCTGGGAATTCAGATGAGCCTCTGGGCCTAAGAGACACAATCCCTGGGTGCACTCAAGAGGGACTGGTAGTTAAAGAGGCTCAAAAAAGCACTGGCCTTGGATTCAGGTGGACTTGGTTCCTAGTTTAAGTACAACAACTAAAAGACTTCATAACCAAAGCCTTTGTTTAAATGCCAAAAGGCACTTCTTCCACCAGGTAAGTATGATCTAGTGCCAGAATGCAGGGCTTAACAAGTGGTGTGTGGGCTGAATTTTAGCCGTCTTTATCCAGAACCCCCAGTGCAGTGAAACACCTACACAAATGTGTGTAAATGTGCTAACCGCTTCTGGTTAGATTTTACTGTCCTCATGTAGGAGAGACTGGGTTTGATATGTGGTATTCAACTTTTTTCAATCAGAAAAAAATCCTATTTTCAAATAAAATATTACTTGCAAACCAAGATCCTTGGGGCTATCGGCCCTCCAGCCCACAGGGAGCTGGGCCCCTTTCCTTTGGGAAATGGGAGTAAGAGTAACTAATGCTTAATCAGCTACCATCAATATGCAATTTGGGAAAAAAAAATGTCAATCTTTAAAACGTCTTCCACGCAGCAGGTTTAAATACCCCCAAACTAGAAGATCATTCTAGTTACTTCCAATTCTGACTATCCTTTGCTTTTAAGAGAGACCTAAATTCTTGGTCAAAGGAGCACCTTGGCCCTTTAGTGTGGACTGGGGAAGCTGCCATTATTACCATAAAGCCTCAACTGCAGGCAAAAGCGCTGAACTGAAACATTTTTCTCCAGGGTCATAAGGTACCATCCCTCATCCTCCTTCCTGCTTTCCCGGATCCCCAGGGTGAGATTCTCCAGATAAAACTTGTAGCGATCTCCTAGGTAACGTGGAGGGCCTGCTTCGGATGGATCAAGAGACACTATTTTGTTCTCGACACTGTTCTCCAGTGATTTTGCCATTGTGACGACAATGTGGATGCTTTTGTTCATGCTCTTATTTATCCTTTCATATGTCAGGGGCAGCAGCACTTTGCTTCCCAACTGCCGGAGAATCTTTGGGCAGTTCATCATGCGCCCACCTGTGGGAGGGAGGAGAAGAGAGTCCCTTATTATTAAGGCCTTTGGACAACATCGTGTCAGTGGATCAGGAAGGACAGACTGGAGGCTCTCCCTCTTCCTCTTTGGCTGTCCCTGGGGTTGCCAAATCCTTTGTGGTCTATAAGGGCTGCCATGAGGATCCCCACTATATTATCAATATTTCAGAACTGTCAATAGAAATCTTAAAATTACTTAGGATAGAGTTGTATAGACTAACTAGAGTACTGGGTCTTTATCCACTCAGATTTACGGTTCAGGCATCTAAAAAGCACAGAGAAGTTAAATGGCTTCCCTAACTAGTAAGTGGCAGAGTCAGGACTAGAATTCAGGTCTGTTAATTCCTCTACCAGGGTTTTTTCCACCATTGAATACACAGGATGAAGGACGGAGAGCAAATTCAAGTGATTCTGAGCTCATGAGCCCAGGAGCCATTTCAGATCATGAGGAAAACAGAAAAATCTGAGGACTGTGGAGTCAGGAGGGGATAGGCCCAGTGTTCAAACTGTGGAATTCTCTCTCTCCAAAACACCCTGAGATAGTTAATAATGTCGACAGTGAGATATTACTGTATTTCTCTTTTTCAAAAAAGCTGAGCCAACAACAAGGTTAAAAAAAACAATACCAAGAGCCTTTCAAACCACTATAAGGGTTCCTGCTGCTGATTACTTCACACCTCCTCTCTCCTCAAACCCACAACCTGCCTTTTCCCCTCCTCTCTCATGTGACGACTTTGCTTTTTGTTTCACTGAAATATAAAATAGAAGAAATGAAAAGAGAACTTCCATTTATTACCACCACTAAATCAACCTACCTACCTGGATGGATGTTCTACATCCCCACCTAAGTCGAGCCTCTTCCTCCACAGAGCACTCACCTACTTCGAGGCTTTGTTTCAGCAATTGCCTCTGTCCCTCACATTATCAGGTTTTTTTATTAGGTTATTTCCATCAATACACAACATATAAACTTGTAGTTTCCTTATAATAAAATTATCTCCCCTGATCCCAGGTCCATCCCCAGCTACCTCTCCATTTCTGTTTTCCTTTACAGCAAAGTGCTTTAATGTGTGTTTATAGTTTCTTTTCCCATTTCCAGACCCATTTTTCCTTGGACCCACTAAAAACAGGTGTTCTTCCCTACTGCTCGCTGGAACCACCTTTGTCAAGGTCACTGTCTACTCCGCTAAGCCAAGTCAAAGTTCTTATCTTACTTGCTTTCTCAGGGGTACTTAACATAGTTCATCCATCCCTCCTTCAAACGCTGTCATCATTTGGCTCAGGGAACAACATACTCTCCCGGTTTTTCTCCTATCCTATAGGTTGCCTCTGCTCAGTTTTCTTGGCAGGAGCCTTCTGCTCTTCCAGACCTCCAAATACTGGAGCATCCCAGTACTCAGAGTTCTCATTCTCATCCAGTTTCTCACCCAGTTGCACAGTCTGACATATTTCTGGGATGCTACAGAGTTATATCTCCCAACCAAACCCTTCACTGCACTCCCAACTGCCTACACAAGACAGGACTTGGAGGTCTAAAGGGCATTTCAAACTTAGCAAACTCTTGGTTCCAGAACACCTTCTGCAAACATTATAATTCAGCCAATTTGTCAGGCCAAAACATTGGAAACATCCTTGATTCCTTTCTTTCTCGCATACTCCAAACTCAATTTTTTTTTTTTTTTTTGTGAGATGGAGTCTTGCGCTGTTACCCAGGCTGGAGTGCAATGTTGCGATCTCGGCTCACTGCAGCCTCTGGCTCCCGGGCTCAAGCAAGTCTCCTGCCTCAGCCTCCTGGGTAGCTGGGATTACAGGTGCCTGCCACCATGCCCGGCTAACTTTTTGTATTTTTAGTAGAGACAGGGTTTCACCGTGTTGGCCAGGCTGGTTTCGAACTCCTGACCTCAAGTGATCTGCCCGCCTGGGCCTCCCAAAGTGCTGGGATTACAGGCATGAGCCAGTGTGCCCAGCCATACTCCACACTCATTTTAACAGCAAATCCTCCTGGCTCTGACTTCAAAATATGTCTGGTATCTGAACCCTTCTCACCTCCTGCATTTCCACCACCATCATCCCAGGCCTGGGTACTTCCGTCTTCTTCCAGCTGATCTCCATGTATTCATACAATGGATAGAGTAATCTTTAAAAACCACATCCTATTTTGTCTCTCTCCTGCTTTTAAATTTCTATGGCTTTCTAGCACCGATGGAATAAAACCATAGTCCATTATTGATATGGCTTCAAAGGCCCTGCATACCCAGTCCCTTGCACTGTTCCAACTCCATTTCCTGCCCTCCTCTTTGCTCACTATGCTATGGCCACACTGGCTCCTGGCTGTTTCTTAAACCCACCAAGAACATTCCTGTCTCAGAACTTTTGCTTTTGCTGTTCCTGTCTCTGAAGAATTTCTTCCCTTCCATACCTGGATAGCTGATTCTTTCACTTTATTTTAGGTATCTGCTCAAAACAGTTTCTCCTCCAAGAGGCCTCCTCTGACCATCTATCTAAAATAGCTTTGTGTTTCTTTCTGCACTTATCACTATATTATATTATACTGTACATTTGTTTGTTTTATTTTTGTCTCTCCCACTAGAAAGCAAAAGCCTCAAGAGGAAGAACTTCATTTTGTTCACTATTTTGACCCCAAGACCTACCAACGGATGCTATGTGCTTAGCACATAGGAGGCATTTAATAAATATCTGTTCAATTTATGAATGCTGAAAACCATATTACGTGACCAAAGCCTCCTATTTAGGTTTGTCATATATATATATATGATGTCATATATATATGTGATAAACCTATATATATATAAATATATATGTGTATATATATATCTGAACTTAACCATAAGCTAGTATTCATAAAAGAAGAAGCCCATGACTCAAAGAGAGCATAGATTGTTCTCGCTGATAAGAAAGTCAGAGAGTAAAATAGAACCATCAGCTTAAGTAATGCAGCTACCTAGAAGAGACTCTTTCACAACTGACTTGTGGCTAAGATGAGCTATTGGAAAATTGGACACATTGGCTCAAATATTCTTGTTACCAAAATACCCTGAAATCCCCACATTGTTCAGTAAAGGGCTCAGCTAATAGTAGACTAGAGATTCAGTGATTGGGGAAGAAGAAAAAGAAGTCTATCTGGGCTAAAATCTGGATTAGAGTGATTGAAATTCATAATTGTTGAGGAAAAGTGAGAAAGGCTATTAGGCATTTGTCTTTTAAAATATTGCTAATATATCAAGCTTAAAACAGAGTGCTCCCCCCTGCTGCTTGATGACATGAGGAACATTATAGCTATTGTGGTGGTGGTGGTGGTTTTTATATTAATATACTGGGAAGCATGTTGGATTTTCTTCCACCACACTTATGGATGACTGACTATCTAGATAATGTGACCCCTTTGGTGGCCACATACCTGAATTGTAGGCAAGTACCTAAGAGAGTAACTACTTGAATCCTGAACCTAAACTTCTATGTATAAAGAAATGAGAAAAAATTTAAAGCCATATGTGCAAGTATGAACTTCCAGACTTTTGTATAAAAAGTTGTGTAGATGAGCATATGCATATTTTTCTAGGAGCACATCCATAAATTCCATCTCTTAAAGGGATCTGAGATTCAAAACAAGATTAAAAATTGCCAGCATAGTGTTGATTTTTAAAGACCAACTTTGATAGGGAGAAAAAAATAATTAAAAAATCCCATTTTCAGGCCATAACCCATCGCCACCACTCCCCAAAATGACTCCCATGCACCCCTTCCCCACCTAACCTTGCACACTCTTTGCACCATGGTTGCTTTCAGAACTTGGGGTTGGTTGGGGGAGGAGAAAGGGGGATATAAGAGAGGTAGGGAATAACCAAAAAAAAAAATCAAAGAAAAAATAAAAGAAAGAAAATAGAAGGAGAAAGAGGAAGAGGAAAAGGGAGGGGTAGATGACAGAGGCTGAGTAGTTTATGCTCACTCAGTCATGAGGAGTGGAACCAAAACTTCATCAGGAAGAGACCCTTATACCCCACAGCCCACGTAAAGAATGATGACGCAATACCTGATTGTGTGAGTGTTGGGGTCTGGAGGGGGTACTTGAGATCACCCTCACATAAGCATAAGGTGGAAAAATAAGTGGGGGCTTTAAAGTGGTTCACAAAACCCCTCAAGTGGCGTCCCTGCTCCTGAAACATCCTGCTGCCTGATAAGTGTTTTCCAGTGTGTCTGTGATTCAGCCAGCCCTTATTTACTAAAAGAGTCTGGGAGGAAACATTTGTAGCTGTTAACACCAACTCACTTTCCTTCATGGGTAATTCTACTTCGAAAAATGAGTGATTCACATGGGCCTATGGAGTTTGGTCAAAAATTATTAATAGTAAGATTTAGCCAACGCTCTCACAAGATGGGCTTCTACCTAATGATAACTCTTTTTGTTCTATTGTATTATATTTTTTTGCCTAGCCCTGATACTTTCATGTGTGCTTTTAGCACCTTGCTACAGCATTCTTTCAGGTACAGAAGGAACAGAACTTATGGACCCCACAGTTCTTTTGGTAAATTTAGGCTCATAAAGAAAAGACAACTTGTCTGTGTTGGCTTTTTAAACTGTATCCCCATCAGTCAAAGTGCTATTTTTATTCTTTGGCACTGCTGGGTCTTTCTATCTTAGACTATTAGTACGTACCTTCCCTAGCCTCAGAGCCTATAACCATTCTTTATTTGCCTAGCTAACAACTTCCGTCTTCCTGGTCTCCATTTTGACATCTCTTTCATAGGGAAGACTTTCCTGACTCCTGACTTAGGTTGGATTTTCCTGCCACAGGCTTCCAATGGACAATGAATGCACTCCTTCATATCATTCACCACATGTTCAACTCTGGTTCAATGCGTGTAATCCCCTACTCTTATAAGCTTCCAAGAGTAGGGACTGTGTCTGTTTTATTCACTACAGTATCCCTAACACCCACCTGGGACACAGTAGGAGCTCAGTAAATCCTTGTTGCCCAAGTGAATTAATAAAACGTAATGGGATGAATGAAAAATGAGCAAATGACAACACAGAGTCCAAGTTCTCCTCCCTCCAAAATCAGAATGTACTCTGATTTGCCTTTATAATATCCCTAAGAGGTATATTATGGAGGAAAGTGGTGGGGACTCTTTTCCCCACTTGCCAGCTGAGGACATGGAAGTGCCTTAAATATAAACCCTAGGTTTCAGGTACAACAGACAACTTGCCAAGAACACTTGAAACCCTTCACCTCTGCATTTGTGCCTCCTTCTAGAATACTCCTCAAGTTCCATAAAAATCAAGCCCATCAGACCTATTTATTTGGGACTAAGTTTTTAATATTCATTTTTATTAACTTTATCCCAAATGTGCACATAAGATATACTGGTTTAGAGTTAAATTTCTTATTAGATGACTCACAGTAAATAGTAAATGCTTTGGCCCCCCCTTCCCCCTAGGATGATGTGATAAGAGCAAGGTCAGTTGTTCTGTGTGAGTAAACAGACACTCCATAGGTAAGAAACGAGGACAAATTATTTTCCCTCCCTATAAAAGGGGAAGGAGGCAACTTTCCCCCCTCCCCTTCTTAAAGGTCTGCTCCTTATTCCAACACCTTGGTAGGTAAATAAATCTCTCCAGCAGCCAGATAGTCCCTTACATGTCTTGGCTTTTATGGCAAGTCCTGGGACTTGACTCCAAGTTCTGGGGCTCATTCCTCCTTGCATGTTGCATAATGATGGCACAAGCTTATGCTGGCCTGCTTAGGAAGATAGTGACTCCAGGCTTCATGGCACCCTGGGCGCTCTACCTGGGGACCTTGTTCAGGCTGTAACCATTTGCTCCTCTCGGGAAAAGTTTTATTATTCTTTTGGATCAGAGCAATTACCTATACAAATGACTACAGATCTAATCCCCATGGTATGAAAAAGTGTCAGGAAGCTAGTGTTCTTCACCAGGACACTGAAAAGTCCAGAGAAGTTTTATTTCCCCACCCTCTTTATCCTTAAGTCTCTGATTTCTTCTCTGCCATGTTAAAAAATTGATACATAATAGCTGTGCATATTTCCAGGGTACATGTGCTATCTGATACGCTCACATGTTGTGTAAAGATCAAATCGGGGTAATTGGGATATGTATCACCTTGAGTATTTCTCTTTTCTTTATGCTAAGAACATTTGAATTATTCTCTTCCAGTTATTTTGATATGTACAATAGATTATTGTTAACTATATTCACCCTACTGATCTATCAAACACGAAGACCTATACATTTGGAAAGACACACAAGAAACTGGTCACAGTGGTTGCCTCCAGCATGAGGTATGGAAGGGAGATTAGTCTTCACTAAATACTCTTGTGTACTGTTGAAGTTTCATAGATGTGACATGTTTTATAGATGTGATAATCATTAAACAAACTAGTTAACAAAAAAAATTAAATGAACATTAGCATGGTGAAAAAAAGTTTTCATTTTCCAAATTCCAGGTCAAATACTTCTTATATGCCCTCTACATTCTTCTGTGATTCTTATCAGTCTCTCACCTTTTGAACATTTCTATACTTCAATTTATTCCAATTCAATTCAACTCATATTTTTCAATTATAGATAGCACATTCTAATTTTTACCATGGGACCTGGATACAAATTTTGGCATTCTCTCCACCCCTGCTTCCCAAACATAGGCTCGTCCAGTTTCACTCATTGAGGCCTCTGGAGTCAGGCGGCTGTGTGAGCACAGAGAAATTGCTAAACTACTCTGTGCCCCTTTCCTCATTTATAAAGTTGTAATGGTACCAATAATATATACATATCTTATAGGGTTGGTGTGAAAATGAAATGACTGACACACATAAAGCATTTAGAACAGTGCCTGGTATATAGCAAGTATGCAGTATATACTAATATTATTCACTCAACAAACATTTGTGGACAGGCTCTCAGTACAGACACAGTGTCAGCTGCTGGGCAGTGGCTGTTGTTCATTTTGTTTTCCCACACCTTGCATCCTTGCACAGTGGCTGCCACATCATGTGTCTTTAATAGTTGCTGAATGGGATCATTCAAAGTCAAATCTATGGATAAAACCAATTAGCCATGATACTCTGATTTCCAGTCCAGTGAGGGAGACAGTGAAAGTGACAGTATCACATCACAGTGTTAACATTTTTGAGAAATAGAAGTGCCTAGATTGACATCTTGGGATAGAATGGGCCACTGAACACACAAGGTTAGGCCAAGTCTAGAACCCACGCATTTGTCCCTCACGTTCCCCCAAAGTGTGTGAAGGGGGTGCGGAGGACCTGCATGGAGGAATAAAAAAAAACTCATTGAGGTAAGGTCATCGGTTACAACAAATGTACCACCCTGGTGGGGGATATTGATAATAGGGGAGGTTATGCATGTATGCAGCAGAAGGTATATGGGAAATCTCTGTTCTTTCTGCCCAACTTTGCTGTGAACCTAAAACTGCTCTAAAAAATAAAGTCTATTAAAATGAATCTCATTGGGGGAAATGAAAAATTCACTTTACTTGGGGAAGGGACATGTGGACTTTTTGATTTTTACAATTCTGACTGGGAATTAGAAGCTGAGCTGAGTAGAAATGAGAATGGGAGTGGATGCCAGTTTTACAAGAATCAAGCTTCTTGCTTGGGCAAATCTGTCATGACTAACCTGCCCCATTTGCAAAGCATTTCTGTCTGGGTTTTACTGGGGCTTCACAAAAGGGTGTGTATTTAAAAATAAAAACACTGAAAAACTTTTATGAAGATTCAAAGAAGAAAACATGCAATGAAGTGAGCAGCCTCCGATTGGATAGACTTGCCTTGTGGGGCTGGGCTGCTCCTCCCTGACCGGCGACTTCCAAAGCCTCAATAAGACCAACTATTGGTCAGTAGTGCCTAAGATGCTATGGGCCAGGCTGGCCAAGAGGCTAGCAAGCACAGAGATGGAAAAGTCCATTTCACAGTTCAGCACCATCACTCCTTACAGTCACCAAGAGGTGCTCCAAAAATGGTGCAGTCACAAATTGGTTGCAACAACGGAGGCTTGGCTTTCCCTGTGACCACTTAAAGTGCCTCGATTTGGTTTTCTGAGCCCTGAGCTCAGTTCTTCCTCTCCTAGACCTTGGGAAGTATGAGCCATGGATCTGTAGATTCCAAAAGAAAGTGGGCTGAGCAAGCCCCGTTCATCTGGCTGCCTAGTAAAAGACACATCCCTAGTGCAGCACCCCCACATCCCTGGCATATCACGGTGCTTTTCCTGGAAAAGTCCATATTGGATTTGCGGTCTTGAAAACCCCAAGCTTAAAACACCCTGGGCCTCAGGATTTCCCCCCATGTCCGTAATGCCACCTCTTCTACTCCAGGCTACCTCCCACAGTCTAAACAAATAAGCAAAAGGAAATTCTCACCCCACTCACACAGGCAGTCCAAAGTCCACTTCTTGCTTGCCTTTTTCTTTCTGAAATACCTTTTCTCAAAGCCCTGATACTTCTAAACAGAAAGCAATAGCCTGCCTTGGGAAGAAGATAGCCAGAAAGACAGGAACAGAGTCCAGATCCAAAGGTAGCTCTTGTCTGGCCTTCCTGCCGGAGCTACTCTCTGAGGGTTCCCAATTTGCATTTCCCACATACTGTAACCAGCCCTAGGCTTCAGAAATCCCAACTTCTTCCCTCTTGCTTTCTTGGACCTTCTCTTCCAAGAAAATACACACCAGTATGACCGCACTGTGGCCACTGCTGGTTCTCAGCCAAAAGCCTGGAGTTTTCACTTCTACTCTCTCTTCCCACTCTAGCCAATGCTTTCTGCTGACCCATGCTCCTGGTTTGTCAGCCTGCATGTGCACAGATTCCCTCCCAGGGCAGGCATGTAGGGCAAATCATCTCCCGGAGCTCAGTCCATCCAGCTCAGTATCTCTAGGCTGGGTCTTTGCCAGAAGATGCCCATGTAAAACCAACCACTCAACCAGGACTTCTACCAGAGCCTGTCACCCTAAGACTGGTCAGAAAAGTGACTGGAGCCTTTGGCTTAGAGCTCCTCATTTCCTTGGAAACTGGAGTTGGTGGGGCTGAGTCTTGGAAACCCAAGGGCCCAGGAATTTATAATGTTCCTTCCTCTTTGAAAGAGGCAGTTGAAACTGACAGCCAGTCCCTGAGGAAGAGTGACCAACCACAATCCCCAGCCCTGCACCTTCTCTCCATCCACGAAGATACGCTGATTCCTGGCAGCTAACGTAGGATTCAAACCATCAGGCAGATGAACACTCACCTGTTCCGTAGCTTGCCCCAAAAGCCAGGGAGAGAAATAGCATGAAGGTCAAGGAGAGGAGCCCCTTGGGATCCATCAGCCAGTGAGGAGAAGGAAGGGATCCTGGTCAGAGCCTGGCAGCTGCTCACAGACGCCAGGCAGAAGCGAGCTTCGTGTCATGCAGCAGAGGCTGTCTGATTTATGTATCAGGAACCAGCAGGTTCCTGAACCCGCTTCCTGTATCACCGGGACTTTTTCTGCTTGTGTCTTGAGGATTGCTCATCTCCCATGAGACTTTAAATCACTTTTTTGTTCTCAAGAAGCAGGCTTCTCCAGAAGCCACGCACTTAGCCTATGGGAGCCAGGAAAGGGGTGTGTAGTCACCTCGGCCAAAACCCGGCTTTGGGCAGAAACATGCGCCTCTGCTTCTTTCCTTAGCTGTCTCCAGGAACCGGATGTTGCAGATTCTCTGAGCAGTTCTCTCCGGTAAGTCTTCTTGGATGGCAAAGAAAAGATGTTTGGTCGGATCACTCCTCAAATTTGGCAGTTCACAGCTGAACTTAGATAACTGCATTGTGATGAGCTAATAGACCTCTTACTTCTGTTTTATTTCATAATTTCGGATGACACCTCAACATGCAGTCTGGTGCAGGTGCCATTGTCACAGAGAGATGGGATGGGCAAGTGCGGGTCGCTTGGAAGAAACCCTGTGACCCCGATGAGTGCAATGTGGTATAATTTAGTAGCCCATGGTCCTAGTTTGTCTTCTTGCATGTGTGTGGATTCCCTCCCAGGCAGGGATGTAGGACAAATCTATCCCAGAGCTCCATCCTTCCAGCTCAGTCTCCTTGTTGTGTGTGTGTGTGTTTTTCTCTAATTTTTAACGTCTGTGGGTACATAGTAGGTATATATATATATATAGATGTATGGGGTATATGAGATTACGTTGATAGAGGCATGCAATATGTAATAATCACACAGGGTAAATGGGATATCCGTCACCTCAAATATTTATCCTTTGTGTTACAAACAATGCAATTATACTTTTAGTTATTTTTAAATGTACAATTAAATTATTATTGACTATAGTCACACTGTTGTGTTATATCAAATACTAGTTCTTATTCATTCTTTCTATTCTTTTGTACCCATTAACCGTCCCCACTTCTTCCCCAACCGCCACTACCCTTCAGCCTCTGGTAACCATCCTCCTACTCTCTAGGTCCACAAGTTCGATTGTTTTAATTTTTACCTCCCACAAGCAAGTGAGAACATGCAAAGTTTGTCTGTCTGTGCCTGGCTTATTTCACTTAACATAATGATCTTCAGTTCCATCCATGTCATTGTGACTGACAGGATCTAATTCTTTTTTAGCTGAATAGTACTCCATTGTGTATATGTACCACATTTTCTTTATCCACTCCTCTGTGATAGACACTTAGGTTGCTTCCAACCTTGGCTATTGTGAATAGTGCTGTAACAAACATGGGAGTACAGATATCTCTTCAATATACTGATTTCTTTTCTTTTACGTGTATATCTAGCAGTGAGATTGTGGATCATATGGTAGCTCTATTTTTAGTTTTTTGAGGAACCTTCAAACCATTCTCCACAGTGGTTGTACTAACTTATATTCCCAACAACAGCATACAAGGGTACATTTTCTCCACATCCTTGTCAGCATTTGTTATTGCCTGTCTTTTGGATAAAAGCCATTTTAATTTAACTGGGGCTGTGTTGTATTCTGGGAGTTGCCTTTATTTTGGAGTTTGTGTCTAAATTTTCATTGAGGAGAAGGAACGAGTATTGGCAGAAGGAGGATCCTGGCCTCTTTCATGAGTTAAACTATAAGAATAGGATACTGGAAGTGTAACCAATGCTCACAGGGAGACTTGAAAGAATAGGGAAGTGTTTTTAGAGTCCACTGTAACAGGTCATAGGCACTCTCTGATGGGCCTCCCCATGAGGATCAGGTAATAAAACCTGGTGAGATATGTGAACTTTATCCTCACTGTTTTCTTCCTTCCTTTCCCCAGCACTCAACTGTCCTCCTCACAACTATTCCCAGTGGTGTGTACTTGATTCAGCATGTACCAACTCATAAAATTGTTAAATTTTCAGGAATCTGGATGGGCACAGTGGCACGCCTGTAACCCCACCACTTGTGGAGGCCTAGGTGGGAGAGCCTTTGAGGTCAAGAGTTTGAAAATAGTCTGGGCAATAGAGCAAGACCTCATGTCTACAAACAATTTTTTAAAATAAAAATGAAAAATAGATGTTCAGGAATCTTGTAAGGTGCTTGATGAACATGGCCATTATTAAACATATAAAATTCAATTAAATTACATAAACTTACAGTTAAGCTGGGCATGGTGGTACATGCCTATAGTCCCAGCTACTTGAGAAGCTGAAGCATGAGGATCCCTTGAGCCCAAGAGTTTGAGGCTGTAGTACCTTTATAGCAGTGCGAAAACAGACTATCATGATCACGCCTGTTGATGTGATTTGCCGCTGTGTCCCCACCCAAATCTTATCTCGAATTGTGATCCCCATAATCCCCAAGTGTTGAGAAAGGGACAAGGTGGGAGGTGATTGGATCGTGGGGGCAGTTTCCCCTCCATGCTGGTCTTAAGACAGTGAGTGAGTTCTCACAAGATCGGATGGTTTTATAAGGCAATATTTTCTGCTCTCGGCTGCTCTTCTCTCTCCTACTGTGATGTGAAGAAGGTCCTTGCTTCTCCTTTGCCTTCCGCCATGATTGTAAGTTTCCTGGGGCCTCCTTAGCCATGTGGAACTACAAGTCAATTAAACCTTTTTCCTTTATAAATTACCCAGTCTTGGGTAGTATCTTTATAGCAGTGTGAGAATGGACTAATACACCTGTGAATAGCCACTGCACTCCAGCCTGGGCAACAGAGCAAAACCCTGCCTTTAAAAAAAACTTCACAACTAAATAAATTATATTAAACAGAGGGAATAAAATCTCAAAGCTCATTGTTTCTTAATAATTTTATGACTTTATTGATATCTATGTTCTTGAGGTAATTGACATCTCTTATGTGTCTACAGTGGAAATTAAATACTGGATCATTGGTGCTTCTGGACCTCTCTTCCCTACTCTGCATTCAATGGCATAAGGTTGGGAGCTTGAAACTGGCCATGGTGAGAGTTTATGCCATGGAAATCCGCAAGCAATATAAATCAGAACTTTATTGTTTTGTTGATTGTCTAAATGTAAGAAAGTAATAGAGAAAACATAACGATGCAGAGTAAACTTAAACATGTGCCATGACTATGGCCCTTACATTGGGATTAGCATAAAAAATTGAGGAAACATTTTTCCGGTATTCAAAAACTATCATCTGATTCAGCAAAAAGTCACTAGTGTCACTGATGAGCAAGGGATGTTCCAACATATATTTTTGTTGTTTCACATTTCTTTAACTTCAAAAAAGACATTAACCAACATTTATGTTGGAACTACATTCCTTTGTCACTTGTAACCACAGTTCAGCTGTGGATATGAATTAAGCCAATATGAAAGCAAGCAGCCTGTGAGATCTGTGGCTATATGAAATTTACAATAAAGGGGATTGTACATTTTATTAAAATACAATAAATTATATTTTATAAATTGCGTGTTACACATTCTTCATATAAGCGAAATTTATAACAAACTCATTTACATATATGCATACATTATTTTTTAGAGATCTGGCTGTTAACCATTTACCAACACATCACTGTTACAATAACTGAGAATCCAAATGATGGAGTGAATGGCATACTGCCTACGTATTCATAAAATATCAGTTGAGACAA
This sequence comes from Nomascus leucogenys, assembly GCF_006542625.1. Taxonomy (NCBI): domain Eukaryota; kingdom Metazoa; phylum Chordata; class Mammalia; order Primates; family Hylobatidae; genus Nomascus; species Nomascus leucogenys. The sequence continues at coordinate 40,820,334 of NC_044392.1, read as the reverse complement.
CTAAATGATGTGAGAATATTGGGATCCTGTAAAAATGGGAAACCAATGATCCAGGTCTGATTTCAAGACTGGTGTTCTCTCCTCAAGCTGCACGGCTCCTGGAATGCATGCTGTCTATTCATGTCAAACCTTTCTCTCTCAAAGACAGACACTTATTCTCTTGTTTACTTTGCCCTTCCTCTCATTTCCAGAATTAGACCTCTAGCCTCGCCATGAGGCCTCTCCACTCTGATCTCCTGGATCCCCTCTGCACAGATAACTGAGCTAATGCTAGGCACTATTTGAAGAGTTTTCCTGTTTGGTGCAATCTAGAACTAAATAAAAACATACATTGAATGAGGGTCAGAAATGGTTTAGATGAAGGTTCTGAGGTTCTAGAGCGGATTCTATATAGAGTCCTCCCTGCCCCCAAATTCTTCTTCACCTGGAATGTCAGAATGTGGCCTTATTTGGAATCAGGATCTTTCACATGTAATTAAGGTAAGAATTGAGATGAGATTATACTGGGTGAATCAGAGTGATCCCCAAATCCAATGAGAGTAGTGCATCTTTATAAGAAATAGAAAAAGGACACACAGAGACACAAAGAAGATGGCCATGTGAAAAGACAGAGCGGAGACTAGAGCTATGCAACCACAATTCAAGGAACACCAGAGACAACCAGACACTGGAAGAGGCAGAGAAAGATTCTCCCCTGGAGCTTTCAGAAGGAGCAGGCCCTGCCAATATGTTAATTTTAGACCTTGGGCCTACAGAACAGTGGGAGAATGAATTTCTGTTGTTTTAAGTCGTCAGGTTTGTGATAATTTTTTACAGCAGCCACAGGAAACTAACACAGGACCTGAGGGGCAATGTGACTAACCAGAGATTTGCAGTTAGTACATTTAGTATACTGAGCTGCTTCCTTCAGCTATTAAGAGCAGATGTCAACAGACCAACAACAGAAGATACACAGATGATAGTGCCTTGTAGTTACAAAGCCATTTTCAAAAGCCTTCACATTCACGACCTTATTTGATCCTCCTAACAGCCCTGCGAAGGAGCTGGTGGCGTTTGTGAGGCAGGATCTGGACCAAACTTGGGAATCCTGACACTGATCAGAGCTCTTTCCTTTTTCCTGGTGAGTATTTATCACCGTGAATACTGAAGAGAATAAGGAGGAAGGAAATCTTGCTAATTGAACTCCCTGGATGCCTGGGGTTTCCACAGTGTTATTTCATTAATCTTGGTAGCAGTAAGAAGCAGGAATAATTATCCCTATTTTACAAATTTAAGTATAGTGCTGCTAAATAACTACTTGCTCAATGGCTCAGAGCCAAAAAAAATGCAAGAGTTGGATTCAAACCCTGGATTATCTGACTCCAGAGTCTGTGCTGTATCCATTCACCATACCACTTGCATTATACCAAGTGTGGGGAAAAGCAAGAGAGATCAGACTGTTACCGTGTCTATGTAGAAAGAAGTAGACATAAGAGACTCCATTTTGTTCTGTACTAAGAGAAATTCTTCTGCCTTGAGATGCTATTAATCTGTAACCCTACCCCCAACCCTGTGCTCACTGAAACATGTGCTGTGTCAACTCAAGGTTAAATGGATTAAGGGCTATGTAGGATGTGCTTTGTTAAACAAATGCTTGAAGGCAACATGCTTGTTAAAATTCATCACCACTCCCTACTCTCAAGTACCCAGAGACACAATACACTGCGGAAGGCCACAGGGACCTCTGCCTAGGAAAGCCAGGTATTGTCCAAGGTTTCTCCCCACGTGATAGTCTGAAATATGGCCTCGTGGGAAGGGAAAGACCTGACCATCCCCCAGCCTGACACCCGTAAAGGGTCTGTGCCGAGGAGGATTAGTAAAAGAGAAAGGAACGCCTCTTTGCAGTTGAGATAAGAGGAAGGAATCTGTCTCCTGCTCCTCCCTGGGCAATGGAATGTCTCGGTGTAAAACCTGATTGTATATTCCATCTACTGAGATAGGAGAAAACCGCCTTAGGGCTGGAGGTGAGACATGCTGGAGGCAATAGTGCTCTTTAAGGCATTGAGATGTTTATGTATATGCCCCTCAAAAGCACAGCGCTTTTTTCTTTATCTTGTTTATGATGCAGAGACATTTGTTCACATGTTTTCCTGCTGACCCTCTCTCCACTATTACCCTATTGTCCTGCCACATCTCCCTCTCCGAAAAACACATGATAATGATCAATAAATACTAAGGGAACTCAGAGACTGGCGCGGGTCCTCCGTATGCTGAGCACCGGTCCCCTGGGCCCACTTTTCTTTCTCTATACTTTGTCTCTGTGTCTCTTTTCTCAAGTCTCTCAAGTTCCACCAGACAAGTCTTCTCAAGTTCCACCAGACGAGAAACGTCCACAGGTGTGGAGGGGCAGGCCACCCCTTCACCAAGCAAGAATCTTAGCCAGTCTTCAGGCTTGTGTTGGCCAATGGCTCATTATCTGTGAAACATTCCTTCTGGCACAGGCCACAGCGTGGGCAGTAGGAGAATCCTAGGTGAGCACTATTTCCCGTCCTGGCCTCCCGTGTCTGTGGCTCAGCACCATTCTTTCCCTTTGGTGATGCAGAGCCCCAACCCGAGAATGAGGAGGACTGTATTTCCATAGAAAATAGCCTTCCCCAAAAAACTTCAAGTGGATTATGCATCAAAGCCATCTCCTACCTCTTAAACTCTTAAGTGTGTCCCTAAGACTTGCCACTCTCTCTCCTGACACTGTGGCTACGGGTGCCAAAGTCACCTGCCTGACAGTGTCTGGTCTGGACTGCTCCTGAGTGTCTTGGCTTCCCAGCCTCTGACCAGAGGTCCCCTATAGCATGAACTGACCCCACAGATAAGGGCCACTAAGGCCAGATCACCTGGCCACATGGAGCTCGTGATGAGCACATTTATCTGGATAAGGAAAAAAAAAAACCTGCAAAACCAAAATGAAAATGCAGAATTCCCCCAAACTCCGAAACCTCTCCTAGTAGACCTGACTGAAGAGTCTAAAACTGGCCTGGGGAAAGCACTGGGAAAAAACACCCTGGGGTCCGCCCTACTGGGTGAGATGAGGAAGCCCACAGGGCAGATGGCTGACATGGAGGCTGAGCAGACTAGTCAACCAGACAGCACTGTTGTGGCACTGGGGCTGTCAGGGTTGAGGGGAGAGTGGAGAGATAACTGGGCTTTGAAGTGGCTCTAGCCCAGATCCAGGCCCAGGCTCTACTCAGCTCCTTTACGCTGAATGTTCATGCCTGCCATCAGCTCCCTGGCCAGATGGATGAGCTGAGTGACAAGGCCTGAGGAGGAGAGCTGAAAGTCCCACTGGCAGTACCTTCTTCCCCGTATCCTGTCTGTGGTGCTGGGATTGCCCACTGCAAGGCCCTCACCAGGTGTCTCATATCAGTACCTCCTTCAGCAGTTCAGACCTGCTTTAGGGAACTGGAGTCTGGAAGTGGAGAGATATCTGAGGGTCTTTGCCATCTGAGGACTTCCTCTCCAAACTGCTGTCATTTCCACTGATGCTCCTCCATCCTTCCAGACCCCAGACCCAATATGTGGGGATCCCTCCCTTCCTGGGGCCTGCGCTGAACTGACTCTGAATTCTTCATGTCCCTTAAGGGGTGACGGTGACCGAGAAAGAGTCACTGCTTCACAGACTCTCTCCACAGCATTTTTAGAAGCATTCTTGGTAGGACTGAGGTGCTTCCTCCTACCTTTCAAATGACCTCATGCAGCAGTCATGTAATTTGCTAGCCTGCTTTTTACTGGCATACATTGTTAAAGAAAGGGAAATGCCCATGCCACTCTACTCCTTCTAGGAAGGAATAGGATTCAGGAACTGGTGACAGTGGCTATTGAGTCACCAGCCTCAGATCTTTTCTGTGCTCCAAAAACTGCCTCCCATAACCCTGGTCTGCATTCTTAGACAGAGTGGTAGATATGAGGATAATTTGCAAAGTACCCTGGAAACCCTGGATAACCACTATCAGAAGCAGAATTCATTTCTGTCTTTGAATAGTTCTGGTCCTTAACTAACCAGTCACCTACCTGAGAAACAGAGACAGCTGGGGAAATGGGGGCTGTGTGCTCCATGAAGTCATTTAATGACCCTCTGAGATACTCATGGGCCATTTATGCAGTCCAGAGCAGCGATTCCTGCACCGTCACACCCAAGAGGTGGGCTGACCTGAAGTAAGTCCAGGAAAGAGGGGAGAGCTAGGACACTTAAGCTGCTTGGAAAAGCTAGCTATAGGGTAGAAATCTTCAGTGAAGAATTCTAACTGGGACCACTGGAGAGAGAGAGGTGAATTGTGGAGAGTAAATCCAGATGAAGCCCAGTGGTGGAAGCCCAATCCACCCACTTCTCCATCCACTTGCCTCTTCTCCATCCACCCACCTCTTCTCCATCTACCTGCCTGCCCCAGCACTGACCATGAGAAAACCATTCCATTGGTTTAAAATATAGTGACTCTAAACATCCTTATATATATATATATATATATATATATATATACTTACAAGGAGTAACAAATCTAATTGTCTACCACTTAATGACTTTATCAGATAACACTGCTAGTCAAGAGAAAAGTATTTGGGAATTGTAGTCTTTTTTTGACATTAGGGTTCCATCCTCCAATGGTTAATTTTATGTGTCAACTAGATGGCATTATGAAGTGGCCAGATTAAACACTATTTCTGAATGTGTCTGTGAAGGTGTTCTGGATGAGATTAGCATTTGAATCGTGGACTCAGGAAAGTAGATTGCCCTCCTCAATGTGGTGGGCATCATCCAATTCATTGAGGGCCTGACTAGAACAAAAAGGCAGAAGGAGGACTTTGTCCCTTTTGCTTCCCGCCTGCCTGTTGAGCCCTTGTACTGGGATTTACACCATCAGCTCCCCTGGTTCTCAGGCCTTCAAACTCGAACTGGAATTACACCACTGGCTTTCCTGGATCTCCAGCTTGCAGACAGCAGGTCATGAAACTTCTCAGTCTCCATAATCACATGAGCCAATTCCTCATAATAAATCTTTTTATGTATATATATCCTGTTGATTCTGTTTCTCTGGAGAACCCTAATATTCATCTCCTCTTTTAAAAATCACAAATGTAATATAGCACTGAAGGAAATGTCTGTAAAAGAAAGAAAATAAAATGTGATCCAGGTATAGTGGCTTATGCCTGTAATCCTAACACTTTGGGAGGCCAAAGCGAAGGATTATTTGAGGCCAAGAGTTTAGGATCAGCCTGGGCAACATAATGAGACCCCAGCTCTACAAAAAAAAAAATTTTTTTAATTAGCCAAGCATGGTGGTGCATGCCTGTAGTCCCAGCTACTTAGGAGGCTGAGATGGGAGGATTGCTTGAGCCCAGAAGTTCAAGATTACAGTGAGCTATGTTTGTGCCACGCACTCCAGCCTGGGTGACATAATGAGACCCTGTCAAAAAAATTTAAAAAAAATGAAAAAAAGAAAGGAAAATCTGCCATCATTTTTTAACCATCACAACTGCTTTCAAGTTTGCAATTTTCCAAACCTTTCTTTATAAGGCAGCAGACGAGTTTAGAACTCTGGCTACATGGTCAGATAGTCCTGGGCCCACGTCCCCATTCTGTTATTTATAAATCGTCCCACCTTAGGCAAGTTATTTAATCTCTCTAAGCCACGCTTGCCTCATCAGTAACAGAGTTAAGATGAAAAAAAATCTCATAGGATTGTTGGGAGAAGTAAATGGCATAAATACAAGTAAGATGTTCACTGCAGCGCCTGACATGTGAAAGCCATTTTGCATTTGGTGTCTATCACTTTTTATTGTTTCCTGAGGTGGTCATGATTAATTAAATGATGAACCCCATAAAGCTGCAGCTGGGGATGCACAGGAAGTTCTACTGTGTGGTCAAGATCAAGGACACTCCTCAGAGACATGGAGCAGAATGCTTCAGGCACCCTACAAATGAATGTCATTCCTGGGCATCTCTATTGGAGGCAACAATAACTTTGCAACATAAATTAGGGACAAAAACACACTATAGACTATTAAGACCTTTCAGCAATTGAAGACAGAGCGATGGATTTGATGTGATAAGTGTTTTAAAGTCCTGTTATAAAAGAATTGAAATTTCTCAGCATACACTATCACATTTCATAAAGAAAATATCAGTGTATAATATGTAACAGGAAGAGTTATATATGTAGACTATGAATCAGAACAGAAAATGTGAAACAGAATGAAAATGTGAACTGAACCCTTGGCCACACCTGATGCAGTTTCACAGAATCCACGTGTGGAGGGATTGGAAGACAATACCAGAATCACACAGTACAGTAAATGCAGTTAGTGTTTATTTTCATCGTCTAAAATACCTCTGAGGTTCTCATTCTGTATGGCGGGCTTGGTCACTTCAATTTATCTTTTTGCTTTATTATACAATTTCAAGTAAAAAATGCCTCTGGGTATCATCATAAGTAAACATCTGATAGTTAGGCTAATCTCAAATAATAATTACAGTTAAGATGCTGGTGCCTGGGATAGACACCAAGTGCCTTTTACTAAGCAGCGGCTTAAGTGAAGTTTTTTCTTACCTCAGTGGGCTATTCATTCCAGAAGAACATTTGTAACTACAGTCACTGGGTTGCACATAGTTTTGTATTTTTTTAAATTTAACATAATACGTTACAATGACTCACATGTTGTTGCCTAGTTTAATGAAGAACAATTTCTTAAAGAACATTGTGTTCGTTATCTCTCCTTGAAAAAAGAACAAATGAAGATCATGAGATTGTTTAAAATGTCAAATTTTAAAAAGCGTTCTATGGAGTAAAAGAAGTAAAGATCATACTCAGAGATAGACACTTCCTTCTTTAGTTTTATTGTTTCTAAATTTTGCTTTGTTGAGCAAGACAACAGAGTTAAAACAACAAGGAGTATGTTTCATCTTAAGAAATTTTCCTAGGGGTGAATAAGTCAGTTAAGAGGCAGCCTCTTTTTCTGTTGTATTTGTCTTTAAGAAGGATGGCTCATGGTGCCCAGTGCTGATGACAGAACCTGGATAAAGACTATTAAAATGAATTCTGGTCTTGTCTGGGCCCCAACTAGCTGGGATATTGTGCTGCATGCTCAGATGGCATTTTAAGACCCAGCCATCCTTCTTGGATTTCCCTCCAGCCAGAACCTCCAGCAAAAGTTTCTGTGGAGACATTTCCCCTGCAGCTTAGAACATCTACTATTTCTCCTGGAGGAGACTCCCACTCCATGAGAAAACCCTTCCCTGGAACAGAGGGCTGGGAGAAAGACAAGCAATTGCCGTTGCTTCCTATATTGTTTACTGAACTCTTTAAAACACAAGAATCTATTTTAAGAAGATGGGTCCTTAATTTGGTTTGCTCACAGAAGTATGGTATGTCATGGGACTACAAGAAGATGAGAATTCTACAGCAGTACAGCTGAACTTTTCCAAGAGCTCAGCAGCAGGTTTAACCTTACTATTATCCACAGGTAATTCACAGATGAGGAAACTGAAGCTTAGAGTTAAATAACTTGCTTGAGGTCACTGAGTGAATAAATAGCAGACGCAGCACTTGGATATAATCTCTACTGCCTCTTACCACACTGGCCCAGGATACATGCTATTTAGCAAAGCCATTATCAGAGTCCTTCATATGTAGGGGCAAGAAGGCCAGATAAGGAGAGACCAGGGAAAGAGAATAGCAGCGGTCCTATGCCCTCCCTTTATGACATTCCTTCTAAGTTCTTGCCCCATATCCTAATCTACTTATCATTAAGAATTTTTGACTCTTGACTTCCTTTAGTCTTTCCCGTCTTCTTAGAAACTGCTCTCTCTTTCTCCCCACTCCTTTCCGCCCCTTGACCTGTCTAGATCCCAGGAGATTTCTTGCCACTAGCCCAGGTCAAAAAACAGACTCCTCAGGGGCCTGCTGTAAGCACGATTCTGCTCTTCTTATCCTGAGTTATACACTGAGGTTCCACAGGCCCTGATATTTCTGATGCAAGACAGGTGAGATCCAAAATTAGGGCTTAGCCCAGGAGGGCTCTTGGCTTTGCCCAAGAAAGAATTCAAGGGTGAACTGGTGGTGTCAGACAACAACTTTTATGAAGTGACAGTGTGCAGCAGCAGGACATATACTGTTCCTTGTAGAGCAAGGCTACCCCATAGGCTGTGTGCCCAGAGTAGCAGGTCAGAGGCAGTTATGCACTCACATTTATACCCACTTTTAATTATATGCAAATTAAGGGGCAACTTATGCAGAAATTTTTAGGAAAAGGGTGGTAACTTCCTGGTTGTTGGGTTATTGCCATGGAAAGGGGCAGTAATTTCTGAGTGTTGCCATAGCAATGGTAATCTGACATGGTACACTGGTGGGTGAGTCTTATGGAAAACTGCTTCCACTCCAGCCCTGTTTCAGCTAGTCCTCAACTTGGTCCTGTGTCTGAGCCCTGCTTCCAGAGTCAAGTCCCACCTCCTACTTTACTTCCACTGTTTGACAGACTCATGGCTCTCTATTTGGGATCTTAGATATTTGGCTCCTCTATTGCCCAGTTCTGCTCTTCCTTGAATGATTAATGTTTGGACAACTTATACTGCCACCCATAGAATCTGAGGGTTTCAAGTTTGACCTTATGCTAATAAAATTTTTATGCCAAGTAAGTTTCTTTCTTTTACATTTTAGATTCAAGGGGTGCAAGTGTAGATTTGTTACATGGGTATATTGTGCAATGCTGGGGTTTGGACTTCTATTGAACCCATCACTCATATAGTGAATATAATACCCAATAGGTAGTTTCCAACCCTTACCCTACTCCCTTGCTCCCCACTCTCGGGGTCCCCAGTGTCTGTCTATTGTTTCCATCTTTATGTCTGTACGTACCCATTATTTAGCTCCCACTTGCAAGTGAGGACATATGGTCATTAATTTTCTGTTTTTGTGTTAGTTTACTTAGGATAATGGCCTCCAGCTGCATCCATGTTGCTGCAGAAGACATGATTTCATTCTTTTTTACAGCTGCATAGTATTCCATTTTGTACATATACCACATTTTCTTTATTCACCCCACTGTTGATGGCCACGTAAGTTGATTCCACGACTTTGCTATTGTGAATAGTGCTGCAATAAACATATGAGTACAGGTGTCTTTTTGATAAAACTACTTCTTTTCCTTTCAGTAGATGCTCAGTAGTGGAATTGCTGAATCAAATGGTAGTTCTAAAATAACTCTGAGAAATCTCCATACTGTTTTCCATAGGGGTTGAACTTATTTACATTCCCACCAACAGTGTATAAGTGTCCCTTTTTCTCCACATCTTTGCCAACATTTGTTATTTTTTCACTTTTTAAGAATAGCCATTCTAGCATGTGTGAGATGGTATTTCATTGTGGTTTTAATTTGCATTTCTCTGATTATTAGTGATACTGAGCCTTTTTCATAAGTTTGTTGGCCGCTTGCTGTCTTCTTTTGAGAAGTGTCTCTTCATGTCTTTTGTCCACTTCTTAATGGTTGATATAAATGGATGTTTTTCACCTCCAAATGTTGAAATATAATCCCCAGTGTTGGAGGTGGAGCCTAGTGGGAGGTTTTTGGGTCGTAGAGGCAGATCACTCATGAATGGCTTGGTGTCTGCCCCACAGTAATGAGTTCATGAAAGAGCTGGTTGTGTAAAAGAGCATGGCATCACTTTCACTCCCTCTCTTGCCATGTGACATGCCTGCTCCCCATCACCTTCCACTATGATTGTAAGCTTCCTGAGGCCTCACCAGATGCTGGTGCCATATTTGTATGGCCTACAGAACTATGAGCCAAAAAAAAAACCTCTTTTCTTTATAAATTACCCAGTCTCAGGCATTCTTTCATAGCAATGCAAAATGGACCAACACAATGGGGTTATTTGTTTCTTTCTTGTTGATTTGCTTAAGTTCCTTACAGATTCTGGATATTAGTCCTTTGTTGGATGCATAGTTTGCAAATATTTTCCCCCTTTCTGTAGGTTGTATTTACTCTGTTGATTTTTTTTTTTCTTTTGCTGTGCAGGAGCTCTTTAGTTTAATTAACTCCCATTTGTCAATTTTTGTTTTTGCTGTATTTGTGTTTGAGATATTAGTCATAAATTCTTTGCCTAGATTAATGTCAAGAAGAGTTTTTCCTAGCTTTTCTTCTGGTATTTTTATAGTTTGAAGTCTAACATTTAAGTCTTTAATTCATCTTGAGTTAATTTTTGTATATGGGGAGGGGTAGGGGTTCACTTTCATTCTTCTGCACATGACTAGACTGTTTTCCCAGCACCATTTATTGAATATAGTGTCCTTACCCCATTGTTCACTTTTGTCAACTTTGTCAAAGATCAGTTGGTTGTAGGTTTATGGCTTTATTTCTGGGTTTCATATTCTGTTCTATTGATCTATGTGTTCATTTTTGTACCAGTACCATGCTGTTTGGGTTACTATGACCTTGTAGTATAGTTTGAAGTTGGGTAATGTGGTACCTCTGGCTTTGTTCTTTTGCTTAGGATTGCTTTGGCTAGCCAGGCTCTTTTTGGTTCCATGTGAATTTTAGAATTGTTTTTTTCTAATTCTGTGAAAAACGATGGTAATTTGATAGGAATTCTGTTAATTCATAGATTGCTTTGGGAAGCATAGTCATTTAAATGATATTGACTCTTCCAATCCATGAGCATGGACTGTTTTTCCATTTGCTGTCTCATCTGTGGTTTCTGTCATCCATGTATTGTAGCTCTCCTCATAGAGATCTTTCACCTCATTAGTCAAATGTATTCTTAGGTACTTTATATTTTGTGGCTATTGTAAATGGGATTGAGTTATTGATTTGGTTCTCAGCTTGAATGTGATTGGTGTATAGAAATGCTACTGATTTTTGTATGTTGATTTCGTATCCTGAACCTTTACTGAGGTTCTTTATCAGGTCTAGGAGCCTTTTAGAATAATCTTAAGGGCCTTTTAGGTACAGGATCATGTTGTCAGTGAACAGAGATAATCTGACTTTATTTTTTTCTGTTTGAATGCCTTTTATTTCTTTTTCTTGCCTGATTGTTCTGACTAGGGTTTCCAGTACTATATTGAATACAAGTGGTGAGAGTGGACATCCTGGTCTTGTTCCAGTTCTTAAAGGGAATGCTTACAAATTTTGCCCATTCTATAGGATGTTAGCTGTGGTTTTTGTCATGGATTGTTATTATTTTGAGGTATGTTCCTTTAGTGCCTAGTTTATTGAGGGTTTTTCTCATGAAGAGATGTTGAATTTTATTGAATGCTTTTTTTGCATTTATTGAGATGATCATATAATTTTTGCTTTTAATTCTGTTTATGTGGTGAATCACATTTATTGATTTGTGTATGCTGAATTATGTCTGCATCCCAGAAGTAAAGCCAACTTAATCCTGATGAATTGTCTTTTTGATGTGCTGCTGAATTCAGTTTGCTAGTATTTTGTTGAGGGTTTTTGCATCTATGTTCATCAGGAGTATTAACTTGTAGTTTTCTTTATTTGTCATGCCCTTGCCAGATTTTGATATCAGGATGATACTGGCTTTATAGAATGAATTGAGGAAGAATCCCTCCTCCTCAATTTCTTGGAATAGTTTTAGTAAGATTGGTACCAGCTGTTCTTTGTACATCTGGTAGATTTCCACTGTGAGTCTGTCTAGTTCTGGGCATTTTTTGGTTGGTAGTTTTTTTTTAATTACTGATTCAGTTTTGCAACTCATTATTGGTCTGTTAATAATTTCAGTTTCTTCCTGGATCAATCTTAGGAGATTATGGGTTTCTAGGAATTTATCCATTTCCTCTAGATTTTCTAGTTTGTGTGCATAGAGCTGTTCATAGTGGTCTCTGAGGATCTTTCATATTTCTACAATGTTAATTGTAATGTCACCTTTGTCATTTCGGATTGTGCTTATTTGGGATCTTTTCTTTTTTTTTTTTTTCTTGGTTATTCTAGCTATCAGTCTATCAATCTTATTCATCCTTTCAAACAACCAACTTTATTTTTTTGATCCTTTGTGTGAGGTTTTTTTTTTGTCTCAGGTTCATTTATTTTTGCTCTGATTTTAGTTCTTTCTTGTCTTCTGCTAGCTTCATCAAAAAAGGTTATCATTGCATGGTTATATGTAGCTAAAGGAACATGAAGACAAATATGGATTAGAACCACAGGGATTTCACTCATTACTTGTACGACCTTGGATAAGTCATGGTGTTGGTGAAAATCAGTTTTCTTATCTATAAAATAATGCACTACAAGTTATCTCACATAGTGGATGTTATGATGTGCTGTTCAGATCTCCCCCTCAAGACCAAAGCAGTCATTCCCCAAGCAGGAAGTATTGGTGGCTGACAGCTCTCAGCTGAGTTCCTCCCCAGGAACTGCCCTTAGCCGGTTCCTTCCCTGAGGAACCCACATCAAACAACTGGGCCAATTGGTTGATGAAAGGATATAAAGTCCAGTCCCCTTTCACCTCAATTTGCAACAGCTCTGAGAGTCATTCCAGCTCCAGGGCTCCTCACTGAGTCAGCTGAGGACTTTGTTGCAACTGCATCCACAGCTCAACTTCTTCCTCTGCTCACTCTTACTTCCCTCACTCCCTCACAGGTATTGATTATTTCATGGGCACTCCTCCATAAACTTTTCACACACAAATCTCCATCTCAGATGATTTTTGAAAACCTGAGCAAAGATACCTAATATGGTTTTTGAGTGTTAAAACAGCAGTGTATATAAAGTACAGTATTTGCTATATTGTGAACACTCAATATTTGCTATTCTCTTCTCTTCCTCATTGTTTTGATCTGTTTTTCTTTCATTCCTGCAAGGATACACAACCCAGGACTTCCCATAGGAGGCAGTGTCTCCCCTTTCACCTGATCAAAACTCCTTTTTGCATACAAATAATTAAACACATTCTTGGAAAGCCATTCACACTTTGATGGAAGCCACCAAAAGTTTTAAGCAGCTGAGTGACCTGTTCATATTTTTGCTTTAGAGAGATTACCTTGCCTGGGTGTGGTGGGATTACACATCTGTAATCCCAGCACTTTGGGAGGCTGAGGTGGGCAGATCACCTGAGGTCAGGAGTTTGAGACCAGCCTGACCAATATGATGAAGCCCCATCTCTACTAAAAATACAAAAATTAGCCAGGCCTGGTAGCATGTACCTGTAATCCCGCTACTTGGGAGCCTGAGACAGGAGAATCACTTGAACCTGGGAGGCGGAGGTTGCAGTGAGCCAAGATTGCACCATTGCACTCCAGCCTGGGGCAACAAGAGCGAAAATCTGTCAAAAAAAAAAAGAAAAGAAAAGATTACTTTGGCCTTAGTGTGAGAGAGATTTAGGTAGACCTACAGGCTAGGAACAAATTTGAAGAAATGATGGGTCTTAACTGGAGAAGTGGCAATGAGGTGGGAGAGAAGGAGGTCCGTTGGAGAGTTATCTCATAGGTGGATGTTTCAGGGTTTGGTGACTAATTGAATGTGGGCTGTGAAGGAGAGTGGCCTATATACTATGGCCTTTAAACTTCCAGTTTAGTTTCCCAGTAGATGGCAATGCCATTCTCTAAGAAAGGAAGTATAAGAGGTGGAGACAACTTTGGGGCAAAATTGAGAGCAAAGGGTATAAGATTATTTGTTGGCTTGGGATATGGTCAGTTTAAATGTTTATGGTTCATGCATATGGAGATTTCCAGGGGCTATTTGAAAACACAGAGCTGACTTTGAGAGGAGAAGTATAATCTGAAGGAAAGCAAACAAATTTAGAAGTCATATTTTCAGCTCCTTCATTTCACCCCAAGAAAGCTAATACTTAGAGACTAAAACTTCTAAGGGACTTACCATACGGCTAGTTTTTGAAAAGCCGTAACAAGAAACCAAACCTCTTGGGTTTAGGTCAATCCACCCATATCCTGATTGAGTTTCATTATGCTCTATTTATCTTCATGGTTCCCCAATCTAACAATGGCTGGCATACAGCAAGTGCTAAAAATGTTTGTGGAATGAATATACTGATTGCGGCCTTTTTTGATGGGGGTAGAACTGGCCCCACATCTTCACATCATCACTGGAATTATACCTCAGAAGCATCTTGGAAGTCAGCAGACCTAGGGAAGTCCTACTTAGCCATGAAATTTGCATTTCCCCAGGTACCTCCCAAACCCTCTCCACTTCCTCTGAGAGCAAAACCTCTGTTGTTCATGTCACACCCATGGGCAGCCTTTGTGCTTAGTGCACAGACCTGATTGAGAAGATTGATAAAAGCAAAATAGAAAGAAGCCGTGATCTGGGTCATATGAGTTATACAATCATTTCCCTCTTATTTTACACTTGGGGAAACTTAGGCTAAGAGATCTTGTCTTAATTCATTCAAATTAGAGTTGCCAGCCCAGAAGAGAGGAAGGAAATTTTGGGACAGAGGAAGGCAACTAATACTTATCGAGCACTTACTGTATGGCAGACTTTATGTGGAATGATTTATTGAGGTTATCTCATTTAATCCTGATTTTAAAAATCATCCACATACAGAAACTGAGGTTTAGAAAGTTTACTTTTCCTGAAGTCCTGAAGCTGGTAAATGATGGTTCTGGAACTCAAACTCAAGGCTCTCTGGCTCCAAAGGTCATGCTCCTTCCCCTACACCATGCAACCTCCCAGAAGCTTGAAATATGGTTATGGGTACTAGGTATAAGCTTGAAGACCAACCAAACATGCTCATTCCAGTGCTCTCTCTAGGAGCCAACAAGCCCTCCAACATTGCCGCCCTAGAAGGTCCTGCAAAATTGAGTGGTCTAGGGTTTGACAGAGTCCAGAAAACACTTATGAACATAAGATGGGCAATGGGTCAAGCCCCAGGGAGTACCCAGTAGTATCAACAAAGAAAGGAGAATGTGTATTTGACTTCCAGCCTCAGCCCTGCTGGTAATTTGCCAGATGGCCTTGGGCTGGCCACTTCCTTCTTGTCCTCCACCAAGATTACAGAAAATTAGGAAATGCAAATTTTATGGGCTTCCCTGCTGACGATTTCCAAGTCTTCTTTGTAGTAATCATTCCTATCACAAAGAGGGTGGGAAACAGTGATTATGGACCAGAGAGAGAGTCCTATTACTAAGAAGTGGTTCTTGGACTTTGGAGAGGCAACAATTGGTTTGAGTCTTAACAAATGAGTGGGAGTTTGTTAGGCCAATGAGGAGTGGGAGGGGATTCCAGGAAGTGTAAAAGCTTGAGCAAAGTCATTGAGTAAATTCGGGGAATTGCTAGCAGTTCAGGAAGGTTGCAGCATTCAGTGCAAAGGAGGGGCCAAACTAGAAATTAGACAGGAGAAATTCACAGAAACCAAGCCACATAAGGATCAGTAGAACCCTGTAGGCTCTCCAACGAGCCTATCCTTGAAGGATTTAAGCATGAAAATGTTGTCATTATTAAACCTAGGCTTTAAAGAGGTCCTTCTGCTCTGTGTTCCTGTCCTCTGCCAGAGATAGCA
The DNA here is from genome assembly GCF_006542625.1 of Nomascus leucogenys. Classification (NCBI taxonomy): domain Eukaryota; kingdom Metazoa; phylum Chordata; class Mammalia; order Primates; family Hylobatidae; genus Nomascus; species Nomascus leucogenys. Next base: position 40,804,844 of record NC_044392.1, on the reverse strand, counting down.
AGACTGACAGAGGCTGTGCTCCTGTAGCCTGGGAGCCAGAATGAAGAGACACATTGGGCAGAGCCCGGCAGAGTCACAGGAACTTGTAGTCCCCATCTATTTGTTATTCATGGAAGCTTTCTCCTTTTCTTGATTGGATCAACAGAAAAATAAACTGTCATCTTTGGCAGATGATTCAATGGGAATTCTAGGGATTCAATGGGAATTCAAGGTTGAAAATGATAACGTACTCTGAGAACTCACAGGTCTGTAAAAGGAGAGGCCTATACAAGGAAAGAAGAGGACGTGGTAAATGCAGAACAGACCCTCAGCATCTTGAAGGACCATCAAGGGGAAATAAGTATTGCAGACCTTTCATTAATCTGTGTAGTTAACTTTTTATTTGAAAATAATGTCAAAAGAGTTGCAAGAAAAAATTATTATTAATAATTGTACAAACAACACCCTTATAAATATCCTGCAGGGAGGGGGCTACAAGTTGGCTGTGACTGTGAATACCTCTCTGTAATGTTTTGCCCATTTTGCTTTAATATTAGCTAGCTCTCTCTCTCTCTCTTTCTCTGTCTCTATTTGAACTATTATAAAGTAGGTTGCATATGTCATGGCTCTTTATCTTAAATACGTCAGTGTAAAGAATTAGGATAATTTCTGCCACAACCACAATATAGTTATCACTTAAGTAAATTTTACATTGATAACAATATTCTTGTCTAACCTACTGGTTGCATTTCAATTTTATCAGTTGACCCTTTGTAACCATATTTTTCCCTCCAGGTCAGGATCCAGTCCAGTATCGGGTATTCCATTTAGTTGTTGTATCTCTTTAGTATCCTTCAACTGGAACATTTCCACAGCTATATCTTCTCCTTTATGACATGGATATATTTGAAGAATGCAATCTTCCCACCCTTTCTTTTCTTTTTTTTTTTTGAGACGGAGTCTCGCTCTGCCACCCAGGCTGGAGTGCAGTGGCGCAATCTCGGCTCACTGCAATCTCCACCTCCCAGGTTCAAGCGATTCTCCTGCCTCAGCCTCCCGAGTAGCTGGCATGCACCACCACACCCAGCTAATTTTTTTGTATTTGTATTTTTAGCAGAGACGGGGTTTCACCATGTTGGTCAGGCTGGTCTCAAACTCCTGACCTCATGATCCGCCTGCCTCAGCCTCCCAAAGTCCTGGGATTACAGCCTCTCTTTTTAAATAGGAAATTCCTCACTTGGGGTTTTTTGGTATTTCCTTATGATTAGATTCACATTATGCATTCCCAGACTAGGTACTACACAAGTGACGTTGTACCCTCAAGGTATCACATCTAGAGACCCTTGATGTCTCCTCATCGATAATGTTAATTTTAGTCACCTGGCCAATATATTGCATATTGCCAACACATTGCCAGATTTCTCTATTGTAGAGTTACTTTTTCTTTTTTGGTTTTAACTAATTACTATATGTTGGCATACACTGGAAGGCCATGCAGACATCTTACTCCTCATCAAAATTTCCTCTGAGATTTAGCATCCATTGATAATTTTTGCCTGAGCCTGTCTTAATTGTGATAGTTGCAAAATAATAACTTTCTTCACTTCAGCACCTCACTCCATATTTGGCATTCTATTGCAAGCAGGAACCCTCCCTTTATCTATCTGATCTATCGCATCTGTCTTCTCTAGTCAGTTTTGGTAGTCTGTGTGATTCTTGAAATTTTTCCATTTCGTCTAATTTATTTCCATACAATTGTTCATACTATCCCCCTTGTAATCATTTTTGTTCCTTTAAAGTCAATAGTAATGTCTCCTTTTAATTCTTGATTTTGGTCCTTTGAGTCTTCTCCATTTTTCATTTTATCAGTCTAGCTAAACATTTGTCAGTTTTGCTGATCTTTTCAAATAACCAACTTTTAAATTTATTTTTCTCTTATTTTTGTATTCTCTCTTTCATTTCTTTCCACTTTTATCTTTATTATTTTCTCCCTCTTGCTTGCTTTGAGCTTAGTTTATTCTTCTTTTTATAGTTTCTTAATGAACTTAGTTTGTTCTTCTTTTTATAGTTTATTTTCTTTCTTTCTTTCTTCTTTCTTTCTTTCTTTTTAAGACAGTGTCTCACTGTGTCACTCAGGCTGGAGTACAGTGGCACAATCACAGCTCACTGTAGCCTTGATCTCCTAGGTTCAAGCAATCCTCCTACCTCAGCCACCCAAGTAGCCGGGACTACAGGCATGAGTCACTACATCTGGCTAATTTTTTATAATTTTTTGTAGAAACAAGGGCTCACTATGTTGCTGGTCTTGAACTCCTGAGGTCAAGTGATCCTCCTGCCTCAGCCTCTCAAAATGTTAGGGTTACAAGAATGAGCCACTAATCCCAGCTTATAGTTTCTTAAGGTAGAAGGTTAGATTATTGATTTGAGATCTTTCTGTTTTAATTTAGGCATTTACAGCTATAAAAGTTTCTCTAAGCATTGATTTCCTGCACCTCATAAGTTTTTGATATGTAATATTTTTAGTTTTATTCATCTCAAAGCATTTTGTAATTTCCCCCATGATTTATTCTTTGACCCATTAGTTTTAGAAGTATGTAGCTTGATTTGCACCTAATGATGAATTTTCCAAATATCCTTCTGCGATTGATCTATAATTTCACTCCATTGTGGTTAAAAACATACTTTTGACATTTCTGTAATTTTAGTCGTTTCATATTTGTTGAGACTTGTTTTATAGCCCAACATACAGTCTATCATGGAGAATGCTCCATGTGCATTTGAGGACAACAAACACATATTCTGCTGTTGTTGGGTAAAGTGTTCTATAGACCTTGGTTAAGTTTAATTGGTTTATAATGTTGTTTAAGTCTTCTATTTCCTTGTTGATTTTATGTCTAGTTGTTCAATCCATTATTGAAAATGGGATATTGAACTCTCCAGTTATTATTGTTGAATTGTCTATTTATCCCTTCAATTCAGTAAGTTTTTGCTTCGTGTATTTTGGGGCTCTGTGCATATATGTCAACAATTGTTATATCTTCTTGATGCATTAACTCTTATTATTATAAAATGTCCTTCTTTGTCTTTACAACAATTTTTGTCTTAAATCATATTTTGACTGATCTCAGTTTCTAAACCCAGCTCTCTTTTGGTTATTGCTTCCATAATGTAATATATCTTTTTCCACCTTTTACTTTCAACCTGTAGGTGTATTTGAATCTAAACTGTGTCCTTTGTACACAACATATAGTGGGCCCATTTTTTTTAATCCACTCTAATAACCTCTGCCTTTTATTTGTAATATTTAATCCATTTATATTTAATGTAATTTCTGATAAGGTAGGATTTATGTTTGCCATTTTCCTATTAGTTTTCTATAGGGTTTTTTTTTGTGTGCGTGTTCTTCTCTTTCTTTATTAGTGCCCTCTTTTGTATTAAATATATTTTTTCTACTGTACACTTAGTTCCCTTGTCATTTTTTTTACTGTATTTATTTTCTTCATAGTTGCTTTGGAGATTACAATGATCTTAATTGCAATAATATAATACTTTGTTCTCACACAGTTTTTTCTCTTGCCCCCATTTTTTGCTGTTATTGTCATACAAATTACATCTTTATACATGTGTGTCATTAGCACAGATTTATAATTATTGTTCTATAAAATTGTCTTTTAAATCAGATAAGAGAAAAAAATTACAAACAAAAACTACACTTATACTGTCTTTTATATACATTTTATGTATCGTATGCCAGGGCAGCACGTGCGAGTGCGGGGAGAGCGAGCTAACGGGGAGCAGAGGCAGCCTGACCGAGCGAGCGCCAGCGCATGTGGAGTGAGGGGAAGCCACCTATCCCCGACCGGCTTCCCCATTCCTTCTCTCCCCGTTCCCGTTTCTCCCCACCACCACCACACCGCCCCCTGCCCCCGACTCCGACCGAGCAGCACCAAGTCTGTGCCAATGGCCAAAGTCGGTAAAAAGGAGCTCAACTCCAACTGCAACCGGGCAGAGGAGACCTCAGAAAAAGAATAGCAAGCAGCAATTGAACACATTGGTGAAGTACAAAATGAAACAGACTTCATGAACAAGCCAGTGAGGAGAATTTGAAAGTAGAACAGAAATAGAACGAACTCTGCCAATCATTTTTTCAGAAGAGGTCAGAATTGATCATTGATTGCCCAAATCTCACATTTTTGGGTAACATCATTTGTCAACCACCCACGAGTGTCTGCACTGCTTGTGGAGGAGGATGAAGAGGCACTGCATTATTTGACCAGAGTTGAAGTGACATAATTTGAAGATACTAAATCAGGTTACAGAATAGATTTTTATTTTGATGAACATCCTTACTTTGAAAATAAAGTTCTCTCCAAAGAATTTCATCTAAATGAGAGTGGCGATCCATCTTCAAAGTCCACTGAAATCAAATGGAAATCTTGAAAGGGTGTAATGAATCGTTCAAGTCAAACGAAGAATAAAGCCAGTAGGAAGAGGCAGCCTGAGGCACCGGAGAGCTTCTTGACCTGCTTTACTGACCATTCTGATGCAGGTGCTGGTGAGTTAGGAGAGGTCATCACAGGTAGTACTTGGCCAAACCCATAATAGTGCTGCTTGGTTCCCAATGTGGATGATGAAGAAGAAGGAGAAGAACAAGATGATGATGATGGTGAAGAGGAGGAAGGATCAGAAGATATTGATGAAGGGGATGAGGATGAAGGTGAAGAAGAGGAAGATGATGAAGTTGAGGAAGGAGAGGAGGATGAAGGAGAAGATGACTAACAGAACACTGATGTTCTGAACAATTTTTTTTTTATTTTCTCCAATCCCTGGGAGCAAGTTGCCGTCTTTTTTCTTTTTTTCCCCTCTTGTGCCCAGTCGTGCTGTTCTTGAGGTCTCTTTTCTCTACACCATGGTTTTCAGCTCATCTGGGGGGAAATACCTTGAGCATAATACAATGGGAAAAGATTCTCTACCCCTTTCTCATCAGAATTCATTCTTATCTCTTCCTGTCTGAACAAAAACTGTATGGAATCAACACCACCGAGCTCTGTGGGAGAAAAGAAAAACCTTCTCCCTTTGCTCTGCTGAAAGCTGGAGAGTGCCAGACCCCTGTGTAGCAGTGCATAGAATTCTAGCTTCTTTCTTCCTTTCTCTGTATATTGGGTTCAGAGAGTACAGTGTGTCTCTATGTGAATATGGACCATCATTTACCAACATGTATCTGTCTACTTTCTCTTGTTTAAAAAAAGAAAAAAAACCTTTAAAAAATGAGGTTATAGAAAGTCATCAAAGGGTGGGTAAGAGATGTTTGGGTGGGTTAAGTGGGCATTTTGACAACATGGCTTCTCCTTTGGCATGTTTATTGTTAAATTTTCTTTTTGTTTCACTGGAAAGGAAAGATGATGCTCAGTTTTAAATATTAAAAGTGTACAGATTTCTTTGTTACAATAAAACTAAATGTATACACACAATAATAATAATAATGAAGCGGCTATGTTGTGTACGGTATATCTGGCCTGAGGACCTGGCCAGTGCTACCAGTAACTATCTTTGACTTTACCTGGGAATTTGCAAAAGAACAGAGCTGACTATTCTCCAGTCTTACCCCTCCAAAGCCCTTGCAAGAGACAGGGGAGGGATCACTGACCTTTTTCAGCGTCTCTTGCCTTACTAGTTTTTCCTTAGAAGAAAATACACGCCACTTTACCATGAATATATATATAAGGTTCTTTACTGAATTGTTCAGTAGATCTCAAAAGAACAGGGAACTTGAGAAAGAACAAAGGTTATAAAAATTTGCATAATGAAGCATAGTATCACAAGCCTGGAAGACAATTGGGGCTGATTCATTTTGATGTAGAATTCTAAAGTTTTGCACATTAAATCTTGCTATCTAGATGCTAATATTTAGCTTTTCTGTTGATTCTTCAAGTTACTACAAAACCTTTCCCATAAAATTCTTCCCCACCTGTATTTATTTGGGTATCTTGCATACAACCAGCTGATATAGGAGGCACAGTTTCTGTCCTTTTCATCCTTTCTCATCTTTTACAAATGCAAATACCTCATCTTTGGCCAGATGCTAAGTGAAATTCGCCATTGCTCACTCAAAGCTGATTTTAAACTGGGGAAAGGTAAACACGGATGTAAAGGATTAGGCAGAAGATGGGTCCACTGCATTCTAGCTGAATCTCCCTACCGGTGAGATTTTTCTCACTAGGTTTCTAAATAAACAAGCAGGCCTGTTACGTTAGGAAAAGAGATTTATCTCATTAATATGACTCTGATTTTGTGATATCATAACCCCAGAATTATTATGACAAATAATATTTCATATTCTGAGAACTGGTTTACTTTTCCAGAGCCACCAGTCAAGATAGCTATTTACCGTCTAGAAATTAGGCAACAGCTTTATTTAGATACCTTTTTATGCAAATCTTTCCAGCAGCCAGATTATTTTGTCCTTCTCGGCTATCCTTGCATTCTCCTACTTCCTCCTCCTTGAAGGCTTTTCCTCACATACTCCTCTGACCTATCTAACACCTCTCCTTTTTCAGTCTCGATTCCAAAAGGAATCTGACCCTCAAAAGAAGATTCAATCTTCCTGACTTATCTCAGTCTGAAATAGTTCTTCCACCTAGCAATTGTCATATTTGACACATGCAGCCATTGACATCATTGGGATTAAATTACTAATTTTCCTTATGACTATCTTCCAGACTAGAACGAAACATGCAGGAAGGCAAGAACTATGCCTGCCATTCTCAGTGTTAAATTTGGAAAGGTGTTTGACTCGTAGCAGCTGCTCAATGAATACATCTAACCAGTTTTTTGAACAGTCTGAACTTGGTGTGTTGGGAGCTAACATCAAAGAACTATTTTCCCCCATTCACATGAGGACTGTGTCAAATCTGCCTCCCATCACTTAAGGATGTTTTGGGAAAATCATTCACTTTCGTTTCTATCACTTCCAGTAACTTAACAGTACGGCTCAGATGTAAAACTCCCCTTTACTTGTTCCTGTCACTTCAGCCCAAGCTTGTCTCATGATCTAAAAATCTGTAATAGGGAAGAGGGTGTGGTCTGATCTTTCCCCTTCTATTTTACCTCATCTAGTTCCAGCTTCTCAAGTCATATAGGGCCAGGAGGAGAGGACCAAATTATGTCTTAGTTACCTGGCTGCTGGTGGTTGTCTCTGCTTTTTGTAGAGCACAGGTGTAACGGCTTTCAGGGTGGGGGTGGGGAACTCTCCACTGAGTAGTGTGCTGATGTGGGAGATCTCTGGCTTGGACTCTTCCGGCCCTCCTCCCACTCAGCTCCCACCAATGATGTATCAATAAAACCTCTTGCTGCTGGGATCTGCTTACCTGGTGGCCAGGGTGGCAAGACAAGTGAAGCTTGACTATGCCTGCAGCATCCACTGTGGAAACTACTACATCTTTGCCATGCCAAACAGTGAGTATGCAGGCTGCTCCCGATCTTGCTGCAATGTCATGTTTCTACCATGAAGAAAATCAACAGCTCCATTACCCAACCGAGAATTGAGACCTTAGTCTCCCTTTCTTTTGCATACCTTGAACCTCTCACGTGGCACTCTTGGAGGTCTCTTTCATGTGGCACTATGGGTGGAGAACCTTACCCATAGGAAGGGAAGGGGAAAGCTGCAGGACTCCCCAGACTCCAACACTTTTGATCCTGATGATCCTCTTTCTCTCTTCTTTCCCTAGTCCTCTGTTTATATAGAGTGGGAGTGAATAGCACTGGGGTAGTAGACCAGTTCAGTCACCCCTTCCTAAGCCCTAGAGGTGGTGCTGCCCCAATTTATTTGCAGCTTTCTAGAATGTGAGGTCTTTTTCTCCTAGCTCTAAATAGGAGGCATTAGGAAAAGTGCCTTTGGGAATCCTATTGCAGAGAACCAACCAATGTGTTTGCTGTGTTGTCGGCTCCTTAGGAGTCTCTGACCAAGTTAGTCACGGGGATAGGAGACACTTGTTGAGGGGACTGTGTTTCCTATGTCAGTAAAGGAGGAAGGAAACAAACCAAGGCACTGCCTGTCAGGGGATGTGCAGACCCTCATGGGCAGCTGCAACATCAGAGGCAGAATTGGCATGGTGAGGTCTGGGTGAAAAGCGGTAGTTATGAAAAAAAATCAGCAGGATGGGATGAGACAGAGGAACAGAAAAATGAGAGATGGAAAGATGATGGGAATAGAACATGATGGTGACAAAAATTTGTAGGAGGAGAAGATGGTGGAGGAGAGAGGAGGAAAGAAAGGTAGGCTGGAGTTGGGGGAGGGGACCAGGCAAAAGGAGTGGGCTCTCACTCACCCAACTGGGGCAAAGGGCTGGGCAGAGCAGCTGGCGAAAGAGAATAGAGCCTGTGGTTAGCATTTGCCAGCTGGTGCAGGTGGCTCTGGGCTAAATCCATCCTCTGCCCCACCATGCAGTCTTCTAAGGCGGTTAGAGATGGGGGAGGAGGAGTAGAAAGAATTGTGGGGAAGAGAGAGCACACACTGTACAGGTGCAGGAGCTGCCACTTTAACAAACGCAATTGAAGATAGCCCAGGAACACTGTGGAGGAGCTTGATCTTTTTATTCCTGGACAAGAAGGGACAATGAGAGGTGGAATCTTTCTAAGGCTGCTTTGATCATACCAACAGTTGTGTAAAATTATGCTGGCCAAGGAAACCATTTAAAGTCCAAATCCTCAGTGAAGATTTTTGGAAACACTTCCACTCTAAACAACCCGCAGCCCTGTTCCTTAAAGAAAGCCACGGCCGGGAGCAGTGGCTCACGCCTGTAATCCCAGCACTTTGGGAGGCCGAGATGGGCGGATCACGAGGTCAGGAGATCAAGACCATCCTGGCTAACACTGTGAAACCCCGTCTCTACTAAAAAAATACCAAAAAATTTAGCTGGGTGTGGTGGCGGGCGCCTGTAGTCCCAGCTACTCGGGAGAGTGAGGCAGGAGAATGGCATGAACCTGGGAGGCAGAGCTTGCAGTGAGCCGAGATTGCTCCACTGCACTCCAGCCTGGGTGACAGAGCAACACTCCTTCTCAAGAAAAAAAAAAAAAAAAAAAGAAAGCCATTCAGGTAATGAGCTCAGCACAGAGCCTGGGACATACGTGGTAGTCAGTGTTCGTTCTTAATAAGCAGCTTCCAGCATGGGACCCCTAGCATAGGTAAGCACTTGCTAAATATAGGTGGTAAATGAATGAACTCACTGATCTGAGGGGCCAGGTCTATTTATATGTACCCCTACCTGGTCCCAACACAAGGGCCCAATCCAAGCTGCTTATTTGTGCAAAGCCAGATATGAGGGTTACTTTCTCTTAGTCCACAGGAGCTCCTGGCCTTGCCAGCCTTCCATGTGTAACCTCATGCTGGCTGTTGAGACAAGCTGGTTCCCACCCCAGACCTACTGATTCAAAGTCTGCATTTTCACAAGATCCCCAAGTGATTTGCTGGCAAGTTAAAGAGTTTGAGAAGCACTGACCTAATCCAAGGCTTTAAGTTTTACTTAAACTTGTTGCGGTGGAGCCAGCAGAGGGCAGTGCAGGAGCTTGCCTGAGCTGCCTGAAGGACAACGGGAAGCAACTTACCCTGAGACCTCAGCTCACAAGAGTATACTCATGACTGGAACTTGAGGCAAATTCTGGAGTATCCTCTTTGCACAAAGACAAATGGGCTTGTGTATACTGATAAGGGAACACACTAACCTTTTTTTTTTTTTTTTTTTTTTTAAGATACAGGGTCTTGCTTTGTTTCCCAGGCAGGACTGACAGTGGCTTTTCCAAGGTGCGATCACAGCACACTGCAACCTCCAACTCCTGGCCTCAAGTGATCTTCCTACCTCAGCCCTGGGAGTAGCTGGGACTACAGTGTATGCCATTGCACCCAGCTTCTACTAACTTTTGATGCATAGAAACATGTGAGGGGCTGGGGAAAATAAGAACCAGGCCTTGTGACTTCCAGAGAAGGCTGTTGTCTTGGTGTAAGATATTAGTTGTCCTTGAGGTAAATTTGGCTTCACGGGCTTGTGACCTGTGCAGTGACACGGAGCCCCAGGTCAGAAGGGCCCTGAATCTGGGTTAGTGCTCTGCTGCTGCTGTCACTATCTGGAAATTCTTGGTAATTTTCTCTTTCAGCTTCTGCTTGTTCAGTGAAGTCCATTGGGACAATGGAGCATGCAGGTGAGAAGGGAAGATACGTGTAATCTGCACGTTTGCCACCATTCCTTGTTACCCCTTTTTCGTATCCCATGAGCACAGCACTCCAGCGGACCTACGTAAAATATGTGGGAGTTCAGTGAAATTCAAAGCAAGGGCAAAGTAGTCACATTATGGGAGCCACTGGCTTTCACAGAGTGTTGGGAGAATGTGTATGCAACAAGAAGTAAAATAAAAAAGTTAAGGTGGGTTTTTGCAGCATTTTCACACTTCCAATAAGAACAAAATATATATGCATGCATGAGCCACGAAATGTAAATTGAGTAATTGCAATGATTCCAAATATGAATTAAATATTCTATTTTCATTTAAAACTAACATTTTAAAATATAGAAAGTAAAATTCACGATAATTTAAATTTTTAATTTGCCTTTACTTAGAACAGCATTAAATAGCAAGCAAATAAAAAAATACCATCTCAAGTAGAGAGACTGTGGAAGAAAAGAAAAGGCTTAATATTTCAGTACTTTTATTGACACATTTTCCTTGCTTTTTGAGCAAGGGGAGCCAACATTTTCATTTTGCACTGAGCCCCACAAATTATGTATCTGGCACTGCCTTGAGGGATGGGAGGAGCAGGGAACTGTTGGTGTCTGTGACCTGAGCCGTCTAAGCTGAGATTTACCTCAGGTTTCCAAGTAACTGGAAATAATACAAATACGATGTCCGCAGAGGTGCGCTAGTTCCTTAACAGCTGAGGAATGTGCTTATTTGTGACAGAAAGTGGCATTTGTTTCCTTCTTACTGCTTGTTTATCCCATTCACGCTCATGTCTATGTGTATATGTGTGTGTGTGTGTGTGCACGAAATTCCCCCCAAAACCCTCTTCTTCCACTGAGAAAAGTGAGGGGAAGGAAAAGGGTGCTGCTTACAGAAAGGGGATGGAAATGGTCCACCTGTAGGATGCAGGATACTCAGAGGTGAGTTTGGATGGGACTGCAGGCTGCTCAGAGGTGAGTTCATATGGGACTGCAGGCTGCTCAGAGGTGAGTTCATATGGGACTGCAGGCTGCTCAGAGGTGAGTTCGGATGGGGATGCAGGCTGCTCAGGGGTGAGATCAGATGGGGATGCAGGCTGCTTAGGGGTGAGTTCAGATGGGGATGTAGGCTGCTCAGAGATGAGTTCAGATGGGATGCAGGCTGCTCAGGGGTGAATTTGGATGGAGATGCAGGCTGCTCAGAGGTGAGTTCAGATGGGGATACAGGCTGCTCAGGGGTGAGTTCAGATGGGGATGCAGGCTGCTCAGGAGTGAGTTCAGAGGGGATGCAGGCTGCTCAGGGGTGGGTTCAGATGGGGATGCAGGCTGCTCTGGGGTGGGTTTGGATGGGGATGCAGGTTGCTCAGGGGTGAGTTTGGATGGGGAGGCAGGCTGCTCAGAGGTGAGTTAGGATGGGAATGCAGGCTACTCAGGGGTGAGTTCCGAGGGGGATGCAGGCTGCTCAGGGATGATTTTGGATGGGGATACAGGCGGCTCAGAGGTGAGTTCGAATGGGCATGCAGGTTGCTCAGGGGTGAGTTCGGATGAGGATACAGGCTGCTCAGGGTGATTGGATGGAATGCAGGCTGCTCAGGGGTGATTTTGGATGGGGATGCAGGCTGCTCAGAGTTGAGTTCAGATGGGACGCAGGCTGCTCAGGGGTGAGTTTGGATGGGGATGCAGGCTGCTCAGGGGTGAGTTCCTATGAGGAGGTAGGTTGCTCAGGGCTTAGTTCGGATGGGGATGCAGGCTGCTGAGAGGTGAGTTTGGATGGAGATGCAGGCTGCTCAGAGGTGAGTTTGGATGGGGATGCAGGCTGCTCAGGGGTGAGTTTGTATGAGAAGGCAGGTTGCTCAGGGCTTAGTTCGGATAGGGATGCAGGCTGCTCAGAGGTGAGTTCGGATGGGGATGCAGGCTACTCAGGGGTGAGTTCAGATGGGATGCAGACTGCTCAGAAGTGAGTTTGGATGGGGATGCAGGCTGCTCAGAGGTGACTTTGGATGGGACTACAGGCTGGGCTCAGGGTGGTGGGTTTCTTCGGGAGCCCAGGCTGTCTTGTGGAAAAGACAAAACCCTACCTTTCTTATCATGCTTGTGCAATGCAGGGCAGGCAGCTGCCTTCCAAACAATGGCTCTGATGCAGTTCCTTGCATCATATAGTCAGACTTTCTGAAGTCCTTTACTCCTGCTACATCCATGCCACCCACTTTCTATTGGGCAGATTTCATCACATGGCTCCAGCTAAACACAAAAGTAGCTGGGAAAAGGAGTTTTTTCACCCACCCAGGGGAAAATGAGAAGGTTTGGCAACACACAGCACTATCTCTGTCACCGAGGAGATGGGGTGAGGAGGGAAGGGCCACGAGGGAGGTGGGGGAGGCTGGTCTGGCTTGAAAGGCAAGCAGTCTGTGGTGGGCAGTTTTCTGAAGGTGAAGTGCATTCTGTAGTGACCCTCTCAGCTCCAGGCACATGAGCAGACTTAGAGGAGGGAACATTAAGCAAAAATCCCAGGTGTTATGTCAGTGGTGGGCCTGGGGGCGCCTACCTGCATATAGTGGACAACTCTGGTGAGACCACTGTGTCGATCTGATGGTTTTTTTGGATCCCATGAAACAACTAGGAGTTGAAGAGTTGCCCACACAGAGTCAATGGAAAAGAGGAGAGAGAACTCAGCTCCCTATGCGAGGCTTGTGGGGCAGGAAGGCTTCTTATGAGATAAAGCTGCATCCTTCCTTCTGAGAGAGCAAGCCTGAACCTATGTTTGCAGCAGACTTAAGGAGAGTGGTCCTCAGAGGGGCCAGAGCAAGGCAAGCCATTGGGAAGGAGGCAAAGTCTTGGCAGGCGAGCTGGAGCCCCAGGAAGCTTAGCATGGATGTTGGAATAAGGGTCAGAGGTAGCACAAATTGGCTCCTCAGCTGTGTTGACACACAGGAGCCGGTGGCTCCAGGCTCTCCCCTCTGTGTCTCCAGATTCCAGTTTCTCCCAGCTGATGGAGCAGGCACTGTCTGACAGATTTGGGACAACTTCAGGAATTCAGTTAATTGACAATTATATCAAACGTTTTTTTAATTCAATTTTTATTTATTTTTGCACACAAAACAATAAACATTTTCTAAAAGTACATACAAACAAAAAGATGCATATCAAACATATTAGGAAGGTTGCACATGGGAAGACGGGGAATAGAAATGGGGGGTGGGAATTAAAGAAAATAAATGAGAGAGGGACTTTGTATGGATCAATGATAATAACTCAATCCTCTATTTGACAAAGAAGAAGGAGAAGGAAGAGGAGGAAAAAGAAAGTGGGATAAAAGATCAGAAAGGGAGGAAAATAGAAAAAATTAGAGTATGCCTCCAGGGTAGACCTGTTTTGTTGTCGCTTGGTTGGTTTGTTGGTTTGTCAGTTGTATTTTTCATATGTTTCGCCATGTTGGCGAGGCTGGTCTCGAACTCCTAGCCTCAAGTGATCAACCCGCCTCGGCCTCCCAGAGTACTGGGACTACAGAAGTGAGCCACCACGTCCAGCCCCCACATTGCTTCTGGCCTCTGTGGTAGACCTCCCAGACGGGGCAGCCGGGCAGAGGCGCTCCCCACATCCCAGACGGGGCGGCCGGGCAGAGGCGCTCCTCACCTCCCAGACGGGGTGGCCGGGCAGAGGAGTTCCTCATAACCCAGACGATGGGCGGCCAGGCAGAGACGCTCCCCACCTCCCGGACGGGGTGGCGGCCGGGCAGAGGCTGCAATCCCAGCACCCTGGGAGGCCAAGGCAGGCGGCTGGGAAGGCAGAGGCCGCAGCGAGCCAAGACCACGCCACCGCACTGCAGCCCGGGCAACACCGAGCACCAAGTGGGCGAGCCTCCGTCTGCAGTCCCAGCACCTCTAGAGGCCGAGGCGGGGAGACCAGCGGAGGTCTGGAGCTGGAGAGCGGCCTGGTCGACATGGCGAAACTGGTCTTCCAGCGAAAGGAGAAAAAGCAGGGAGGGGTGTTGGCGCGCGCCGGCAATACGAGGCAGCCCGCAGGCCAGGGCAGGAGAACCGCGGGAGCCGGATGCAGGGAGTTTGCAGCGAGCCGCGTGTACTCCAGCCTGGGAAGAAAAGAAAGAAAGAGAGAAAGAGAGAAAAAAGAAGGAAAGAAGGGAAGGAAGGAAGGAAGGAAGGAAGGAAGGAAGGAAGGAAGGAAGGAAGGAAGGAAGGAAGGACGGGGAAGGAAGGAAGGGGAAGGGAAGGAAGGGGAAGGGAAGGAAGGGGAAGGGAAGGAAGGAGGGAAGGAAGGAGGGAAGGAAGGCCAAATGTTTATTTTAAAAAATAATAAAGCATTCACATAATGTTGTCACAATTTTTGGTGGGAAAAAAGCATGCATATCTCTATATGTGTACTAGAAAACAACAAAGGGATAGAAAATTAAATAATAACGGTTTTTAAAAGTTAACTTGAAAATCCTCGTTGATAATTCAGTAGCACGCTTCCGGTCAGCCTATACAGTTTCTGTCCTGGTGAGGAGCATGGTTACCAACAGGCAAGATCTTCTGGCCTCGAAGTTTTGCTTGAGTTAAAAGAGCTCATCTCAGGTAAGAAACAGGCCAAGAATGGTGGGCACCGTGACCACTAGCCAACTTGCAATCCATTCTACTCCAAAGGACCGGGCTGAAAGAGCAAGAAAACCCTATACACTTAGGTATCTTTATTTTGACTAATGTATTGAGAAGGGGCAAGTGTACTGGACACTGATGTGGGAGCTCACAGAGCAGGGGAATGAATTTCTTCCCTGAATCCCATCCTATTTGCCTGGGACATTCTTTTCCTCAATCTCCCCAAACATAAACTATAAAAAGTGCAGAAATTCCTTAAATATCACTGGCTTACCTGGGTCCTGTGCTCAAAGGTTACCTCGACATATCTGTGGCCTGGGAAAGCATTGCTCCCCTACTCTGGACATCAACGAGGTGTAGGGTAGATCTTCAGGTACAGACAGATGACCACATGATACAATGCACAGCTGACTTTAGAGAGAAAAGGACCACTTCCTTTCCTTGTTTCTCCACCCCACTAAGTATCTGCACCAACTAGGAGGAAGAAGGGAAGAGAAAGGAACACAGAAAAGGAAAGAAAAAGAAAAAGGATGGAAGGAAAGCTTAGATGCTGGGGTGGGGAAGGGCTGAGCTGGAGAAAATCAAAACAAAAAAGGAATGAGTGATACAATAGGGAAGGGAGTTTGAGGGGGCTTTCTAGGGTAATTTGGGTGACTAAAAAATGACAGAAGGGTTTATCCTTCCAAAAAAAATGGATTTATTATTGCTTTTATCCTCTCTTCAGATGAACGATCACACCCATTTTATAGAGGACAGGGAATGTGCTTCTTCCTTTTTCTGGATCTCAGGATGTGATATTGATGAGGGCGGTGTATGAACCACCAGCCAAATTGTGTTCTCATGGTCAGATACCAAACTGTCACAGTGGGTCTGTGGTGGCAGAAGAGCAGGGCATATCAGGAGAGGCTGGTAGAGACAGGGCCAATTAGTTACGAAGAATAAGGAAGAGCATACACTCTCCGTAGTCCACATGTGGGAGTAGAGATAAAGAAATCAGTGCAGATAAGGAGGGTAAACAGAGCCCAGGAAGACCACAAAACAGCAGCGTTCTCAGAGGCCAAGATCCCTGATGACTGGGCATGACAGGGGTCACAGGTGAATGTGAGCACCTCAGGTCTGAGTTATTCTAGAAGAATGTGTATGCTAGGGCTCAGGGATCTGACTTCAGGATTGCGGAGGGTAGGGGGCCCAGAATGCTGGAGATATTGATCCAAGTTTGTTAAGGGTCCCCAAAACTCTAAAAGACTGCGTCTCATTTAGCTCCCGCTTACTAAGGACTTGTCAGCCACTGTGATAGTCAGGTTACGTGTCTTGTCTCATTGAATCCTTAGCACGAGATAAGAACTGTTATTTTGTCCTTTATTTAGGAAGAGGATGACTTGGGGAAGCTAAGTAACTTGTTTAGCTAGTAAGTGACAGTCCTAGACCCCAGGTATGACTGACTGTAAAACCCACAGCCTTAGCTGTCCCATGCTAGCACCAGTGTAGGCGTGATCTAGAGCCAGGTGTGACACTCCAATGAGTGGATCCTCCCAGGAGACAGGGGAATTTGGCTTCCTAACTTCATCTAGGAACATCAGCCTGGGGAGGAGAAGCTTCACCTGAGGCTCAGGCTCTCACGCCTGCTCGATGGCCTCTCTCAGACCCGTCTCCTCAGTCCCTCTTTCCTTGGTTGACTTTGGCTGTCTAATGACCTCGGTCCCTCTTTCCTTGGCTGACTTCGGCTGTCTAAAGAAGCCCCTCTAGACAGCTGCTCGCCCACTTGCCCTTCCTTCTCCCTGCTCACCCTGATGTTTCAGACTACTCTACGATGACCCTGGCATCAGAGGGTAGGACTATGCTTTGTTAGAGCGGGAGAGGGAAGAGGAGTATCAGAGATCTCTGCCAAACGTCCTTTGCAGGTGAGAACACTGAGCCCCACAAAGTTGAGGTGAGCCGGCTGGGAGGTAGTGGTAGAGCTGGTGGCAGAACCCACATCTCCCAGCTCTCCCAGACACCTTAGGGATTCACCACCACACTGTGCAAGGAGGCTGAGTAGGACCCCCAGCCTTTCTTCGTTCAAAAGAACTCCAGTTACCCTGTGCCCCCCTCAGCTCCCAGGGGTCCTTCTTACCCAGGGTGCAGGGTGGACTGAGGCAGACCGTGCCATTCTTTCTGCTCACGGAATTGCTGACTTGGCAAGTATAACACCTGGAGTAATTATGTGGCTTAAGGGTGGTTTCAAGCACACTGTTCTGGAACTCATTTGGGAAGGGCCTTTTGTCCCCATACCAGGTGTAGTTTACAGACTCGCCAGGTATCACACATGACAGTTTCAGATAACAGTTGTTATCCACATCTTCTATCTTCTCAATGTTGATGACAGGCTTGGGTACAGGGTCTGAAAGTGAGGAGGATGTTATAAGATGAGAAAGTGAAGTATTCATGCTGTGAAGGTTTAGCCAACAAAGAACGAAAGGATCCAGGGAAGGGGCCTGAGTGCCACAGGAGGCAGAGTCATGAAGAGGAAGTTCTACAGAGGGAGCTAGTGAGCAGCCTTGACCTCCTGAGGCCGCACAGACTGCAAGAGCGGCTCCTAGGCAGTGAAGCTAAGCTGGGTCCTGGAGGGGGCGCCACAGTCCATTATATGCTCTGGGAACAAAATGGGGTTATGATCATGTGTGAGCCTGAATGCACAGCCCAGAGACTTGCTGGGGTCAGGCAGTATACCAACTGTCTGAGATGCTCAGGGACCCTTCTCTAGCAATGGTTCATGGCAGGCACCTTGGCTGGTCTGTCTCTCCAATTATAGTGCTCAGATTCAGCAAGAGTCCTAAGGTAAGAGGTACCTGCCTGTGCGTGGCAAAGTCCTTTGCACAACCATCCAGTGCAGGTGCCGGCATTCTAGACTCTGGCAGAGCTACAGAGAAGAACTTCATGTAACTTCCAGCCACATCAATTGTGATAAACAGATTGGTCTGCTAACTTTGGTATCTCCATGTCTAGCACAATCCTTGCCACATGGCAGGTATTCTATAAGTATCTCATGAAAGGATGAATGAAGTAGTTATGAGACAGAAAGGATAAAACACAGCCGGATGCAGCGGCTCACACCTGTAATCCCAGCAATTTGGGAGGCTGAGGCAGGAGGATTGCTTGCAGCCAGGAGTTAGAGACCAGCCTGGGCAACATAGACAGACTCAGTTTCTAAAAAAAAAAAAAAAAGGAAAAGAAAAGTAGCCAGGTGTGGTGGTGTGCACTTGTAGTCCCTGCTACTCAGGAGGCTGAGGTAGGAGGATTGCTGGAGCCCAGGAGTTCCAGGCTGCAATAAACTATGACTGTACCACTGCACTCCAGCCTGGGTAAGGAGAAGACCTTCAAAAAAAAAAAAAAAAAGAAGAAAGAAAGGAAGAGAGAGAGAGAGAAAGAAAGGAAGAAAGAAAGGAAAAAAAGAAAGAAAGAAAGGAAGAGAGAAAAGAAAAGAAAAAGAAAAAGGAGGGAGGGAGGGAGGCAAGCAGGCACAAAAACACTAGTTTTGGAGTGAGACCAGCCTGGGTCCTGGACTTGACTCTAGTGGAGTGACATGAGGCAAGGTAGCTAACCCACTTGCTGTCATCTGTAAACTGACTCTACCTCATCGCACAATGTTAGTAAGATAAAATGTCACCTGTCATGGATAATTGATTTTTGCAGAGTGTAAGTATTGCATACATTCTAGAGGTCATTTTACCATTATCACTGTTGTAGTGCTGCCAGAGAGAATGAGAGATAGTCCCAGCATCTGGTCCTTCCTTGGCTAAGGCTGGTTTACCTGCAATCCTCTGAGATCTTTTCATTCTGGTCAAGGGCAAAACATCTGCAGAATCAATGCAACTCAAACCCCATAAGATTAAAAGATGGCAGAATCGACCAGATCAGAGCTTGCCTCTTGGTTGTATGTGTGGAGGGGCTCTAGAAGCTCTACCAATCTGGTCTCTAAAACTCTAGTTTTGCCTCCTCTGTGAAGATGACCTCAGATTGCTAAGAGATTGCTCAGACTACAGAGGTGATAAAAATTGACTGGACTTCCCCTATATGCCTTAATTGAGTAATTTTTATCCTGGTTTTCACCACTTCCTGTGTTCTAGCCTCATATCTTACACTCCTTCTGCATTTCCCATGGTGATCAGCACAGCACTGGGCACTTTGCTGATGGAATTAATTGAGCCAGCTTGGGTTGTCCAGCTCCAAGATGCTCACTTTGAGCTGTCAGAAATGCTTGGGCTGGACCACAGGACCATTTTTTCTGCTAATCACATCCTGGAAATCTTACCCTCAGGCAGGATGTGCTGAAGCCCAAGCCAGTTTGTGGATTTTTAAGTACTCAGAAATTTTGCAAGCTTTTTGTGAAACCATTAGTTTATTGAAATCAACTGTGGTAGTGGTATTTAAACTACAGAAATTACAAAGTTGGTAAATGATACACTTGAGGGCTTTTTTTTTTTTTTAATCTTGTAGAGCTTGTTAACCAGAACACCACTGTAAGAGACCTTGAATCTTTTTGTTCCCAGAACTTTCTGAATTTTTCAGCCCATATGACATGGAAGAAGAGTTAGAAAGGGAATCTGACTGCTTGGATCAGGGACTGTCTGGCTGGTGGAGCTTGAATGTATACAACACTCTTCATTTGCAGATGAAGACATTTTTAAAATGTTTTGACATTTTAAAAAATGTTTTCACTTTCCTTATCTACTTTGACTCTAATAACATCCTAAAAGGTAAGTAGAATTATTCTCATAATATGATGAAGAACCCAAGGCTCTCAAGCGAACACCACTCTTGGATTATTTAGCCCCGCTCTTCTACAAGAATTGCATACCCCAACCCCTGGAGCCCTGCCTTTATCCATGTTTCTGCCTTATAATCCGATCCTTTCACCAAAAATGTTTAGATCAGGTACACATACCTGAACTAAATTGGGACTATCAGTTTCTCTCTCTTTAAATTGCCCTGAGAATTGAAACTCAGAGGAGCAAAAGTCTAAGTTTTGAGAGATAACATGTAAAATGGCAGGAATCCAAATCCATAGGCACAGTCCACAGATTCCTGAAGCTAGGGGTTCTGGCCTGAACCTGGTTTTCAATCTTCTCCCCTTCAGCCCTTCCTAGCTCTTTTAAACTCTTTGAATTGCTTTAAATAGCCCTAGTTTCTTAAACTAAATTCTCCTTTTTTGGTAAAAGTACATTGAATTACTTTCTGTTACTTCCTATCAAAAGAATCTTACCTAATATGTGCACAGAGATGTGAAGATCTTTTTTCAAGGCTGCACAGCTAGTGAGCCACTGACCAGAGTTTTGAACCCAAGTCTGTCTGGCTCCAGGTATAATGCCTGAGTCCTTATTCCATATACACTGGTTAGACTGGAGCTATGAGTGGAAGTTTTTTGTCCTGCCCATTATGAAAGTTGAAAAATTCTCCTGATAACTCCTGCCCCATTCTTTATATTAATACATTCTCTTTTTTTCTTAAGTCCAATGAAGCCTAATTTCAGAGATATAATTAAGATGAGCTGAGCTGATTTAGGTTGATCACAGGACAAAATGAAGGAAATAGGAAAAATCTCTAGTTTTCCTTCTCTTCAAAGCTTAGACTCACTAACTTCAGAAGAGGTGTTAAATGTCCTAAGATTATTAATTTGGGGATCTGTTGACCTAGGCTCACTCCCAAATAGAATTGGATCAAGGAAAAATGAATCAAACCTGTCCTGGGGTTTTTCTCTCCTCCTCCCCGAGAGTGCCCCATGCCTCCCAGGAAGCCCCACAGTGGTCCATCCGGGGCCACTGGAGTGGGGATTTGCTCTTTGGCTCCCCTGACTCACCAAGCACTTGCAGCTTGATCTTCCATTCTTGCTCATTCCCAGTCTTTTTCAACACCCTCATAATGTAGATGCTGTTGTCCTCCTTCTGGACGTTAGAGATATACAGTGCACCACTTTGAGGATCAAGTCTTACCCTGCCTTTAAATCTGGATTCAAAGTACTTAGATTTTCTGGAATCCCATTCTACAATCTTCTGGTCGAAAGTATAAAACCAGGTTAGTTGTTTGTAGTTCTCAGGCAGGCTCTCAGAGATGTTCAGAGTCACGTTGCTGCCGGAGACCATGGTCATATGTACAAAGTGACCTGCCAATGAGAGTCAGAGTGAGACCTGCCCTAGAGAAGGCAGTGTTGCTGACAGGCCCAGGGTATAGCCTGGGCTGGTGGAACAGGTGAGAAGGAAGGGATTTCTGCTTAGGAGCAGTGAGTATGGTTTTCACTGGAGGTCCAGGTCTCCTACTCAGGAATTCAAGAAAAGTTGGAGCTTGAAAAGTGGGCATGGGGGAAGGGGATGTTGCTTATAATTAATCTAGTACTGTCCCCAGAAAATGAAAGAATTGAGTAAGGCCAACCAAGGTTGGGCCTGGCTCTCTCCCTTACTTTCATACCAGTAGACTTTCAAATAAACTGATGACAAGTCATATCTCCTCTCTGGTCTTGTGGTTCCTGTCTATTCTCAGTTCAATAAGCATTTTGTTAGTCCTAGAGGCATAGACATAAAAAGTACATGATTCTATTTAAAAATACTTAATATACCAATGTGGGAGGACAGACACACAAACAAATAATCCTAATATAATATCTTGATGACTATAATAAAGGTAATATAGGGACCAAGAGAGAGCTTCCCCTTCACCTTCTGAAGGTTTGCCAAAAATCACTGACAAGAGGCAGATTAAGGAGGAAAGGCATACAGATGAACTTAACGTGTAAGCAGAGCCTTCAGAATGAAGAGCCAAAAATACAGGGCAAATTGTCCATTTTTATGCTTAGGTTCAACAAAGTATGGACAGTCATGGAGAAATATGATTGGACAAAAAGGGTATGATCGAATGCCAATAGACTGACTGGGGGAAACCCAGTAAGGCCTGTCTTTCTAGATTTTGCTTGGCCTTTCTGTGCCGGATTCTTTCTTTCCTCCTGCTTATGGGGCAGGCCCTCTCTAGAACGGGGGTCTTATGATTCACAGTCAAACAAGATAGGTCAGATAATTTCTTTATAGCTTTTTTTTTTTTTTTTTTTTTTTTACAGAGAAAGGCTCAAGGAAAGTTAGGGTGGTATATTTAAGTTTTATGGCTGGCTTTGGGGAAAAGGGGTATTTGCTTCTATGGCCCACCTTGGGAAAGAGGGATTCCAGTGTCTATGGCTAGCCTAGGGGAGAATGGGACTGATAGGAGGGCAGGAGAAGGTCAGAGAAAAACTTTCACTTCTGAGGCTGCTTCTGAGGCCGTCATTTTGGGGCATTGCTTCCTGAGTCCTGACAATAAACACAGTGTGCTATGGGAATATATTCCTATCTGGAGAGTAGGGATAGAAAATGGAGAAAATACTAAGAAAAATCTCTTTGGAGGAGTTGACCACTAGGGTAAGCCAAAGGATGATTAAAAGTTAATATTTGTTGAGAACTATCTGTCAGGCACTATTTGAGACACTTGGGATACATCAATGAACTAAGCAGCTATCGGGGAATCTGCCCTGATATTCACATAAGTTCTTTTCTATTTTTCCTAAGCATCGTCTGGCTTGAGAAATAAAGGGACAGAGTACAAAACAGAGAAATTTTAAAGCTGGGCATCTGGGGGAGACATCACATGTAAGTAGGTTCCGTGATGCCCCACAAGCTACAAAAACCAGCAAGTTTTTATTAGAGATTTTCAAAAGGGGAGGGAATGTGTGAATAGGTGGGGTGACAGACATCAAGTACTTAACAGGGTAATAGGATATCACAAGGCAAGTGGAGGCAGGGTGAGATCACAGGACCACAGGACCAAGGCAAAGTTAAAATTGCTAATGAAGTTTCGGGCACCATTGTCATTGATAGCATCTTATCAGGAGACAGGGTTTTGAGATCAACCGGTCTGACCAAAATTTATTAGGCAAGAATTTCCTCTTCCTAATAAGCCTGGGAGCAGTATGGGAGACTGGAGTCTATTTCACCTCTGCAGTTTTGACCATAAGAGACAGGCATACCTGGGGATTCTGTTTATAAGCCTATACCTCCAGGCACGTATTCTCTTTCTCAGGGATGTTCCATGCTGAGAAAAAGAATTCAGCGATATTTCTCCCATTTGCTTTTGAAAGGAGAAATATGGCTCTGTTCTGCCTGGCTCACCAGCGGTCAGAGTTTAAGGTTATCTCTCTTGTTTCCTAAACATTGCTGTTATCTTGTTCTTTTTTCAAGGTGCCCAGATTTCATATTGTCTAAACACACATGCTCCACAATTTGTGCAGTTAATGCAATGATCACATGGTCATGAGGTGACATACCTCCTCCTCAGCTGACAGGATTAAGAGACTAAAGTAAAGACAGGCATAGGAAATCACAAGGGTATTGATTGGGGAAGTGATAAGTGTCCATGAAATCTTTACAATTTATGTTTAGAGATTGCGGTAAAGACAGGCATAAGAAATTATAAAAGTATTAATTTGGGGAACTAATAAATGTCCATAAAATCTTCACAATCCACGTTCTTCTGCCATGGCTTCAGCCAGTCTTTCCATTTGGGGGTCCCTGACTTCCTGCAACATCTCTCCCTTTCTTTTTATATAAATGTGCCATGGCGATGAAGGCTTGTTCGTTCTCTCGATTTTGACACAGGATTCTTTGAGTGGTCCGGCACACTAAAAACAAGCTGATTAAACAGAGAAACATAATTCCAAAATTTACTACAGTGGAGCCCCCAATAGACTTAATCCAAGTCATGGGGTTTAACCCATAAATATTTTCTGCCACCTGATCTAACGCCTCAGCTCCAGGCACGATGGATATGTGAGCTTGAGAGGCTTCAAAAATTTGTTTCTTTAATTTAGTTTGGTCCGATGATAAATTATCTTCTCTACCTAGAAGGTGTCCTTTGACCATTTCCTATGAATGATCAGTCTCGTTATAGGAATACGGGGTGATGCAGAAATCCGAAGTATTCCACTCACACTGCATTTGCATGTGATGTTTGAGACTCACTACCTGATCTCCAAGCCAAATAACAGACTGTCTTAAATCATTAATTTGACTTGCCAGTTTTTTATCGATGCCTTGTTGAGAATTCCACATTTGGGTGGAATTGGCTTGCCAATCATTAACAAAATGAGCTGTTTGAATAGATTGATGTAATGCCATTCCAGCAGTGGTGGCCACTGCAGTGACTGTAATTAGGCCCGTGATAACAGCGATTAAAGTGAAAACAAATCTCTTAGATCTTTTTAGAATTTGCTGTAGCACTTCATTAATTAAATGTATTGAGGGGGAGGATTCCCAAGGTCTAGGTAAAGTTACTGGAATCCAGATTCCTTCTCGAGCTCGAACCAACATTACACTTTTCCTGGAGTCAAAATGGGAGTTAATACAAGTGTATGGATGACAATTAATGCATTGGACAGTTTGATTATTTGTCCAAATTTTGATATTTCCTACTAACAGCATGTAAGGAGGCTTAACACAACTCTGTATGGGAATAGTCAGGTTGGAGGTAAGTAAAGCAGAATATCTGGGTATAGGTTGATACTGAGAGAGTCAGACAGTAGTGGGAACAACAGTCAAAATAGTTTTCCCTTCCCATACTCACAGTCCAGACATGGCAATAGCCAATTTCCAAAGTTCTGGGTGTTCTGGGCTCAGAATGGAGAGTATCATATAAGGCCTGGGGGGGAGGGCGGGGTAATGCCTTTATCTTCCCATTTTAAGGGAAAGAATGAGTTGATCCTCCTATGCAAAGTAGAATGATGATTCTCGTTCTCCTGATAAGAAATAAAATAAGTAGCCTCCAGGCATTCCCTTCCACTAGAGGAGCAATTGTTTTTTAAATAGCCCTTTGGTGCCCAGTCTATTACTAAACCATATGAGTCATTTTTTTAACATTACTGCATGTGAGTTAACACAGTCTTCCCAAATTAAAGTTTTAGATGGGCCCTCAAAATTTTTAGGGCATGGTTTTCCTGCAGGCTTATATTGAAAGTATGGGGTATCTCCCATTACTCCTCCTTTCATTTGTTTTAAAGGAGAAAGGGAGAGGCCAGAGACTAAACGTCCTGTTTTATCTGTAGCTTATGTTTTCGGAAGATAAGCAGCCTAGAATTGAGTTTCTAGATGGATGCAACCAGAAGGATGTCTGAGGCACAGAGGGGGTTATTTATAATCTATGGTAACATTAAATGCAGTGCCTTCTTCTCCTGGTTGAGCAGGGCAATGGTCATCTGTGGCTCTAGGCACCTACACACTATTGTTAGTGTAGATTTCTGCAGGAGCATCTATCTAGGTGAGAGGTCGAATAAGTGGAGGAAAAGGCACAGAAGCCGAATAAGAATAATTATGTGTAGCAGGTAAATCAGTGTGAGAGGAAACTGGTGAGACAGAAAGTATAAGGAGGAGAATCATTAAATAAAACCTAGGGTAAGCGAGATTGAGTGCTGAAGGAGGAAGAGAAGAACAGAGGGATGTTATTTTCAGGCTAATGGAAATTGTGAGATTTTTAGGTTTGTAAGGAGAAAAAGAAAAGTAATCAGGAGAAGTGGGATTAGTTAGATGGGTCTCCATTGCCATCAGGGAGGATTGATTTACACCTATGGTGATTTGGTGTGCCTGTTTCTGAGGAGTCGGCACAGATCTCACCACATCTGAAGGCAGTCTCTGACACAGACGTTTTTTGTCTGTGGTTTTAGTTGTCAGTATTCACCTGAAGCTTGAGTCTTCTGGTGGGTACCTAGACAGGGGATTGATGATCTCCTGGTGAAACACAAGCATAGCCTCTTCCCTACATTATCATCATTGTGCCAGGTTCCCAGGTATTGGTTTGGGAGTTTTTCCATAACACTGGCTTGCCTTCGTTTAAGGAAAATTTTTTGCCTGTATAATGGCGTTTGGCTGCAGTTAGAGTATTATCTTTAGGAACATTTAAAAAATTTAAAGTAAACAATGCCAAATGTAACTGGGAGTGTGGAATAGTTAAATCATGTTTTGGTTGTTCAGACTGTTTGGACAATTGGGTTTTTAAAGTGCAATTAGCCTGTTCCACCACAGCCTGTCCTTGAGGATTGTAAGAGATTCTAGTAATATGGGAAATTCCTTACTGTTGTATAAATGAATTGAAAGCCTTACTAACATATCCAGGGGCATTGTCTGTCTTTATTTCATGTGGAAGCCCCATAACTGCAAAGCAAGAATACAGATGTTTTTAAACATGGGCCATGCCTTCCCCTGTTTGGCAAGTAGCCTAGATAAAACCTGAGAAGGTATCTACTGAGACATGCACATATGACAGTCTGCCAAACGAGCTAACATGAGTCACATCCATTTGCCATAAAGCATTAGGAGTTAGGCCTCTAGGATTAACACCAGTTTCCTGATTTGGAAGTTCGAAGACCTGGCACTGAGGGCAGCTGTGCACAATAAACTTAGCCTGTTTCTAGGTAAAAGCAAATTTATCTTTTAAGCCAGCGGCATTGACATGAGTGAGATTATGGAACTCCTGAGCTTCTTGGGTTGTAAAAGAGACCAAACAGTCGACTTTATGGTTACCAGCAGACATGGGTCCTGGTAAAGTGGTATGAGACCTAATATGTGTAATATAGAAAGGGTGTCTACATTGGCGAACTGCCTGTTGTAACCTTGAAAATAAAGAAGTCAATTCAGAATTATCAATATGTTTGATAGTAGCAGTTTCTATATTTTTAGTGGCATGTACAACATAAGCGGAATCTGAGACAATATTTAAAGGTTTGGGGAAATCCTGTAAGGCAGTAATCACAGCAATTAACTACCTTTTGAACAGAAGTATAAGAGGTAGAAATAAGTTTGTCTGTAGGACTTATATAGCCAGCATTGCCATTACTGGAGCCATCAGTGAACACTGTAACGGCCTCAGGAATGGCTTGATTTTTGGTTAATCGAGGAACCATGTAAGACGTCATTTTTATAAAATCAAATAATTTGTTTTTTGGATAATGGTTGTCAATAACACCAGTAAAATCAGCCAAGCGAATTTGCCACAGTACAGAATGTTGAAAGGCAGCTTGAACTTCAAGCCGATTTAAAGGAACTACAATTATATTTGGATCAAATCCAGAAATTTGAAGTATTCTGCACTGAGCCTGTCTAATTAATATGGCTATTTGGTCTAGATAAACAGACAAAGTTTTTGACACAGAATGAGGAAGAAAACACCACTCCACTAAATCATTATGTCGAACTATTGGTCCAGTAGGGGAGTGTAATGAAGCAAAAACTAGAAGCTGAAAAGGCTGAAACGGCTGTACTCTAGATAACTGGGTGGTCTGGATTCTTTCTTCTACAAATTCCAGTTCTAGTAAAGCCTCAGGGGTCAAAATCCTGGCGCTGTGGAGATCGGAATCTCCCCACAGCATAGAGAGCAAGTTAGACAGTGCATAGGCTGGAATGCCTAAAGTAGGTCTTAAATAATCAATGTTACCTAAAAGTTTGTGGAAGTCATTTAAAGTTTTTAAAGAATCTCTCCTAGTTTGAACTTTTTGAGGTTGAATACATTGTTTATTGACCAACATTCCTCAATATTGAACAGGAGTTGTCTGTTAAATTTTATCTTGAGCAATGTGTACTCCAGCCTCTGTAAAACAGCAGCTCAAAATTTGGTAACAGTCAATTAATTCTTTATCAGTGGGGGCAGCAATTAAAATATCATCAATATAATGAAGAATATAGGCCTCAGGAAATTGGGCTCGAACTGGTGAAAGCAATTGTCCAACATAAAGCTGGCAGATTGTAGGGCTATTTAGCATTCCTTGAGGAAATACTTTCCACTGATAACGAGCTGCAGGCTCCTGATTACTGATAGATGGTACAGTAAAAGCAAATTTTTCACAATCTGATTTATGTAAAGCAATATTGAAAAAAATCTTTAAGATCAATAACTACGAGAGGCTAATTTTTAGGTATTAAAGCAGGGGCAGGCATGCCAGGCTGGATGGCCCCCATAGGTTTAATTACAGTGTTAATGGCCCTTAAATCAGTGACCATCTGCCATTTGCCTGATTTCTTTTTTACTAGGAACACAGGAGAATTCTAAGGGGAAAGAGAAGGTTCCACATTTCCAAGTTGCAACTGCTCAGAAACCAACTGATTTAAAGCCTCCAGTTTTTCTTTAGAAAGCGGCCACTGCTAGGCCGGGCGCGGTGGCTCACGCTTGTAATCCCAGCACTTTGGGAGGCCGAGGCGGGCGGATCATGAGGTCAGGAGATCGAGACCACGGTGAAACCCCGTCTCTACTAAAAATACAAAAAAATTAGCCGGGCGTGGTGGCGGGCGCCTGTAGTCCCAGCTACTCAGAGAGGCTGAGGCAGGAGAATGGCGTGAACCCGGGAGGCGGAGCTTGCAGTGAGCCGAGATCGCGCCACTGAACTCCAGCCTGGGCGACAGAGCGAGACTCCGTCTCAAAAAAAAAAGAAAGCGGCCACTGCTGAACCAAAACGGGAGTTTTAGATTTCCATTGTAAGGGAATGGGATCAGGAGGTGTGGCAGCGGCCACCACTAAAATGGATAACCTAAACCAGCCCTGTTTTCTTTTATAGTAACTGGGAGGGGTTTAGTAATCCCTTCATGCTTTGGACCGAGACTGAGTCCAGGAACAAACCTTATATTTTCCATCATATGCTGACTGGGAGCACTAAAAGAGTTATGTGGAATATTAATTTCAGCCCCTTGTTGTGCCAGTAAATCTCTACCCCAAAGATTAGTGGGAATTGGCATGATATAGGGCTGAATTGTACCTTTTTGACCATCAGGTCCAGTGCAAGGCAAGATAAATGTGCTCTGATAAACTTCCTCGGCCTTTCCAACACCTACTAGTCCTACATTAGCGGGATGTTTAAGCCAAGAGGAAGGCCATAAACTAGAGGAAATAACAGAAACATCAGCACCAGTATCTACTAGGCCCTCAAACATTGTTCCTTGAATGCGTATGGTGCAGGTGGGCCATTTAGAAATTACATTAATCCAATAAGCAGCCTTTTCACCGCCGGAGCCTATCCCTGGGCCACGTGTCTTATCTCCTTTGTTTAAAGCAATTGAGCAATTGATTCACCGGCCGGAATGGAAATAGGAACCTTGGCAGACACAATTAATTTAATCTCATCAATGGAATCAGAATTAATGAGACCAGTATAAATGGTGATTCCTTTAGCAGAGGTGGATGCCCTACCTAACACCAGGCCCACCGAACCTTGACGTAAAGGGCCAGTGACCTCCGTGGGGACAATCAAAGGCAAAGGATCAGGAAGTAAATTTAGAGGAATAGTACTACAGAGATCAACCGTCCCGCCTCCTACTGTGGAGGTGGACAAGCATTGTACTGAGACAGAAGTAGAGGCTGGGACCTATTTGGTTTGGCTGTAGGTAGATTTGTTTGTGCTGGGGGTTGCATTGGGACCACCTGAAGCGGAAACGCAACGTTAGTCTGAGTTTGAAGTGTCCTATTTGATGTTGGGGCCGTCCCAGGCCCCGCTCCCTGCTTCCGTGGCATTGTGGTAGGGGGTTTCCGTCTATATCATACTTAGAGCGGCAAACATTTGCCCAGTGTTTACCTTTGCAACAACGTGGGCA
The DNA here is from genome assembly GCF_006542625.1 of Nomascus leucogenys. Lineage (NCBI taxonomy): Eukaryota > Metazoa > Chordata > Mammalia > Primates > Hylobatidae > Nomascus > Nomascus leucogenys. The sequence goes on along the minus strand of NC_044392.1, from coordinate 40,775,447 downwards.
AACAGTAGGAGCAGCATTTGGCCTTTTGTTGAACCGACTTGGCCGCTTGTAAGTTTTTAACAGTGCAATTTTTTTGAATATGACCAAGTTGGCCACAATTATAGCGGGCTCCAAGAGAAGAATTAATGGGACCAGTTTGGTTGGCGTCCTTCATGGCCGGTGCCCACAGAATAGCTTTGTGGGTATCTGATCCAATGCCTTCACAAGCTTTAATATATGCAGGCAACACCTCGTGATCAGGTAAATTTTGCCATTGGACAGAACGCATGGCCATTTTACATTCATGGTTTGCATTTTCAAAAGCTAACATACAAAGGAGAATGCCTTGAGTGCGCTCATCAGAGACAGATTTTTGAACAGCATCTTGTAATTTAGCCAAAAAATCAGGGTATAATTCAGAGTGACTTTGTTGAACCGTGGTAAAAGAAACAGGAGCTTGGCCTGGAGAGTGTAATTTATCCCACGCTCTTATACACACCTTTGTTACTTGTTGTGTGGTAAGGGCATCAAAGTTTAATTGGGCATAAGCATCAGAGAAACTATTGGAGCCTGTGAGCTGAGCCTGAGTAATTAGAATGTCATTACTGCTATTTAGCTGAGCCTGCAAACGGGCCTCCTCTGACCATCAGGTACGGAATACAGAACTGTAAGTGTTGAGATGGGGTTAGAACAGCTTTTGCCAAAAGGTCCCAATCTAAAGGAAGTAAAGTGACCTCAGTTGCCAAAAGGTCCCAATCTAAAGGAAGTAAAGTGACCTCAGTACAAAAAGTTTGTAAAACCATCTTAACTTAAGGAGAAGCAGGACCATACTGAGTACAAGCATCCTTAAATTCTTTTAAAAAAGGTAAGATTGAACGGCGCATATCGATGCAGACTGGTTGAGGAACTGAAACGACAGGAGGGTGAGGGGCTGTAGTGGACAGGGGAGGACCTGGAGAATGATAGGTAAAGTGTAGTTTGGTCCTGGAGCCATTAGCTCATGCTGGAGGTTTGAAGAGAGAAGAATTAGCATACCTATGGTACATGCAGCAAACATCACTACCTTAACAGAGCTCGCGTTAGAGTGGGGTGAAAAAACGTAAGCCATCAACACACTAACCGAACACACTATATAGTATGTAAGGAGATGATAATTGCCACGACAGAGTAGAAAACCTAGAATAAGGTAAGGGGAGTCACGAGTACTGGTAGGGGTAAAAGGGTGAACTTCATTATAAGGTGATAAGTAGGTCACATCTGAGCAAAGACTTGGAGGAGAGAGGTGGCCAAGAGGATATCGGGGGTAAGAGGGACCCAGACAGAGGAAAGAGCCAGAGCAAAGGCCCTGGGGCAGGGATTTGCCTGCCATACATAAACAACAGCAAGGAGGCGGTGAGTGGGTAGTGTGGAATGCACAAGGGGATTGGGTGTTGAGAGACACAATCAGAGAGAGTGTGGGATTGGGGAGAGTAGATGAAGACATTTTAGTTTTTAATAATGTCTTGTCCTGTAAAAAAAAAAGATTTCCTATAAAAGTGGCTCATGTCTTGTGTGTGCATTTACAATGTATTTAGAAGCGAGTTATTAGAAGGTAACAAAGTGGAGACTGTATAAACTATTATTTCACAAAGTTTGGATCAGAGGCAGATTTCCTGTGAAAGTGATGAAGCTGAAGCTTCAGGGCTTCTTGGATGGCCCTGTAGGAGCCCTAGCAGTATTCATGTAATCCATTTTACAAAACATATCTTAAACATTAACTAGACCACAGCCTCTGTCTACTCTATCATCCCTTCATCACATTTCCATTTTTGTTGGGTGGTGTCTCAGTTATGGGTATTTTGAGGTCTGGCCAAGGGGAAGTAGAAATGGGAAGTACTTAGTTGGGGTTAATGGGACACACATATGAGGGTTGCAAACTCTTGTATGTGAAGTTCCTTCTACCCACTTCAGTGAAGAAATGGCATCCAGGAATGTTCCTGCTGGCCTCTGCACTGACTCACCGGCAATGGCCATGGACATGTTGCAATCGGGCTGCAAGTGGGAAGCAGAGGAGAAAGCAGGTTGGAAGTGAACAACGGCCAGAGCTATTCAGTAGCAAAGTATTATGGAAGCATGAAGGCATTTCATTAACTAAAAATATGGTGCTATTTTTTCTGCTGTCATGTTCTTTGTAGTATTTGTATTTTTTAAACTTGAACTAATTCCCTGGGATTTCTTTTCTTTTTAATTCTAACTGAATTTATTTTTGTTCCTATTTGTATTTACAGTTTTGTTCTTTATTTTTCTTTTTCACGAGAATGCTCCAAATTGTATAAGCCTCGGGTTATTTTTAAAAACCTGGTTTGGTAAGATAAGGAGAAAGAAAAGATGATCAGGACAAAGTACAAGATGAAGGGCGGTCCTTTGGTCCTTTTTGTGGAGGGAGAACTTAGAATATGTATACAAAGGCTAAAAAAGAGCTGTGGAATGAAAGCTAAAGATAGAAGAAGAGGAAATATGTCCTATATCACTCTGGTGTCATATGCTGCCACACAAAAACTCAGTTGTACTCTTCCACATGGTATATACTAGCTGTTCACTTTCCACATATCCATCATTTCCAAAAACGTTCTCAACCACTAAAAGATAAAAATGTCTGTGACCCCAGGGCTTTCAAGTTCCTGTTCATTCAGCCTTCCAACCATTCATCTATCTATTCAACAAACATTTATTAAGCACTTACCCTGTCCCGGTTTGTACACAGAAATAACCTACGCATTCATTTCTACAGTGCTTCTGATTGGTCCGGCCCATGCCCTATAATACCACTTACAGAATCAGTTCAAGCCAGCAACAGTCATTGCACAACCACAACATGCCTGGCACTGTGCTAGACTCTGCTGTCAGCAAGGCAGATACAGTCTCTGGCCTCTTTGAGCATACAGCCTAGGAGGACATTCTTTCTAGGATTTTAAAATCACTAGACATATCCCAGATGTGTTCTCCTTCTGTTACTTGTTTCCACATGAATTAATAGAAGTGGTCATAATAGGCAGTCTAGATCAATGTTTTTCAGTCTTGACATTATTGACATTTTGGGCCACATAATTCTTTTTTGTAGGGGGCTGTTCTGTGCATTGTAAGATGTTTGCCAGCATCCCTGGTATCTGCCCACTAGGTGCCAGTAACACTTGTCCAGTTGTGACAGCCAAAAATGTATCCAGATATTGCCAAATGTCCCTTGAGGGACAAAATTCTCCCACGTTCACCCTGGTTGAGAAGTACTGAGCTAGGTCATCCTTGGCAGACTCCCCAGCATGTCTCAGACATACACTCAGGAAGATAGTGCAATCCGCTGTCTGATGACAGAGGCAGGTAGTAACACCAGACAGATCATTTATATATATATAATTTTTTTTGATGGAGTTTCGCTTTTGTCACCCAGGCTGGAGTTCAGTGGTGCAATCTCAGCTCACTGCAACCTCCGCCCCCCAGGTTCAAGCAATTCTCCCGCCTCAGCCTCCCAAGTAGCTAGGATTACAGGCATGCACCACCACACCAGGCTAATTTTTTGTATTTAGTAGATATGGGGTTTCACCATGTTGGTCAGACTGGTCTCAAACTCCTGACCTCAGGTGATCCACCTGCCTCGGCCTCCCAAAGTGCTGGGATTACAGGTGTGAGCCACCACGCCCAGCACATTTCAGTATATTATGAGTGCTGATGACAGGTAAGCATACAGTATTGTATCTTTCTTCTCTCCCTCCTTAACCACCCATGTGTAACAATTCCAAAAAGGCTGTCCTGATGGTTGGCTGTAACTTCTTACTGAGAAATAAAGAAGTGATTAACTGCTGATAAAATCTTGATTTGCCTTCTTAACAATTCCATCTTTTACGAAGTAGCTGAAGCAACCTTTTAAAAAACTACTATTTTGATTTAATTCTAATAGCAAGTATTTGGTGATATGTCTGGATGTTTGGGATAAAGCAGCAAAGCTGGATCTTATTCCTTTACTTTCTTAATAAACTCGCTTTCACTTTAAAAAAAAAAAGAAGAAGAAATATAACCAGATCCTGCCTGTGCCCACCCATGTTTCTTGCCTGTAGAAAAACAGAATTGTAACAGGAAAAAATTCAGATAAAAGGAAGTCGTAATCCCATACCAAAGAGTCTCCCCAGGAAAGAGAAAGGTTTTAAAGAGTAAGTTCTGGTTACTCCAACAAAACAAGACACATGGTTGGCTTCTTTGGTTTTCTTGTATATTGAGAAAAATAAAAATAATAAAAACAACGCACATGGGTTCTAGTAAAACTCTTAAGGAAGAAAAGAAGATGAGTGTTAAGGATGTGGAGACAGAGTTACCTGGAGCTCTCTCATAAGATTAAATATTTAACAAGCCTGTACAACCCTTTTTAGGAAGTAATTTTGCAATAGCTACCAAGACCTCAGGTTTGTGTCTTGGTGAGAAGCTGAGCAGGCTACTATTTTTTGAGATGGGAACTATAATGAGTTCAGTGGGCAACACTGCAATGCAATCTGAAGGTGAGGAAGGAGAAACAATAAAAATAGACTCTTCTCTTCAGACATTGCAATTTGAATGGGAAAAAGAATGGTAGGGCAGTATGTAAAGGGTCCTGAAAAACTAGAGTATTTTGTTTTTGTTATTCAAGTAGGGAAAGCCCTAAGCTATGGTAGGCCAAGGAAAGGATTCAGTGGAGGGAAGACATGAAGAGAAGGGAGGTGATCGGTGAGCCTGGGCTAGTGGGGCTCAGAGCAGAGTTGATGGCATAGGTCTTGGGTGGGAGGAGGGATACTTCATCCTCTGAGGGAAAAGAGGAGGAGGAAAGACAGCTGGTGGTGGAGAAAAGTTACCAGTTTGAAGATAGTGGGCAGGAAGTTGAAGGGCTTCCTGCCTAATGGTCTCTAGTTTCGATTTCTTCTGCAAAGAAGGAGCCCATGCTTTGCTGAGAGGGCAGAGGAGTGAGGTAAGGGGCCTTGAGGATAGGGTGAAAGTTTGAAATAGCCACTGTGGGAAATGGGAGAAAGAATTTATCAGGGCCAGTAAGAGCTACTCTGAGACCCCAGCTTGACTGAAACAATGACTCAAAATTTATTCCTTCCCTCTTTCCTTTGCTCTCTTCCTCCCTCCATCCACCCATCCCTCCATGCATACATGTGTACATGAACTTCCTCATGTATTCACTCATCGAATAACTACACAGTAAGCAGTTACTATGTGCTTGGCTCTGTAAGGATACAATAGATAGATGCAGCTCCTTCCCTTGAGCTTCATTCCAGTGAATGGACACAATTAATCAGATTCTTCCGCTATTGGTGATAAGTGTTAGGAAAAGGAAAGTACGGGATGCTTAGAGGGCATATAAAAGGGAGCCCATCACTTGAATTTGGGGGTTGAGAATGGCTTCTGTACGAGGAATTAGCCTAAGTGGGATGAAACCAGGGAAAGATGACGACTGGGGGTAGTGAATATTCCAACAAGAGGGAAGAAGAATCAAACGCCCAGAAATATGAAAATGAGATTCATTTGCGGAATAGGAAGTAGCTCACTGGCTAGAACATAGACTAAGGAGGGTAGGAAGTGAGCTTACTGTGAAATGTGAACTTTACGCTCACAGCTTCTGCTTTCTCATTTCCCACAGTGGCTACTGAAGATTTTAAGCAGAAGATTGAAGCAAACAGAGAACCATTTTAGAAAATGTATACCGACATCAGGGTAGAGAACAGGTTAGCTAGAGAGAACGCAGTAAATAGAGCAGTTAGGATAGCGGATCATTGTGGAAATTGGTGATAAGAGAAAATGGTGGCTTGATCTAAGATAGGTAGTATGGGGCTGGATGGAATTGGACATATTTGAGAGATATTTTTGAAAGTAGAATTAACAGGACTTACTCATTGGGCATGAGAAGCAAGGGAAAGAAAAGAATCAAGGATGACTCCTAGACTTCTGGCCTGAGCAACTAGACAAGTGGAGATGTCATTTATGGAGGTGGGGAACAGTGGAGGAGCAGTAGGTTTGGTGGAAGAAGGATTGTAGTATTTTTTTTTAAGTCTGTAAATTTTTTGATGGTCCTCTCATCAAATGATGGACTTTGTGCCCCTTCACCTTGAAATTGAGTAGGCTTGGTGATGGCTTCAATGAATGGAATACACCAGATGTGTGACCTGCAAAGCTAGCTTAGAAAAGACCATACAGCATTTGCGTATTTCTCTTGGGACACCAACTCTGGGAGGCTTCTGCTGAATGGTACCAGCCACTCAGCTCTTTGAGCCTCCCTCAGTTCAGGCAGTAGCCCTGTGAGTGGAGAGCCTTGCATGACTCTAGGCCACACCATGATCTGATTGTAAGCACACGAAAAGCACATGAAAGTGAGACAGGATGAACAATCTTCCCCCAGATCTGTGGGCAAAGTAATCATTGTTATTATTTTAAGCCACGGTATTGTGGCAGCTTGTTAAATAGCAATACATAGTGGAAACAGAGATGATGAGTTAAGTTTTAGACACGTGTCTGGAGAGTCTAGAGAAGATGTTTAAGAGACAGAAGTTCTGGTCTTGGGCTTAGGAGAGTGCTTGGGGCTTAAGAATTTACTGATGCTCTTCCCAGGTTTTCATCTGTATAAGATTCTGTGTGTGTCATAATTGCAAGGCAATTGCACATTTTTTATTTTATTTGATCTTAATAGCAACCCCTTGAAGAAATGAGGAACAGATTATTATACCTATTATGGAGTTGAGGAAGCTGAGGCTCAGGAAGGTTTAATAACTTGTTGAAAATCCCACAGCATGGAACCCAGATAGAACATAGGTCATCTCATTTCTAGTACAATACTCTTTCTACTTCATCCTGCTAAGTGTTGTGGACAGATGGGGAATTGGCTAGTTGTGGAGCATGCCCTAAATCATTGCCTTGAAACCAAAGAACTGAGAAACCCAAGTCTGAGGAGAGAAGGAAGAAGAGAGCTAAGAGTGCTTCTCAAACTTTTCCACAGAAGCATCCCTTACTGCAGAGGAGAGAACTACTTGCACTTCTCAGGAAGATATGGATGTGTAGTCCAAAAGGAAGTTTTTTGAAGTTGTTCATTCATTTGTGTAACAATTATTTATTGAGCACATGCCACACTCCAGGCCTGTGCTAAGTTCAGCAGCACAACACTGCACATGGTTTCTGTCCTCAAAAAGTTCAAGGAAACAGATGATCAACCAAGCAATTCACAAACCATAATCTGGAGCCTGAGGTGCCCATCTAACCATGCCTTCGGAACATAGTTACAGGCAGACAGTCCAAGAAGAAGTCACATGAAAACAGAAGCCTAAAATAGAGGCAGGGAGACGGGAGGAGGGAGGGAAATCTAGGTGGAAAGAAGGCATGTACATAAGCCCAGAGGTAAGAGAAAACGCCTCTTTTAAGGCAAACAGTAAAATTAAGAGATTTAGACACGTTGACCTTCATCAAGATTCCCTCGCCTTAGTCTAGGAAAGGCATAATCATAATAAAATGGTTTGGAAGTTAGACCTGTGTGCCCTTAGGAGAATTTCTTAATCTCTCTGCAAGACAGTATTCTCATCTGAAAAATGTAGATAATAATAGCCACCTCACTATTTTCCAATGAAAGTTAAATGAAAAAGTATGCAAAAGGCCTAGCACAATGTCTGACACACAGTGAGTGCTTAATTTGTATTTTACTAACCCAGGTTATAGAAATAGATAACCTAACCTCATCAAAACCAGCATTATCCATTCAAAGGATAACATAATCAGGTGTGGTCTGATTGTTTCAAAGAAGAATAAATGACCAAGATGAAGCCTAGAAAAGAAGTCAGAGAAAGATCAACTGTCAGGATGTTTTCAGTAGGCCTAGAGGAAGTCCTAAAATATTCCAATTCTCATTGGCAACCCTGTTTTTCCCAATAGTTAGATGAATACCTCACGTCAGCCCCCACTCCCAAGGTCATACCAATGTCCTATGCATTGAGTCAGGCCCACAGAACCCATATAGCTGTAGACTCACACAGTCATGAACCGAAAGACTCTACCTGAGAGGTAGAGTATGTGAGAGACCAATCCTCCACACATTCCACCTCATCTCCCCAAAAGTTACAAACTATCATCATTTTATGCCACTGTGTAACTATCGCATGTTTGTTCATTTTTACTGTTTTACTCAGAGTGGTGAGCATTAAAGCCCTTTAAAAAGACTTGAGTATTTACTTGGGGGAATAGCAAGAAAGTCAAAGGCTTCACTGCTGTTTCTCAGCTGGCATAAGAAGAGAGGTACTGGATGAAGAAAGAGGGGAAGGCAACTCTAACAGGAGAAGGAAAGTTAGCTCAGCCCTTGGTCACACGCCAGGGACCAAACAGGCTGTGGCAGAGGAATGGACCTTAACTCTTAGCAATCAGATGTGTTAAGGTTCCTTTGATGCTGACACACTTCCAGCCTCTTCTCAGACCCTCATTCAGATACCCCAGACAGCAATCCTTTCCAAGCTTTCTTCCTACAATTTTGATCTATCTTTTCTCTGGGTCAATGACAACATCATTTACCTTGGCTCAGGACACAGCACCTCACACGTACAGAGGTCTCAAAGAATGCCTAAGGGAGTACAGTGTGTCTGAGCATAAAATGCGGCAGCTGTCAGTGTAGAGGTTCTTCTTATTCAACATGAAAAAACAAACACTTTTCCACAACTTCATGGACCACCAACCATGGGACAAAATATGAGGAGCCTACTTCTCTTTCTCCCCAGGTTCCTGTTTTGGTCACATCCCCTTGGGAAAGGAGATGAAGCTCAATTCATCAGTGCTAAGAAGGGCTCCCCAACCATGCCATGGCCATGCTATTGGAATGGAAATACCTGCTTTCCAGACACCAGATCTGGCTTCTAGGTTTGAACTACATCCTATCTCCCCTTTCCCAACTGACCATGCCTTCAGTGCACAATCACAGGCAGAGAGTTGGTGGAAAGTACCTTGAATGCTGGTCGCCAGGAGTGACACAGGCAGCAGTAGCAATTCCAGAGCCAGACACGAATCCCAACCTCTGGAGCACATGCTTCCTTCCAGAACTTCCCAGCAACGCAGGAGACAGTTGAGAGCCTGGCTAGAAAGAGGCCGGGGCTAAAAACGGAACTAACCAAAAAGGGTTAGAGAAAAAAATAAAAAAAACCACTGAGCTTTTCTCTCCACCCAGCACACTTGTGTGGGGCCCCAGAAACCAGAAACAGGAGGCCTTGTAAATTTTTTTATCTAAGAGCATCACGGAAACTGAGAACAATTTTGTTTCAAGGTACATGAGTGCTTTTTTGTAGGGGGAAGATTCATAGCTTCTACTGTACTCTCAGGAGGGCCAGTACTCAGAAAAGATTAAGGGACCCTGATAGAGAATATCTGCTTTTTGTTCCCAGGCAGCAACCACTCTGATTAATTCAGGGGCTAAGACATAGGAGGTGCCCAGTCAAGCCTGGGTAGGTGTCATTCAGAGCAGGAAGTCTGGGAAATCAGACCCACATAGCCTTTGTGCCGCATCTCTTACCCCCAGCACCACCCTCTGCTCTTCTTCCTTTATGATAATTCACTATTTGAAGCTTGACATCAGCCTATCCACTGAACATTAGAAGAAAAGTAAGATTACTTGGCCCAAAAGAATGGATTTCCCACCCTTTTGGTGTGTATTAGTCTGTTCTCACACTGCTAATAAAGACATATCCCAGACTGGGTAATTTATAAAGGAAAGAGACGGGTTTTGTTGTGTTTTGTTTGTTTTGTTTTGCTTTGCTTTTTTGAGACGCAGTCTCACTCTCTAGCCCAGACTGGAGTGCAGCAGTGCAATCTCGGCTCACTGCAACCTCCACCTGACGGGTTCAAGCAACTCTCCTGCCTCAGCCTCCTACATAGCTGGGATTACAGGCAAGCATCACCATGCCCAGCTAATTTTTGTATTTTTAGTAGGGTTTCACCATGTTGGCCCAGCTGGTCTCGAACTCCTGACCTCAAGTGATCCACCTGCCTCGGCCTCCCAAAGTGCTGGGATTACAGGCATGAGACTGTGCCTGGCCAGGAAAGTGGTTAAATTGACTTCTAGTTCAGCACGGCTTGGGAAGCCTCAGGAAACCTACAATCATGGTGCAAGGGGAAGCCAATAAGTCCTTCTTCACATGGTAGCAGGAAAGAGAAGCACTGAGCAACAATGGGGAAAGCCCCTTCCTTATAAAACCATCAGATCTAGTGAGAACTCACTATCACGAGAACAGCATGATGGTAACTGCTCATATGATTAACTTACTTCCCACTGGGTCGCTCCCATGACATGTGGGGATTATGGGAACTACAATTCAAGATGAGATTTGGATGGGAACACAGCCAAATCATATCACGGTCTAGGAAATTTCAGGCCCATTCCTACTGAATCTAAATTAGTTATTTGCCCACCCACGACCCATAGGCAAGCCACAGTTCCTGATATAACATATTTGTAATCATTTTTTAATTGGGGACATTTCTGATTCTCAACGTGGAGATGAACAATAAAATGTCTGCTCTTCTCAATCCTCAAACCTGGAGGACATTAGGTTAAGTGAAATAAGTCAGGCACAGAATGATAAAAACCACATGTTCCCAATCATATATGGAAGCTTAAAAAATGAGCTCATAGAAGTACAGAGTAAAATTGTGGTTATCAGAGGCTAGGAAGGGTAGAGGGAAGTGGAGCATGGGGATAAATTTGTTAATGGATACAAAGTTACAGCTAGAGAAGAGGAATAAGTTCCAGCGTCCTATAGCACTATGGGGTGAATACAGTTAAGAATAGTTTAATGTATATGTTCAAAAAGCCAGAAGAGAGGATTTGGAATGTTCCCAGCACAAATAAATGATCCATGTTTGAGGTGATAGGTATCCTAATTACTTTGATTTGGTCATCACACATTGAATACATGTATCAAAATATTACTCTGTATCCCATAAATATGTATAATTATTATATGTCAACTAAAAATAAAAGGGAAAAAACATAAAAGTGAAAAGAAAGAACCCTGCAAAGCAAAATTTGAAACAGCACCAGGATTAAATTCCTCTTGGTCAAATTGGTTACACTTTGGAACTGGATGTTATATTTTTCCTAGTAAATTGATTTAACCTTAGGACACAACCCTGCTCCTTCAGCAAGAAAAAGATAACATTGTGTTAAATTTTTAAAAGAAACCCTGTAAATTAATGTTACATTCTCTTTTTTGGGGGGAGGGGGGCACAGGCTCCCACTCTGTCACCCAGTCTGGAGTACAGCGACCACTATGCGTGGCTATTTTTTTTTTAATTTTTTTGTAGAGATGAGGTCTCACCATGTTGCCCAGGCTAGTTTTGAACTCCTGAGCCATGGGATCCACACTCAGCCAGTGGCAGGACTGGGCGTGCTGTGACCTGCTTCCACCTTGGGCACCAGTGTCTAAATGAGGGGAACACAGTGGCACTAAGAAACTCGGAGATGCCAGCAACTGTGGAGCCCCAAGGGGTGTTACAGTTTTGCCTGGGGAGTCCCAAGATCTGAGACCCCAAGAAATGTTATAGCTCTCTCTCATTCCTGCCACCTGCAGCTCAGCAAACGAGGGCACATCACAGCTCTTGTTCAGTCCCACTGCCTGCAGCTCAGCAAATGGGGGCATGTCACAGCTCTTATTTAGTCTTACTGCCTGCAGTTCAGTGAATGAGGTTGTGTCACAGCTCTCACTTGGTCCCAGTGCCCACAGCTCGGCAAATAGGGGTATGTTACAGCTTGTTCCTGCCACCTGCAGCTCAGCAGGTCCCGGGTTCTTGTCCTGCAACCAAGAGGAAGAAAGCATGCAGACAATGGAGAGTGAGTAGGGCAGAGAATAATTTTATAGAGTGACAGAAGGAAAGCTCTCAGCAAAGAGGGGACCTGACAGTGGGTAGACCTCTGTGTGAGAGGGGCCCAAAAACAGGTAGCCCTCTGTGAGGCTGAGTCTGGGGTTTTCATGGTCTCAGATTTGTCCATAGGCAGGCCTGGAAAAAGCACTATTCGATTAGCTAAAAGGTATCAAGGAGGTTCTCACTCTGGTTGTGGACTCTACCCAGAACTGGCAGCCCAGTTTTCAGGCTTTAAACTGTCTTTGGCTTGAAAGTCTGGTTTCCCAGGGACCCTTTCCTGTCTGCCCAGGAATTTGTCTGTCTCCTGTCGCTATCACTTTGGGAGGCTGAGGAGGGCAGATTGCCTGAGCTCAGGAGTTTGAGAGCAGCCTGGACAACGTGGCAAAACCCCATCTCTACTAAAAGTAAAAATAAAAATAAATGTTAAAAATATCTCCTTTGAAGATTGTTGTGAAAAGTTGAAGAAAGGAAAGAACTTTTATCTGAAGAATGTGAGCCCTTTCAAATTATCAGAGAGACATTTAAATGAGACAGGAATCACATTTTACTTCCCCCTACTCCACCTTTGGGCTATGTATTCATCTCTTAAAACTACTTGCTATTGCTGCAAGTAACCATAAATTAATCTAATAATGCTGCACTGGACATATAACCTACACCTTACAGCTTAACAATATGTAACCAATCACCTAATTAATGTTATTTCTGTAAACCAATGAGAATTCCAAAAAAACACTTTGTATCAGCCCACTCCCTGTCCCACTTTTTTTGCCTTTAAAAACCTGCTTGTAACAAAGGCTGAGCAGAGCTCAAATCCAAGGTTACTTGGGTCTGAGTCTTCCAGGCAGCTGTCCTCCCTTTGGCTCAAGTAAAATCTTCAAATCATATTTTGTATTTCAGCCTCTTCCTTTTAGATTGACAAGTAAACAGCTATATAATTCTCAACGGTCTGCTTAGATGTGAATTAATAGCCATGGGATACATGGGCTGATGTTAAAACAAAGGATGAAATATAAACTTAAGCCAAGGAATCTTCCTCCTTTTGCATGGTAACAGCAGGCACTGAAGTACTATGAGTGCCTGTTCTGAGGTTCAGGACTAGCTAGTTAGGCTTCTGCATAGATTCAAAAACAAGTCTGAGACAAGTGACCAATAAAGGCTCAAAAGCCCTCTCCCTGCCCTAGGTGAATCAGCTGTTCTTGCACCAAAGCCCTGGTTGCAGAAATCCCTGAAGTTTGGGCATACCCAGAGGTGGGGCTGCAAAGACCCTAGAAGATGAAGTACAGGTCAACAAACCTCATGATGTGAATTAAAATACACACTCCTCTCAGTATCTACTCTGGCGGGCACTCGACCTACTGCCTGACTTTGACAAAGCGATAGTAATGACAGAAGCTATTATTTTCTGTGTATCTACTAAGTCAAGTACTTGCCAGGACCTTTGCCTATATTATCTCATTTAATCCTCCAACATTTTACAGAAGGAGCAGGTTTCAAAAACAAAAACAACAAAATAATAATCCTCCAACATGCACACGAGGATATTTATAAACACTATTCTTATTTTACAGAAGAGATAACTGAGGTTCAGACAAGTCAAATGGCTTGCCCAATGGCGTTTTGCTAATTAGAGCCAGAATCAAAATTCAAATCTATGTCTGTCTGATGCTCCAGCTGGCATGCCTAACTACTATGCACACAGACTCTGGGGTTATCAAGGTTCTGGGCATCAAGGGGTCTGCAATATGCCTATGAGAAATGGAGAACACATAAGAAACACTATGAGAGTCATGCCAATCTGAAATTAGGAACTCAGAGAATATAGGGCCTTGAGTAGCCCAAAAATGTTCAAGGAGGAGTATGGTATTGAGCTGAGGATGGAAGACAGACCCCTGGTAGGTTAAGCAGGGCCTTGAATGCCGCAACAGGCACAGCTTTGCTAGTGCATGGAGAGTGAGAGAAAGCGAAGTCATTCCAATAAATTTTCCCCGAAAACAATGAGAGCAAAGATAGGAACAGGGTCGATCTCCCAGAAGATAGAATTGATGAGAACGGGTGGCTAATGTTACAGTAGGTAGTCAGGCAGACATGAGCATGGCAGGAGAGAGCCTCCCACACCACCAGCAATGACAGGCGACCATCAGGTGATGGTCAGGCAATTGTTAATGTGCCTCTCTAAAATAACAATTGGTCGCAGCCAGCACCAGGGCATGGCGGCTCATGCCTACAATCCCAACACTTTGGGAGGCCAAGGCAGATGGATCGCTTAAGACCAGGAGTTTGAGAGCAGCCTGACCAACATGGTGAAACCCGGTCTCTACTAAAAATACAAAAACTAGCCAGGCGTGATGGTGAGCGCTTGTAATCCCAGCTACTCAATAGGCTGAAGCATGAGAATCGCTTGAACCCAGGAGGCAGAGGTTGCAGTGAGCCAAGATCACGCCACTGCACTCCAGCCTGGGCGACAGAGTGAGACTCTGTCTCAAAGAAAAAAGAAAGAAGAGAAGAAGAACGCCGCAAGTGAGCGTGCATGCAACTCCAGTGAACACACTGAATGTGTGGCCCCTCCCAAATACTAGCAGGCCGCTGCGCACGCAGACAGCCCACCCCAAGGAAAGAATCAGGGAGAAGGGACACTAACGTACTTTGGTTCCATGACTCAGATTTGTTCTCTGGTCGTAAGAGATCTCTACACCTCGCCTTCTTTGGCTGGAGTCATTCAACCCACATAGGTGGTTTTCTTCTCCCTTTTGCTCTCCTGCTTACTAACCAACCCCTAAAACAATTCCTCTCAGCCGTCCCGGACAGGAGGCTTGCAAGAGTGATAGGGCTAAAGCCTGAGACTGCAATTTCTGGGGTTTCCTTTGCTTTTTCAGCTAAAATTGGCTCTTTCCCCAAAACCCCCGATGCCTATTCTCCTGTTTTCTCTGGATGTATTCTGAAGGGGCCTTGTGCACCCACTGAACCGTCCACCTCAGGAGCAAGTTTGCCTTTCCTCTGTTTTCATTTTGCATGCCATGTAACTTCTTAGGCACACACTCCCTGTTGTTCTTGTGCCCGTGGCTCTTGCTGTGGCCCATGGCTCTTGCTGTGTTTGTGTAGCAGCAAAGACATGGGCTGCCTTCTGGATATCCCTTGAGATTTACATTTGTTCTTACCCTACCAGCTCAGATGACCTCCAACCCTTCCCCTGTCTGCTGGCACATTGCCATGACAGACACTGATGGGAACCTCAGCTCTGCCAATTCCTTCTGACTTACTATACGCTTTTTATTCCCATTATGCCCCAGGGCCAAATTTTCTGGTACCTTCTGAAGCAGTTTGTCCACCTGTGTAGGACCTCACTCTGTGGTCCTTTAAGAACCCTGCCTACTTGATTTTTTTGAGTTAGCACCCCTTTGGGAGGAGGGAAAATTCTTCCTTTGCCATTTGTGAGTTTTTACTCCAAGCCTCGAGTCCTCCAGAGGTTACTACTTTATGTTAAGAGGGCAAATAAATGTTGTCCTTTCAAATCCAAAGGCTGCTGTTTTTGTGAGAACATGAAGCCTTTCCGTGAGTATCTCCCTCACTTCCTCCCACTTCCTCCAGTAGCCTCCATTTCTCTAATCACTTCCACGCCCTTCACAACATTCATCAAAGCCTTCAAGGTCCTATTCAAAGAAAGGGAAGTCCAGCTACTTGCTGACTAGCTGAAAAACAGGCTTCTAGGAGGCTGAGGCAGGAGAATTGCTTGAACCTGGGAGGTGGAGGTTGCAGTGAGCCGAGATCATGCCAGGCGCTCCAGCCTGGATGACAGAGCAAGACTGTGTCTCAAACCAACAAACAACAGCAAAACAAAACAAAACAAAACAAAACAAAACAAAACAAAGCAAAAAAAGTCTTTTTATCTACTTAAAAAATGTGGGAAATGGGAATCTGAGAAAAGAGAGCATCATTTTGTTGCTAGAATGCTCCAAGCAAGAGTCACTATAAGGTCATGGAGACAAGGATATAGGCTGGCCCAAGGCCACAGGAGTAAGAAAGTCATAGGACAGAGATGAAGGTTGGTCCCAGGCTAACAGATTACCATTAGAACAGAGATAAAGGCAAGGTTAGGGGCACATGGTAAGACCAGTTTATTATGGAGCCCCAAGAATGAACAGGAGGCCCCTTCTTCACTCCAGTATCTCCTCTGTTCTCAAGTGGGTAATTGTGATGAGACGGGACCAAGGTTAAGGGTACATGGTAAGACTGGTTCATTCCAGAACCCTAAGGATGAATGGGGGAATACCTTATTCAGGATAAAAGGAAGTAAGAGGGGACATCTTCTTTTTTCTTTTTCCTTTTATTCTGTTCTGTTCTCTTTTCACAGACAGGTAATCACATCTCCATACCACAGGACATGACCTTTGGATGCATCCCCCAAAACTGACAAAAGTTTGATTTTCTCAACCCTTAAAACAAAAAACTAGTTTTCCTTTGTAATACTGTCTGGCCTAAAAATAAACTGAGAGAAAATTTAAAAAGTCACCCTTAGAACTCAGTCCCCATATGCAGGAAATTCTCCAATTAGCCTCATCAGTCTTTTATAACTGAGAGCAGAATAAGGAGGACAGAACCAAGAAAAAGGAGAAATGCAGGGACAAGAGGCAGGCTCAACTACTGGCTGCTTTACAAGCTCTCCAGCCCCCTCCAGGTAACTGCCATTTGTGCAAGAAGACAGGCCTCTGGAAGGCAAACTGCCCCAATGGGATAAATGGGAAAAATCCCTGCACAGCTTGTCCCCTCTACCACAAGCTTAGCCACTGGAAAAAGGATTGTCTTTAAGGCTAAAGGGCCCCTGGGACAG
Organism: Nomascus leucogenys; assembly: GCF_006542625.1. Lineage (NCBI taxonomy): Eukaryota > Metazoa > Chordata > Mammalia > Primates > Hylobatidae > Nomascus > Nomascus leucogenys. Next base: position 40,758,760 of record NC_044392.1, on the reverse strand, counting down.
AATCCCAACCCCTGACGGCCTTGAGCTCTCTCTACTCTGCCTGGCTGCCAAGTTAGACATCACCATCAATAGGACAAAGTCAAGGGAAACTCTGGAGGTGGCAAGTACAATTATAATTCCCTTTCGGGTTCAACAACTGCCTACTCTGTGCTAATCTTTTTCTCTGAGCAACTCTCCTCCAAATTCTGTCAGGTAAAGGGGACAAATGGCACCCCCTCCCTCCAAAAGAAAAGATTCACACTCCTTTATATTACTTAAGGGGCTAAATGCCATTCTCCCACCAGTCCCTGGTAATGCCTAAATACCCCACACCTCTTTGGGGCAAAAATATGCTTTTCAAGATGAGTGCCTGTTGAATATTTACCCAACCTCTGAAGTCATCTTTCTCTCTATCCCTATTTCTCCTGGGGAAGCTACCTAAATCTTTAACCAGTAACTTCAATCTAGACAGTTCTACCTCAGGGGCTTAGAAATAGCCCACACTTATTCAGACAAGCCCTAGAAAAACCTAAATGAACAATCTCTTAAGGGGGGATAACTTCTACAGTATGCAGATAACTTCCTAATTTGCTTCCCCTTCACAGGACTTACTCAGCAACATGCAGTACAAACCTTAACTTTCTAACAGAAGGAAAATGACTTTTGTCTAATTCAAAGGTTATAAAGGTAAAGGGGTATTTTGGGTAAGGAACGTTAAAAGAAAATATATTTTGTATGACAAGGGTCTTGTATGGTAAATTCTTGTCCTAAAGTAAAATAACTCACTGTCTAAAAAGAAGGACATTTAGGACAAGTCCAAAAGTCAAAGCATAGATGGTCTCTGTAAGTTGTGAAAGAGAATGTATGAAAGAAATGTTATACAGTTTTAAAGGTTATTAGGCGTACTAAGTATTCATACACTGCTACTATGACTCTTAATAGTGCATCTGGCCTGCTTTCAAGCTAGTTAAGGCCTGGGGACATATAGAGTTAGCCATGCCCCCTAACTATGTGGGAACGAGTCAGACCTTATCTGCATTCCTCTCTGGTGTTCTAGGCTTGAGACTACTGGAAAAACAATTTTACATGCAAGGCATTTAAGGAAAGTAGAATGTGCTTTTGGTAAAAGATCATAAGAAGACATGGGAATATGGATTTTTTTTGCCTAGTTTAGAAGGTTAAAGGATAGTTTTAAGTTAGCTAAGATAAAGCTGAAGATTTAAGCAAGTGGTAGAAGGCTTATGAAAGATTAATCTTGTAAAAGAATTTCTGTGTGTGAGCATATTAGCTAAAATTAAATTTCATTACTAGAAAAAGGTTTTTCCTTATGCCCCACAGAAGGGAGTGAAATGGGGGAGGAGCCCCTCCCTGTTGTTCTGGTTCCTGTTTTTCTTTTCTCTTTAAAATTTTTAAATTCCCTTCAGGTGGAGAAAATGGGCAGTCTGACTTACTGTGATCTGGCACATAAAGGGGGTATAACACAGAGCATACTAGACTCCAGGTGGTCAAAATGGTAACATTAGTAAAATGGCCCTGCTCAAATCCTCTTTTCAGATTAAAAATTAAAGGGATATTATTTAGATTTTCTGTAAATTGAACTTTGGAATAAAAGCACAACAGAGTTCTATTAAAGCATTAACCTGCTCTTTACAAATGTGCTATTGGTACATATTCCAAAATTACATGAAACTCCTATAATTCTGATATAACTTAGTATATGTTATTAGTAATAATTATAATCATTAAATTATTGGGTGCCACAGAGGTAATAAATTTCTTGGTCAATTGTGTCTTTGACTGTGGCTGCTCTAAGACTTCTTGTTATTTATATGGACAATTGTTGTCTTGTTTTTATCCCCTTAGAAGGTGGTTTTATAATCATCTATAGAACTCTGACAGGTGCTCTTGAATGCAGCTTCTTAATAACTCTGGAGACTGTGACAGTAGAATAAAGGAAAAACTTTTAGGACTCTCATGGATACCTGAGATGTTTATGAATATCAGGCAGAACAGAAGTTAACTGCATGGACTGAAGTAATACAAGACTGAAATAATCCATCTATTTATAGCTTTTAACAATTGAGTAAAGTATACTCCTATAAACAAAGTTTAGAGCATATTTCTCTCTACTGGATTTCTCCAGGATTTGGAAACTATTTGTGAGTATTCTTAACTTATGGCAATATAGTTATTTGCATAAGTACAATAAGAATCTGTTTTCTCTTGCAACAAAACACAATTGGAGAAACTGGATATTTTACCAAGGCTTTGACTGGAATGGTGTGCTTTCCTTTAAAGAATCAAATTTGACTTATAAAGCCAATAAAAGCTCTTTGGGAAAACTGGCCTCATACCTTGTCTACACAGTCCCTGTACAGGGTTCCAGTCCTGTAGTAAGTAAAGAATGTCACTTTCTGACAGGCCCAGGAGACCCAAGTTATCTTGGGACCTCAAAAGGAGAGAAATTTACCCAATTAATATAGATATTTGATGGCACAAACCCATGATTGGGCTCCAGGCTTTAAAAACATCTTATCTGAAATTCCTTATGAAACAAAGTTCCATCAAAGACAATTTTAATAGGAACCTATATGGCAAATAATTATTCTTGCTGTGCTTTATGCAAGTAATCAAGCCAAGTATAATAATACTAAAGCTTATTTTACAAACAAATATGCCCTATCGTGATTTGTTTTTAATAAAGATTAGGACCAGAGAGAGAAAAATTATGTTTCAAAAATGATGGTACACCTGTTATTAGATTCTAGTCTCATCAGTAGTTTTTAAGTTAACTCTGCTTATTCCTTTGAACCAACCAGTAATCTCTGGCTGCGGGTCAGAAGAAACAAGAAGGTTGGGTCATGTAATAATCTGGATTCATATTTTAAATCTGGATTTTGTGTTGTATGTGCCAAAGTTGCAATGCATGTGCAAATCGAGCACTAAGACAGCAAGGTCCATTATCAGTTTTTATAGTTTGTGGAAGGTCTAAAGTCATAATGGATTCAAAAAGATGAGCAATTGCATCTTTAGTTTTTTTTTCTGGTCTGGGGGATACCATGTATTAAGCCCCTTTAAGTGTTTACTGTAACATGGAGAAATTTGAAGCATCTAAAGGGTGGATATTGAGTAACATTAGTTTGCCAAATAGCATTAGGTACTAGATCTTGTGGGTTGGCACCAAGTCCTAGCGAAAAAGGGGAGAGAGAATGCCATTCGCAATCAGGGCAGGTTTTAATGATCATGCGAGCCTCAGCGAGCATCAAATGAAACTGTTGTTTAAGACTGCGGGCGTTCTGATGAAAAAAGGAATGATTAGCTTGAGCTCGCAAAAAGGCAGGAGAGTCTGCAGAACACATTTGTGGTTGTACCAGAGCATCGGCTCAAGCGTTTCCTTCTGACAAGGGACCAGGTAGCCTGGAATGAGAGTGAGTGTGTGTGATGTAAAGAGGGTGACAACAGGCATGGAAGAACTCGTGCTGTGAGAAATAAAGCTAGTAGGGGTTCATTAGTAACATTCTTCATATATGCAAGATCTAAATGAGTAATACGATACACTGCATAAGCGGAATCACTAACTATATTTATGTCTTGGTGAGGAAAAGTTTCTAAGGCCAATATTAGGGCACTTAACTACGCCTGTTGTGCAGTTTTGAAATGTTCTTGGATTTTGTGCTGCCAGTTTTGCATGGCATCTTGCCACACTATAGGTGCCCTTCTAGTTTTTCCTGAGCCATCTGTAAAGACAATAGTGGCATGAAGCAAGGGCTTAGAGACAATAGTTGCAAATCTAACAGGCACATTTGTAAAGTGTTCAGGAGCTTAGAGGCTGGTAAGTGGAAGCTGATATTACCAATACAGTTGGCCATTGCTACTTGCTAATCAAGATCACAAGCTAGGAGAGTATGAAATTATTCCTTGCTTAAAGGTAGGAAAAGAGTAGCAGGGTCACATTCTGACAATTGGATGCAACGTCAGCTTTCCTTTACGAGAAGAGAAGCTATTAAATCTGTGGTCTTTTGTATGTGTTTAGAGGGGTTATGAGACAGGTAAGGGCAATGGCTTTTTTACTGGGGGAGAAAAAAGCTCCGGTCCGTCCTCATCGTCACTAGAAAAAGTTTTTTCCTTACGCCCCACAGAAGGCAGTGAAGTGGGGGGAGGAGCCCCTCCCTGTTGTTCTGGTTCCTGTTTTTCTTTTCTTTTTAAAATTTCTGAATTCCCTTCAGGTGGAGAAAATGGGCGGTCTGACTTACCGCGATCTGGCATATAAAGCGGGTATAACGCAGAGCATACTCCAGGTGGTCAAAATGGTAACATTAGTAAAATGGCCCTGCTCAAATCAACGACCCACCTGCTCCCATGACTTTAAGTCTAATGTTCCTTGATCAGGGAACCAAGGGCATTCCTGCCAAACTAAAAGCGTAAGCTTATGCAAAGCTTCAGACTCTACGGTGCACTGGGTAGCCTTAAACAATTGTCACACCGTTTTAAAAAATACTTTCTGCTCTTTGGTCAACTTCTGACCCGTGGTAACCCGAGCCCTGGTATTATACACATCGGTCCTGTCCTCCTGAAAGTGGGTCAGGACTGGCCGGGCGCAGTGGTTCATGTCTGTAATCCCGGCACTTTGGGAGGCTGAGGCGGGCAGATCACCTGAGATCAGGAGTTCGAGACCAGCCTGACCAATACGGAGAAACCCCGTCTCTACTAAAAATACAAAAAAAATTAGCCAGGCGTGGTGGCGCCTGCCTGTTATCCCAGCTACTCGGGGGCTGAGGCAGGAAAAATCCCTTGAATCTGGGAGGCGGAGGTTGCGGTGAGCCGTGATCGCGCCATTGCACTCCAGCCTGGGCAACAAGAGTGAAACTCCATCTCAAAAAAAAAAAAAAAAAAAGAAAGAAAGAAAGAAAGAAAAAGAAAAGAAAATGGGTCAGGACTGTCCCTTATCGGTATTCCCCAAAGATTGGTGTGTCATCCTGCTCCACGAGTAATTTCTTTTTTTTTTTTTTTTTTTGAGACAGAATCTTGCTCTTTTGCCCAGGCCAGAATGCAGTGGTGCTATCTCGGCTCACTGCAAGCTCCGCCTCCCGGGTTCACGCCATTTTCCTGCCTCAGCCTCCCGAGTAGCTGGGACTATAGGCGCCCGCCACCGCGCCCGGCTAATTTTTTTTTGTATTTTTTTTTTTAGTAGAGACGGGGTTTCACTGTGTTAGCCAGGATGGTCTCCATCTCCTGACCTCGTGATCCGCCCACCTCGGCCTCCCAAAGTGCTGGGATTACAGGCGTGAGCCACCGTGCCCGGCTCCACGAGTAATTTCAAGGCGATCACATCGGGGTCACCACTTGCAGCTTGCTCTGCAGTGAACGCTGAGAAATAAGTATTGAGACAATTACAGATGAACGGGGCAGGGAGCAGCTCCTCGAGGGAGTGCTGCTCCAAGATCTGTCCACCAAGTGTCTGTTGAGAGGCTTGTTAAACTACAATTCAGACAAACAAAAGACATCCACCAGATGGCTTTTTGCAGTCATGTCATGAGGCACATATGGCCTTGTTTATTACGTCTAAAAGCACTCAAACCGCCTTCTTAGGCGGCTGTGTTCAGCGCCCCTTATTACACATTCTGCTCCTTGTCCTGTTTTCAGGGTCGAGGAGTTATAGTCTCATGCACAAAAAACACACACACAGTGCCTCAGTATTTCTTCAACCTCAAATGCCTTGTACATAAGCTTGAATATGTTGTGTGCCCCCTACACTGGGCACACGTTGGAACTGGCTAGCAACCCCATGCATCCAAGTCTTAGCAGGCATGAATGTAGCCACCAGCTACCTGGGTGTGTCAGCAGCCTCGGGATTTTTTGGAGCTGCCCTCACCCCCTTGTTTCATTTTGACATCTCTACTTGTCCTTTTTGGTCCACGTCTTCTATATCTAATAACCTGATTTGTCTCCGCTTATCTTCAGGGCATCAAGCTCCAGATGATCCTAATTGAGGAATACGTCCTCTCAACATTCAAGAGTTATCCTTCTACACTGGACCCTTAGACTGCCCATTAGTGGGACATGACAGAGGTTAAATCCTGCCCCTTTCTCCGTTGGACTTGGCTGGAAACTGCTTTCATGAACCCACAGAGTCATCTGCTCTAACAGCTAGCAGGAGGCCAAGATTCACAGAACAACCACCATCGGCCCTCTGTGAGCAGGGAGCAGTTTATAGAAGACTGGTCTTTGTCCATTTTCCCCAAAATTTGGGGTACTGGACTCTTGAGGGGGAAATATTACAGTAGGTAGTCAGGCAGACATGAGCAGGGCAGGAAAGGATACCCCCTAGGAATGTCAGGTAAGCTTCAGGTGATGGTCAGACAGTTGTTAAGCTGTCTCTCTAAAATAATAGTCACAGCCAGCATGAGGGAAAGGCAGTCTCCCAATAGATAAAACAAAACCTGAAGCTGGTGATCAGCAGTTTCCCATTAAAATCTCAGGAGTTGGGCGAGTGGGCTCACACATGCGTACTAAAAGGCAAAATGGCAGCATTTAACTGGTCTATCACTTTCCTCTAGGAACACTCAAATGGTAAGGGAAGAACACCTCAAGTGGGCATGCATACAACTCCAGTGAACACACTGTGCACGCAGCCCCTCCCAAGTGCTAGCAGGCCACTGCGTGTGCAGACAGCCCACCCCAAGGGAAGAATCAGGGGAGAAGGGATGCAAGACCCCGGAAGCATGCTAACATATAAAACACCAAGTCAAAGGTCAAACAGTGCACTTGGTCTCTCAAGCCACCTGCTTCCAAATGTACTTTGTTTTTAATTCCAGCTCCAAAGCTTTTTAATAAGCTTTCACTCCTACTCTAAAACTTGCCTTGCTCTCTCCCTCTGCCTTATGCCCCTTGGTTGAATTTTTTCTTCTGAAGAGACAGTAATTGAGGTTGCTGCAAACCCATATGAATTCACCACCTCTAAAACTAAGATGCAAAAAGACACCTGCCACCTCTGAGCTCCAGGTTCCAGAGGGTAAAAGAAAACGGAGGTTGAAGAGCCCAGCCAGAGGATTATAGTCCTCCTGTCGTGAGTGTTCAGAAGGTCTACTGCCCAGTGTTTTTGCTGAGACGTTTGAGGTTTTGGTCAGCAGAGAATAATAAAACCTATTTTCAACCCCACTAGGACTGGGGCCACTACTATTCCTGGCTGGCTTTTCACTGGTTCCAGTGTAACCAAGTGCCCCCATTATCCTAAGAGATAATTTAATTGTTGTTATGTGGTTTTTTTTTTTCCTTTTCCTTTTCCTTTTTCCTTTCCCCTTTCCCTCTACTCCCTACTTAGCCCTTTCTGAAATGCAAAATAACCTCTCACCAGACACTCCCTACAGGGCAAGTTCACCTATGTGCTCCAAGAAAGATCTGTTGATTTGCAGATCAAAGCATGTCCTTATGGAACTCCTACCTTCCGGGGGGGGGGGGGGGTTGTCTCAGAAAAGCATGTGGAAAGCATGCCTATTTGGCCACTTTTACAACTTACTCCTGCCCGGGAAGGCACCAACTCAAGCTCAGTACTTAACTGCCCAGTAACAGGGAGACCTCTCTGCCCTTGCTCACTTCTTCCTTTACCTTATAGAAGTGTTCACTTTTTGCTCCAAAGTCAAAGTGGCACATTTAAAGGGGGATACTTCCTCCCTCCTCCCCAACTAGTTTGGAAATACATTCACTTTTCTTGTGCCAGGCCTCGTTCTTGTTAATTTGGACTCTACATGTGGCGAGCGACTAACCTGCTTTTCAGTTACACCAGGAGGGGGCAGTACAACACTACCTGAGTAGGCTCCAGCTTGGAGGCCATTCCCCAGGGAGACTAAAAGACTCGAGGGCGATTTCCCAGGGTAAATTTAACATTTAAGAGACAATAGAAACAAGGGATCCTGAAGAGGAAAATAAGGAGGATCAGTCAGATAGCAGGCAGAAGGTGGTCTCAAAATGTGAGAGCAAAAATTTCAAGACTATATCCAGATTAACAAAAAGTGCTTCCATTTCATTTAGCAATTGTGTAGTCAGTAGCCACCTTGGCCATGATGAGAGCCATTTCAGTGGAGGCAGAAGCCGGATTCTCCATTTCTCTCCTCCTTTTTTCTCATCCCCACTTCTCTTCCTTTCTCCCTGTTGGATATTTCTTGAGCTGCATCTGGAGATGTAGAAATGAAAGTCATGGCCGGGCGCGGTGGCTCACGCCTGTAATCCCAGCACTTTGGGAGGCCGAGGAGGGCGGATCACAAGGTCAGGAGATCGAGACCATCCTGGCTAACACGGTGAAACCCCGTCTCTACTAAAAATACAAAAAATTAGCCGGGCGTGGTGGTGGGCGCCTGTAGTCCCAGCTACGCGGGAGGCTGAGGCAGGAGAATGGCGTGAACCCCGGGGGGCGGAGCCTGCAGTGAGCCGAGATCACGCCACTGCACTCCAGCCTGGGTGAAAGAGCGAGACTCCTTCTCAAAAAAAAAGAAAAAAAAAAAAAGAAATGAAAGTCATAATATTGCTCTTAAGCAACTCACAGTCTCATGGAGAAAACAGAAGCAAAACATTGAGAAGCTGCAAAATGAGAAACTGTGGTGTCACATAGAAAGGGTGCCTAATGCAAACTGTGTATGATCAGAGGAGGTTGCTGTAATGAGCATGTGTAAAATCTTTTCTTATACACGAAATATACACGAAATCAAATAACAATAGGGTTTTTTTGTTTGTTTGTTTGTTTTTCGAGATGGAGTCTCGCTGTGTTGCCAGGCTGGAGTGCAGTGGCACGATCTCGGCTCACTGCAGTCTCCACCTCCTGGGTTCAAGCGATTCTCCCGCCTTTGGCCTCCCAAAGTGCTAGGATTACAGGTGTGAGCCACTGCACCTGGCCAAAGGGTTTATTTTTATACCTTTGCTACCCAAAGAACTTGGCCAGTTCAGGAAAATGAGGATATTTCAGTGTGGCTGAAATAAAGACTGGATACGGAAAGCAGGTCCCGTTTCCAGACTGGTCCAGATCACTAATGTTTTAGTGTACATGATGAAGGGTTTAGATTTTATCCTGAAGGCTCGTAAAGGGAGGTAATTAAAGGGTTTTGAGTAGATTAGTGATATACTGTGGTTCACAAGTTAAAAAGAATATTCTGGTAAACAGGAGAATGAGACCACAAGCAAGGGGGGACATTTTAAGGCTATTGGGGGGATCCAGCCAAGGCCTTCATTATTGCTCAACTTGGCTGAAGCAGAGGTGGTGGTGTGAAGGGCAGGGGTCAGAATGAGCAGAACTTGATACCTGGTTGCATATGGGGGTAAAGGAAGAGGGAAGAGGAAGAGTCTGGTTCCTGGCTTGTGTGGTCACATCAGTGGATAGGATAAGGGACAAGTTGGGACATGAGAGATGATAAGTTCAGTTTTGAATATATTAAGATTAAGATGTCTAAGAGGCAGATGAATATATGTATCTGGGGCTCAGGAGAGAGACCTGTGCTATGTGCCAGCACACAGATAATTATGGCACACAAATTCTTACTCAGAAAGAATATGTAAAGTGAAAGGAGGTCGGGGAGGGAATCCCCTGGTAATACCAACATTTAAGGGGGTGTCAAAGGATGAGGCATATGCGAATGAGACTGACAAAGATTTACTAGAAAAGAAGAAAGAAAATTAGAGCATTTTGGCCAGGCGCAGTGGCTCACGCCTGTAGTCCCAGCAGTTTGGGAGGTCAAGGTGGGTGGATCATGAGGTCAAGAGATCAAGACCATCCTGGCCAACATGGTGAAACCCTGTCTCTACTAAAAATGCAAAAATTAGCTGGGGGTGCTGGTGCATGCCTGTAGTCCCAGCTACTCGGGGGGCTGAGGCAGGAGAATTGCTTGAACCCAGGAAGCCAAGGTTGCAGTGAGCTGAGATCGTGCCACTGCACTCCAGACTGGAGACAGAGCAGGACTCCATCAGATAGATGATGATAGATAGATAGATAGATAGATAGATAGATAGATAGATAGATAGTAGATAGATAGAAAAAGAAAGAGAGAAAGAAAGAAAATTAGAGCATTTTAAAGGAAATTAAAGAATCTGAGGAATTAAGATGTTAATGGTGTTGAGTGCCTGCAGCTTTTACAGGCTGAGGACATAAGTAGCCAGTGGCTCTACCAGTGTCAGGTATTCCTTTATAGCAATGCAAATTGAACTAATGCAAAAAAATAAAACTGAGGAGTTGGGCATTGCTGTAAAGCAATTGCTGAAATGTGGAAGTGGCTTTGGAACCTGGTAATGGGCTGGGGTGGGCAGAGTTTGGAGGGCTCAGAAGAAGACTAGAAGATGAGGGAAAGTTTGGAACTTCTTAGAGACTTGTTAAATGATTATGACCAAAATGCTGACAAAACTATGAACAGTGAAGGCCAGGCTGATGAGGTAGTAAGAATGAACATGGGAAATAGAATCAGTGGAGAAAGACAATAGGAGTGGTACCATGGAGAGCCAGATAACATAAAGTTCTGTGGAAGAAATGATAAATGGGTCAAATGCATCTGCTTCTGATGAGAGCCTCAGGAATCTTCCGATCATGGTAGAAGGTGAAGGAGGAACAGGCACGCCACATGCAAGAGAAAGAGGAAGAGAGAGGGGGAAGGAGGTTCCAGGCTCTTTAAACAACTAGTTCTTTTGTGAATTAATTGCTGCAGGGAGGACACCAAACCATTTATGAGGGATCCAACCCCATGACCCAAACACCTCCCATTAAGTCCCATCTCCAACACTAGGGTCACATTTCATTTGGAAGGGACATACAGTCAAACCATATCATCCCTGAACTTGCAAATTAATGTTAGAAGTGAGAGAGTTCTTGAGGAATACCCACTAATTTCACATTTGACTAAACTTTGAAGATTCTTTCTGCAGGTTGAGGGAGTACAGAAAGAGGTACAATCGCCTCCTCCCCTTTTGGATCTTACAGAATTGCAGGCAAACTCGATCATCAGAGGTGGAGATTCATAATAAGTAAGTTGAAACTACTTTTCTGTGGTGGTGGCAATGTACTGTAAGACATTAAATTGCATTCAGTTATTACACTGTTCTCTTGGTTACCCTCCACTGTTTCCATTATTTGAGAAGAACGTTTTATAACTCTGATTATGCTGTTATATTTTCAGGAGGCAAACTCCTTACATGATCCAGTAAACATATCATCTCCCTTTTGTGCTGGTCTAGCATCATGCCTTATATCTTAGTTCTTGCAGAGGTTGCATCCTACTTCAGACCATTTTGCATGAGTTTCTAAACACAATGTTCTATGGTTTCATTCCAAGGCCCTCCACCATACTTGAGATAGATCTTTAGGTGCTTGGGGTCAGCGTGTCACACCAGCCACTGTCCTTGACACAAGCAAGGAGTAACCTTCCTTCCTGGAGCTCCCTTCCCAAAGGTCATGCTGAGTGATTGGTGGGACCCAGACAGAGTGTGTGAGTGAAGGAGCTTGGAAACCGGAATGCACAATAGAGATGTGAGATCTAAAATAGTTCTACCCCCTCTGCCCACTCAGAAGTGGCTTGTAGAAATTGGAGAAGTTTAAGAAAAGCACAGTAGACTCATAGCCTGCTGAGCTAAACAGCATGTGACGATCACGTTTAGACCTGTGAGTGAGCTGGAGGGGAACCAAAGCCCCCAGAGGGAAGGAGTGTGCTACAGCTTCAGGCAGCAAGCTCAAGGTTTCAGTGTGCAGCGCTGCCAACAGGAGTGTAGATTGGGGCTATGATGCAGCACGCCCACCAGTCAAGGAGGAAAATAAGTTTATCAGGTCTTTGGCTGGTGTCCATGAAGTCTCATGAAGGTTACGTGCATTCTCAGGAAGGCTTTAACATCAATATAAATATTTCACAGAAAATTGGAAGAAGTATTCTATTCAAGATGTCCAAACGTTGGTTAAATAGTGATTAAAATATATTAGTGGCCAGGCACGGTCTCTCACGCCTTTAATCCCAGCACTTTGGGAGGCCAAGATGGGTAGATTACTTGAGCCCAGGAGTCTGAAACCAGCGTGACCAACATGGGGAAACCCTCATCTCTACAAAAAGTACGAAAATTAGCCCAGCATAGTGGCACACACCTGTAGTCCCAGCTATCCATGAGGCTAAAGTGAGGGGATCACCTGAGCCTGGGAGGTCAAGGCTGCCGTGAGCCATGATCATGCCACTGCACTCCAGCCTGGGTGACAGGGCAAGACCCTGTCTCAAAAAAAAAAAATTATATATATATATATATATATATATGTATATGTATATGTATATGTGTCTGTATATGTATATATGTAAGGTATTCAAATATTCCTGTACTTTGTTTTAGCTTAAAATTTAAAGTTCTCTATTTCATGTTTTAATGTCAAACTTAGTTATTTTACAGAGATAGTTGTTGGGTTTTGTTTGTTTTGAGACAGTCTTGCTCTGTCACCCAGGGCTGGAGTATGGTGGTGCAATCATAGCTCAGGACAGCCTCGAACTCCTGGGCTTAAGTGATCCTTCTGCCCCACCCTTCTGAGTGGCTAAGAATACAAGTGTGCACCACCATGATGAACTATTTTTTTAAATTTTTATATACAAACAGGATCTTGTTGTGTTGCACAGGCTGATCTTAAACTGCTGGCCTCAAGCAATCCTCCCGCCTCAGCCTCTCCAAAGTGCTAGGATTACAGGTATGATGCATCTAGCCTAAAGAATAATTTTAGATGATAATTGAGTGCAAAATCACATTCATAAGAAGATGGCTGCACTCTATTCACAATAGCAAAGACATGGAATCAACCTAAATGCCCATCAATAGGTAAAGAAAATGTGGTACACATACACCATGGAATACTATGCAGCCATTACACAAGTTTACCTGTGTAAAAAACCTGCACTTGCATCCCTGAACTTAAAAGTTAAAAAATGAAAAGAAGGTGACTGCTGTGCTTGCTATATAACATACTCTAATTATGGGTGTTTTGAAAAACAAGTGATTATTGAAATGCTATTTTTTTAAAATTATTATACTCTTAAGTTCTGGGATGCATGTGCAGAACGTTCAGGTTTGTTACATAGGTATACACGTGCCATGGTGGTTTGCTGCACCCATCAACCCATCACCTACATTTGATATTTCTCCTAATGCTATCCCTCCCCTAGCCCCCTACCCCCTGACAGGCCCCAGTGTGTGATGTTCCCCTCCCTGTGACCATGTATTCTCACTGTTCAACTCCCACTTATGAGTGAGAACATGAGGTGTTTGGTTTTCTGTTCCTGTGTCAGTTTGCTGAGAATGATGGTTTCTAGCTTCATCTATGTCCCTGCAAAGGACATGAACTCATCCTTTTTTATGGCTGCATAGTATTCCATGGTGTGTATGTGCCACATTTTCTTTATCCAATCTTATCATTGATGGGCATTTGGGTTGGTTCCAAGTCTTTGCTATTGTGAACAGTACTGCAATAAACATAACAGGTGCATGTGTCCTTATAGTAGAATGACTTATAATCCTTTGGGTATATACCCAGTAATGGGATTGTTGGGTCAAATGGTGTTTCCGGTTCTAGCTCCTTGAGGAATGGCCACACTGTCTTCCACAATGTTTGAGCTAACTTACACTCACACCAACAGTGTAAAAGCATTCCTATTTCTCCACATCCTCTCCAGCATCTGTTGTTTCCTGACTTTTTAATGATCACCATTCTAACTGGCATGAGATAGTATCTCACTGTGGTTTTGATTTGCATGAAATGCTATTTTTAAAACTACACTAGTTGTTTACAGTACTGTTAAGGATGGCTTAAATAAACAACAACAGTTTCTCAATTTGAGATGATACAAATTCCCCCCACCCCCAGAAAAGCAGAAGCATTCTTTCTAAATTTTCTGTCAACTTTCTGGAGTTTCTGAATTTTCCCCCCACTCTGCTCTACCATCATACCAATCTCACAAAAGATGGAGTCATGTGGGCCTGAGAAATCAGACTGTTTTGTGCTCCTAACTTTCTTCTCCAAATACAAAGAAGGAAATGCTGGATATCATTCATAATTACTGAATTTTTATTGCTCAGGTCACCCATTTACTCATTTGATATACATATTGAAGGTCTGCTATATACCAGGCACTGTTCTAGTTACTGGGGATAGGGCAGCGAACAAAGCAGACAAAGTCCTTCTTCTGATGCTTCTTAGATTTTAGGGTAGCAGATCCTAGAAGGAAAAAATAATAATAAGGCAGGGTAAGGGGATAGAGAGTAAAAGATCAGGGAGTGATGTTTTATAGGGGCACAGGAGCCCCTGTCTGATATGTGACACTGAGTAGATCTCAAGAAAGAGATAGCCATATGGCCATCTGGGGAAGGGCCCTCCTCTAGTGCAAAAGCTTTGGGGTGTGCTTGGAATATTCAAGAACACTGAGGTGGTTAGTGTGACAGGTGTGGAATAGGCCAGGGGAAAGTGATGGGAGATGACATTAAAAGGGTAGCCAAGAACCATCATATAGGGTCCCGGAGGCCCTGGGAAGAAGTTCGTATTTTATTCAAAGAGCTATGGGAGACAACTGGCAAGCAGAGGAATAACATGATCTGACTTATGTGTTTAAAGAATCACTTTAGTAGTCTGTGAAAAATACATTATAGGGGACAAAGATAGAGGCAAGGAGACTAGTTAGGCGACTGTTGCAATAGTGCAGGTGAGAGATGGTAGTGGCGAAGGTGGTGAAGGCAATGAGAAGTTATCGGGTTCTAGGCATTTTTTCCAAGGCAAAGTCAATAGAATTTTCTGATGGATGGATATGGGGATAAGAAAGGGGAGTCATGGATAATTATAATTTTCTGTCCTGAAAACCTGAGTGATTGGAGCTGCAGTTTACTGAGTTGAAGAACACAGATGGAGGAGGAGGTAGAAGGTAGGCAAACAGGAGTTTGATTTGGCACATGTGAAGTTTTAGATGCCTTTTAAATATCCAAATGGAGATTCTGAGTGGGTAGCTGGGTATACAAGACTTGAATTCAAGAAAAAGGTTATAGTTGGAAATAAAATTTGGTATTTCAAAAGAAGAGACTGAATGAGATCACCTAAGGAATCAGGATAGATTAAAAACTGAGTAAGTGTAAGGACTAAACCCAGAGACATTTTCCATTGCTATAAAGGAATACCCAAGACCGGGTAATTTATAAAAAAAGAGGTTTATTTGGCTCACGATTCTGCAAGCTGTACAAGAATGGCACCTACATCTGCTCAGCTTCTGGTGAGGGCTTCAGGAAGCTTACAATCATGGCAGAAAATGAAGGGGGAGCAGACATGTCATATGGTGAGAGAGGGAGAAAAAGAGAGAGGGGAGAAGGTACCAGGCTCTTTTAAACAACCAGCTCTCACATGAACTTATAGGGTGAAAGCTCACTTATTGCTATAGGGAGGGCAACAAGCCATTCATGAGGGATCAACCCTCATGACCCAAACACCTCCCACTAGGCCCCATCTCCAACACTGGGGATCACATTCCAATGTGAATTTGGAGGGAACAAATATCCAAACCATATCACTTGGGAAGGAAGGAACCAAGAGAGAGTACAGTCTCATGGGCCAAATTGTCTCAAGAAAGAGGGAATGATTAACTACCAAATGCTTTCAATAAAATTTTATTTTACAAAGGCAGTCACTTTCTAATTCAACATAGGCTTTACTTTCATTTTCAGTTCCTCTCTAGATGTTTTTTTGGTGGGGTACCCCCAGGACTTTTCACTGATCTCATTCCACCCAGTTCAGGCCCCTTTCCATTTCATAATATTTTCTCTCCATATCTTCCCAGAAATCTTGGCTTGGTCATTTTCAGGAACAAGGAAAGCTGAGACATGAAACGAGTAAAATTGTTTGAATGAGAGTGAAATATCTGCTCCAAAATCACCTCTAGGTTAATTTATACAGGATATCTCATCTCCATCCTCATTCTGTTTGCCAAGATTTTCAGGATTCATAATCATGGCACTTTAAAACTACTATTTCTGCCATTGCCACATTTGTATTAGTATGGTGCACAAATGGGTGATACCTCATAATGGAAACATTACTGGGTTTGAGGTCATCACATTATTTTAGTTTCTGGCTTGGCTGTGCTAATAAAATGCTGTGTAACTTTGGGGAAAATACCTCTCTGGCTCTTAATAAGGTCAATATTAGTAAACCAGTTGTCAACCTGTGACCCAAGTTAGAAAAATGTCTTGTTTACAATTATGGTCAGACATTATGCTCAGTCTCTTATTAGTTCTCACTGTTTGCAGATTCCTTTGGATTTTCTACGTCCACAGTGATATGGTCTGAAAATAACAATTATTTGTCTCTCTTTCTAATCCAGTTACATCTTCTTTACTTTTCTTGTCTCATTGCTTTGGCCGAGACACCAGTTAATTAATAAATACTATCAGTGACTAGAGAAACCCTTGTCTTAGTCTTGACTTTGATACCACTTCTTCTAAAGGTTCAGCATTAAGTATGATGTTTGCCAAAGTTTACTAAACATTTTTGAAATTATGAATCCATATTTAATTTTATCAAAGTTTTTACTATGTCTTCTGAGATGATCATATGTTGTTTTACATTTAATCAATGTGATGGACCATGCTGATAAATTTTTGAAATATTGGCCCATTCTCACATTCATGGGATAAATGCTTTTTAGTCATGTTGTGTTTTTATATGCCAATGGCTTTGATTTGCTAAAGTATCATTTAGGATCTTTGCAACTATCTTCATAAGTGATGCTGGTGTGTAATTTTCTTTTCCTGTATTTGCAGGATTTGTGTATCAAGACTCCTTTTAGCACATATGCCCTCCCTTTTCATGTGCTGTGGATTTCTGCACTGTTTCTCACTCACAGAAATTTTTCCCTTAGTTTTGAGCAAAGCCATACATTTTAATACATTTGAAAATGTTTTATCTATCATTACTGTGTTTTTCAAGTCCACATGGATTCGTTTTGCCACTTGACAGGAAGTCTTTTTTAAAAGATTTGACCATTATTTCAATCAAGTCAGTGGAGAGAATGGATATAAAAACATGTGATCAGACATGAGAAATTACAGACAAGATGGAGTGAGTGAATTTATCTCTATTCTTGCCACTAATTACAAATTAAAAAAAAAACCCTGGACATAATGTATAAAACACAAAAACAAGAAGATTCTAAACAGTTGAGAGATGAAGCGGTGGTGAGGAACATCTGGACATGAGGAATGACATGACAATGAGTTACCCATGTTTTCTTTTTGTCCCCTGTGTATTCTAGGCTGTGTGCTAGATAAAAATATAATCTAGAAATGCCAATCCCGAGGATTTTCTGTTCTCTCCTGCCAAAAGACTGGAAAGGGGACTGCTGGAATAGAAGCCTTTAAACAATAATCACCATATTCTAGCCAAACACCAGGTGGAAATCTGGGACACCCCCCTCACCAGCAAAGGCCAAGTGGAAAACCTATATTTTAACCCCCCACCCCACTCCTTGGCAGTAAGGAATCATCCCTCCCCACTTCCCACTCCCCACTGGGGTGACATCAGAAGAGGCTAAGTAGGAAGACTGAACCTCCACTCCCTCCCTGAAGAAATGAGGCACTCCTCCCAATTCTTGCTTTGGGTGGTGTCAGAAAAGGCCAAATGGAGGGTCTGGATTTTTACCACTGCTCAGCAGTAATGTGGTGCCCTACCTTATCATCACTGTGTCAAAAATCACTCATCATAACAAGAACCAGGACAATCTCGACTTGAATGAACAAAAGGCAATCAACAGACACCAAAACCAAGATGGCACAGACGTTAGAATTATCTTACAAGGATTTTAAAGAAACCATAGTAAAAATGTTTCAACTAGCAACTATGAACACATTTAAAACAAATAAACAAAAAAAACTAGAAAGTCTTTAAAAAAGGAATAGAAGATATAAAGAAGAACCAAAGGGAAATTTTAGAATTGAATAATACAATGATTGAAATGTAAAACTAATTGAATGAGTTTAATGAGCTTAATAGCAAAATGGAGGCCAGGGGCAGTGGCTCATATCTGCAATCCCAGCACTTGGGGAGGCCAAGGTGGGCAGATCACCTGAGATCAAGAGTACAAGACCAGCCTGGCCAACATGGCAAAACTCTGTTGCTACCAAAATATAAAAATTAGCCAGGTGTGGTGGTGGGTGCCAGTAATCCCAGCTACTTAGGAGGCTGAGGCAGGAGAATCGCTTGAGCCCGGGAGACAGAGGCTGCAGTGAGCTGAGATCGCACCACTGCACTCCAGCCTGGGCAACAGAGCGAGACTCTGTCTCAAAAAAAATAAATAAATAAAAAATTGCAAAATGGAGATGAAAAAGGAAAGAATCAGTGTACTTGAAGATAAACAATAGAAAATACCCAATCTGAAAACAGAGTGAAAATAGGCCAAAAAAAAAAAAAAAATGGAGCCTCAGAGCCCTATTGGAGAATGACAAAAGATTTATAATATTCATGTCATCAGAATTTCAGGAAAGAAGCAAGAATGTGAGGCTGAAAAAAAAGTATTCAAAAAATAATGAAATTTCCCCAAACTTAGCAAAAGGTAAAAACCTACAGATTCAAGAGACTCAATGAATCACAAATAAGAGAAACCCAAAGAAATTCACACCAAGACACATTATAATCACACTTCTGAAAACTAAAGACAAACAAAAAACTTTTAAAACAGCTAGAGAAAAATGACACATTACTTACAGGGAAAACAATTTAAATCTCACTGGAAACCATGGAGGGGAGGAGTGTCATGACACTTTTCAAGTGTTGAAAGAAAGAAAACTGTCAACCTAGAATTTTATACCCAGGAATGAGGGTTAAATTGAGACATTCTCAGGTGAAGGAAAACTAAGATAATTTGTTATTAGCAGGCTTATCATAAAACAATTCCTAAAGAATATCTTGAAACAGAAAGAAATTATTAAAGAAGAAAACTTGAAGGCTGGGTATGGTGGCTCATACCTATAATCCCAGCACTTTGGGAGGCCGAAGTGGGTGGATCACCTGAGGTCAGGAGTTTGAGACTAGCCTGGCCAACGTGGCGAAACCTGATCTCTACTAAAAATACAAAAAGTAGGTGGGCATGGTGGCATGAGCCTGTAGTTCCAGCTACTCAGGAGGCTGAGGCAGGAGAATCGCTTGAACCCAGGAGGCAGAGATTGCAGTGAGCCGAGATCATGCCACTACACTCCAGCCTGTATGACAGAGCAAGACTTTGTCCAAAAAAAAAAAAAAGAAGGAAACTTGAAACATTAGAAATAAAGAAATAACAATGAAAAGAGTTAAAATATGGGTAAATATAATGGATTGTCCTTCTCCTCTTGAGTGTTCGGAATTATGTTCAACAATTGAAGCAAAACTTGTAATATTACCGGATATGGTTCTCAATGAATATAGACAATATATTTAAGACAAGTATAAAGATAGACTAATAAAGAAACATAATATAGGTTAAGTTTTCTATACCTAGTAGAACTGGTAAAATGTCAACACTGATAGGTAGATCAAAAGTTATGTATATAAAATGTAATATGTACAACAACCAGTAAAAAAACTCTTCAAAAAAATACATTATAGATAAATCAAAATGGAATTATAAAAAATATTTCAGTAACACACAGGATGGCCAGGAAAGTGAAACAGAGGAACAAAATAAACAAACAAAACTCCAGAAGAACAAAGAGAAAATAATAGCATGGCAAACTTAAGCTCTGATATATAAATAATTATATTATGTAAGTCAGTTAAATAGAATAGATAGCTCCAGAATATACCCACACAAGTATAACTGCTGATATTTGACAAAGATACAAAAGTAATTCAATGCAGGAAAGATCATCTTTTCCATCACATGGTAGTAGAACAATTGAACACCCACAGGCAGAAGAAAAAAAAAACACATTGTAATCATACTTCTGAAAACTAAAGACAAACAAAAAACTTTTAAAACAGCTAGAGAAAAATGACACATTACCTACAGGGAAAACAATTTAAATGATGGCTGATTTCTCAATGGAAACCATGGAGGGGAGGAGTGTTATGACACTTTTCAAGTGTTGAAAGAAAAAAAACTGTCAACCATATTTCCTGATATGGTTCTCAATGAATAGAGACAATATATTTAGGTGAATCTCAACCTAACCTTCACACCTGACATTAAAACAGGATCATACATTTAAATGTAAAACATAAAACTATAAAACTTTCAGGAGAAAACCTTTGGGCCCTAGTGTGGGTAGAAAAAAAACTGATAAGTTGAATTTCATCAAATTTAAATTTTTGCTCTGCAAAAGACCCCATTAAGAAGATGAAAAGACAGGCTACAGACCAAGAGAAAATATTTGTAAACCACATATCTGACAAATGACTCTCTTATAATTGGAACATATAAGGAATTGTCAAAACTCAACAGTAAAAAAAAAAGAAAGAATCTGATTATAAAATGGACAAAAGGCATAAATAGACATTTCACCAAGGAGGATATGGATATACAGATGGCAAATAAGCACATGAAAAGACATTCAACATTATTAGGCTTTAGGGAAATGCAAATTAAAACCACAGTGAGGTATCACTGCAGCACCTATTAAAACAGCTAAAATATAAAATGGGAATATACCAAATGCTGATGAAGATGAGGAGAAAATAGATCTCTCATAGATTGCTGGTGGCAAGGTAAAATGTTGCATTCACTCTGAAGATAATTTAGCAATTACTCAGTCTCACATGTCTGTGGCATGACCCCTCCCACTTCTTTAAATTAATCAGCTGGTGAAGAGGTCTGAGTAATACTTGAGAGGGAAGTGGTTCATTTCAGTGGCTGACTTCCAGAGAGCAATATGGCTGGTTCCCCAACATGCCTCACCGTCATCTATATCCTTTGGCAGCTCACAGGTGAGTCCAGCGGGATTCTCTTCCACTCTCATGTCTACCCCATCCTGAATAGTTCCAGGTTTCTTGTTCCACTCTGGGCCTCTGGCTCAACTCAGGAGGCTCTGTGTTCTCATCTAACATTTGCTTTTTACTAATCTCTGATCTCTGATTCTCAGGTCAGGAAGAGACTAGAGGGAGGGGGAAAAATGGCTCTGGGAACTAACTTCCCTATTGACTGTCCCAGGGATGAAGGAGCTGAAAGAAGTGGTGCTGGGTATCAGAGACCATTTTTCTAATCCAGGTTCTGCCATGAGTTAGATAAGGAATGTTAAACTTTTCCTGGGCCTCAGAAACTTTAGATTCTAGCCTTTTCTCCTTTTGAGGGCAACTTTAAGAACAAAATGACACTATACAGGTATGTATTTATTTACTTATAAATGTATTTATAAAACTGGTTATGCATAACAGTAATATAAATGGAAAGAACCACTTGAATTTTCTTTCCTTACTCAAGCAATCTAATCAGTCTCTACTTAGAGAACCAACTCATATCATAGGCACTTTATGTTTAATCCCATGGAGGACAGAGGATGGTTCTGCACCTGTCACTGTTATTCTAGTCTTTGAAGATTTTTCTATCCTAAGGGCTCTCAAAAAGGATCAGGAGCCCCATAAGTGAGAAACATCTCTTCTGTCATCAATCTCATCGGGTACTACCATGAGGTCACTCTATGAGGACTTCACATAACTGCTTCATTATGTGTATCTGAGCCTGCCTGAAGTGATCTGCCCAAGACCACGCAGGCAGCTAGTGCCCCCAGTATTTTCTCCTGCATCATCTGGCCTCGCTAAGTGGTCAGCATCAGCAGACTCTTACCCGCTTTGAATTCATCAGAAGTTTTTACTTTTGGGAAGTACCTGGGTCTAACCAGGTGGTTCTGGAATAGGCTCTCACTTTAAAAAGAAAAAAAAAAAAACTCCCTGAACGGAAACGATGAGCACAAATGGAATTGGAGGGAGATAAGGTGGAGGGGTTGGGGAAAATTGCAGAGATTTTGAAAGCTACAGGTGGCCACCTGAAATCGGCCAGTGAAAGAGCACAAGTATGAAAAACTGCCATGCAGGTCCCCCTCTGCCCTGCTCCAGAGGCAGCCTGTGTAGTGTACCTCCTGAGGCTGAAAGGAGACAGATTGTCCTGGAACTTCCAGTGGGCAGGGCAGTGGAACAAATCCTGGCACTGGACAAGCGCATCCCGGCTTTGACTTAGTAGCTGTATTATTGTGGGCAAATTACTCCTCCCTTCTGAGCCTTGCTCTTCTCAGGTGTGTAACAGAGAATGAAATCTAAGTTGCAGAATTATTGTGACATTTTAAATGACATATCAAATGCAAAATAATTATTAAAATAATCACCATTTATTAAGTTACTACATCCCAGGTGTTTTTCATACCACCTCCTCATAAGTCTGTAAGACAGATATCATTATCCGTTTTACAGCTGTGGAAACTTAGGCTCAGCAGAGAGATCACATTTCTCGGGCAAGATAACATTTATAAGGTAGCCAGAGATTGAGTTTTGAAAGCTAGTGCTCTTTTAATCACAACAAGCCTTCTATCACTGGACCTGGCACCAAAGAGATGCTCACTACATGTGCATTTGAGCCAAATCTTCCTCAGGGAGTACCAGTTGGGGTTTCTTCCCTCTCCAGGTACATAAATCTGAGGTAGAAACTGGAAAGGCCCAAGAAGAACAGGTAGCTCTGTTTCTGGGATATGGGTGTACCAACAGGGGGCCACCCTGGCTAAACTCAGAGGGTCCAAGGAGCAGTTCTCATGGCCTCAGTATTCTCATCTGAAAAATGGGCACAGTAATCTGCCAATGATTTGATGATACAGTAGTGTTGAGGAGACAATCAATAAAAAGAAAACAAAAAAGTGGGTGAGGGGAATTGGGAGAGTGTTGAAAAGAACCAGAAGAAACAAGGAAGAGGGGGCAGGAGATGAGTGGGGAGCAGAGTGGTGAGCAACCTAAATGTGAATGTGATAGATTAGGGCTAGAGTGATGGGAAAAGTGTGTGGTGAAGCAGCAAATTTTCAAGCCTCTGTCTGTGACTGCCTTGTGTGGCATTGAATTACACTGCTCTTTCGTGAGTACATTCGTTAAGGGTGACTTGAGTAAAGTGCAATAGATTTCAAACCACTTTGGGGTTTTTTTGCTTTTTTTTTTTTAATCCATGGTTTCCTTTTATGGAATGAAATTTTACACAGAAAAAAAACAAATAAATGACTCCAATCTATAGAGTTGAAACCTCTCTAACGGAGGCAAGTCCCATGGCCTCCTATCTTACGCTCACCCCTTAAACCACCTCCTGAGCTCCCAAGAAATACACGGAGGCACTGCCACAGCCTCCAAAGGTGGCGGGGCTGGAGGGCACGGTCTGTAAAATCCTGCCTTAGGAGCCTTGGCTCCTAATCCTGGCCTTCCACTGGTATGGGAAACATCACCATAACCTTCTGAATACCAGCCTTCTCATCTGTGAAATGGGATTGGTCTAAGTAATCCCTAAGACTCTTCCCAGCTCTGAGATGCTCTGGTCCATGGTTTTTTGTTTTGTTTTATTTTATTTTATTTATTTTTTTTTTTTATTATTATACTTTAGGTTTTAGGGTACATGTGCACAATGTGCAGGTTTGTTACATATGTATCCATGTGCCATGTTGTTTTGCTGCACCCATTAACTCGTCATTTAGCATTAGGTATATCTCCTAATGCTGTCCCTCCCCCCTCCCCCTACCCCACAACAGTCCCCGGAATGTGATGTTCCCCTTCCTGTGTCCATGAGTTCTCATTGTTCAATTCCCACCTATGAGTGAGAACATGTGGTGTTTGGTTTTTTGTCCTTGCGATAGTTTACTGAGAATCATGTTTTCCAGTTTCATCCATGTCCCTACAAAGGACATGAACTCATCATTTTTTATGGCTGCATAGTATTCCATGGTGTATATGTGCCACATTTTCTTAATCCAGTCTATCGTTGTTGGACATTTGGGTTGGTCCATGGTTTTCATGAGGAGAGTGCCACAACACATTGGTACATTTGGACAGAGGCACCAAATGTTCAAAGAAGTGCTTGAGGACGGGGCTGGCAAGCAGGAGGCAGGCTTTTCCACTCTCCCCTCCCCCAAAGTCTTCCCGCTGTATCACCATCCCTTGGTTCTGGCTGCACTGATAATGTACCTTCCTCATAATCGGGCTCCTTCCCTCCACTCAACTCTGGAGACTCTAGGGGGCAGGACAGGGGAGGAGGTGACAACCAAGAGGAAAGGAAGGTGGCAAAGGGTAGGACCTGTTATCCCTTCCTGTTACATAGGGAATCTCACAGCTGACTCCCCCTGATGCAAAGACATCTGAGTCTTGGCTGGGGCAAAAGACAAAGGGTCTCCTGCCCCAGCTCCCTCCAACTTCAAAGGCAGGCGGGGGATGTAGTGGGGAATGCTCATGGCCATCTTAACTTTCTGGCTCGCTTTGCTGAGAAGCCATCCAAAGGTGTTTTGGGGTATCTCTGTTTCTCATTTTTAGCTATCTGTGCAGAAATAAAACCAAAAGATGGGAAGCCTCCTCAAGGCCTGACTCTCATGCTCTCATTTCCCGACCTTGTCACCCGCCTCCCACCTTCTTGTTAGGCTACTCTGTACTTCTCAAAATGCTTTCAAATCTGTATTTACACTTCATCTTCCCCAAATGCCTGGAAACTAAATGTTGTTATTTATTTCCTGTATGAGGGTTCAGAAACCAAAACTCGAAGTGGTAAGTGGTGAAGCAGTAGTGGAAACAACACAGACCCCTGAGGCAGAGGAGCTAACTCCTCTTCCCTCTTCCAACATTTCTTCACTGGGGCTTTAGGAAAGTCACCCCACTTCTCAAAACTCCAGTGTCCTAATTTATAAAGCAGGGCTTAAGTTCTATCTTATGGGGCTGTTCTAAGGATCAGGAGAGAGGATGCCCACTGATCTGGCTTACAAACCACAGAGTGACACCAGGTGTTTGCTGCTGGAGTTATGACTACGGAGGCACCAGAATGGACCCAGGGTCCTGACTCCCAGTTAGGCCAGAGCCCTTTCTCCCTCTGCCACATGCTGGAGGAGGAGAAGCCACCTCTACCCCTCTCTGGGCAGGACTTGGTGACCCCATCATTGGGTGATCTGGCCTCTAATCCTGTGGACCAATCATTGGCTAATCCACAGCAAAATAATATATCCAGCGACCACCCAGGGAGGATATTTCTTTCTGGAGAATTTAAAGTGTCAGTGAAGTGAAATTAGTGATAAATTTTCAGGAGATGTGTGTGAGGAAGAGTTGGAGGCTTCCTCAGGGAAGAGCTTTGAACTAGATACGGGGTTTGAATAAGATGTACTTGAAGAGAGAGGACGATAAAGCACAAACAAGAGTGTGAGGTAGAAAGTGAGCTGAGGATCGGGGAGGGAGGAGGCCGGGATGCTTGTGTGGTGGCCACATGTGAGTGGCAGTCCCAGCTGCATATCTTTCCACGCAATACATTGTCATCCTGGCCTTATACAATCAACCCATGTCATGTGACACCCCTGAACTAATTACTGTACATGAGAAGGGCTACCACCTGAACTGGGTAGGCCAAACCATTTGGCTTGTACAGAATGAGGAAGGGGTAAAATGGATGTAAAAGAGGCAGGTTACAACCTTCACTGCACCGACTCAGGTAGAAGGTTGGCACCTGAGGAGAGTGGATGAGTATCATGGGACCCAATCCTCTCGAGTCTTGTGGGTAGAGGTTGGTAGCCACTCTGTCTCCAGGGTCTCACTCTGTCATCCAGGGTGGAGTGCAGTGGCATGATCACGGCTCACTGCAGCCTCCACCTTCTGGGTTCAAGGAATCCTCCCACCTCAGCCTCTCAAGTGTCTGGGACCACAGGTGAATGCCACCAGGCCCAACTAATTTTTTCATTTTTTGTAAAGACAAGGTCTGGCTATGTTGCCCAGCCTGGTCTCTAACACCTGACCTCAAGTGAGCCTCCTGCTTCAGCCTCTCAAAGTGCTGGGATTACAGGCAAAAGCCACCAATTCCAGCATCTTCCCTTTTCATAACACATGTAGTTATTTATTTAATGACTATCTACCAACTCCATAAGTGCCAGAATTATGACTGTCTTTCTCCCCAGTTATACCCTCGGCTCCTAAACAATGGGAACTAAATAAATTCTTGTTAAAAGAAGGAATGACTGAATCTGACAAGTGTGACCTGCTTAGATATGGTAAAACTCTATAGGGTCACACACCGCAGGTGCAAAGCCATCACAGAAAGAAGAGCTTCAATTCAGCCTTGGACAACTGAAAAAAGAAGTGTCTTGTTTCTGGATCCCTTTTCATAGTCAGCTGAGAAGTAGAAGCAAAACTGGTTAGGACTCTCAAACCCTACCCCTGTCCTCTGAACCCACATTCCCAGAATGGCATGGAGCTACTGTTTTCTTTTGTTATCCCTTGTCTCACCCTGAAGATACATTTAAGATAGAACAATATACTCCATCTGTAGGCTCGTGTTGGTAATTTGCCCTGTGTCACTCTCAAATTGTATTCTAACAAGAAACAATGAATTTGGCAACATTTTCTTATATCCCACACAAGTCATGCCCCTTGGCATTTACCCTGAGAATACAGCACTATGTGTGTGGAAGGGTGAAAAGAGTAATTGCACACATGCTAGCAATTAAAGCCACATCCTTGTAGTTTTGCCACTTCCTCACCTTAAATATAGCTTCAAAATGAAATGTGAAAATGAAATTACTTGAAGGTTGCCCTAAGTGTAGAAACTGTACCCATTTGGGGCCAAATGATACCCAATCTTTATTTGATTTCATAATATTCACCCCTTTCATCTTTGCTGTTGAAGTAAAAGAACAAATGCATTAACTGATCAAAATTTCAGAATAAAATTGATTTTGTCTGTAACATTTCCCGGCACTATTTTGACTTGCCACTCCTGAAGATGAACAAAGAGAGCAGTCGAAAAACCATCCCGGCCTTACTATTAAGGAAGCAGAGAGAATAGTTTTTTAAAAAAAATCAGATTACTTAATGGGATGATTTGATAAAAGCTTCAGTAATCCAAAGTATATATGTACCAACTGATACATTATAGGGGGAAAAATGTTTGAAAAGAGAAATCAACTCCTAAAAGATACTTACCCAAGAAGAGGAATCAGTACTTTGGAGACAAATTTAGCAAAATGTTGGCAGAGACTTCAGATCTGTAAGCAAGGGAGTGGGTCACCATTTGGTAGCATCAGATTTCCTCACCCTGGGGCACTGGTAGGGCAGTTTATGCTTGAGGGAAGGTCACCAAAGGACAAGAAGGAAATTATGGTTCAATGGCACCCAAGGGCTTTGAAATTGACACTAGAGCCCCTTAGGGGGATGGAGAAGGGGAGTGAGGGAGAAGGCTGGAGCTGGTACAAACGCCAGGGGGCCTTCAAATTGAGCCATAGTGAAAAGAGTCCAGGTCCCAGAGCTGGAGAGACATTGGGTTAAATCCTCAAATCATCACCTGCTAGCTTTGTGCCCTTGGATAAGTTACTTAGCTGTTGTTGTTTGTTGTCATTGTTGTTTGAATCTCAATATTCTCATGAAGTCAGGAGTTAGCAAATTTTTTCTGAAAAGGGCCAGAGAATAAATATTTTAGGTTTTACGACAATAAATCATGGTCACAATTATTTAACTCAGCCTTTGTGGTGAAAAAGGATCCATAGACAATATGTAAATGAAAGAGCCTGGCTGTGTTCCAGTACAACTGTATTTACAAAAACAGGCAGTGGACCAGATTTAGCCTATGGGTTATAGGTTGCTGACCCTTGTGTAAAAGGGTCAAAATGCCTAATTTGCAGGATTGCTTTGAGTGTTAGGCATACTCTTTACAATAAATGTTTGGCACAGAATAAACATTTAATACATGACAACTCATAATTTGGAAACTCTTGCCAAGATATTTGATTTTAACAGGCACCAAAGAAATAAATCTCTAATGAAGCAATTTTTGATATCTGGATATGTCTGTATAGGAATTTGTCTTTTTACTAGAAAAGGCATGAGTTACATCCGTACTGGAGTAGAAGAAAAGATTGTGTCTAAGAGAGCAGGCTGTGAAATGAAACAGAGCCTGGATGCTTGGTCAGTCTCACAGGGCCAATTAGACACAGGAGACACTGCGCATAAGGCCCAAAATAGTTTTAATTTTAATTTCTTCTAAAATCGGAAGAGAAATGAATATAGCAATAACAATAACAATGAATATATAATGAATCCAGCCTGGATCACATTCATTTTATACCAACAGTCATGAAATATGATTTTTAATATTTCTTATGGAAGAAGGACCAACAAGGTCAAAAGTACACAGGAACCACAAAAGTCACCATGTAGCCTTGCAGTAGCATCATTAGAACTGTCAGGATCCTATCGCTTGGCTGTTTTGTTGGCTTTGCTTCTTTCCTTTGTGCTTTTCGTGACTGAATTAATAAAAATTCCATTTAAAAATTTCACCCTGACACTTTATGTTAAGAGGCTGAAGGGGAAATAACTTTGGGTTTTGTACTTTTAAGGAGAACACCTTTGTTGACAGCTGATGTGAGACCTCGGTTCTTGTCTACTTAGTTTAAAAGAATTTATATGAGAGACACACAGCAAAGGAAATACAGCATAGAGTAATTGATTGCAAAAGAATAAGAATATTTTGACATTAAGTGCAGAAAAGACAGTATATTCTGAGAGAAGGAAAATTCAGGGTGAGCTGCCCGTAAGGATGAGACAGCAAAGACTGGCACTGGGGAGACTCCCTTTATGGGAGTCTTACATGATTATCATAAGAGGGTGGGAAGAGGTGTTACTAGTAACCATGTTCTTGGTGGTCCTCTGGGTGGACAGGCACAGTAGCTATACATGCTTCTTCATAAATCTCCTGTCTCATTAGCATCTTAAATCTCCACCCATGGGTGTGTTTTTTACTATTATAATGAGCAAAGGGTCAGTTTGAGAACAAGTAAAATCAAAATCCGCATGCTCTCTACAGAGGAAAGTTCTCACTGAAGATAGCTTTGCTTAAATGAGCTCAATTACAATGCGAATGCTGAGGCTTATTGTATTGACTGTAGGGTCACCAGAGTTACTGCCGCCTGAGAACACTGTTACTTCCTTGACTACCTACCCTGCCTCACCTTTAAGGATTTAGTCTTAGTTTTTGTATTTCTATCAGCCTTGAATAAGTTCTTTTCATTTCTACTATTTAGTTTTCTCATCTATAAAATATGCCCTTCAAGGTCTCGACCCTGTGGGTTTTGGTGTGTACTCTGCCTCTTACTAGGTGGCTTGAGTAAGTCACTTACCCACACTGTGTCTCACATTCCTGATCTGTAAGATAGGAATATAAAGAATGTTTCCTCGAAAAGTTGTTTTAAGAGTTAAACAAGGCTGGGTGTGGTGGCTCATGCCTGCAATCCAGCACTTTGGGAGGCCGAGGCGGGCAGATCAGTTGAGGTCAGGAGTTCAAGACCAGCCTGGCCAACATGGTGAAACCCTGCCTCTACTAAAAATACAAAAATTAGCCGGGTAAGATGGCGCCAACCTGGAGTCCCAGCTACTCAGGAGACTGAAACAAGACAATCACTCTGAGGCAAGACAATCACTTGAACCCAGGGGGTGGAGGTTGTAGTGAGCTGAGATTGTGCCACTGCACTCCAGCCTGGGCAACAGAGTGAGACTCTGTCTCAAAAAAAAAAAAAAAAAAGAAGTGTTAATCAAGATTATAATTTGTGCTTTTAAACTGCTAGTCCCAAACTAAATTCTGTCACTGCTCTGTGCTATTCCCAGAGTCTGTCTCTCAAGTTTAATAGGTAAGAATAAGATGACTTACTTCCCACACCTGTTTACTGGTAGTGCTCAGCTGGCCACTTCTGAAAGTTTCTTCAGCAGACATTCTTAACTGTTTTTCACCTACAACCACATAACGAATGATTTTTTTATAAGTCATACTCTCTGGGAGTGAACTAAGATTGCTGTGATACATAAATTTCTAATATCAATGCTTCCACGTGAGCACTTACATAACAGGGTAACATGTGAGGGACCTCCATATGAGGTTCCAAAGGCTTTTCCAGGAGCTGGTTGTGTTGGACTGAGTGGGTTTCTCAGATCTCTCCAGGACCCAAAAAGGGTGAGTAATTGGTGATAAGGACAGGAAATCAGGCTTATTTTATGGTTCTCTGTGTTTATAGGGTCAGCAGCCTCTGGACCTGTGAAAGAGCTCGTCGGTTCCGTTGGTGGGGCCGTGACTTTCCCCCTGGAGTCCGAAGTAAAGCAAGTTGACTCTATTGTCTGGACTTTCAACACAACCCCTCTTGTCACCACACAGCCAGGAGGCGCTATCATAGTGACCCAAAATCGTAATAAGAAGAGAGTAGAATTCCCAGATGGAGGCTACTCCCTGAAGCTCAGCAAACTGAAGAAGAATGACTCAGGGATCTACAACGTGGAGATATACAGCTCATCCCTCCAGCATCCCTCCACTCAGAAGTATGTGCTGCGTGTCTATGGTGAGCAGAATCAGTTCCAATGGTGGATGGCTGCCTTGGTGAGGTGGTGAGCTCCTTGACATGAGAGATGTTTAAGCAAAGGCTGGATAAACACTTGGCAAGAATGTGGGAGAGGGGACTTATGCATGAATGAAGTAGATGTAGCTGACCCCTGAGGTCCCTGCCTACTCAGAGATGCTATAAGAAGCAGCGTGGTGCAGTCGATGGCTGATATGTGCAGTGGCCATCGCATAGATCAAGGTCAAATGCTGGCTTCTTTATTTAGTCACATGACCTTAGCCAAGTTATTTAATTTCTTCAAGTCTTCGTTTCCATATCTGTAGTGGGGAGGAAAGCAATGCGTACCTTAGGAAGATTTTTGGGCAAAGTATCAATCACACCTCTTTATCTACAGGTTACAACCAATTGATAAATAGATGCAAGAAGGAGAGGATTAAAATATCCGCATTATTTCTGGTAAATCTAGACAGGAGAAATGCTTCCTTTGAATTCTAGACCTTGGCACTCATCCAGGGAAGTTAAAATTATGAAACAATGACTCAAACATCTACAGGAAGACTAGCTGCCTCACTCACTGAGCCACAGTATCAGGAACGTTAGGAGGTGGGCCTCCAGACTTGCTTGTAGGAGGTAGGGACTGCACCTGATCCAGGTGTGTCTTCCATATAGACATGGTTGAAGGGAACAGAAGATATGTATTCTGCAGGCTAACTAGTCAGGGGAGGAAGGAAAAGGGCAAACCACATTTGAACTGCAATCTTTAACGTCTCAAACCCATGAGTAGAGAAAGGTAAATGATGAATGTCAGACTCCTACCATCTCACCAATGAACAATTACTCATTCTCTGAGGCAGGGGAGTGAGCACAGGGTAGAGAAGGGGGCCAGAAGGGCTACTCCAATACAATTTTCTCCTAGAGAGTAAAGTGAACTCTCCTAGAGAGTAAAGGGAAGCCTGAGGACAGAGACTAGGGAACCTCTAGAACAGATAATATTAGCGGACATCTAACATGCGTTTAGCGCAGTGCTTGCCATGTGGCTATGCTTAGTAAATGGCAGTTACATTCTTATTGCATTATTATTTCTATTATTTCTATTGTTATTATTGTTATTATGTAGCTGTGGTAAAGCAGACCTAGATAGTTCTCTTTTCCAGATAAGAATGAAGATTCGGCTCTGAATTACTGCTTTCTCTCCAGTCTGGAGCTCCCAGGGAGATTCAGGTCCAAAGTATCCAAGGATAATTCAGAGAATGGAGAGCTATAGGCAGAGTTTCCACCTCTGGTTGTCCTTCCTCTTTCGCAGAGCACCTGTCAAAGCCTAAAGTCACCATGGGTCTGCAGAGCAATGAGAATGGCACCTGTGTGACCAATCTGACATGCTGCATGGAACATGGGGAAGAGGATGTGATTTATACCTGGAAGGCCCTGGGGCAAGAAGCCAATGAGTCCCACAATGGGCCCATCCTCCCCATCTCCTGGAGATGGGGAGAAAGTGATATGGCCTTCATCTGCGTTGCCAGGAACCCTGTCAGCAGCAACTTCTCAAGCCCCATCCTTGCCAGGAAGCTCTGTGGAGGTGACTGCCTCTCCCCTCTCCATAGGAGGCTCTGCCCAGGACCTACACCATCTTCAGCTCCTAGACCCCATGGGAACAGACACTGTATGGAAACTGGAGGCTACTGGGTGGTCACCAGGCTGGGAGGAAGGTGGCAGGTGCTCCAAGACCTGGGTCGTTTTCCTGAGCTGACTTTTCTCCCTTCCCTGTGCCCCACCCATTCTCTGAAGGTGCTGCTGATGACCCAGATTCCTCCATGGTCCTCCTGTGTCTCCTGCTGGTGCCCCTCCTGCTCAGTCTCTTTGTACTGGGGTTATTTCTTTGGTTTCTGAAGAGAGAGAGACAAGAAGGTAGAGCGTGTACTATTTTTGTCCTCACCCACATTCATGCTTTTCTCCTTCATTGATTCAACAAGCACATATAGAGCTGTGTGCCAGACTTGGCATGAGGTGTTGAAGATGCAGAGATGAAGAAGCCACAGTCTCTGCCCTCAAGAAGCACATAGTCAGCCTGCGCTCCTTAGTTCTGGAGTAGAGAAAGTGCTGGAGGTCTTTCCTGAGGACACGGTTCTCTCAGTTCCCTTTCCAGGGCTCACTTCTCTCCTTCTCCCAGAGGGACATCCTGATGTGCCTCTTCTGTTGATACAGGCACCACACTGCTGACTCTGCTCACCTGACCTGGGAGGTGATGGCCTCCAACTCCGAGGTCCCCACAGACCAGCATCCTCTAGTCAATCCTTCCTATCCCTGTCAGAGCCCACAAACCACTCACACCATTTCCACAGGATCAACCCAAGACCTTGCTTTACTGCCCACTAGACACATGGCTCCTGGGGAAGCCTTTCCCTGTCTCTCTCCAGTTGCACCCCATCCTGTGTTCCTAAACCCTGCTGATTGGTCTTCTGGGCTCCCACTGTCCATGTGGGTGATGGGGAGGGACCTAACATTGGTTGGGTATGACTTGCAGACTTTGAAATCTCCCTTCCCTCCTGGAAGCCCCTCTGAAAGTGTCTTTGACTTTCTCTACTTCCCACTTTGACCACCTTGATGGAGAGATCAGGAAGTGAAATGATGGGGGTGGCCAATTCATCCTGATTTGTTTAGATTTTCCCAGTTTTAACACTGAAAGTCCTCTATCCTGAAAACCCTTCCATTAAGGGGGAAACTTGGATGGTTGGTCACCCTAAGTGGGTCATCCAGGAGAAATGGTGGGCCAGTGGAAGTGGTGAGTGGTTGGAGAGGTGGCTTTGATTCTCTCCCAACTTGCTTTTAGAGTCCATTGAAGAGAAGAAGAGAGCAGACATTTGTCGGGAAACTCCTAACATATGCCCCCATTCTGGAGAGAACACAGAGTACGACACAATCCCTCACACTAATGTGAGTCCCTTCTCATCTTTCCTGAGGACTGATCCTGTCTCTGAGGCTCTCCTTGTGAGGTTTTTCCATGGGTTTGGACAACATGGGAATGAAGAGGGGAGTGAGGATATATAGCCTTAAAACTCAATGCACCTGTGCCTCCTCCAAGTCTTCATGGATTCTTTTCCGTGCAGAAGAAGCTGGTGGTCTCTGGAGCACCTGGTTCTGACTCATAATGCTCATGCTGTGGTCTATGAAATCACCTGCTCCCCTCCACAGTTCATAACGGCCACACAAAAGGCCAGATTCCTTTTGCATAAGGCAGTGGGTAGAAGAGTGTGACTTTGACAGGACGTTTGAATCATGGTATCAGAAGACTTCTCTAGAGATGTCTCTCTCTCTCTCTCTCTCTCTTTCTCTCTCTCTATATATAGATATATAATATTTTTGAAATTCATTTAAACACAATACAGTTTAAAAATAATGTAATGGCTTCCTGAAAAAAGTTATCAAAATTTATTATAATAGCACTCACCAACAAGAGAACTTCCTACCGCCCTTCCCTGTTCCAGAACCCTCCTTTCCTCTCACATCTTCTCCCATCTCTGCTTTCCCCTGTCTGGATTCTGAATGTCTCTCTGGCCTTGTCTATGTGATTCAGGAGGTGGGTGATTATTTCTTTTGTTTGTTGTTTGTTTTTAATAGAGAACGATCCTAAAGGAAGATCCAGCAAATACGGTTTATTCTACTGTGGAAATACCAAAAAAGGTAAGAAGCTTTAGAGCTTAATTTCATCTTAATGGTTCCATTTATTTTCCTGCTTCATGTTTAGGTCAAAATTTCTTGGATCCAGGGATCTCATGCTCTCTGGAGTACCCTAGTAGTTCCCCATTCCCTTTGCTTAGGGTTATACGAGAACATGAGGGATGGAAGAGAATTGTGTTTTAGGAGTCAAATTGGGTAATCTGGAACAAATAGAGTAGGAAAGAGGTTCTAGATAGGAATAATAGAGAAAATCAAAAGGCTTCTGACTGAAGTTGCAGACAAGGAGAAAGACCACGGCTTAGGTTGTGCATGGAATGAAGAGAGGAATAGGTGGGGAAGAGACCCCAGCTTGCTCCTGAGACACCGGAAAACTGTAGGAGGGAGAGATCTCTACTTTTCTCCCATGGTCCAGCTATGTTACATCTGGTTTGCACCCTCCCCTCAGTTAAACTACTAATGCAGTAGCTTTAATGCTTATTCCTTCACAGGGTACGGTTGGCAGCAGTAATGGTATCTTTCTGTCTGCTTTTTCTTCCTCTCCCAAACAGATCCAAAAAGATAAGAATCATTAAAGCAGTTTGCTTAGTAATAGAAAAGGTTGGTTTAGTGAATTATTACAACTGAACAAGGAAAGTTCAGTTCATTAAGCATTCAGCAAGATAAATATGGGTTAAACTTAAAGAATAGTTTCTCTAAGCTAGGGGTGATTAAGATTAAACAGTGGGAGCCAGCATGCCAGCCAATTTGGGTTGGCCAACCTTGGAAATAGTTTCCTGGATGTCAGGGTCTCCATGGAAGATCCAGAGCCCTGTTCACCTCCCTCACTCTGCTTTCTTTTTGTCTGTCTTCAGATGGAAAATCCCCACTCACTGCTCACGATGCCAGACACACCAAGGCCATTTGCCTATGAGAATGTTATCTAGACAGCAGTGCACTCCCGTAAGTCTCTGCTAAAAAAAAAACAATTCTCAGCCCAAAGAAATCAATCAAAAGAATTCACTAATTTGACAACAAAATTGATAGACCACTAGCAAGACTAATAAAGAAGAAAAGAGAGAAGAATCAAATAGATGCAATAAAAAATGATAAAGGGGATATCACCCCCGATCCCACAGAAATACAAACTACCATCAGAGAATACTATAAACACCTCTATGCAAATAAACTAGAAAATCTAGAAGAAATGGACAAATTCCTCAACACATACACCCTCCCAAGACTAAACCAAGAAGAAGTTGAATCTCTGAATAGACCAATAACAGGCTCTGAAATTGTGGCAATAATCAATAGCTTACCAACCAAAAAAAGTCCAGGACCAGATGGATTCACAGCAGAATTCTACCAGAGGTACAAGGAGGAGCTGGTACCATTCCTTCTGAAACTATTCCAATCAATAGAAAAAGAGGGAATCCTTCCTAACTCATTTTATGAGGCCAGCATCATCCTGATACCAAAGCCTGGCAGAGACACAATCAAAAAAGAGAATTTTAGACCAATATCCTTGATGAACATTGATGCAAAAATCCTCAATAAAATACTGGCAAACCGAATCCAGCAGCACGTCAAAAAGCATATCCACCATGATCAAGTGGGCTTCATCCCTGGGATGCAAGGCTGGTTCAACATGTGCAAATCAATAAATGTAATCCAGCATATAAACAGAACCAAAGACAAAAACCACATGATTATCTCAATAGATGCAGAAAAAGCCTTTGACAAAATTCAACAACCCTTCATGCTAAAAACTCTCAATAAATTAGGTATTGATGGGATGTATCTCAAAATAATAAGAGCTATCTATGACAAACCCACAGCCAATATCATACTGAATGGGCAAAAACTGGAAGCATTCCCTTTGAAAACTGGCACAAGACAGGGATGCCCTCTCTCACCACTCCTATTCAACATAGTGTTGGAAGTTCTGGCCAGGGCAATAAGGCAGGAGAAGGAAATAAAGGGTATTCAATTAGGAAAAGAGGAAGTCAAATTGTCCCTGTTTGCAGATGACATGATCGTGTGTTTAGAAAACCCATTGTCTCAGCCCAAAATCTCCTTAAGCTGATAAGCAACTTCAGCAAAGTCTCAGGATACAAAATCAATGTACAAAAATCACAAGCATTCTTATACACCAATAACGGACAAACAAAGAGCCAAGTCATGAGTGAACTCCCATTCACAATCACTTCAAAGACAATAAAATACCTAGGAATCCAACTTACAAGGGATGTGAAGGACCTCTTCAAGGAGAAGTACAAACCACTGCTCAATGAAATAAAAGAGGATACAAACAAATGGAAGAACATTCCATGCTCATGGGTAGGAAGAATCAATATTATGAAAATGGCCATACTACCCAAGGTAATTTATAGATTCAATACCATCCTCATCAAGCTACCAATGACTTTCTTCACAGAATTGGAAAAAACTACTTTAAAGTTCATATGGAACCAAAAAAGAGCCCACATCGCCAAGTCAATCCTAAGCCAAAAGAACAAAGCTGGAGGCATCACGCTACCTGACTTCAAACTATACTACAAGGCTACGGTAACCAAAACAGCATGGTACTGGTACCAAAACAGAGATATAGGTCAATGGAACAGAACAGAGCCCTCAGAAATAATGCCACATATCTACAACCATCTGATCTTTGACAAACCTGACAAAAACAAGCAAAGGGGAAAGGATTCCCTATTTAATAAATGGTGCTGGGAAAACTGGCTAGCCATACGTAAAAAGCTGGAACTGGAACACTTCCTTACACCTTATACAAAAATTAATTCAAGATGGATTAAAGACTTATATGTCAGACCTAAAACCATAAAAACCCTAGAAGAAAACCTAGGCAATACCATTCAAGACATAGGCATGGGCAAGGACTTCATGTCTAAAACACCAAAAGCAATGGCAACAAAAGCCAAAATTGACAAATGGGATCTAATTAAACTAAAGAGCTTCTGCACAGCAAAAGAAACTACCATCAGAGTGCACAGGCAACCTACAGAATGAGAGAAAACTTTCACAACCTACTCATCTGACAAAGGGCTAATATCCAGAATCTACAATGAACTCAAACAAATTTACAAGAAAAAAACAAACAACCCCATCAAAAAGTGGGTGAAGGATATGAACAGACATTTCTCAAAAGAAGACATTTATGTAGCCAAAAAACACATGACAAAATGCTTATCATCACTGGTCATCAGAGAAATGCAAATCAAAACCACAATGAGATACTATCTCACACCAGTTAGAATGGTGATCATTAAAAAGTCAGGAAACAACAGGTGCTGGAGAGGATGTGGAGAAATAGGAACACTTTTACATTGTTGGTGGGACTGTAAACTAGTTCAACCATTGTGGAAGACAGTGTGGCAATTCCTCAGGGATCTAGAACTAGAAATATCATTTGACCCAGCCATCCCATTACTGTATATATACCCAAAGGATTATAAATCATGCTGCTATAAAGACACATGCACACGAATGTTTACTGCAGCACTATTCACAACAGCAAAGACTTGGAACCAACCCAAATGTCCAACAATGATAGACTGGACTAAGAAAATGTGGCACATATACACCATGGAATACTATGCAGCCATAAAAAATGATGAGTTCATGTCCTTTGTAGGGACATGGATGAAACTGGAAACCATCATTCTCAGCAAACTATCGCAAGAACAAAAAACCAAACACCACATGTACTCACTCATAGGTGGGAATTGAACAATGAGAACACGTGGACACAGGAAGGGGAACATCACACTCTGGGGACTGTTGTGGGGTGGGGGGAGGGGGGAGGGACAGCATTAGGAGATATACCTAATGCTAAATGACGAGTTAACGGGTGCAGCACACCAACATACACGTGTATACATATGTAACAAACATTGTGCACATGTACCCTAAAACTTAAAGTATAATAATAATAAAATTTAAAAAAAAATTCACTGATTTGACTAGAAACATCAAGGAATAATGAAGAACATTCACTTTTTTCTAGGATAAACTATCTTTGATGCTCCTTTAGATTTAAGAGTTCATAATTCCATCCACTGCTGAGAAATCTCCTCAAACCCAGCAGGTTTAACTACCCCATCCCAAAAATGGGATTGTGAATGTCAGCAAACCACAAGAAAAGTCCTTAGAAGTGTTCCTATAAAAATGTAAGGTCACACATATTAATGACAGCCTGTTGTATTAATGATGGCTCCAGGTCAGTGTCTGGAGTTTCATTCCATCCCAGGGCTTGGATGTCAGGATTATACCAAGAGTCTTGTTAGTAGGAGGGCAAGAAGACCAGAACAGACAGACAAGTCCAGCAGAAGCAGATGCACCTGACAAAAATGGATGCATTAATTGGCTCCATAAACTATGTGCCCAGCACTATGCTGAGCTTACACTAATTGGTCAGACATGCTCTCTGCTCTCATGAAATTGGCTCCAAATGAAGGAACTACTTTCACGAGCAGTTGTAGCAGGCCTGACCACAGATTCCCAGAGGGCCAGGTGTGAATCCACAGGACTTGAAGGTCAAAGTTCACAAAGATGAAGAATCAGGGTAGCTAACCATGTTTGGCAGATACCATAATGGAGACACAGAAGTGTGCATGGCCCAAGGACAAGGACCTCCAGCCAGGCTTCATTTATGCACTTGTGCTGCAAAAGAAAAGTCTAGGTCTTAAGGCTGTGCCAGAACCCATCCCAATAAAGAGACCGAGTCTGAAGTCACATTGTAAATCTAGTGTAGCAGACTTGGAGTCAGGCGGTGAGACTGGTGGGGCACAGGGGGTGGTGGGTACTTGTAAACCTTTAAAGATGGTTAATTCATTCAATAGATATTTATTAAGAACCTATGCGGCCCGGCGCGGTGGCTCACACCTGTAATTCCAGCACTTTGGGAGGCCAAGGTGGGTGGGTCATCTGAGGTCAGGAGTTCAAGACCAGCCTGGCCAACATGGTGAAACCCCATCTCTACTAAAAATACAAAAATTTGCTGAGCGTGGTGGCATGTACCTGTAATCCCAGCCACTCAGGAGGCCAAGGCAGGAGAATTGCTTGAACCTGGGAGGTGGAGGTTGCAGTGAGCTGAGATGGCACCACTGCACTCCAGCCTAGGCAACAAGAGCAAAACTCCATCACAAACAAACAAACAAACAAACACCTGTGCTAGGTCAGTCTGGCACGTAAGATGAACATCCCTGCCAACACAGAGCTCACCATCTCTTATACTTAAGTGAAAAACGTGGGGGAAGGGGAAAGGGGGATGGCTGCTTTTGATATGTTCCCTGACACATATCTTGAATGGAGACCTCCCTACCAAGTGTTGAGGTATTGAAAAACTTAATAATAAATGCTTGTTGGGCAAGAATGGGATTGAGAATTAACTTCTCTCAAAAAGGCATTGTGAAGGAATTGAGCCAGATCTTTCTCCCTTACTGCAAAACCCTATTGTAGTAAAAAAGTCTTCTTTACTATCTTAATAAAACAGATATTGTGAGATTCACATACAAAAAGATGCATTATTTTGCTATTTGCAATAGTGAAATTCTGGAAACTGCCTAAGAACCTGACCACCACAGGTGAAGGTCTGTTCATACATAGACATTAAGAATTATGGGTTAGGCCGGGAGCAGTGGCTCATGCCTGTAATCCCAGCACTTTGGGAGGCCGAGGCAGGTGGATTACTTGAGATCAGGAGTTCAAGAACAGCCTGGCCAACATGATGAAACCCCGTCTCTACTAAAAATACAAAAAATATTAGCCAGGCGTGGTGGTAAACACATGTAATCCCAGCTTCTTGGGAGGCGGAGGCAGGAGAATCACTTGAACCCAGGACAGGGAGGTTGCAGTGAGCCAAGATCGCGCCACTGCACTCCAACCTAGGCGACAGAGCAAGACCCCATCTCAAAAAAAGAATTATGGGTTATACTCAGCATCATGAAATATACCCATGTAACCTACACGTGTAGCTTCTGAATCAAAAATCAAATTAAAAATAACAAATTTTTAGCATGTGCCTGTGGTCCCAGCTACTTGGGAGGCAGAGGCAGGAGGATCTCTTGAACCCGGGAGGTGGAGGTTGCAGTGAGCCAAGATCGCACCACTGCACTCCAGCCTGGGTGACAGAGTGAGATTCTGTCTCAAAAAAAAAAAAAAAAAAATTGTTTAAAAAAAACTATAGGTTGGCCGGGAGTGGTGGTTCATGTCTGTAATCCCAGCACTTTGGGAGGCTGAAGTAGGAGGATCACTTGAGCGGAGGAGTTCAAGACCACCCTAGGCA
Source organism: Nomascus leucogenys (assembly GCF_006542625.1). Taxonomy (NCBI): domain Eukaryota; kingdom Metazoa; phylum Chordata; class Mammalia; order Primates; family Hylobatidae; genus Nomascus; species Nomascus leucogenys. The sequence goes on along the minus strand of NC_044392.1, from coordinate 40,718,313 downwards.
ACTTGGCAAAGCCCCATCTCCACAAAAAATACAAAAATTAGCCAGGCATGGTGGTGCATGCCTGTAGTCCCAGCTACTCAGGAAGGAGCTGAAGAGGGAGGGTCGCTTGAGCCTGGTAGGTTGAGGCTGCAGTGAGCTATAATCATGCTACTGTACTCCAGCCTCCGCAACAGAGTGACTCTGACTCACAAAACAACAACAAAAACAACAACTATGGGTTTTCAAGTTAGAAAATGTTATGACATCACAAATGTAAAAAGTAGAATGCAAATTTAATGTGCTATATGATTACAGCTGTGTTTTAGAAAAAATCTCTACAGGGAAAATTTTGGAAGAAAAAACATCAAAATAGTAACACCAGTTGTTTAGGGAGGGTGAAAGCTTAGGTGGTTTGGTTTTTTCCTATTTTCATTCATTTTCTGAATATTCCTTAATGAGAAAGTATGTATTGCATAATAGAGTAGAAGAAGTTTTAAATAGATGTTCAGTGAGAAAAACGAGGCACTACCCACTATGTGGGGTTGAGGGGAAAGTCTGAGACCCTCATGGTGAGGGTGTGGGGGAGGATGGAAAGACCTCCTCGAGTGAGAATGGGTGGGGAGAAAGGAGGAAACCCTCCACATAATGACAGAGGAAAAGATGACTTTCCCTCAGAGAGGGCTGCTGGAGGCTGAGGGGAGTTTCACAGTGTGTGAAGACAGAGGCATGGAGAGGGGGATGCTGGGACTGAGGATGCATCTGTTCTGCTTTCCCCTCTCTCCTCAGAGCCCATTCAGATGATAAATAATTAGGGTTAATCATACTTTGGGGTTTTTTAAACCGGTGACTGAAACAGGACCTAGGGAGACCAATAGATCTGGAGTCTGAACACTCAATAAATTCTGTCCCAAAGCTGGTTGCAGAAAGAAGCTTCCCCTCATGAGCTCAACCAGTAGGCAAAGGAAACCACCAGCTCTTTAGGGCGAGAAGTCACATCACCTCACAGCCCCATTACATGCAGCCTCCAGAACTGTGTGGTTTGCAACTTGTGAGGTGCAAATAACAAATTCGTAAACATTGAAACCTTGGTGGAAAGTAAAGAAGGTATATGTACCATTTCAGTAAGGCTTTCACTCATTCATTTGATCATGTATGCATTCATTCATTTATTCATTCAGCAGTACTTACTGAGCACCACTAAGTGCTGGACATTATGCTGAACTCAGGGAATACAGCAGTGGGCCACAACAGAGGTCTCTGCCCTCAGGGTGCTTACATTCTAATGACAGAGGCCAACACTTAAATATCCTTTAAATAACATGGTTGCAGTGATGACTGCTATGAAAGAGAGATGTGTGGAGCCAAGAGTGGCAAATTTTCCTGTGGTCAGAGACAGTATCTCCAAAGTGATGAAGACTGAGCTGAGATCCGAAGATGAGTAGGAGCTACTTACAAGAAGCGGGAAGGGAAAATAAAACCCTTCTAGCCGGAGGTGCAAAGGCCTTGTGGTGAGAGGACCTAAAAGAATGAAAGTCAGTGTGGCCAGCAGAGAGAGTTGCACTTTTAAAATTTCATTAGTTGCAGTATCGGAAACAGATTGTAGGGGGTCAAGGCTGGATGTAGGCAAACTGAGTCAGAAGGCTCTTACAGTTATCCAGGAGAGAGGTGATGGTAGGTTGGACAAGCATGGTAGGATGCAGAGAGAGGGAAGGATGCTCTCAAGAGGTATCTAAGGGATAAGGAGGTTCCTGCTTTCAGTACTGTCTTGGGAATATGTGCTGATCTGGAAAAGGAGGTGGGAAGATGGGCCTTTGCTTTTGATAGCCTCTTGGGACTAGAAGGACAAAGTTTGGAGTCTGGGGCTACCAAGGTTAGAGAACTGGTAAATCATTCATCTTTTTGACCTGGGACCCCAAAAGACTTACCCTAGGAGACTTATCCTTCTTGTAAACAAGAAGTCACCAGTTTAATTCATCTATGGGGCCAAGAAAATCTCAAAACTGGTATTAGATTAAAGAGATCCAAGCTTACAAGGGCCCACAAGTACCTTACAGAAACAAAGACCATCACTAAAAGAAAATAACATTCTTAGGCCTCACAATTTTCCTACAAATAATTTTTCATAAGCAATGTTCATCATATGTTCAGAGATATCCAGGCCCATGAGGAGGATCCAGGCCCATGAGGATCATCCTCCTCCATTAGGAGACCCACGAGCAAGACCCTCCTGGTTGGGACAGCCTATCACATACTGCAGCCCAGGATGCAGCCCAGCCCACTTCCCTCTCATTTCATCCCAAGAAGATGGAAGGAGGAACTTCAAACCTCCTCAGTTCATGTACTTGTAGACAGACTTTAAAGATGTTTGGAGTTCTATCTGACTATAGTCCTAAGCATACTCTTTGTTGCAATCTGTCAAGAATATAGCCAGTAACAGAGAAGAGTTGATAAACCATAAAATGATCATTTATAATATTTAATATTTAGCACAGTCACAATATGTCAATCATCGTTCTAAACAATATATATGTATATGTGTGCATGTATATACATATGTACATTTATTTAATCTTCATAACAACATAACCATTTGATAGATGAGGTAGTTGAGACCAAGATTGTCTTTTGTCTAGTTGGGTTTGGTGGGTTGTTTTGTTTTGTTTTGTTCGGCTCATATGTATTACTGCCCTAGGCAGTATTAATTAATTGATTAATTTATTTAAAATTTATTATTTTAAAATAAATGCTGGTACTGCTTGTCTTTACTAATTATAAAAGTTATTTTTTCTTTCAATTAAAACTTATTATGCATCTACAATGTGCTCCCCATACTTCTAGGAGCTCACAATCAAGTGGGAGACAGGGATATCAACAGACATTACAAGCTAAAATGGTAGGTAAGAAAATAAAGGCATATATAAGACATATAGGGGGTTGTATTACTCATGGTTCTCCAGAGAAATAGAACCAATAGGATATTTGTAAATATATATAAAAGGAGACTTGTTATAGGAATTGGCTCACGCATTAGGGAGGCCAAGAGGTCTCATGATCTTCCGTCTGCGGCTGGAGAACCAAGAAAGCCTGAGGAGTAATTCAGTTTATGACTTGGAAAGCCTGAGAATTGGGAAGCCAATGGGGTAACTCTCAGTATGACCCAGAAAGCCAGAGAACTGAGACTACCAATGCCCAAGGGCAGAAGACAATGTGTGTCTCAGCTCAAGCAGAGAAACCAAATTTGCTCATTCTCTGTTTTTGTTTTTTTTGGGAGGTTTTTTTGTTTGTTTGTTTTACATTTTTGTTTTGTTTTGTTTGATATGGAGTTGTTAGTTGCCCAGGCTGGCCTCAAACTCCTGAGCTCAGGTGATCCTCCTGCCTCAGCCTCCCAAGTGGCTGGGATTACAAGTGTGCACCACTGCATCTGGCCTTCCTCTGCCTTTTTTGTTCTATTCAGGCCCTCAACTGATTGGGTGGTGCTCACCCACATTGGTAAGGGTGATCTTTACTCAGTCTACTGATTCAAAAATAAATCTCTTCTGGAAACATCATCACAGACACACCCAGAAATAATATTTTACCAATTATCTGAGCATCCCTTAACCCAGTCAAGTTGACACATGAAATTCATCATCACGAGTCCACCCCTTGTCAACTTGGCACCTATACCAATCTCCTAAAACTCATACTTAATCTCCAAATAAAGAGAATAACAAGGCCATAATTCAATCTAGCGTGATACAACAATCTTGCATGCAACTGAAAACACACTAGCCTCTTCCCCAGAAGAGGAGGTAAAGTCTTTGAGTAATATTTACTCTTCTCCTGATAGCTGTAACGTAAATATTATGATGTAAAATTAACAATACTTAAATACTGATATAAATTTAATACATCTTGTGTTACATGATAAGAAAAGACAACAGGAAAGAAAGCAAATACATTTGCCTAACATACATACACATAATTGTATTCATAACAAAATAAGGAGGAAATATCCATGACAATTACAGTCCTTATTTCTGTAACTGGTCATATGGTTGTAGCTGAAATTTACAATTACCTTTTTCTACTACTCATTCTGTATTTCCTTTAACTTCAGCAAGCACCTCAACTGGTTTTTGTTCTTTACCTGGTAGGGTGACCCAAACCTTCATTCCTGAAGGGCCTGGGCCATTAGCAGTTCTGGCTGCATTGGATTGTCATAGTTTTCCTTTGAACTTAATCACAGGGCATGATAATACTAAGAGATGCCCCCAAGGGCGCTCTTTGTACTCCAGACCCTTACCTGCTATTGTGAAATACTAGTCTAATTTCTCCCTTGGCAGTCAGGATCAGTATCCCAGCCAACACCAAAATTCCCTTCTTTGCTTGTTGATTCAGAGGCATGAGGAGGCTAAAGTGCTCAGGTGGCAGCCTTGACTTCCAGTTCAATGGAATCACTGTTGTGTCTCCTAGTGGAAGCATTCCTCCCTCTGTAGCTAAGACATTGAGGCCAGCAAAACACAAAGTTGCAAGAACAGGAAGCAAAATTTTTGCTAGTGGGTCACTAGGGGGTAATAGTGGGTGGTGCCACTCCAGTTGCCATCTCCTTGATTCCACAACCCATGAATACTGGCTATTGGAAGAAAGAGCACTATATGTTGAACGCTGATTCCAAGCATAGACACAACCTTCTGGGGAACCTTGCCCTAGTCCTGCAAGGTATGTGATGGTCTAAATGTTGGTATCCCAACAAAATTCATATTTGGGACCTATTGCCCAATATGATAGTATTAAGTGGTAGAATCTTTAGGAAGTGATTAGGTCACCAGGGATCTAGCCTCATGAATGGGATTAGTGCCTGTAAAAAAAAGGCTTGAGAAGGCCAGTTGGTCCCTTTCACCATGTGAGAACACAGCAACAAGGGGCCATCTATGAAGCAGAGAGCCCTCATCAGACACTGAATCTACTGCTATATTGATCTTGGACTTCCCAGCCTCCAAAACTGTAAGCAATAAATTTCTGTTGTTAATAAATTACTCAGTCTAAGACATTATGTTATAGCATTAAGAACAAACTAAAACAGTATTGCCACCTAGCTCGTGCTGTAACTGAGTCTTCCAAAGCCCATTCCACTGTTCTATTAGGCCAACTGCTTCAGAATGATGATGAACATGGCAAGACCAGATAATTCTAAGAACATGGGCCCATTGCTGCAATCTTCTGCTGTGTAATGAGTTCTTTGATCAGCAGCAATACTGTGTGGAATATTATAATGGTGGATAAGACATTCTTTAAGTTCACAGATGGTAGTTTTGGCAGAAGCATTGCATGCAAGGAAGGCAAATCCATATCTAGATTAAGTGTCTATTACAGTAAGGACAAAACACTGCCCCATGATGGAAGTGGTCCAATGTATTCAACCTGCCACAAGGTAGCTGACTTATCACCTTAGAGCATGGTGCCATATTGGGGACCTAGTGTTGGTCTCTGCTACTGACAAAGAACACAGCCAGTGGCCATTGCCAGGTAAGCCTTGGTAAGTGGGAGCCCATGTTGCTGAGCTCATGAAAAACCCCATCCCCGCCACCATGGCCACTTTTTTTATGAGCCCATTGGGGTGGCTGGGGAAAGAGGCTGACTGGTATCCATAAAATGGGTCATCCTATCCACTTGATTATTGTAATCATCCTCTGCTGAGATCACCCTTTGGTAAGTACTCACATTAGACACAAATATCTTCACTCCTTTTGCACATTCAGAGAGATCTACCTAGATGCCTATTCCCCAGATTTCTTTGTCACCAACTTTCCAGCCATGACCCTTCCAAGTTCCTGCCCACTCAGCCAAAGTGTTGGCTACTGACCATGAATCAGTATATAATTATATATCTGGCCATATCTCCTTGCAAGCAAAGTACACAACCAGGTGCACTGTTCAAGTCTGGCACACTTGGGAGGATCTTCCTTCACCACTGTCCTTCAGGGATATCCCAGAAAAAGGCTGCAGTGCTACAGCTGTCCACTTTCAGATGGTGCTTGCATGTCATGCAGGACCATCTGTATTCCAGGCCTGAATCTTCTCCAATCTTCTCTCCTCTGTAAATTGAGCATATGGAACTACCCATGAGACCATAGATTCAGACTGGGAGAGAGAAAGTAGTGTAGCAGGAATGGGGACCATCGGTATTTAGGCCACTTCTTTATGTAATTTACTTGTACCTTCAGGGCCTGCTTGGCCTCATTATGTATATAAGTCTTCCACCTGTTGATGGACTGTTGCTGTGTATGCCAAAATTTATGGCTTAGGGGATCAGATAATACCCAGTTTGAGATGGGCAGCTCAGGATCATATGGTAGTTTGGTCAAACATTCAGTCGCTACTAAGGCCCAGTAATAGGCCAAGTGCCCTTTCTCAAAAGGAGAGTAGTTATCTGCAGCTGACTCCAGGGCATTGCTCCAAAATCCTAAAGTCCTGTGCTGTGATTCACCTATAGAGGCCTGACGAAGGCTCCAAACAATACCCCTGTCTGCTGCTGACACATCAAGCACCATTGGATCTGCTGGAGCATGTGGCCCAAGTGGTAAAACAGCTTACACAGCAGCCTAGAACCATTGCAGAGCCTTCTCTTTTTCTGGGCCCCACCCAAAACTGGAAGCTTTTTAAATCACTAGGTAAATGGGCCAGAATGAGGAATATGTTGTCTCAAAAATCCAAAGTGGATCACTCAGCATTGTGCCTCTTTCTTGGTTCCAGGAGGGTCCAGATGTAACAAGTTATCTTTCACCTTAGAAGGGATAGCTCTGTCTGCCCCATATTGCTGAACCCCTAGAAATTTCACTGAGATAGAAGGCCCCTGAATTTTAGTCAGATTTATCTCCCACCCTCTGACATGCAGAGGTCTGACCAATAAGTCTAGACTATATGCCACTTCTCACTCACTAGGTCAAATCAGCATAATGTCATGAATGTAACTGACCAGTGTGATATCCTGTGGAAGGGAAAGGCGATCAAGATTCCCTTGAATTTGATTATAACACAGGGCCACAGAGTTGATATTCCCCCAAGGAAGGATAGTGAAGGTGTACTGCTAGCCTTGTTAACTAAAAGCATACTGTTTCTGGTGGGTCTTATGGATAAGAATGAAGAAAAAGGCATTTGCCGTAAGAAAACAAAAAAAGGTATTTGTCAATTTAAAAACAAAAGCTACATACTAGATACCAAGGAGTATGTTAATTACTCCAATAATAAAACCACATCTGGTATGGCAGCTGCAACTGGAGTGACCACCTAGTTAAACCTGTGATAATCCACTGTCATTCTCCAAGATTCACCTGTTTTTTGCACAGGCCAAATAGGAGAGCAACAAGGATGTAGTGGGAATCATCACCCCTGCATATTCCAAGTCCTCAGTGATGGCACCTATCTCTGCAATCCCTCCAGGGATGTGGTACTGCTTTTGATTTACAATTTTCCTAGGTACAGGCATTTCTAATGGCTTCCACTTTGTCTTTCCCACCATAACAGCCCTCACTCCGTAGGTCAGGGAACCAATGTGGGGACTCTGCCAGCTGCTCAGTGTGTCTATTCCACTTATGCATTCAGGAACTAGGAAAATAACAACAGAATAGGCTCAGGGACCCACTGGATCCACTGGGAAATGGATCTGAGCTAAAACACACTTGGCCTCCATAAGTCCCTACTCTGATTGAAGGGCCACAGTGATGTTTTGGTCTTCTGAAATCAGTGTCAGTTCAGGGCCAGTGTCCAATAGTTCTCAAAAGATCTGACTATTTCCTTTTCCCCCATGCACTGTTACCATAGTTAAAGGCTGTAGGTCCTTTTGGAGAAGGCTGGGAGAAAGGTTAACAATATGAATATTCTGTTGTATACCAGGGTCCTTCCTCCAGAGAAATCGGCCTCCCCGTTATTCAAGAGGTTTTGGATCTGTAAACTGGCTCAAGTCTGGGAATTGATTCAGGGACTGTGACTGTTTTTATGAACTTAGTTAAACTTTTGTTCACTTGATCTAAATTTTTTTTTCTTATACAAATCAAGTAAGAATTTAGTAGGCTTCCTATCTGTTTTTCTTCTAGGAACACCATAATTACCTCATTAGTGCCACAGGTCTGCACAAGCCAGACTATTCTGATGGCTGCTTTGACTCTGCTGTCTATTATGGTAACTACTCCCACTTTGCCTTTGGCGGTTCAATACCACACTTGGCTCCTGCCACCTAAGGTCCAATTATTCCCATTGTGTTTAGGTTTTCCAGTTGAGTGGCTGTGGTTCCCACTGTAAGATCTAATCAAAGTGAAGAGTGATCATGGAGCTCTCCAAGGATGCTGGGGCTCCCTTCATAAATTTATTTCTCATAATTTATAAAAGTTACGTCTTCTGGATACTCCCAGTGTGGGTGAGTAAGTCTTAAATAATATATTCACTGTAACATTCGAATCTCTCAAAGTCTCTGATCCTTTTCTCTACACTAAATAAGGGAGATCAGGCATTTCCAATTCTCACGGTGGGTAAATTTTTGGTCCATGATTTCAATCTACCAGACAACCTCTTGGGCCCTTTCAAACATCATGAGCTGCAACACTAAAAGTAGAATCTCTGCTTAGTCAGCATATTAACTAGTAAATAAAGTGAGACCCAACTTTATCTTCCTTCTACCGTTGCCCCATTATTATCCATTCCCACAGGTTTCCCAGATTTTTGCTTATATAAGTTAGAAAACTCATGTAGTTCTTTTGGAGTATAGTGTACCTCCTCATGGGTCCCACTTTGTACCTCATCTTTAGGAGCCTGCTGGGACTTGAGTTTAGTTATAGGTCTCAAAGCAAAGAGGGGTGGGGAGAGTGGGTCCTGAATCAGCAGTGTTTTGCATGGCAATTGCCTTAGGGGAAGGCATTACTCTCTTCTTTGGCAATGCTGTACCTCAGAAGGAGGTGGAAAGGCCAAGACCACTGTGGGTGGGGAGGCTACTTTCACTGGGGATGAAGGAGGACTTTTCCACTGGCAAAGAAGATTCATAAGCATATAGGGGCTGAATATCCCCAGCTCTATCATGGTATTCCCAATGTCTCTTTCTCAACTTACAGGATATCATTCTTTCCCAATGAATGCCATCACTTTAACAGTAGACACCCTGCAAGTTTGGGAGTTCAACTTGTATTGTAATTCAGCCAATCACAGGATGAGGTTCTGCGTTTGGTTTTCAGCCTTTCAGCTATAGGAGATAAATCTCTTCTTCAGGGCACACTACAAGCTTTTAGGTCATTTATGCCATGCTCCAGTTGGGATATATATATATATACACATATATATACATGTATATATGTATATATATGTGTGTATATATATATATATATATATTTTTTGAGATGGAGTCTCGCTCTGTCACCCAGGCTGGAGTGCAGTGGCGCCATCTCAGCTCACTGCAACCTCCGCCTCCCAGGTTCAAGCAATTCTCTTGTCTCAGCCTCCCAAGTAGCTGGGACTACAGGTGCCTGCCACCACACCTGGCTAATTTTTGTATTTTTAGTAGAGATGGGCTTTCACCATGTTGACCAGGCTGGTATCGAACTCCTAACTTCAGGTAATCCATCCACCTTGGCCTCCCAAAGTGCTGGGATTACAGGGATGAGCCACTGGGCCCAGCCTCCAGTGGGGAATTTAAATCCCCAAGCTCATCCCTTTCTTTCACCACTTTGTCCATTGATATTCAGAGAAACCAACCAATGTCATTATATTCTCTCATTTTCTAAAAATGTTTAAAAGTATCATATACAGAGTAAATGAGCTCCTTGCTTCATATAAGTGATTAGATATAAGTTGATTAGAAGTCTTCAGTGCAGCTATTTTTCCTATCTCTATATAAATAGTGTATGTCACAGACTATCGCTGCTTTCCTTACTACTAGAAATAGAGTCATTAGTATCTTTAAATCTAATCAGATTAGAGAGCCAAGTCCAGAGACTGCAGAGCCAATTCAGAAAAACCATTCTTAAAATTGTTTCCTATAGAACCACTCTCAGTACCAAACTCTATATTAGTCAGGGTTCTCCAGAGAAACAGAACCAATAGGATGGAGATATATACATGTATAAAGATTTATTATAGGCATTGCCTCATACGGTTATGGAAGTCAAGGAGGTCCCATGATCTGCTGTCTACAAGCCAGAGAACGAGGAAAGCCAGTCGTATAATTCCATTTAAGCCTGAAGACCTTAGAATTAGGAGGCCAGTGGTGTAAGCCTCAGTCTGAGTCCAAAAGTCCAAGAACCAGGAGTGTCAATGTCTGAGGGGAGGAGAAGATGGATGTCTCAGCTCAAGCAAAGAAACTAATTTCCTTCCATCCTTCACCTTTCTGTTTTTAATTTATTTTTATTTTTATTTTAGGTTCACGGGTATATATGCAGGTGTGTTACATAGGTAAACTCGTGTCATGGGGGTTTGTCAGGTAGATTATTTCATCTCCCAGATACTAAGCCTACTATTCAATCATTATTTTTTTCTGCTCCTCTCCCTCCTCCCACTCTCCACCCTCAAGTAGGCCCCAGTCTCTGTTGTTCCCTTCTTTGTGTCCATGAGTTATCACTTAGCTTCCACTTATAAGTGAGAACATGCAGTATTTGGTTTTCTGTTCCTGTGTTAGTTTGCAAAGGATAATGGCCTCCAGCACCATCCATGTTCCCACAGAAAACATAATCCCATTCTTTTTTATAGCTGCATAGTATTCCATGGTATGCATATATTTTTAATTGACAAATAATAATTGTACATATTCATGGAGTACATAGTGATGTTTAGAGCCATATAATTTGTAGTGATAACATAAGGGTAATTAACATACTTGTCATCTCAAACATTTATCATTTCTTTGTGTTGGGAACATTCAATATCCTCCTTCTAGTTATCTAAAACTGTACATTATTGTTAACTATAGTCATCCTAGAGTGGTATAGAACACTATAATTTATTCCTCTTATTTCTCCTATCTAGCTATAATTTTGTAATCTTTAACAAGTCCTTCCTTATCCCTCCTCTCTGCCTTTTTGTTCTATTCAGGTCCTCAATAGATGTGTGATACCTGCCCTCATTGGTGACGGCAATCTTCTTTACTCCGTCTACTGATTCCAATGCTAATGTCCTCTGAAAACACCCAGCAACAATGTTTTATCTGGTATCTGAGCATCCCTTAGCCCAGTCAAGTTGACACATAAAATTTACCATGACAAGGACCAAGAGGTGTTTTCCCTCTGCCAAGGTAGATCTTATATAAGGCTGGGACAGCCCCATGGGATAGCTTCCAGAAGGGACAATCCTGGAGCTGAGTTAGTCTGGGAAGAAAGCAAACAAGATGAGGACAGGGAGAGATGAAGGTGAGGCCCAGAGGCTAACCACTAAAATCTAAACTTCAAAGATAGGCAGACAGCAAGGCAAGTGGTTGAGTGCTCAAGGAAGTTAAGAGGAGACAGTGGTGTGGATCCTGGCTCCACTTTAGAGCTGAGGCTACCTAAAGTTTTTGCTTTTGCTCTTCCATGCATACCACCTCCAACCCAAACAAGGCAGAATAAAAAACCAGGGGTGAGCTGGCTTAGAGCACCAGGAAAACCAAAGGAAAGGATGTGTAATTAAAAAGGGGAAAAAGAAGAAAAAACCCAAGCTACCCACAGTGGTTAGTCACTAATCTGCATTACTTTCACCACCCTGAAAACTTGGAGAGGAAAGAGAAAGAGATACAGAGAGGGGAGGGGGGAGAGAGAGAGAGAGAAAGAGAAAGAGAGAGAAAGAGAAAAGCAACTCTGGACGTCATGTATCTTCTCTTAGTCCTATGACCATGAGCAAAATGCTTAGCTTCTTGGAACCTCAGTTTTCTCTTCTATAATGTGAAAGATACTTTCTACCTCATAGGATTGTAGTGAGATTAAAGGTAAAGATAATCATACACATAAAGTGTTCAGCAGAGTATAACATCACAGTCCTTCAACAGAAGTTACCTCATCATAAAGAGACTACTGGCTAATTATATAGATTCCATTCAGAACTGAGCCTCTGGAATTTTAAGTATAAAGAGTGACTGAAGACCTGAGAAGAGCAGTTAATCATATCATTATAAAGTTGAGGCATATAATAAGAGGCAGCTGACCAGTGCTCACAGATCAAGCAAAGTAGCAAACACTCCCCTCTGTGTCATTCACTCATTCATGCCACCCTTACAGAAGGCTTGTCAACTATAAGGCTCCGAGCTGTTCCTCCCCTCACTCCTCTGATGCTCTTTCTAGCTCCTCCTCTTTGCTGTGTTCTCCATGTTCCCTCCCAGTCACTTGCATGCTGGGACCTGTGCATCTCCCCAGGAGCAGAAGCAAGCCCTGCTGAGTCAGGCTGCTAAACGGACTTTCTGGTTCTGGAGGTGCTGCAGGCCCAACTCTGCCTGTCTCCTCCTGGTCAGTTAGGGACCCAGCACAATCCCTCTGATTGCCTGGTCCTGTGAAGAGCCTGTTCCCTGCTCCCATCTCACTTGGCCCCAGTGAATTTCATTCATTTCCTGCTTTGCCTGGTCCCTGGATCTGTCTGATGCCTACTGGTCAAGCCCTGGTCTGACTTCCTACCCAGCCTCATACCCTCCAATCCGGACAGCCTCCTCGCCACTATGACAACCATAGGGTCTGGAAGGCCCCATGGGAATGTAAGCTTCATAAACGTAGGGAATTTTTGTCTGTTTCCTTCACTTTTCTCTTCCCAGATCTAAATCAGTCCCAAATGTCTATTTAAAACTTACACAGAGAATTTTGGAGCTGGAAGAGACTCTAAGGATCATGTAGTCTAACTCCCTCATCTGAGAGAGAGAAAATGAAAGCAAGGTCACAGTGCAGGCTGGTGGTAACAGGATCCTCCAAGCCACACAGCAAGCCCTGGGTTAGCTCACTGCTGCCTCCTCTCGGCCCAGCTGGCAAACCATGCACATATTCAGCCGTTTTATTAGTCTGTTTCTTGTTTTGTTGTCTGCTTTTCAATAAAATATAGAACCTTATGAAAACACCTGCACATTAAGCTTCATGAACACTGAGGAGAACACACAGTATTTCTTCTTCTTTTTTTTTTTTTTTTTTTTTTTTTGAGATGGAGTCTCACTCTGTTGCCCAGGCAGGAGTGCAGTGGTGCAATCTTGGCTCACTGCAACCTCCATCTCCTAGGTTCAAGCAATTCTCCTCCCTTAGCCTCCTGAGTAGCTGAGGAGCTGGGATTACAGGTGTGCATCACTACAACCAGCTAAATTATGTATTTTTAGTAGAAATGGGATTTCACCATGTTGGCTAGGCTGGTCTCAAGCTTCTGACCTCAGGTGATCCATCTGCCTCGGCCTCCCAAAGTGCTGGGATTACAGGCATGAGCCACCGCACCCGGCCTTACACACAGTATTTCTGTAGAGTAAAACTGTTGAATGGAATCTGCTTCTTAAAGTCTTCTAAGGGAAGAATATTGAGGTAATATAATCTGAATGAGAGTCTAAAAAGAATACAAGGAAAAGAATAGCTTAGAAGGCAAAATATAAGGTGGATGAATAGAAAGGAAATAGATACCCCTGAATTTTGTGTCCATTTTTGAATTTCCTTATTGCTTCGAAATTTAAAATAAACAACAGCAGGGATGTGAACTCTCCCTAGCCAAACCCAGAACTGTGGGAAAGGCAAACAGAAATGGATAGGTTGCTTCTCTCACAGAGACTTTCATTCATTCATTCTGTTTTTGTTTTTGTTTTACATTCACTTACTCTGTAAGACAAAGTAGCAAACATAAGAGGCCATGTTTGCTCATTCAGCTGCCAGCAGAATTTCACAAAGCCCCTGACTCAGTGACTGAGGACAGCCCTTCAGAAGGATGCCCTGAAGATGATAAGAAGGATGGAGCCCAGGTTACCACATCTCTTGCCTAAAGCACTGCATTTTTAGAAAAGATAAATTCAATGATCCTGGCCTTTGTCTTTTTGCTGTACATAAGATAATGGCTGACAGGATTAATCATCATGCCTCTGTAATCTATAACTAGATGTACCCTTGCACCCAAACTTTGGTGAAATTTTGCTCTTACATAACTTTTGAGCACAGGCAGAATGTCTGTCACCTTATGTATAAGCTGTAGGCTGAAACACTGCTTTGGAGCAGTCTAACAGAAACTCTCTGAAAGACTCTCCTGGGTTGCCAACCTCAGTAAGACTAAATAAAACTAACTTTAATTCTTTAAAAACTTGGCTTTTCTTTAGTTGATAAGTGTCTCAGCAAGTATTTAGTGAGCACCAACTATGTGCTATGGCCGAGAAGCAGGGATGGATAAAGCATGACCCCTAACTTCAAAGAGCTCACAACTGATGGAAAAACAAATGGGTCAAGAAGCAGCTTGACACAGATTGAGCCAGATGGAGAAAGGTCAACGAATCCCCTCGGGGAGAAAGAAAAGCAAGGTCACAACACGGAGACATGTGTAGTGACCATGGGGCTTTAATGGCTGTACTTTGGGGTGTGGAGAGAGTGGGTAAAACTACAGAGATGCCAGATTGTAGCAATCTGTTTACTTTTTGGCTAAGAAAAATGAAGGGGGCTTTTCCAACAATTTGTTTTTGCATAGTCTGAGCTGTCAACTTACTCTTTCATAGGGTGGTAATCGATCTGCTCCTGAGGGTCATTAGTCATTTCCTCCTCTTTCTACCTGTTCTCACCTCCTCCTGTCACACAGCAAGGGCATCTGGCAGCACCAAGGCAGGAAGCCTTCAGATACATACAGTTCATACTTCACACCTAAAACAATTTCCAGTAGACACCCACTTCCCTGGCTTTTTGTGGGTAAGTGGCAGGATTTGAGCGCTTCCCTTCTAGTGCAATCTCAGAGCTTTCAGTATCTTGGGACCTTTCCTAGCAGGTATTAGCTTCTCATTTTGCTACCCCGAGGTTAGGGGCCAGGAGATGAAGCATTCCACTCCTACAAAATGCTGGTGACTTGAAGAGCTCAAAAATAGGTATTGTACTAATTCTTCCTTCTCCTTCACATTCAGATGGCAGGCTGCCGCCCAAGAGTTAAGGGGTTCTGGTTCTCTTCAGACGCAAAGAGTGAATAGTGCTCTGTGGCAGAGGTTTGTATTTATACGTCTATGCCTTTAACAATGGTGCATTTGCTCTCAGGATCATGATACCTGGAGTCCCTGAATGACAGTTGTCTGGAACAACAAGCAAGATCACTGACAGCCCCAGAACCGCTTCCCTAGCTATGAAATTTTGTTATATCTGTAAATAAGCATAAATATTAACTAGTCAGTAATGTTGAATTTTGTTGAATGTATAATTGGAGCTAGATTTGGAGAAAAGATATTCAACTCTAATTTTGTTTCAACTAAAATTTGACTGATGAGTCTCTGCCTCTTTGTTTAAACCATTCACTCTTCCTGTAGAACCCCGTGGCCCATTGAAATCCTCCCATTTCCACCCAGTCAAGTTCTTAGACCTTTGAGTTCTCTTTTTTGTTATTGTTCTTCGTCTCTTGGTGCATGTGCTTTCTAATATTTTAATTTTTTTCAAAATACTACATATATATAGTTATAAAATTCAACTAATAGCGTAAGACACAATAAATTAAAAAAAAAAAAAAACAGCAGACTTCTGCCACACTACACCCAGAACTGCTGTGCTGGCAACCACTGTCAAATATTTGTTTTTTCTCTTGATACTTCCTTGATATTTAGAAATGATATATTTGTTCTGCCCTTCCTTGATTTTAGACATTAGTCATTGACTTCCTGCTATGGAGATAGATATTTGGCTCTCTTATCCACTGTCCTCCACACTCTTTAGCCACTCAGCAACACACAGGCCTTTCTGCCCATCCTGCCAGAGTATGTTGTAACATAGCTTTTTGCTAAACTGTATTTAACATTTATGACAATAAGTATTCGCATTTGAGCCATGTAGAGTACAATGATTCAATTTCCTTCCTAACAATTCTTTGTTTTTCCTGTAGTTGATAATGTCTTTCACAGGGTGCTCTGGTCCTGCTGCCTCTATTAATCCCCAGTACAACAGAGTTGAGAGGTGGGAACTTTAAGAGCCCTCATGAATAGGTTAATGCCATTATCTTGGGAGTGGGTTAGTTATTGTGGGAGTGAGTTCCTAATCAAAGGATGGGTTCAGCCCCCTCCCCTCTCTCTCTGTCTCTCACACACACACACACACACACACTCACTTTCTGATCATGTTATGCCTTCCACTATGTTATGATGCAGCAAAAAGGTCCTCACCAGATGCAGCCCCTTGATCTTGGACTTCCCAGTCTCCAGAACCACGAGACAAATAAAATTCTACTGTTTATAAATTACCCAATCTGTGGGATTCTGGCATAGCAGCACAAAATGGACTAAGACATGTACCTTTCTGGAACCGTGTTATTCAGGGGTTGGAATTCCTGGGCTGATTCTTTAATGGCCTTATCTTTTCTCTTTTATTTTCATCTGTTTGTCTTTAGTTCTACTTTCTGAGAGAGTTTCTCCATTTGATTTTCCAACACTTCCATTGAATTTTAGAAGTTTTCTGCTTTTTATGTATGTATTTACTGTTACTAGGGCTCTTTCTTACTCTCTGACTTTTCAGTTTTTCTTATTCTGGCACCCTGTTTCTGTTTTTAAGTGAAAATCTTTTTATATGTCTCTAAGAATATTAAGTTTGAGGGATTTTATTTAATTTTCTCCTGCTCCCTGTATTATCTCTTTTCTTCCAAGTTTCTTTTTTTCCCCTGATTCATTTGGTTTGGAGATTGTCTTTCATGTTAGAGGCTTTCCCCAAATAGCTTGTGATCCTGTCTGCCCACTTATATTTCCAAATAAGTCGTTAACTACTTGATTGGAAGCTTTGTGTGTAATGGGTGATATTTGTCAATCCTCTCTGTGAATGAACTAGGAAATGAGCTAATCAATTGAGAGTAAGAAAAAAGAAAGAGAAGCTCAAAGTTTCTCTCCCACCTGCATTTTGCTTTTGGTTCAGTTATTTGTATATGGTTCAAATTCTAGATTAATCTATCTAGCACTGCAGAGCAGCTTGCTGTCGAAATAAAACATAAATGACATTTTTTATTTTAACTTTTTCTTTTGCTAACTGTTGAGCATTCTAGGAAACTTTTAGGATAAAGATTTAATTTCCTTCTTCTTTCCATCAAAAGCAGAAAGAGAAAACAGACAATGGTGTAGGCCCCAGTTCCTTGTAAAACCTCCCAATACTCTTCAAATCTTAAGAAATAATATTCTCAACTCCAATTCATTCTTCCATTCATTCAATAAATGTTGAAGTATCTATCATAAGCCAAACACTATAACCCTTTGGGTTTTTAGTTGTGAAAAAAATATATAGAAGTAGTTCTTATCCTCATAGAGCTGAATATCTTGTAAGGGAAATAAACAATAAATAAGTAAACCAACAAATAAGTGTGCCAGGCATGGTGGTCTATGCCTGTAATCTCTGCACTTTGGGAGACCAAGGTGAGAAGATCACTTGAGACCAGGAGTTTGAGACCAGCCTGGGCAACAGAGTTAGATCCTGTCTCTATGCAAAATAAAAAGAAGAAAAGAAAATATTTGATGGCTTAAATGGAATTCCCCATTTAGAGATTAACTGGTGGTTTCCGACTAGTTAAGTTATTCTGAGTTGGTTTTCTGTTTGCTTGTGTAGAATCCCAAATTGCTAGGGCCGTCTCAGCCTAATAGCCTCCAGATAATTTTTTTAAACATGCACTGATTATGAATGAGAGGAAAGATCTACTTAAGTACAGTGGCCAAAGGCTGCTCCAAGGAGATGACATTCAAGCTGAAGCTGGGCAGAATCTAGTTATTTAAACATTAACAAAAACTTAATAGTATATATGTGTGACAATAACAATGTTTTTATGTTCCATTCAATTTTTCTTAAATAAATAAGCTCCTTTTGCTTTCTGAACACTTAAATACACACTTCGACAAAACATAAACAGATTATTTTAAACAGAAGACATGTAGCAGTTTCCTGATAATTTTGAACTCAGTTTGCAAATGAAATGGGGTTTATGCCTTAATCACTGTCAATGTCCTTCTCTCACACCAGCAAATGCTGGCCTCAGGCAGCATTCCACATGCGAACTTCTTTAATTCTGTGTCTCACGGGATGGCCGCCATCTCATCCTTCTCTTCTTGGCTTCTCCACATGTCCAGGTGAAATCTGTTCAATCCCCAAAACTCCCAGAATCAAAAAAGGAAGAAATTCTTTCCTCAGGGGATGGGGTAGAAAGGAGGCTGAATGAACAATGACCACAGGTTAGGAACTGGGAGAAAAGGAAGAGAGGAAGACAGAGAAACAGGGAAAATGATTTTGAAGGACAAGTCAGAGGCATGGGTGGGCTGGAGGCCCCTTCAGGAAGCCGAATGTGGGGGTGGAGCTGAAATGTCCATCAGGCCCCGTAGAGAGAGAAGGAGACTGTGAACGTCTACAGCCAATTATCATGTCTCCATGTGTCCCATATCACCCAGCGCAGATGCTTTTTAAATACTTGTCAGACCCACATTTTTTGATACTTATTACTTGTTGTGTATTAGGATGCAGAGAACAGTAAGAATGTGTTTTTCTCACAGTTTAGTGGAAAGCACAGACACAAAAAGCCCATAACAGAACACATTCAATGTTGTCTTTGTACAACAAAATACAGAACTCTCCCAAAGTCATTTCCCAGGGCTGACTGGAAGACGAAATGGCCAAAAAGCTAGTCAGGTGCAGGTTGTGATGATTGTAACAGTGATTTACATGAAGGGTAGAAATTGACCTGGACCTCTTCTTCATTGTATCTACAATGAACAGCACAGAGTTCATAAAAGATGCTCAGTAAATACCTGTGGCTTAAATGAATGAATAATTGTTAAAATACTTATACCTTAGACAGTGGGCAGACATCACAGGGCTTTTTTTTTAGTTTTTAAAATATTTACTATTTTTGATTGACAAATCACAGCAGCATGCATTTATGGTGAACAATGTGATTTTTGATAATGTATATAATGTGGCATGATTAAATCAAGTTAATTAACATATCTCCACTTACCTACCATTTTTTACGGTGAGACATTTGAAATGTACTCCCTCAGCTATTTTGAACTATATAATACATTATTATGAACGATGGTCACCTTCTGTGCAATAGATCTCAAAACCTTTTCCTCCTGTCTGTCTGAAACTATTACCCTTTAATCAACGCTTCCACATTCCCTCTCATGTCATAAGGTTTTAAGCTGAAAAGTAACACAAGCATTTCTTAACTTAGAATTAGACCTCTGGCAGTGCAATCTGGAAGATGATTGGGAAGGAAAAGATTAAGGAAGGAAGGAGTGGTTAGGAGTCTGTGGAGTGGTCCAGGCAAGGAATAAAGGGAAAGGGTGAGCAATGGCAGGATGTGGTGGGGAAGAGGAGGGGCCCTAAATGACACTGGCATTTCTGCCCTGGGCAACAGAAAGAAAACAAGGGGAGTGGAGAAAGGCCTGAGGCACCAGTCCTGAGAAGGATGCTGATCCAAGGGAAGATGTCCCAGGAGAGAGCAGCCCAGGTGACAAAGGAGAGCAGGTTAATGTGTCAAGTGCTGGGAGAAGCCAAGGATAATAGAATTTAAAAGTGGCCAATGAATTTATCAATCAGGATGTAGCTGGAGGGGCAGACCAGCAGCAAGCGGGTAAAGAATGAATGATTGAAGATCTGGAGTCAGGAAAGACAACTGTTTCAGAAGGCAACTGAGAAGAGGAGAGACAGGATATGTTTGGACTAAGACAGTTTCCAGCCATGACCTATGACTAAGCCAAATGGGACCAGGGACGCCATGAGAGGCCTCCCCTTGCCTGCCAGAAGAGCACAGCCTCAAGTGTCTCTCAGAGCACCTCAAGGCAAGGGGAGGTGGTAACGCCTCTCTGAGAACACAGACAAGGGGTTTCAAAGCTCTCCTCAGTGGGCTGTGCAGGGTTGAGTGTGGGTGAGGCAGCACTTTTCCTCAGGGAGTCCCAAGAATGAGCTGAATGCCTTGCTGAGTCTGCAGCAGGTCAGGCACAGAGGACTGAGGCCAACAGAGAAAAGGTGGACCGAAGTGGGCCCTGGGATGGTGGCTCCAGAGCCCTCGTCTCCTGCTACCCCAGAGACACTTCCTGCTGCCAACTAATCTGGCTCCTCCCTTTCTTCAATTGCTCCTGGATCCAAGAGGAAGAGAGACAGGGATGCTAAGAAACGAGACCAAGCCTTGCCAGGAAGAAGAGAGTCAGAGAAGGAAAAACATTACCTGAGCAAAGGGGTCTGGTAAGGACAGAGCTGGAGCTCTGTCTGATGGGGTTCCTGGCAGTGCAATGGTAGCTCTCACTTTCCCCAGATATCCAGGGGACACTGAGAGTGGTCCCCCCATGGGACACAACTGCCCCATGACTGGAAGGCTCCCAGTTGTTCTGCACATTCTCTCCAGCCTGTTCCAGGGAACAGGCCGGGTGATGAAGCAGGTCCCATCCTTCATGATCTGGGAGCTAGCAAAGACGTTCACCTCCTGCAGCCTCTCTGAACCAAGAAGGGAAAGCTTGAGCTATGAGAAGGCTCTGGTCTGGCCAAATAGGGTAGAGGAAAGCTCAATTTCAAATGTGGGGCCCTCCAGCCCTCCTTACCATAGAGAAGCAGGGTGAAATCCCTGGTGATAATGATTGAGGAAGTATGCAGAGTTACCCAGGCTTATAGGCTTATAGTCCTGCAGCCTCAGGGGGCTGATCTGAAGAGAGTAGCTGTGGTGGGGAATGCTCAGTCATCCACCGTAGGGTCCCTGAGTCTCAGGAACCAGAACTGGTTTGCCTGTTCGTCCTTGTTGTAAAACAGCAACACGCTCTCAAGAGCTCCATGTAACACTTTCTACCTCTTGCTCTGCTGGGACCTCCAGGGGCCGAGTGGCCAACTCCCCAAGGATATCTTCCCCACTGTATCCTCTCCCAGTGTTCCTGACCCTGTAGACAAAGAAGAGAACCCACAACCTCAGTGTCAGTGTCTCCCCATCCAGTCAGGAAAGCCACAGGCTCCATCCAGCTCCTCCCGTGTGAGTCCCTCCAGCCTCTCCACCAGCTCCAGTGGGTCTTCTTCTCCCACTGCCATGACCACACAGACCAACACCCACCCACCCCAGACTCCCACCCTCCCAACGGTGTTAGCCCCCTTGCCCCAGGGTCTGAAGGGAACCAGGACTTCTTCTTCCACCCTCTCTGTAAACCCCAGAGCTGCTCAGGCCCCTGGGCAGACTGAGGAGCCAGGTACCCACGCAGAAGTGAGGCACTGAAATAGGGTGGGAGCTGCTGTTACTGAATGGATTCTTGACCACGCAGGTAAAAGTTAGAGCACTGTCCCCAAGCCTCAAGGAGACACGGAGGACAGACCCTCCACAGGACTCAACAACAGTCTGGGGTCCCAGGGGTGTCCAGCTGTAAGTCACACTGCCTCCTCTGCTCTCTGCCACACATGTCAATGACATATGAGAGTGACGATGCAGCATCCATCCTCACTAATCCTGGAGCTCAGTGTGACATGAGGCCAGGCCAGCTGCTCTGTGTGTGCAAGAGGGAATAAACTGAGGACTGGGAAACTGCTCTGGGCCTCCACTTCACAGGACAGAAAATGCACGGCATTGGTGCCCAAACCTTGCAACACCTTGAATACACAGAAGGAACAGCAGAGGCAGGATCTGCCCACATCTGTTCCGGAACTTTGTGCTATGTAAGGCCATGTCACTTAATATCTCAGTTGATTTCCAGAACAACTCCACGAACTAGACAGGGAAGATGTTATATCAACTCCATTTCACAGGCTCAGAATGCTTAGGTAACCTGCCCAAAGTCTCACCTAGTTAAGCAGTAAAGCCAAAACCCAAATCCAGTGAATTCGACCCCAAAACTGAGGTTCCCAATCCTGCCCTGAATAGATAAAGGAATGCAAGCACGGAGCTGTGTTGTAATTACATAATTTCCCCGTAGGGGGCTCTGCAGCATACACTGAGCTTCCAGGTGTTGATCAAGAGTCCCAGAGGAGGTGGCTGTGTGCCTTTGAGGTTTCTCCCACTCCCTTGCACTCTCTTGGACCTGCTCCCCGTCTCCTCTTGCCCCAGGGCCATGACCCAGATATTCTTAAGTGCTTGAGGTGTCCACATCGCCATTATTTGTCCTCCAGCCTCCCAGGCCAGACCCAGGAGGATTTGGGGGAGGCGAGAAGAGCAGCTGCAGACACCAGGCCTGAAACAGACTCAGCAAAGTCATATTGCATAGAACAAGGCTACTCTGCTACTCAGCCTCAGCCCTGTGGCCCACACGACTGCAGCCCCAGGGGCAGCTCAACTGTGCGAAGTAGGACCACACAGGCCCAGCGTGTCCCCCAGGAGAAGGCAGCCTGGACATTCCCATGGGTGGGTACCTTGCTGCTGGCTCTCCCCAATGTGTCTCCTATAGATCAGGCCCTGGGATGCAAGCCCTTTGAATTCTATTGGCCCTTTTCTCATCCAATAAATATGGCGACATACCAGAAACCCGGAGAACGAAGGCACAGGGTACAGCATCAGGATACCTGAGTTCGATTCCCAAATCTGCCACTTTCTAGTCCATGTCATAGGTGTCTTGTTTTCCCTTTCTAAGATTCAATTTCCTTCCTAGAAATGAAAACTCCTGACCTGCATACTGGCAGGGCTGTTGTGAGGCTGCAGTGACGGGAAACACCCTGTGAAGGATGGAGCCTGACCATTAGCACCGCCTTGCCATTGGGATGTCAGCCCAGAGAGAGAAGTGCTCTCTGGAAGACCCCACCCTTGACGGGTTGGCACAACCCTATCCTCTACCCAGAATCCACCTGACACCATACCACACTAAGTTAGTGCTATCAGAATGACTATCGGCGAGGCCAAAGGGCCTCTCCCACCAGCTTTGGGACCACCCTACCCCAGTGAGCAACCCAAGCGCAAGTCCCAGCAACCCACTTCCATTGTGCCCTGGTCCTGTTGTGAGAAGCAGGCCATAGCCAGCCCAGGCCTGATTTATGGCAGACACGCCTTCTCCCCAGCCATGTGGACCTGACCAGAGAGCAGCCCCATCAACTCCACTAAAAGAGTGCCTTCATCTAATAGGAAGATTTCCTATCACAGAATCCAAGAAAAATGTCTGCGAAGGTTCTCTGCCGGCCTTCCCATGTCCATCCTCACTCATCACCTGTCCCCCTCGCTCACCGCAGGGAAACGGCTCTGCCATAGCACCCCGAGACCTTGCACATCTCTCTCAGGCAAAGGTTTCAACCTCTGCCAAACTGGGTCTTGGCAAAATGCCTTGTGATCCACCCGGAACACGAGAGTTCAGGTGGTGTGTGAGGCACAGCCTTGAAGCCATCTCCCCTGGGAGGCTGTCATGAGACTATTTCCCCTGGCCCCTGGGGTTCCGATGCAGTATGGGACTTCCTGTCCTCAGAACACAGCTGCAGTCTCTAAGTCCTCTTTGCTGAAGGTAGAATTGGCCCCTCGGCGTCCGGGTATTCCACGGCTCCCACTGCAGCCATCTGGCCCCTTTTGTTTCAATGTCATCTTTTCTGGTGTGGGACAAGTGCCCAGGGATCTGGAACCCTTGGCTACTCTTCCATTTATTATATGAATAATCAACTGTCTGAATCTCAAAGTGGCTCAGCGTAGCATCTTTCATAGGCCATTCTCGGTGCTGTGTGTGCTTGATACCCACCTCATTGCTTCCTTTGTAGTTTCTCCTGCTAAAAATTTTTTTAAATTTCTTTAAGGAATTTGATAAGAGCATCCCTCTGCATCTGCATAGGCCTTTCCAAAGCACTTTCATATGTTTTCACTCTCACAAGAAGGTATTGTTCCCATTTTAGTAATGAGGAAGCTCCAGGCCACAAGAGGAGGTTGTGGAAAAACTCAGTTCTCAGGGCCTGAAATCCCATTCTCTGACCACTACTGTCCCAAGAACTCTGCTTCAGGTGGTCTAGGGTAGGTCCTGAGGCTTGACATTTTTCAGGAGATTCTCTCAGGCAACTCTAACTTACATATCTTTAAAAACAAAAAACAAAACAGTGCACATAAATTAGTCTTGCAAATTGCGAATGTTACTAAAGCTGTAGAAATGACTGAGAGGCTGACACTGCCTCACCCACTGCTGCCATCTCTCAGACACTCACTATAGACTTGCAGATGGTACTCCCAGGTGAGGGTGCTGCAGGAAATCCTCAGGTTAACATGGGCTCGGTAGGGCCCTGTATCCTCCCAGCTCAGGTTGCTGATCTGCATGCAGGGATAAGCCTGGACCCATGACACTCAAGCGACCCGAGGACCAGGTTTCCACTTGGTAAAAGATGTCTGGGCCCCCAGCTTCTCCCATGGTTACTGTGGCGATCTCCTTGGGGACCGAACGCGATATCCAGGAGATGGTCGCCACCTGCTGTCCAGAGCGGCTGCAGGGACAGAATGACAGATCCTCCTAGGTCCCAGTGACCACCAGGGCTGCTGTGGTCCCTCTGGAAGTCCCTGGTCCTGCAGACACAGAACGGAGGCTTCAGGGGGTAGCCTGACTATGCCAGAAGGTCACAACAGGCCTGAGAGGGGATTATTATCCCCATTTTATAGATGGGAAAACAGTGACAAAGAATTTAGGTGACTTGCTAGAGACCACATCCTCAGAAGGCTTTGTCCAGCCACTTCTGAAACAGATGTCACATCCTCTGAGGCCTAGCCAGGATTCCTGGGAACACATCTTTCTAGAGCAGGAGAACTTGTGGTGTGCTGGCCAAGCCAGTTTAAGGGTGCTCAGGGGGCAGCTGTTGGGATCCCAGCCTACACTTAAGAGAAGAGTGTAAGCACTGGGGAACCAGTCAGACTGCCCGAGTTCAAACTTGCTCTACCAGGTACTAGCTGTGTGATCTTGGGCAGGTGCTAAAACTCTCCGAATCTCAGTTTCTTACCTGTGAAAAACAGGAAAGTCCATCTTCCAGGATTTTGTGAGGGTTAAATGAAATAATGCAAGTAAATACTATTCACTATTAGTATTCACTATAAGTATTGTGAATTATTATAATTCACTTTAATCCACTATTAGTATTATTAAAGACACTTTACATCACTGGAATAAATTAGTGAATGCACCTTGTTTGCATCCTCACCAAAACCAGTCAGAACTTTTGTAGAGCAATTTTGAAAACCACTCCTCAGTAGCATGACCTATCTCTGTCAGAGTATTTCTGCAGCACAGACATGCAGTCCCAGGAGGCAGAAATGCTGAAGCTGACCAAGGTCTACTACACACTTTTCTCTCTATACAGCTGTGTATAGAGAGAAAAGGCAGCATGGGGTCTAGGGTCTGATTTGAAATTGGAATCTGGAAGCACTGGCTACATAACTGCTTCTTAGGCTGGGCAATGAGGCTCTTTGCCAAGCTGAACTGAGGGGTCCTGTGACGATAGCTGTGGTCACGAGGAGTGGGAGGGTGTTTGCTGTCTTGTGAGGGTGTGTGCGCCAAGCCAGGGGACATGCAGTGTCCTGATGCACTCACCAGACTCCACTGGCTGGCCCAATGTTATGTTCTTCCATGGAACTAACTATTCTGGCTCTGCCTGGAGTGGGCAGCAGGAAGCATCTCACACAGGGTGTTGCTGACACCAGATAGTTATTCCTCTCCCCAAATACAGCCCAGGCCTGAAACCCAAGCTGGAGGTATTCCACCTGGAACAAGCGGCTTTGCCCCCGGCTTGCACCCTCTAGTGTGGTAACTCGCTAGCCCGGTTTCCATTCTGCTTCCTTGTTACAGCCTTATCTGAGCTCCATACTTCTGGTCCAGCCATGCCTTCCCCTTAGTTTCCTTTAGCCTGTGCTTTTGTTGAGTTGTTTTGTTTCAAGCATTTACTTCATTCTGCCTCATACAAATAGCTGTGCTGTGTGTCTTTCCCTAGAGCCCATGAGCAACCTACGGAGAGAAGTTGGGAGGGAATTAATATCTGAGTAACAAGGTAAAGTAAGGCCAGCGGTTTAGCCTCATAGTTAGGTGTAGTTGGGGGAATCCAGTGAATCCTGTTTCTGGATTCAAGGAAGGAGGGGAAAGAGACAGAGAAGGATCCAATGCAGGGCACAAATCCCAAAAGCCAGACACTTTGCCAAGCATATTATGCACATTACTTTCCTTAACCCTCCCAACAAACTTGTAAGGTAGGTATTCTTTTATCTCCACTTTATAGATGGAAGACCATGAGACTCAAAGAGCTTAAGGAACTTGCCCAAAGTCACCAGCTAGGAACAGCAGAGTACAAGTTAAAACCCGGGTGTGTCTGTCCCCAGAATCAAGGCTCTGTTTACTACACCAGCTGCCAGCAGCAGGCCTTCCCATGCCAAATTCTCTCCTGTGTCACACTGGCACCCGCTTTTCCCTAGCCACACACAGCATAGGACCTGGCACACAAGAGGACTTAACTGATGTTTCTAGAACTGAACTGAGGAACCGTGAACATTTTTAAGGCCACACTTGTCTTGCTCATTCTCTTGCCATGGGCCCGAGAGATGCCCCTATGCTCAGTGACTACCAAGGGCCTGGCCCAGATGCTGTGGAGGGAGGAGAACACCGATACGCATGCTCCACAGAGGAAGAGGAAAAGCGCAGGTGTGAGAAACATTGCAGTATCCAGCTTCTTGGTTCCAGTTCTGTCTTTGGTCAGGGACACTGTGGTTCTCTGAGACACTCCTTGTTGCTCCTACGTTTCTACAGTTGGGCTGTGCTGACTTTCAGTTTCGCAGATCACCGGAAGATGCCACGTGATCTCTCTGAGCCTCAGTCTATCATCTATAAAATGGGTGAAATGCTACCTGCCTTATCCATATCACAAGACTGTTACAGGGATCACTTTTTTTTTTTTTTTTTTTGAGATGGAGTTTTGCTCTTGTTGCCCAGGCTGGAGTGAAATGGCACGATCTCAGCTCACCGCAACCTCTGCCTCCTGGGTTCAAGCAATTCTCCTGCCTCAGCCTCCCGAGTAGTTGGGATTACAGGCATGCACCACCATGCCCGGCTAATTTTGTATTTTTTAGTAGAGATTGGGTTTCTCCATGTTGATCAGGCTGGTCTCAAACTCCCAACCTCAGGTGATCCGCCTGCCTTGGCCTCCCAAAGTGCTGGGATTACATGTGTGAGCCGCTGCACCCAGCCAGGGATCACGTTTTTAAAGAATTAAGTTAAAGTTCTTGATGAACTATCAAGGTTTAAACACATCTAGGGGATTCATCAGTTTGTTAAAGGAGAGCCCTAAAGGCTGGGGTGAAAACAACCCTGAACGCAGGTGACTCTAAGAACAGAACGTGCTGGTTTTCCCCTGATGGAGAATAAAAGTGAAAGCTTGAAACTCTGGAGACTAAGAGTAGGACCTGTCGCCTCATCATGAATATCTCAAGATCTGTGTTCCCCTAGCCTCCAAGTCCCAGGCCCATCTCCCTGCCATCTCTCAGGTCCTTAGAGGTGAGCAGTGAGAATCCACAGGGACAGGAATTACCACTGTGTGCCAGGCTTGAGCTCCCCCACTGAAACCACTTATGGGACATGAAAGGCCCAACTCAGGGTGAAGGGTGACTCCCAGCGGCTGGCAGGAGAGGGAGGAAGGGGAAAGAGATGCACGAGGACCAGATACGAAACACAAATCCCAAGGCACTACATCCCCACAGGTCTTTAAAAACCTGGACACCTCTGGAAACATGACTGAAATGGCATGATGCAGACTACATGCGTGTTGGAACTGACTGTGGCTGATCCTCCATCTCATGCCTCCACAATTCAGCCTCTCTGGAAACGCTCAGACTCCTTGTGATACATTAGTCAAAGAGATGTGAGGGTCACAAGGACACCGCCTAGAGCTGCGTGACCTGAGATTATAGCACATGGGCACAGACTCACGTGCACACACACGCACACACACACACACAGAGCCTGGCTCCCATAGAGGCAGCACCTCAATGAAAATTGCACATTCCTAGAGTAAACCAGTGTATGCAGCAAATAGACGAGCCTGGGAGGCAGTGGAGGGGTGGACTTACCTATGAAAAGACCAAGGAGGAGCAAGAACCATGGTAGAGAATGGGCCATAAAGTGCACCTGCAGAACTACTTCTCACATGGCAGCAGATGACGGACTATGCATGTGTAAATGTCAGCCTACTACCAGCTCCTGTTTTTAGTGTCACCACTTTAATCACATGTGGTTTATGTGTCACAAGATATGAAGATGAGGGGACGCAAAAGAAAGAAGGGTAAGAAGCGCCTGAACGAGCTACTTAAAAGCCAATGCCGGTGACATCACAGCCTTGCTTTAAACCCCTCAGGAGTGTACCACCCCCACAAGGCTAAAGTCTGGGGTCAAAGTCCTCGTGGACAAGGCCCTTCATGATTGGCTTGTGCCTTGCCAACCTACCTGGCCGCACTCTGTCACCAAGTCTCACAGCTTGGACTCCAGTCACCACAGACTGCTTCTAAAGAAGTCCCCTTGGGATTTGTCATTTTTGTAAATGCAGCTCTACTCCCTCAGGCCATCTTACTGATTGGATTGCCCTAGTCTCTGTCATCTACCTCACCTACCTCACCCTAACACCCTCCTATTGCCCATCTCCAGTCATCACCACCTTGGGAAAGGCCTCCCTGAAGCCCCAGGCTAGGATGGTGCTAGGACATCCATTCCCTCTTGCTGTTGGACATCAGGCCTGTGGTTATGGGTCAGGAAAATTGTACTACCAGCCTCCCAGTTCTCAGGCCTTCTGACTCAGGCCGGGACCTACACCACCAGCTTCCCTGGTACTCCAGCTTGCAGTCACCAGATCATGAGACCTCTCAGCCTCCATAATCATGTGAGCCAATTCCTATTAAAAGAGAAAAAAGGAAACAATATATATATTCAAGGTATGGTTTCTCTGAAGATCCCTGGCTAACACAACTGCCTGTGGCATTTGACACTTGAAATACTCTCTCCTCCTGGACGCCAGGATACTGTTCCCCCACTGCTCTCCTCGCTCCTTCATTCAGTGTGTATTTGTTGAGCTCCTGCTAGGTGCCACAAAGGCTCTGTGCTAAGGACTTGGGATACAGAGATGAAAGGAAGTGTCTGCAACCATGTTGCTTACAGTCTAGTGGGAAAGAAAATTTGTGTCAATAAAAAATAAAGTAATGCAGGCGGTTTTACTTTCTGGTTGGGTATGAGGCTTTCTGGTTTGAATCCTGCCTCTGCTGCTTGCTAGTTGTGTGACCTTGGCAAACTACCTGCCAATCAATTAGAGTTAGGAGTTCTCCATTATAATTTATTTCCTTGAAGATGGTTTTTGCACATAAAAATTTATTCATAGGCCATATTGCTTTTAAGAACTCATATTCAATTTATTAAATAAATAAATTTAAAACCTAAGTCGGCCTTAAGTTCAGTTCAGCTTACAAATCTTACTGTTCTGCTTACAAATTAGGCAAGTTTTAACTACCCTTCTTGAGGACTATTAATAAGATTAACTTATCAATTAATCTATTAATTAAGATTAACTTATTAATTAATCTATTAATAAGATTAATAAGATTCCAGGTGGCTCACACCTGGAATCCTAGCACTTTGGGAGGCCGAGGCAAGCTGATCACTTCGAGCTCAGGAGTTTGAGACCAGCCTGAGCAACATGGTGAAACCCCATCTCTACAAGAAATACAAAAATGAGCCGGGCATGGTGGCTCATGACTGTGGTCCCAGCTACTCAGGAGGCTGAGGCTGGAGGATCGCTTGAGCAGGGAAGTAAAAGTTGCAGTGAGCCGAGATCTGCTGCACTTCAGCCTTGGTCACAGAGCAACATCCTGTCTCAAAACAAAATAATAATAATAATAATAATAATTTGACTCATTTTACAAATTTATAATTTGATTCCCTTATTATTCTAACTAATAAATGTAATATATTTAGTTTTGTTTTAAAGTATTTTAATCAGCAAATAAACCTTCCAAAATACTTAAAGGCTTGTAAACCTAATACATTAAACTTATAAGTGTGGTAATTCTTAAGTTGTCTTAAATTATTCAATACTTAATGTAAATTAAGATTTCCAAATAAAATCACAAATGCACAAATGTAAATCAATTACGTAGTTCAAATAAGAAACACAAATATTTCAGTTCATTCTGGCTGCTATAACAAAAATATCTTAAACTGGGCAATTTATAAGTAGTGGAAATTTATTTCTTATAGTTCTGGAAGCTGGGAAGTCCAAGATCAAGGTGCCAGCAGACTCTTGGTCTGGTTACGGCTCACTCTCTGCTTCCAAGGTGGGGCCTTGTTGCTGCATCCTCCAGAGGAGATGAACACTGTCTTCACATGGCAGAAGAGAGGAAGGGCAAGAAAGGGCCAGATAACTCTCTAAAGTCTCTTTTATAGGGGCATTAATCCCATATATGAAGGCAGAGTGCTCATGACTTAATCATTTCCCAAAAGGCCCCACCTCTCAATACTATTACCTTGGGGTTTAAGTTCCAACATATAGGACAGGCACAGTGGCTCACGCCTGTAATCCCAGCACTTTGGGAGGCCGAGGCAGGTAGATCACTTGTGGTTGGGAGTTCGAGACCAGCCTGGCCAACATAGTGAAACCCTGTCTCTACTAAAAATACAAAATTAGTCAGGTGTGGTGGCACATGCCTGTAGTCCCAGCTACTCGGGAGGCTGAGGCAGGAGAATCACTTGAACCCAAGAGGCAAAGGTTGCAGTGAGCCGAGATTGCACCACTACACTCCAACCTGGGTGACAGAGTGAGACTCCATCTCATTAAAAAAAAAAAGTTTCCAACACATGAATTTTGGAGGGACAAATACATTCAAACCATGGCAACAAAGTTTACTACAATTTTAATGAACTAAATTTCCTCAAACAATACATATACTTAAAAAATATTAACTGATTACCTTGAACATTTCTATTTTGTATTCCTTATTTTCCCAGGATTGAAAGATTCATAACCACAAAAGAAACAATTATGTCATCCCATTTACAGCCATTTCCTGGGGTACCTTCTCAATTAGCTAAAGTTGCTTAATGACCAGAAATATCACTGACATGTTAACTAATGGTATTACCAGCACCCCTTTTTTTTTGAGACGGAGTTTTGCTCTTGTTGCCCAGGCTGCAGTGCAATGGCACAATCTCGGCTCACCGCAACCTCCGCCTCCCAGGTTCAAGCGATTCTCCTTCC
Source organism: Nomascus leucogenys (assembly GCF_006542625.1). NCBI lineage: Eukaryota > Metazoa > Chordata > Mammalia > Primates > Hylobatidae > Nomascus > Nomascus leucogenys. The sequence continues at coordinate 40,687,075 of NC_044392.1, read as the reverse complement.
TCAGCCTCCCCAGTAGCTGGGATTACAGGCGCATGCCACCACGCCCAGCTAATTTTTTTTTTTTTATTTTTTTTTTTTTAGTAGAGACGGGGTTTCACCATGTTAGCCAGGATGGTCTCGACCTCCTGACCTCATGATCTGCCCTCCTCCGCCTCCCAATAATTTTGTATTTTTAATAGAGACAGGGTTTCTCCATGTTGGTCAGGCTGGTCCTGAGCTCCTGACCTCACATGATCCGCCCACCTTGGCCTCCCAAAGTGCTGGGATTACAGGTGTGAGCCACTGCGCCCAGCTGGCAGTACCCCTTTTTGCTTGCTTTGTTGCTACCCTCTAAAAGGCTGGTCTCATAGCCTATATTCCTAGATTCCACTTGAACACTGTGACATTCCCTAATTCTTCCCTCTACTGTGGCTGGAGCAGTTGATTTGATGTTGAATTTCTTTAGCTCCTACGATATATTTGTCTTTTCATCTAAGTGTAAAAACCTTTGAGCTTGTCAAAATTCTACAGTCTTTCATATTCTTCCAATCTGTAGTAGCATATATATACTGCAAGTCAATACAACATTAAAAATAAAGTCCAAAAAATGCAATTGTGTAAAATGCAGGGTGGTCTTAATTGCACAGTGAATGAAGGGTTGGTTGGGGGCTGGTGGTGAAGCAACACAGCTGAGTATGTGGTTGTGGCTGCCAGACCCAAATCTCAACCCAGTCTGGAGTCTGATGCTACCTGGAGGCAATGCCCAGTTGACGGGGGTGATTCTGGGCCTGTAGCTGGCTGGACTCCCAGGACAGTAGCAGGGATTTCAAAAATTTTCCAGTCAGTCACACCCATTTGCTAGGCTGGTTGAAGGATACTGAGAAAGACAACACTGGAGATGCCGGGGCCAACATCACTGGATGTTGCTCCCTGATTCTCAATGCTAGTGCCTTTGCCTCCCTGTCCTGATGAGAATATTAGCCCTGCCCACGTGAGGACAGGGCACACTTAACAAATGCATTGTACCAAAATTTGTATTAATTTAGGTTTTACTATACTTAAATGATAATACTTAAATTGGATTTTGTGTATCATAAGACTGTGTCCTCCGATGGTCACAACTTCAAAGGAGGTCATTTCAGTGATGTTACTTTCCTCAATCTCAGTTTCCTCATCTCTAAAATGGGGATAATCGGAGTATCATCCAAATAGGGTCTATCTTAGGATTAAAGGAGAAAACATATGTAAAGTTCTAAACACACAGTCTCACTAACAGTAATTACCCAATAAATGTTAGTGATGATTTTTATTATTACCAATCTCTCTGAATTCCCTTCTGCCTTTGCCCTCGCCTCCCATGCAGACTGTTCCTGATCTCATGCTCTGTACCCAGACTCCTTCAATAGCTTCCGCACCTGTCTTCTCATCCCCAGGCTCATCCCTTCCACCCATTCTCCCTCCACTCTGCAGCTCCAGGAAGCTTCCTACTCCTACTGGATTCTTGTTGCCTTTAGCTTGGTAACAGGATGCTTTATCTGGGCTCTGGTAACCTCTCCTGACTGTAAGTCCTGCAATCCCCTCTAGACAGCCCATGTTCTAGTCACAGGACCAAGGCTAGAGTGAAACAAGACACTCTCCTAGTGCACAAAATTTAAAGATTTTCAAGATTCTGTCAGTTTCAATATTGTGCAACATCAGATCATGACCAGCCTCTAAAAATGCTTTCCATGGACAGAAGCCTGTTATCTTAATGGTTCCTCTCTCTCTCCCTTCTTCCTTTGAACCCAGACTTCCTGGGTTCAAGTCCTTACTAACTATAAAACTTATAGTACGCTATTTAACCCCTCTCCACCTCAGTTTTCTCATTTATAGAATAGGGGCGATAAAAGATATCTCATAAAACTATTGTAAGATCAAATGAGTGAATATGTTAAAGTGTCAGAAGATGGACTAGCACTCTGTAAGCTTTCATCGAATATTAGCTGAAACTACACACTCTGCCAGCCTCAAGTTTTCCTGCCAAGTCCCCTTAATGTTACAGCCTAAGTAAACAAATGACCTGAAGCCCAAAACACAAACTACAGCATGGTCAGCTATTACACTACTGACAAGAAGAAGGAGGAGAAAAAGACAACTTCCCAAGTCAGGATATAGGGAATCATGCCATTCTCCTGTCTACCTTTTCAACTCAGTCACCTCTACACTGTCACATACGATGTCCACCCCCATTGCAGTCTCCCTGATGCTTTTTAAAAGCCATTCATTGCATGTGACAGAAAGCTAGCACAAACTGCCTTGAGCAAAACAGAAAATGTATTGGGTCACTGTATTAGTTATCTGTTGCTGTGTAACAAATTGCCCCAAACTTCACAGCTAAAAACAATAAGCATTTTTGATGAAAAATAAAAAATTGAAAAGAATTTTAAAAACCAAACATTTATTATCTAACAGTTTCTCTTGATAAGGAATCTGGGCATGGCTTAGCTGGGTTCCTCTGGCTTAAGGTACTCACACAGCTAACATCACGGTGTCAGCCAGGGCTGCAGTCATTTCAAGGCCCTCCTGGGGAGGATCCACTTCCAGTCTCACTCATGTGATTCTTGGCTGGCCTCAGTCCTCATGGACTGTTGGCCAGAGGAATCAGCTCCTCGCCGGTTGTTGGCTGGGGGCCTCCCTCTGTTCTTTGTTTTGGAACCCTCTCCATAAAGTATCTCACAAAATAATACCTGGTTCCCCTCAGTGTAAGGCAGGGAGACAGAGATAGTGGGAAAGAGGGAGAGGGAGAGAGGGCAAGAGAAAGAGAGAGCGCATATGCACACACATGCTAACCCAAGATGGAAGTCACAGCTTTTTTGTAACCTAATCTCAGAAGTGACCCATCCCACATCTCTGCCACATTCTATTCACTTGAAGCAAGTCACTAAATCCAGGCCACACTCAAGAAGAGGTGATTACACAGAGGCATGAATGCCAGGAGGTATAGATCTTTAGCAGTCACCTTTAGGAGCCAAATTTAGAACCCAAGTCCCTTGATGTCAAAGCAAGTGATGCTCCACATCAGTCACAAATGAGGCCCTGAATAGACTTGGGACCTCTACCTGCCTGCGTAGATGGGAGGAGTCTGTGGTGTTTTGTATAAACAACCCTCCCTCTGAAACACACACACACGCACATACACATGCGGAAGCTGTGACACGTGCGGAAGCTGTGGTAAGTGCATCCTCCTTCAGTCTCATTTCTGAAAATAGATCATCATGGTGGCACCAAAGAGTCACACAGATGACTGGGCTCCTGGGCCTTTCTCCAGTAAGCCACAGAGGAGTCAGCTGCAAATATTCTCTTCTGTTCTACAGACCTCTCTCCTCTTCCTGCTCATGGGTAAGTCCACTTTATGGCCACTACTTCTTGCTACTGGGGTTCTTCTGAGGCTGGTTGCATTCCCTGCCTGGGAGATTCTTTTTTTTTTTTTTTTTTTTTTTTTAACGAAGTCTCGCTCTGTTGCCACACAGGAGCGAAGTGGTGCAATCTCGGCTCACTGCAACCTCCGCCTCCCGGGTTCAAGCGATTCTCCTACCTCAGCCTCTTGAGTAGCTGGGATTACAGGTGCATGCCACCACACCCAGATAATCTTTGTATTTTTAGTAGGGGCAGGGTTTCACTATGTTGGCCAGGGTGGTCTCGATCTCTTGACCTTGTGATCTGCCCGCCTCAGCCACCTAAAGTGCTGGGATTACAGGCGTGAGCCCAGTTCTTGTTGGTAAAATCAGGAAGCTCCTCTCCTTGCCGGAAATTACTCTGCATGTGTGCATATTCCTGTACTATGAAGGGGGTAACATTCTAGCCCCAGTCTCAAATAGCTCTGGGCTTAAACTACATTTCTCTCACCCTCACACTTTCCTAAGAAATGCCAAGTACATAATGAGTTTGCTTCCTGTATAGTGTGGATAAAACCCGCAGAGGGATCCAGGAAAATCCCCTGCTGAGAAGCCACCTAGCAATTTCCTAGGGATGGAGAGAACTTCTGGAGCTTCTTTCTACATATCCTGCCTTGGTTATCATATATGCTGGCTTCATTACTGAGGCTTAACTGGGGACCTGGAGGCAGTTATGTGACCCTGGGCAAGGTGGCGTCTATCTGGATATCCTTTTCTCCTCAACCTTATTCCTCCCTATCAAGGCCCAACTCCTGGGAAACATCCCTCCGCTGCATGGCCCGGAACCCCACTGTCCAACAGATAGAGCCAATCCAGTACCCCAGAGAGGATCTCTGCCACCTGGGACTGTGGCAGCTACTGTCCTTCTGTGGTCCCGCTTTCTCCAGGGCTTCAGGGACGATGGTGCAGGTAGCACTAGAGATCTGAGAGCAGTGGGGGTTGGCTGTTGGTGCGTGAAGGGAGCTCTAGAAACACTCCTAGATACAGATATGGGTGAACGAGGAGCCTAGACCTCAGGGCTGAGGTCCAGTCTGACCTCTCTTCACTTTCAATTTTATCTTGGCTCATCAAAACACACAGAAAGCAGCCAGGCTGTTTATGTTTACGTCCAACCTTTGGGGTGTTCCTTGATTGTGTTGAGCAAACCTGAAATAAGCTACATTCAAGGTCATCATACAAGCCTCAAATGATCAATGCAGTGAATTTCAAACAGTTCAGAGCAAAGAGGCATCTCCTTCGGTCTGGCCCCACTGATTAGGATGACCTCAAATCTCACTCTTTTGGTCTGAAAGTATGATGCTTTTGTATCTCCAAAGAGTCATTTCAGGAACTTAAAAGGCAGTCGAGTGAAAAGACCCCTCTCACTTTAGTATCAGGAACATCTGAAATTAAATCATTGCTCCATCATTTATTAGTGGTGTGGGCCTCTATTTCTTAAGTGTAAAATATAGTTAGTAGGATGCATCCCGCAACACTCTTACAGATTGTAGATGATCTATACACACACACACACACACACACACACACACGTATAGTGGCACATAGTTGGCAGAAGCTATGATTGTTATTATAATTACTGTTAATGTGCATTCTTTGGAAACTATTAAGAGACAGGTGAGTCAAATTCACTTATTGCAATCTTTGAATCCTCTTTTATTATTTGTCCTATGGTGCAATTCAAAATAAAATGACTGGTACTGGGGACCTGTCATTGTACTGGGAGCTGCATTGCACTGTCTTCTGCAACAAGATTTGCCCTGTGAGGCCCACATCCTGCCCCCTCCACTGACAGTCTGTGAGGCTTTGTTTATGGTTTTTGTCTGATGTAAGAAAATTTGAAGTCAAAACAAGTCATATGCACCCAGTCAAGACCCAGCAGCTCCTGGGCTTCCAGGATACAGACGGACAGTACTCCTGGCCTCCCTACTTCCGGGGCATCATGGACATAGGATCTAGACTCTGTGACTGATCAACCCTGTAATCTCAGGCAAGTGGCTTAAATTCTCTAAATTTCAGCTCCTCATCTGTAAAAAGGAGCTAATTATAGTATAGTTATGAGAATTAAATGAGATAATTTACATAAAGTACCTAATGCACACATAGCAATCATAAGCAGTGTTTTCCAGATGGGAAGAGCTCTCTTTTAGAAAACCTCAAACCAACCTCATATCAACTCAGCCTGAATCTGCCTAAAGAATCCACCTGACCCGACCTTCTCATATCCAGGATCCCTAGCCCTGCATGCTCCATAGCTGCCTCTCCACAAGGTGCAAGTGCTTGGCTGATGGAGGTCTAAGCAGAGAACCCCCATGACCTGCACCAAGCAGCCTCTCTCCTTCCAATGTCTGCATATTCTGTAACCTCTGGGTTTTCAGAGCTTGCTTCAGCTTTCTTCTGCCCCTCCAGGCTATGCTTATGCTCCTTTTTTATCTCTAACCTTTTCTACTTATTTTCCCACCCAGAATTCCTGGTGGAGTCTGGGTCCCAAACCCATCTGATTTGGTCTAGAATTTCCAAAGTGCTCTCCAGAGCCTCGGAAGCCCTGGAATCTGGGAATCCAAGCCAGGGTCACCCAGAAGACACCCATAGGGTCCCTACAAGAAAATTAACTGCCTTGGCCAAATACCAGCTTCCTAGATGCCTTGGTAACAACGTTTATCAGGAATATGATCTTGCCTAAGATGAGGAAATCAGGAACTGTATTGGTACCACCAGCTATTCCCACCCCTAAACCTGGCCAAACCAAAGTCAATCTGAGATCCCATGGACAATGAGGGGAAAAGTAGGGTGAGGTAGAGGTAGGAGAAGCTCCTTTAGTTCCCGACACTGCTATGAGAGTTCTCAAACATTCAGAAAAGTTGGAGCATTTACCCTGGACATTCATATGCCTACTACCTAGATTCTAACACAAACGTTTTACTTGTGCTTGCTTTATCACTCACCTACCCATCTAACCATCCCTCTACCCACCCATATTTTTAAAAATATGCTCCTTTTTAGTTCATTGGCTCTTCACAATTTGCAGCAACCTGCTTTCATTTCATTTTTACCATATCCCTTGAATAAAATGGTGCAGGTATGAGCATTTCAATCTTTTAGATAAGTAAACTGATTCACTGAAAAATTCAGAAATGTACCCAAAGTCACAAGGCTAATTCCCCTACTGGAACAGAAACCCAGAAGATCTGTTTCACAGATTGCTGTGGCTACTTTTAAGGGAGACAGTGTTTGGAGAATGGAGGAATTAATGACTTTGCTAGACAATGGACCTAGAAGAAGGAGGACAAGAATCTCATTTCATTTCTCAGCATCTGACATTTATGCCCAATGTATATTCACAGAGTGAAAGAAAGAAGGCTAGCTCAAGGAGTCTAGCTGCTCCTCCAAGTCCCTCTTCTATCTCTGCAGGACTAAGAGCCTCTGGAAAGGACTCAGCCCCAACAGTGGTGTCAGGGATCCTAGGGGGTTCTGTGACTCTCCCCCTAAACATCTCAGTAGACACAGAGATTGAGCACGTCATCTGGATTGGTCCCAAAAATGCTCTTGCTTTCGCACGTCCCAAAGAAAATGTAACTGTTATGGTCAAAAGCTACCTGGGCCGACTGGACATCACCAAGTGGAGTTACTCCCTGTACATCAGAAATCTGACTCTGAATGATGCAGGATCCTACAAAGCCCAGATAAACCAAAGGAATTTTGAAGTCACCACTGAGGAGGAATTCACCCTGTTCGTCTATGGTGAGTTCCAGAGAGCTTCTATGTTCCGATCTTTTCTTTTTTTTATCTGTGCAAATTTATGGGGTATGTGTGAAATTTTGTTATATGTATATAGTGCATACTGATCAAGTCAGGGTTTTCAGTGTGTCTGCTGCCTGAGTACAATATATTCTTGTTAAGTATAGTCACCCTACTCTGCTATCAAAAATTGAATTGATTCTTTCTATCTTACTATATGTTTGTACCCTTTAACCCACTTCTCTTCATCATCCCCCCACCACCCACTCCCCACACCCACCCTTCTCAAGCCTCTGCTATCTTTCCACCATCTACCTCCACATGATCAAAATTTTTAGTACCCACATATAAGTGAGAACATGCGATATGTGTATTTTTGTGTCCAGCTTATTTCACTTAAGATAATGACCTCCAGTTTCAGCCACATTGCTGCAAAAGATATGATTTCATTCTTTTTTATGGATTTTTAAATTGTTTAAATATATTTAGAGGGTACAAGTGTAGATTTATTGCATGCACATATTGCATGCTGGGGAAGTCTGGGCTTTTAGTGTACCCATCACCCAAAGAGTGACCATTGTACTCAATAGATAATTTTTCAACCTTCACTCCTCTCCCACCCTCCTACCTCTTGTAGGCTTCACTATCCATTATTCCTACTCTGTATGTGCATGTGTACCTATTGCTTCCACTTATAGGTGAGAACGTGTGGTATTTTACTTTCTGTTTCTGAGTTATTTCAGCTAGGATAATGGCCTCCAGTTTCATCCATGGTGCTGCAAAAGACATGACTTCATTCTTTTATGGCTGATTAGTATTCCATGATGTGTATAAATATATGTATGTATGTGTATACTGCATTTTCTTTATCCATTCTTCCACTAAGGGACACAGATTAATTCTATATCTTTGCTATTGAGAATAGTGCTGCAATAAACATACAAATGCAGGTATTCCTTGCATATATCAATTTCTTTTCTTTTCCTTTGGGTAGATATCCAGTAGTAGTATTACTGGATCAAATGCTAATTAAATGTTTAGTTTCTGAGAAATCTTCATATTGTTTTGCATAGTGGCTGTACTAGTTTCCATCCCCACCAAGGGTGTCTAAGAGTTCCCCTTTTCTCCACATCCTGCCAACATGTGGTTAGTGTTTAAATAACAGCCATTCTGACTGGAGTGAGATAATATCTCATTGTGATTTTGATTTGTATTTCTCAGATAATTGGTGATATTGAGCATTTTTTAATATATCTGTTGGTCATGTGTATGTCTTATTTTGAGAAATGTCTATTTATATCCTTTGCCTACTTTTTAATGGAATTATTTGTTTTTTCTTGTTGAGTTATTTGAGTTCCTTGTATATTCTGGATATTAGTTCCCTGTCAGATGAATAGTTTACAAATATATCTGCCATTCAACTGGTTGTCTCTTCACTCTGTTGATTATTTCTTTTGCTGTGCAAAAGCTTGTTAGTTTAAATCCCATTTGTGTATTTTTGTTTTTGTTGCCTGTGCTTTTGAGGTCTTAGTCATAAATTATTTGTCCAGACCAACGTCCAGGAGAGTTTTCCCTAGGTTTTCTTCTAGTATTTTTATAGTTTCAGGTCTTACATTCAAGTCTTTAACTGATTTTGAGAAGGTTTTTTTATATGATGAGAAATAGGGGTTCAACTTCATTCTTCTGCATGCGACTATTCAATTTTCCCAGCACCATTTATTGAAAAGGTGTCCGTCCACGTCATCAAGGGTGATCACCGCACGCTCCTGGAGGGCAGCGGCCTGGAGTCCATCATCCGCACCCTGGCTGAGCCACGTGTGAGTGTGCGGGAGGGCTAGGCCCGCGCCCCCACCTGCCACTGGAGACTGCTCTGCCAACCCCACCTCACCGCCGTGCAACGGGGCTGGAAGGGTCCTGCCGATGGGACCCTGCCTGGCCCAGTGCCACTGCCCCCTGAAGCTGCTAGACGTGGGCGTTAGGCGTGTCCCACCCACCCGCCGCCTCCCATGGCACGTCGGGAACACCGGAGCCGCCAACTTGGAGACTCCTGGTCTGTGAAGAGCCGGCGACGCCCGCAGGAACTGGGCTGGGCCTTGCGTGCCTGTGGGGTTTGTGCTTGGTCTTTCTCCGCTTGGATTTGCTTATTTATTGCATTGCTAGTAGAGACCCCTTGGCCTGTCCACCCCGCAAAGACTCCTCGGGCAGCATGCGGCTCCCGCACACTGCACCCATTTCCCCGATGTCCCCTGCGGGCGCGGGTGGCCACCCGGGCCTGCTGGCTGCAGCCCCCTCGGCCAGGCCTGGCTCAGCCCCACTGCGTGGGAGGTCACCAGCCACTCCCCGAGGTGCTGGGATCCCCGGGATGCAGGCCCACAGTGCGGGGCTGCACCCATGATGCGGAGCTGGCCTCCAACCCTGCAGGCCGCGCCGGGCACCAACTCAGTGTTTGTCAGTGTTTGTTTTTCCAAGAAATGGTTCAAATTGCTGCTCAGATTTTTAAATTTACTGTAGCTGCCAGTGTACACGTCTGGACCCCATTTCATTTTTACACCAATTTGGTAAAAATGCTGCTCTCCTCAGCCTCCCCACAATTAAACTGCAAGTGGTCTCTAAAAAAATTAAAATTAAAATAAATAAATAAATAAATAAAAAGTGTCTTTTCTCCCCAGTGTAAGTTTTTGTTGGATTTGTCAAAGGTCAATTGGCTATAAATCTGTGCCTTTATTTCTGTGTTCTCTATGCTGTTCCATTGGTCTATGTGTCTATTTTTGTAATACGATGCAGTTTCGGTTACTATAGCCATATACTGTATACTGAAGTCGAGTAATGTGATGCCTCTAGCTTTGTTCTTTTTGTTTAGCATTGCTATGACTATTCAGGGTCTTTTGTGGTTCCATATATATTTTAGGATTTTTTTTTCTGGCCAGGCACAGTGGTTCATGCCTGTAATCCCAACACTTTGGGAGGCTGAGGCAGGCAGATCTCTTGAGGTCGGGAGTTCAAGACCAGCCTGGCTAGCATAGTGAAACCCCATCTCTACTAAAAATACAAAAATTAGCCAGGGGTGGTGATGGGCGCCTGTAATCCCAGCTACTTGGGAGTCTGAGGCAGGAGAATCACTTTAATCTGGGAGGCAGGAGTTGCAGTGAGCCAAGATCACACCACTGAATGCCAGCCTGGGTGACAGAGTGAAAACTGTGTCTAAAAAAAAATTTTTTTTAAAGGATTTTTTTTCTAATCTGAGAAGAGTAAGGTTGGTATTTTGATAGGGATTGCATTGAATCTGTAGATTCTTTAGGCAATATGGTCATTTTAACAATATTGATTCTTCCGGTCCGTGAGCATGGGATATTTCTCCATTTGTTTGTGTCATCTATGATTTTTTTCATCAGTGTTCTGTAGTTTGCCTTGTAGAGATCTTTCACCTCCTTGGTTATACTTATTCTTAGGGTTTTTTAATAGCTATTTTAAATAGGATTGACTTCTTTATTTCCTTCTTGATTAAATAATTATTGTTGTATAGAAATGCTACTGATTTTTGTACATTGATTTCTATCCTGCAACTTTACTGAATTCATTTATCAAATCTAAGAGTTTTTTGGTGGAGTCTTTAGGTTTCTCTAGTTATAAGATCATATCATCAGGCTGAGCGTGGTGGCTCACACCTGTAATCCTAGCACTTTGGGAGGCCAAGGCAGGTGGATTGCTTGAGCTCGGAAGTTCAAGACCAGCCTGAGCAACATGGCAAAACCCCATCTCTACAAAGAATACAAAAATTAGCTGGGCATGGTGGCATGTGCCTGTAGTATCAGCTACTCTGGAGGCTGAGGCGGGAGGAATGCTTGAATCCCAGGAGGTTGAGGCTGCAGCGAGTCATGACTATACCACTGCACTACAGCCTGGGTGAAAAAATGAGACCCTGTCTCAAAAAAAAAATTATATCATCAGCAAAGAGGAACAATTTGTCTTTCTCTTTTACACTTTGAATGTTTTTTATTTCTTTATTTTGCCTAATTTCTCTGAGTAGAACTTTCAGTACTGTGTTGAATAGAAGTAGTGAAAATGGGTATCCTTATCTTGTTCCAGTTCTCAGAAGAAAGGCTTTCAACTTTTCCCCATTTGGTACAATGTTAATTGTGGAATTGTCATATATGGGCTTTATTATTTTGAGATATATACCTTCTATGCTTAGTTTGTTGAGAAATTTTTTCAGGAAGGGATTTGGACTGTATCAAGCGCTCTTTCTATAACCATTGAGATGATCATATGGTTTTTATCCTTCAGTCTATTGATGTGATGTATCACATTTATTGATTTACATACGTTAAACCATCCTTGCATCCCTGGGATAAATCCCACTTGATCATGTATTATCTGTTTGATATGCTGTTGGATTCTGTTTGCTAGTATTTTGTTGAGGATTGTTGCATCTATGTTCATCAGGAATATTGGCCTGTAGTTTTCTTTTTGTTGTTGTGTCCTTGTCTGATTTTGGTATTAGCATGATGCTGGCCTCATAGAATGAGTTAAGGAAAATTCCCCCTGCTCTGATTTTTAAGAATAGTTTCAGGAGGATTGATATTAGTTATTATTTGTATATTTGGTAGAATTTGGCTGTGAATCCATCAGTCTTGGGCTTTTCTCTGTTGGGAGACTTTTTTATTACAGATTAATTTCACTACTTGTCATTGGTGTCTGTTCAGATTTTCTGTTTTTTACTGATTCAGTCTTGGTAGGTTGTATGTTTCTAGGAATTTATCCATTTTCACTAGGCTTTTCAGTTTTTAAGAGTATAGTTGTTCATAATAGTCTCTGACGGTTTTTTGTATTTTGGTCTTTTGTATTTCTGTAATGTCAGTTGTAATGTCTCCACTTTTTCTGATTTTGTTTATTTGGGTCTTCTCTCTTCTTTTCTTAATTAGCCTAGCTAGCAGGTTATTAATTTTGTCTGTTTTTTCAAAGAGCTAACTTTTTGTTTCATTGATTCTTTGCGTTTTTTTAGTCCCTACTTCATTGAGTTTTGCTCTGATATTTATGATTTCTTTTCTTCTGCTAATTTTGGGTTTAGTTTGTTCATGCTTTTCTAGTTCCTTAAAGTGCATTGTTACATTATTAATTTGTGATCTTTATACTTTTTTCATGTAGGCATTTATTTCTATAAACTTCCCTCAGCACTGCTTTTGCTGTACTCCATAGCTTTTGGTACATTGTGTTTTTTTTTTCATTTGTTTCAAGAACTTTTTTTAAATTTCCATCTTAATTTCTTTGTTGACCCAATGGTCAGGAGCATGTTGTTTAATTTCCATGTATTTGTATCATTTCCAAAGTTCCTATTAATATTGATTTCTAGTTTTATTCCATTGGAATTGAAAAGATATTTGATATGATTTCAATTTTTTAAAATTTGTTGAGACTTGTATTGTGGCCTAACAAATAGTTTATCCTGGAGAATGTTTCGTCTACTAATGAAAAGAATGTATATTCTGCAATTGTTGGATAGAATGTTCTGTAAATATCTGTTAGGTCCATTTGGTCTAAACTCCAGTTTAAATCCAATGTTTCTTTGTTGATTTTCCATCTAGAAGCTCTGTCTAATGCTGAGAGTGGAGTGCTGAAGACCTCCACTATTGTTCTGTTGCAGTCTCACACACACACACACACACACACACACACACTCTTACTCTCACTCTCTCTTTGGTAATATTTGCTTTATGAATCTGGGTACTCCAGTGTTGGGTGCATATACATTTAGAGTTGTTATATCCTCCTGCTGGATTGATCCCTTCATCATTATATAATGGCATTATTTGTCTTTTTTTTACTGTTTTTGACTTAAAGTCTGTTTATCTGATATAAATATAGCTAGCTATTCCTGCTTGCTTTTGGTTTCCATTTGCATGGAATTGTTTTTCCGTTTCTTTACTTGTAGTCTATATATCTTTACTGTTAAGGTGAATTTTATGTAATTAACATATAGATGGATCATGTTTTTAAATCCATTCCACCATTCTACATCTTTTAAATGGATAATTTAATCCATTTACATTCAGAGTTACTATTGATATGTGAAGTTTTTCCTGTATATTGTTAATTGTTTTCTGATTGTCTCATATATTCTTTGTTTCTTTCTCTCTTATTGTTTGTCATTGTGGTTTGGTGGGTATCTGTAGTGACATCATTCAAGTCCTTTCTCTTCACCCTTTGTGTGATTGCTTTACAAATGAGTTTTATACTTCCGTTGGTTTACATCATGGTAAATGTCATCTTTTGCTTCCAGGTTTAGGACTCCCTTGAGCATTTCTTGTAGGACCCCATCTAGTGGTAACAAATTCTCTCAGCATTTGCTTCTCTGAGAAAAGCTATTTCTCCTTTTTTATGAAGAATAATTTTCCCAGATATAGTATTTTTGGTTGACACTTTGAATATATTATTCCATTCTCTTCTGGCCTGCAAAGTTTCTGCTGAGGAATCCACCATTAGCCTGCTGGGCTTTCATTTATAGGTGGCTAGATGTTTTCCTCTTACTGTTTTTATGATTTACTCTTTGACTTCAGACAGTTTGACTGTGATGTGTCATGGAGACCTTTTTGCATTGTATTTTCCTGGGAATCGCTGAGCCTCCTGTATCTGGATGTCTAAGACTCTTGCTAGACTTGAGGAGTTTTCTGCTATTGTTTCATTAAATACATTTTCTAATCAGCTCTTTGTCTCTTTGCCCTCAAGGATGAAATAATTTGAATATTTTATCACTTTATGTTGTCCCAAATGTAACAAAGGTTTGGTTCATTCTTTTTTATTCTTTTTATTTATTTACTTTTTGTTTGGCTGAATTATTTCAAAAGAACTGTCTTCAAGTTGTGAGATTCTTTCCTCAGCCTAATCTAGTTTATTGTTGAAGCTTTCAAGTATATTTTGTATTTCCTTCAGTGAATTCTTCAATTCCAGAATTCTATTGATTCTGTTTTTTAAATATCTATCTCTTTGGTTAATTTGTCATTTGTATCCAGAATTGTTTTTCTGATTTCTTTGTATTGTTTTTCAGAATTATCTTGTATCTCACTGAGCTTCTTCTTATTTTTTAATTTACTTTCATGGGGAGGTCTTTTGCCTAAAAATGTGTCTATTGTGTTGTTGGGGTAAGGCACTCTGGCTTTGATTCTGGGTGCATGCAGTAGTATAGTCTCTGTATGATTTATTTGGCTGTAAACAACATTAGTGGTATGTGTGATTTCCTCAGTAGGTCAGGGTGTGATTATTAACAGAGGCTGTGGTGAAGTTGTGCTGAGGATTGAAATGTCAAGTGGACCAGTCATCAGGCCACAGTGGTGGCAGCATACCTATCTTTGTGCCTCAAGGCAGTGTATGCTGTCACTTGTGTTTATGCTTATCAGCAGCCGATTTTTAGGTCTCCACGTGGCTTGCTCAGATACTGATAATGGCAGCAGTGGGCTGAAGGGTGGTGAGCAGGCTCTCAGGCCCCCGGGCCGTCAGTGTGGCATGGGCAATGACAGTAGTGGGATGATTCTCTGGGTCCCAAGCAGTATGCATTGATGTTGATGGTGGCTGCAATGGCCTGGGCAGACCAGTCTCCAGGACCACAGGTGGCACTTGCAGGTAGGTGGTAGTGGCTGGGAGTTAGGCCCACCCTAGGCCCCTGTGGAAAAATGCTCAGGTGCCCAAAGCAGTGGATTGGGTTGGGCAATCCCCAAGATGCTGGCCTATGTGTTCTCTTTCCAAGGGGGAAGGGGGAAGCCAGGCTGAGTGGGCTTGCGCTCAGGCCCCCCAGTGGTGAAAGCAGACACTAGCTATGGTATGTGGAAGCAGGGCCATCCTCAGGCCCCAGGCAGAGTGCTCAGGTGAGGACAGTAGCCACCACAGTGAGGCCCTGCCACTGGAGAAGGTGAGGCCAGGTTCAGTGGCCACAGCCTTGGATGGCAGATAGGGAATATGCATCCCTCTCAGCCTCAGTCCTCGGAGGGCTTCTCCCAAGCCAGCTCTAGCTGCAGGAGCTTTTGCCCAGCTTGCAACCAAGTTGCAGCAGCAACTCACAGCCCACTACTTTACCCAGTCTCAGTCACAGCAGCATTCACTTCCTAGGACCAGAAACTGCAGCCCACACCTCTCTTGCTACTTAGCTCTACCTGCAGAGTGCTCCCAGTTCATACTCTAGTCTCAGCAGCAACAGTTTTAGTTTTCCTAACACCTCAGACCCAGCACTGTTGGGCCCCAGGACAGCATGCATTCTGCCAAAGGCTAAGTTTGGAAATGGTCCCTTACTATAACTGCAGAGGTCTCAGAAAGAGTATGGAACCCAGTAGGAGCTCCCTCCCTGGAGCAGTTCTGCCCCCACAGTCTCCCACCAGCACCCTATGGTAGTTTCAGGGATTGGGAGGGTCAAAGGGGTCTCATGTGGCCAGGATTGCATGATTCTGCAGTGGGATGTGGGCCACTGGAGGTCTCTTGCTCACCTCTATTGGGAAATCATTCCCAGCTCCCAGCAGATCCCAGCCAGGGAGGCTGCCTCTGTTCCTTCTCCTTCCCTGCTTTTAGTGTTTCCTGTCACATCTCTGTTGAATTCCAGCATTCTCCCTTAGAAAATGTATTTGAAATATGACTGTTTGCATACTACTTTTGTTCTTCTAAGTAGAGGAGGTAGGCATTAAATTCTTCTAGTCAGCCATTTCAAAGCCCTTTCTCTTGATCTTTTATTTTTAAAAACAGACATTCTTTTTCTCCAGGAATTTCTCTCTCTAGGATAAATATGACTACTATATTGATCGTTTTTCACCTAATTCCGTATACACAGATGTCAAGATTAAAAGACACACCCGTAAATTCCTTACATGTTATATAACCACCATAATTCATGTAACTGGTCTCCTACTTGTAGAAATATTGTTTCTGCTTATAGAAATATTGTTTCCAATATTTTCTGTTATAAGCAGTGCTGCAATGAATATTCTTGTGCACCTATCTTTTCACGCTTATGTGACTAGGTTATATTCTGATGGGTAAATCTAGAATATATACATGGGGTCAAATTACTGGATCAAATGGTATATGCATTTTTTTTTTGAGACATCATCCCACTACATCACCTAGGCTTGTCTCCAATTCCTGGGCTCAAGTGATCCTCCTGCCTCAATCTCCCAAGTAGCTGGGACTACAGGTACTTGCCACCATGCCCAGCTTTTAAATCCTGAATTTATTATTATTATTATTATTATTATTATTATTACTACTACTACTACTATTACCAGTATTTCATAGAGACATAGTCTCATTTTGTTGTCCAGGCTAGTTTCAAACTCCTGGACTCAAGCTATCCCCTTCCCTCAACCTCCCAAGTAGCTGGGACTACAGGCATGTGCCACCATGCCTGGCTTTAAAATCCTAAATTTTTACTTATTATTATTTTATTTTGTAGAGACTGGTTCTCACTATGTTGCCCAGGCTGATTCCAAACTCCTGGCCTCAAACAATCCACCTCAGCCTCCAAAGAAGCTAGTATTACACGCACCACTGCACCTAGCTTAGTATATACATTTTTAATGTTGCTAGATATTGCTGAATTTCCCTCCATGTTATCAAGTAACCCTCCCATCAGCAATGTTTGAGAGAACATTTCCTTATATTCTCAATAACAAAGTATTGTCAAACATTTCTTTGTTGATAAATTGAGTAGTTACAATAGTATTTCACGGTTTAAATTTATATTTTTCTTACGAATGAGATGAGCATCTCTTCATGTTTTATGTTTTATGTTGGTTTTGATACAGAGTCTTGCTCTGTCGCACGGGCTGGAGTGCAGTGGTGCGATCTCATTTCACTGCAACCTCCACCTTCTGAGTCCAAGCAATTCACCTGTCTCAGCACCCCAGGAAGCTGGGATTACAGGCATGCACCACATGCCTGGCTAATTTTTGTATTGTTAGTAGAGATAGGGTTTCGCCATGTTGGCCAGGCTGGTCTTGAACTCCTGGCCTCAAGCAATTCACTCTCCTCAGCCTCCCAAAATGCTGGGATTATAAGCGTGAGTCACTGTGTCTAGCCATCTTTTCATGTATTGAATAGCCATTTGTATTCTCTTTTCTGTAACTCTCTATTAATATTCTTTACTCATCTGTATTAGTGTGATAGGGATGCCTTGTAGTTGGCCACCTTTTCACTGTGCCCCCACAGTCATTCCGTTGCCTGTGTTGTCTATGTCCTAATCTCTTCTTATAAGCACATCAGTCATATTGTATTAGGGTTCACCCTAACAATTTCATTTTAACTGAATTACCTCTTTAGATGCCCTGTCTCCAAATACAGTCACATTCTGAGGTACTTGGGATTAGAACTTCTACATATGAATGTTGTGTGGGGACAGAATTCATCCCTAACATTCTACCCTCTGGCCTCTCAAAATTCATGTCCTTCTCACATGCAAAATACATTCACCCCATTCCAACAATACCAGAAGTTTTAACCCATTCCAGCATCAACTGTAAGTCCAAAATCCATCTAAATATTATTTAAATCAGGTATGGGTGAGACTTGAGATATGATTCACCCTGAGGCAAAATTCTTCCTCAGTTGTGAACCTGCAAAACCAGCCAAGTTATCTGCCTCCAAAATTCGATGGTGGAACAGGTATGGAATAGACATTGCCATTCCAAAAGAGAGACATTGGGAAGAAGAAAAAAGTCACAGGTCCCAAACAAGTCCAAAACCTAACAGGGTACATTTCATTAGATTTTAATGCTCAAGCATAATCCTCTTTGGCTCAGTGCTCTATCCTCTGGGCCCACTGGAGTAGCAGCCTCACCTCCTTGGCCCTGGGTGGCAGTTCTGCCCCCTGGAACCAAGGAGGAAACCACCTCACCCTACCCAAGGCTTGTGCCCTCTAGGCCTATGGTGGCAGTGGCAGCTCTGCCTACTTCTGAACTGCCTGTGGGGTCACTCTTCCCTTTTCTTGAAGGATAATACATATTTGCAGCTGTACATCTGTATTGACTTGTTTCATAAAATCCCAGAAGCCTGACACACTCCTTCATTTGTCCTGTCTCTGTCCCTTACAGTCCAAACTGGCAGCATTTCTGCTGAGGTGGTCCAATCTCATAACCTCTTTAGCAAACATTGCCAAGCCACAATCTTTGTGTTCTCTCCAGACACACTTTCTCATTTTTCACAATATGAATACGCTGAAATTTTTTCAAAGCTTTAAGTTCTGGCTCCATCTTGCTTGACAATTCCTGATTTAACCTCTCTGTCTCCTCTCACATTTTATATAAGTAGCAAGGAGAAACCAGGCAGTGTCTTCAACTATTTGATTAGAAATCTCCACAGCTAAGTACCCAAATTTATCACTTAAATATTCTGCTTTCCACAAAACACTAGAATACAACGTGGCCAAGTTCTTTGCCACTTTATAACAAGTATATCCTTTCCTCCAGTCTCCATGTCTTCACATGGGTGTCCCTCTGTCTGTATTGTCTATGCTCTAATCTCACCTTCTTATAAGGATACCACTCATATCCGACTAGGGCCTACCCTAATGGCCCCATTTTAACTTAATTACTTCTATCTCCAAATATAGTTCTATCTTCAAATACGGTCACATTCTGAGGTGCTGGAGGTTAAGACTTCAACATCTAAACTTTGCAGAGACACAGTTTAGCTCATAACACCATCTTTCTATCAGATAGCTTGACCGTTTTCATTGATTTGTAGGGTATTCTGTATTTATTAAGGAAATGGAATTCTGTGCAGTTAATAGAATTAGAATGAATCAACTCAACATGTGTTGACATATGACATACAATAATTTCCAAGATATATTGTTAATTTTTTAAGGTTCAAAACAGTGTGTAAAGTATGCATATATCTGCCTATATCTAGAATACCTCTGGAAAGATCAACAAGAAACCCATAAAAGTAGTTGCCTCCAGGAATAGTAATTCTTAGGGAGATGAAATAAATGGCTGGAGGCTAGAAAGCTTACTTTTTTCATTATGTACCTTTTGTATTTTCTCAATTTTTTAATGTATTACCTATTCAAAGGAAGAAATATTGGGCCAGGTGCAGTGGCTCATGCCTGTAATCCCAGCACTTTGGGAGGCCAAGGCGGACAGATCACCTGAGGTCAGGAGTTCGAGACCAGCCTGGCCAACATGGTGAAACTCCATCTCTACTAAAAATACAAAAATTAGCCAGGTGTGGTGGTGTGTGCGTGTAATCCCAGCTACTCAGGAGGCTGAGGCAGGAGAATCACTTGAATCTGGGAGGCAGAATTTGCAGTGAGCAGTGATCACGCCACTGCACTCCAGCCTGGGCAACAGAGTGAGACTCTGTCTCAAAAAAGAAATATAACTTAATGAAACATTCACACATGTGCACATACATGGTGAACAGTGGAGATGGAACAAAAGGAAAGGAGAAGACAAGGAAGAAGATCTAGAAGCACAATGCATCCTAAATTCAGACCAAAGACACGGGCAACTCAAATTCTAGAGGCAGAGTTCCCCACTCCATAGTGTTTGGGGCTGGGCCATTCACCTATTTATTCATTGAACATTCATGAGTGTTTTTCATATGGCAGGCTGGGTGTTAGATGTTCAGACACAGGAATCAGCCCTGTCGTCAAAGAGTTCTTATACTGGTCAGGGAGAGAGAGAAGTAATCAGACTATTAGTCATGCTGAGTCATGGTGATAACACCTGTAGAGGATGTTATGGGAGCACAGAGGAGAGGCTGTCAACCCAGCCTGCAGAGAAGATGTCCCTGTGACAGGTAATGCTGGCCTCTCTCTGCTGCCCCCAACTCCCCTATTATCACTCCCTTCTTCTCTCAGCGCTTTCCTGCTGGCAAAAGGATCTGAGCATCTTCCCATGCTGTTGTCCCTGCAGAGCAGCTACAGGAGCCCCAAGTCACCATGAAGTCTGTGAAGGTGTCTGAGAACTTCTCCTGTAACATCACTCTAATGTGCTCCGTGAAGGGGGCAGAGAAAAGTGTTCTGTACAGCTGGACACCAAGGGACCCCCACGCTTCTGAGTCCAATGGAGGCTCCATTCTTACCATCTCCCGAACGCCCTGTGACCCAGACCTGCCATACACCTGCACAGCCCAGAACCCCGTCAGCCAGAGCAGCTCCCTCCCCGTCCACTTTGGGCAGTTCTGTACAGGTACCTGGCTCCAATTTGGCCCTTGAGGGAATTCCAGAAACAATAGGAGCAGCTGTGGAGTCTAAACTCTAGGGTCCTGGTCGGACACACAGCGGGTGGGGAAGCAAGAGGACAGGCCCCAAAACCCCTTATTCTCTATTCTCAGGGGCCTGAGAGAGGCTGGCAGGACTTGGGAAAGCCCAGAACACTGTAATACTCTAAGGTTAGAGTAAGGGAGGAGAAGACAATATGGATACAGGAGTCCAGATTGGTCTTTGCTTGGGTGGAGGTGTTTCCGGGTACCCTCAGAAGGCCAGAGAGGGGACATGAGAGTCCAAGTATTCAGTGGGCAGAGCCCAGTGGAACAGGTGGTCATGAGGAAGTAGCAGGCATGCCCCTCAGAGGAGGAGGCCAGGAGGAAGAGGAAGAGGAGGAGGGACTTCAGTCCCCTCAGTCCCCTTTAGGATGCCTGGGGGCCAAGGGAGTAGGGACAGTGACTGAAGCTGCAATGTCTCATCTGTGACCCCAGATCCAGGAGCCTCCAGAGGAGGAACAACGGGGGAGACTGTGGTAGGGGTCCTGGGGGAGCCAGTCACCCTGCCACTGGCACTCCCAGCCTGCCGGGACACAGAGAAGGTTGTCTGGTTGTTTAACACATCCGTCATCAGCAAAGAGAGGGAAGAAGCAGCGACGGCAGATCCGCTCATTAAATCCAGGGATCCTTACAAGAACAGGCTGTGGGTCTCCAGCCAGGACTGCTCCCTAAAGATCGGCCGGCTGAAGATAGAGGACGCCGGCCCCTACCATGCCTACGTGTGCTCAGAGGCCTCCAGAGTCACCAGCACGACACATGTCACCCTGCTCATCTACCGTGAGTCTCTGGGCAGGGCACCCATCACCAGATTCCTTCTCTGAAAGCTTTCTCCTCTGCTGCCTTCTCCACCTCCTCCTTCTCCAAGGGTCTTCCCTCATACTGAAATGCTTCAGACCACTAGGACAGCTGCTCAGTTCACACCAGTTGATTCACAGGAGGAAAACTCATGACTAGCTGCTGGACAAGTCTACCTGCCAAAGTGCCCCTGACTCTAGGCTGCCAGTTAGGCCTCCACCACCCAACTTCAGGTGCTTGCCCCGGTCCTTCTGTACTGAGTGTCAGAAGGGACTAGGAGGCCAGGCGCGGTGGCTCACACCTGTAATCCCAGTACTTTGGGAGGCTGAGGCAGGTGGATCACCTGAGGTCAGGAATTTGAGACCAGCCTGGCCAACACGGTGAAACTCCATCTCTACTAAAAACACAAAAATTAGCTGGGTGCAGTGGTGGGCACCTGTAATCCCAGCTACTCCGGAGGCTGAGGCAGGAAAATCACTCGAACCCCAAGGGGCAGAGGTTTCAGTGAGCCGAGATCATGCCACTTCACTCCAGACTGAGAGAAAGAGGGAGACTCCGTCTAAAAACAAAAAAAAAAAAACAAAGGGACTGGGAACTCACCAAGCTGCATTTTTAAATTTTTGAGATGGTGTCATGCTCTGTCACCCAGGCTGGAGTACAGTGGCACGATCTCAGCTCACTGCAACCTCTAACTACCAGGTTCAAGGGATTCTCCTGCCTCAGCCTCCCAAGTAGCTGGGACTACAGGCACACGCCACCACACCCAGCTAATTTTCATACTTTTAGTAGAGATAGGGTTTTGCCATGTTGGCCAGGCAAGTCTCAAACTCCTGACCTCAGGTGATCTGCTGCCTCAGCCTCCCAAAGTGCTGGGATTACAGGCATGAGCCATGGCGCCTGGCCTCAACCTGCATTTTTATAAACTATTATCATTTTGAATAAGGCCAGAGTTGGCTGGGGTGAAATCAGAGAAGACTGAGGAGAAGCCCTTGGTGTCCAAAGACACTGTGGCCTCCAAGAAGGTGGGCCACTCAGTTCCCCTTGTCGTGAGGAACAGAATTTGCATTCTACCTCGTCAGCCCCGGGCCTCGCAGGAGCTTGGCTTGGCAATTTGCATGGTTTATGTTTACCTGTTCCTTCACTTGTGCCATTCAGACATGGTCAGCATACCCCCTGCCTGAGTTTGTCAGTGTCTAGGTATCTGTGAAGAGTCACCATCATGGTTTTGTTAAAATATGCAGCAAGTCGGCCAAGTCCGTGCCTATTGCCCACAGTGCCTCAAATATAAAAGAACCCACAAGGTTAAGTAAAAAAAAGAATAAACAGGAAACAAATAGAGTCAGTCTTACTGTTTCTTTTAAAGTTGCTAACATTTATTGAGCATTTACTCTGTGTCAGGTACAGCGCTCACCTCTCTGCATCCCTTATCTCACATAAGTAAACAAATCAGCCTCAAAGGCAAGCCTTGAAGGGTCTTCACAGCACATGGAAGTGTTGTGCTCATCTGTGTCGATTGGTTTGCTTGCTTTCACAGCTGTAACTAACTGTATAGAATGAGGTTGTATCTTTCTTCACTTTTCATCATTTCCCTTGTTTCTCACCTGAGCATCAAGAGGTAAAGAGGTGTGTCTGAGATGTCACAAGTAGTGAGGAAAATGCCAGGTATACTCCAAAATTCCTGTGGCTCCTGGAGGCACTTTGCCGGTAGTATCAACATTCAGCTTCATGAATATATTTTCAATGAATGGAGACAGGTGACTGCTCAGGGGGCAGGCCTGATTCCACATGGAGTCTGCCTCTCTCCTCACAGGGAGGCTGAGGAAGCCCAAAATCACATGGAGACTCAGGCACAGTGAGGATGGCATCTGCAGGATCAGCCTGACCTGCTCCGTGGAGGACGGGGGAAACACTGTCATGTACACATGGACCCTGCTGTAGAAGGAAGCTATTGTGTCCCAAGGGGAATCACACCTCAATGTCTCATGGAGAAGTGGTGAAAATCACCCCAACCTCACATGCACAGCCAGCAACCCTGTCAGCAACAGTTCCCACCAGTTTCTTTCTGAGGACATCTGTTCAGGTTTCCCTCCATCTCTATTTACTCAGGTCACAGGGCCTTGGGGCCTCCAAGAGTTTGCACCCTGACTGATTATTTATGAAGTGCAGTGAGAGGCTACGGGTGAGAGCCCTTTAGAGTGGCATGCTTCCACAGATACATGAGTCACACATGTGATTTTAATGTTCTAACAGCCACATTAGAAAAAGCAAGAAGAAGGCCAGGCGCGGTGGCTCACACTTGTAATCCCAGCACTTTGGGAGGCCAAGGCGGTTGGATCACGAGGTCAGGAGATCAAGACCACGGTGAAACCCCGTCTCTACTAAAAATACAAAAAATTAGCCGGGCCTGGTGGGGGGGCGCCTGTAGTCCCAGCTACTCGGAGAGGCTGAGGCAGGAGAATGGCGTGAACCCGGGAGGCGGAGCTTGCAGTGAGCCAAGATTGCGCCACTGCACTCCAGCCTGGGCCACAGAGCGAGACTCCATCTCAAAAAAAAAAAAAAAAAGAAAAAAGAAAAAGCAAGAAGAAATAGATAAAGTTATTTTAATAATATGTTTTGTTTAACTGAATATATCCAAAATATCATTATTTCAATGTGTATTCAACACAAAAAAAATTCATTAGACACTACATTTTATTTTGTACTAAGTCTTTGAGAGCCAGTATGTATTTTACACGTACAGCACGTCTCGATTCCGATGCTAAATTTTCACTGAAAGTGTTTAATCTATATTCAGACTTTGTAAAATTTACAGTTGAAAAAATAGATTTATGCACCCAAGTTATTCCAAGCATACTTATCAGTTTTTCAAGAAGGAATTGAGTAGCCATTTTTAAATTTAAACTAAAACTAAATAAAAGAAGCAATTTGTTGTCTCAGTAATACTAGCCACACTTCAAGGGCTTATGCATAGCTTATGGCTACCATATTGAACAGCACAGAGTGAGTGTGAGCTAGAAAAGAAACCCCAGTGGCCCTTACTAAATGCCAAGCACTATTCTAGGCCTTCAGGCATTTTTGTACAATCTTCACAACAATCCTACAGAGTAGATTTTCTCATTTTTCCCCATTATATGGATAAAGAAACTGAGGCTCAGAAAAGATAAGGGACTTATCCAAGCTTACACCATAAAAGCTGGTTTCGAACCCTGAGCTCTTATCTTCTGCTCTTCTGTAGAAGGAAGCAGAAAAAAGGTACGGTCTACCCAGGATCTGACAATGTTGGGTCAGATTGTGTCTGGCAGACAGATCTAGAGTCCAGCTGAACAGGAATCTGGAACTCCCCTCATATCATTTACAGAGAGGCAGTGTAACGTGACGATTAAGGGCACTGTAGGATCTGCACTCGAACCTCAGGTCAGACACTTGAAACTCTGTGACACTGGGCAAGCCGTAAACCTCTCTACCCAGGGACTGTCTGCCTCAGGTACTGCTATAACCTCTTGCCTAGAGTAATGCTTGCTCGAAAAATGGTTGTAGAATGAATGAAAAGAAAGACTTTCCGCAATGTCATGGATTTTAAGGGGCAGGTAGGATGGCCATCATGTTCTGTCCATTGTTTGCTCTAGTGTGTCTTGTCATTATTTGTATTAACATCACTCATTTCCTCCTCAAAGGACCTGAGAGAAACACAAAGCTTTGGATTGTGTTGTTCCTGATGTTTTGCCTTCCGTGCGTTGGGATCTTCAGCTGGTGCATTTGGAAGCGAAAAGGACAGTGTGAGTTTCTGAGATCAATGTTGTCCGCCAGCGCTAAGCCATTTCCCTGGGACTTGTGGAGGCTTCTCTGCCCTCACACAATCCCGTGCTACCCCTCCCTGCCAGCATCTTATTTCTTCTCAGAGCAATGGGGGAGGGCTGTCAGTTGGGACTCTTTACTTACAAATAATAGAAGCCCAGTTCAAACTAGCTTAGACAAAAAAAAAAAAAAAAAGGCATGTGGGGGCAGGGAGAGTGATTTATTATTTTTTCACTTAAATAATCAATCTGTGGGGAAGGCAGGGATAGAGCTGGCATAATGGGGAAATGTCACCAGAGACTCAAAAGTCACCAGAGCTCTCCACCTTTCATCTCTGCTATGTATTTTGAGTCAGCTTAACTCTCCTACTGCAGCCAGCTGAGGAGAGGGGTGGGAGCGAGGGGAGGAGTGTACCACAACACAGCAGCTGGCAGCTCCAGACCCACACATACTAACAGCTCCGACACCAGACAGGGAAGAAAATGTGCTTCCCTCTAACTCCAATTTAAAGAATGTCAGAAATAGCTCTGACTGGCCCAAGTTAAGGTCATGTGGCTGCTGCTTGGACCAATTTCTATAGCCAAGAAGATACGCTATTATGATTGACAGCTCCTCTAGAATCCCAGTATTGGAATGGAAATGAAGTAGTTGCCAAAAAGAGCAGAATGGGTAGAACACATGAGGTCCCTGGAAGAATTACTGAATTGCAGGCAAACTACTCTGATCAGTGGCTATGGCAGAGGAGCTCTCCCTTCTGGAGGGATGGCAGGAAGCTCCAGAGCCTCCACCTCTGCAGAAAGTAGCCCTAGACTCTGGCCACCCCTTCCCACAGGCCTGGCTTCTCATCAGGGTTCATCCTCCTTCCTGAAGCCTCTTCCCTGTCTATGTCCCAGAAGTCTCTCCCCTTCTCATTTGACTCTCACAGAATGAAAGACACCTCTCACCTCACAGCCCTCTTGATAAACCTTGTCTAACTTGGTTTCTCAGGTTCAGTCCCAGCCTTCTGTTCCAGCCAAGCTGAGGCCCCAGCGGATACACCAGGTAACATCACCCATGACACAGGTTATGGGGTTTCTGGTCCAAATGGAAGTTCTAAAGTCTTGCTGCTCAAAGTGTGGTCTGCTGGCCAGCAGTGTGGGCATCACCCAGGAAGCTTGTTAGAAGTGCAAAATCTGACCAGGCGCTGCGGCTCACACCTGTAATCCCAGCACTTTGGGAGGCTAAGGCAGGTAGATCACTTGAGGCCAGGAGTTCAAGACCAGCCTGGCCAACAAAGTGAAACCCTGTCTCTACTAAAAATAGAAAAAATTAGCTGGGCATGGTGGTGCACGCCTGTAATCCCAGCTACTCGGGAGGCTGAGGCAGGAGAATCTATTTAACCTGGGAGGTGGAGGTTGCAGTCAGCCGAGGTCACGCCACTGCACTACAGTCTGGGCAACAGGGCAAGACTCTGTCTCAAAAAAAAAAAAAAAAAGAAAGAAAAGACAGAAGGAAGGAAGGAAGGGAGGGAGGGAGGCAGGGAGAGAATCTTGGGCATCATCTCAGAATACTGATTCCAAACCTGTATTTTAACAAGATCCATAAGTGATTCATATGCCCACTGAAGTTTGAAAAGGAAGGTAGCATAGAAACAAAAGCCAAGACAGACTCCTTAGAGATAGTCACCAGAGCTAGGAGAGGCAGTCTGTCCCCCAGGGTTTCCAGGGTTCCTTGGGCATTAACCGTCACCATTTGAACGTGGCCTACAATGAGGATGGAGTTATTGTCTCCATTCTGAGAACAGACAAACAAAGGCCAGGTGGAACAGTAAATCTGTGGTAGAAAAATATTTAAAAGTTAATTAAAATTAAACCCCAGGAGACTGTACAACACCTGTTACCTAAGAGCATTGCGGGAAATGGAACTGCTTTCACAGGTTTTAGTGTGGGGAGCTGAGATGCCTGCCCTTACTCCCCCACTCCCATGCCACAGTGTCCTAAATCTTCACCTTAAACTCTGGAGCTCTGGAGTGCTAAGGAATCCCCAACCTATGCTCACTCTAACCAAATCCTGCTTTAAAAAAAAAAAACAAAACTGTATTTCACCCCTCATGGCGGGGATTTCCCATGGAGATGGACTCAGAGGCAGGACTGGGCAGGGAGCATGTGACGATATGGGCTTTTCTGATGGAAAAGCATAACCAAGAGACAGGGGGCAAGGAAGAGAATTAGGCTGGACTATGAAGCTCCCCATCAGCTCCCTCCTCACTACTGGCAGGACAGAGCCCTGGTGTCCCCCAGCCTGAACCCTCCTTCCTTGGGCAGAGGGTAAAGAGATGTTGGGGCCACCACCTCCTCCCTACCTCTTCTCTCTCCCCCAGAACCCCTCTTGAACCTCCAAGGCCTGCTTCTTTAACCTCTCCAAGGTCTCCTCTTCCCTAGATCCACTGCCACTGCCTTAGTTCATGTTGTCACCAATTTGTTGTTTAATTGAATAGTTCTTTTTTTTAATTCAAAAGTCAGACTGGGCACGGTGGCTCACGCCTGTAATCCCAGTACTTTGGGAGGCTGAGGCAGGTAGATCACCTGTGGTCAGGAGTTCAAGACCAGCCTGGCCAACATAGTGAAACCCCATCTCTACTAAAAATATAAAAATTAGCCAGGCATGGTGGCACAAGCCTGTAATCCCAGCTACTCTGGAGGCTGAGGCAGGAGAATCACTTGAACCTGGAAGGCGGAGGTTGCAGTGAGCTGAGACTGCACCATTGCACTCCAACCTGGGAAAAAAGAGTGAAACTTTGCTCAAAAAAAAAAAAAAAAAAAGACATATATTCACATGACATACAGTTAAAAGTAGCTCTCTTTCCAAATTCCAATCTCCAAGTTCTAAGTCTCTCCCCCAAGAGACAACCACTGCTGAGATTTCTATAGACCTGAATCCTTTCAGAAACTTAATGCATTTGCAGGTTTCATACATATTTGTGTGGGGAGGGTGCTCCTTTAACTTCACATATGGGAGCAATCTATAACACTTTTCTAAACCTTGCTTTCTGATCTTAACAGTACATCCCAAGGCCGGGCGCAGTGGCTCACGTCTGTAATCTCAGCACTTTAGGAGGCCGAGGCGGGTGGATCACGAGGTCAGGAGATCAAGACCATCCTGGCTAACATGGTGAAACCCCGTCTCCACTAAAAAATACAAAAAATTAGCCAGGCATGGTGGCGGGCACCTGTAGTCCCAGCTACTCGGGAGGCTGAGGCAGGAGAATGGTGTGAACCCGGGAGGCGGAGCTTGCAGTGAGCCGAGATTGAGCCACTGCACTCCAGCCTGGGCGATAGAGCAAGACTCCATCTCAAAAAAAAAAACAAAACAAAACAAAACAAAAAAAACAGTACATCCCAGCAATATTAACATTTGTAGATTAAAACTGATTCCCATTTATTCCATTCTACACATTTGTTTAACTAATTTACTTCACCAGTCCTTATTAACAGACATTCTCATTCCTTGTTACTTCTTTCCTAAAATATGCTAATAGTTTCTTTACAGACTATTCCCTCTCGTCACTTTGCCAAGCTCAACTCTGACTTCTCTAAAACCCTCAATAGCCCCTAATGGCCTTTGTTCAAAAGGCAATATAACCAAGTGGTCAAGTGTATGGGTTATGAGGTAGGATAATCCTGTGCTCAAACCCTAGCTCTCCTCCTTATGAATCCCTAAGCCTCAGTTTCCTTACCTTCCAAAATAAAGGTATCTACCTATTTTCACTCAGTGTTGAGCGAAAGAGAAAGAGGGGCCAGCCGGGAGGGGGCAGGATTGAGCAGCGGTTAAGAGCATCAGGGACAAGACTACTTGTGTTCAAATCCTGGCTCTACCACTTTCTCGGGCAAATGCTTAATCTTTACGTGCCCGGGTTTCCTCATCTACAAAAAATAAATACGGATAGTTATTATTTATGCTTCATGGGGTTTTCTGCCGACTAAATAAATGTATTCATGAAAAGCATTTAGAACTGTGCCTCACACACAGTAGGCACTTACTAAATATGAGGATCAGGTCAAATTGAAGGGGCTATGTTGTCTGAGATATAAACCCAGGGTTTGTCCTCACCTGCCAGGAAAGTTTAGGACACAGACACACACAAGGAGTTTAGGAGCGGAGGTTTAATAAGTAGAAGAAAAGAAAAAGAGAAACAGCTTCCTCTATAGAGGAAGGGGTCTCAGAGGGGTAGGGACCGGCTGCTGGTGAATGCGCTGAGTTCTATAGTCCAGTTTGAGGAGGCAGTGTCTGATTTACCTAGGGCTCACAGACTGGTTCGATAAGGTATGACGTTTAGGTAGTGCCTGGGGGAAGGCTGGTTGCCCCACCCTAATCTTCTTATGCAAATGGATTTTCCAGTTTATCCGCACCATCTTATCTGCTCCTTTCAATACACGTGGCTGGCAGGGAAGGGAAGATGGAGCCGCCATTTTGAAAATGTCTAGTCCTTAGTCCCTGCTGGTGTTCACCCATGCAAGCTCCCAGCTTGCAGGCTGCTCTTTGTTAGAAAATGATTTGGGGCTGCTTTTCAATAAAAAGAAAAGCCTGACCAAGGACTCTCATACCCTTACTGTCTGCCTAAGTAATTTCTTCTTAACTCCTGTATCAAAATGGGCTACTTCATGTGCCCCACAGGCAGGGTTGACATCGGCCCTCACAGCGCGTCCACCATGCCAGTGTTCACAGGTGCCCGTGCTGATTGCCTGAGCCCTGACCATTGCAATTGTTAAGTATTTTTAATATCATCCTTTCGGAAAAGGAGACTGCTCCAGGCTTTACACCTGCCTCTAATCATGCTGCTGCCTCCTCCACCTAGAATACCCTTCCACTCATCGAAATATTGAATCCCTATTCAAGACCCACCTCAATTCTGCCACTTTCATGAGTTCCTCTCTGTTTCTCTAACCAGAGTCATCTCCTCTCAACTCTGCACTTTCCTCATACGTTCCATAGGATACTTGGCAAAGCTGGCCTTACATTACTGATTTACACATGCACCTGACTCCCCAGCTAGACAGGGTGCTCCTTCAGGACCAGGTCTAGTTTACCTTTGTGTTTCCCCAGAGTACCTGTAATGATGCTTGGCATGGTTTATCCCACAGGGCCAGAGAGTTGCTAAAGTCCATCACATGTCATACTTAATATTTTTCAAATGAATGGATAAATGAATGCTTGAAAGGAAAGAGGAAGGGAGAGTGGAATGGACCCCCTGAGGGAAGACAGGAAAAAACAATCTCCTTCAGTTCTCTAGGCCTCATCTAATGCAGGCATCAGAGCAGGCTGGGGCCTTGCAGCAAAGCAAGAGAGAGGTGGGGTTGGCATACTTTTATCAGCCCTGCACAATGTGTTCCAGAACCCACAGCTGGCCACACACTATACTCTGTGCTCTCCCAAGGGTATGAGAAGCTGGACACTCCCCTCAGGCCTGCCAGGCAACAGCCTACGCCCACCTCAGACAGCAGCTCTGACAGCAACATCACAACTGAGGAGGATGAGGACAGGCCCGAGGTGCACAAGCCCATCAGTGGAAGAGACGAGGTGTATGACCAGGTCACTCAGGAGGGTGCTGGACATCACCCAGCCCCTGAGGGCCAAGCAGACTATGATCCTGTCACTCCATATGTCACAGAAGTTGAGTCTGTGGTTGGAGAGAACACCGTGTATGCACAAGTGTTCAACTTACAGGTGAGCCCTTCTGAGCAATACACCTTCCTCCTCCTCCCACGTCTAGCGGCATCTGAGATCCTGGATGACTAGTTCCTCCAAACTGGGGGCTGGGGCCTGAAAACAGGACTAGTGGCATACGGGCAGGGACTCATGGCTGTGTCCATGTTTACCAAACCTTGGGATCCTGTGGAACGAGGGACTTGTCCCTCAGCTCTCATTCTTGGGCCACTAATAAGGAAGGTGTTGGAGAACCAGAGGCACCGTCCCCACTGCACTAAGGCCGCTCCCACCCTGTGTGTGAGATGGGAAGCCGGGGGGTATCCCCTCTCCTCAAGGGTTGAGGATAAAACTGAAAAGTTCTCATGTGGTCGCTAGGGCTAATCTGCTGTTGGTCTGTTACAGGGAAAGACCCCAGTTTCTCAGAAGGAAGAGAGCTCAGCCACAATCTACTGCTCCATACAGAAACCTCAGATGGTGAGAACAACATTCTCTGTATCCCAAGCCCCACAGAGTGCAGAACTATTCCTTAGATCCTTTGAACTGAAAATCCTAGATTCCCATGGCTAAGGATCTTAAATTCTACCCACTATGCACCCCTCAGATACATTCCATGGTCAACAGAGATGCGTAAACAAATATTCCTGACATCTGTGTGACCAAAGGCTGAACTTTTCTAATTGATTTAATAATATCTTATGTTGGTTATTTTTAACACTGACCTGAATGACAGCTTATAAACTCAAACAAGGTAGGGTCTTTATAGTTTTCTAAATCTATCTCTAACCCTAATCCTAATCTACCTAAATGGCAACTTCTCAAAACCATTGAAAATTAGCTAACAGTTTAACAACAAGAATTTTTGGAAAATATGCCACCACCTACAGTATGTTAGTTTTATTCTAGTGTTTAAAAAAGTCCCGGCCGGGCACGGTGGCTCACACCTGTAATCCCAGCACTTTGGGAGGCCGAGGCAGGTGGATCACAAAGTCAGGAGATGGAGACCATCCTGGCTAACACGGTGAAACTCCGTCTCTACTAAAAATACAAAAAAATTAGCCGGGCTTGGTGGCAGGCGCCTGTAGTCCCAATTACTCGGAGGCTGAGGCAGGAGAATGGCATGAACCTGGGAGGCAGAGCTTGCAGTGAGCCAAGATCGGACCACTGCACTCCAGCCTGGGCAACAGAGCAAGACTCCGTCTCAAAACAAAGAAAAAAAATATCCCAGCCTGGGTAACATGGTGAAACCCTGTCTTTATAAAAAGTTCAAAAAAAATTACCCAGGCCTGTGGTGGTACACACCTGTAGTCCCGGCTACTTAGGACACTGAAGTGGGAGGACCGCTTGAGCCAGAGAGTTCGAGGCTGCAGTAAGCCAAGATCAAGCCACTGAAATCTAGTCTGGTTGACAGAGTGAGACCATGTCTTAAAAAAAAAAAAAATCCCTTACAGGTAGAATTTATCATTAAATAATCATAATGGTAATAATAACTAACTTGCTTTTATATGAAGTTTTGCAGATACAATACCTTGATACACATTCTTCTCTGATCTTTGTAATACTTCTAGAAAAGTGTTGTCATCCACATTTTATAGCCGAAGAAACTGAGATTCAAGGAAGTTAATTTTGCCTAAGGTCACAAAGGTAGTAGTTGGAAGTTCTGGTATTAAGAACCGTGAGGCTTTTTAAGATCATCCTGAGTAATCTTAAATAATTCACCTTGATCTGACTGTCCACTCCATTTTCACTTTCCTGAAAACATCGGGTCCATTCATACTTTTGCTTCCAAATCTCCCCCAAATTCCCTCCCTATAACATATTCAAAAAAATATTTTTTTAAAAACTCTCGGCTGGGCGTGGTGGCTCATGCCTGTAATCCCAGCACTTTGGGAGGCCGAGGCAGATGGATCACCTGAGGTTAGGAGTTCAAGACCAGCCTGGCCAACATGATGAAACCCCATCTCTACTAAAAATATAAAAATTATCTGAGTGCGGTGGCAGGCACCTGTAATCCCAGCTACTCAGGAGGCTGAGGCAGGAGAATTGCTTGAACCCAGGAGGTGGAGGTTGCAGTGAGCCAAGATCGCACCATTGCACTCCAGCCTGGACAACAAGATCGAAACTCCATCTCAAAAAAAAAGGAAAAGAAAAGACAAGACAAGACTACAGCTGACCCTTGAACAATTCAGGGTCACCTTCACATTGAGTAGGTGAGGATGAAGACCTTCATCCGATCAGAAGGGCTCACCTGTAAGTTGAACACTTGTGCATACATGGTGTTCTCTCCAAGGAGGAAGAGGAAGGGTTGGTCTTGCTCTCTCAAGAGTGGTAGAGGTAAAAGAGGTAGAGGAGGTAAAAGGGGAGGCAGGAGAGGCAGGCACACTCAGTGTGATGTTTATTGAAAAAAAATCCGCATATAAGTAGCCATGCAGTTCAAACATATGTTGCACTTATGCCTGGTGTTCCATTATTGGAACACTAAGCATGTAGGAGTTATTTGTATTCTACTGTTCAAGATCATCACCAAGGTCTGATTTTTCGCTCATGCACAAATTCAAAAAATTGCAACCTCCTGCATAAATGGGTTAAGGTTACTTGACTGCTTAATAAATTGTATGCACAGTTCCTAAGGGTTTTTCAGATGCTGAAGGTGGGGAATATCACTGCACTGTGGTAAAGGGGAAACACTTCATGAAAAAGGAATTTGGGTTGGGCCTTAAAAGATGGATAGAATTTGCTCAGTAAACACTTGTTGGGATGTGTGGTTTGGTTCAACCATCATCCATGTCATCCTGACTTCTAGACAGTAGTCTAATGCTTAGCCAGCTAGAGACTTTGCCTTGGAACCTAAGGCCAAATCTGTGCTGTTCACTGCATTCCCAGAGCTGCTTTCTACTCCGGCCTGGCCCTTTGTGTTTGGGTCAATACCGGTCAAACTTAAAGTCATGAACGTCAGTCCCTGCTCTGAGTTTCAGAATGACCACCACGTGTCTGGTCAGTCCTGCAAGGCACCCACACTACCCTGGAGACTGAAACCCCTGAAACCACCTCACGTACAGTGTAAGTGGAAATCATTGCATTTCCTGAGCCAAACTCTTGACAACTATATCCTTTGTCTTCAGAATTGTCAGGACCAGGAATTCTGGTTTTGGATCTCTGAAGGCCATTATTGCCTACTTGATCCGGAAATTCTCAAACCTACTTTAGTTCTTATTTCTGATATACCTCTCTGCACAACATCTCAAAGGTTTATGCTATCCCCAAGCTGTTGCTTGTACCCAACCTCCCGCTCGTCTGGGTCAGCGCAGAGCTTATCTGCTCTTTAGAGCCTTCCCTGAACACTCTCAGACAGGGGAGCCTAAGAACCCTTGAAACAGCTTGGATACTAATGGTCTGGACCATTACTTTGGAACTTAACCTCTGTCATCTAAATTATCTTCATATAAATGTTTGTTTTGTTTCTCCAGCCAAGGTGGAGATTGGAATCATTTGACAGTAGCTTCTTGAGGGCAAGCCCCTTCATTGTCATTTTTTTATCCCCTGGATTTGCTGCACTAAACTGTCTTGTACTGGCCTTGCAGAGAGTCCAGCCCACACACAGCCTTTCCTATTAGGAGCCTCCACAAATGCTTGGCATCAGGCTGGCTGATTGTGCCATCCCTGGGTCAGCACATACGACTCTACTTCTGTAGGATGGACCGGTCATAGCCTGGCCTTGTCTTCCTCTTTCATCAGCCTCACTCTTCCAAGGCTTTATTAACCACATTCTTATGTGGATTTTTGGCTCACAGGTGGTGCCGCCACTACAACAGAATGATCTTGAGATTCCTGAAAGTCCTACCTATGAAAATTTCACCTGAAAGGAAAAGCAGCTGCTGCCTCTCTCCTGGGACTGTGGGGTTGGAGAGTCAGCTGGACCTCGTGGGGCCTGGGGCTCACAGACAGAAGCACCTCAGAATTTCCTTCAGTGCCTCAGAGATGCCTGGATGTGGCCCCTCCCCCTCCTTCTCACCCTCAAGGCCTCCCAAACCCATTAATAGTTCAGACACAGGCTCCTTCTTGGAGCCTATGGGCTTCAGATGTCTTTGCCCCGTTTGTCACCGCGCACACTCATAGCATTTCCTCCTCGAAATTCTACCAAGACTGGTCAAATGTTGCTGAGGGGCCTGGACCAGCTGTCCTTTACACCACCTTCTCAACACTGCTGAAATGAACCCAAGAGAATTGTCACACATGACACAAGATGTACGTAATATCATGCTCACTGCAGTGTTATTTAAAATAAAAAGCAGGAAATAACCTAAATGTCCATTCATTCAGTGAGAATCCAGTTACATATATGATTATATACCCATGCAATGGCAGACCCTGCCACTTGGAAAGCAAGCAAGGACTAATAGGTGCTAATATGGAATGGGCTCTAAGATACATTATGGAGTGGAAAAAACAAAGTTCAGGACCATGTGTATTGTATGCTACCAGTTGGATTTAAAAAAACATGTATGTTGGCCAGGCACAGTGGCTCATGCCTGTAACCCCAGCGCTTTGGGAGGCCGAGGTGGGCAGATCACTTGAGGTCAGGAGTTCAAGACCAGCCTGGTCAACATAGTGAAACCCCATCTCTAATAAAAATACAAAAAACAATTAGCGGGGCATGGTGGTGTGTGCCTGTAATCTTGGCTACTTGGGAGGCTGAGGCAGGAGAATCACTCGAACCCAGGAGGTGGAAGTTGCAGTGAGCAGAGATCACGCCACTGCCTTCCACCCTTAGCAACAGAGTGAGAGTTTATCTCAAGAAAAAAAAAGAAGAAAGAAAGAAAAAGAAAGAAGAAAGAAAAAGAGAGAGAAAGAAAGAAAGAAAGAAAAAGAAAGAAGGAGAGAAAAAGAAAGAAGGAAAGAAAAAGAAAGAAAGAAAAAGAAAAAAGAAAAAATGTAAGTCTACATGCTTACATAGGCATAGAAAAGCTATGGAAAGAAATACAAAAAACATGAGTGGCTGACTCTGGGGAGGAACTAGGAATCTCAAGTTGGGAAAGAGACATTTTTTACTACACAATTTTTTGTACTGCTGGATTTTTTTTAAACCATATGTGTGTATTACTCTTTTGCTATTTTGTAAAGGTGCTTAAAATGCCTGTTTCAAATAAGCCTCCCATATTTACCCAAAAGAACTTCCCTCCTTATTGCCCAGTCTGGACACAGAATACCCACAGTATCTCTCCCCAAGACTGTGGCCACAGCCCTCTCCTCTACCTGTAAGATGCACTATACTTGACTTATATTCATGATACTCTAGTGTACAATTCTGTTACCATCACCTTGCAGCCCATCTAGGTCTAATTGCAACCCATCTAGGTTTAATTGTGTGCTGCCTCTGTCATACTCTCCTGCACATGAGCCTGAACTCAGTATGACTTCTGTCACCTGCAGTGGGTACTCCTAGGAGTCCAGGCAGTGCTTCATACACAGCAGGAGCTCAATTACTGCTTGTTCATTGACTGGCTTTTTGCATAAATAATTATCTTGGTGAGGCATTATCATGGAAGCTCAACAATCAGACACATAACATGATGATGTTGTACATTTTTCTTTCTAGAATACAGCATCCTCAAAAGCCCTGACACCATAGGGTCTCTTCTGCTCCTTAAATAAATCTGGCCGGTTCAAGATCTATGCAGGACACATGAAAGGCCAGCAGCCGTCAATGGTCAGAGTCCCTGGTGTTCATCTGGACTATTTCTGAACCCCGTCATTTCCTACTCACTAAACTCCTTGACTCTGCAACTCAACTACCTGCCTTGGACCCCCAGGCTCTTTCTGAATATATTTCCCTGGGTTTTAAGCTTCTCACTTGCTTTAAGCTGTGGTCTGTTCACACTTCTCTCCAGGAGGAAACCAGCCTGGCCAGCAGCACAGTCTCAGGGGAAAGGGATCCTGCAGGGTGTGACCAAGTGCGTGCCTCGGCTCTCCTTCACAAGATGGAATAGCCCCTAGTGTCTGCTTCTCTGCTGTCCCAGTGTGAACAAGGCTGAAGGACCCTGCCAGCTCACCAGGAAGTCAGACCCTCTTCAGCAGTATTCAAACAGACATATGTTTATGGATGGCCCACAAGTGCCCTTTGGCTGCTATAGAGAATAAAAATGCAGGGTATGGTGAGGATACATAAATTTAATTCAGGCAAGGAATTCAGACTGCATCTGTGTGATATCACAGTTTTATATGAAACTCCTATGTTAGATACAGGGGAGGACAATTGAAGAACCAGGCTTCGTGCAGTATCACCTGCTGGGGTCTCTGAGTAAGTCCTCTCCCAGTTCACCCTTGTCGCTTTCCTGGGCTCAGCCAGAGTCTCAGCCCTGCTCCCCACGGCCTTGTTGAAATGTCTGGCCTGATGACTCAGGGAACCCAGCATAGTGTCTAGATTCCAACTGCCTCATTCTCAGCCCTCAGCTGCCTGAGCCCTCCCTTCAATGTGCATCCTGGGGAACCCTCATCAGGTCTCAGAACTTAAATAGAACATGGTTTCTGAGAGGCCTCTTCCTCTGGGAAGCCACTTCTATGAAGAAGCCAGATGGATTTCTAACAATATGTCTTCATCAATCAAACATCACACCATGGACAAAGCTGGTCTCCACACCCAGTTATCAGGTCAGCATATGCTCTGGGTGATTTTTCTACTCAGAGATGGGCTTGCTTTGCACCATCTACTCTCCCTTCAGCCCACTCCCCCTGGTGGCCAACTGGCCAGAGGTAAAGGTGTGAGATGTAGGGGAAAGTTTTTTCTCTGCAATTGAGTAAAGCCCAGGCCCTGGCCCCCATCCCTGTGCAGAACCCGCCAGCCAGTTCACAGCCAGACAGTCCAGGCTTCCAGAGGAGGGCTGTTTCTTCTTCCCCTGAGTCACCATTATCATTCCTTCCTCTTGCTTTGGAAGATGGGCCTGGGCCGGGGAGTGTCTAGAAATGCAGTCAACACAGATTGGGGAGAAAAGGAAACAAGTGACAGCTTGAAAATCAGGTGGAGGGAATCTCGATGCTAATAACATCACTTACATAACACTTTCTAGGTTACAAATACTTGGAATGTGGCCTTTTGTGACCAACCTAACCCCTCCACCCACTCATGTCTGATCTGTAAATTGGAAGATATTATTTAACAGCCTTGCTCTTATCATGGTTGTTAGACATCATTTTCAAAACAAAATATAGAACAAGAACAAATTTCCATATCCTCTCCAGACTAGGAACTGTTCTATAGAGACTCCTGTGCCATCATCCACTGTGCCGATTCCCAAAGCAGATGCTGATGTGCAAGAAAGGTGAGAATTGCTGCAGCAACTAGGAATAAATATCAAAGTTCTCCAGCTCTTTGCGGCTCAATCGAGCAGGGTTCTGGGCTTTAGGTTGACTCTTTCCAATCTGCAAAAGAAAAGGAGAAACTTCAGACCCTTCCACTGGGAGGTCCTTATCACAATCCTGTGAGGTATGACTTGCCATCCCCATTTTACAGATTTAAAAAATGAAGCTCAGAGTGATAAAACAAATTACTCAGGATCCACGACTAGTGTGAAGTGCAGGAGGGACTTGAATCTAGTTCTTCTGGCTCCAATTCCAGTACTCTCTTAACCACATATAGCTTTTTCATGACCTCACAAGCTACCTGGGTCTACACAGTGCCCTCTATGACCCTAGGTGGTCCAGTTGGCTTTAATGTTGGGTGATAGCTGAAGTGTCAGGAATTCCAGCAGGCAGCCACCCACCCCTCCCTTGTGACCAATGGCAGCATCTTTATCGGACCACAGGTGGGGAGGCTCAGGTGTAGTATCAGGCTAATGGGTAGGGGGGGAGGTTGGGGGATGCTCTCCATGCCTTAATTTCTCTGAGTATAAATGCAAAGTATAATTATACCTATCTTGTAGCATTCTGTGAGGATTAAATAAAATAATCCATATGGCAGGCTACCTTATCCATAATAAACCCCCAAGAAATGTTGAGTCCCTCCTTTCCAGTCCCTAAATGCTCTGATGGGAATCAATTCAACCACCAGGCTCAGTGGTCATCTTTGAATAGTGTTGACCCCTGCAGAAGATTAAGATCACCTGTGTCCTGGAATGGCTCCCAAAGACTTGCTAATTTTAGAAAATCATTTAGAGTCCTTTGTCTTCCCCTCTCTGATCCCTCCTCCAACCACTCTTGGAAAGGAGAGATGTCCATTTTGTGGCCCACAGCCTGGGAACTAGCTTGGGGATGGCCCTAATTTAGAACCCAAGCTGCCCAGTAAGTATCATATCTAAACACGCAATATGATCTTGGGTCAGACCCTCACTCTCCTTGGCCTTCGATGTCTTCATCTCTAAAACAAAGACTTGCATTAGAAGATCTGTAAATTCCCTACAACTCTGAGACTGTGTGAATGACCTTTCCCTAAGCGTACCCTTTCATGGCTAGATTTCAGGGCTATGCCACAGACACTAAACCCATGAGGAGTTCCAGAATCTTACCACTTCATAGATAGTGCTGTTGAAGGAAGAGCTGTGGTTCCTCTTCCTGGATCCAGACTAGAAATTCAGAAGGTAAAGAATGCTTAACTTCGAGATAAGCGCTCTCCCACTCCTAAGTGATGTGAGAGGTCCCAAAAGAGAGTCAGGGCCCAGAAAAATTCTGAGGCACTCTCAGCCAGAAAACGAATAGAATCTGTCACCCCAGGAGATGTTTATGGTCTCCGGGGAAGACACAATATATACAGTATTTGCCTATAATATGATATTTCTGAACCAAAATCAGAATTTACTGTTCCATACCCACATATACCTAAAACCCATACACATATATGTGTGTATATATATATGTGTATATATATATATATATACACACACACATACAGATTCTCAGAGCGCACACACACACACACATACACATACACATACACACATATCCCTCAGGCAATCCTAATGCAAATACTGCCCCAAACCACATATCTCTTCAACGTATGGCATACACACACCCTTAATGTAAACAATCCAGGCATATAAATAATTGCCAACCCAAGGGCACTAGAATTCAGAAGCACGTTCAGTAGCATATAGAGTTTTCATATACCAAAGCATGTGAACATGGTGCCTGTGAACATCTATATGGCCTTATATTGTAGCATATAATTAAAAATAAATCTCTCTCATGATGGGATCCAAGTAGGTTGAATGGCTTATTGGAAGGAGGTTGAATGAAAAGTCTGAAAATCTGTCCTAAACCCCTTCAGACCTGTGGTCCCCGACCTGCATGGACTTCCACAGTTGTGTGAACTCCCAGATTCCCATTCTACCATGTTAAGGCTTTCTGGCTTCATACTGTGGCTCCAGCCTTGAGAACACCAGTCTTCCCATCCCCTTCCATACAAGAGAAAAACAATGACCACGTGTACCAGGATACCCAACTCTGTTTCCAAGTACACAAGAGAGCTAGAGCTCAGCTTGGAGAAGGATTTCAGTGCACACGGATGGGTTGCCTCAGTCCGGAGGCCTCCACCAGCAGGTGACTGACTGGCCAGGACCTTTCTCTGGTCTCTGAAGGTCAAGATTGTGTCTCTCTAGATCCAGTCTACTCCTCCAGCTCCAGGCAATACGCCCTGCCTTGCAAACCCCTCCAGTATTTCTCACCATAGCCTCAGCTGGCCTACTAAGTACCCCGTAGTCTCTCTGTGCAAAGCACCTCCTTTCTGTCTCTGATTGTCCTTTACCTCCCACAAAAACTCCCAAAAACTTATCTAATCTACTGTTCTCTTAGTCTAGAAGCTGTTATTTTTCTCCAGACAGAACCAGAAAGGCATTTCTCATTGGCCCATTGACATTTAAATACAGTCATTTAACAGAAGCTACTCAGATACGCACAATAAAGAACAACTTGCCAGGATGTGCACACACACTCTCTCTGCAAACACATGCAAAATACACATCTACATCAACAACAGCCCACCACCACCACAGGAAGAGGCTCACCTTCCTGGAAGGCTGAATTAATGAATATAATGTATATGCAGGTTCTTGTGACGTGGGAGCAGAAGACTAATTAGAAGAGAAATAAAATCATTTCAGAAGCACAGATCCAGCACAACCCGACGAAGTTTATCTCTTCCATTCCTCCTCCTCAACCCTGCCCAGATGGAAGCTTCGAGTGTTAGTGAAAAGAGCCCTGGACTAGCCAAGAGGTCAGACAACCTGAGTGCTAGTCTCGCCCTGTCATTAACGAAAGCTTCTATTTGTTGAGCATTTATCTTATATTCTCCTCTAACTGTTTTTTGTTTTTGAGACAGAGTTTCGCTCTATTGCCTGGGCTGTAGTGCAATGTCTCGATCTCAGCTCACTGCAACCTCCGCCTCCTGGGTTCAAGCAATTCTCCTGCCTCAGCCTCCTGAGTAGCTGGGATTACCGGTGCCCGCCATCATGCTCAGCTAATTTTTGTATTTTTAGAGACAGGGTTTCACCATGTGGGCCAGGCTGGTCTCAAACCCCTGACCTCGTGATCCGCCCGCCTTGACCTCCCAAAGTGTTGGGATTACAGGTGTGAGCCACCGTGCCTGGCCTCTTCTCTAACTCTTTTAACACTCCTATAAAATAGGAATGATCATAATTTGCCCCATGCCACAAATAAAGTTCCAAAAGGATAAATAGCCCAAGTCAGGCAGTGCGTACACAGTAGAAGCAGGGCTCTTTCCTCAACACCTCAATGCCTCCCTTTGGCAACTTGCCTTCCTTCCCTGGACCGGAACCAGGTGTCCTCTAAATCAGGTAACCATTCTCCTTTTCAGATGCTCCAGAGGACGACCCTCATTCTCACCCAACACCATAGTTTGAGGGGAGCTCTTTGTTGCACTGATAGAAATTCCTCTCATTGGAGTTCAATGTGACTAAAACTAGAGAACTGCCAGATATCAACCACTCTTATAATCAGATTTTCTTTGCCCCACAGCTCAGCCACCAAACTGAAGATGGTGCTCAATTTTTTTTTCTTTTTTTAAAGCCATTTTTATCAGAAAGTTTTTTATTACTGGCCACCCGGAGGCAGTGTTTCCCTTGGGAGAGATGTCCCAGCCTGGGTTATCAATGTCATTTTAGCCATCAATATTAAAGGATGCTTCTCCAGTTTATGAGTGAATTTCTATAATCCCAGAATATAAGAGGTGGAGTATGAGGAGGTGCAATGGAGACTCAGAAACCCTTTGGCTCAGCTCTGCCACTACCTAGCTATGTAGCCTTGAGATACCAGTTGACCTGAGTCTCGGTTTCCTCATTGTGATATGGAATGTAG
The DNA here is from genome assembly GCF_006542625.1 of Nomascus leucogenys. NCBI lineage: Eukaryota > Metazoa > Chordata > Mammalia > Primates > Hylobatidae > Nomascus > Nomascus leucogenys. The sequence goes on along the minus strand of NC_044392.1, from coordinate 40,645,115 downwards.
ACCACCTCTAAAGTATTAGAACTATTTTCATGAGGCTGTTATGTGAGATTTAGTGAGAAAATACAGCTGGGTGCAGTGGTACACACCTGCAGACCTAGCTACCCAGGAGGCTGAGGTGGGAGGATCCCTTGAGGCCGGGAATTCAAGGCTTCAGTAAGCTGTGATTCTACCATTGCACTCAGCCTGGTAGACAAAATGAGATCCTGTCTCATAACGGGTATGCCAAAAATCTCACAAATCACCACTAAAGAACTTACTCATGACCCCAAATGCCACCTGTTCCCAAAAAAAACCTATGGAAATAAAAATAAATAAAGAGACCCTGGGTCTAAACAATAAATTTTTTTTAAAAGAAAAGAAAATGGACATTATTGCTAAGTCATAATAAAATAAAAGAGACCAATGCAGATTCATTCTTTCCTGAAAACGAATATAATAGGGAATAGGGATAAAAAGTGCAAGGGCCCCAAGTATTAGAAGCAGCAGCAGGGCAAGAAAGCAGAAGTTGAGTCCCCTAACCAGGTTTCTGCTCCTGTAGACTTTATCTGGGCCAGACCTTCTGCCAGACATGGAAGAAGAAGGAATGTCCACATCAGGCTTCCCAGCTGTGTTAAGATGCTCTAGAATCACATGGATCTTTTCAAATAATGTGTTAATGCAACTGAAGCCAAGCTATCTTCTGGATTCTAGAGGCACCAAGATCTTATTCTGCCATTCAATGGTGTGAGTTTCAGGGGGGCATTAGGAAACCCCAGAGATAGGTATGGAATGGACTAGAGAAACTGGAGAGGTACCTGGGACTGGATCATAGAGTAGATGGTGGTCCCCCCTCCAGGAAAAGTCTGCTCCTGCTCCTGCTCCTGCTCCTGCACAAGAAATGGGGATGGGGTAACATAAGCAACAGTTGGGTCTGTCCAGATTTAGATTGAGTGGGGAAAAATAGCACAAAGAAGAGGGGTTTTCAGGAGCCTGGGAGGGAGGTGGCAAGATTGAGGAGAGTCATTGATCCTCCCAGGATGGGAAGAGACAGGAAGAAGAGCAGTTTGGAGTGGAGCCATTAGTATCAGGAGCAAGGAACCACCCAGGTGTGAGGGATTCCAGCAACCCTGCCCAAAGAGAATGCTGTCACTTTCTTTCCTTTAGTAACTTAGAAACCCTTACTTGCAGAGCTCTGAATAGGTCTGTTATCTGAGCCTTACCTCAGAGCACTGAAATTCAGAAAGTCTAAACATTTCAAAGACCAAACACAGTTAAGCCCTCTCTAGATCATCTTTGAGGCCACCTTGCCCTTGACCTCAAACCAGCCCCCTGGGCAGCTACAGTGCTGGGTGCAGCCCTGAACCCAAGGGCCAAAGCAGGGAGCAGAGCTTCCTGCTTCCCTTTTCTTGTTCCTGCCCCTTAGGAAATCGGTGGTGGACGTATTTCATGCTGCTGGCCACTGAAAGCATATTGCCAGTTTGGGTTTTAATGGGAGCCAGTGGAGGCAGCAGGGTTCATTAGGCAAGGTGCAAGCAAAATTCCTGGAAGCAAGATGAAGCTAAGAGAAGCAGAGAACTGTCAGCTGTCCTTAGAGGCTGGGGAGTCATGGGCATCTGACAATGTCAATAACTTCATTTGTGTTTTAAAATACTGCAGGAGTTTGTTGCTTTTCTCTCCTGTCCAGACTCATGTGAAGTGTTTCTAGAAAGATTAGAGCTGGGTCTCAAAGTGAGACCACATGAAACTTGAGATTTAGGCCTTCAAACTGGAACCCTGAGACAACAGGGGCAGGCCAGAGAGGGCTGAGGCCAGACAGGGAGGAGCTCTTGAGTCAGAAGAAGTAAGCTAATAGGTCTGAATCCCAAAGAGGTTTCCTTTGCTCTAAGTTGTTTTTCCCCCTGTGGTCTCCTAATCTCAAGTCATCTTCTTTTTGGAAAAATAGATTATTTTTAGCAAGCACCCGGGCATCACTGGCTGTGGGTAGATTCACATGCTCTCGGGAATTTGTACCAGAGTCTGGTAGCAGTGAGAGAAACAAAGTCCCCTTTTATTTTTCACATTCCAATAGCCACTGCTTTATTTTTCACATTCCCATAGCCACTGCTGGGGCAAAAATAAATAAATAAATAAAAATATAAATTAAAAAACAGGCATGGGGAGCTGCCCTAACTGCCTCTGAACCCAGAGGCATCTGGGAGAGGATGCTTGCCTGCTCTGCGAGGCTGCACAGGGCCTCACGTATTTGGCCAGCGCGGAAGAGCCCCACCACTTGTGCTTCCTGCGTGCTGCTGGGTCTCCACAGCCAAGCGCCAGGGGGCAGTGGAAAGAAGGCACTTCTGCCCCACTTCACCCACCCCGCCCCACTTCCTGCCAGCAGTTTGCTAGGCTCCATCAGAGCTTTTCCCCTGGGCCTGTCACCACATCTGCCCTAAGCAAGACACAGCAGCGGGGGCATCTTCAGGCCCTCTGCAATTTCCTCCTCTTCTAATTCTTGGATGACAGACAGAGTTGGCCATTGCCTGCTGCAGAGAGCAAGTGAGAGGCTCTTGGAGGAGCCCACTCAGGCTGGTGGGCTTTGTGCCAGGCCAGTTACTCTCTCTAGTACCTCAGCCACACTCAGGCCTCTTCTCCCAAAAGGCTGTGAATGCAGTCCATTGAGCCAGCTACAAAACTGTTACGCTTTGGTTGGTCACACTTCCCAGCCTGTGTCACCATTAAGGGACTCATGAATGTAAGCCCTGACTCATCAGGAAAAAGAATTTGTGGTCAGACAACAAATACCACAGCAGCACTCTGCCTCTGCCATTGATTTCTGTTGTGCTCCATCCCTTCTCAGCAGGTGCAATCCTGCACCAAGATGCCCCTTCAGCCTCCCTTTCGTCTTCTCTGCTCCTTTTGTTTCCTCTTTTCATCCATCGCCAGAACTAGGAAGCAGGTGGAGAAAAGATAGATGGGGAAGGGCTGAGGGTCACATCAAAAGGACAGTTGTTGAGTCCTTTTTGTCCCTCTGCTCTGAATAACCATCATTGAAAGAGCATTTTCCAAGCCAGTTGAGAGAGACCCCAGCCCCTGGGATGACATACTTGATTTCTCCTGGTTTTCAGATCCTTGACATCTTCATAAATTGTCAAAAATTCCTTGGGATTGGTCTCTGAGGGAGGAAGAAAACAAAGAGCAGAGCTGCAGAAACCTCCAGAAGGGCTTTTGCTTCTAACAGGTCCCACTTCCACCCCAAATGGCCAAACCTTAAAAAAGGTTCTAGAAAGGAGGCAGGTTAGTGCTCTTCCCAGGAACCCCAAAGAGCACAGAGGCAGCAACCGAACTGCCCCTCCCACACCTCCTCCCAAACCAGCTGTCTACGGGGAAATCTGCGCATTTGGGACCAGAAGGCATGAACTGAGAGAGAGAGCCTAGCAGCCTGCTTTCCCCCCGCCACCACGCACGCACACATACCAAAGCTCGTTGAGGAAAAGGAGATGCTGTGCTCCCAGACACATCCCACTGGACGCAGGACAAAGTCACAGGATCCAAGGCCTCAGGCAGGAGCACCACCCCAAGGACCTTCCACTCACCTGACTGCTTCCCTTTCCTCTTTCTCCTCCATACACAGAAGCAGGCAAGGGTGCCAAGGAACAGTGTGCTTAGAATCACGATGATCACCAAAAACGGCCAAAATCTGAATTCTGAGGAAGACAGAAGGCATGAGAACTGAGCTGTCAGCTCACTCTCTTCTTCCTTCCCACCTGCCTGCTGCAGGGGCTGCCTCAAAACCCACTTTTCTCTGTGGTGTGGCTGATTGCCTCGCACTCTGTGAAAACAAAGTTTTCTCTTTGCTCATTTGGTTAACCTCCTCTGAGTGATGCCAAGAGCATGGACATATCAGACAGGCCTGGCTCAAATTCTAACTCTGTGAGCTCTGCACTATTTGTTTAACCTCTCTGGGCCTCTCAAGTCATCTTATTTTTGGAAGATGCCTCAGAGCCTCTTAGATTTTCTCACCTGTAAAAGGGGATAACGTTATCTACCTATAGGGGTTAATTACATGATCTAATACAGTTGCCCTCCAAAGTTTTGAGTTCCACAACATGGATTCAATGAATTGTGGATCCAGAATATTCAGGGAAAAAATTGCTTCTGTATTGAATAGGTAGAGGCTTTTTTCCTTATCATTATTCCCTAAACAATATAGTATAACAACTATTTAAATAGCATTTACATTGCATCAGGCATTATAACTAATTTAGAGATTACTTAAGTAAGGTATACAGAAGGATGTGCATAGGTTATATGCAAGTACTGCACCTATTTATGCCAGGGACTTAAACATTTGTGGGTCTTGGCATCTGTGGTAGCGGGGTGGGTCCTGGAACCAATTCACCATGGATACTGAGGGACATGTAGCACAACAAATGTTACATTTATCCATTCCTTTGTTTTTAACTCAAAAAATACTCATTGTGGCCGGGCGCGGTGGCTCACGCTTGTAATCCCAGCACTTTGGGAGGCCGAGGTGGGCGGATCACGAGGTCAGGAGATCGAGACCACGGTGAAACCCCATCTCTACTAAAAATACAAAAAAAATTAGCCGGGCGTGGTGGCAGGCGCCTGTAGTCCCAGCTACTCGGAGAGGCTGAGGAGGAGAATGGCGTGAACCCAGGAGGCGGAGCTTGCAGCGAGCCGAGATTGCGCCACTGCACTCCAGCCTGGGCGACAGAGCGAGACTCCATCTCAAAAAAAAAGAAAAAAAAAATACTCATTGTACAGCCAAGTTTTCCACTGTTCCTTCCTTCATAGCTCTTCCTCATTTGAACTTCTACTTTAAAGATTTGTGTCACACATGTAGCCTGAAATATAATCCAGCCAACAAGCGGAAGGAAAAGGAATTACGTGTTCCAAGGGCTGACAAGGCTCTTTACAAACATTATCTCATTTACTCTTAACAGCAATCCTGTGAAGTACTTATTATCATCTCCATTTTACTCAAAGGGGGAAGAAAATTGAGGCTCAGAGAGGTTAATGAGCCTGCCAGAAATCACAGAGCTTCTTTTTTTTTTTTTTAATGGAGATGGGATTATGCCATATTGTCCAGGCTGGTCTCAAACACCTGGACTCAAGTGATCCACCTACCTCAGCCTCCCGAAGTGCTAGGATTACATGTGTGAGCCACCACACCTAACCTCTAAGAGATCACAGAGCTTCTGAATAATAAAGCCAGTGTCCTAGTTCAGTGGCGTGATCTTGACTCACTGCAACCTCCACCTCCCGGGTTCAAGCGATTCTCCTGCCTCAGCCTCCTGAGTAGCTGAGATTACAGGTGCCCGCCAACACGCCCAGCTAATTTTTTGTATTTTTAGTACAGACAGGGTTTCACCATGTTGGCCAGGCTGGTCTCAAACTCCTGACCTTGTGATCCACCCACCTCAGCCTCCCAAAGTGCTGGGATTACAGGCATGAGCCACTGCACCTGGCCTGCCTCAGTCTTGTTTCTTTTTTGTCCACAAGTACTTATTTTTGTTGCCCCTATTTGGCTATAAGTTCCTTATGAATGAGAGCTGTATGGCTTTTTTTCCTATAATGCCCATGCTGCTGGCACATTAAGTCCCTGTTTATGTAAATAAAAAGTTGTGGAAAGTTAACTCAGGTAACTCTTAGGATGAGCATAAGCAACAGCCCAAGAACTCATCTAGGTATCCCTGGGATCATCCTGATGCTCCTGCTCCAGGCTACTGCTGCACAGTGTAGTTACCTCTTGAACTATGTGGCTTGGAGAAAGTTATCACTCAAGAGGAGAGGATAGTTCTCCATCAGCCTCTCCCAGGAAGAAAATAATGTTCAGGAGCCATTTCAGGACTGTCACTCATCAAACAATTATGCTCTCCCTCTGCAGAAGAAAAGCTTGCGTCTCCCAGAAGGAAATAGGGATAACATTTTTTTCCACAGTAGGATAGGCCTAGCTTTACAGGAACTGTGTGCCTGGAGGCCAGGGCTACCCTGGGAAGGGCTACAAGGCACTGGGAGAGGAGGCCAAGGGATTTTATCTCATAGCACATCTGTCTTGCACATGAGCCTGGTCGTGGGGTCCAAACCTTCAGCGCTTGTTATAGCCCAGTGTGTTCCACTTACCCTGATGGGCATTCTGACAGTCCTGAGTGAGATTCAGAGTGTGGCTTTCCCAGCTAACAGGATTGCTGACATTGCAGGTATATGTGTGCGTGCTATCAATGTCAACTTCCTCCTCCAGGCGGGTGAGGTTCCCTGCTGTCTGGATCAGCTTGCTCCCTCTGTACCAAGCATAGGTCACATTGCCATCCCCGGAGACCGAGCAAGACAGAGCCACTTGGCATCTCCCTCTGTCCAGGATCTTCCCCTGCCCCTGTAGGCAGGGTTTCTCAACTTTATCTGGAAGCAGAGATTCTGATCAGAAAGGCATTGGAAATACAGAAATTAGAGGCCTATAGGAATCAGAGAGGGCAGTATGAACAGTCCTGGAGACTTACCAAATACAAAAACCTGGAACTTGGCTGTCTGAACATTTCCAGATACACTGGTGACCTCCAGGCAGTAGAGGCCACTGTCCTGCTGCTGAGCTGCCTTGATGAGAAGACTCAAGTTCTTGACTGTAAAACTGAATCTATCGTTGGAAGTATTGGAAGGCAAAGAGTCATTCTCCCACTTCAATATCTCATGAAATTCATTTTGTGAGGGCAGCCACATCTTCCACTGAACGCTGTCAACCTTCATCTGTGTGCTGTTTGGTTGTAACTGGAGAGGCACTCCCGAGATGCTAACCACAGGGTCACCTGTTCCCTGGCATCCTAGGAAAGAGAACCCAAGCTGCAAGTAGCGGGAAGAGTGTCAGGCCTGAGCAATGTGGGCAGCTGGATGTGACTTCCCTTAAGCCAATAGGGTGGGGATGAGTATGAGGAGCCCAGAGCCTAGGAACACCTTAAAGTGTATCCCCTCCATCTGCCTCCCCTTGTCCCCAAGCTCTATGTCCCTAGTCTGAAGGATCCCAAAGACCAATAGCTGAAATCTTGAGTGCTTACTATGTGACAGGCAGGTTTCACACTTTATAGGTTTTAACTAAGTTAAAAGGTATGATGAGTTAAAAGAATGACGAGCCTGAAACCTAGTCAGTTTGGTGTTATGTTTTTGTTTTCTTTTGTTTTGTTTTTTAGAGGCAGGGTCTCACTCTGTCACCCAGGCTGGAGTACAGTGGCGCAATCACAGCTCACTGCAGCCTTGAACTCCTGGGCTTGAGGTAATCCTCCCACCTCAACCTCCCTAGTAGCTGGGAGTACAGGTTCATGCCACTGCACCCGGCTTATTTGTCTACTCTTTGTAAAGACAGCAGTTTGGCTTGAGAGGATAAATTCTTAACCACGATGTTATAAATACCACATCTCATGTGACTCCCTCCAAGCAGTGCTGAGGCAACTACTAACGGCAAGTAGTGACTGTCGGAAATTCTGAATGGTCAGGCCCAGGAAGACTAACCCTCCAAGCTGAACTCATGGCCCCTCAACCGTCCTCTCAGAGAGCTGAATACATAATCCTCTCTCGTGGCACTTGGCTCATTGGATTTTGATCATTACTTATTGATGTTTGCCAGTTTTTCAGTGATCAGAAAGTCTCCACAAAAATTTCTCCCTAGAAAACAATTTTTAAAACAAAACTACAGTTTCCAGGCAGATCCCAGCACTTCCCTCTCAAGGGATCAAGATGAAACCTAATGAATATGGGGGTGTGACAACCTAGAGCAATTCAGTGCAGTCAGTGTACAAAACTGGAAGTTCCTACAGCCATTTTTAGTAACAAAGCTATGCGGCATGGCCCAGCAGGTGCAGGAAATTAAAAAGTCTCTCTGGGTGAGTTGGGGAGGGTCAGGGAGGATTTGGAAGAGAGAATAGTAGATGGGGAGAGTTTTACAAGTGGCTCTGTTAAAATGGAGGCTATTAAGAAGAGAGTAATGGAGACAGAGGGGGTTTTAGATGTCCAGTGCATTATGAATGCAATCTCTGCAAGCCACAGATTCACCCTGGCATTTTCTCGAGACTAAGTAAACAATTAAAGGACTTGTAATACTATTTGTTTGATGAAATATGTTTCTTTGATCTTGATGCTTCTAAGACTAAAACACGTAGGTTCCCATTTATATTTACATGACTTGTACTGGCTCTGCCCATTACCAACCCAGAGCTTCTCAAAAGCAGAGACTGTGCTGTGCATCTCTGTGTCTCTCTCTCCCACGATCCTAGCACTATTTATGAGAACAGGTCAACCTACCAAATATTGCACAAAGACCCTGAGAACACAGGTGAATGAAAAAAATCATTACTAAGCCTACAAGAAGGACATATACTGTCCTCATCAATTATTCAGTCCTTACTGAGTCCACTCTAATCCAGCCCCCGAAGAGGCAGGGCCTCTTCATGTATAAGGCATGATTCCTGACTCCGGAGAGTTTGTGATCTGGAAACAGAACACTTTCATTCTACAGCATCCCCTTAATTGTTGAGATAAATAATCATCTAAGGAATTCTAATTATGTAATGAAAATCCAGGTTAAGACATGCTAACCAGTCCTCCCACTAAAAATAACTAGAAGAAAAATGAACAACATGCAAAAGCACATTGTTAAAGTTATCACAGAGTTTATAAAGCAGTGAAAAATTATGGGGCCAAGATGTGGAAGAAGGAAATTCAGAAAGGTGAGACTAACATTTCTGACTGTTGTTCCCTGGAGGCATCTTCTGATTCCATAAATGGCAGCTAAAAGGCCGAGAAGCTGAGCAGAGCTCACAATAAAACTCAAGGACTAAGAGAACATGAAGTTCAGGTCCCTCCTATTAGAAAGTGGGTATACCTAAAATCCATCAGTGTTGAGGTTGGTACCACAGAGGGCTATACACTAAGAGTAAGAGTGAACAAGAAATGAACAGCCCTCACGGGAACTGAAGCTCAGTTTTGAATCAACACAACCCTGGACTGAACTAATGATCTGGAATCTCTAGTAGCCCTAACCTGGGTGCCCACTAGAGGCAAATATAAGTTATGACTAGAGGAAAATAACATCAACCAGAGCATTAAATTATTTCTAGAATGTTTCATACACAATATCCAAAATGAAATGAAGTACAAGAAAAGGAAACATGTCCGAAAACCAAAAGACTAGAGACAATAGAAACCAACAAACAGGGCATCTACATAATAGAGTTGTCAGTCATAAACCTTAATCATGTCTAATATGTTCAAGGAAATAAAACATAAGTTTAAGAATTTCAGCAGAGAACTAGTGTGATAGAATGCAAAAATACCATGTCCTTGCAATGTGACTTTACAGCTCCTTCTGTCATCAAGAAATGGGGTTCATTTCCCTGTCTCTTGGAACTGGGCTGGTCTTCATGATGAAACGCAGCAAAAATGATGTTCTGCCAGTTCTAAGCCTAGATCTGAAAGGGCATTGCACATTTCTACTTGTTCTCTTGGAACCTCATCTGGCTGACATGTGAACAAGCTTAAAATAGCCTGCTGGAGAATAAGAGATCACATGATACAGAGATAAACCAACACAGCTAAGGCCATTCTAAATCAGCCACCCCTGGCCTGGTGCGGTGGCTCATGTCCGTAATTCCAGCACTTTGGGAGGCCAAGGCGGGCAGATCATTCAAGGTCGGGAGTTCGAGACCACCCTGGCCAACATGGTAAAACCTCGTCTCTACTAACAATACAAAAATTAGCCAGGCGTGGTGGCACACGCTTGTAACCCCAGCTACTTGGGAGTCTGAGGCACAAGAACTACTTGAACCCGGGAGATGGAGGTTGCAGTGAGCTGAGATATCATGCCACTGCACTCTAGCCTGCATGACAGAGCAAGATTTAATCTCAAAAAACAATAAAAAATAAATAAATGAATCAGCCACCCATGGCCAGTTTGGCAGCTGACCACACATGCATGACTGATGCAAGAGGAAACCAAAAGAATCACCTAACTGAGCCCCAGCCCAAATTGCCAAATAGCAGAATCACTAACTAAATAGGTAGTTGTTTTAAACTACTGGATTTTGGAGTGGGTCATTATGCAGCAATAGTTATGTGAAATTGGATTTTTTTTAAAGAATTAAATGAAAATTACAGAAATAAAATCTAAAATAACTGTAAAACAAACTCAATTGAAGGGTTAAAAAGGCCATTTAGATGCTATTGTAAAGAGAATTAGAAAACTGTTATAAAATATCCAGAGTGAAGTAAAGAAAAGCAAAAGGATAAAAATACACAAGAAGGAGCGTAAGAGATATTTGAGATATAGCAAAAGCAAAAGCAAAACAAAACAAAACCCCTAAACTCAGTGTAATCGGAAAGCAAGGAGACAGGAGAGGAAAGAGGAACTAAGCAAAAGAGACAACAGACAAGAATTTCCCAAAACTGACAAAAGCCATCAAGATAGATTTGTAAAATGTGTTACAAACCCCAAGCAAGATCAAAACAAACCAACAACCTGGGCACGGTGGCTCACGCCTGTAATCCCAGCACTCTGGAAGGCCCAGGCGGATGGATCACCTGAGGTCAGGAGTTTGAGACCAGCCTGGCCAATATGACAAAACCCTATCTCTGCTAAAAATGCAAAAATTAGCCAGGTATGGTGGTGCACGCCTGTAATCCCAGCTACTTGGGAGGCTGAGGCAGGAGAATCGCTTGAATCCAGGAGGTGGAGGTTGCAGTGAGCCGAGATCGCACCATTGCACTCCAACCTGGACAACAAGAATGAAACTCTGTCTCAAAAAAACAAAAAGAAAACAAACAAACCAATGAACAAAAGACAACCTCTCAATACATCAAAAAAATTATGGAAACCAAACATAAATAGAAAAATAGTAAAATAGCCAGAGTGGGGGAAAACTAAATTCCCTTCACAAAGTAAACAACTTAGCTGACATTTCAGCAAAAATAATAAAAAGCAGAAGACGATGGAATGGTATCTTTTTTTTTATTTTTCCATAGGTTATTGGGGTACAGGTGGTGTTTGGTTACAAGAGAGAGTTCATTAGTAGTGATTTGTGAGTCGGTACACCCATCACCCGAGCAGTATACACTGCACTCTATTTGTAATCTTTTATCCCTCACTCCCCTCCCACTTTTACCCCAAGTCACCAAAGTCCACTGTGTCATTCTTATGCCTTTGCATCCTCAATAGCTTAACTCCCACATATCAGTGAGAACATATGTTGTTTGGTTTTCCAAGGAATGATATATTTAAAGTGCTGAAAGAAAATAACTGCCTATCTAGAATTTCAATACTTCAAAGATGAAGGCAGACACAGTGGCTCATGCCTGTAATCCCAGCACTTAATCCCAGCACTTTGGGAGGCTGAAGCAGGTGAATCAGTTGAGGTCAGGAGTTCGAGACCAGGCTGGCCAACATAGCAAAACCCCATCTCGACTAAAAATACAAAAATTAGCTGGGCATGGTGCCACGCGCCCATAATCCCAGCTACTCAGAAGGCTGAGGCACGAGAATCACTTGAACCCAGGAAGTCAAGGCAGCAGCCAGCCAAGATGGTGCCACTCCCCTCCTGCCTGGGCGACAAAGTGAGACTCTGTCTCAAAAAATAGTAATAATTTTTTTTTTTTTTTTTTTTTTTTTTTGAGACGGAGTCTCTGTCGCCCAGGCTGGAGTGCAGTGGCGCGATCTCGGCTCACTGCAAGCTCCGCCTCCCGGGTTCACGCCATTCTCCTGCCTCAGCCTCTCCGAGGAGCTGGGACTACAGGCGCTCGCCACCACGCCCAGCTAATTTTTTTTGTATTTTTAGTAGAGACGGGGTTTCACCGTGGTCTCGATCTCCTGACCTCGTGATCCGCCCGCCTCGGCCTCCCAAAGTGCTGGGATTACAAGCGTGAGCCACCGCGCCCGGCATAATTTTTTAAATGAAGCTGAAATAAAGACATTTTTAGAAAAAATAAAAAACTGAAAGAATTTGTCACAAAAAGGCCTGCACTAAAGGAAATGCCAAAGGATGTTCTTTAGATATAAAGAAAATGGAAACTCAGGCACAAGAAGTGAAGAGCAATAGAAACAGATGTAATTTGTGACAATAAAAGTGGGGGAATAGAGCTGTATAGGAGTTTTCTATACTATTGAGGCTGAATTGGTATTAATTCAAACTATATTGTTGAAGGTATTCATTGTAATACCTGTGGTAACCATTGAGAAAATAACAAAATGTACAGAAAAAGAAATGAGAAGAGAATCAAAAAGATGCAGCACAAAAATATCAATGAAATACAAAAGAAGGCAATAACGGAGAAAATGAGGAACAAAAAAGACATAAAATGTATAAAAAATATACAGAAATAGAAGGAAATGTCATCATTATAAAAGAACCAATTAAGTAGGAATAAACAATCATCTTCAGTTTCTATGCATATAACAAGTTTAAAATATATAAAATTTGATAGAACTAAAAGGAGAAGTAAATCCACAATCATAGTTGGAGAGTTTTATTACATCTGTCTCTCTAGCTGATACAAGAAGCACACAAAAAAATCAACAAGGCTATAAGAATTTGAAGATCATTAAACCAATATATATGTTATATGTAAAACAATTCTCCTAACAATTGCAGAATACATATTCTTTTCAAGTGCACATGCAATATTTACCAAAGTATTATCATATGCTATGCATTAAAACATGTCAACAAAGTTCAAAGTATTGAAATCATACCAAATATGCCCTCTAAGCACAGTAGAATTAAATAAAAAATCAGTAACAGAAAAATAACCAGAAAATCTCTGAATGTTTAAAACATAAGCAACATATTTTTAAAAACCCATGAGTCAAAGAATAAATCAAATGAAATTTGGGAAATATTTAGAGCTAAGTGATAATGAGTATCAAATGTGCAATATAGCTAAGGCAGTGTTTTGAGGGAAATTTATAGCTTTAAATTTGTATATTGGAAAAAAAAGAAAGTTTGCAAGTCAATAATGCAAGATTCAATCTCAAGAAACCAAAAAAAAAAGAAATAGTAATTCAAATAAGGGTGACAATGATGATAACCCAGAGAAAGGAGAAAGGAGAAAGTAAAGGTAAGAGCTAACCTCAATAAAATAAAAAGCAAATATACAATAGAGAAAATTAGCAAAGCCAAAAGTAAATTCATTAAATAAAAGTGTTAAAATATATATATCTGGTGCTTTGGAGGTGCCTTCACCACCTAGAGTCTCTTGCTATCAGCCGTAGTCAACCCCACCATGTTCATTAATATAGCAGTTGACCATGAACCCTTGGACCGTGTCTCCTTGGAGCTGTTTGCAGATAAATTTCCAAAGACAGCAGAAAACATTTGTGTTCTGAGCACTAGAGAGAAATGATTTGGTTACAAGAGCTCCTGCTGTCACAGGATTATTGCAGAATTTATGTGCCAGGATGTTGACATCACACACCATAATGGCACTGGTGGCAAGTTCATCTATGGGGTGAAATTTGATGGTGAGAACTTCATCCTGAAGCATACAGGTCTTGGCATCTTGTCCACTGCAAATGCTGGACCCAACACAAATAGTTCCTAATTTTTCATCTACATTGCCAAGACTGAATGGATGGATGGCAAGCGTGTGGTATTTGGCAAGTTGAAAGGGGGCATGAATATTGTAGACACGATGGAGCCTTTTGGGTCCAGGAATGGCAAGACCACCAAGAAGATCACCATTGCTGAGTGTAGACAACTCTAATCTGATATGAATCAAAAGACCCTCATTCCAGAGAAGTTCCTGCCTCAGATTCTAGAGAAAGAAATGCTACACAGAGAGACCAAGAAGAATCTGAACAGACAGGCCTTGCTGGGTTTCTCCACTCAGCATATTAGTATGGAATCATACCCTTTTTGTCCAGTCACATTTCTACAAGGTTGTCGGTCATGCCTATGAAATGAAGTCTCCATAAAAACCCAAGAAGACTGGGCTTGGAGAGCCTCCAGATAGCTGGAGATTCCTGGCAGGCAGTGTGCCCAGGGAAGGCATGGAAGCTCCGTGTCCCTTCCCCCATACCTTGCCCTATGCCATCTCTTCATCTGTATCCTTTGTAATATCTCTTATAATAGACCAGCAAACACAAATGTTTCCCTGGTTTATGTGAGCCACTCTGGCAAATTAATTGAACCCAAGGAGGGGGTTGTGAGAACCCCAAGAGGAAGCTGGTTGGTCCGAAGTTCTGGAGGCCCAGACTTACAACTGGTGTGGTGGAGGGATGGTGTTGGGGAATGAGCCCCCAACCTCTGTGGTCTGACACTCTCTCCAGTTAGTGTCTAAACTGAATTGGAGAACACCCAGCTGGTGTCCACTGCAGAATCCATTATTCATTTTGCTGTGAGGAGAAATCCACCTCCCTGCATTTGGTCACAGAAGTCTTCTATGTTGATGATTGTTGTTATTTTGATGTGGGAGCAGCGGAAAAACATGGTCGGAGAGGTTTGTTCAAAACAACAAACATTCACATTTGTACCCATCTCTTTCTTTTTTTTTTTTTTTTTTTACTTTAAGTTCTGGGATACGTGTGCAGAACGTGCAGATTTGTTACATAGGTATACATGCGCCATGGTGGTTTGCTGCACCTATCAACCCATCATCTAGGTTTTAAGCCTCACATGCATTAGGTATTTGTCCTCATGCTCTCCCTCCCCTTGCCCCTCACCCACTAACAGGCCCTGATGTGTGATATTCCACTCCCTGTGCCCATAAGTTCTCATTGTTCAACTCCCACTTTGAGTGAGAACACGCGGTGCTTGGTTTTCTGTTCCTGTGTCAGTTTGCTGAGAACGATGGCTTCCAGCTTCATCCATGTCCCTGCAAACTCAGGAACAAAAAAAGGATTCCATAATTACCTCTTTTAATCAACATTGTACTGGAGGTCATGGCTAGTTCAACAAAACAAGGAAAATAGTCAAAGGGAATAAAAATTAGAAATGAATATGTGAGGCTGGGCGCAGTGGCTCACGCCTGTAATCCCAGCACTTTGGGAGGCTCACCTGAGGTCAGGTGTTCGAGACCAGCCTGGCCAACATAGTGAAACCCCATCTCTACTGAAAATACAAAAATTAGCCGGGCGGGTGGCAGGCACCTGAAATCCCAGCTACTCAGCTACGCGGGAGGCTGAGGCAGGAGAATCGCTTGAACCTGGGAAGTGGAGTTTGCAGTGAGCCAAGATGGCACCATTGCACTCCAGCCTGGGCAACAAGAGCAAAACTCTGTCTCAAAAAAAAAAATGAATATGTGAAACTGTCATTATTCACAAACTATATACCTGTGTATATAGGAAACCCAGAGGAATATATGAAAAATTATTTGAGTGTAGAAGTCAGTTTCGCAAAATTGCTAGATATAAGGTCAATATACAAAAATCATTTTTATTTCTATATATTAGTACAAACAGATAAAAATGAAATTTTGAAAACAATACTATTTACAGCAGCACAAAAAATTAAAATATATAGAAATAATTTCAAGAAGAAATATTTAAGACCTATTGCAACAAAAGATTTCTGAGAAAAAATGAAAGAGCTAAATAAACAGGAGAATATACCATGGTTTTTATTGGAAGACTTAATATTGCTAAGATGTCAGTTCTTCCTAAATTAATTTATAGATTCAATAGAATTCCAATAAAAATTCTTGCAGGTTATTTTTATAGAAATTAACAAGTTGATTCTAAAATTTATATGAAAATGCAAGAGACATAGAATAGCCAAGGCAATCTTGAAGAAGAACAAAGCTAGAAGGTTTTCACTACCTAATATCAACATGTATTGTAAAACTTCAGAAATTAAGATAGCATTCCCGTATTGCAAGGATTGAAAAGTAGTCGATGGGGCCAGGCACGGTGGCTCACACCTGTAATCCCAGCACTTTGGGAGGCCGAGGCAGGTGGATCACGAGGTCAGGAGATCGAGACCATCCTGGATAACACTGTGAAACCCCATGTCTACTAAAAACACAAAAAATTAGCTGGGCGTGGTGGCGGGTGCCTGTAGTCCCAGCTACTCGGGAGGCTGAGGCAGGAGAATGGCGTGAACCCAGGAGGCAGAGTTTGCAGTGAACAGAGATTGCGCCACTGCACTCCAGCCTGGGTGACAGAGCGAGACTCTGTCTCAAAATAAATAAATAAATAAATAAATAAATAGATAAATAAATACACTGATGACAATAACAACAAAAAAAGCAACAGACTTGGGCAGGCACTTTACGAAAGAGAATATCCAATAGCCAATAGGCATGCAAAAGGGTGCCCAACATAATTAGTTATCAGAGAACAATGAGATTTCACATTCCCACCAAAATAGCTAACATTTAAAGGTCTGAAGGCCGGACAAAGTGGCTCAAGCCTGTAATCCCAGCACTTCGGGAGGCCGAGGCGGGCGGATCGCTTGAGGCCAGTTCGAGGCCAGCCTGGCCAACATGGTGAAACCCCATCTCTACTAAAAATGCAAAAATTAGCAGGGCATGGTGGTGGGCGCCTATAATCCCAACTTCTTGGGAGGCTGAGGCAGAAGAATTGCTTGAACCCAGGAGGCAGAGGTTGCAGTGAGCCAAGATCACGCCACTGCACTCCAGCCTGGGTGACAGACTGAGACTTGGTCTCAAAAATAAATATAAATAAATAAATGAAAATTCCAAGGGTTGACAGAGATGGGAGCAACTGAGATTCTCATTTATTGCTAGTGAGAGTGTAAATTGGTACCAGCACTTTGGAAAACTATTTTACGGTATCTTCTAAAATTAAACTTACATATACCCTTTGATCCAGAAGAATTTATACACAAGAAAATCTGGGCCGGGCATGGTGGCTCATGCCTGTAATCCTACCACTTTGGGAGGTCGAGGAAGGTGGATCACCTGAGGTCAGGAGTTTGAGGACAGCCTGGCAAACATGGTGAAACCCCATCTCAAAAAAAAAAAAAAAAATTAGCTGGGCGTGGAAGTGCACACCTGTAATCCTAGCTACTTGGAAGGCTGAGGCAGGAGAATCACTTAAATCTGAGAGGCAGAGGTTGCAGTGACCCAAGGTCATGCCATTGCACTCCAGCCTGGGCAACAAGAGTGAAACTCTGTCTCAAAAAAAAAAAGAAAATCTGGTGTTTATATCCACTAAAATATGTACAAGAGTGTTAATAATGGCTTTAGTCATAATAATTCAAAATGAGAAAAAACCGAAATGTCTATCACGATTAGATGAGCAAATAAGTCATGTTATAGTCTTATAAGGAATATTACACAGCAATGGAAAAGAAAAGCTACTTCTCCTGGCAATAATGTGGATGGATCTCACCACAATGATGAGTATTAATGAAGCCAGACTCCAAAGAGTACATAAGTGAATTATTTCATTGATATAAAGTTTAAAATCCGGAAAAACTAATCTATGGTGAGGGAGGTTAGAATGTGATTACCCTTGCAGGAGGGGGGTCATCAACTTGAAGGGCCTAAAAGGAACGACTGGGTGCTAGAAATGTGTTACATCTTGATGTGGGTAGTGTTAATATGCACTTACACATATAAAAGTTCATCAAGTTGTTGATTTAAATTTTGTGCACACAGCTGTGAGTTATATCTCAATAAAAAAGCAGAAAAGGAGTAATGACTACCTCTCACTGAACTGTTCTGACCATTAACTAAGATGTACTTTGGTAAAAGCAAAGTATGACTTGCCCATTGTGGAAACATTACCATAGCTAGTGAATTTGTAGATTTCCTCACTCATCTCAGCTAAACCCAACTCTTAGCTAAATATCAGAAAAGCCTGGGAGGCAGGGGTTGCAGTGAGCCATGACTGCACCACTGCACTCCAGCCTGGGTGACAGAGCAAGACTCTGCCTAAAAAAAAAAAAAAAAAAAAAAAAAGTGAAAAAGGAAGATAGACCTAAAACAGCCAACTGAAATGCAATATGGAATGTGCTATGGAGGTGTATCCAGGGTGTGAAGCAAGCATAAGGAAAACATGTTTTCCTCTGCCCTGCAGAGTTAGGAGTGGCTGCCCAGAGGAGATGGGTGGGAGCTGCCATTGAAAGAGAAAGCCAAGGCCTGCCTGGTGTATGCAGAAAGGAACAGGGAAGGGGAGTATTGTGGACACAGCAGTAGCATGGTTAAGGGAACACACAACACACGTGTGGCTTATGGGTCTGGTAAAGATGGAGCAGGTTTGGAGAATGGGGTGATGGAACATGAGTTTAATTTTTAGGTGTTTTGTGGTGGTTTTATTTTTATCTTTTATAAAATTGTGAGAGGTAGCACAAATATTAAAAGGTACTTAAATATAAATGTAGTGTATAATGAATAATAACATAAACTCCTATATAATCCACCAGTAGATCAGAATGTAGAGCGCTATGTAGAAGAAGGTTGTTCTCTGCTACTATAAAACTGAATAGGAATCACACAGGAAAATGGTTAAGTTATCGTCTAGACTTCTTGTTTGTTTGTTTGTTTGTTTGTTTGTTTGTTTGTTTTAAGACAGAGTCTCGCTCTGTCACCCAGACTGGAGTGCAGTGGCGCAATCTCAGCTCACTGCAATCTCTGCCTCCCAGGTTCAAGTGATTCTCCTGTCTCAGCCTCATGAGTAACTGGGACTACAGATGCCTGCCACCACCCCCAGCTAATTTTTTTTTTTTTTTTTTTTTTTGTATTTTTAGTAGAGACAGGGTTTTGCCATATTGGCCAGGCTGGTCTTGAACTCCTGACCTCAAGTAATCCACCCATCTCAGCCTCCCAAAGTTCTGGCGTGAGCCACCACTCCCAGCCATAGACTTCTAAATACTTAAAGAACAAAGTGTGTGATCTACAGTCCTCATGCTATACTGCCTTAGGGGTCTTTTTTTTTTTTTTTTTTTTTTTTTGAGACGGAGTCTCGCTCTGTCGCCCAGGCTGGAGTGCAGTGGCGCGATTTCGGCTCACTGCAAGCTCCGCCTCCCGGGTTCACACCATTCTCCTGCCTCAGCAGCCTCTCCGAGTAGCTGGGACTACAGGCGCCCGCCACCACGCCCGGCTGATTTTTTGTATTTTGTTTAGTAGAGACGGGGTTTCACCGTGGTCTCGATCTCCCGACCTTGTGATCCGCCCCCCTCGGCCGCCCAAAGTGCTGGGATTACAAGCCTGAGCCACCGCGCCCGGCCAGGGGTCTTTTTAAAAATTATGCTGTTATATTTTATTTTTATGTAATATTATATTAGTTTATACATTTAAGACTGGTTTGTCTGCAAATAAAAAGGAGCTAGAGAGAACACCAGGCGTTGTTTTGATTTGTTGGTTTGATTTTTCAACTGGAAAGAAACTGTACTAAAGGTAGGAAGCCCACAGAAAAGGAGCAGCTGAAGAAAGATCAGGGATGTCTTCATAGACAGCAGGTCCCAGATGACTTCTGAAAGAAGCTCTGGTGCCCTGAGCACACAGGGGAGTATTGGTCAAGGACAGGGCAAGAGCACTCTTGCCCTCAGCAGAGGCAAATGTGGCCATTTACAGGAGTAGATGAAGTGCATTGACACTGGAGAATTGTTGGCAAGGTTGGTAGAATCCCTAACTTGTGCTTCTGTTTTCTTAAAGAAGGAGGTTGTTGGTTTGTGGAGGCCAAGATAGTGGAAGAGGGCCTTGAAGAGATGATGAAGGTGTGGAATTCTCCCACCTTTTGGGGGATAGAAGAAGCTGTGGGCCAGAAATGAGGATTCCCAGGACACTGAGAGTCCAGCTGGGGTTGGAGATTACGAATCTGTAGCTGCTGTTTGTTGCTGAATTTTCTCCTGCAGCCCCCAACAGTCCAGTGTGGGAAGGAGGAAGATGGTTAGAATGAGTTCCCATGGACGGCCTTGAAGGGGTGGGTGCCAGGGCAGGGGTGCAGAGCAGATACGGTGAAAAGGCAAGTAGACAAGTCACTATGTCCAGGGTATTGTGACTGATACAAAAAGACCTCAGTTTCTGTCCCAGAGGGGTACACACACCAGATAGGGGAGACGAAATGCTACTATGAAAACACAACTTCAACACAAGTTCTCACACATTTAGTGAGGCATAGAGGAGGACTCAACAAGTGAAAATTGTTTAGAGGAAAGAGGCCACAGTCCAGGAAGGCCCCCGGGCCCCTGCCACTAGCAGCTTTGGGGGCCACTTTCCGGTGGTTAAGAACGGATGAGGTGAACTAGTAACTCTGAAAGGGAGGGCAGAGGGCAGATGATTAACTCCACTGCAGCCTCAGGAAGAACAGAGGATGGTCAAGGAGACAAGTACAGAGGATGGTGAAGGAGACAATCTGATCCAGCAGTGAGTCCCGCTCAGCCCTGAGCCCATGTGCAGAGCTCTGAGTCAGCTCAGCTTCCTCCAACCTGGACCTGCCAGTCGGAGGAAGGTGTGGGGCCTGAGCACCTGGGAGAAGGAGCACGGGAGGGTCTCAGAGCAAGTGGAACTTCCACCAGCCAACAAATAGACGTTAAGGTTTTCTCAGTTAGAGCTTGTGCTACCAGGCTTGGGGTGAGGGCATCAAAAGATGTACCTGCTGGGGACTGAGTGAACAGAGTCCAGTGAGATTCCAAAAGTACTGGGGCAATCCAGCTCTAGTCAGGGCAAAATCATAAGATAGATAAAGTAACCTACAGGGCCCACATCCCATTTCTTTCTTCCTCTCTATTTAGCTTCATACTGACCATATTAACTCCCCTCCTCAGGCAATGCAACCCCCTTACCTCTGTCAAAACTCACCTAGCCCAAGTCCCACTCTTTGCATCAGTTACCCAAATGATCTCATATGTCATACTCTTTCTCCATGATAACAAGTGCATCTGCCTTTCCTATTTCCCATCCAAACCCCATGCATCCCCGGCTTTTCTGAGCTGTTTCCTCTGCTTCAATTGTCCTTCTACTTTGTACCTACCTCCTAAACTCTTATTTATTCTTCAAGGCCAGTTCCCCAGTGTTCCTACCTGGAAGGAATCTTCATCTTCTCAGTCCTTTTTTATTCTAAATGTTATTCTAAATGTATCTTGCCTGTTAATGACATATAGCATTTCCATCTTCCCTTATAGTTGTAAGTATACACACCTATTTTCCTCTGTCTGAAAGATTCTTAAGGGTAGAGTAGACATCTGTTTCATCTTTGTTTCCCCCACAAAACCTTGCGTAGTTCTTGGACCATAATAAGGGCTGGGGAAAGAGTTTATGAATAAGACCTCAAAAGCACAGGCAGCAGAAGCAAAATAAACAAATGGTATTATAGAAAACTAAAAAAAAAATCATGTACAGTAAAGGAAACAATTCACAGAGTGAAAAGGCAACCTATAGAATAGGAAAAAAAATTGCCAACTATGAATCCTACAGGCAACTAATATGCAGAATAGACAAGAAATTCAAACATCACAACAGCAAAATGAACAACCCAAGCAAGGGCTTCATGAATCCGTTTAAATTAATTAATTCAACAGTGCATCTCACATAACTCCTTTTTTTTTTTTTTTTTTTTGAGACGGAGTCTCGCTCTGTCGCCCAGGCTGGAGTGCAGTGGTGCGATCTCGGCTCACTGCAAGCTCCACCTCCCAGATTCACTCCATTCTCCTGACTCAGCCTCCCGAGTAGCTGGGACTACAGGCACCCGCCACCACGCCAGGCTAATTTTTTGTATTTTTTAGTAGAGACGGGGTTTCACCGTATTAGCCAGGATGGTCTCGATCTCCTGACCTCGTGATCCACCCGCCTTGGCCTCCCAACATGCTGGGATTACAGGCGTGAGCCACCACGCCCGGCCCATAACTCCTAAAAATGACTCTATTGTCAGAATTTCATGCAGAATACCAGAGAAATCACAGAGCTGTAATTCCCTTGCCTTTGGCCTTTTGCCAAGCTCCACATTCCCACAATTTCATTTTCCATCTGCAGACCTTCAGAACCAAAAGCCAGTGGCCCCAAAGCAGCATGGAACTCTCATGCACTATTTGGTTCAACCACTTTGGAAAACAGTTTGACAGCATCTGCTAGAGTTATGTACACATACTCCATGGTTCTGCCCCTAGAGATATACCCAACAGACATGCATGCACAAAAGGCTCATCACAGCATTGTTATAATAGCAAAAACAAAATTGAAAACAACCCAAAATTCATCAATAATAGAATAAGTGAATAAACTATGATATAGTCATGCAACAAAATACTATACAGCCATGAAAATGATCTGCTACAAATAATAACATGCATAAATCTCATAAGATGTTGAGCAAAAGTAGTCAGACGCAAGAGTGCATACCGTTTGATTCCATATATATGGACAAAACTGATCTGTGATGTTAGAAGTCAGAATTGTGGCTATATTTATGGAAGACAGAGGAAGTAATGAATGGGAGAAAACGTGGTAGACACAAGAGTGTGTTCATTTAACAATAGCTCATTGAGATGTACATTTATAATTTTGTGTACTTTTCTGTATGTTGCACTTCAATAAGAGAGGTTTGTCTGTGAAGACAATGGCCTGGCTGGGTGCAGTGGCCCACATCTGTAATCCCAGTACTTTGGGAGGCCAAGGCAAGAGGATTGCTTCAGCCCAGGAATTCAAGACCAGCCCAGGCAGCATGGCAAAACCCCGTCTCTACACAAAAATTAAAAATAAGCCAAGTGTGGTGATACATGCCTGTAGTCCCAGCTACTAAGGAGGCTGAGGCAGAAGGATTGCTTGAGCCCAGGAGGTCAAGGCTACAGTGAGCTGCGATCACATCACTGCACTCCAGCCTGGGTGATAGAGCAAGACCCTGTCTCACAAAAAAATAAAAATAAATAAATAAAAATAAAAAATAAAACAAGATATGTCCTGGCCCTCCTTGAAGTGGTTTCAGTGGATTCCTTTCTGGATGGTGCTGCAGCCCAGGGTACACTGAGATCCAATCTCTCTTCTGTGTCCAGCTACTTTGCCATTCACCCTTTGTTGGAGGGGAGGTGCAATGAGGAAGAGAAGAGCAAAAACGACTCCAGCCCTTCTACAACTTGCCTGGATCCCAGCCAAAGCAGTCGCAGTTAGACACCACTCCCTGAGAAGTGACAGTTCCAACACAATCTACGCAAACAGCTGGCAACACTTGGAGCTATTCTATAAGGTGTCACCTGTGCCCTTTTATTGTCCAGCAGATCTCAACTCAGGCTCTAAAGCATCTGGGGATTCATAGCCTCCAGCCTGTGTGTCCTTTGGGGTTTCCTCAGAATAGACAACTGAAACCTGAATTTTGGGTCCAAAATGAACTTTAGGGCCCAGGCCTATTCCTTGGGCAATGATTTGAAGATCCCTCCTTTCCAATATGTCTAACCCAAAAAACATCCCAGGCTGCCCATAAGATGCCTGAAAATAATTCACTTATTCACTCAACAAACATGTTTTGAACACCTACTGCATTGGCACTGCACTAAGCACAAATCACAACTGTAGTAACAGTGACTCAGGCAATCTAGTGTAAGCTCTCTGAATAAACGGGCCCTGGACTTACTTGCCACTGAATCCTCAATAGCCCTGATTCAGAGCTACTCAAAATATATCCAGAGAAAGAATGGGAACAGAGAGGGGGCTGCTATTGTGAAAATAAGTATCTACTGAGGGTTGACTTGTGCCAGGTACTGCTCTAGATGTTGAGGAAACAACGGTGAGCAAAACAGACAAAAGCCCTGGCCTCAAGGATCTTACAGTCTAGGGGGCTGAAGAGGAGACTGGGAGACAGAAAATGAAAAACATAAGTAAACAGGATGGAACATAAATGGAGATGAGGACTATGGAGAAAGATTAAGTGGAGAGAGAGCTAAGAGGTTGCAGAATGGCAGGCTGACATTTTCAGTGGGGAAAGCATCACTGAAAAGGAGGTATTTGAGCAAAACTCTGAGGGGTTGAGGGAAGAGGCCATGTAGCCAGTGAAGGAGCAGCATCCCAGGCAGAGAAAACTGTGGATACAACAGAGAGTGATCTCCAGGACCAGCAGGCAGCACGGCTGAAATGCTGTGAGCAAGAGGAGAGACAAAGAGGAGCGGGTCTTGGAAGCCAGGTCACGCACCATTGTAAAATGCATGGCTTTTACTCTGCATGAAAGAAGAAGCCTTTGGGAGAATTTTGCAAAGCTCAAGAGTTATATGCACATCTTACATAAATAGTACTCCTGTTAAATTATTCAGTAAACAAAGTGGTTTTTTAAATTTCACTGTCATCATATGACTCCTGATGGGATGTGCTGAGAAAGACACAGTATCACTTTTGTGGTATTCCTGTCAAAAATGCATATAATATCTGCTGTCAATGGGCACAGAAAAAAAATTTTTTAAAGAAAAAATAATTTTAAAAATTCATATGATGGCTAGGCATGATGGCTCACACCTGTAGTCCCAGCACTTTGGGAGACTGAGGCAGGTGGATCGCCTGAGCCCAGGAGTTCAAGACCACCCTGGGCAACATGGGGAAACCCTGTATCTACCAAAAAAAAAAAAAATTAGCCAGGCATGGTGGCACAGACCTCTAGTTCCAGCTACTAGGGAGGCTGAGGTGGGAGGATGGCTTGAGCCTGCGAGGTCGAGGCTACAGTGAGCCGTGAGCATGCCACTGCACTCCAGTCTGGGCGACAGAACCAGATCCTCTCTTGAAAAATAATAATAGGCCAGGCACAGTGGCTCACACCTGGAATCCCAGCACTTTTGAGAGGCGGAGGTGGGAGGATCGCTTGAGGTCAGGAGTTTAAGACCAGCCTGGCCAACATGGTGAAACCCTGTCTCCACTAAAAATACAAAAATTAGCCAGCCTTGGTGGCATGCATCTGTAGTCCCAGCTACTCGGGAGGCTCAGGCAGGACAATCACTTGAACCCGGGGGGGCAGAAGTTGCAGTGAGCCGAGATTGGACCACTGTACTCCAGCCCGGGCCACAGAGCGAGATTCCATCTCTAAAAAATAATAATAATGATGACAGAAAATAAATAAAAATGCATATGATAACCTGAATCATATGAGGGAACATCAGACAAACCCAGATTAAGGAACCCTCTACAAAACAACTGGCTTGTCCTCTTCAAGAATGCAATATCATGAAAGATGAAGAAAGGTTAAAGTATGGTCATAGACTGAACATGAGAAACATAACAACTGAATATAATACATGATCTTGATTGCATCTTGGGTCAGCAAAAAAATAAATAAATAAAGCATATTCTTGGGACAATTGGTAATGTGTGAATATGGACAGCATATTCGATGGTATTAATGTTAAATTTACTGAATTTGACAATGGTGCTGTAGTAACATGAGAATGTCTTTGTTCATAGGATATAAGTGGTAAAATATTTAGGAGTAAGGGGACATAATGTCACAACTTGTTCTCAAGTGGTTCAGCAAAAATTATTATACATTTATACACACATATACATACAGCTAGAGAAAGAGAAATAAAGTAAATATGATAAAATGTTAACTGGTGAATCTACATGAAAGAAATTCAAGAATCCTTTGAACTATTCCTGCAGCTTCCCTGGAATTTCGCAATTATTTCAAACTCAAAAGTTTAAAAATTAAATAAATAGAGCAGCTTCAGTCAACTTACGCCAGGCCAGCCCCACAGACACAGGATAGAGGAGGAAGAAGTTCAGGAAGACCCAAGTCCATCCCTCCCTGTGCCTAATGAGTCACTCACCAGCTTCGCCCTGCAAGGGCCAGCATAGCCAAGCCCAGCTAAGGCACTGAAGCCCTGGGAATGGAGGTGGAGGGAGCATCACCCTCTGTCACACAGTCTCATGACCTCAGGGTCATAACCTCAGTTCTCTGTTACTCTCATCCCCACAGCCAGGCACCAATCCCATCAGTCCTCCTTCAGCTGTCTGAGCTGCTTTCAAGGATCCTTAGACCAGGTTCCAACCTAGCTCTCCTGCCCAGAATCCTGGGCCATTAGGCCCCCCAACCCACCCACAAGAGCTGCAGGCTCCACACCTCCCTCCCTGCTCCCTGTTCCTCATCATGCTCTGTCCTAGGCTGCCCGCATCCTTACAAATGTTGAGTTCACCTGAGCCTTGACTGTGTCTTCCTGAAGGACACAAGAATGCTCAGGGACTCGGTAACTGAATTGAGTACCTGGGCGTGGGACTTTATTGCAGATGGGGCTTCTACCTGGCCCTGAACCCACACAACACTATGCCTCAGTTTCCCCTCTTTGTGCCCAGAGTGTACCCTCCTCTAACTCCACGCTCTCCACCCCCGTGAAGCCCCTGCAGAGTCACTGATCTAAAATGCAGAACCCTGGCTGGGCATGGTGGTTCACACCTGTAATCCCAGCACTTTGGTTGGGGGAGACCAAGGTGGGCAGATCACCTGAGGTCAGGAGTTCAAGACCAGCCTGGCCGACATGGTGAAACCTGGTCTCTACTAAAAATACAAAAATTAGCCAAGCATGGTGGTGCACGTCTGTAATTTCAGCTACTCGGGAGGCTGAAGCATGAGAATCACTTGAACCCTGGAGGCAGATGTTGCAGTGAGCCGAGATCACGCCACTGCACTGCAGCCTGGGTGACAGAAGGAGACTCTGCCTCAAAAAATAAATAAATGAATAAATAAATAAAAATTAAAAATGAAATAAATTAATTAATTCAATTAAATTAAATGCGGGATCCAGGTTTCAGAGCATCCTGGACCCCAGAACTGGAGAAAGAGGGGAGCAGCCCTCAGCTGGGATCCCCAGGAGTAAATGTTAGATGGCTCCATGCCTGGCTGACAGCTTTATGTTTGCTGTGGAGCTTCCTCATATTGTCTCCTTCTTCTGCCCCAACCCAACGTGTCCCTAATAATTTCCAGGCTCCTGTGGCATCTGGGTGGCTGAAGAAGCCAGGGAAATGAAGGACCATGCCATCCAGCCTCTCCCTGGCTGCTGGCCTCGCCCTCCCCTCCTTGGGCTCAGCTTTCCTGCCTCAGGGGTCCATCCGTCTATCTCTGAGCTCAAGAACCACCTACTTCCTTGGGACTGCTTCTCTTCTCTCATGCCACAATTGGAGGATGCAGTTGTCTTCATCTTTACAGGCAGCTGGAAGGAGGCTTCTCTCTCCACTACCAGGAAGAGTAAATTGAAGCCAGTGGGAAGGAATCTCCTCACCCAAGACTTCCTGGATTGCTGGTGGCAGGGCCAGATGCCCCTTTCACAGACCTCCCAGTGCACTGCCAGGCTGTCCTGTCTGATTTAGACTGTCAGAGCTGTCAGGAGCTGCTCGGAGTCAAGTTCCAGATGACTGTGTATGTGACACAAGCAGAAGCTGTGGCTCTGATCTCCCCGAGGGGCACAGCTCCTAGTCCATCCCCCACCCCACGCCAGGTAGGACCTCCTTACCTTTGCCCTGATACCCCTTGAGGAACAGGAGGAGTATGAGGGTGACCACTTGCCCCAACATTTCCACAGGGCAGAGGGGCCAGGCCAGCCCCTCCACCCCACCAGATGCTCTGACGTGCACGGGCTCAGCAGTTCCCAGTCAGCAAGAGGACGATGGGGAGCAGAACTGCCTTGCAACCTGTCCAGCCACAGTTTCCTCAATTAGAAGCTGTTAACGCCTGCTGTGAGCTGACAAGCCTGCTGAGAAAGCACCAGCGCCTGGAGCTGGTCTGACAGTTCCCACAAGCCAAACTGGTGAAGCTTACCTCAAGTGGGAGGGTGCTTGAAGTTCACAGTGACTCACAAAGCCAGTTTCAAAATTGCATCCCTTTCTCTGCTTCAGCCCAAGAAATGTTCCAATTCTCCGAATCCTATGTGGAGAGACCCACGTGGGGGCCAAACAGCCAGTATCCCCGGCTGTTCCATTCCAACATTGTGGAGGTGGAGTGGAGAGGAGCTGGAGAAGAAGTGGGCTGAGAAGTAGGGCCCTGG
The DNA here is from genome assembly GCF_006542625.1 of Nomascus leucogenys. Lineage (NCBI taxonomy): Eukaryota > Metazoa > Chordata > Mammalia > Primates > Hylobatidae > Nomascus > Nomascus leucogenys. The sequence continues at coordinate 40,617,258 of NC_044392.1, read as the reverse complement.
ATAAGCGGCTAACAGTGTTGAAGGAAAGGCGGAGTAGCTGAGAGAACATAGGAAGAGACCTAAGGGCTGGAGGCACTAGAAAAATCTAACAAGCCTGGGGATTCCATGCAAGTTGACACCAAAGTTTAAGCACATGTAAATTAAATTGGTTTCATAAGAATTTGTTTCGCATGGGCCATGGTGGCTCAGGCCTGTAATCCCAACACTTTGGGAGGCTGAGGCAGGCAGATCACTTGAGGTCAGGAGATCGAGACTAGCCTGGCTAATATGGTGAATCCCCGTCTCTACTAAAAATAGAGAAATTAGCCAGGCTGGGTGGCGTACACCTGTAATCCAAGCTACTGGGGAGGCTGAGGCAGGAGAATTACTTGAGCCCAGGAGGTAGAGGTTCCAGTAAGCCAAGATCACGCCACTGCACTCCAGCCTAGGTGACAGAGCAACACTCTGTCTCAAAAAAAAAAAAAAAAAAAGAATTTGTTTTGCTCCACATTTCCCATCTGTATGTCTAGATTCCCTCCCTTCCTCTTTTTCTACTTTTCTATAGTAGTCCTCTCTTCCCTCTTTTGCCTTCTCCCAGAAGTGGCATGGGCCTATTTTTGCTGCCTTCTCATCCATGCTTGGACGCCACCCTCCAGGAAGGCCAGGCAACTTTGGATCTGCTCAGGCCCCCATGGAGGAGTGAGGACAGTGGCATCCCCCCTTCCCTGGAACACTGTGCTTCAAGGCCAGGCCCCAGGGTTCATGCCTCTTTCTTTCTTCCTTCTGCTTTCCCCTTAACAAATACTTTCACTTCCCTTCAAGCCCGCTCTTATTCTGTTTTTCCATCCTTTGGTCCATTTCCAGCCACCCTGTCTGAACTGGGCAGGGAGCAGCAGACTGATAGCTTCAGCTGCCAACAGAGGCAGCAGTGGGGCTCTGGACAGACCGCTGGATTTAGAGTCAAAGACTTGGACTTCGAGCTCCCATTCAGCAACTTACAATCTATGTGATTCTGGCCATGTTGCTGTCTGAGCCTGTGGGGTCAACAATACATCCTCCCCACCTTCACAAGGCAGTTTTCAGGATCAAATTAAAAATGATACTTGAGAATATGCACACAAAAAACACTGGACATACATGAAGTTTTTGTGGTTTTATTTTCATTTTTTTAAGCTCTGAATAGCTTTTTCCAGCTGGTCTAATGGTTATCATCTCTTCTCTCCTTTGTCTCCTCCCAAGAGTCAGCCCTCAACCCTGGGGAATTTCTTCAGAGTTGATCTGGCCATGTCCTTAACCTTGAGAAGTGGTGCACAAGACATGATATAACAAAGAAGGGTAAAATTCCTCACATGCCAGGTGGAAAACAAGATCCAACTTTTGGAACCCACTAATGAATGTGAATTAGGAATCAGCCTCTCCAATCCTGACCCCAGCACCAGCTCCATCCTTCCCACCAGGCATGTGGATGACCTATCATCCCCTGGAAACTGAACTCAGAGCAGCTGTACCACTTAGTATGTGTCTGTCTTGTGGTCCCTGACAAACTCTATCACACAATATCTGCTATTTGTAGGCTAATCGCAGTGGCTCTTGCCTATAATCCCAGCACTTTGGGAGGCCAATGCAGGCGGCTCACTTGAGGTCAGGAGTTCGATATCAGCCTGGCCAACATGGTGAAACCTCATCTCTACTAAAAATACAAAAATTAGCCAGGCGTGATGGCGTGTGCCTGTAATCCCAGCTACTCGGGAGGCTGAGGCAGGAGAATCTTCTGAAACCGGGAGGCAGAGGTTGCAGTGAGCCGAGATCATGCCTCTGCACTCCAGCCTGGGAGACAGAGCAAGACTCTGTCGCAAAAAAAAAAAAAAAAAAAAAAAAAAAAAAAAAAACCTGAGCGCAGTGGCTCACGCCTGTAATCCCAACACTTTGGGAGGCCAAGGTGGGTGGATTACCTGAGGTTAGGAGTTTGAGACCAGCCTGGCTAACATGGTGAAACCCCATTTCTACTAAAAATACAAAAAATGAGCCGGGTGTGGTGGTGCACGCCTGTAATCCCAGCTACTCAGGAGGCTGAGGCAGGAGAATCATTTGAACCCAGGTGGTGGAGGTTGCAGTGAGCCAAAATCATGCTGTTGCATTCCAGCTTGGGCAACAAGAGCAAAAACAAACAAACAACAATAACAAAAAAAAAACCTGCCATTTTTTCTACACACTGACCTCCTCAGCCCTGAGCTCTTCGACACAAAGTCTATACTCTCCTTAGCTTAGTGTTTCCAAGCCTCACCCAGTGCCTGGTTCTTCAGAGTTGATTAGTAGATTGTCAAGTGCTGAAGGAATGAATGAATTCCCTAAGGAGGACATTTCTATTTCCCCTGAGATAGACTGGTTAGCTAAGTCACCATGGACCCTGCCCTCGTGGAGTTTTTATTTTGCCCTGCCAAATTTTTGTGCAGAGAGCCCTTCTGTGCAACTCAGCCACTTTAGTGCGAGGACCCGAGACCTACAAAATCAATATAAACCAGAGACTCCCTTAGCTACATTTCCCATACATATTCACGAGGTCTTTATAAGTCTGGGACAGGGGACTCAGACAGGGGCATTTAAAGGTTAGCGGCCATCTGGGAATCAAAGTTTCACAAACCCCTGCCCAAACTATGCTTTCATCAAGTTTCAGTGACTCAAGGTCATTCCAGTAAATCCCACTTCTGATGCCAACTACAAATTTCCTGAATCCCCAGGACCACCCATTTCTGAGACAAATTGCAAGTCTGAGGTCCCCGAGACCACCTTCAGTTTTGATAATTAACTAGAATGACTCACAAAACTCACTGAAAGCTGTTTTACAAATGTTTTACTTAAGCCTTCACAAAGAACCCAACTGATCTTACAGGTATAGTCAACCAATCTTGCAAGAATTCAACAAATAACTTCTGTAATATTAGAGTTTATTAAAGCAAAAAATACAGATGAAAATGAGCCAAGGGAAGAGGTACCTAAGGCAAGGTCCAGGAGAGTCCCAAACAAAGGAATCAGTCACAGCACTTCCAGTTCTCTCCCAGTGGAGCTGTGCAGACAGGGCCTACTTCTCCCAGAAACTATGTGTGACAATACACACAGAGAGAGTATTGTTAAGCAGGGAAGCTCTTCCAAGTCTTGGTGTCCAGAGTTTTTACTGGGGCTTGGTCACATAGACATGGCTGACCATCCATGTGGCTAACCATAGTCTCTGGCCCCTCCAGAAATTGAGTTGACTCTATGTGGCCAGAGCTCCCACCATAAATCACATTATTAGCATTGACAATGCTAACAAGGTCCCCAGTAATGAAGATATTCTTATCAAGCAGGACATTTCAAAGCTTAGAGATTACCTCCCAGGAGCCAAGGGCAAAGGTTGGGCCTCTCTTTGGACAAGGTTAATCCTTTACTGCACCACTGGAAACAAGTTGTTAAAGTTGTCAAAGATGAACCGTTCACAAAGAGCCCAACTGATCTTATAGGTATAGTCAACCAATCTTTCAAGAATTCAATAAATAACTTCTGTAACACCAGACACTAAATGAGAACTCATTGCCTTTATTTCTAACCATCTGAATATTGTCTGTGTTCCTGTTTGAATGAAACCATAACGACACTTTTAATAAGCACAACCTATCTTTTTCTGTCTCTTTTTCTCAGAAGGGCTAGAAAATCACTTTCCCTTCTATGTATATTTATCTTCTGTGGGCTTTCACTTGTTGGAAGAGAAGTAGCCAGTTATTGTTTATTTATTGGCTGTGATTACTTTCAGGTTCAGGTTAAAGGTAAGAGATGCAACAGTCTCATAAAGAAGATGGAAGATAGAGCCTCTCAAAACAATTTATGGGACATCAGATAACGCAGAGAACCCACATCCCCAGGAGCAAGGGCTAAAGAGTGCAATCCATGTCTTAACTCATCTCAGAATTTCAACATAACAGGAAATTTGCCGTTCCCAGATTCAGTGTGAGAAACAGCTTTGATGATGCAGAGAACTGCAGGCTATCTCTCTGACACTAGCAATGTGGTATGGGAAATGGAATCAATCTCTACTTCCCTGTGTTGGAACAAAATGTTTCTACACGAAAAACGAACAAAAAAGTTTTCCCAAATTGCAAGGGAAATGCACCATAGAATAGCCTCCTATTTAAAGATAATTAAATATAAATTTGTCTTATACATTTGTATCTTTTATTACATTGTATAAATCGGAATCTGATTTAGTATGAAATTATATTCTGAGATTTTTACGTTTGGCATATTAGTAGACCAAGTGTTTTGCAATTAAAAAAAAAAAAAACATAATGACTTCTAAGTGCCCTACTATCTAGTTTGTGAATTTTATCTAGTTTGTGAATTACAAATACAGAAAATCAAAATTGGGGTTATAATGATAAAGTCATTTGTGCAAGCCAATGTTCTCTTTTAATTTTTTTGTGCAAGGTTGACACCTAAAAAGAAATGAATGCGATCAAAGTTTAGTGGTGTAATCAGATAAACTTATGATATGGTTTGGCTGTGTCCCCACCAAAATCTCAACTTGAATTGTATCTCCCAGAATTCCCACATGCTGTGGGAGGGACCCAGGGGGAGGTAATTGAATCATAGGGGAGGGTCTTTCCTGTGCTATTCTCTTGATAGTGAATAAGTCTCACAAGATCTGACAGGTTTATCAGGGTTTCTGCTTTGCTCCTTCCTCATTTTCTCTTGCTGCCACCATGTGAGAAGTACCTTTCACCTCCCACCATGACTGTGAGGCCTCCCCGGCCAGGTGTAACTGTAAGTCCAATTAAACTTCTTTTTCTTCCCAGTCTTGGGTCTGTCTGTATCAGCAGTGTGAAAACAGACCAATACAACTTACAACCAAGTTGTTATTTTAATGGTTTGAATATCCATAATTGACCATGAAATTGTTTTGACATGACAAAACTTTACTGTGGAGTATTTTATTCTACATCATATTGCTGTTTTATTCTATTGCTGTTAATCCCTCACGTAGAATCCTCATCAGTGCTGACAGTTTCCCTGACTCTATGTATCACTGAATCTACCACACAGGTTGCATGGGCCCACACATTCACATATAAGATTATAGAAGATGAAGAACGTAAAACTGGCTTCCTGTTCCTCTAAGAGTTCCTCTTCTTCTTCCCCTATCCATGCCCTATCCAACCTCCCTACATGATTTTCATGTGAAGCTCTCTGGGTTTTTCTGGCATACCCTCTCCTGCTAAGAAGTTGCCTCTGGCCAAGTGCGATGACTCACACCTGTAATCTCAACATTTTGGGAGGCTGAGGTCAAGAATTTAATGGGCAAAAATAAAGAAGTCTGGTAACACCAAGTATTTGAGAGCATATGGATCAATTGGATCAATTATATACAGCTGATGGGAGTGTAAATTGGTACAATTTTGTGGAAATAAATTGGTGTTATCTTGTAAAGTAAAATATTTATAAACTCTAATGATCCAGCAATATGACATCTAGTTATATACCTACATATAAGAGAAAGTTTAGCACATATATACCTGGAGACACATATGGCAATGTGCATAGCAGCATTGTTTTTTATTGGGAAAAAAACTGGAAACAAAACAAATGACAATGGGAGAGTGGAAAAACAAGATGTGATCTATTCATAAAATGTAAATTCAATAGCATTGAAAATGAATGTGGGACAGCAAAGGAGAATAGTAGTTACATAATGTCAAAGGAAAAAAATAAGCACCAGAAGACAATATACAATATGATAGTATTTTTATATAGTTTAAAAACAAAAAATTAAACATACTATTTGGGCATGTGCATGATGTTTGGGCATGTGCATGATGTGTGTGCATGATTGTTAAAAAGTAGTTTAAGCAATAGGACCTTAACCACAAATTGAGATAATGGCAACAACTAAGGAAGAAGGGAGGGATGGAGTGACATAGAGGAACACAGAGGTAGGTGTAGATTATTAATAATATTCTAGTTGTTGGGTTGTGTCATCATAAGTGTCCATTGCATTGTGAAAGAAAGGAAGGTGGGAGAGAGGTGGACGGGGGTAGAAGGAGAGTGAGAGAGGGAGCTGACCTAACTGCCATGCGTCTCTGGCTGCTTGTTACAACCATAAAGAAAGACCACTAATACCACCTCATGATGAAGCTTTTCAGGTAATCATTAGTGTTGTTCACTCTGATACAATTCTCCTCTTTTGGGGCAGGGTGGCGACATGGAAGGCTGCACTTCTCTTTGAAGTTAAACAGGACCATGTGACTTGCTCTGGCCAAGCAATGTAAGCAGAAAGTGTCACTGTCAGGCTGAAGCCTTCAGGAGAAGCAAGGCACCAGTCAACACACTCCCTTCTCCAGCTTCAGTAAATACCTAAAACACGTAGCATTGGCTTGGTAATAGGCTTACTGGTGATGAAGAAATTAATATTGAAGGTTGGAAAGATGGCACTCCATGTTATGTAAGAGGTGAAAATGTTAAGAGCATTGCCTTTGGTCACTCAAGAAGTGCGTTATATACCTAGAGCCCTGGAGCTCTAAGGGAAGACATCAGGGAAACAGAATGTAACACTGTGTACCAGCTGCCTTTGGTAATATATTATAAAAGAGAGGCCCAAAGGAAAATCAGATGGTCTGTTTTGCAAGCAGCAATGAAAGAACTAATTGACTCCGTGTCTTCAACAGGTAAATGGTAAAGAAAGCTTTCATTGATAAATGATCTTCAATAAAGACACACACAAATACATACACGGGGCTGGGTGTGGAGGCTCACCCCTGTAATCCCAGCACTTTGGGAGGCTGAATCAGGTGGATTGCTTGAGTCCAGGAGTTTGAGACAAGCCTGGGCAATGTAGTGAGACCACAACTCTACAAAAAGAATAAAATTAATTAGCCAGGTATGGTGGCATGCCTGTGGTCTCAGCTACTTGAGAGGCTGAGGTAGGAGGATCTCTTGAGCCAGGGAGGTCAATGCTTCAGTGAGCTGTGCTCATGCCACTGCACTCCAGCCTGGGCAACAGAGTGAGATTCTGTTTCAAAAAAAGAAAAAAAATACACACACACACACACACACACACACACAGACACACGCACACTATAAAAATCTTTCTCTCCATCCTCCTCATTTCCCCGCAGCCCCAGGAAACAATCATTCCATTTTTCTGTCTCTATAAATTTGACTATAGGTACTCATAAAGTGAAATCATACAATATTTGTCTTTTTCTGACTGGCTTATTTCACTTAGCATAATGCTCTCAAGATTCATCCATGTTGTAGCTTCAGTCAGAATTTTATTCCTTCTTAAGGTTGAATAATATCCCTGTCTATATCTATATATGTATAGATATAGATATGTATACATATATTTGTATATATATGTATATATATATACTACTTTTTGCTTCGTCTGTCAATGGGCACTTAGGTTGCTTCCGCATTTTAGCTATTGTGAATAATGCTGCTATGAACATGGGTGAACAAATATCTCTTCAAGGCCCTGCTTTCAATTATTTTGGGTATACACCCAGAAGTGGAATTGCTGAATCATATGGTAATTCTATGTTTAATCTTTTTTTTTTTTTTTTTGAGACAGAGTCTCGTTCTGTCCCCTAGGCTGGAGTGCAATGGCACAATCTCAGCTCGCTGCAACTTCCACTTCCTGGGTTCAAGTGATTCTCCTGCCTCAGCCTCCCGAGTAGCTGGAATTACAGGCATGCACCACCACACCCAGCTAATTTTCGTATTTTTAGCAGAGACAGGGTTTCACTATGGTGGCCAAGCTGGTCTCAAACTCCCAACTTCAGGTGATCCGCCCACCTCAGCCTCCCAAAGTGCTGGGATCATAGACGTGAAGCACCATGCCCGGCCTGTTTAATCTTTTGAGGAACCTAATACTGTTTTCCACAGATGCTATACCATTTTACACTCTGATATGGTTTGGATCTGTGTCCCTGCCTAAATCTCATGTCCGTTTGTAATCCCCAGTGTTGGATGTGGGGTCTGGTGGGAGGTGATTGGATCATGGGGATGAATTTCTCCCTTTGGTGCTGTTCTCATGATAGAGTTCTCACAAGATCTGGTTGTTTTAAAGTGTGTGGCACCTCCCCCCCGTCTCCCTTCCTCCTGCGCCCACCATGTAAGATGTGCCTGCTGCTCCTTCGCCTTCCACCATGATTGTAAGTTTTTTGAGGCCTCCCAGAAGCTGAGCAGAAGCTGCTATGCTTCCTGTAAAGCCCGTGGAAACGTGAGCCAATTAAACCCCTTTTCCTTATAAATTACCCAGTTTTATATATTTCTTCATAGCAATGTGAGAACAGACTAAAACACATTCCCACTGTCAGTGCATAAGAGTTTCCATTTCTCCACATCCTCACTAACACTTGTCGTTTTCTGTTTTGTTTTGTTTTGTTTGTTTATAATAGCCATCCTAATGGGTGTAAGGTGGTATCTCATTGGGATTTTGGTTTGCATTTCTCTAATGATTAGGGATGCTGAGCATTTTTTCATATGCATATTAGGCCTTTGTATATCTTGTTTGGAGAAAGGTCTATTCAAGTCCTTTGCCCATTTTTGAATTGGGTTGTTTGGTATTTTGTTGTTGAATTTTGGGAGTTATCTACATAGTCTGGATATTAATTCTTTATAAGATATATGATTTGAAAATATTTTCTCCCATTCTGTGCATTTTTACTTTGTTGATAGTGTCTTTAGGTGCACAACATTTTTAAATTTTCATAAAGCTCAATTTGTTCCTTTTTTTCTTTTGTTGCCTATGCTTTGTTGTCATAGTCAAGAAATTATTGCCAAATCCAGTGCTGTGATGTTTCTGTCCTATTTTGATCTAAGAGTTTCATAGTTTAGGTCTTACATTTAAGTTATGGGTCTATTTGGGGTTAATTTTTTTTTTTTTTTTTGAGATGGAGTCTCACTCTGTCACCCAGGCTGGAGTGCAGTGGTGCAATCCCGGCTCACTGCAACCACTGCCTCCTGGGTTCAAGTGATTCTCCTGCCTCAGCCTCCCGAGTAGCTGGGATTACAGGCATGCGCCACCACACCTGGCTAATTTTTGTGTTTTTAGTAGAGACACGGTTTCACCATGTTGTTCAGGCTGGCCTCAAACTCCTGATCTCATAATCCACCCGCCTTGGCCTCCCAAACTGCTGGGATTACAGGCGTGAGCCACCACGCCCAGCCTCAACTTTTATTCTTTTACATGTGGATATTCAGTCTTCTCAGTATCATTTGTTGAAAACACTGCCCTTTCCCCATTGAATGGTCTTGGCAACCTTGTCAAAAATCATTTGGCCATACGGGTTTCTTTCTGGTCTATTCTATTGTATTAGTTTGTATGCCTGATCTTACACCAGTAGCACACTGCTTTGAATACTGTAACTTTGTAGCAAGTCTTGAAATCTGGATATGTGAGTCTTCAAGCATAGTTCTTTTTCATGGTGGTTTTGGCTATTTGGAGTCTCTTGAGATTCCGTATGAATCTTAAAATGGGTTTTTCTATTTCTGCAAATAAATATCATTGGGATTTTGATAGATATTGCATTGAATCTATAAATCACTTTGGGTAGTATTGACAACTTAACAATATTAAGTCTTTCAATCCATAAACATGAGATGTCTTTCCATTTATTTAAGTCTCGTTTAATGTCTTTCAGAAATGTTTTGCAAGGAGTCTTTCACCTCCTTGACTAAGTTAATTCCTAAGTGTGATATTCTTTTTGGTGCTATTGTAACTGGAATTTTTAATTTTACTTTTCATATTGTTCATTTTTGCTGTATAGAAATGCAAATGATTTTGTTTGTTGACTCTGTATTTTGGTACATTGGTGAATTTATTTACTAGTTCTAACAATATTTTGTGGAATCTTTAGGGTTTTTTTACATATAAAATCATATCATCCATTAACAGAGATAATTTTACTTATTCTTTTCAATTCAGATGACTTTTATTTGTTTTTCTTGACTTATTCCTCTGGCTAGAACTTCCAGTACTATGTTGAATAGAAGTAGCCAAAGTGGGCATTTTTGCCTTGTTCCCGACATAAAAGAAAAGCTTTCACCATTAAGTATGATGTTTGCTGTGGGTTTTTCATATATGTCTTTTATTTTAATGCATTGTATTTGTTTTCTTCTCTTCCTAGTTTGTTGAGTGTTTTATCACAAAAGAGTGCTGAGTTCTGTCAAATGCTTTTTCTGCATCCAGTGAGATGATCATATAGCTATTTTCCTTTATTCTGTTAATGTGATGTGTTACATTGATCAAGTCTCATATATTGAAACATCCTTGCTTTTCAGAAATAAATCCCACTTGGTCATGGTGTAAAATCATTTTAATATGTGGGGGAGTGCTGAGCGTGATGGCTCATGCCTTTAATCCACCACTTTGGGAGACCAAGGCAAGCAGATTGCTTGAGCTCAGGAGTTCAAGACCAGACTGGCCAACATGGTGAAACCCTGTCTCTACTAAAAATACAAAAAAAAAAAAATAGTGATATGCATATATATATACATGTATATATATATATATATATTTGGTTTGCCAGTATTTTGTCAGAGGTTTTTGCATCAATGTTCACAAGGGATACTGATCTGTGGTTTTCTTTTCTTGTAGCGCCTTCACCTGGCTGTTATTAGGGTAAAGCTGGACTCACAGAATTAGGGAGTTTAGTCTTCTCCTCAGTTTTTTGGAAAAGTTTGAGAAGAATTGATGTTAGTTCTTCTTTAAATGTTTCTTCACTGGTAGAATTCACCAGTGAACCATCAGGTCTAGAGCCTTTCTTTAAGAAGAGATTTTTTATTACTGATTCAATCACCTTATTAGGTATACATTTATTCAGATTTTCTATTTCTTCATGATTTAGTCTTGATAGGTTTTATGTTCCTAGGAATTTGTCCATTTTATCCAGGTTATATAATTTGTTGGTGTAAAATTGTTCATTGGCCAGGCATGGTAGTTCACGCCTGCAATCCCACCACTTTGGGAGGCCGAGGTGGGTGGATCACCTGAGGCCAGGAGCTCGAGACCGACCTGGCCAACATGGCAAAACCCAGTCTCTACTAAATATACAAAAACGAGCCAGGTATGGTGGCATATGCCTGTAATCCCAGCTATTCAGAAAGCTGAGGCACAGGAATCACTTGAACCTGGGAGGCAGAGGTTGCAGTGAGCTGAGCTCGCACTACTGCACTCCAGCCTGGGCAACAAAACAAGACCCTGTCTCAAAAAATAATAACAATAATTAATATATATCAAGCAGTAACTATAAGCCAGGCACTCCTTTAAAGGCTGTACGTTATTTCATTTAATATTTATGAAAACCACATGTGAGGACTTTACTACTCTTATCTGTAATTTACAGAAAAGGAAACTGAGATTCTGATAGATGAAAATTTTTTCAAGGGTCAGATTCATTTAGACCTTTAACAACTTCACTCTCTGGATGTGGAGCACAATGAAAACAATGACGGGTGAAAACTTTCCCAGCTCAGAGATCTCTGTGGTCATGCCAAGGTGGCAGGGAGAATTAAGGGAAAGCCACCTTCTCTGAGAGGTCTTCCCTAACATTCCTTTCTGGATTGGGGATCGCTCTCCTGTGTTTCCACAGCTCTCCAGGAAGGTCTCATGGGAGACTTTATCACCTTGCACCTGAAGGGCCCCTGGGCTCCACAACCTGCAGCTTTAGAATTGGGTTCGTCTGTCTTCTCTATCACTTCTCTATCACCGTATCCCCAGCACTTAGCCCAGGAACTAGTACACACTCAATGAATATTGTTGGAATTAATTCATAAAGGAATATATAAAAGAGAAAAACTGTTCACCTCTCTCTCCCACCACCGTCTGTGCACTCCCAGCCAACAGTGTCTGGCACACAAAAGGTGAGTCACATACAGGGGACCTCCAACCAGAGATAAAAACATACTCAGATTTGTCTCCTCTAGTTGGAAGAAGGGCATCTGAGAGTGAAGAGGGACAGAGACATCTGTGTTTCAGGACAGAGAATGGGGACAAGGGGTAAGAGAGAAGGCATGAAAGAACAGATGACAGAAAACAAGTTATTAAAAAGGTAGAAAGAACTAAAGAAAAGAAAGGCTCTAGAGAGAATACTAACAATTTCTAACCCAGGTCTAAATAGATCTAGTTTAAACAACAAAGAAAACCCTCCTAGACAATTTTTCTTTTTTTTGAGACAGAGTCATTACTGTCACTCAGGCTGGAGTGCAGTGGTGCAATCTCAGCTCACTGCAACCTTCGCCTCCCAGGTTCAAGCGATTCTCCTGCCTCAGCCTCCCGAGTGGCTGGGATTACAGGCACATGCCCCCATGCCCAGCTAATTTTTGTATTTTTAGTAGAGACGGGGTTTCACCATGTTGGCCAGGATGGTCTTGGTCTCCTGACCTCCTGATCTGCCTCCTAAAGTACTGGGATTACAGGCGTGAGTCACTGCACCCCGCCCCTCCCAAACATTTTCTGAGCAAACTTCTTCCCCTTCCTCTTTCCCTTCTTCTTCCCCTTCCTCTTTCCCTTCTTCTTCCCCTTCCTCTTTACCTTCTTCCCCTTCCTCTTCTTTTTTTTTTGTTTTTTGAGACGGAGTCTCACTCCGTGGCCCAGGCTGGAGTGCAGTGGCACAATCTCGGCTCACTGCAAGCTCTGCCTCCCGGGTTCATGCCATTCTCCTGCCTCAGCCTCTCCGAGTAGCTGGGACTACAGGCGCCCGCCACCACGCCCGGCTAATTTTTTGTATTTTTAGTAGAGACAGGGTTTCACCGTGGTCTTGATCTCCTGACCTCGTGATCCGCCCGCCTCGGCCTCCCAAAGTGCTGGGATTACAAGCGTGAGCCACCGCGCCCGGCCTCCCCCTCCTCTTCTAATTACTCTAAGGCCTGAGAACTTTAAACTTCATTTTCTAGCCAGTGAGAAGTAATTGACACTTAGAGTAGGGAAGCATTGGAAGGCTCGTCATAATCCAATTTGCATTGTAGAGGAAACACAATATTATGCCTAATATTTAGTCATGGATAAGAACTGATGCCATCCCCATCCTATCTGTACCAATAACCCACTGGGGATGATTTGGCCACATGGCTCCTTCTGAACGAGCACCTGCAGATGGGAGCCTAGGAATGGTTAAGCCACTGCACAAGGAGAGTCACCATCATCATAACATGCCAGCCCATTCTTCCTTAAGGAGAATGCCTAGTCACTAAGGTTAGAACATACTAGATATAGATATTGGGTATATCTCCTTCCTCTTTGGGGCAACCCCAGGAAAATGGACTCTTTTCTCCTTTCAAGTGTTCAGGTTGAGGATACAAATTGATCAGTCCATGTGGGTGAGTTAGGAAGGGTTAGGATAAAATGCTTCCTTTCCCCTTGCCCTGTATGCCTCTGGCTATTTTAAGGGCTATCTGAAAGGGAAGTAGAGATGGCATGTTTCTCTATCAGGATTCCTGAGTCCTAACAGTCCAAGCACACACGCAGTTGAAGTACAATCAGCCAGAGCAATACATATGCTTTTGAAATTTCCTATAGTACTTCACCCCTACAGGAAAGGAATTCACAGAAACACCAAGCCTTGAGTCAATATGATTTATTATTTTCTCTTCTGCCATTAACATTCTAGCTACTGGGTAAGTTGTTCTCCATCCTTGGGATCTCATGGTTGGGAGGAGAGGTCTGGGTTCCCTCTCACAAAGCTCTCAACGATAGAATAGAAGCACAGCTGCCTCAGTTATCTCACGGCTGCTGCTGTAACCAACATGAGTTCCATATCCACTCCAATCAAAACCAGAAAAATCTCCACACTGAGAGGGACTAGACTCTGGAAAGTATCCACCTCCACCAATGCAGTGCTGGGAAACAAAGAGAGGAAGAGGTGATAATGAGAGATCTGCCAGTGAGGCCAATGCCATCTTAACAGCCAAATCTAGTGATTTCTTTGGTCCTCATCAGACTCTCCATTGACAGTGTTGATCTATCCTTCCCATAAAAACCTCTCTTCCTTGGCTCACACCTGTAATCCCAGCAGTTTGGGAGGCCAAAGAGGGTGGATCATTTGAGGCCAGGAGTTCGAGACCAGCCTGGCCAACATGGTGAAACCCCATCTCTACAAAAAATACGAAAATTAGCCAGGTGTGTTGGCAGGCAGCTGTAGTCCCACTACTCAGGAGGCTGAGGCAGGAGAATTGCTTGAACCTGGAAGGTGGAGGTTGCAATGAGCTTAGATTACGCCATTGCACTGCAGCCTGGGCGACAGAGTGAGACCCTGTCTCAAAAGAAAAAAAAAATCTCTTCCTTTAGACAAGACATTATTGTCTTGACTTTCTTTCAACTTTTCTGAATATTCATGCTCAGAGCCCCTCCCTGTTCTCTTCTTTCATAAATCCTCTAAGCGCTGCTCCCTAGTGGAGGACTTATCTCCCTCTCCCTTATAAACTGCATGACCACTGTGGCCTCAATTACCAAAAATTCACTGATGGCCCCAAAATCTCCATCTCCTGGTGAGATGCTTCTTATGCTGAAGACCTCAAAGTCCATCTTGGATCTCTACACAGGAATCTCAAGCTCCAAATGACCAAAATAGAGTTAATTATATCCCTCATTGACCCAGAACCTGTTCATCATCCAGGCATTCTGACTTCATAAATGACACTCACTCACCCAAATGAGAACCATGTTATTCTAGACTTCCCTGCCCATCCTCTGTATTCAACTGGTGATATGGTTTGGACCTGGGTCCCCACAAAATCTCATGTCGAATTGTAATCCCCAGTGTTGGGGGTGGGGCCTTGTGGGAGGTGATTGGATCATGGGGGTGGTTTCACATGAATGATTTTAGCACCAGCCCCTTGATGCCGTCCTCATGATAGTGAGTGACTTCTCATGAGATCTGGACATTTAAAAATATGTAGCACCATCCGGGCATGGAGGTTCATGCCTGTAATCCTAGCACTATGGGAGGCTGAGGCAGGCAGATCACTTGAGGTCAGGAGTTCAAGACCAGCCTGACCAAAATAGAGAAACCCCGTATCTACTAAAACTACAAAATTAGCCCAGTGTGGTGGCTCATGCCTGTAAACCCAGCTACTTGGGAGGCTGAGGCAGGAGAATCGCTTAAACCTGGGAGGCAGAGGTTGCAGCGAGCCTAGATTGTGCCACTGTACTTCAGCCTGGGCAACAAGAGCAAAACTCTGTCTCAAAAAAAAAAAAAGTGTGTAGCACCTCCCCTGCCTTTGCTCCTGCTCCTGCCATGGGAGACACCTCACTCCTTTTTGGCCTTCTGCCATGATTGGCAGCTTCCTGAGGCTTTCCCAGAAGCAGAAGCCACTATACTTATGGTACAGCCTGCAGAACCATGAGCCAATTAAACTTCGTTTCTTTATAAATTACCCAGTCTCAGATATTTTTTTCTTTTTTTTTTCTTTTTTTTTTGAGACAGGGTCTCACTCTGTCACCCAGGTTGGAGTGCAGTGGTGTGTGATCTTGGCTCACTGCAACTTCCACCTCAGGCTTAAGCAGATCCTCCCACCTCAGCCTCCCAAGTAGCTGAGACCACAGGCATGCGCCACCACACTCGGCTAATTTTTGTATTTTTTGTAGAGACAAGTTTCGCAACGTTTCCCAGGCTGGTCTCAAACTCCTGAACTCAAGAGATCCAACTGCCTTGCCTCCCGAAATACTGGGATTACAGATGTGAGCCACCGTGCCTGGCCAATATTTCTTTATAGCAGTGAGAGAATGGACTAATACAACTGGTATTCCATTTAAAATCTTTGGAATTTATCAATCCCACCATTCAGGATTCTTGAGACTTAACATTTCAACCACACAAGGGATGGCCTGAGTGAAGTTTCTAGAAGATGATGTCCAGGACTGTCCCAGCAACTCCCCAGTGCAGTGTGTATCTAGGCAAACCATGGCTAGGGTTGGGGAGGCCCAGGTTTTCTCTGAAATATAAACCTCAGATGAAGGCAAACAACACTTGTGTTTCTCAAGGAATCTCAGCTCTAAAGACTTCTACAGAGTGTTTCAGCACACAAGCCTCACCCCAGCTCCAAGCGATTGAGTGTTTTCTCACAAAGGCTGAGCACCCAGTAATGGTTCTTTTGAAGCCTCACCCCTTGATTTTTGTCTTCAAAGGGACAGGATGTGTATACCTGGACAAAAGGTCCCACAGCCCTGGCCCCTGAAGCCCAGCAATGAGCAAGAGAAGGTCACACTCCCACACACATACACACACACCCCAGTCATACCACACTCAACACACACACACATACCAACACACACTGACAAACTCGACCTTACTCACACATCCTTGTGGTCCCCACAGAGACTCACGTGCTCAGTGTTACATCCGGTGACCCTCATTCCAGCACACAAGGCGTTGGCTGCTCTCTCGTTATTAAATACCCTGAACTGAACAAATCCCGCAGTGAATTCCCCTGAAAACAAGAGGCAGAAAACAGCATTGAAGGAAGACGCTAGAAATCGCTTTCGTTAGGCCAGCCCAGAGGCTCTCAGTGCCAAAGCCCAGGCTGTGGCCCAACACTCCAGCTGTACTGGTGGAGCCCAGCACCCCTGTGGCCAACGGCTCGTGCATCCTCGCCTCAAACTTGGCCAAGAGGGACCTTTTCCCAACCCCAGCGACCAAGAGCTGGTCCTCAGAGAGGGCTCCTCATCTGCCAGAGGCTTGTGAAGAGAAATTCAACTCTGCAGGAAGATCACCACTGAACATCTCCAAGGGCTGGGTTGCAGAAATTAACAGATGTATTCACTCTGTTCCTGTTTACATTTTTCTTTTCTCCTTTATTTTAAAATCTCAACTCCCAACTGTAAATAATAACAGCTTTGAGTTCTATAATATATGCTCAGCCTCTGTGAAGCATACTATGCTACCAACTTTGGCTTCACACAAAATAAACTCACAATAGAAAAAAAAGTCTTGCCATTTTTTTGGTTGTTCCGTGCACATGGACCTGGCCTGGTCCTAACAAGCTCCTGCAGGGCTAAGAGTGGGTTGTTAGGAGTAAAGAGTCTGGAGTCTGGAGCCCGGCCGGGCACGGTGGCTCACACCTGTAATCCCAACACTTTAGGAGCTGAAGGGGGCGGATCGCCTGAGGTCAGGAGTTGGAGATCAGCCTGGCCAACACGGTGAAATCACATCTCTGCTAAAAATACAAAAATCAGCTGGACACAGTGGTGGGCACTTGTAATCCCAGCTACTTTGTAGGCTGAGACAGGATAATCATTTGAACCTGGAAGGCACAGGTTGCAGTGAGCTGAGACTGCGCCATTGCACTCCAGCCTGGGCAACAAGAGTAAAACTCCATCTCAAAAAAAAAAAGTCTGGAGCCAAATTTCCTCACCCCAATTACTGATTCTTCCACATATGCCTTGTGATCTTCATTAGTTTCTAAACCTCTCAGTGCTTCAGTTTCCTAAAATGAGGTTAATAATAGTTCAGATCTCAAAGGCAGCCATGCAAATCAAGTGAGGCAATACAGGGAACATTAAAGAAGAGAACCAGGCTTCAGTCGGATGCATAACTGTTACCTAGCATAGTTGAATGTATTCCCTTTCCTACTAAGACTTCAGAGGATCATTAAAGACTCACGCTGGCCATAGGGTGAGTAATAAGATGCTGTTTTCTGGGCATCGCCAAAATCATAGACCACAGGGATCGCCGGGCCGTTGTCAGTCCAACACTTTCCTTCTCCATATTTCACTGGATATTTCTACAAAGAACATAGAAAAAGTCATGGAGTAAAGACAATAGCTTTGCCATTACCAGCATCTCCTGGGATGCTGCCATTCATAGAGGGGAAACAGTGCTTTCTCAGTAACTGAGATTACTTCAAAATCAGTCAAAATAAGAATCTTTCCATGACACTGCTGCCAGTTAGGGGGGAGCTGTGCTTGTGCGGCAGCCTAGACCACTTCATTCTCTCTCTCTCTCCTTCTCCCTGACCCATCTACACTCTTCCTGCCCCAGCTGTCTGCTCCAATAGGCCTTTTCTCTTGCCTGGCTTAGAATTCCTAAGAGAAGCAACAGAAGCCATCAGCAAATCTGGGTGAGAAGAACATGGGAGACAGGCCCATTAAAAAATGACTCCTGCCCAACCTCTAACACTTGCTTCTCTGTACACCCATGAAAACCAGTCCCAGCCAGCAGCCCTTTGTACCTGGTAGATGCCAAACAGATTATGTCCCAGTCTCTGGAGGAAGCCAGTGTTGGTGCGGTACCTCAGCAGGGAACTGTTTCTCCAATGCTGCATGGGGGACTTATTGGGCACATGCCAGATGCCCAGGTCCTTGGCCTGGATGTCGTAGTAGCCGGGGTTCTGGAAAGCAACAGACACTGAGCCTGACTGGGCCAGGAGGTCCCAGGAGGCAGAAGGTCCACACATGCAACCTCAGCTGGACTGAGAGCTCTGGACTGCAGGTGAGCAGATGGCCAAGCATACTCAGACACCCCACTCCCAGCCGATGATCCCACCACACCCAGGGCCCCAACAGCCTTGTGAGGAGGAAGTTGTGATTCAAAGTGTAAATTGGCTGGGCGTGGTGGCTCATGCCTATAATCCCAGCACTTTGGGAGACCAAGGCGGGCAGGTCACTTGAGTTCAGGAGTTTGAGACGAGCCTGGCCAACACGGTGAAACCCCGTCTCTACTAAAAGTACAAAAATTAGCCGAGTATGGTAGTGGGCACTTGTCGTCCCAGCTACTTTTGAGGCAGAGGATCACTTGAACCCAGGAGGCAAAGGTTGCTATGAGCCAAGATGACACCACTGCACTCCAACCTGGGCAACAGAGTGAGACTCCGTCTCAAGAAAAAAAAAAAGATGTAGGTATTTCTCTCCTCTTCTCCAGCCCATCACACATCCCTACCTTCCAGCTATCCCTCCTGCAGGCTTGTGGCCAGCCACACTCCACTCCTCACCCTCACCCGAGTGGGTAAGAAGTGGCACCAACCTTGTAGTCATCGCTCGTGGCCGCCTCTGCAGATCCAAAGGTGTTGTAGTTGGCCCAGTTGCCGTCCCCCTCTGGGTAGTCTGCTTTGCTGCCCTGCTGACTGGACCAGCGATCGCCCACCGTGCACTTCCCACGCATGTCATTCTCGTGCACGCTGGCCACCAGGGTCCAGCCGCCACCCCCCGAGGTCATGTCACAGAAGGTCTGGTAGATAACACCATTCTCAGTACGGAGAAAATACAAGCCATCTGTAGAGAGAACCAGCCCAGAGCCTCCCTGTCTGACAGCTGAGGGTTAATCTCAGCCCCGTGACAAGAAAGCCCTAGGAACCAGAGACACGACCTAAAGGCTCCTGTCCTGAGTCACATCACTAAGTGTTCCCAGGGGTGCTGGGGCCTCCCTGAGTTCAGAAGATCATGCTCCTGTAACTGAGACAGAACATAGAATTGTATAAAATCCCAGTGACATTTTTCATAAAGTTAAACATGGAATTATTGTATGACCCAGAAATTCTACTGCAGGTCTATCCCCAAAAGCATTGAAAACAGGGCCTCAAGCTGATGCTTTTACACCACTGTTCGTTGCAGCATTAGTCACAAGAGCCAAACAGAAGAAACAATTCGAATATTCACCAACAGGTGAATGATTAAACAAAACATGGTGTGTGTGCATATATGTATCTGCAGTGGATAAAAAGGAATGAAATACCCACGCTGCAACATGGACAAACCCTCAAAACACTGTGCTAAGTGAAATAAGCCAGACACCAAAGGACAAATACCATGTGACTCCAATTATATGAGGTAACTACACTAGGCAAATCCATGGAGACAGAAAGTAAAATGCAGCTACCAGAGACTGAGGGAAGAGAGTTATTGCTTAATAACTCCATGTTATTTTTTGTTTTGTTTTGTTTTTGTTTTTGTTTTTGAGATGGAGTCTCACTCTGTTGCCCAGGCTGGAGTGAAGTGGCACTATCTTGGCCCACTGCAACCTCTGCCTCCCGAGTTCAAGCGATCCTCCCACCTCAGCCTCCCAAGTAGCTGGAATTACAAACGTGCACTCCACACCCGATTGATTTTTGTATTTTAGTAGAGACAGGGACTCACCATGTTGGCCAAGCTGGTTTCAAACTCCTGGCCTCAACTGATCCACCCATCTCAGCCTCCTAAAGTGCTGGGATTACAGGCCTGAGCCATCGCACCCGGGCCCTCCATGTTATTAAGTACAGAGTTTCTGTTTGGGGCACTGAAAAAGTTCTGCATATGGATAGCTGTGATGGTTGCACAACCTTGAAGGTAATTAATGTCACTGAATTGCACACTTAATATTGCTTAAAATGACAAATCCTATGTAGATTATAATGTACATATACTTTACCATAATTTTTTAACTAAAAGACAAAAAGACTCCCAGAAGACACAGTCCTGATGCCCTGACTGAGCTCTGTTTGATGTCTCATCACTCACCAAATGCACTAGGACATTCATCTTTGATTTCCTTGCAGCTTCTGGGCAGAGATGGAGACGAAGAACAGGTCCTTTCCTCGGAGTAAGTTTTAGCCTCATCTAGAGAATACGCAGAGTTTTACTCTCTTTCCTGGTCTGACAAAAAACCTAGCCTCTCCTATCGCCAGTCCCACACTCATTCCACCGCTGTGGCAGAGCCTTGCTGCCTGGGTGGTAAGGCCTGAGACAGCCAGTGTCATATCCACTCAGCCCACCAGTGTCACATCCACTCAGCCCATCGGCATCATATCCACTCAGCCCATCCGAACCGACAGCCAGCACAGGCTTAAAGCATGCCTCCCGCCACAAGACCTGTCCTTGTGCTGGGTCCTGCCCTAAGCACTGAGTAATCAAAGACATTAAACTTCCCCAGCAAGAGCTTGCCTCTAGAGGGAATTGCTGACAAGTCAACAGAAAATTGTATTGAGAATAAATGGTAGAAGAAAGGCAAACTCAAGAGAACAAAAGAAAGACTCTGAGGTAAGAATGGAGAATGGAAAGGCCAGACAGCAAGCAGGGCAGTTGCCTGGGAGAAGAAGGCAAGAGGGGTTGTCTCATGTCTTAGTCACAGAAGACCTTCCAGTCCAGGTGACATCTTAGCTTATTCTGAGAGATAAAACATGATTTATCGGTAGGAAGAGAATCCAAGGCAGGAAAAACAGCATATCCAAAGGCCTAGAGAAAAAAAAATACAGCGTAGTCCAGCTGTAGAACTACAAGCTGCTTAATATGGCTGAAACATGGGGTGTGAAGTAGGGAGCGGTGAGACTAATCTCCACTCCAAAAAGTCTGCAAATTATTCGAACAGTCTAGGGGAAAGCTTTGAGGTCAGAGGTGACTGACCTCAGTTTCCTCATACCTAAAACACAGTTAATAAACAGTGCTTTTGCAAATATGAAGTAAGAAGATATTTCGAAACAGCCTTTTCTTTAAAAAAAAATTTTAAACAGTGAAGAAAAATAAAAATTTTTTAATGTCATTGTTATTCTTGTTGTAGAGAGGAAAACTGTGAAGAGAACATTCTCCAGGCACAAAGCGGACCATGTAGTTCCCATGGAAATCCCACGGCCAAGGCCACAGGAGTGGGCAGTGGCTGGGAGGTGACACAGTTCTTACCACAGCCCCATCAGGGTCACACAAAAGCACAGAGCCTGGACCCAGGACATGCCTCAAGCAATACCCTCACTGCCACAGGCCAGATCCTGCCAGAGACCAGAAATCAGCACTCAGTCTACATGCAAGCCAGCCTCTGTGCATCTCAAAGACATGCTCTGTGTCCTGGGAGAGACCAGGATCCCGGAAGCCACCCAGCTGAAGGAACTGCTCTCCCTAGCAGCATGACTCACCTGTACTCCACCCTCTGGTGGCCGCAATGAGAAACAGCAGGAAGCTGAGTTGGTTCATTGCAATCTAAAGAAAGCAAGATGAAGGTCAGTATCTTGGCCATCATTTTTCTCTACATCCCTGCCCCACCCCCGTCCAGTCCTACAAAGACTCCAAAACCCCTTGCCTTTTGTTTAAACTTCACACATCTCTGAGACCAAAAGCAGACCTAAGCTGAAAACAGGGTTCCCCCAACTCACAGACCTTGCCTGAGTCTCAGCTGCACTTTCCTTGGGTACAGAGAGCTCCTTCACTCCCTCCCTCTCTCCACCGCGCCCTGGAGCGCAACAGAGTGCAGCTTTCTTCAAAAACGTTCCTGATGTGGAATGAGGCGCTGAAAGCTTTATGGAGGAAGCCCAGTGGGGCCAACCCAGGTTTCCAGCCTCACCCTCCCCTGGCACAATGCCCAGTGCAGGGGAGGCTTCTGGTTATCTCAGGGAGGTTATTTATACAGTGGAATTAACAGGTTCTAAAGAAAAAACCAATCCTAAGAATCACCTGCTGGGGTTGTTCCCGGATCTGGGGGTTTCATGGACCTGTGTCAAGTAGGAAGTAGAC
Organism: Nomascus leucogenys; assembly: GCF_006542625.1. Lineage (NCBI taxonomy): Eukaryota > Metazoa > Chordata > Mammalia > Primates > Hylobatidae > Nomascus > Nomascus leucogenys. Next base: position 40,594,841 of record NC_044392.1, on the reverse strand, counting down.
GAAGAGACTAACAAGAGTTGGTGTTGGTTTTGGGCTTTTGTGCCTTTCTTTTCTTGCAAAATAAAAACGTTCTCTAAATTAAGCATCTGTTGGCTTGGCACGTTGGCTCAAATCCCAATACTTTGGGAGGCCAAGGCAGGAGGATCACTTGAACTCAGGAGTTTGAGACCAGCCTGGGCAACACAGGGCAACCTCTTCTCTACCAAAAATAAAAATAAAAAAATTAGCATGGCATGGTGGTACTTGCCTGTAGTTTCAGGTGGGGCTGAGGCAAGGCGAGAGGGTAACTTAAGTCCCAGAGATGGAGGATTCCGTGAAATATGACCATGCCACTGTACTTCAGCTTAGGTATCTCAAAATAAATAAATAAATGAAATTAATCATTGGCCATAATTATCAATTCGTAGAAATAGAAAAAGGAAATTTTAACAAAATGGGAAAGTGATCATTTCTGAATAAAATGGTAAAAAGGAATGGAGGGGGAAGAAATACAAAACACACATACATAAAACGAATAAAAAATTTTAAAAAATAAATATAAACCTTTAGTTTGAATAAATTGTTTCATACAAAGACTCACTACTTTGTCCTTAATTTTGTCATTTTGCCACAAACTAGGGAAAATTTACTACAGACTTCATTTGAAACTGAATCAATAGGAAACCTCTCTGATGCTTTGAACCCCTGTCTTATTCCTGTTCCTATGCCATGAAGTTCTCAAATGCTACCCTGCAGTTATAATAGAATTGCTCGGTTCTTCCCCAGTGATATCATACACCTAATACATAAGGTCATTATAGCATTAATGATACTGCAATCTTTTCTTATGAAGATTGTGAATATCTTTTTTGTTAAGCTAATATTTCCTACTTGTTGGTTCAAAGTACTGATTTGCACAAAATACTCACATATTGATAGAAGAAAATAAAATAGCACCCAAGAAGAAAAACTGCAAAAAAGTTATACTTTTGTAAATTTAAAATCTATTAGAAGCTATTTGCTCTGTGTATGTGGAAAATAATTAAATAAAATTAAATCTATTAGAAACTAAATTAACTCATCAGTATAAGTAACAAAATGAACATACTCAGCTTTCATATTTACAAACAACAACCTCTTAGAAATAGAGGTCTCAGCCAGGCACTGTGGCTTACGCCTGTAATCCCAGCACTTTGGGGGGACGAGGGTGGCCGATCACTTGAGGTCAGGAGTTCAAGACCAGCCTGATCAACATGGTGAAACCCTGTCTCTACTAAAAATATAAAATTAGCTGGGCATGGTGGCAGGAACCTGTAATCCCAGCTACTTGGGAGGCTGAGGCAGGAGAACGGCTTGAACCCGGGAGGCAGAGGTTGCAGTGAGCTGAGATCGCACCATTGTACTCCAGCCTGGGCAACAAGAGTGAAATTCCGTCTCAAAAAAAAAAAAAAAAAAAAAAAAAAAAGAGGTCTCTAAGTTTACAGTTCACAAGAGTAAATACATGTATATAAAGTTAACACCGGCCGGGCGCTGTGGCTCACGCTTGTAATCCTAGCACTTTGGGAGGCCGAGGTGGGCGGATCACGAGGTCAGGAGATCGAGACCACGATGAAACCCCGTCTCTACTAAAAATACAAAAAATTAGCCGGGCGTGGTGGCGGGCGCCTGCAGTCCCAGCTACTCGGAGAGGCTGAAGCAGGAGAATGGCGTGAACCCGGGAGGCGGAGCTTGCAGTGAGCCGAGATTGCGCCACTGCACTCCAGCCTGGGCGACAGAGCGAGACTCCGTCTCAAAAAAAAAAAAAAAAAAAAAAGTTAACACCAAGGGCCCAAGATCTAGAGAAAAAAATTAAACATCCCCTCAGTTGTTCATTACTGTGTGTAACTAACCACCTGAAAACTTAATGGCTTAATAAAACAGTAACATATTTGCAAAAATAAAAAAAAAGAAAATTTATACTTATACTACTTTCTTTAGTTGATTCTAAGACACTTTTTTTTTTGTATTTTGACATCTTTCATATCATTATGCATCTCATCCTTAATGGTACATGATGCCATCTAATAGACTGGGAAAACGTTACATCCATTTTAGGGACATTACCCCTTCTAACCATCATCATCCAATCAGTGATTGCGTCCCATTGAGTCTACCCCTACTTCCTCTTGAATCTGTTCCCCACACAACTTCCTCCAAACCCCACTGCTCTGGACATTCATTTAGTTCAGTCCCGTACCTTTTAGCTGTAACTAATAGAAACCCCATCTCAAAGTGGCTTTTCTAAAAAGTAAATCTATTACCTCATGAAATAGAAAATCGAGAGAGAGGGCAAGATCCAGGCTTGCTTGACAGCAGCTTCTCTTTATTTTATTTTATTTATTTATTTATGTTGAGACAGGGTCTCACTTTGTTGCCCAGGCTAGATGGAGTGCAGTGGCACAATCTCAGCTTACTGCAGCCTCAACCTCCCAGGCTCAGGTGATCCTCCCACCTCAGCCTCCCAAGTACCTGGGACTACAGGCACACACCACCACACCCTGCTAACTTTTGTATTTTTGGTAGAGACGAGTTCTCACCGTGTTGGCCAGGCTGGTCTCTAACTCCTAGGCACAAACTTTCCTCCTGCCTCAGCTTCCCAAAGTGCTGAGAGTATAGGTATGTATGTGACAGTATGGATGTGCGTGAAGATAGAAGAATGTGGAAGAAAGCCCCTCCCCACCAACTCACTCCAGCCCCACATCTGCATCTCCAAGTGACTTGGAGAAGCTTTATTGTAAAATTATACATACAGAAAAAGATATAAGACATTAAATATGCAGTTTAATAAATTACAAAAAAGGCAAATACCTATGTAATTATCATCCTAGTTAAGCAATGAAACTGTAGCAGCACCCAGAAGCTTCCCATATGCTGCTTCCAGATAACAGACCTCTCCCTTCCCAAAAGGTAATTACTGGCCTGACTGTGATGGAAATCAGCACTTCCTTGTGCCCATACCTCATTGTTCCAAATATTTTAGATTGATAAAATGTCTTGATATCCAGCAGAGCAAGGCTTCTCACTTTGCTCTTCTTTTTTGGTTATTCTTGGTCCTTTGCCTCTACACACACACACACACACACACACACACATGCACACACCCTTTAGGATTTTATTGGAATTACATTGAATCTATAGATCATTTAGAAATAATTTATGTCTTTAAAATATTGAGTGTGGCCTGTTTCTTCATTTATTTGTGTTTTTATTGCTTTTTCATATCTTATAGCTTCCTTATGGGGATTTTGTGTATAATTTGTTATTTGTTTCTTAGTATTTGACTTTTTTTTTCTTTTTTTAGACAGGGTCTCACCCTGTCACCCAGGCAAGTGATTCTCCCACCTCAGCCTCCTAAGTAGCTGAGAACACAGATACATATCACCATGGCCAACTAATTGTTTTATTTTTTGTAGAGATGGGATCTCACTATGTTGCCTAGCTGGTCTCGAACTCCTGGGCTCAAGCAATCCTCACACCCTTGGCCTTCCAAAGTGCTGGAATTACAGGCATAAGCCACCACGCTGGCAGTGTTTGACAGTTTTGATGCTATTATAAATGCCATATTTTTGAAATTTTATTTTCTAATTGTTTGATGCTTATATATAGAAATACAACTGATTTCACAAATATATATATATATATATATATATATATATATATATATATCAATGACAGCACAGGAAAGACATAATCTCAAAATAAATATAAATTTTCAGCTTGAATAAATTTAGTTTTATGAAAAATAATATTTTTTCTTACTTTTCTCATTTTGCTACAAACCATTGAAAACAGTCTTGCGGTGGGGGGTCATTGTAGAGTAGCACTGGCCCCCAGGCTATATTTTGGAATCACTGATCCAGGACAAACGTCCTCTGATGCTTCAACACCTGCTTTGCCATTTCTGTCCCAGTGTCATTCCTCAATTTCCTGAGCATAAATGTCCCTCATGCCTCTTCCCCCTCAATAATGGAATGGATCACTTCCTCCTCGGTGTTGCCACATCCCTTATGCCCATTATTATCTTAACACAACAACATGACCTTTTCATCGTTTACATGTTTCTCACAGCAGTTCTTAAGAAAAGGTTTATGAGGCACCATATTTGTTAAGCTAATACTTTATTTATTTGTGGAGAGAAAATATTGAACTATATATTCTCAGATATATTAACAAAAGGAAATAGACTGTATCTAGGTCCAAGACAAATACTCGATTTTTTTTTTTTTTTTTTTTTTGAGACATGGTCTTGCTCTGTCACCCAGGCTGGAGTGCAGTGGTACAATCATGGCTAATTGCAGCCTTGACCTCCTGGGCTCAAGCAATACTCCCACCTCTGCCTCCTGAGTAGCTGAGACTACAGGCACATGCCACCACACCCGGATAATTTTCTAATTTTTTGTAGAGATGGGGTCTCACTATGTTGCCCAGGCTGGTCTCTAACTCCTCGGCTCAAGTGATCCTCCCACACCATTCTCCCAAAGTGCTAGGATTATAGGTGTGAACCACTGTGCCCAGTCCAAATAAAATTTATGCTTCCTATAAAACTATGTCTAACACTTTAATATCTCTGATATTGAGTGCATCCTTCATTCAATGGCATATCATAGTTTGCATTTCATCTTGAGTGGTACATAAAACAATGGTGCATTTTATTAATGACACCTTAGATTTGGTGAAAAAATGCTAGCTCTGACATTAGCATAGAGTTGGTACTCTGGAATGAGAACTTCCTGCAAGCCCACAGACTTGAGCTCCAAACCAAGATCATGTACTAGACATGTGACATTGGGCAAACCACTTCATCCCTCTGGACTTCAGTTTTCATGCAGTAAAATGTGAATAACAAGGCTGGGTGCGGTGGCTCATGCCTGTAATCCCAGCACTTTGGGAGGCGAAGGCAGGCAAGTCACTTGAGGTCAGGAGTTCGAGACCAGCCTGGCCAACATGGTGAAACCCCATTTCTACCAAATAATATAAAAAGTAGGTGGCCGTGTTGGTGCCCACCTGTAATTCCAGCTACTCAGGAGGCTGAGGCAGGAGAATTGCTTGAACCCAGGAAGTGCAGGTTACAATGAGCTGAGATCTTGCCACTGCAATCCACCCTGGACAATGCAGCAAGATTCCATCTCAAAAAATAAAAATAAAAATGTGAGTAACGAGCTCTACCTCACAGGACTGTTGTGAGGAGTTAAATGACAAGAGCAAAATGAGAATGTACATGAATATGTGAAAGGTGTTGTGTCCAGAATTGGTGGGTTCTTGGTCTCACTGACTTCAAGAATGAAGCCGTGGACCCTCGCAGTGAGTGTTACAGCTCTTAAGGTGGCGCGTCTGGAGTTTGTTCCTTCTGATGTTCGGATGTGTTCGGAGTTTCTTCCTTCTGGTGGGTTCATGGTCTCGCTGGCTCAGGAGTGAAGCTGCAGACCTTCGCGGTGAGTGTTACAGCTCTTAAGGTGGCACGTCTGGAGTTGTTCGTTCCTCCCGGTGGGCTCGTGGTCTCACTGGCTTCAGGAGTGAAGCTGCAGACCTTTGCAGTGAGTGTTACAGCTCATAAAAGCAGTGTGGACCCAAAGAGTGAGCAGTAGCTAGATTTATTGCAAAGAGTGAAAGAACAAAGCTTCCACAGTGTGGAAGGGGACCCGAGTGGGTTGCCGCTGCTGGCTCCGGCAGCCTGCTTTTATTCTCTTATCTGGCCCCACCCACGTCCTGCTAATTGGTAGAGCCGAGTGGTCTGTTCTGACAGGGCGCTGATTGGTGCGTTTACCATCCCTGAGCTAGACATAAAAGTTCTCCACATCCCCATCAGATCAGTTAGATACAAAGTATTGACACAAAGGTTCTCCAAGGCCCCACCGGAGCAGCTAGACACAGAGTGTCGATTGGTGCATTCACAGACCCTGAGCTAGACACAGGGTACTGATTGGTGTATTTACAATCCCTGAGCTAGACATAAAGGTTCTCCACATCTCCACCCAGACTCAGGAGCCCAGCTGGCTTCACCCAGTGGATCCTGCACTGGGGCTGCAGGTGGAGCTACCTGCCAGTCCCACGCCATGCGCTCGCACTCCTCAGCCCTTGGGTGGTCAATGGGACTGGGCGCCATGGAGCAGGGGGTGGTACTCGTCAGGGAGGCTTGGGCTGCACAGGAGCCCATGGAGGGGGTGGGAGGCTCAGGCATGGCGGGCTGCAGGTCCCGAGCCCTGCCCTGTGGGAAGGCAGCTAAGGCCCAGTGAGAAATCGAGTGCAGTGCCGATGGGCTGGCACTGCTGGGGGACCCAGTACACCCTCCACAGCCACTGGCCCAGGTGCTAAGCCCCTCATTGCCCGGGGCTGGCAGGGCCTGCCGGCTGCTGTGAGTGAGGGGCCCACCAAGCCCATGCCCACCTGGAACTCCAGCTGGCCCGCAAGTGCCACGCACAGCCCCGGTTCCTGCTGGCGCCTCTCCCTCCACACCTCCCTGCAAGCTGAGGGAGCCAGCTCCCGCCTTGGCCAGCCCAGAAAGGGGCTCCCCCAGTGCAGTGGTGGGCTGAAGGGCTCCTCAAGTGCCGCCAAAGTGGGAGCCCAGGCAGAGGAGGCGCCAAGAGCAAGCAAGGGCTGTGAGGACTGCCAGCACGCTGTCACCTCTTGGTGTGATATCATTAAGAAAGATTATCTCAAAAACCTGGATTTCTCTTTACTACCACTACCATCAGCAGCTCACCTCAGCTGGGAAGCCCTAAACTCAATCAACAGGTGTGTATAGCACCCATATTTTATTCTTTATGGATTTTTTACTTTCCTATTTGGCCTGTGCAAAAGCCCCCTTGTTTTACATAAGCCCTTCTGCTACATACTAAGGTATACTTACACACTGCATTGCTTATGAGAGGATTCAGAAGATATTTATTGAAAGAAAAAAATGATAAAATGTTTACAACTCCCCGAATAGACCTCGTGTGGATCTATAACCAGGGTCTGCTAGAGATTAAATGATTAAATGAAAGTGTTTGGTATTCCAGGAGACTGCTAGAACCAAATTTAAAAAACAAAATCCCAACATGCTTTCATGTTAAAAGCCCTCAACAAACTAGGCATTGAAGGAACATATCGCAAAATAATAACAGCCATATATGACAAACCCACAGCCAACATCATATGGAATGGGCAAAAGCTGGAAGCATTCCCCTTGACAACCAGAACAAGACAAGGATGCCCACTCCACCACTCCTATCCAACATAGTGCTGGAAGTCATAGCCAGAGCAATCAGGCAAGACAGAGAAATAAGAGGCATCCAAATAGGAAAATAGGAAGTCAAACTGTCTCTGCAAATGATATAATTCTATACCTAGAAAACCCCACAGTCTCTGCCCAAAATCTCCTAGATCTCATAAGCAACTCCAGCAGTTTCAAGATTCTAAATAAATGTACAAAAATCAGTAACGTTTCTATACACCAACAATGTCCAAGCTAAGTGCCAAATCAAGAATGTAACCCCATTCACAATAACCACAAAAAGAATAAAATACCTAAGAATATAGCTAACCAGGGAGGTGAAAGATCTCTACAATGAGAATTACAAAGCACTGCTCAAAGAAATCAGAGACAATACAAACAAACGGAAAAACATTCCATGCTCATAGATAGGAAGAATCAATATTGTTAAAATGGCCATACTGCCCAAAGCAATTTACACAATCAATGCTATTCCTATCAAACTACTGATGACATTCTTGGCAGAGTGCAGTGGCTCACGCCTGTAATCCCAGGACTTTGGGAGGCTGAGGTGGGCAGATCACCCAAGGTCAGGAGTTTGAGACCAGCCTGGGCAACATGGTAAAACCCCGTCTCTACCAAAAATACAAAACTTAGCTGGGTGTGGTGGTGCATGCCTGTAACCCCAGCTACTCAAGAGACTGAGGTAGGAGGATCGCTTGAGCCCAGGACACGGAGGTTGCAGTGAGTCAAGATCACACCACTGCACTCCAGCCTGGGCAACAGAGGGAGATTCTATTTCAAAAAAGTTAATTAATTAATTAACTTAATTCATATGGAACCAAAAAAGAGCCCAAATAGCCAAAGCAATCCTAAGCAAAAAAAAAAACAAAGTTGGAGACGTCACATTACCAGACTGCAAACTATACTGAAATGCTACAGTAACCAAAACCACAGGATACTGGTACAGAAACAGACACATAGACAAATGGAACAGAATTGAAAGCCCAGAAGTAAAGCTACACACCTACAACCATCTAATCTTTGACAAAGTTGGCAAAAATCAGCAAAGGGTAAAGGACTCCCTATTCAATAAATGGTGCTGGGATAACTAGATAGCCATATGCACAAGATTGAAACTGGACGCCTTTCTCACACCATATACAAAAGTCTACTAAAGATGGATTAAAGATTAAATGTAAAACCCAAAACTATAAAAACCCTAGAAGAAAACCTAAGAAATACCATTCTGGACATAGGCCTTGGCAAAGATTTCATGATGAAGACACCAAAAGCAATTGCACCAAAAACAAAAATTGACAAATGGGACCTAATTACAGTATTTAATAAAGAGCTTCTGCCCAGCAAAAGAAACTATCAACAGAGTAAATAGACAACCCACAGAATTGGAGAAGATACTTGCAAGCTATATATCTGACAAAGGTCTAATATCCAGAATCTCTAAGGAAGATAAACAAATTTACAAGAAAAAAAAAACCCTATTAAAAAGTGGGCAAAGGATATAAACAGGCACTTTTCAAAAGAAGACACACATGTGGTCAACAAACATATGAAAAAATGCTCAATATCACCAATCATTAAAGAAATGCAAATCAAAACTACAATGAGATACCATCTCACACCAGTCAGAATGGCTATTATTAAGAAGTCAAAAAATAATAGATGTGGTTGGGATTGTGGAGAAAAGGGAATGCTTATACGCTGCTGGTGGGAATGTAAATTAGTTCAGCCACTGTGGAAAGTGATTTGGCAATTTCTCAAAGAACTTAAAACTACCATTTGACCCAGCAATCCTATTATTGGGTACACAACCAAAGGAAAATCCACAGTGCTACTAAAGACACATGCACACATATGTTTATTGCAGCACTATTCATAATAGCAAAGACATAGAATTAACCTAAATGTCCATCAACAGTAGACTGGATAAAGAAAATGTGGCCCATACATACCATGGAATACTATGCAGCCCATAAAAAGGAACAAGATCCTTTGCAGCAACATAAATGGAACTGGAGGCCATTATCCTAAGCAAACTACGCTGGAACAGAAAACTAAATATCGCATTTTCTCACTTATAAATGGGAGCTAAACATTAAGTATACATGGACACAAAGAAAGGAACAGACACCAGGGCCTACTGGAGGGTGGAGGGTGGGAGAAGGGCGAGGATCAAAAAACTACCTGTCCGGTACTATACTTATTACCTGGGTAATGAAATAATCTGTACACCAAACCCCCACAACATTCAACTTACCTACACATGAAATCTGCACATGTACCCCTGAACCTAAAATAAAAATTAAAAAATAAAAATAAAAATAAAAACTAAAATTGGCTGAAAAAATAAAAAATTAATTAAATTAAAAATAAAAATTTCATTACTTCAGGATTTTTTTTTTTTTTTTTTGAGACGGAGTTTTGCTCTGTCACCCAGGCTGGAGTGCAGTGGCACGATCTCCGCTCACTGCAAGCTCCGCCTCCTGAGTTCACACCATTCTCCTGCCTCAGCCTCCCAAGTACCTGGGACTACAGGTGCCCACCACCACACCCAGCTAATTTTTTGTATTTTTAGTAGAGACGGGGTTTCACCGTGTTAGCCAGGATGGTCTCGATATCCTACTTCAGCATTTTTTAACTTTGTAATCCACATCACTTATAAGTTGAGACGTTTCAAGTGGGTTATATGCTCCATTAAAGTTTCACTTTGAATGAAGGGACTCTACCTTGGAAAGCGAGCATTCTGGCTACATCTGTCCCCTGTTCAAAATCCTCTCAGGGCATCTTCCTGTTTTAATTCCCAATTACTGGTAGAATAGTGAGATGGCACATGTTCTATGTTCACCATTCATTTGCAGTTTTCCCAGAGCCACAGATCCTTTATTTGGAGATACTATTAATTAGGAGAATGACTTTCTTCATGGAAAAGCCTGCACCCTTCTCTTTTGCGGGCTGAGTAGAGTGGACCTTTGTGCCTTTTCTGGCTACCCCAAACCAGAACACCGTTCTTCTTTTGGGGGAATCTCTCTCACACCCTGTATCATGTAAGACTTGGAGGGAGGCAGAGCCCCACCTCTAACTAAGGAAGCTGAAGGTCCTGATTCTCCTTCGTACCCCTCTGGACAGTCCTTGATGCAGGCTGATGACCTAGGCTTTGTCAGTTGGTGTTGCAGCCCAGAATTCTAAATCTTGAGACAGAGAAGCAGAGTCAGAGAATCAGTTTGGTAATGACCACAGTAGTGGCAGCATCAGCAGCCCAGAGCAGCCTCAGAGAGCCTGACAGACACGGAGCCAGCAGCAGCATCCTGACAAGATTGGAGCTGTGACCAACCACAGTTGTGTTCCCTGAAGTTCTCCCTCCTTTGAGTTCCAGCCCATTTTCCAAGCCTAGGATGCCATGCCAGCCTTCCCACTTTCCACTGATTCTAGAATAGTTCTGAGATTCTAAAATAAATTTCTTTTTGCTTCAGTGAAGTGTGTGTGTGTGAGAGAGAGAGAGAGAGATCTAAAATTCTTGACCACAAGAAAAAATAATCTCAAAGGAACCCCATATTGACAATATTTCCAGTCAAAATTTTACGAAAAACTAGACAAAAGTGTGAAGCAATTGTACATTGTTATACATCTTAATCTTCTGCCAAAGTGAATACCATAATTTTTTTTTTCTTGAGACAGAGCCTCACTCTGTTGCCCAGGCTGGAGTGCAGTGGTGTGATCACAGCTCACTGCAGCCTCAACCTCCTGGGCTCAAGCGATCCTCTCACCTCAACCTTCCAAGTAGCTGGGACTACAGGCACGCACCACCATGCCTGGCTAGTGTTTTTAGTTTTTTGTAGAGGAGGTCTCACTATATTGCCCAGGCTGGTCTCCAACTCCTGGGCTCAAACAATCCTCCCACTTCATCCCCCAAAGTGCTAGGATTACAGATATGAGCCACCACGCCAGCCAATATCATAATTTTATTCTTATCTCTTATTTTAGAAAAAGAAGAAATACAGTCATTCCCTCTTATCTTCAGGGTATATGTTCCAAGACCCCAATGGATACCCAAAACCAATGATGGTACCAACCCTATACGTAGTGTGTTTTTCCTATATACACATACCAATGATAAAGTTTAATTTATAAATTAGGCACAGAGGCCAGGCACAGTGACTCTATACCTGAAATCCCAGCACTTTGAGAGGCCAAGGCGGGCAAATCCAGCCCGGAAGTCTGAGACCAACCTGAGGAACACAGTCAGAACTCGTTGCTACAAAAACTAAACAAAATTAGCCGACATGCTGGCTTGCACCTGCAGTCCCAGCTACTTAGGAGGCTGAGGCAGGAGGATTGCCTGAGCCCAGTAGGTAAACATTGCAGTGAGCCGAAATCACGCCACTGCACTCCAGCAACAGAGTGAGACCCTGTGTCAAAAAATAATAATAAATTTAAAATAAAAATAAAAAATAAATTAGGCACAGTAAGAGATTATCAGCAAAAACTAATAATAAAATAGAACAATTATAACAACATATTGTAATGAAAGTTATATAAATGTGGTTTCTCTCTCTCTCTCTCTCTCTCTCTCATTACCTTATTGCACTGTACTCACCTATTTTCGGACCATGGTTGACCTCAGGTAACTGAAATTATAGAAAACAAGGCCAGGCATGGTGGCTCACACCTGTAATCCCAGCACTTTGGGGCGCCAAAGTGGGGACATATCACTTGAGGTCAGGAGTTCAAGACCAGCCTGGCCAACATGGTGAAACCCCCTCTCTACTAAAAATACAAAAATTAGCAGGGTGTGGTGGCAGGCGCCTGTAGTCCCAGGTGCCTCATGACCCAACCCCAAATCATTACCTAATGGATGTCTCTTGGTTGTCTAAATTGTAGTTCTTGTACAATTACAATTTAGATTACAATTACAATTACAATTAGAACTACAACTTAGAGAGGGCTTCTTGCCCTCTCAATAAATACTTGGCAGACAGATCTTAGAGTGGCACTCTCTTAGAAGAGCTACTCCCTGCCCTGCTCAGCTGGAATTCTCTGAATACTTCATTCTTGGCGTTCACTGTAGCTACAAGCTGCAAGTGGTGACCCCGACATAACTGCGTTGAAATTACACGTGGAGTATGAAAACTCATCAGCCTTCAGGGAATACCAGTAAGGAACAGTCCCAACCCATTTCAGGAGGATGGGACCGATGCATATAATACCACAGGTTGGGTTATCATGGGTCAGGAATTGACCAAAGAGCAGAAAGTATTTTTTAAAATGGTGCAACAATTACTTAAGGCTATCCACTGCACCTTAGAGTCTGAAGATTTGCATCAGCTTATGCTTTTTATTCAGCAGGAATGCCCTTGGTTCCCTGATCAAGGAACATTAGACTTAGAGTTATAGGAGCAGGTGGATCACTGCCTGAAAAGAGGATTTAAGCAGGGCCATTTTACTAAGGTTACCATTTTGACCACCTGGGCTCTGGTACGCTCTGTATTGTACCCTCTTTATATGCCAGATTGTGGTGAGTCAGACTGCCCATTAGCTCCACCTGAAGGGAATTCAGGAGATATTAAAAAAAAAAACAGGAACCAGAACAACAGGGAGGGGCTCCTCTCCCTACTTCATTCCCTTCTGTAGGGCATAAGGAGGACACTTTCTAGTGATGATGAGGACAGACCAGAGCTTTTTCCTCCCCCAACAGAAAAGCCATTGCCCTCCTTTCCTCCACCCCTAAAAAAATCTGGATCTATTGGCCCTGTTCCGGCAACAGTGCCTCCCGTCCCCCTGGAGGAGATTGGAGGCCACCCAAGGGACGGTTCTTGGATAAGACCCCCTGTCAGTGAACATCTATATTGTCATGCGCGTCCGTGTGAAGAGACCACCAAACAGGCTTATGTGAGCAATAAAGCTCTTTAATCACCTGGGTGCAGGTGGGCTGAGTCTGAAAAGAGAGTCAGCAAAGGGTGGTGGGATTATCATTAGTTCTTATAGGTTTGGGATAGGCATACAAAGTACATTCTCAAGGGCGGGGAGAATATTAAAAAGTACCTTCTTAAGGGCGGGGGAGAATATATCATATCAGTTAGGGTGGGGCAGGAACAAATCGCAACGGTGAAATGTCATCAGTTTAGCCTATTTTCACTTCTTTTGTGGATCTTCAGTTGCTTCAGGCCATCTGGATGTATATGTGCAGGTCACTGGGGATATGATGGCTTAGCTTGGGCTCAGAGGCCTGACATATATGATCAGGTGAATGTGTTCTCAGTGACGACTCCTTGTCAACCTTCCCTAGTAGAGGAGTGCCTCCAGGAGGCACTTAAAAAGGGAGACTCTTAGGCACTTTTTGGCACATTCCCTGTCATTGTTCAAAACAATAGGAGACTGCACGAGGGTTTGCCTTTTACTGTTTTTAAAGAGATAGAGAAAAGTATCCATGAAAAGGGTGTACATTCACCCTTTACCCAGGGGATGATTGAGGTTCTGGGAAATGGCTGTAAGATGACTCCGCATGATTGGAAAACTTTAGTAAAAGTTTTGGTTTCAGCTGCAGAATATACTGTGTGGTGGAGTGAGTACAGTGATCTATCCAGGCAGCAGCCCTTGCAAAATTTGGATAATAATATCCCGATACAGCTTGATATGCTATTGGGAACAGGGCCTTTTGCTTGAGCTCGGGCTCAAGCTCAAACAAATAGCCATCTATTTCCACAATGCTTGCAGCTAGCAATACAGGCATAGAAGAGGATACTCATGGGACAATCCCAGGGTTCCTTTATAACAGTTAAACAGAGTGCCACAGAAACATACATTGAATTTATCAACCGATTGCAAGCTGCAAGTAGTGACCAACATCACCTCAGCAGAGCTATTAAAAAAATCTGCTATTCAGGCCGGGCGCGGTGGCTCACGCTTGTAATCCCAGCACTTTGGGAGGCCGAGGCGGGCGGATCACGAGGTCAGGAGATCGAGACCAGGGTGAAACCCCGTCTCTACTAAAAATATAAAAAAAATTAGCCGGGCGTGGTGGCGGGCGCCTGTAGTCCCAGCTACTCGGAGAGGCTGAGGCAGGAGAATGGCGTGAACCCGGGAGGTGGAGCTTGCAGTGAGCCGAGATCGCGCCACTGCACTCCAGCCTGGGTGACAGAGCGAGACTCCCGTCTCAAAAAAAAAAAAAAAAAAAAAAAATCTGCTATTCAAATCCACTGCGCACAGAATAAATAAGAAGATAAACAAAATAAAAGTCTGTCAAAATTCATACAACTTGTGAGTGAGTTCCGGCCGGGCGTGGTGGCTCAAGTCTGTAATCCCAGCACTTTGGGAGGCCGAGGCGGGTGGATCACGAGGTCAGAAGATCGAGACCATCCTGGCTAACACGGTGAAACCCCATCTCTACTAAAAATACAAAAAATTAGCCGGGCATGTTGGCGGGCGCCTGTAGTCCCAGCTACTCGGGAGGCTGAGGCAGGAGAATGGCGTGAACCCGGGAGGCAGAGCTTGCAGTGAGCCGAGATTGCGCCACCGCACTCCAGCCTGGGGCACAGAGCAAGACTCCGTCTCAAAAAAAAAAACAAAAAACAAAAAAAAACAACTTGTGAGTGAGTTCCAAAAAGCTTAGTTTAGAAGGGCTAGACAAAGAAAAACTTCAATGGGGCCCATATTAGAATGCTTATAATGAAACCCAGTCTCCAGGAAAACAACACTCACATGTGTTTAATCATATAAAATGATTGGTAACATCTCTAATTAGGTGTATCAACTAGAAACAAACTCGCTAGTCAAAATAAATTTTTTAAGTATCTTGTAACCTATATTTTACTTTTCTGAGGATATTAAGGGGCTGCCAGCCCAGAGATATACTTAAGATATAGGCAAAAAATCCCCAGGCCTTTACACAAAAGATTTCCACTTTCAAACCAATGTCAGTGGGCATTGATAAAAGTGTAGCAGCATCCTCTACTAAGGTGATTTCATTTATTCCCTGCAACCCACTAATAAATATCCCACTTCTCCCAAACAGTATTTAAGCTCCTAGCTAAGCAAAAAACTATTGTCAATTAGCATTTAACTGAAGAAAAGAAAGATAAAAGATTGTCTTGTTTCCATCACTGTATTACTTGGGCAACATAATTACATAATTCTTACCCGAAGAGAAAGCTTTCATATTTTTTAAAAGTCTTTTCAAATAAAATCTTCTTATGTTTTAAACAATATAAAATATAAACTTTCACTTTATTTTATTGTAATTTATAAAGAGATCATTGTCTTAATATATTGTTAGCTTCAAGCTTCCTAAAATATAAAAACATTGTTGTCTAAAGTCACATATTAACATTAAGCTCAGTGGTTTAAGACTCTCCTATATTTTTGCAAGCTCAAGCTGATCATTCCTTTTTTTATCAGAACAACCACAGTCTTAAACACCACTTTTATTTGGTGCTCGCTCAAGCTCGCATGATTATTAAACCTGTCCTGACTGCCAATGGCGTTCTCTCTCCCCTTTTTCGTTAGGACTTGGTGCAAACTCACAAGGTCTGGTGCCTAACGCTATCTGGCAAACTGATATTACTCAGCATCCACCCTTTAGATGCTTCAAATTCCTCCACGTTACTGTAGACACTTATACAGGCCTGAAATATGCCACTCCCCAGACTATAGAAAAAACTAAAGATGCAATTGCTCATCTTTTTAAATCTATTATGACTTTAGGCCTTCCACAAATTACAAAAACTGATAATAGACATTGCTATCTTAGTGCTTGATTTACATATGTATTTACAACTGTAGCACATACAACACAAGACTGGCATTCCTTATAACTCAACCAGTCAGGCCAATGTTGAGCGAGCTCATCAAACTCTTAAAGTATATCTTAACAAACAAAAAAGGGGGAATATGGGGCTTTCTCCTCGAGAACAGATAGGAGACCACTGAACAACCCCCTCCTGATGATGAAAGACCTGTCGTTGGAGAATCAACCAGCAATGATAGTGATGACTCGGAAGGCACCTGACATTACCTGAGGACAGCTAAAGAAACTGGATCAACAGGCAACTATCCGGCTTGTTGCCATGGGAGCCCCTGCAATTGCAGAGAATTGGCTTCTTATGTATCTGGCAGTAATTGGGGAAGTTTTGAGAAAGTAAGACAGACATGGATGCTAGGGTGGCTGGTGATTCTTGTCCTTTTCCAAATGGGATCAGCTCAAGAACATGTTTACTGGAATCATATTCTGAATCCCCCTGTTTTAAATGTTATTATGTGGTGGGATGCTGACCCGCCTTTGTCATCTAATGATACTTCTTGGATGGGAGGTCGATGGATGCCCCTGTCTTACCCCTCAACGGAAAATTTGGGATGGATTAAACTCAATGACTCCTTGACTTTATTGTCTAGCAACCCTCTTCTTTGTTTTTCTACAATAGCCCATGATAAGCACATTACTCTTATTCCTCTGGAGTATCTTTACTGTCAGCTCAAAAGGGATGCCAAGCCCACAAACTTGACCTTTATTTCTGCTGTTACCATTAATCTCACTAAGGTCTCTAATGAAGCTACACAAGTGCCTGATCTTCTTATATGCTGTCTGAGAAGGGACTGGCAACGTAAGTTTGAGGCTGTCCAGTGTGATCCCCATGCAGACAAGCTGCGCCATGACAAGGGCCTCTGCTTAATAATGGCACCTTACTTGATTGAGGTCCCCATGGTAATCTTATGTCTGCAAATCAGACTGTTGGATTTGGGAGTCTCTCCAATAGTTCCATCACCTGGTCGGAGTATGGGCTTTCAGGAACAATATTACAACTAAAAGGGAAGCAAGCTTTAAGCCCTGCTCATACCCAAATTTGGAGACTAGGTCTTCCCTTTTTTGAATGGGTTGTTTTTCATGGTGATTACATTTATAGCAGTGGCAACTACACTCTCTCCTTGCACAATAATGTTACTGATACAGTCCTGATTTGTACTACAGACCCCTATATACTTTTGTCTGGGCAGGGTAATCCTAACATAGAACAGAATCAATCCTTTTATAGTATTACTTTCTCTTCCAGTAGTTGGTACGCTACATGCTTGTCTCATCAAAATGTTTCACAGTTAAATATAACCTATGTCATGATCCTAAGATGGCCTGTAGAATTGTGGCTTCCTGTAAATTTAACCTGGAGCTGGGAAGGGAATTCCACCCTACAGTTATTTAGAAAAGCACTATCACATACTCGAAAAGAAGATTTTTGGCCACTTTAATTGCCTTTTTTGTCTCAGCTATCACTATACTGTATCCGGAATTGTTTCCTTCTGGTGGGTTCTTGGTCTCGCTGACTTCAGGAGTGAAGCCACAGACACTTGCAGTCAGTGTTACAGTTCTGAAAGATGGTGTATCCAGAGTTTTTTCCTTCAGATGTTCAGATGTATCTGGAGTTTCTTCCTTTCGGTAGGTTCGTGGTCTCATTGACTTCAGGAGTGAAGCCACAGACCCTCGTGGTGAGTGTTACAGTTCTTAAAGATGGTGTGTCCAGAGTTTATTCCTTCAGATGTTCAGATGTGTCCGGAGTTTCTTCCTTCTGATGGGTTCGTGGTCTCGCTGACTTCAGGAGTGAAGCCACAGACCTTTGCAGTGAGTGTTACAGCTCTTAAAGGTGGCATATCCAGAGTTGTTTGTTCCTCCCCGTGGGTTCATGGTCTTGCTGACATCAGGAGTGAAGCCGCAGACCCTCATGGTGAGTGTTACAGCTCATAAAGGTAGTGCGGACCCAAAGAGTGAGCAGCAGCAATATTTATTGTGAAGAGGGAAAGAACACTTCCACACAGTGGAACAGGACCCAATCGGGTTGTGGCTGCTAGCTCTGGTGGCCAGCTTTTATTCCCTTATTTGGCCCCACCCACGTCCTGATGATTGGTCCATTTTACAGAGTGCTGATTGGTATATTTACAAACCTTTAGGCAGACACAGAGCGCTGATTGGTGTGTTTACAATCCTTTATCTAGAGAGAAAAGTTCTCCAAGTCCCCACCGGACCCAGAAGCCCAGCTGGCTTCACTTCTCAATACCAGCAACTGCCACTACTGTGTCCGGAATTGGTGGGTTCTTGGTCTCACTGACTTCAAGAATGAAGCCGTGGACCCTGGCAGTGAGTGTTACAGTTCTAAAGGCAGCGTGTCCGGAGTTTGTTCCTTCTGATGTTCGGATGTGTTCAGAGTTTCTTCCTTCTGGTGGGTTCATGGTCTCGCTGGCTCAGGAGTGAAGCTGCAGACCTTCGCAGTGAGTGTTACAGTTCTAAAGGCAGCGTGTCTGGAATTTGTTCCTTCTGATGTTCAGATGTGTTCAGAGTTTCTTCCTTCTGGTGGGTTTGTGGTCTCGCTGGCTCAGGAGTGAAGCTGCAGACCTTCGCAGTGAGTGTTACAGCTCTTAAGGCGGCTTGTCTGGAGTTGTTCGTTCCTCCTGGTGGGCTCGTGGGCTCGCTGGCTTGAGGAGTGAAGCTGCAGACTTTCGCGGTGAGTGTTACAGCTCATAAAAGCAGTGTGGACACAAAGAGTGAGCAGTAGCAAGATTTATTGCAAAGAGCGAAAGAACAAAGCTTCCACAGTGCGGAAGGGGACCCAAGCAGGTTGCCGCTGCTGGCTTGGGCAGCCTGCTTTTATTCTCTTATCTGGCCCCACCCACGTCCTGCTGATTGGTAGAGCCGAGTGGTCTGTTTTGACAGCACGCTGACTGGTGCGTTTACCATCCCTGAGCTAGACATAAAAGTTCTCCACATCCCCATCAGATCAGTTAGATACAGAGTATTGACACAAAGGTTCTCCAAGGCCCCACCAGAGCAGCCAGACACAGAGTGTCGATTGGTGCATCCACAAACCTCGAGCTAGACACAGGGTGCTGATTGGTGTGTTTACAATCCCTGAGCTAGACATAAAGGTTCTCCACATCTCCACCAGACTCAGGAGCCCAGCTGCTTTACCCAGTGGATCCCGCACTGGGGCTGCAGGTGGAGCTGCCCGCCAGTCCCGTGCCGTGTGCTCACACTCCTCAGCCCTTGGGTGGTTGATGGGACTGGGCACTGTGGATCAGGGGGTGGCGCTCGTCCGGGAGGCTCAGGCCGCTCAGGAGCCCATGGAGGGTGTGGGAGGCTCAGGCATGGCAGGCTGCAGGTCCCGAGCCCTGCCCCGTGGGAAGGCAGCTAAGGCCCGGTGAGAAATTGAGCACAGCGCCGGTGGGCTGGCACTGCTTGGGGACCCAGTACACCCTCCGCAGCTGCTGGCCCAGGTGCCAAGCCCCTCATTGCCCGGGGCTGGCAGGGCCAGCCGGCTGCTCCCAGTGTGGGGCCTGCCAAGCCCACGCCCACCTGGAACTCCGGCTGGCCCACAAGCACCGCGGGCAGCCTGGGTTCCCGCTGGCGCCTTTCCCTCCACACCTCCCCGCAAGCAGAGGGAGCCGGCTTCCGCCTTGGCCAGCCCAGAAAGGGGCTCCCACAGCGCAGCAGTGGGCTGAAGGGCTCCTCAAGTGCTGCCAAAGTGGGAGCCCAGGCAGAGGAGGCGCCGAGAGCAAGCAAGGGCTGTGAGGACTGCCAGCACACTGTCACCTCTCACTACTACAGCTATTTCTCTGACAGAATCTATTCACACAGCCTCGGTAGCGAACCACATGGTATACAAAGTAACCCATGGATTTCAAGAACAAGTAAATATTGATAAAACTATTTTGTCTCACCTGGAGGCTCTTAAAGCCGCTGTTGAATGGCTGGGGGATCAGCAGCAGGTATTCATTACTTGTCAAAATTTACATTGTGATTGGCAATATAATTCTATCTGTGTCACACCTCTGCCATATAATAGCTCCCAAAATACTTGGGAGACAGTGAAGGCACACCTACAAGGGGCTTTTCAGGACCACTTATCCTCTCAAATTTCTACTCTTGAGTGCGAGTTAAAGAAACAACTTAAAGAATGATCACAGCAGGCCGGGGGCAGTGGCTCACACCTGTAATCCTAGCACTTTGGGAGACCAAAGCGGGCGGATCACGAGGTCAGGAGATCTAGACCATCCTGGCTAACACGGTGAAACCCCGTCTCTACGAAAAATACAAAAAATTAGCCGGGCGGGTCACGGGCGCCTGTAGTCCCAGCTACTCGGGAGGCTGAGGCAGGAGAATGGTGTGAACCCAGGAGGCAGAGGTTGCAGTGAGCCAAGATCACGCCACTGCACTCACTCCAGCCTGGGTGACAGAGCGAGACTCCGTCTCAAAAAAAAAAGAATGATCACAGCAATTACAAATATCCTTCAGCAATTACAAGAAGGTTTTCAATGGTTAAACCTGAACACTTAGTTGTCTGGGTTAAACATACGCATTTGGGTGATGGCCACTATACCTATTCTTTTTTTGTATCTGTTTGCTAGGCATCTGCAAATGGCTCTGTGCTGACCCCCCGCCCAAGCATCTATGACCAGGGAAGAACGATAGAAACTTACCTTGCATTAGATAACCAGCATACTCTAAGAATTAAAGAAGGGGGAGACGTGGGGGGTGCACAGCAACATATTCAAGCTTATGTACAAGGCATTTGAGGTCGAGACATGGAAAAATACTGAGGCACTGTGTGTATGTTGTTTGTGCATGAGACTGAAATTCCTTGACCCTGAAAACAGGGCAAGGAACGGAATGTGTGATAAGGAACTGTGTAATAAGGAGTTGTGTGATAAGGAGGGCTGAGAACAGCCTCCTAAGAATGTGTTCTGAGTGCTTTTAGACGTAACAAACGAGGCTATATGTGCCTCGTGACCAGACCGCAAATCGTTACCTAGCGGATGTCTCTTGTTTGTCTAAATTGTAGTTTAACAAGCCCTCTCAATAAATACTTGGCTTACCCATCTTAAAGCAGCACTCTCTCAGAAGAGCTGCTACTTGCCCGCTTAGCTAGAATTGTCTGAGTACTTCATTCTCGGTGTTCGCTGCAGCTATAAGCTGCAGACCTTGTTTCTTATTCTGCTCTTAACAAATTACCATAAACATGGTGTCTTAGAACACAAATTTGTTGTTTTAAAGTTCTAGAAGTCAGAAATTCAAAATGAGCCTTATGGAGCTGAGAGGTGTTGGCAGAGCTGTTTCTTCTGAGGGCTCAGGGAAGAATGTTTCCTTTTCCAGATTCAAACCCCACCCACGCTCCTTAGCTCGTGGCTCCTTCCTCTATCTTCAAAACACATCAGTCTAACCTCTGCTCTGATCATCGCATTTCCTTTTCTGTATCCTCTGCCTGCCTTCTGTACCCTTGTTTGACCCTTTGCCTGCCTTTAAAGGACTCATGTGATTACACTGTGCCCACCTGGATAATCCAGGACACTCCTCTCATCTCAAAATCCTTAATTTAATCATATCTGCAAAGTCCCTTTTGCCATCTAAGATAACATATCCACAGGTTCCAGAAATTAGAATGTGGACATCTTTGGGAGACCATTATTCTGCCTTCCATACCCTTTACTGTAGATTTGAACATTTTCAAAATAAAGAGGAAGAAAAATGAAAATGTCTAGAAAATTAGAGCAATCAAAATAAATGTAGGCCTGTAACTCTCTGTGAAGCTTTGTGAAGGCCCTTCTCAGGAGCTAACCTTGGAGTCCAGGAAGGCTTGCAGGGGAACCAAGGCTAAAAAGAGGTTCATGCAGGATTCCTGAAATCAGGAATACATCCTCCAATCATGCAGTCCAGCACGGTTAATGAAAGAAAAAGCACAACTCTTCCTTCAAAAGCCCACTGCTGAGCCAGGAATGGTGGCTCAGAACTATAATCCCAGCTACTCTGAAGGCTGAGGTGGGAAGATTGCTTGAGCCCATGAGTTTGAGTCCAGCCTGGGCAAAATAGCAAGACCCCATCTCAATTTTTTTAATAAAATTAAAAAAAATTTTTTTGAGACGGAGTCTCGCTCTGTTGCCCAGGCTGAAGTGCAGTGATGCAATATCAGCTCTCTGCAACCTGCACCTCCCAGGTTCAAGTGATTCTCCTGCCTCAGCCTCCCAAGCAGCTGAGATTACAGGTGTGCACCACCACACCCAGTTAATTTTTGTATTTTTTTAAGTAGAGATGGGGATTCACCATGTTGGCCAGGCTGGTCTTGAACTCCTGACCTCAGGTGATCCACCCGCCTCAGCCTTCCAAAGTGCTGGGATTACAGGTGTGAGCCTGTGGAGAAAAGAAAGAGAGATCAGATTGTTACTGTATCTGTGTAGAAAGAAGTAGACATAGGAGAGGCCAGGCGCAGTGGCTCACGCCTGTAATCCCAGCACTTTGGGAGGCTGAGGCAGGTGGATCATGAGGTCAGGAGATCGAGACCATCCTCACCAACACGGTGAAACCCTGTCTCTACTAAAAATACAAAAAAAATTAGCCGGGCTTGGTGCCAGGCACCTGTAGTCCCAGCTGCTTGGGAGGCTGAGGCAGGAGAATGGTGTGAACCTGGGAGATGGAGCTTGCAGTGAGCCAAGATTGCATCACTGCACTCCAGCCTGGGTGACAAAGCAAGACTCTGTCTCGAAAAAAATAATAATAATAAAAAATAAAGACATAGAAGACTCCATTTTTTCTGTACTAAGAAAAATTCTTCTGCCTTAAATGCTGTTAATCTGTAACCTTACCCCCAACCCTGTGCTCCCTGAAACATGTGCTGTGTCAACTCAAGGCTAAATAGATTAAAGGCTGTGCAAGATGAATTCTCTCTATAAATGTTTAAGTGGCTCCATCAGGTAGCAGAATGTGCTTGAAGCTTTGATTGTCTTCCCAGGAATGTGGGTTTGACAAACCAAACATTGGTCATAAACTATTTTAGCAATTTAGAAGTCACCACACCAATATGTATTTAATTTGGATCATTTTATCTTTTCCGTAATGAGTCATGGAATGAAGAGCTTTTAATAACAAAAGCTTTAAGGACTCAGAAAGGACAAGGCAAATGTCCCAGTTCTCCATGAGTCCATGCTTAACTGGACTTATATCCCCTTAAATACTAGTTGTTTCTCCAATTTAGGGACATAGCACTGATAACTGATGGGTTATCATAAGTAATTTGACTTAGACCATGGAATTCATTCCAATCATATATTTAAACAATTTCAGTATTGGCTGATTTAGCATGAAAATCTGATAAAGTATTCTCTTGGTTTTCAAATAATTTTTGTTCTACTTGGATTAGCAGTTTTATAAACCAGTCAGTCTTTTCATTAAAGTGCCAGGAATTCTTATTCAGTCCAAATGATATGATTCTAAAGTCATCAGAAACCTGTATTCAAGAGTGCTTTTCAGGGTCCTTTTCATCCTTTCACGAACCTCCTAAAAGACACTATATTCTAGGATTTTGCCTGCTTATGAAGCTTTCAGAAACTGCATCAGAATTAAGCAGTTAACTAAGGAAATGACTTTAAATTGTCATAAAGAGAAAATTCACAAGGAAATTTCTGTGGTCTAAAATATCTTAATATAATAACCATAATTATTATTGATAGCATATACTCAGGCATATTAGAATTTTAGAAATCCTGTATGATTTGGGAACATATATTAATAAATTCTTAAAATATAAGCTGAAGAAAGATAGACATTTCTTGTTTTAACAATGCTTCCCATGTAACTTGTCAAATAATTCTGTTTTCCTCTCTTTTGGATGCTTCGGGGGTACTCTGTAGCATCCCAAATTTAGAGGTTTAAAAAGACTTAATTTTGAAGCTAAAATTTGATTTTGGGAAGCCTGTCAAATATGTTAAAGTTTTAAAAGACTTAATGTTATAAAATAGAATTGCGGGTCTGTATTTGTCCATTTTCACACTGCTGATAAAGACATACCCGAGACTGGGCAATTTACAGACGAAAGAGGTTTAATGGAGAACTCACAGTTCCATGTGGCTGGGGAAGCCTCACAATCATGGCAGAAGGCAAGGAGGAGCAAGTCATATTTTACATGGGTGGCAGCAGGCAAAGACAGAGAACTTGTGCAGGCTCCCTTTTTTTTTTTTTTTTTTTGGCTTTTGGGTTTTTTTGTTGTTGTTGTTGGTTTTTGTTTTGTTTTGTTTTGTTTTGAGACAGAGTCTTGCTCTCTTGCCCAGGCTAGAGTGCAGTGGTGCAACCTCAGCTCACCGCAACCTCCACCTCCCAGGTTCAAATGATTTTCCTGCCTCAGCCTCCCGAGTAGCTGGGGTTACAGGTGCCCTCCACTGCACCCGGCTAATTTTTGTATTTTTAGTAGAGACAGGGTTTTACCATCTTGGCTAGGCTGGTCTCATACTCCTGACCTCATGATCCACCCACCTCGGTCTCCCAAAATGCTGGGATTAAACTTCCATTTTTAAAGCCAACAGATGTCATGAGACTTATTCACTAACACAAGAACAGCACAGAAAAGAACCGCCCCCATGATTCAATTACCTCCCATCGAGTCCCTCCCACCACACGTGGGAATCATGGGAGCTACAAGATGAGATTTGGGTGGGGACACAGAGCCAAACCATATCAAGGTCACTATAAGTCATTCATTTAGCCAAAATGATAACAATTTTTAAAAGGCAAAAACCTCTACTCATTGATAGAGGGAAGACTTAGTTTCCCAAACTCTGTCTGTTGTCTTTCTCTTCCCTTTCCTATAGTTTATTCAAAAGACAAACAAAAATCTTTAATGGCCAGCCATGGTGTCTCACACCTGTAATCCCAGCAATTTGGGAGGCCGAGGTGGGTGGATTGCCTGAGCTAAGGAGTTCAAGACCAGCCTAGGCAACACGGTGAAACCCCGTCTCTGCTAAGATACAAAAATTAGCTGAATGTGGTGGCACAAACCTGTAATCCCAGCTACTCGGGAGGCTGAGGCAGGAGAATTGCTTGAACCTGGGAGGCAGAGATTGCAGTGAGCTGAGATTGTGCCACTGCACTCCAGCCTGGGTGACAAAAAAAGACTCCATCTCCAAAAAAAAAAAAAACTTTCATTATTCTTTCATATACATAAATATCTTACTCAAGAGAAAAGCCAAATTTCTTTTCTTTCTTTAATTTTTTATTTTAAATTCTGGGATACATGTGCTGAACATGCAGATTTGTTACATAGGTATACATGTGCCATAGTGGTTTGCTGCACCTATCAACCCGTCATCTAGGTTTTAAGCCGTGCATGCATTAGGCATTTGTCCTAATGCTCTCCCTCCCCTTTTCCCCCACCCCCCAACAGGCCCAGTGTGTGATGTTCCCCTCTCTGTGTCCATGTGTTCTCATTGTTCAGCTCCCACTTATGAGTAAGAACATGCAGTGTTTTGTTTTCTGTTCCTCTGTTAGTTTGCTGAGGATGATGGTTTCCAGCTTCATCCATGTCCCTGCAAAAGACATGAGCTCCTTCTTTTTATGGCTGCATAGTATTCCATGGTGTATATGTGCCACATTTTCTTTATCCAGTCTATCATTGATGAGCATTTGGGTTGGTTCTAAGTCTTTGCTATTGTAAATAGTGCTGCAATAAACATAAGTGTGCATGTGTGAGAAAGTCAAATTTCACCCTTGCATTTGTGTACTATTAATGTCAACATCAATTTTTAATAAAACCTTATAGGCAAATCTATCTAATCTTAATCAGTTTGACCATAAGGTAAGAGTCTCATAAGCCTCTTAAACTCCTTTACAAATTTTTGTTGAAGAGAAGATCAGTTCTCTAAGAAAACCCTGTTGTGCTTATTCCAATGTTCAATTTATGGAAAAATCAAATAATACCCCTTTAAATTTAGCTGATATGTTCCCACACAGAATTTCTTTTACAATATTAATGTTTTATAAAACTTCCACAACTTGCTCAAACCTTCAGCTTTATCCTATCTAACTTAAAACAATCCTTTAATCCTTTAATTTAGGCACACACAAAAACCCACATTCCCTTGCCTTCTTATAATCTTTTGTCAAAATCACATTTTACTTTCCTCACACAGCTCGCATGTAAAACTGTTTTTTCAGTAGTCTCAATTATGTGGTACAATGTTAACTCTTAGCAATTTTTATTTTTGGTGAAAAACCTGGTAAGTGATTTTAATTATGTACTAGGTACGGAGCCTAGGACACCAGAAAGAAATGCAGATAAAGTCTGATTTATTCCAGCATAGCCAGGGGGCATGGCTAACTCCACATGTCCCCAGGGCTTACCTAGAATGTAATGGCTCCAAAGCGAGTAAGTTGAACAATTTTCAAACGACAAAGCAGTTTATGACCTTAAAGCATTTAGCAAACCTAATATCTGACATGACTAATTTAGACCAAATAGCTTTATTTTACCAATAATCTTTAAAACTCTTCATTTCTAGCCGGGCACGGTGGCTCACGCTTGTAATCCCAGCACTTTGGGAGGCCGAGGCAGGTGGATCACGAGGTCAGGCGATCGAGACCACGGTGAAACCCCGTCTCTACTAAAAATACAAAAAAATTAGCCAGGTGTGGTCCCGGGCGCCTGTAGTCCCAGCTACTCGGAGAGGCTGAGGCAGGAGAATGGTGTGAACCTGGGAGGCGGAGCTTGCAGCGAGCTGAGATTCCGCCACTGCACTCCAGCCTGGGTGAGAGAGCGAGACTCCATCTCAAAACAAACAAACAAACAAACAAAAAAAAACTCTTCATTTCTCAAAGTCACATTAACTAAAAGGCATTAATTACAGTTTCTATTTTTGATATGGTTCAGCTGTGTCCCCACTCAAATCTCATCTTGAATTGTAGCTCCCATAATTCCCATGTGCTGTGGGAGGGACTAGGTGGGAAATAATTGAATCATGGAGGTGGTTTCCCCCATAATGTTCTCATGGTGGTGAATATATCTCATGAGACCTGATGGTTTTATGAGGGAAAACCCCTTTCATTTTGTCCTTGTCCACCACCATGTAAGACATGCCTTTCACCTTCTGCCATGATTATGAGGCCTCCCCAGCCACACAGAACTGTGAGTCCATTAAACCTCTTTTTCTTTACAAATTACCCAGTGTTGGGTATGTCTTTATCAGCAATGTAAAAACAAACAAATACAGTAAATTGGACCAGGAGTGGGCACTGCTGTAAAGATACCCAAAAATGTGGAAATGACTTTGGAACTGGATAGCAGGCAGAGGTTGGAACAGTTTGGAGGGCTCAGAAGAAGACAGGAAAATGTGAGAAAGTTTGGAACTTCCTAGAGACTTGTTGAATGGCTTTGACCAAAATGCTGATAATGACATGCATGGACAATGAAACCCAGGCTGAGGTGATCTCAGATGGAGATGAGGAACTTGTTGGCAACTAGAGTAAAGATGACTCTTGTTATGTTTAGCAGAGACTGGCAGCATTTTGTCCCTGCCCTAGAGATTTGTGGAACTTTGAACTTGAGGGAGATGATTTAGGGTATCTGGTGGAAGAAATTTCTAAGCAGTGAAGCATTCAAGAAGTAACTTGGGGCCGGGCGCGGTGGCTCACGCTTGTAATCCCAGCACTTTGGGAGGCCGAGGTGGGCGGATCACGAGGTCAGGAGATCGAGACCACAGTGAAACCCCGTCTCTACTAAAAATATAAAAAATTAGCCGGGCGTGGTGGCGGGCGCCTGTAGTCCCAGCTACTCGGAGAGGCTGAGGCAGGAGAATGGCGTGAACCCAGGAGACGGAGCTTGCAGTGAGCCGAGATTGCACCATTGCACTCCAGCCTGGGCGATAGAGTGAGACTCTGTCTCAAAAAAAAAGAAGTAACTTGGGTGCTGTGAAAAGCAATCAATTTTAAAAGGGAAACAGCCTAAAAGTTCAGAAAATTTGCAGCCCAATGATGTAATGGAAAAGAAAAACCTGGCCAGGCACGATGGCTCATGCCTGTAATCCTAACACTTTGGGAGGCCAAGGTGGGCTGATTGCCTGAGCTCAGGAGTTTGAGATCAGCCTGGGCAACACGGTGAAACCCCATCTCTACTAAAATACAAAACAAATTAGCCAGTTGTGGCGGCATGTGCCTGTAGTCCCAGCTACTTGGGGGGCTGAGGCAGGAGAATTGCTTGAACCCAGGAGGCAGAGGTTGCAGTGAGCCAAGATTGTGCCACTGCACTCCAGCCTGGGTGAGGAGAGTGAGACTCCATCTCAAAAAAAAAAAAAAAAGGAAACAAAAACCCATTTTCTGAAGAGAAATTCAAGCCAGCTGCAGAAATTGGCCTAAGTAATCAGGAGCCAAATGTTAATCACCAAGACAATGGGGAAAATGTCTCCAGGGCATGTCAGAGGCCTTTGAAGCAGCCCCTCCCATCACAGGCCCTAAGGCCTAGGAGGAAACAATGGTTTCTTGGGCAGGACACAGGGGCCCCATGCTGTGTGCAGTCTAGGGACTTGGTGCCCTGCATCCCAGCCACTCTAGCCATGGTTAAAGGTGCCAAGGTACAGCTCAGGCTGTGGTTTCAGAGGGTGCAAGCCTCAATCCTTGGCAACTTCCACGTGGTGTTGAGCCTACAGGTGCACAGAAGTCAAGAATTCAGGTTTGGGAACCTCCATCTAGATTTCAGAGGATATACAAAAACACCTGGATGTTCAGGCAAAAGTTTGCTGCCAGGGTGGGGTCCTTAAGGAGCATCTCTGCTAGGGAAGGGAAATGTGGGGTTGAAGCCCCCACACAGAGTCCCCACTGGGGCACTGCCTCATGGAGCTGTGAGAAGCGAGCCACCATCCTCCAGACCCCAGAATGGTAGATCCACCAACAGCTTTCACCATCCATCTGGAAAAGCCACAGGCACTCAATGCCAGCCTGTGAAAACAGCCAGGAAAGGGGCTGTACCCTGTAAAGCACCAAGGACATAGCTGCCCAAGACCATAGGAACTCACCTCTTGCATCAGTGTGACCTGGATTTGAGACACAAAGTCAAAGGAGATCATTTGGCACTTTAAGATTTGACTGCCCTGCTGGATTTTAGAATTGCATGGGGCCTTTAGCCCCTTAGTTTTAGCCAATTTCTCCCATGTGGAATGGGTGTACCTATCCAATGCCTGTACCCCCATTGTAGCTAGGAAGTAACTAACTTGGTTTTGATTTTACAGGCTCATAGGTGGAAGGGACATGCCTTGTCTCAGATGAGACTTTGGGCGGTGGACTTTTGAGTTAATGCTGAAATGACTTAAGACTTTGGGGAACTGTTGGGAAGGCATGCTTGGTTTTGAAATGTGAAGACATGAGATTTGGGAGGGGCCAGAGGTGGAATGATATGGCTTGGCTGTGTCCCCACCCAAATCTCATTTGAATTGTAGCTCCCATAATTCCCATGTATTGTGGGAGGGACTCAGTGGGAGATAATTGAATTATGGGGGCATACTGTTCTCATGGTAGTGAATATATCTCACAAGATCTGATGGTTGTATAACAGGAAACTCTATCACTTCATTCTCATGCTGTCTTGCCCACTAACATGTAAGATGTGTCTTTCACCTTCCGCCACGATTGTGAGGCCTCCCCAGCCATGTGAAACTGTGAGTCCATTAAGCATCTTTTTCTTTATAATTTTTTTTTTTGAGACAAAGTCTTATCTCTGTCACCCAGGCTGGAATGCATTGGCACAATTATGGCTCACCTCCACCTCCTGGATTCAAGCAATTCTCCTGTCTCAGCCTCCCGAGTAGCTGGGATTACAGGCATGCGCCACCATGCCCAGCTAATTTTTGTATTTTTAGAAGAGATGGAACTTCACCATGTTGGCCAGGCTGGTTTTGAACTCCTGACCTCAGGTAATCCACCCGCCTTGGCCTCCCAAAGTGCTAGGATTACAGGCATGAGCCACCGTGCCCAGCCTTTCTTTATAAATTATCCAGTCTTGGGTATGTCTTTATCAGCAGCATGAAAACAGACTAAAACAATTTTTCTGACAAAATATTTGATTTAAATGCCATTATTATTAAGCCAATTAATCAGAACTTTTTCATATAAACATCACACACAACACATAAATATATAGACAGAAGAAGATCCAGTAGTTGTAAGATTTTTTATTTGCCCGTTTTTAAGATTCTTAATTGGATTACTGGATTCAGGGTGGAGTCCTTTGAGGAACAGGGCTAGGAAAACATGCAGTTTCTAGGGCCTAATAAGCAGGCACAGCTGGAAAGCAAACAGATCTCCAAAAATTCAGGGTCCCATTTTTATACTGGATTCTGGATCCCCAAAAGAGAAATGCTGTGGAACAAGACAGTGCAATGGCTTTACTGTACATTTCATTGCAAAGCAACCCAAAACCAATCAACCTAGTTTTGATCAGTCCATCCCCCATGGGAATCTTACCTCTTGGGGAGGGGGTAGGAGGACACCCAACTAGGTATGGAGCCTAGGACACCAAGCTCCTAGGCTAGTGTATCTGGATATACTAGGATATCCAAAAGTACATTTAGCCTTAGATTTTGAGAGGAATGGTATGTTTTGGCTGTGTCCCCACCCAAATATCATCTTGAATTCCCACGTGTTATGGGAGGGACCTGGTGGGAGGTAATTGAATCATGGGGACAGGTCTTTCCCATGCTGCTCTCATGATAGTGAATAAGTCTCATGAGATCTGATGGTTTGATAAGGGGAAAGCTGTTTTGCTTGGCTCTCATTCTGTCTTTGCCTGCTGCCATCCACACAAGATGTGACTTGTTTCTCCTTGCCTTCTGCCATGATTGTGAGGCCTCCCCAGCCATGTGGAACTGTAAGTCCAACAAACCTCTTTCTTTTGTAAATTGCCCAGTCCCAGGTATGTCTTTATCAGCAGCATGAAAATGGACTAATACAAGGGATTTATCTGCTTTCAGTTCCTGGGGTTTCATGAGGAAAAAAGGTTTTTCCCAAAATGGGGTCTGTGGCACTTCCTGTGATTTTTCCAAGGAGTCTGTGCTGTTAGAAATTATCTTAGGTCGGCCAGGCGCAGTGGCTCACGTTTGTAATCCCAGCACTTTGGGAGGCCGAGGCGGGCGGATCACGAGGTCAGGAGATCGAGACGATGGTGAAACCCCATCTCTACTAAAAATACAAAAAATTAGCCGGGCATGGTGGCGGGCACCTGTAGTCCCAGCTACTCAGAGAGGCTGAGGCAGGAGAATGGCGTGAACCCGGGAGGCGGAGCTTGCAGTGAGCCGAGATTGTGCCACTGCACTCCAGCCTGGGTGACAGAGCAAGACTCTGTCCCAAAAAAAAAAAAAAAAAAAAAAAAGAAATTATCTTAGGTCTTCATGTCTGTAATCCCAGCACTTTGGGAGGCTGAGGTGGGCAGATCACAAGGTCAGGAGTTCAAGATCATCATGGCCAACATGGTGAAACCCCGTTCTCTACTAAAAATACAAAAATTAGCTGGGTGTGGTGGTGCATGCCTATAGTCCCAGCTACTCGGGGGGCTGAGGCACAAGAATCACTTGAACCCAGGTGGCAGGGGTTGTAGTGAACCGAGATTGCGCCACTGCACTCCAGCCTGGGCGACAGAGTGAGACTCTGTCTCAAAAAAACAAAAAAAAAGAAAAAAGTAATTATCTTAAGTCTGGCTGGGCATGGTGGTGCATGCCTGTAATCCCAGCACTTTGGGAGACTGAGGCAGGTGGATCACCTGAGGTCAGGAGTTCGAGACCAGCCTTGCCAACATAGTGAAACCCCGTCTCTACTAAATACAAAAATTAGCCAGGTGTGGTAGCGCATGCATGTAATCCCAGCTACTTGGGAGGCTGAGGCACGAGAATCACTTGAACCTCAGAGGCGGAGGTTGCAGTGAGCCAAGATCGTGTCATTGCACTCCGGCCTGGGCAACAAGAGTGAAACTGCTTCTCACAAAAAAAAAAAAAAAAAAAAAAGAAATTATCTTAGGTCCTCTCGTGTGCATCAAGAGTGGCAAGAAGACAAGATGGAGAAAATCAATTCAGTTGACTGAAAAGATAAAAATATATTTTTCCCAGAAAAACAAGACCCAGAAAGAGAAGAAAAAAACATAAAGGTCTTGTCAATATACCTATAGCTTGAACATCTCCTTTTAATTAAGTTGACTTTGAACCAAATATCTTATTACAAGACTCTAGCCAAAACAAGCAGCAAATATTTCTTACCTTTGAACTTTACCAAAGGCAACCTCCCAAGTGCTCAGAGAAAGGAAAATTCAAGACAGGAAGTCAGAAGTTGTTCATGGAGGGAAAGAGAATCAATAAATGGCAGAAGTCACACAGATATCAAACCAGAAAGTGTTACAACAGTGGGTAGCAGGCCGGGCGCGGTGGCTCATGCTTGTAATCTCAGCACGCGCTGCAGGAAGAATAATTTTTTTTGTTTTGTTTTGATATGGAGTCTCACTCTGTCACCCAGGCTGGAGTGCAGTGGCGTGATCTCGGCTCACTGCAACCTCCACCTCCTGGGTTCAAGCAATTATCCTGCCTCAGCCTCCCTAGTAGCTGGGATTAAGGCACGCACCACCATGCCCAGCTAATTTTTATATTTTTAGTAGAGACGGGGTTTCACCATGTTGGCCAGGATGGTCTCAATCTGACCTCGTGATCCGCCGGCCTCTGCCTCCCGAAGTACTGGGATTACAGACATGAGCCACAGTGCCCGGCCACATTGGATAGTTTTAACGAGGATGTACAAGCACTCAAAGAGCTGGTATTACATAACATGGTTACCCTTAAGCTATAGGAGTCCCAGTTGCCTGGGCCAGACCAGTTACAGCAGTTTCAGGTGGTCTGTGAGACTAAGGAGAAAAATTCCTGCTCCCTGCTCAAGCTGTCATTGATTCGGGGTAAGTCTCTGCTCTTTGTCAACACTCTAGAGTGGAGTTACTGGCTACACCTGTTTCTGGAGCAGTTCAGCATCCCCACCTGTGTGCTCAATGGAGCACTTCCCCTGCTCTCCAGGTGCCACATCATCTCACAGTTCAACCAAGGCTTCCAGGACTGTGTCATAGCAACGGATGCTGAAGTCCTGGGGGCCCCAGTCAAGGGCAAGCATCAGGGCGAGGAGCCAAAGGGGACAAGGCCTCTAATATGGAGGCAGGTGTGGCCCGGGGCATAGACTTCCACTGTGTGTCTGCTGTGCTCAACTTTGATCTTCCCCCCATCCCCGAGGCCTACATCCATCAAACTGGCAGGACAGCGTGCTACAACCCAGACATAGTCTTAACCTTTGTGTTGCCCAGGGAACAGTCCCACTTGGGCAAGATTGAGGACCTTCTCAGTGAAGAGAACAAGGGCCCCATCCTGCTCCCCTACCAGTTCCAGATGGAGAAGATTGAGGGCTTATGCTATCGCTGCAAGGATGCCATGCGCTCAGTGGCTAAACAGGCTGTTCAAGAGCTGAGATTGAAGGAGATCAAGGAGGAGCTTCTGCACTCTAAGAATCTCAAGATGGGACCTCCAGGTGCTGCGGCATGACCTGCCGTTGCACCCCGCAGTGGTGAAGCCCCACCTGGGCTGTGTTCCTACCTGGTTCCTACTGCTCTCCATTGCCTGCTGTGCCCTCACAAGAAGTGGAAGAAGCTGTCTTCCTCTCATAGGAAGGCCAAGAGAGCAAAGTCCCAGAACCCACTGCACAGCTTCAAGCACAAAGGAAAGAAATTCAGACCAGCAGCAAAGTCCTCCTGAGGTTGTTTGGGCCTCTCTGGAGCTGAGCACAGTGTGGAGCAGGCTTCCACCCTGCACAGACAGGTGAGGCTCTGGTGCTTGCTGTACAGACTGAACAGCAAGCTGGGCCCTTCAGCTCCTTGGCACTGCCAGGCTGGCATCTTGCCCCTTGACAACAGAATAAAAATTTTAGCTGCCCCCTGCCGCAAAAAAACAAAAGAAAAAAAAAGTGCTAGGATTACAGGCATGAGCGACTGCATCCAGCTTAAAAGCTTTTAAATATTTAGTATTTTTTTTATAATATACATTAAGTTCTAGGGTACGTGTGCACAACGTGCAGGTTTGTTACATATGTATACATGTGCCATGTTGGTGTGCTGCACCCATTAATTCGTCATTTACGTTAGGTATATCTCCTAATGCTATCCCTCCCCCCTCCCCCCAGCCCATGGCAGGCCCTGGTGTATGATGTTCCCAGCCCTGTGTCCAAGTGTTCTCATTGTTCAGTTTCCACCTATGAGTGAGAACATGTGATGTTTGGTTTTCTGTCCTTGTGATAGTTTGCTGAGAATGATGGTTTCCAGCTTCATCCATGTCCCTGCAAAGGACATGAACTCATCATTTTTTAAGGCTGCATAGTATTTCCTGGTGTATATGTGCCATATTTTCTTAATCCAGTCTATCATTGATGGACATTTGGGTTGGTTCCAAGTCTTTGCTATTGTGAATAGTGCCTCAATAAACATACGTCTGCATGTGTCTTTATAGTAGCATGATTTATAATCCTTTGGATATATATCGAGTAATGGGATCGTTGGGTCAAATGGTATTCTAGTTCTAGATCCTTGAGGAATCGCCACACTGTCTTCCACAATGGTTGAACTAGTTTACACTCCCACCAACAGTGTAAAAGCGTTCCTATTTCTCCACATCCTCTCCAGCACCTGTTGTTTCCTGACTTTTTAATGATCGCCATTCTAACTGGTGTGAGATGGTATCTCATTGTGGTTTTGATTTGCATTTCTCTGATGACCAGTGATGATGAGCATTTTTTCATGTGTCTGTTGGCTGCATAAATGTCTTCTTTTGAGAAGTGTCTGTTCATATCCTTTGCCCACTTTTTGATGAGATTGTTTGATTTTTTCTTGTAAATTTGTTTAAGTTCTCTGTAGATTCTTGATATTAGCCCTTTGTCATATGGGTACATTGCAAAAATTTTCTCCCATTCTATAGGTTGCCTGTTCACTCTGATGGTAGTTTCTTTTGCTGTGCAGAAGCTCTTTAGTTTAATTAGATCCCATTTGTCAATTTTGGCTTTTGTTGCCATTGCTTTTGGTGTTTTAGACATGAAGTGCTTGCTCATGCCTATGTCCTGAATGGTATTGCCTAGGTTTTCTTCTAGGGCTTTTATGGTTTTAGGTCTAACATTTAAGTCTTTAATCCATCTTAACTTAATTTTTGTATAAGGTGTCAGGAAGGGATCCAGTTTCGGCTTTCTACATATGGCTAGCCATATGTAGAAATGGCCATCTACAAATGGCCAGCACCATTTATTAAACAGGGAATCCTTTCCCCATTTCTTATTTTTGTCAGGTTTGTCAAAGATCAGATGGTTGTAGACATGTGATGTTATTTCTGAGGGCTCTGTTCTGTTCCATTGGTCTATATCTCTGTTTTGTTACAAGTACCATGCTGTTTTGGTTATTGTAGCCTTGTAGTATATTTTGAAGTCAGGTAGCGTGATGCCTCCAGCTTTGTTCTTTTGGCTCAGGATTGACTTGGGAATGAGGGCTCTCTTTTGGTTCCATATGAACTTTAAAGTAGTTTTTTCCAATTCTGTGAAGAAATTCATTGGTAGCTTGATGGAGATGGCATTGAATCTATAAATTACCTTGGGCAGTATGGCCATTTTCACAATATTGATTCTTCCTATCCATGAGCATGTAATGTTCCTCCATTTGTTTGTGTCCTCTTTTATTTCACTGAGCAGTGGTTTGTAGTTCTCCTTGAAGAGGTCCTTCACATCCCTTGTAAGTTGGATTCCTAGATATTTCATCTCTTTGAAGCAATTGTGAATGGGAGTTCACTCATGATTTGGCTCTCTGTTTGTCTGTTACTGGTGTATAGTAATGCTTGTGATTTTTGCACATTGATTTTGTATCCTGAGACTTTGCTGAAGTTGCTTATCAGCTTAAGGAGATTTTGGGCTGAGATGATAGGCTTTTCTAAATATACGATCATGTCATTTGCAAACAGGGACAATTTAACTTCCTCTTTTCCTAACTGAATACCCTTTATTTCTTTCTCCTGCCTGATTGCCCTGCCCAGAACTTCCAACACTATGTTGAATAGGAGTGGTGAGAGAGGGCATCCCTGTCTTGTGCCAGTTTTCAAAGGGAATGCTTCCAGTTTTTGCCCATTCAGTATGATATTGGCTGTGGGTTTGTCATAAGTAGCTCTTACTATTTTGAGATATGTCCCATCGATACCTAGTTGATTGAGAGTTTTTAGCATGAAAGCTGTTGAATTTTGTCAAAGGCCTTTTCTGCATCTATTGAGATAATCATGTGGTTTTTGTCTTTGCTTCTGTTTATGTGACGGATTGCGTTTATTGATTTGTGTATGTTGAACCAGCCTTGCATCCCAGGGATAAAGCCAACTTCATCTTGATGGATAAGCTTTTTGATGTGCTGCTGGATTTGGTTTGCCAGTATTTTATTGAGGATTTTTGCATCAATGTTCATCAGGGATATTGGTCTAAAATTATCTTTTTTTGTTGTGTCTCTGCCAGGCTTTGCTATCAGGATGATGCTGGCCTCATAAAATGAGTTAGGGAGGATTCTCTCTTTTTCATTGATTGGAATAGTTTCAGAAGGAATGTTACCAGCTCCTCTTTGTACTTCAGGTAGAATTCAGCTGTGAATTCTGTCTGGCCCTGGACTTTTTTTGGTTGGTAGGCTATTAATTATTGTCTCAATTTCAGAGCCTGTTATTGGTCTATTCAGGGATTCAACTTCTTCCTGATTTAGTCTTGGGAGGGTGTATGTGTCCAGGAATTTATCCATTTCTTCTAGATTTTCTAGTTTATTTGCATAGAGGTGTTTATAGTATTCTCTGATGGTAGTTCGTATTTCTGTGGGATCAGTGGTGATATCCCCTTTATCATGTTTTATTGCATCTATTTGATTCTTCTCTCTTTTCTTCTTTATTAGTCTTGCTAGCAGTCTATCAATTTTGCTGATCTTTCAAAACAGCAGCTCCTGGATTCATTGATTTTTTTTCAAGGGTTTTTTGTGTCTCCATCTCCTTCAGTTCTGCTCTGAGCTTAGTTATTTCTTGCCTTCTGATAGCTTTTGAATGTGTTTGCTCTTGCTTCTCTAGTTCTTTTAATTGTGATGTTAGGGTGTTGATTTTAGATCTTTCCTGCTTTCTCTTGTGGGCATTTAGTGCTATACATTTCCCTCCACACACTGCCTTAAATGTGTCCCAGAGATTCTGGTACGTTGTGTCTCTGTTCTCATTGGTTTCAAAGAACATCTTTATTTCTGCCTTCATTTCGTTATTTACCCAGTAGTCATTCAGGAGCAGGTTGTTCAGTTTCCATGTAGTTGTGCAGTTTTCGGTGAGTTTCTTAATCCTGAGTTCTAATTTGATTGCACTGTGGCCTGAGAGACAGTTTGTTATGATTTCTGTTCTTTTACATTTGCTGAGGAGTGCTTTACTTCCAATTATGTGGTCAGTTTTGGAATAAGTGCAATGTGGAACTGAGAAGAACGTATATTCTGTTGATTTGTGGTGGAGAGTTCTGTAGATGTCTATTAAGTCAGCTTGGCGCAGAGCTGAGTTCAAGTCCTGGATATCCTTGTTAACCTTCTGTCTCGTTGATTGGTCTAATATTGACAGTGGGGTGTTAAAGTCTCCCATTATTATTGTGTGGGAGTCTAAGTCTCTTAGTAGGTCTCTGAGGACTTGCTTTGTGAATGTGGGTGCTCCTGTATTGGTTGCATATATATTTAGGATAGTTAGCTCTTCTCATTGAATTGATCCCTTTACCATTATGTAATGGCCTTCTTTGTCTCTTGATTTTTGTTGGTTTAAAGTCTGTTTTATCAAAGACTAGGATTGCAACCCCTGCTTTTTTTTGCTTTCCATTTGCTTGGTAGATCTTCCTCCATCCCTTTATTTTGAGCCTGTGTGTGTCTCTGCATGTGAGATGGGTCTCCTGAATACAGCACACTGATGGGTCTTGACTCTTTATCCAATTTGCCAGTCTGTGTCTTTTAACTGGAGCATTAGGCCCATTTACATTTAAGGTTAATATTGTTAATATTTACATTTAAGGTTAATTATGTGTGAATTTGATCCTGTCATTATGATGTTAATTGGTTATTTTGCCCGTTAGTTGATGCAGTTTCTTCCTAGCATTGCTGGTCTTTAAAATTTGGCATGTTTTTGCAGTGACTGGTACTAGTTGTTCCTTTCCATGTTTAGTGCTTCCTTCAGGAGCTCTTGTAAGGCAGGCCTGGTGGTGACAAAATCTCTCAGCATTTGCTTGTCTGTAAAGGATTTTATTTCTCCTTCACTTATGAAGCTCAGTTTGGCTGGATATGAAATTCTGGGTTGAAAATTCTTTTCTTTAAGAATGTTGAATATTGGCCCCAACTCTCTTCTGGCTTATAGATATGCTGTTAGTCTGATGGGCTTCCCTTTGTGGGTAACCTGACCTCTCTCTCTGGCTGCCCTTAACATTTTTTCCTTCATTTCAACCTTGGTGAATCTGACAATTATGTGTCTTGGGGTTACTCTTCTCGAGGAGTATCTTTGTGGCATTCTCTGTATTTCCTGAATTTGAATGTTGGCCTGCCTTGCTAGGTTGGGGAAGTTCTCCTGGATAATATCCTGAAGAGTGTTTTCCAACTTGGTTCCATTCTCCCCATCACTTTCAGGTACACCAATCAAATGTAGATTTGGTCTTTTCACATAGTCCCATATTTCTTGGAGGCGTTGTTCATTTCTTTTTACTCTTTTTTCTCTAAACTTCTCTTCTCAGTTCATTTCATTAATTTGATCTTCAATCACTGATACCCTTTCTTCCACTTGATCGAATTGGCTACTGAAGCTTGTACTGAAGCTTGTACATGTGTCACATAGTTGTCGTGCCATGGTTTTCAGCTCCATCAGGTCATTTAAGGTCTTCTCTACACTGTTGATTCTAGTTAGCCATTCGCTCAATCCTTTTTCAAGGTTTTTAGCTTCCTTGCGATGTGTTCGAACATCCTCCTTTAGCTCAGAGGAGTTTGTTATTACTGACTTTCTGAAGCCTACTTCTGTCAACTTGTCAAAGTCATTCTACATCCAGCTTGGTTCCATTGCTGGTGAGGAGCTGCAATCCTTTGGAGGAGAACAGGCACTCTGGTTTTTAGAATTTTCAGCTTTTCTGCTCTGGTTTCTCCCCATCCTTGTGGTTTTTTCTACCTTTGGTCTTTGATAATGGTGATGTACAGATGGGGTTTTGGTGTGGATGTCATTTTTGTTGATGTTGATGCTATTCCTTTCTGTTTGTTAGTTTTCCTTCTAACAGTCAAGTCCCTCAGCTGCAGGTCTGTTGGAGTTTGCTGGAGGTCCACTCTAGACCCTGTTTGCCTGGGTATCACCAGCAGAGGCTGCAGAATAGCAAATATTGCAGAACAGCAAATATTACTGCCTGATCCTTCCTCTGGAAGCTTTGTCTCAGAGGGGCACCCAGCTGTATGAGGTGTCAGTTGGCACCTACTGGGAGGTGTCTCCCAGTTAGGCTACATGGGTGTCAGGGACCCACTTGAGGGGGCAGTCTGTCCATTCTCAGAGTTCAAACACTATGCTGGGAGAACCACTGCTCTCTTCAGAGCTGTCAGACAGGGATGTTTAAGTCTGCAGAAGTTTCTGCTGCCTTTTGTTCAGTTATGCCCTGCCCCTAGAGGTGGAGTCTACAGAGGCAGGCAGCCCTCCTTGAGCTGCGGTGGGCTCCACCCAGTTCGAGCTTCCAGGCCACTTTGTTTACCTACTCAAGCCTCAGCAATGGCAGACGCCCCCTCCCCCAGCCAAGCTGCCACCTCGCAGCTCAATCTGGGACTGCTGTGCTAGCAGTGAGCAAGGCCCTATGGGCGTGAGACCAACTGAGCCAGGTGCAGGATATAATCTCCTGGTGTGCTGTTTGCTAAGACCATTGGAAAAGCACAGTATTTGGGCGACAGCATCCCGATTTTCCAGCTACAGTCTGTCACAGCTTCCCTTGGCTAGGAAAGGGAAATCTCCCAACCTCTTGTGCTTTCCAGGTGAGGCAATGCCCTGCCCTGCTTCAGCTCACCCTCCATGGGCTTCACCCACTGTCCAACCAGTCCCAATGTGATGAACCAGGTACCTCAGTTGGAAATGCAGAAATCACCCATCTT
Source organism: Nomascus leucogenys (assembly GCF_006542625.1). Lineage (NCBI taxonomy): Eukaryota > Metazoa > Chordata > Mammalia > Primates > Hylobatidae > Nomascus > Nomascus leucogenys. The sequence continues at coordinate 40,554,653 of NC_044392.1, read as the reverse complement.
CTGCATCGATCATGTCGGGAGCTGCAGACCAGAGCTGTTCCTATTCGGCCATCTTGGAACCCTTCCCAATATTTAGTATTTTAAATATTTAGTTTCTTGTTAGCTGGTCTTCAGTTGACTTGGTTCTCTATCTAGTTACAGCCATGCTGCATATTGCAGTAATGCAGTCATCTATACGTTATTTAAACGGGTTTAAATGTTAAATGTGTTGCCCACCAATAATAAAATAGACCTTTATGAAAACTATAAAACCAAAACACACAAAAAAAGCCATTGGGTACGTTTGTTTAAATCTTTTTTTTTTTTTCCGAGATGGAATTTCACTATTTGTTGCGCTGGCTGGACTGCAGTGGCACAATCTCAGCTCACTGCAACCTCCACCTCTCAGGTTCAAGCAATTCTCCTGTCTCAGCCTCCCCAATAGCTGGAATTACAGGCACCTGCCATCACACCCAGCTAATTTTTTATATTTTTAGTAGAGACAAGGTTTCACCAGTTGGCCAGGCTGGTCTCGAACTCCTGACCTCAGGTGATCCCCCCCCACTTGGCCTCCCAAAGTGCTGGGATTACAGGCATGAGCCACCATGCCTGGTTTTAATTTTTTTTTTTTTTTTTTTTTTTTTGAGACGGAGTCTTGCTCTGTTACCCAGGCCGGAGTGCAGTGGCGCGATCTCAGCTCACTGCAAGCTCTGCCTCCCGAGTTCACGACATTCTCCTGCCTCAGCCTCTCTGAGTAGCTGGGACTACAGGCACCCACCACCGTGCCTAGCTAATTTTTTGTATTTTTAGTAGAGACGGGGTTTCACCATGGTCTTGATCGCCTGACCTCAGGATCCGCCCGCCTCGGCCTCCCAAAGTGCTGGGATTACAAGCGTGAGCCACCGTGCCCGGCCTAAATCTCTTTTTTAAAAATGCTCTTGGGCTTGGCGTGGTGGCTCAGCCCTGTAATCCCAGCACTTTGGGAGGCTGAGGCGGGCAAATCACAAGATCAGGAGATCGAGACCATCCTGGCTAACACGGTGAAACCCCATCTCTACTAAAAATACAAAAAAATTAGCTGGGCATGGTCGTGGGTGCCTGTAGTCCCAGCTACTCGGGAGGCTGAGGCAGGGGAATGGCATGAACCTGGGAGGTGGAGGTTGCAGTGAGCCGAGATCTTGCCACTGCACTCCAGCCTGAGCGACTGAGCGAGACTCCATCTCAAAAAAAAAAAAAAAAAGTTCTTTATTGCCTTCAGCTGTCAGGGCTTCATGACTTCCATTCTATAGAATTTAAACAAAATCCTCTGTTTCTCAAAGGCAGCACAGCTGGCATTTGAGATCAGGCCATTCTTTGTTGTGGAGCAGGGATGTCCTGTGCAGTGGAAGGTGTTTCACAGCATCTCCAGCCTCTATTCACTAGATGTCAGTAGTGCTCCTGCCAGTCCTTCCGCCACCACTGGTTACGGCGTCTCCAGACATTGCCAAATGTTCCCTAGATGTAGGGTTGCCAGGTAAAATATTGCATGGGACAAACATACTAAAAATATTATCGATTGTTTATCTGAAATGCAAATTTAAGTTGGCCTTTCATATCTTTATTTGCTAAATCTGGCAACCCTGAGAGGTAAAATCACCCCTACATCTCCTACCTCCCATCCCATTTGAGAACAAATGCTCTAGTCCACAGGGAGCAATGGAGAAAAAGTGTGGCAATGGGTTTGGGAAATGTTATGATTAGATTTGCATTTGGAGCAAAACACTTTTTGTTTGTTTTGTGTTGTGTTGTTTTGTTTGAGACGCAGTCTCGCTCTGTTGCCCAGGCTGGAGTGCAGTGGCACGATCTCAGCTCACTGCAACCTCTGCCTCCCACGTTCAAGTGATTCTCCTGCCTCAGCCTCCCGAGTAGCTGGGATGACAGGCACCCACCACCACACCCGGCTAATTTTTGTATTTTTAGTAGAGATGGGGTTTCACCATGTTAGCCAGAATGTTCTTGATCTCTTGACCTCGGATCCACCCACCTCAACCTCCCAAAGTGCTGAGATTACAGGCGTGAGCCACCATGCCCAGCCTGGAGCAAAACACTGTAAGACGTCCAAGCCCTCTTCCCCAGCCAGGACTGCTGTAGTCAGCATCCTGTTTGAAACCTGATTGGAATGCCTGGCTCTCCTTTTTTTGAGACATAGTCTTGCTCTGTCACCCAGGCTGGAGTGCTGCAGTGGTGTGATCTTGGCTCACTGCAACCCCCACTTCCTGGGTTCAAGCGATTCTCCTGCCTCAGCCTCCTGAGTAGCTGGGACTACAGGTGCACACCACCACACCTGGCTAATTTTTGTATTTGTAGTAGAGATGGAGTGTCACCATATTGGCTAGTCTGGTCTCAAACTCCTGACCTCATGATTCGCCTGCCTCGGCCTCCCAAAGTGCTGGGATTACAGGTGTGAGCCACCACACCTGGCCATCTCTCCTTTTTAGTAAGCAACTGGAGTTGGGATTCCAGATATGGCCAGGCACATGCACCTCTGGGGAGACTACCCTGTCTACTAAAGCTGGAAGAATAAAAGAAATGGGTGATTGTGCCTTCTATCTCCTGTTTCTCTTCTTTAACATGTTTATATTGAAGGCTTTCTTTAATTGGCTAATAAAGGTGCATTATGAAGAATTAACATGAAATATTTTCTCTTGTCCTTAAATCCAGTTCAGGGATCTCCTAAAAACAGGAAGATACTTGTGTTCTGGGACAGATGAGACTTGAAATTCCAAACCCAGAATGTCTTTGTCTTTTTCTTTTCTTTTCCTTTTTGTTTTTGGATAGAGTTTTGCTCTGTCACCCAGGCTGGAGTGCAATGGCGAGATCTTGGCTCACTGCAACCTCTGCCTCCCTGGCTCAAGCCAACCTTCCACCTCAGCCTCCTGAGGAGCTGGGACTACAGGCACACATTACTGCCTAGCTAATTTTTGTACTTCTTGTAAAGATGAAGTTTTGCCATGTTGCCCAAGCTGGTCTTGAACTCCTGACCTCAGGCAATCCACCTGCCTCGGCCTCCCAAAGTGCTGGGATTACAGGCATGAGCCACCATCCCTGGCCCAGAATGTCTTTTTATTTTTCAATTTTTTTATATCTTTTTGTTAATCTTCTCTGTATTGTTCCAATTTTAATATATGTGTTGCTGAAGTGAACATTTATTTTTATTCAATGGGTTCTTCCTAGCCACTGTGCAAGCCCAGAATATCTGAGGTGGAATTCACCAGAACCATAGGTATTCTTTTAAAATATCCCTCAACACATCAGCCAATTTATAAAAAGAATTCAAAGAAACATAGAGTTGCAGATTGATGTAATTTAGTCTCCTCTCCTCCTTGTTAGAATTCCAGTTTTTCCGTCTCCAAATAGCTGGGGTTGGAAGATGGGTTCTTGCCCTGGCACCGCAGAGCTGTCTCGTCTATAGAACAAGAGTACAGCTGCTTCCGTTATCTCCCGACTGCAGCTGCTCTTAATATGAGCTCCATATCCATCCCAGTCAAAGGCGGAGAAGTCCCCACACTGACGGGGATTGCCCTGTGGGAAGAACCCTCCTCCACCGATGCATTGCTGGGAAACAGAAAGAAGAGACACTGTGAGGGATTTGATTTGCTGCTGACACCAGTGAGTGCAAGGCTGGTCTTGAACTCCAGACCTCAAGTGATCCGCCTGCCTCAGCCTCCCAAAGTGCTAGGATTACAGGCGTGAGCTACCGCACCTGGCCCTATGCATGTATTTTAAAGTAGTAATGCATGCAGGAACATACACAAACATGCACTAACGGACAGTCTAAGGAGCACAGAGCCAGTAGAGAAGGTTGTCAAGGAAAAGGGCATAAAGACACACACTCTAGTCCACCCCCAGTGCCCACATGGTCAGCATCCTCCGAATTCTAATCTGCGAGTCCCTCCATGAGAGAATAGCCGCCTCACCTTAGCTGGAAAATGAAAAAGCTGAAAGCTGAGGCAGGGAAGAAAAGATGGAACTGTGAGTTCAGACTGTCAGTTCGGGAGGGAAGGGGGCCCTGAGTGAATGCCCTTGTTCTTGATGGCTCTGATGCTCTCTTCCTCCAGCCCCTAGGCACAGGATGTCCCTCAAATACAATCTCCCACCACTACAGCTGTGGTGCTGTCTCCTGCAAGACTGGAAAAACAATTAAAATATAAAGCTTCTAAAACTTAAGATTAATATTGGAGAATATTTTCATGACCTCAGTGTAAGGAGGTACATCTTAAAGAAAACATAAAAAGTACTAACCATAAATGAAAATTTTGATAAACTGAATTCCATTAAAATAAATTTTACTCGGCCGGGCGCGGTGACTCACACCTGTAATCCCAGCACTTTGGGAGGCCAAGGCGGGCAGATCACCTGAGGTCAGGAGTTTGAGACCAGACTGACCAACATGGAGAAACCCGTCTCTATTAAAAATACAAAAAATTTAGCCGGGTGTAGCAGTGCATTCCTGTAATCCCAGCTACTCAGGAGGCTGAGGCAGGAGAAACACTTGAACCCGGGAGGCAGAGGTTGCGGTGAGCAGAGATCCCGCCATTGCACTCTAGCCCGGGCAACAAGAGTGAAACTCCATCTCAAAAAATAAATAAATAAATAAGATTTAAAAGACAGATTATACTCAACTTCTGGCATCTACTACTCCAAACTTTGTACCACTTAATTTTTATTAAAAATATGGACTCGCCAGGCGTGGTGGCTCACACTTGTAATCCCAGCACTTTGGGAGGCCGAGGCAGGCGGATCACAAGGTCAGGAGATCGAGACCACGGTGAAACCTCGTCTCTACTAAAAATACAAAAAATTAGCCGGGCGTGGTGGCGGGCGCCTGTAGTCCCAGCTACTCAGAGAGGCTGAGGCAGGAGAATGGCGTGAACCCGGGAGGCGGAGCTTGCAATGAGCCGAGATTGTGCCACTGCACTCCAGCCTGGGTGACAGAGCGAGACTCCGTCTCAAAAAAAAAAAAAAATGGACTCTTCAGGCCAGGCGTGGTGGCTCACGCCTGTAGTCCCAGCACTTTGGGAGGCCGAGACGGGCGGATCACGAGGTCAGGAGATAGAGACCATCCTGGCTAACACAGTGAAACCCCGTCCCTACTAGAAATACAAAAAAAAATTAGTGGGGCGTGGTGGTGGGTGCCTGTAGTCCCAGCTACTCAGGAGGCTGAGGCAGAAGAATGGCATGAACCCAGGAGGTGGAGCTTGCAGTAAGCTGAGATCGCGCCACAGCACTCCAGCCTGGGTGACAGAGTGAGACTCTGTCTCAAAAAAAAAAAAGAAAAAAGAAAAAAAGAAAAGGACTCTTCAAAGAAAAAAAAAGAAATAAAAAATAAATTATATTCATGAGACATCATCAGGAGAGTAATGAGAGTAAACAGAATGAGAGTAAGTGAGTAACCACAGAGACACACATTGATACACCCCACACAGGTGCACACATGTGCATACCCATGCACACACATGGTGAAGGGGGTCAGCCCCTCCACACCTGTGGGTATTTCTCGTCAGGTGGGACGAGAGACTGAGAAAAGAAATAAGACACAGAGACAAAGTATAGAGAAAGAACAGTGGGACCAGGGGACCAGCACTCAGTATACGGAGGACCTGCGCAGGCGCCAGCCTCTGAGTTCCCTCAGTATTTATTGATCATTATTTTTACTATCTTAGCTAGGAGAGTGTAGCAGGGCAACAGGTGGGGAGAAGGTCAGCAGGGAAACATGTGAGCAAAGGAATCTGTATCATGAATAAGTTCAAGGAAAGGTACTGTGCCTGGATGTGCACATAGGCTAGATTTATGTTTCTCTTTACCCAAACATCTCAGTGTAGCAAAGAGCAACAGAGCAGTATTGCTGCCAGCATATCTAGCCTCCAGCCACAGGGCGGTTTTCTCCTATCTCAGAATAGAGCGAATGGGAGTGGTCAGCTTTACGCCATTCCATTCCCAGGGATGAGCAGGAGACAGAAGCCTTCCTCTTATCTCAACTGCAAAGAGGCCTCCCTCTTTCACTCCTCCTCCTCAGCACAGACCCTTTACGGGTGTCAGGCTGGGGGATGGTAAGGTCTTTCCTTTCCCATGAGGCCATATCTCAGGCTGTCTCAGTGGGGGAAAACCTTGGACAATACCCAGGCTTTCTTGGGCAGAGGTCCCTGTGGCTTTCCGCAGTGCATTTTGTCCCTGGTTTATCGAGAATGAAGAATGGCAATTACTTTTACCAAGCATACTGCCTGCAAACATATTGTTAACAAGGCACATCCTGCACAGCCCTAAATCCATTAAACTTTGATTCATTACAGCACATGTTTCTGTGAGCACAGGGTTGGGGCTAAAGTTACAGGTTAACAGCATCTCAAAGCAGAATCAATTTTTCTTAGTACAGATTAAAATGGAGTTTCTTATGTCTTCCTTTTCTACATAGACACAGTAACAATCTGATCTCTCTTTCTTTTCCCCACACGTGGGCCATTGATCTCCCCAAAAACTCACATGCTCAGTGTTACAGCCAGTAACTCTTATCCCAGCACAAAGGGCGTTGGCTGCTCTCTCCTTATTAAACACCCGGAACTGAACAAATCCTGCAACAAATTCCCCTGAAAAAGAAGAGGTGAAGAAAGAGCCAAGTATTCAAAGGAGGAACTAGAAGCAGCGTCCCATTGGCCAGTCCAGGGATTCCCTAAGCCAAAAGCTGAGGCTACGGCCAAACACCCCAGGCTGTCGGGGTGCAGCCCGGCACCTTTATGGCCAGTGGCTGGTGCACGTCAGTCCTAAACTTGTCCCCAAGGAAACCTCATTTCATCTGGGGCAAGAGGACAAAGGCTGGGGCACACAAAAGGACCCTTGTCTGCCTACAACTTATAGGAGAAGCTAGACTCCAGAAAGATTACCAAAAAGATCTGAGAAGGCCCAGCAGAAATAAGCAATGATCAGATGTGGCTGCCTGTTACTGTTTACACACTTCTCATCCAATTACCATGGGTTAGTTTCCCTGACCATCACCTGCTTTCATCGAAATATCAAAGGCAAACAGTGATGTCTTTGATTTTTTTATCCACAACTCAACTTCTGTGGTCTTATTATACTGAAAACTGTCTTTTGTAAGATAATTAAAGTTTTCCTTCATAACAAAAGTAAATCTCTCTCACCACTCTGCTAGTGGTTCTTTCCTGTGAACCTCAGTGTGCACTTTTTTTTTTTTTTTTTGACAGGGTTTCACTCTTGTTGCCCAGGCTGGAGTGCAGTGGTGTGATCTCAGCTCACCGCAACCTCCGCCTCCCGGGTTCAAGCAATTCTCCTGCCTCAGCCTCCTGAGGAGCTGGGATTACAGGCATGCACCATCATGCCCGGCTAATGTTTTGTATGCACCTTTTCTTAACTATTATTGAAGGGGTGGCCTGCCCCTCCACACCTGTGGGTGTTTCTTGTCGGGTGGGACAAGAGACTGAGAAAAGAAAGAGACACAGAGACAAAGTATAGAGAAAGAAAGTGGGCCCAGGAGGCCGTCGTTCAGCATAAGGAGGACCCGTGCCAGCACCAGTCTCTGAGTTCCCTCAGTATTTATTGATCATTATCTCTACCATCTCGGAGAGGGGGATGTGGCAGGACAATAGGGTAATAGTGGGGAGATGGTAAGCAGGAAAACATGTGAACAAATGTCTGTGTCATAAACAAGGTTAAGAAAAGGTGCTGTGCTTTTGATATGCACATAGGTAAACATCTCGGTGCATTAAAGAGCAGTATTGCCGCCAGCATGTCTCACCTCCAGCCCTAAGGTGGTTTTCTCCTATCTCAGTAAATAGAACATACAATCGGGTTTTACACTGAGACATTCCATTGCCCAGGGAGGAGCAGGAGACAGATGCCTTCCTCTTATCTCAACTGCAAAGAGGCGTTCCTTCCTCTTTTACTAATTCTCCTCAATACAGACCCTTTACGGGTGTCGGGCTGGGGGACAGTCAGGTCTTTCCCTTCCCATGAGGCCATATCTCAGGCTATCACATGGGGAGAAACCTTGGACAATACCTGGCTTTCCTACACAGAGGTCCCTGCTGCCTTCCACAGCATATTGTGTCCCTGGATACTTGAGATTAGAGAGTGGTGATGACCTTTAACAAGCATACTGCCTTCAAGCACCTGTTTAACAAAGCACATCCTGCATAGCCCTAAATCCATTAAACCCTGAGTCAACACAGCACATGTCTCTGTGAGCACAGGGTTGAGGGGAGGGTTACAGATTAACAGCATCTCAAGGGAGAATTTTTCTTAGTACAGAACAAAATGGGGTCTCTTATGTCTACTTCTTTCTACACAGACACAGTAACAGTCTGATCTCTCTTTCTTTTCCCCATAATTATAAGAGACTATACAAGGTGGTGATGAAGAAGCCTGGGATTATGTCCTGTGATATGGGGATAACAGCAATTCTAACTTCACAGTTTTCTCGTGGTAATTAAATGACACAAAATCATGTTAAGTTCCAAGACAAGAGTCTGGTGCATTTTAAGTGCTCAGTAAATACTAGCAATTATTAATTGTTATTTGCCACCATTCTCTCCAAGAGTGCAAGAAAATATTTATGACTGGACTTAGGGAGCAAACACTCACGTTGACCATATAGTGAGTAATAAGATGCAGTCTTCTTAGCATCACCAAAGTCATAGACCACAGATATGGCTGGGCCATTGTCATTCCAACATTTCCCTGACCCGTATTTCACTGGGTATTTCTGCAGAGACCCAAAAGAAAGGTTTTGTGAGGACAGTAGAGATGCTGCCACAGTGCGGGGAGAGGAAGCGTTTCAAGTTAACTGCCATTAACCAAACCCAATCATAATAATAGTGACTGCTTTTCCCCATAGCTGTGTCTCCCCAACAGCCCCAAACCCCTTGTCCCTGTCTCTTTCTCCCTATGCTTTCCTGTCCCACAGGCCTCTTCCTTGCCTGGCTTAGAGTTTCTGAGAGGCCGGACATGAGTTCACAGTGAATCAAATGAAGGAGAAACAGCCAACCGCTCGGTAGTGATGTGGAACCACAGGACAGATCTGCCCCCTACCCTAGACACTTGGCTCTCTGTTCACCAAAGAAAGTGCCCCCCAGCCGGCAGCCCTGTGTACCTGGTAGATGCCAAACAGATTATGTCCCAGTGTCTGGAGGAAGCCAGTGTTGGTGTGGTACCTCAGCAGGGCACTGTTTCTCCAATGCTGCATGGGGGACTTGTTGGGCACATGCCAGATGCCCAGGTCCTTGGCCTGGATGTCCTAGTAGCTGGGGTTCTGGAAAGCAACAGACACTGAGCCTGACTGGGCCAGGAGGTACCAGGAGGCAGAAGGTCCACATGTGCAGCCTCAGCTGGGCTGAGAGCTCTGGGATCAGTAGGCAGATGGCCAGCCACGCTCAGACACCCAACTCCCAGCAGATGATCCCACCACCACCCAGGGCCCTAACAGCCTTGTTGAGAGGAAGTTGTGATTCAAGGCATGTATTTCTCTCTTCTTCTCCAGCCCTTCCCCACATCCCCACCTTCCAGCCCTCCCTCCTGCAGCCTGGTGGCCAGCCACACTCCACACCTCACCCTCACCCAAGTGGGAGGGAAGTGGCACCAACCTTGTAGTCATCGCTCATGGCCGCCTCTGCAGATCCAAAGGTGTTGTAGTTGGCCCAGTTGCCGTCCCCCTCTGGGTAGTCTGCTTTGTTGCCCTGCTGACTGGACCAGCGATCGCCCACCGTGCACTTTCCACGCATATCATTCTCGTGCACGCTGGCCACCAGGGTCCAGCCGCCACCCCCAGAGGTCATGTCATAGAAGGTCTGGTAGACAAGACCATTCTTGGTGCGGAGAAAATACAGGCCATCTGTAGAGAGAACCAGCCCAGAGCCTCCCTGTCTGAGAGGTCAGGGTTCATCTCAGCCCCGTGAATAGAAAAGCCCAAGGAAGTCAAAAGTACACTCGGAAGACTCCAACACATACTTGCTGGAAGATGATGCTCCACGCATCTCGTGTTCTGCTCACCTATGAGCAGAGGCACTGACTGCCTTGGCTTCACACTATCTTTTCAAAGAGTTTGTAGAGCAAATAGCCTTATAAGAGACAGAGATGGTATCTCCTTCTCCACAGTGCCACCCTGTGGCCATGAGAGGCCAGAAATCAGCACACAGCCACATCTGAGTCTACAGCAGGATGGGGCCTCTGTGCAGCTCCGAGCAAAGGTTGTGCCCTTTTCATAAGATTCAGCTTCCCTAAGCTCAGGGTTCCCGTCCTGTTCACAAGCTTGTAGGAGACTGGCTCCACTGTGGCATCCCGGTGACCTTGCACATTTGCGCATAGGCCACATAGGGACAGCTGACCTAAGTCTTGGCAGAAAGCCTGTGGTCTTCCCGAAACATGGAAAGATGGGAACCTTGTGAGGAGCTACAACAAGGTCACTTGTCACCCCCCTCCCTATCTTTCGTGGAGGCTGTCATGAGACAGCTGTCATGACTGTGTCATCATCTCCCGGGTTCTGAAGAGGTATGAGGCTTTTTGCCTCACTCGCCCCCACCCCGTAGGGTATACAGGCTATGAAACGGCTATGGCACCATGGACTGTCTCCTCAGCCACTGCCCATGTTGCATTGTCACTCACCCTCTTTTCTGTGCTGTCTTGTGGGACAAGGGATTGGAAAAGCTGACACTTTCGCCGATCTTGAACTTGCTATCTATGTAAGTAATAAACTCTCTGGCTCTAAAAAGGGCTTGTTGTTTCCTTGCCAGCCACATTTGTCAGCCGGCCTGACAAACCCACTACTTGGGCAGATGTCACCTGGCCCAGTACAAGAAAATGCTGATGCTCTGGCTACTGCTATTTCTGTGATTAATAAAGCTCTTTGTCTCTGGCTCGGGAGTTTCAGGTTTTCTGCCAGCATCTATAAACCTGGGGCAAGTAGGGGCAAATCTTAGACTCATCACAGTTCTTGCCACCACCATAAGCGTCACCAGGAACACTGCATTCTCTCTGTGTTCAGAAGGCTTTGTGACTGGAATGGGACACAAAAGCCTCAAGATTCCCTCCTTGAGTAGGAGCAGGGGCAGAACAGGCTCCACATGGATATGTGCCTCCTGATTTCCATAACTGGGCTCTGTTGAGCTAAAAAGTGGCTTCAAAGAGAGAATGCTGAGTTGGTTCATTACTCACCACCTGCACTATGGCAGCATTCCTTGATTTCTTTGCAGCTTCTAGGCAGGGAAGAAAAGGAGAAGGCACAGGTTTCGAACTCCCTCGAGAGCATCTCAAGAGAAGAGGCTGCTGCTAGAAAATGTGAGAATGGGCCGGGCGCGGTGGCTCACGCTTGTAATCCTAGCACTTTGGGAGGCCGAGGCGGGTGGATCACGAGGTCAGGAGATCGAGACCACGGTGAAACCTCGTCTCTACTAAAAATACAAAAAATTAGCCAGGTGTGGTGGCAGGCGCCTGTAGTCCCAGCTACTCGGAGAGGCTGAGGCAGGAGAATGGCGTGAACCCGGGAGGCGGAGCTAGCAGTGAGCCAAGATCGCGCCACTGCACTCCAGCCTGGGTGAAAGAGCGATACTCCATCTCAAAAAAAAAGAAAAGAAAATGTGAGAATGATTCTTATTAAAAGTCTGACCACTGAGGCCATCTTTCCTGGCCAACCTCTGCCCCTGTATCAACTCATCACTCTGAAGTCCCAGGAGCTCAGGGATTCCCTATGCTAAGACGGTCTGATCCAACAGCTGGCACAGGTTAAACACCTGGAATCTTCCACTCGACTAACTTTAATTAAATACCTACTGTGTGAACTACCTAGACACCGGACAAAGACAATTTGACACATTTCTTCAAGAGACTACATTCTACAGGGAAGGAGCACATGGAAAGGGACCCAACTGAGATGGGAGGTGCAAACCCACCAACGGGGGTGAGGCCTGGGAACTTGCTGGGGAAGGGACGAGCTGTAACTCAGAGCAGGCTGATTTTGATGAGAGAATGGGAGCTGGCTACAGGACAGGAAGGAAAGGAGAGAGTACACCCCAGGAAGAGAAGAAAGCACATGAGATGGCCTGAAGCAATAGCAGAGCCCAGCCCAGCCCAGCCTGCCAAAAACTACAGGTCAGTCACTTAGTGTGGCTGGAACATATGTTGTAATACAAAGAGGTCTGGAAACCAAAGCTGAAAAATTAACAGAGGCCAGTGGATGAAGGGCCATGTATATTAGTCTAAAAGCCTAGAAATTATTCCAAAAGCCTGGGAAGAGTGGGAAAAAGTGTAAAATTACAGGACGCAGGCCGGGCGCGGTGGCTCATGCCCGTAATCCCAGCACTTTGGGAGGCCGAGGAGGGTGGATCACAAGATCAGGAGTTCAAGAACAGCCTGGCCAGTATGGTGAAACCCCATCTCTACTAAAAATACAAAAATTAGCTGGGTGTGGTGGTGCACACCTGTAATCCCAGCTACTGGGGAGGCTGAGGCAGGAGAATCTCTTGAACCCAGGAGACGGAGGTTGCAGTGAGCCGACATCGCGCCACTGCACTCCAACCTGGGCAACAGAGCAAGACTCCGTCTCAAAAAAAAAAAAAAAAAAAAAATTACAGGACTCAAGGTAAAACCCAGACAACCCCTGATGACAGTGCCTCCTTGAGCAGACGCTTAATATCTCTGATCCTTTTTCTTCATCTTTAAGATGTCATTAATAACTTCTTTATACTCATGGAGATCAAATGAGATGACGTATGTATATGTGCTTTTTTAAACTGATGGATTGAAATAAACAATAAACCCAGTATCAATGAAAAAATATCACTATTGTGCCTACTGGAAGAATAGAATTGTGAGGATGGCGACTAGAGGAGGGTGTACCCTGGACACAGCACTGATCACCCAGCTCCCTCTGGAGATCCCAAGGCCAAGGCCACGAGAGCAGCTGAGCAGGGACACAGTTCTTACGCTCTCACCCCATGAACCCCTCACAGCCACAGAAGCAGAGAATCAAGCCCTGGGAAATACCTGAGCTAACATCCTGACTGCTTCAGACCAGACCCCAGGAGAGGCCAGAAATCAGCACCCAGTCCACACCTCAAGTTGGCTGCCTAGCCTGGGTTCCATGCCTCTCCAGGACTTCCCCGCTGGCCCTTGACTTCAGAGCCCTGCCCAGCTCTACTCCCTCCAGGGCCTGCACAGCAGAGGGGAGCCCAGGAAACTGCAGCTGTTACTCTCAGAAGCGATTTATCTGCACTGCACCCACTGGTGGCCACAGAGAAGAATAACAGGAAGCAGAGTCTGGTCATTGTCCTCTAAGGAAAAACAAGATGCACAAGGTCACTGGCTGGCCCTTCCTTTGTCATCCTCTCATTCTTACTTCCTGACCTTTCTGAGTCAGGAATCCTCGAATGCAAAGTGATGGGCTTATGAGCATTCTAGAACCTCCTGGAATATCCCCCACGGCTGTCCAACACTACAAATACCCAAGGGGCCATGGGCTCATTTCCCTGAAACTCTAAATCTCTAAAACTGAGACCTGAGCTGGCATCATTGCTCCCACACACATGGATCAAAAACACTTTTCTCACCAACATGGACAGCATCCTTACAGGTGCCAGAAGCTGATAGTTCCCTTCCGGTGGACACTCAGAGCTCCCCTGCAGAGGATCCTGATGAGGGGTGAAGTGCTGGTCCCTGTATGTGGAGAGCTGTGGAGAGCCAAACCACCTGAGCCCTGCCCAGCCCAGCCCTGAACAGCCTAGGCTGCCAGCCCCTCCCTCTGATGCCCTTCCCTCTGAGGGTACCTGAGCCTGGGACCCTAGAAATGAGAAAAGACGTGCAACTGGCTGGAGGAGCAGGGAGCTGTGTTCCTGGCCACACAGGTGACTGTCGCCATCTGGGGAGGGACGTCCTGCTTTGCCAGGGCAGGCCATACAATGTAGCAGCATCTAATCAGATTCATGGATAGGTCACAGTCCTCCCCTGCGTTCTCCCTCTCCCACCTTCCCCAGATGCCCTAGCCCCCTAGACACAGCTCTGTCAAGAAATCATCCTTTTAGACTGAGGTGACACCTCATGAAAAATAAATTAATTAATTAAGAATAATAATTGGCCGGGCGCAGTGGCTCACGCCTATAATCATAGCGCTTTGGGAGGCCGAGGTGGGCGGATTACCTGAGGTCAGGAGTTCAAGATCAGCCAACATGGTGCAACCGTGTCTCTACTAAAAATACAAAAATTTAGCCAGGTGCAGTGGCATGCACCTGTAATCCCAGCTACTCTGGAGGCTGAGACAGGAGAACTGCTTGAATCCAGGAGGTGGAGGTTGCAGTGAGCCGAGATCACACCACTGCACTCCAGCCTGGGCAACAGAGCAAGACTTCGTCTCAAAATAATAATAATAATAATAATAACAATAATAATAATAATTAATAAATGAAAAGAAGACATCATCCTTCCAATCTTTCCTCCAATTTCTCTATGAAGCCTTCCCTGACACCCCCACCCCCAGACAAAGCTGATGGAGCCTTCCTTTGTCCCACTATACATTGTCCAAACACTAATTATTGTATGTATCCTGCTGTAATTTTATTGTTTTATTAACTCTGTTTAGAAACAATTTAAAATTTATTAAATGTTGCAAAAATAACAATAGTATAAAACCACACATATGCCCTTTACCTAGATTCAACTATTGTTAATATTTCACCCCATTTGCTTTATCATTCATGTTATTTCTCTATATATATATAGAAAGAGAGATATGTATATAAAATACACCAACCTACACACAAAATTTTTTTCTGAACCGTTTGAGGGTAATTTACATACATCATGGGGTTTTACCTTTAAATAAGTGTGTATGGGTTTTTTAATTTTGTTTTGTTTTTTGAGACAGAGCCTCGCTCTGTCACCCAGGTTGGAGTGCAATGGCGTGGTCTCAGCTCACTGCAACTTCTGCCTCCCAGGTTCAAGCGATTCTCCCGTCTCAGCCTCCCGAGTAACTGGGATTACAGGCACCCACCACCACGCCCAGCTAATTTTTGTATTTTTAGTAGATATGGGGTTTTGCCATCTTGGCCAGGCTGGTCTTGAATTCGTGATCTCGTGATCCACCTGCCTCGGCCTCCCAAGTGCTGGGATTACAGGTGTGAGCCACCATGCCCGGCCAACTGTGTGTTTTCTAATAATAGGAATATGTCATGTATAACCACAATACAATTATCAACACCATATTATTAAAAACTCTTTTTTTGGGCTGGGCACAGTGGCTCACACCTGTAATCCTAGTACTTTGGGAGGCCGAGGCGGGTGGATCATCTGAGGTCAAAAGTTCGAGACCAGCCTGACCTACATGGAGAAACCCCGTCTCTACTAAAAATACAAAATTAGCCGGGTGTGGTGGTGCATGCCTGTAATCCCAGCTACTCGGGAGGCTAAGGCAGGAGAATCACCTGAATCCAGGAGGCGGAGGTTGCAATGAGCCAAGATCGCACCATTGCACTCCAGCCTGGGCAACAAGAGTGAAACTCCATCTCAAAAAAAAAAAAAAAAAAAACTCTTTTCTGTAGAAACGGGGTCTCCCCATGTTGCCCAGGCTACTCCTGAACTCCTGACCTCAAAAGATCCTCCTGCCTCAGCCTGCCCAAGTGCTGGGATTATGGGCGTGAACCACCAAGCCAGCCTGTTAACTCTTTTTAATGTAACTGATACTTCCCTAGAGTACATCAGCCCAGGGGTCATAGTGAGTTAGCATTAATGAGACAGGAATTTATCTGGCTTTCATGCCCTCCCATTGTAAGGAGACTTCTGGTCCCCTTTTAAGTCCATAATCCCAAGGGGCATCTTGTGTGTGCTAACAAACATTTCTCCATTCCACACATACTCCCAGCCCACCCTGACTCCTTTCAGCACTGCCTACTGCTGAGACCACAGCTGAACGCCAACCATATGATTTGGCATCCCCGCTGCCTCTGATGCTGGACCTGGTGTCGGGACAAGTTGCTGGTGTTTAAGGCACTGCTTCCTCTCACTCCCAGGCCTCCGGCACATCTCTTGCTATTCAAGGCATGGAAGTCATCCACCTCATAGGGTGCCAGAGAAGAGAAACGCCTCACTGCTTGCATGATGGGCACCAGACCGGGACATGTCTCCAAGTGTCTCAGTGACCTCAGTGACACTGCTCTTTCAGTGTCTCTTGCAGTCTCTCTCTCTCGGACTCAGACAAGAATCTAAGGAGACAAGGATAGAGGACAAACTTGGAAGATGTCATACAACTCTGATGGACCTTTGTCTCCGAATGCGAAGATGCTATTATTGGAAAGATTTTGTAAGCTCCTTCTCATGAAACTTTTGAATTTTTTTATTTGAGTACCTATATGGGTATTTGTTTAATACCTGTCTCCTTCTTTATAAAGACAGAATCTATTTCTGTGGTTGTCCACCAGATGTCCCGGCCTAAGCACAATGCCTGGCATACAGTGGGCCTTCAATATGCGTTAGTTGAATGAAAGAAATTGACTCCAGGTGGTACTAAAAAACACACATGAACGCTTCCTCCAATCCAAAAAAATTTCTAGGAATGAAAATGGCCAATGCAAAATTTTACAGTTTTCTCCCCTTTGTTGTAATTACTGTAAGCCATGTTTCCACCATCAAATTTTCAATAAAAGTTAGAATGCATGCAACAGCTTGCTGTTTACCAATGCTTTGGAGGAAAAAAGGAAGAGATGTGGTGTTCTGTTTGGGAAGGAACAACAGGATGAAGGAAACCAGAGAAAAACAATGGCAGCCCCAAACAGATGGATGATAAGGAGTAGATGAGAGCCCAGGAACTGGTTGAAATGCAGAAACACACAGGAGAAAAATAGGTCTCCTTGGCACTCTTCAGTTGAATTGGGTAATTTTCTACAGTAGATTTTTCCCGCAGTACCAGAACTACTGGGAATGGCAATGAAAATGTAGCTGGAAGAAAGGGGACCTGAGGCTTCCATTACATATTCATAAATGTTTATTATCCACTTAGTACCTTTCTTTGTAAATTCTGGATTTTTTTTTTTTTTTTTTAGACGAAGTCTCACTCTGTTGCCCAAGCTGGAGTGCAGTGGCATGATCTTGGCTCACTGCAACCTCCGCCTTCCGAGTTCAAACGATTCTCCTGCTTCAGCCTCCTGAGTAGCTAGGACTACAGGCACGCACCACCATGCCCAGCTAATTTTTGTATTTTTAGTAGAGAAGGGGTTTCACTATGTTGGCCAGGCTGGTCTTGAACTCCTGACCTCATGATCCGCCTGCCTCAGCCTCCCAAAGTGCTGGGATTACAGGTGTGAGCCACCACGCCTGGCCAATTCTGGATATTTTAAATTTCATTTTTAATACCTCTGGTGTTAATTTTCATGTAAATCTGAGGTGAACATCTAAATTGATCTTTCTTCATCTTGCAAATTTTTTTTCCCAACATTGTTTATGGATTGTTTTCCATCATAATTTTTTTTTTTTTTTTTGAAATGGAGTTTTGCTCTGGTTGCCCGGACTAGAGTGCAATGTAACGATCTCAGCTCACTGCAACCTCTGCTTCCCAGGTTCAAGTGATTCTCCTGCCTCAGCCTCCCAAGTAGCTGGGATTACAGGTATGCGCCTCCATGCCTGGCTAATTTTCTATTTTTAGTAGAGACAGGGTTTCACTATTTTGGTCAGGCTGGCCTCAAACTCCTGACCTCAGGCGACCCACCCACCTCAGCCTCCCAAAGTGCTGGGATTACGGGGATGAGCCACTCCACCCGGCCTTCCATCACAATTAGTGCTTTTAGTAGGCATTAAATAAGTTCTTATTTAGGGTCAATTCATCTATTTTTGTACCAGTACTATGTTGTTTAAATTATTACAGCTTAGGCCGGGCGCAGTGGCTTACGCCTGTAATCCCAGCACTTTGGGAGGCCGAGGCGGGCAGATCACGAGGTCAGGAGATCGAGACCATCTTGGCTAACATGGTGAAACCCCGTTTCTATTAAAAATACAAAAAAATTAGCCGGGCGCGGAGGCGGGCGCCTGTAGTCCCAGCTACTTGGGAGGCTGAGGCAGGAGAATGGCGTGAACCCAGGAGGCGGAGGTTGCGGTGAGCCGAGATTGCGCCACTGCACTCCAGCCTGGGCAACAGAGCGAGACTCCGTCTCCAAAAAAAAAAAAATTATTACAGCTTAACAACATATTGTGATTCCAAGAAGGCTAATGCCTACATTTACACGTACATATAAAATAGTTGTTTATCAAATGCAAAACCTTATTAAGTGTTTACTTGGGCCAGGCACAGTGGCTCACAACTGTAATCCCAGCACTTTGAGAAACTGAGGTGGGAGGATGACTTGAGCCCAGGAGTTCCAGAACAGCCTGGGCAACATAGTGAGACCCTGTCTCTAAAAAAAAAAAAAAAAAAATCAGCCAGGTGTGGAGATTTGCACCTGTAGGCCCAACTACTCAAGAGACTGAGACAGGAAGATCTCAGTCTGAGACAGGAAGAGACTGAGACAGGAAGATCACTTGAGCCCAGAAGGTTTAGGTGGCAGTGAGTAATGATTGTGCCACCAAACTCCATCCTGGGACACAGAAAAAAAAAAAAAAAGTTTATTTTTTATTCTTCCTTGTATATTTATTTCAGACTAACTTTAAAAATCAAAGACCAGGCCAGGTGTGGTGGCTCACACCTGTAATCCCAGCACTTTGGGAGGCCAAGGCAGGAGGATCGCTTAAGGCCAGGAGTTCAAGACTAGACCCTGGGCAAGAAAAGAAATGTCCATTAATAAAAGTATCTGTATCAGGAAGAGAGCTAATCTGACACAACTTTAATCACCTGAGAGACTTTTAGCTGCATAATCAAGCAACTTTTACTCACCATACATTTCCTCTCCTCACCCTCCTATAATTTGCCTCCACCACCCTATAGAAGCCCAAGCCCATATATCTTTCTGTAGCTCAGAATGGCATGTAAACCTCAATCATCTGGCTACTTTGAATCTCTTTTTATTTTATTTTATTTTTTTGAGAAAGAGCCTCGCTCTGTTGCCCAGGCTGGAGTATGGTGGCAAGATCTTGGCTCACTGCAACCTCCACCTCCCAGGTTGAAGCAATTCTCCTGCCTCAGCCTCCAGAGTAGCTGAGACTACAGGCATGTGCTGCCATGCTCAGCTAATCTTTTTCTATTTTTAGTAGAGACGGGGTTTCCCCATATTGGCCAGGCTGATCTCGAACTCCTGACCTCAAGTGATCCACCCGCCTCAGCCTCCCAAAGTGCTGGGATTACACAGCTGTGAGCCACCATGCCCGGCCTTTCATATTTTCATGAGACTCCCACTTATATATATGTAACTAAGAGAGAAGATTATTTTTCTTCCCCTAAGATTTTTTTTTAGGCTGGGTGCCATGGCTGACAGGCGCATTTGTTCACACCTGTAATCTCGGCACTTTGGGAGGCCGAGGAGGGAGGATCGCTTCAGCTCAGAAGTTCAAGGCCAGTCTGGGCAACATGCCAAAACTCCATCTCTACAAAAATATAAAACTTAGCCAGGCATGGTGGCACACACCTGTAGTCTCAGCTCCCTGGGAGGCTGAGGTGGGAGGATCACTTGAGCCCCAGAGGGTGAGGCTGCAGTGAGCCAAGACCCCACCACTGCACTCCAGCCTGGGCAAAGAGAGAGACGCTGTCTCGAAAAAAATAAATAAATAGATAAGATTGTTTTTCTTCTGTTAATCTTATATCAATTTAATTCTTAGACCAGCTACAGAATCTAGAGGGGTGAAGAAGGCATTTTTCCTTCCCTACACTTAGTTGACATTTCAGCATGCCATTTCTGACTATATAAACCTCTATTCTCACAAGGAGATGAAAATCTCATGGAGGAGATGAAAATATGCCACCCCAAAATATGACTGTAGGAGTATGCCACCCAAACATGCCTTTTTGGCATAAGGATTATTTTGAGCTGATTATTTTGAGAACTGCAAACATAGAAATTACCCTTTTGTATGTGAAATCTGTATCTCAGTAAAGGAAATCTTTCTTTGTAAGAATGATTCCTAAAGCAGAACTGCTACATGACTCTCAACTGCATGAGACCAGCCTAGTAGAAATGTCAGCTGCAGATTTTGATTTGGAAAAAAAGAACTTTAGGTCGGACAGTGGCTCATGCCTATGATTTCAGCACTTTGGGAGGCCGAGGTGGGAGGATTGCTTGACCCGAAAAATTCACGACCAGCCTAGGCAACATAGCTAGCGAGACTCCATCTCTACAAAAAACTAAAAAATTAGCCAGCCGTGGTGGCATGTGCCCGTACTACCAGCTACTCAAGAGGATGAGATGGGAGGATCATCTGGGCCCTGAAGGTGCCGCAAGCCATGATTGCACCACTGAAGTGCAGCCTGGGTAACAAAGCAAGACCCTGTCTCTCAAAAAAAAAAAAAAAAAAAAAAAGAACTTTATAGTCCTTGAGAAAAGTATGACCCCAGGCCGGGTGTGGTGGCTCACGCCTATAATCCCAACACTTTGGGAGGACAAGGCGGGTGAATTGCTTGAGCCCAGGAGTTCAAGACCAGCCTGGCCAACATGGTCAAACCCTGTCTCTACTAAAAATACAGAAAAAAAAAAAAATTAGCCGGGCTTGGTGGTGGGCGCCTGTATTCCCAGCTACTCAGGAGGCTGAGGCAGAAGAATCGCTTGAACCCAGGAGGCTGAGGTTGCAGTGAGCTGAGATCGCACCGCTGCACTCCAGCATAGGCAACAGAGCAAGATTCTGTCTCAAAAAAAAAAAATAAAAGAAAAAAGAACAGTAAAGTATGAGACCCAGTAGGTTCTGACTCCAAGACAAGATTTAGAAATCCAAAGGCACACAAGAGACTGTGGGTAAAGTAAGACCGAGTTATGAGTAAAACTGTCAGGGATTAATGGAAATATGGAGTAATGCCTAGATTATATTTCCTATACAAATTAAAAGCATACTCAACCAGACTGGGTGCCATGGCTCAGGCCTATAATCCCAGCACTTCGGGAGGCCAAGACAGGCAGATCACCTGAGGTCAGGAGTTCAAGATCAGCCTGGCCAACAGAGTGAAAACCATCTCTACTGAAAATACAAAAATTAGCCTGGCGTGGTGGCCCATGCCTGTAATCCCAGCTACTTGGGAGGCTGAGGCAGGACAATCGCTTGAACCCAGGAGACAGGGGTTGCAGTGAGCGGAGATGGTGCCCCTGCACTCCCGCCTGGGAGACAGGGCAAAATTATGTCTGTAAATCAGTTAATTAATTAAAATAAATAAAAGCATAATCAGCCAGGCAGTGGATCACTCCTGTAATCCCAGCACTTTGGGAGGCTGAGGCAGGAGGATTCTTTGAGCCCAGGAATTTGAGACTGGCCTGGACAACATAGTGAGACCTCATCTCTATTTTTTTGAGAAATAAAAAAAAAACAACAACAACAAATTAAAAGCCTATTCAATAGGCGTCATCCTTAAGTACAGCTGTATCAGTTCGTAACACAACCACAGACTGAGTGGCTTAAATAACAGAAATTTATTGTCTCACAGTTCTGGAGGCTAGAAATCCAAGATCAAGGTGTCAGCATGCTTGGTTTCTTCTGAGGCCTCTCTCCTTGGCCTGCAGATGGCCATCCTCTTGCTATTCCTCATGCAGTCGACCCTTGGTCTGTATTAGTGTCTTAATCTCT
Source organism: Nomascus leucogenys (assembly GCF_006542625.1). Taxonomy (NCBI): domain Eukaryota; kingdom Metazoa; phylum Chordata; class Mammalia; order Primates; family Hylobatidae; genus Nomascus; species Nomascus leucogenys. Next base: position 40,532,960 of record NC_044392.1, on the reverse strand, counting down.
TATAAGAACACCAGTCACATTGGATTCGAGCCCACCCTAATGACCTCATTTAACCTTAATTACCTCCTTAAAGGCCCCATGTCCAAATACAGTCACACTCTCAAAGGTACTGGAAGGTTAGAACTTGAACCTAAGGGTTTGAGGGGACAAAATTCAGCCCAAAACACCAGTGTTAGTGATAATATTTGTTACAATTTTTGACATTAAAGTGTAAAAGTCTCCTGGAGGGATCCTATTGGGAAAATCACGTTCCAAATAAGAACAAAATAATTAGAGGGAAAAAGCCCTCTTTACACTGCCTCCCAAAAGACATTGAAAGGGGGTAAATCCTTAATCTCATTAATACTTTATTTTTTTGAGACGGAGTCTCAATCTGTCGCCCAGGCTGTAGTGCAGTGGCCGATCTCGGCTCACTGCAAACTCCGCCTCCCAGGTTCACGCCATTCTCCTGCCTCAGCCTCGCGAGTAGCTGGGACTACAGGCGCCCGCCACCTCGCCTGGCTACTTTTTTTGTATTTTTAGTAGAGACGGGGTTTCACCGTGTTAGCCAGGATGGTCTCGGTCCCCTGACCTGGTGATCCACCCTCCTCGGCCTCCCAAAGTGCTAGGATTACAGGCGTGAGCCACCGCGCCCAGCCAGTAATACTTTGTATAATCCCCTTTCTCTTCTCCCTCATTTTCTCCAATCCCGCTCCCCCAACCCACAAAATCCAATTTCACACCCTAGTCCCCAGGGCGGGTCCCCAGCCCCCGGCTCTTTGTAATGTAAATTAAGTCAGCTTCCCCGTAAATACCTTGCGCTGGCCTCTCCCAGCCTTTTCAGTTCTGCCCTTTCTATAATTCTGCATCACAAAAGTTCAGAACCGGTCTGGCCGGGATCTACTCTCCCAGAGATGGGAAGTGGGACGCAGTCGCCGCAAGGTATCAGAAATGGGGTCGGGGACAGGAGGCGCAGCTTGCAGTGAGCCGAGATAGCGCCACTGCACTCCAGCGTGGGCGAAAAAGCGATACTCCATCTCAAAAAAAAAAAAAAAAGAAATAAAAAGAAAAAAAAAAGAAATGGGATCGGGAAGCCTGGAGGAAGGGACGCCGCGGCGCCCCTGCACTCACCCACACCTCCAAACCCTGCGCAGGGAACATCCCCGCGCGTCCCCGCTGCCCCGCTTCAAGCCCAGCGCATGGCTCCTCCGCGTGCCTTGAAGACGCCACGGGGCTGAGCCTCCTCGCACAAAGATTTGGAACCCACACCTTCTTAGAATCAAAGCCTGGAGATTAAAGCCCCTCCACCATTAGATCTTCCGCCCCGAAGGAAGAGCAAGAAGACGAGCGGCCACTCCGTGTCCCCCTGAGCCGTATCCAGGGCCACGCGGGGCTCAGCCAGAGCGCGAGGTCCTGGTGTTCGTTCCTCCCTAACTTGGCCGTGGGGCGGCACAGCAGGCTTCCTGGCCCCAGCGCTTCCCTTAGGGCCAGATTCAGATTGGCCTCCGAGTGTAGCAGGACGAGCCACAGACAAAACTCCTCAGACACGGAGTTAAAGAAGGAAGGGGTTTATTCAGCGGGGGCCATTGGCAAGACTCCTGTCTCAAGAGCCGAGCTCCCCAAGTGAGCAATTCCTGTCCTTTTTAACGGCTCACAACTCTAAGGGGGTGCGTGTGAGAGGGTGGTGATTGAGCAAGCAGGGGGTACGTGATCGGGGGCTGCATGCACCGGTAATTAGATCAGAACAAAACAGGATAGGGATTTTCACAATGCATTTCTATACAATGTCTGTAATCTATAGATAACATAACCGATTAGGTCAGGGGTTGATCTTTAACTACCAGGCCCAGGGTGCCGCCCGGGCTGTCTGTCTGTGGGTTTCATTTCTGCCTTTTAGTTTTTACTTCTTTTTTTTTTGGAGGCAGAAATTGGGCATAAGACGATATGAGGGGTGGTCTCCTCCCTTAGGAGGAAGCGAATTAGCTGACGTAGTCTCCAGCCCCAGGCTCCGCTAGCTCCGTGAGAAGCGGTCCCCGTGGGATCTTAAGAATGCCCTCGAGGCCGGGCGTGGTGGCACGCGCCTGTAATCCCAGCACTTTGGGAGGCCCAGGCGGGCGGATCACGAGGTCAGGAGATGGAGATCATCCTGGCTAACATGGCGAAACCCCGTCTCTACTAAAATACAAAAAATTAGCCGGGCGCGGTGGCACGGGCCTGTAGTCCCAGCTGGGAGACTGAGGCAGCAGAATGGCGTGAACCCGAGAGGCGGAGGTTTCAGTGAGCCGGAGGTTTCAGTGAGCCAAGATCGCGCCACTGCACTTCAGCCTGGGCGACAGAGCGAGACTCCGTCTCAAAAAAAATAAAAAAGAACGCCCTCGAATCTACTCGCAGGGACCTCAGGTATGGAAGCTTCGTCTGTCTTTTGGGAATCGAGCCAGGTCAGGCCTGAGTCTCTCCCAGATCCCGAAGACACCCAAACCGTGGGGTACCGGGGACAGTCTCAAGCTGAAGTAGAAAAGAATCTGCATTTCAATGCATTGTCTACATCCTTCCAGGTCCCTTCTTTGAGGTACTGCATTTTAAGTCGTAGGTAATTGATAGTAAATTCTGTGACTTACCTAATTTGTATTACTTCCTTTCCCACGCCCCAACGAATTTTTGCCTCCATTTGCAATTCAACATTCTTTTACTCTCCGTATAAATTTGTGTTTTTTCTGTTCTCCCTTGAATCGGTTATAACATTTACCTGGCTATCTCACACAAGTAAAATAAGGTCCTTCATCTGCGTTCATTTTTATGTCGCTATATTGTTTTTATTCATGATTTGACTTTTCTGAAAATTAATTTTTTAACAATGATTAGAGGCAGAATACGATTCCCCCCCCCTTTTTTTTTAATGTATAGTGTCTCGCTCTTATCGCGCGGTGGTGCAGTGGCAAAGATCATAACTCACTGCAGGCTCGAACTCCTGGACTCCAGCGGGTCTCCCACTTCGGCCTACCAAAGTGCTGGGATTACAGGTGTGAACCACCGCTCCAGGGACAATAACTGCAATATTAAAGTAACTGAAGCTTCAGGCCCCCATCCAAGGTCCTGTACCCAATTTTGTATTTTTTCTTAAAGAGATTCTCAATCGGTGCCAGGGTCAGTGACTCACGCCTGTAATCCCAGCACTTGGGGAGGCCGAGGTGGGCAGATCACTTGAGGTCAGGAGTTCGAGACCAGCCTGGCCAACATGATGAAACCCTGTCTCTACTAAAAATACAAAAATTAGCTGGGCGTGGTGGCGTGTGCCTGTAGTTCCAGCTACTCGAGAAGCTGAGACAGGAGAATCACTTGAACCTGGGAGGCAGAGTTTGCAGTGAGCAGAGATCACACCACTGCACTCCAGCCTGGGCAACAGAGCTAGATGGTGTCTATATATATATTATATATATAAATAATATATAATATATATAAAATAAATATATATTATATATATTATATATATAAATAATATATAATATATATAAAATAAATATATATTATATATGTAAAATATATATAATATATAAAAATAAATCTTCAATCGAATGAACTTCAGGCCAGCCAAACCTGTCTTCTCCCCTGCTGCTGACTGCTAGCTCTGACAGCTTCCATTAGGTAGTTGAAAGATAATTTGTTTTAAGGTATATTATTCTCACCACAAAGAAACAATATTTGCTGTGATGTATATGTTAATTAGCTTGATTTGATCATTCCACAATGTATACATGTATCAACATATCACTTGTACCTCATAAATAGATGCAATTAGTATTTTTCAATTAAAAATAAAAGTCGGCTGGGTGCGGTCGCTCACGCCTGTAATCCCAGCACTTTGAGAGGCAGAGGCGGGTGGATCACCTTAGGTCAGGAGTTCAAGACCAGCCTGGCCAACATGGAGAAACCCCACCTCTACTAAAAATACAAAAATTAGTTGGACGTGGTGACATGCGCCTGTAGTCCCAGCTACTCGGGAGGCTGAGGCAGGAGAATTGCTTGAACCCAGGAGGCAGAGGTTGCAGTGAGCCAAGATCACGCCATTGCACTCCAGCCTAGGCAACAAGAGACTCCATCTCAAACGAATAAAAAAATAAAAAATAAAAGTTTCAGCCGGGCATGGTGGCTCACGCCTGTAATCCAGCACTATGAGAGGCCAAGGCGGGTGGATCACCCGAGGTCAGGAGTTCGAGACCAGCCTGGCTAACATGGTGAAACCCCGTTTCTACTAAAAATACAAAAAATCAGCCAGGCGAGGTGGTGTATGCCTGTAATCCCAGGTACTTGGGAGGCTGATGCAGGAGAATTGCTTGAACACAGGAGGCGGAGGTTGCAGCAAGCCAAGATCATGCCATTGCACTCCAGCTTGGGCAGCAAGAGCAAAACTCTGTCTCTTTTTATTATTTTTTTTAATAATAATAATAAAAGTGTTATGCGTGTCCATATAAGAGACCACCTGAACAGGCTTAGTGTGAGCAACATGGCTGTTTATTCACTTGGGTGCAAGTGGGCTGAGTCCGAGAAAGGGATCAGCAAAGGGTGGTGGGATTATCATTGGTTCTTATAGGTTTGGGATAGGCGGTGGAGTCAGGAGCAATTTTTTACAGGCAGGGGATGGATATTACAAAGTACATTCTCAAGGGTGGGGAGGATGTTACAAAGTACATTCACAAGGGCAGGGAGGGTGTATTGTCACAAGGGCAGGGAGGATGTATTGTCACAAGGGTGGGGAGGAATGTTACAAAGTACATTCACAAGGACAGGAATATCACAAAGTACATTATCACAAGGGTGGGGGAATGTCACCGTGGCTTGACCATAGTGCAGCCAGCTCAGAGGATCTTACAAAGAGTTTCATACTTGCACGTGTTTTCTTGTGGCAAAAATATAAAACATTTAATTTCTGGGACTCTTTTTTTTTTTTTGAGATGTAATCTCACTCTGTTGCCCAGGCTGGAATGCAATGGCGCGGTCTCGGCTCACTGCAACCTCTGCCTCCCAGCTTCAAGCAATTCTCCTGCCTCACCCTCCAGAGTAGCTGGGATTACAAGCGCCCACCACCACACCTGGCTAATTTTTGTATTTTTAGTAGAGACAGGGTTTCATCACATTGGCCAGGCTGCTCTTGAACTCCCGAACTTGTGATTTGCCTGCCTCGACCTCCCAAAGTGCTGGAATTGCAGGGTGAGCCACCGCGCCTGGCTAGGATCATCTTTTTTTCTACAGAGAGAAAATCAATTGTATCTCTACCAGACAAACAATTTGCATTTGTATTAATATGAACAGGGATCATTTGTATCACTGTCAGGCTTCTACATATTTAACTTTTCTTTCTAGAGTTGCAAAACAGTACAAGACAAGGAAGGATACTGACCTGTAGAGAATCAGAAAACCCCCAGAAGCATCCTCTCCTCTAGTCTAGACAAATCCTAGTAATCCACTGGAAGGATGCCTGTATTTGTCCATTTCAGAAACTGTCACAATTTTTCCTTAGCTAACAGCAGGAATTTTGGTAGCCAAAAGTCATATTGCTTATTATCACTGTGGGAGCCAAGGCTTTTGGCTCCCTGAAGTTTACTGAAAATCACTGATGCAAGGCAGATTAATAGGAAAAAAGGCATACAAATTTATTTAATATGTATACATAGAAGCCTTCAGAATGAAGACCCAACCTCCCAGTGAGGTGCAAAAGCTTATACGCCATCATGAGGTTACAGAAAGAATGAGTTTGGATCCTGCGGGAGAAAAGGAATTCTGTTGATGGGCAATAAATGATTACTAAAGAGAATGGTTGGATCCGGAAACAAATTAACTTGTAAATAGTTTTCTTTGGAATTTAGATGACTATGAGAAGCAGGCATTAACTCATGAAAAGGTCTGTTCAGGTGTGGTTACATTTTTGGTCTTACAGGAGGAAAAGAAACACCATTCTCCTTGGAGGGTCTGGATCTTAGGCAAATAAAGGAACTTCAGCTTTTTGGGAGAGACCGTGTGGAGCGGGGAAGGTCAGAGAGACCTTCAGTTTGCTTCTTCGGTTCAGTATGTCAATGTACTACATTTGGGGGTATCGATTTATAAACCCCAACATTACCTAAGTGTATTGTTCCCGATGAGCCTCCCTCCAGTCCCTTTTCCCCTGTATCCCAATGGCCGGCAACTTGTGGAAATTCTTCCCAAGGCCTCTAAAAGCAGCGTTTGCATTTGCCTGGTTGCTGATGCAAGTTGTGAATTGCACGCGTGAATCCCTATCACTGGCCATCCACCACTCCCTTGTTCCAAGGCACTGAAACGGCACTGCAGAGAGGTGCCAGGTAACAAAGACTCTCCTTAACCAAGCTCTAGCACGGCTTCTAGCAACTCAAGGCCTTGTCCCTAGGAGGACCTCAGCCCCCCGCTTAAAATGCCTGCCTGAAAAAGCTCATTGCTGTCAGAAAAATTTACTGTGCATCCCAGCCCAAACCTAGTAATAGACACATGCCCCTGAACTTCATCTTAGTGCAATTACCTAGAAAGAAAGGTTGCAATTAAAACATCTTTCTCGGCCTCTTTGAGATGTAAATCTTCTACCCAGAGCTATTTTCACTGGGACCTGAGAGTTTCTTTGAAATGCAAACATTTGAGGAAATAAATCTTGCTCCAGCTCCCAGCCAGGTGGGTGCCTTGCTCTAACTTGCAACACTAGCTCCTGTCGTAAAAACAGGTGCTTATTTCTCTTCTGGACCAGCGCCAATTCACAAATCCAGATTGTCTAGTCACATGAAGCAATTCTTAATATCTTCATGCCTATCCTTTAGCACACCCCAGCCTTCAAAAGGCCTCCTGCATTTTTTTTTTTTTTTTTTTTTTTTTTTAGGAAGTTGAGTTCAGTTCACCTTGGGCCCTCTTCCCTACTGCAATAGTTACTACTTAAAGAAACCTATCCTAGGCCGGGCGCAGTGGCTCATGCCTGTAATCCCAACACTTTGGGAGGCCGAGGTGGGCGGATCACCTGGGGTTAAAAGTTCAAGACCAGCCTGACCAACATGGAGAAATGCTGTCTCTACTAAAAACACAAAAAAATTAGCCGGGCGTGGTGGCACATGCCTGTAATCCCAGCTACTCGGGAGGCTGAGACAGGAGAATCGCTTGAACCCCGGACGTGGAGGTTGCGGTGAGCCAAGATCGCGCCATTGCCCTCCAGCCTGGGCGACAAGAGTGAAACTCCGTCTCAGATAAGTAAATACCTATCCTTACTTCTTGTCTAAACTATTGTCTGGCTTTGTTTAGCTTTGACACAGGCTTTATAAGCCCACAAGTAACTTTAGGGCAAAGCCTTATAAATTCATCCATGGCACTGTCTTGAAGCTCTCTAACATTTCTGTGATATGCTTCAATCTCACTTCCAGCCTGTTCCAAACCTTCTTTTTAGTTTTCTACTTCCAGAGACTTTTTCCTTTGGTTAATCACCTTGTAATTCTTAGGTCTGATTCTACAGCTAGCACATTTCAGCCCCTACAAATAAATGCCTTCTCCCAAAATGTGCAGAACCTTTGCTATGCTACGTTCTATTTGTCTTTCTAGTACTATAAGTATCATAGCTCAAGCATGATCAACTCTCAGCTTCTTTATATGGTTATAGGAGTCTCTGACAAATCTTAGGACAAGCATGTTGTGCATATTTTTCTTGTCAACTTTTTTAAATGTGCAAAACATTAACATGGTTCCAGAAGTCAAAACTAGACAAAATGGTAAATAAACTCAGAGAAGTAATACTCCATCATGTATCTATTTTTATTTTTATTTTTTTGAGACAGAGTCTCACTCTGTCGCTCAGGCTAGAGTGCAGTGGCACGATCTTGGCTCACTGCAAGCTCTGCCTCTGGGGTTCACGCCATTCTCCTGCCTCAGCCTCCTGAGTCGCTGGACTACAGGCACCCACCACCACGCCAGGCTAATTTTTTGTATTTTTAGTAGAGATGGGGTTTCACCGTGTTAGCCAGGGTGGTCTCAATCTCCTGACCTCGTGATCCACCCGCCTCAGCCTCCCAAAGTCCTGGGATTACAGGTGTGAGCCACCGCACCCAGCCAATCATGTATCTGTTTCATCCAGACCTTATCTACCTCTTGAAATAATCAATTTAGTTTATTTTCCTTCCTGTGTTTGTTTCTGCAAAAATAAGCATATATAGTATGCCTTCTTATTTCCCCTCCTTTCTTATCAAAAAGGTGGCCTTTTTTTTTTTAAATTTTCTCATAGAGACAGGGTCTCACTTCGTTGCCCAGGCTAGTCTCAAACTCTTGGCCCCAAGCAATCCTTCCACCTCAGCCTTCCAAAGTGCTTGGATTACAGGTGTGAGCCACCATGCCCAGCCACTTTTCTTTTCTTTTCTTTTTTTAAGATGGAGTCTTGCTGTGTCGCCCAGGCTGGAGTGCAGTGGCGTGATCTCAGCTCACTGAAACCTCCGCCTCCTAGGTTCACACGATTCTCCTGCCTCAGCCTCCTGAGTAGCTGGGATTACAGGCACGTGCCACCACGCCCAGCTAATTTTTGTATTTTTAGTACAGACGGGGTTTCACTATGTTGGTCAGGCTGGTCTCCAACTCCTGACCTCGTGATCCACCCGCTTCAGCCTCCCAAAGTGCTGGGATTACAGGCGTGAGCAGCCGCACCAGGCGCCATTGTTTTTTTTAAATTGGGCAGCTTCCAGAACCTGCCCAGGCTCAGACAGACTCCCTATCAAGCTTTTGAATTTTTGCCAATCAGATAGGTGAGTTTAACTACTTTTATCCCTCTCTTACTTATCTCCAGCGAACCAGGCCTGTTACGTAGCATCACTGTTTAGAAGTTCCATGTCACGCCGGGCGTGGTGGCTCACCCCTGTAATCCTAGCACTTTGGAAGGCCGAGGCGGGCGGATCACTTGAGGTCAGGAGTTCAAAACCAGCCTGGCCAACATGGTGAAACCCCGTCTCTACTAAAACTACAAAAAAAATTAGCCAGGTGTGGTGGTGGGCGCCTGTAATTCCAGCTACTCGAGAGGCTCAGGCAAGAGAATTGCTTGAACTTGGGAGGCGGAGCTTGCAGTGAGCCGAGATCACACCACTGCACTCCAGCCTGGGTGACAGAGTGAGACTCTGTATCAAAAAAAAAAAAAGAAAAAGAAAAAGGAAAACAAATGAGGCTAGCTACTTTTTTTTTTTTTTGAGACAGAGTCAACACAGATTTTCAGGCTGGACACAGTGGCTCACGCCTGTAATCCCAGCAGTTTGGGAGGCTGAGGCGGGTGGATCACCTAAGGTCAGGAGTTCAAGACCAGCCTAACCACATGGAGAAACCCCATCTCTACTAAAAATACAAAACATTAGCCAGGCGTGGTGGCGGGCACCTGTAGTCCCAGCTACTCAGGAGGCTGAGGCAGGAGAATGGCGTGAACCTAGGAGGCGGAGCTTGCAGTGAGCCGAGATTCTGTCACTGCACTCCAGCCTGGGTGAGAGCCAGACTCCATTAAAAAAAAAAAAAAAAAAAAAAGATTTTCAATCATGGTTAATTGCCAATTACCAACCCATCACCTGTTTTTGCACAGCCTGATATATAAAAATCGTTTTTACTTTTTTTTTTTTTTTGAACTGGAGTCTCACTCTGTCGCCCAGTGGCGCAATCTCGGTTCACTGCAACCTCCGCCTCTCAGGTTCAAGTGACTCTCCTATCTCAGCCTCCCAAGTAGCTGGGATTACAGGCACCTGCCACCACACCTAGCTAATTTTTTGTATTTTTAGTAGAGACAGGGAGACAGGGTTTCACCATGTTGGCCAGGCTGGTCTTGAACTCCTGACCTCAGGTGATTCACCTGCCTTGGCCTCCCAGAGTGCTAGGATTACAAGCGTGAGCCACCACGCCCAGCTGTTTTTACATTTTTAAATGCTTGAAAAAGATTTGATAATTATTTCACAACACACGAAAATTATATAAAATTCACATTTTAGTGTCCACAAAAGAAGGTTCATTGGAACACAGCCATGATCATTGTCTATGGATGCTTTCCCAATAGAACTGGAGTGGTATCATTGTATAGAGACCTGCAGAACCTGAAAAATTTATTCTCTAGCCCTTTACAGAAAGTATGCCAAGCCTTGAGCCGGGCACGGTGGCTCACACCTGTAATCCCAGCACTTTGAGAGGCTGAGGCAGGTGGATCATGAGGTCAGGAGTTCGAGACCAGCCTGACCAACATAGTGAAACCCCGTCTCTACTAAAAATACAAAAATTAGCTGGGTGTGGTGCTGTGTGCCTGTAATCCCAGCTACTCGGGAGGCTGAGGCAGGAGAATCTCTTGAACCTGGGAGGTGGAGGTTGCAGTGAGCCGAGATTGCGCCACTGCACTCTAGCCTAGGCAACAGAGTGAGACTCTGCCTCAAAAAAAAAGAAAAAGAAAGAAAGAAAGTATGCCAAACCTGACCTAGAATACCCAATTTAAAATCAACCATAGACAGCTCTTAGGTGAGGTGCTGCAAAGTGATTTACAGACCTTGCTACATTACGTTTCCAAACTTCACAGAATACATATTACCACAATTTTTTAAGTGAGAAAACTAAGACATAAAACTTTGGCAAGAGTCTGGAATTAAACAAGGTCTGCCTGACTTGGAAACTAGAATTTTTTTTCCAGTGCACAACACACCCTCCTTAAATCTCTGAGGGATACTACATTCTGAATTAATACAAGCAGTATCCATCCACTGGCCCTAATTTTCTCCCTTCAGTCCATTAATACAGTACATCTAGACTATAATTTTGTTTTCCCTGAGTCTTTATTATCTGGGCTTAATGCTGATTCTTTCAGAAGTTTCTACATGACAAAATTTTAGGTCCCTTCACCCTCCAGATCACTCCTCTGAATATATTCATTTGTTGATAATGCCCTTAAAGTTTGGCACTTAAGTCAACTTGATGCAGGGGTAGGGTGCCGTCAGCAGAGTGCCTCCCTAGTTCTAAAAATTCTACATCTTTCCTACTTTATCTATGAAGGGTTGACTTTTTGAACCCAAAGGCAGAATCTGACTTATTACTATTGAATTTCAATTCAATAAAATTTAATAAGCTGGAGTTTACCATTCCTGACTATTTGAATCCTCATTCTGCACAATGATGATGTTGCAATTCCTACTAACTCCTTGCTGTCCACAAATATGATATGCATGCCTTCTGTTTTTCATCCCGGTCACTGGCAAAATTGCATTAAGTTTTATCCTTTACTCCAGAAGGTGGCACTCATAGGCCCTCCATTTCATAGAGAGCCTCATACTTAATATGCCTCACTCTGTCCAGAGTCTGTCTGTTGGGATAGCAGACTCAAGTGAGATTTTGTCACACTTCAGGGGAAACCCTAGGCCAAACATCACTTTTTTTTTTTTTTTTTTTTTTTTTGAGACTGAGTCTTACTGTCACCCAGGCTAGAGTGCAGTGGCGCCATCTCGGCTCACTGTGATGTCTGCCTCTCAGGTTCAAGCAATTCTTGTGCCTCAGCCTCTCGTGTAGCTGCAGTTACAGGCACACAGCACCACCCACCCAGCTAATTTTTGTTTTTTTTGGTTTTTGTTTTTTGTTTTTTGAGACGGAGTTTCGCTCTTGTTGCCCAGGCTGGAGTGCAATGGCATGATCTCGGCTCACGGCAACATATGCCTCCCGGGTTCAAGCGATTCTCCCGCCTCAGCCTCCCGAGTAGCTGGGATTATAGGCATGCACCATCATGCCCGGCTAATTTTTGTATTTTTAGTAGAGACAAAGTTTCTCCATGTTGGTCAGGCTGGTCTTGAACTCCCAACCTCAGGTGATCCATCTCCCTCGCCTCCCAAAGTGTTGGGATTATAAGCGTGAGCCACCACACCTGGCAATTTTTGTATTTTTCATAGAGACAGGGTTTCACCATGTTGGCCAGGCTGGTCTTGAACTCCTGACCTCAAGTGATCTGCCTGCCTCAGACTCCCAAAGTGCTGGGATTATAGGTATGAGCCACCGCGCCCAGCCCCAGCATTACTTTTAATGTTCTCTCTCCTCAAACCCAGATACCCACCTCTACAAAAAAAGTTAACTTCTGTTTCCAGCTCCTCCTCCTTCATTCTTTTCCATTCTGGGTCACTGAGCAGGATATAGGTTACCCAACCTCCCCTCCCCAGGATCTTAATCCCAGACCTACCATTTGCCTAGTACTGGTTGTGTGAACTTGGGCAAATTCCTTAGCATTTCTCTGCCTCTCTTCCCCATCTGAGAAACAGAGACAGTAGTAAGAAAAAATGGGCTAGGTATGGTGGCTCACACCTGTAATCCCAGCACTTTGGGAGGCCGAGGTGGGTGGATCACGAGATCAAGAGTTTAAGACCAGCCTGGCCAAGCTGGTGAAACCCCGTCTCCACTAAAACTATAAAAAAAAATTATCCGGGTGCAGTGGCAGGCGCCTGTAATCCAGCTGCTCAGGAGGCTGAGGCAGGAGAATCGCTTGAACTCAGAGGGCAAGGTTGCAGTGAGCTGAGATCGCTCCACTGCACTCCAGCCTGGGCGACAGAGTAAGACTCAGTCTCAAAAAAAAAAAAAATAAAGAAAAGAAAAAATGTTCTGTTTCATATCATCATAGCTAGTACCAGAGAAGGGGTAACAAGCTGGAAAAGCTAAAGAATTGGATATTTTTTAATGCAAATTGTGTTTTTCATTTGTCTACTTTATTAAGCTGTCCTCAGGCCCCAAGAAACATACTGTCCCCTCATTTAGAAACAGACTAACTCCATTTTCCTCCACTATCCCCTGCCCTGTCCTTGATCTGTAGATCCTGTTAAGACAGGAAAAACAATGTTGGTCAAAGGGTACATGCTTTCGGTTACAAGATGAACAAGTTCTGAATATGTAAGATAGAACATGGGAGGTGATGTGGCCGGGCGCGGTGACTCACACCTGTAATCCCAGCACTTTGGGAGGCCGAGGCGGGCAGATCATGAGGTCAAGAGATCGAGATCATCCTGGCCAACATAGTGAAACCCCGCCTCTACTAAAAATACAAAAATTAGCTGGGCATGCTGGCACGTGCCTATAGTCCCAGCTACTGAGGAGACTGAGGCAAGAGAATTGCTTGAACCCAGGAGGTGGAGGTTGCAGTGAGCCAAGGCCGTACCATTGCACTCCAGCCTGGCAACGGAGCAAGACTCCCTCACAAAAAAAAAAAAAAGGGTGATGTGTTAATTGACCATGGCAATCATTACACAAATGTATATGCATATCAAACCATGTTGTATACTTTGAAGAAAATAAAAAAAGACAGGAACAACAAACACATCCTTAACACTCAATCATTTTATCCCAGATTATGCTGAGTTCATGTCTCAAGGGAAACACCAAAATCCATGGAACTGCTCTCATTTTTTATCCCCTAAATGTCACTTTAACATAGGAAATGTCCATTGTGGGGTTATTCGCATTTAAACACAGGCCAATGGAAAAAGCTAAATTAAAATGTAATTATCAAGGTAATGGAAAGATATCCTAATCTCTTAATTAACAAGACTATCAGGAATATTTTGAATGTCCAATCACTCTAGGAGTCCCAATTCTCTTAAGGTAAGAACTTCAGGATTTAAACAAACTCAATGTGAAAAATAAACATTTATTACAAAAATTAGTTTTGACATTTTAAAGTGAATGCAGACAAGGTGTTTTCCAGTTCAAAAGGTCTGTTGTAAGCTAGAGAAGTAAATTCCAAGGCTGGTAATAACTGACTCATATTCTTCACAAGTGGCCTAAACAATAAGGAACCATTCACCTCAAATTCACAGAGCCATGAATCACCTCTGCTTCCCCATGACCTTTTCCATAACCCTCCTACTCTTCCAATCATGACACAGAACTGAAACATACTTTAAAAATCTCATCCTTGGCTAGGCACGGTGGCTCCCACCCGTAATCTCATCACTTTGGGAGGCCAAGGCAGGCGGATCAAGAGGTCAGGAGTTTGAGACCAGCCCGACCAACATGGTGAAACCCTGTCTCTACTAAAAATACAAAAATTAGCACCTGTAATCCCAGCTACTCAGGAGACTGAGGCAGGAGAATGGCTTGAACCCGGGAGGAGGAGGTTGCAGTGAGCCAAGATCACACCACTGCACTCCAGCCTGGGTGATAGAGCGAGACTCCATCTTTAAAAAAAACAAAACAAAACAAAAAACAACAACAAACTCATCCTTACTGAACCATTTCATAAGCTCTATTTGTCTAGTTGGATTTCATTTCTTCTGGAAAATTTATTGTTTAACGGCATGTGACCCTTGACTGATGGCTTCATTAGCATTTTGTTTTTCTTTTTGGATCCTTAATAGAAAACTCAGTTCTGTTAGGGATTTCCAAATAGGATAGGGCAAAGTCGCACTTAGTATATCCTTCACAGAAAGAAGCAAAATCAAGCCAAGAGGGCCCTCTATTTGTCCTCTTGCTAAGTTAATAAATAGACTGGGGGATGGTGGTAGATGGAGAAACAAAAATGTAAGGGTAGAGAAGGGTCCAAATGGGGAGGAGGAAAGCAATGACAGCCAGGCTGTCCAGCTCATTCCTGTTCATTCACATGCAGACCACCCATGATCTGGTCTTCAAATTCCTTCTGAATTCCACCCCACTAAATATAGTAGCAGTTACTACTTTAAACTACTACTAAAGCACTTGTTCTCCAAATGACCTGAGAAATCCCCCTGCCTCAGCTCTGGGACAGTAGTTCCTACAGCTGTAGGGAGGTCTGTTAATGCACCTGGTTGGACAGGAGGTACAAGAGTAAGTACCTTCTCCTCTTACTTGGTGGAACAGGCCAAGGAGATCCCCCAAGTACAGCACCAGCTTCACCCTGCGTACCTTCCTCCAGCAAAGGAAGGCCTGGCCACAAGAGGGCTCTGGAATGAGGGCCTGAAATTCAGAAGCTCTGCCTTGAGATAAGAACCAGGAAGGGGCAGGACCAGGCACTGGGAACCAGCCCCAGGTTGCTGGGAAGCAAGGCTTTGAGGCATTTTCCTGTGTACAAAGGAGCCCAGGAACCCTCAAAGACCTTTTCCCCTACTTACTTCCCACAAAAAAGAGCCTTGACAAACCAAGGTTTTATTTCCAGCGACATTCGGCTGATACAAACATATAGAAATACAATCTCACCAAAGAGCTAAGAAGCCCTCCAACATACACCCAATTTCAGCATACAGCTAAGACCACACAACACACACACAAGCTCAACAAAGAGCTAAGACCACTACACACATCTCCACAGCACCACAGGCACATCTCAAAAGGGTCTGTCCAGTAGTTCCAGCCAAGGGAAGGGTGATGGCCTGAGCCACCAGCTCCAGCTTTCTTTTCTTTCTTTTTTTTTTTTGAGATGGAGTTTTGCTCTTGTTGCCAGGCTCCTGAGCAGCTGGGATTACAGGCATGCACCACCATGCCTGGCTAATTTTGTATTTTTAGTAGGGTTTCTCCATGTTGGTCAGGCTGATCTTGAACTCCTGACCTCAGGTGATCCACCTGCCTCAGCCTCTGGGATTATAGGCACGAGCCACTGCGCCCAGCCTCCAGTTTTCTTTTCTTTAGAGCAGTGGTTTTAAATCTTTTTCGTTTCAAGTTCTCTGAAAATTTGCTACGCTCCCCACAACAAGAGCTCCTATTTTCCACAGACACAGTCAATGTCAGTCAGCTTGTATTCAGGAGGACAGGGTAGAGGGATCCCAGTGGCACTTCCCATGAGAACACAGAAGAGAGTGGGCCCCAGAGATGGAAGGACCCCAGTGTCATCACCAAACAACCATTTCAGCCGCTCTAGCCTCTAATCCCCGTTCTAGAACAGCTGGCCCTGGTCGTCAGTACACAAGGAAAGAGCCCAGAACCAAGCTCAAGATCCCTATTCAAAGATCCCTGCTGGCCAGGTGGGCAGTTGAGTGCAGATTCCTGGGACCCCCGCCATTTTTGCTGTCTACTTAGAAGGGAAGTCAATGGCATACCCCGGATTCCTGCCTGATCCCTCAAAGAAATGGGGAATAAACACTTTAAACAAGTTCCAGGCCACTCAGCAGTGGTAGGAAAGGGAGGGAGGGCATGAAGGAGGATGGGGCACATAGCTGACATTATTAAAAACACATCCTAAGAAGTAGGGGGCCCTGTGGGGTGTAGAAGACAAATAAGGCATCCTGTGAAACTACAGACATCAGGGGCCAGAGTCCCGGTAGCACCTGAGTAAGGCAAGTGCAGATGACAGGCGGTGAGCCGACCAGGCTCACACCAGGAAAGACGAGGTCTGTTTGAATTCTCCCTGCAGAAATAAAACATCCAGTCAACTCTCAATAGTCTTCTTTAGCTGATAATCCCCAAAACACATAAACATGGGCTAGAAATCTCCTCACTCCAGCCCCAGGTGGCCCACCCCTGCCCAGGGAAGGCATACTCACTTCACTTCGAGCACTAGGCTGGCTGTAAATCACCTTCTTACTCGAAGTCCTGTGAACAAGCCAGAAGACGGAGACACTCAGCCACCTAGGTGCTTATTAACCTCTCCTTGCCAACTTTAAAGGCCAGAACCGAGAATGCTACAGAAGCACAGAGTGCGCAGCAGAAAGCTATGGGTGGGGATAACAGGCCCAGGGCCAAGACCACAGAGAAAGGGCTGGATATCCAAATGCCTTCCCTCCAAACTGGTTTCTTCTGCCTTCAACCCCATTCCCCCAGGCCCACTTCGGCTTCAAACCACATGCATCCATGCTCTCAAACTTGGAGAACCCCAGGACAGCACCTCACTCACCCTTTCTTTGTTCCTGAAAGAGAAGAAATGGGATCATGAGTGTCAGCAGGACAGAAGACAGCATGGCTTGGGAAGATGGAGGGGCAGGCCCCCAGCTCTTGGTGTGTGTTAGATGGGTGTTCAGTGTTCCCCAGGGGACAACACCCACACACATGAGCATAGTATCAGAGTCAGTACTCAGATGACACCCATGCCAGGCCCTGGGATGGGGGCAGTTCAAAGGAGAGTCTCTGGGGGCAGATACTTACTGTCAAAGTGGCCTCGGCTATAGGCAAACCAGATGCCAAAAATCAAGATTCCCAGGAGAATCAGGGTTACAAGGACGGCTGCCACAATGACCCCCACATTCCGCTCCACTGCGAGACACAAATGAGAAGTCAGGCATGGGGATACTCACTCACGGTACCTACAGTATCACCAATGGCAGGATGAAAAGCAGACCCCAATCCCCACCCCAGGTCTGGGCTCAAGCCCTAACTCTCACCAGCTTCCATAAGCACAGCATTTGATGTCATGGGTGTCCCATACCCATTCCGTGCCTCACAGCTGTATTCTCCAGTATCAAAGGCTGACAGGGGATCAAAGACCTGAGGAAGAAAAACAAATTGGCTTCCTGCTTGAAGAAGCAAAATAGTCATTTTTTAATGTCTCTTGACCCCAGTTCCAAGTTCACCCTGTTGCCTGTTCTTCCTCCCACCTTTTGGGGTTCTATAACTGCATCCCCCACACATCTTTCACCACCAGCCCATCCATACCAGCTCTCCTGTTGTGGGATTCAGGACATAGGAAGAGTTGCTGAAGGCACGGGTGCTTTTGGGATTCGTAGGCATCACTATCCCATCTTTGAACCAGGTGTATTCAGAAGGTGGGGAACCATCTTGTTCTGAGCATGTCAGCACTGCCCGGTTCCCAATGGTGGCAGAAGAGGGGATGCTAACTGTAGGCTTGGATGGAGGCACTGTGGAACAGAAAGACAGAAGGTGCTGAGTACAGGGTGGGGGCTGCTTGAGTCTAAGTAACCAACTAGAATGGTACCCCATCTACTCGGCTCGAGCCTCCTGCCCTCACCATGCCCCTGGTTGCCACCTAACCAGGGGCTCATCCCCTCTCTGGCAGCTCCAGGACTCTGAACAGCCCACCTGTGGGTATTCTCACCATCAAAGAGCTCCAAAGCGCAGCAGAGCCTGCTATGAGAAGTAACTAACTCCGGGCCTACCCAGAAGACATGGGGCACGTACCAAGCACGATGAGCTTGACCTTGACCTCCCCATAGCTGTTGCCACCTTCCTCAGAGACCATACAAGTGTATGTCCCGGTGTCTTCCCGTGTCACAGACTTGAAGGTGATACCACTTGGCAAGAAGGTCACCCGGTCCTCATAGGAAGCTACCACAAGAGGAGGCAAGGGCAAGGACAGAGTGAACTGGAGAGCTAAGGGAGTCTGATGAAGGGGGGCATCCAAGGTACGCAAGTGTGCTCCTCTTCCCCCAGAAAGGGGGGTAGGAAGGCCATGAGGACTTGAGCCCCAGGGTGTGCCCTGGGATAAAGGCACAAAGTCTGGACCGTAGAATCCAGGCATGATAATCCCTCCACAACCTAGGCAATCAGAAAGGAGGAGAAGCAACTCACCTGTGATCTTGTTATTATAGCAAACGAGTCTGGTGGTATCTCCTTGGTCAAATTTCCACTCCACACGGGGAGAAGAAAAGCCCGAGTAGGCACAGGACAACTTCACAGCTGCAGACAGGGTCAAAATGAGCCGAAGGAGGAAGCAGCAGCAAATACACGAGATGGGGAACAGCCCCAGACTGCAGGCTGGGCTGGGTGCTCTCTAGGTCCCCAGGCGGCCGGCAACTGCTCACCCTCACACCCTCCACGGCCCCTCCCAACTCACGATTATTCTCAGGAATTCTGACTTCAGGTTCAGAAGAGTGCACTGTAACGCTGCCCAATGCCAGGGAGCCTGAGAAGAAAGAAAGAGGTGGGCCCCGTCAGGAGCGGACAGAGAAATGCCAGGAAGAGGGAGTCACAGACCCAGTGGACAGGGCTTCTCCATTCACAGACCTTAAGAGGAAGGGATTCCAGACTCATGCTCCCTCTGGCTCTCACACTTTGTCACCATGATCCTAAATGTCTTCTTTAAGTGCTTTTTGCTACAATTGCCGGCTAATACTTCTTTTATCAATGGGAATGCAGTTTCTTTTGCTTCTAATTTTTCTCTCTGTGACTCCCAATAATCTAATTAGATTTCTACTAGTCCAAGGGCAGCTTCCAGAATGACATTTCACCGTTGAGAGAAAGCTTCTCAACAAATGATTGCAGCCACTTGTCAAGACAATCCTGGAAGGAAGCCAGCAGGGCTGGAGGCAAGGGATGGAAGGGAAGGGCAGAGCCATAATGAGGATAATAATAATACTCGACATTTGTGGAGCATGTGGTGCTTTTTAAAGTGTTTTCGCGTACATTATGACACGTTGCATCATTTGATCCTGGAAACAAGCATGACAGATCCGCAAGACGTGTGTTATTATCCCGAGTTTACATGAGGAACTGAGAATACAAGGAGTAAATGTGCCTAAGATCACACAGCAGGGGCCAGGCGCAGTGGCTCAGGCCTGTAAACCCAGCACTTTGGGAGGCCGAGGTGGGGAGGTCATGAGGTCAGGAGTTCGAGACCAGCCTGGCCAATATGGTGAAACCCCATCTCTACTAATAATACAAAAATTAGCCAGGCATGGTGGCACACCTGTAGTCCCAGCTACTTGGGAGGCTGAGGCAGAAAAATCGCTTGAACCCAGGAGGTGGAGGTTGCAGTGAGCCGAGATCGCGCCACTGCCCTCCAGCCTGGGTGACAGAGCAAGACTCAATCTCAAAAAAAAAAAAAAAAAAAAAAAAAAAAAAAATCACACAACTGGTTCTGAGGTGAAGCTTGCACTAGAAGTGGGTTCAGATCACCTCATTAGAATATTCTACTTGCCAAATGGAGAAAGAAAAGAAAAGGTAGTGTGTGCTGGGTGGAGGAAGGGAGAAGCAACAAGGGTAATTAAATAATATGGGGGAAGTGCATCAGGGTTCATAGGAGGGACCCACAAAGGTCAAATTAAGAACCAGTGACCAGGGATTCTGGGATCACATGATGCAGCTACAAACCTGCACTTACACGATTATTCTCATTCATGTTTTCAAAGTCAAATTCATGAAATATCCTTTTATTTATAGCTTCAAGTCAGGACCCTGTCTTAGATAAATGTTTGTAGAATTCAAGCACATCTGTTAAATTCAAGTACATTTTTCCTTTACTTAATTATGCACATAACTGAATACGGTCTCTTGACCTCTGAGACTCCCCTTCCTCTCTGAAATATGAAATAGATGTGCTCTAAAGTCTTTTAGGTTCTTTTTTTTAAATTTTGGCATTAATGTTTAGACAATATTTGTATACATGTATTTCAATCTGATATAATAACACTATGAATTAGTCCAGATAAGTATTCTCTCTCCCATTTTATAGATAAGAGACTAAAGATGTAAGTTACTCCTATGTCCCTTTTTTTCTCTTATTATACTCTTCTTTTTTTTTTTTTTTTGAGACGGAGTTTCACTCCTGTTGCCCAGGCTGGAGTGCAATGGCACTATCTCAGCTCACTGCAGCCTCTGCCTCCCAGGTTCAAGTGACCCTCTTCAGCCTCCCAAACAGCTAGGATTACAGGTGCTTGCCACTATGCCGGCTAATTTTTTTTTTTTTTTTTTTTTGAGACAGAGTTCTGCTCTTGTTGCCCAGGCTGGAGTGCAATGGCACAATCTCGGCTCACCGCAACCTCCACCTTCCGGGTTCAAGGGATTCTCCTGCCTCAGCCTCCCAAGTAGCTGGGATTACAGGCATGTGCCACCATGCCCGGCTAATTTTGTATTTTTAGTAGAGACGGGGTTTCTCCATGTTAATCAGGCTGGTCTCGAACTCCCGACTTCAGGTGATCCGCCCGCCTCAGCCTCCCAAAGTGCTGAGATTATAGGCATGAGCCACTGCACCTGGCCTAATTTTTGTATTTTTAGTAGAGATAGGGTTTCACCATGTTGTTCAGCTGGTCTCAAACTCCTGACCTAAAGTGATCTGCCCGCTGCAGCCTCCCAAAGTGCTGGAATTATAGGCATGAGCCACGGCGACTGGCCTAATTTTCTTTTTTTTTTTTTTGAGACAGAGTTCACTCTGTCGCCCTGGCTAGAGTGCAGTGGTGTGATCTCGGCTCACTGCAACCTCTGCCTCTCAGGTTCAAGAGATTCTCCTGCCCCAGCCTCCTGAGTAGCTGGGATTACAGGCGCCCGCCACTACGCCTAGCTAGTTCTAACTAGTTTTTTGTATTATTATTATTTTTTTTAAAGATGGAGTTTCGATCTAGTTGCCCAGACTGGAGTGCAATGGCGCTATCTAGACACACCACAACCTCCGCCTCCCAGGTTCAGGAGATTCTCCTGCCTCGGCCTCCCTAGTAGCTAGGATTACAGGCAGGCGCCACCACGCCCGGCTAATTTCGTATTTTTAGTAGAGATGGGTTTTCTCCATGTTGGTAAGGCTGGTCTCGAACTCCTGATCTCAGGTGATCCACCCGCCCTGGCCTCCCAAAATGCTGGAATTACAAGCATGAGCCACCGCGCCTGGCAATTTTTTGTATTTTTAGTAGACAGGGTTTCACCATGTTGTCCAGGCTGGAATTTTTTTTTTTTTAAGAGCTGGAGTCTTGCTGCATTGCCTAGGCTGGTCTAGAACTCCTGGCCTCAAGCAGTTCTCCTGCCTTGGCCTCCCAAAGTGCTGGGATTACAGATGTGAACAATCACGCCTGGCCATATAGCATGGTTTTCAAAAAAGAAGGGTATAGGCTGGGCACGGTAGGTCACACCTGTAACCCCAGCACTTTGGGAGGCCAAAGAGGGCGGATCACTTGAGGTCAAGAGTTTGAGACCAGCCTGGCCAACATGGTGAAACCTTCTCTCTACTAAAAATACAAAAATTAGCCAGGCGTGGTGGCGCGTGCTACCTGGAAGGCTGAGGAAGGAGAATCACTTGAACTCGGGAGGCAGAGGTTGCAGTGAGCTGAGATTGTGCCACTACATTCCAGCTTGGGCAACAAAGTGAGACTCTGTCCCAAAAAAAAAAAAAAATTAACCAGGCATGGTGACACATGCCTGTAGCCCAGTTACTTGGGAGACTGAGGCAAAAGGACTACTTAAGCCAAAGAGTGTGAGGTTACAGTGAGCTACAATCACACCAATGCATTCCAGCCTGGGTGCCTAAGCAAGACCCTGTCTCTAAAAAACATAAGAAAAGAAAACCGAGCTGTTTCTTAGAAAAACCATTGGTTTAATGAAGAAAAACTAATAAAATATTTCTAATGATATGATTTTATTTATATATTTGCCATTATATTTTTAATGTCAAATTTATGCTTAAATGTAATAATAGATATGGAGGCTGAGCACGGTAGCTCACACCTGTAATCCCAGCACTTTGGGAGGCCGAGGTGGGGAGATCGTTTGAGGCCAGGAGTTCGAGACCAGCTTAGCCAACATGGCGAAATCTCGTCTCTAGTAAAAGTACAAAAACTGGCCGAGGGTGGTGGCACGCACCTGTAATCCCAGCTACTCGGGAGGCTGAGGCAGGAGAATCACTTGAACCCAGGAGGTGGAGGCTGAAGTGAGCCTAGATTGTGCCACTGCACTCCAGCCTGGGTGACAGAGCAAGACTCTGTCTCAAAAATAAAATAATAATAATAACAATAATAGATACAGAAATTAAACCAAGTAGCTTTTATTAAATTGAAAATTCTTCCTGAGGACACATAAGTCTCCTCCCTTCCTCCCTCCTTCCTCCTTCCCCTCCCTCCTCCCCTCCCTCTCCCACCTCCCCTATCTCCTCCCCCCTTTCTCACTCTGTTGCCCCAGCTAGAGTTCAGTGGCACGATTATGGCTTACTGCTTAGGGCCCAGTGTTGGCCTGCTGGGCTCAAGTGACCCTTCCACCTCAGCCTCCTAAGTAGTTGGGACTACAGGCCTCTGTCTCCCAGGTTCCAGCAATTCTCCTGCCTCAGCCTCCTGAGTAGCTGGGATTACAAGCACGAGCCACCATGCCTGGCTAATTTTTTGTATTTTTAGTAGAAACAAGGTTTCATCATGTTGGCCAGGCTGGTCTCGAACTCCTGACCTCAAGTGATCCACCCGCCTCAGCCTCCCAAAGTGCTGGGATTATAGGCCTGAGCCACCGCACCCGGCCTGCCCAGCTAACTTTTACAATTTTTTTGTAGAGACCAGGTCCCACTATGTTACCCAGGCTGGTCTCAAATTCCTGAGCTCAAGCAATTCTCCTGCCTTGGCCTCCCAAAGTGCTAGGATTACAGGCGTCAGCCACCATGCCTGTGGAAGTCTCTTACTCAACTCTCATTAAGAATGCTAATAGGCTGGGCATGGCAGCTCAACAGCCTGTAATCCCAGCACTTTGGGAGGCTGAGGCGGGCAGGTCACCTGAGGTCAGGAGTTTGAAACCAGCCTGGCCAATATGGCGAAACCCCATCTCTACTAAAATACAAAAATTAGCCAGGCATGGTGGCGGGCAACTGTAATCCCAATTAGTTGGGAGGCTGAGGCAGGACAATCACTTGAACCCGGGAGGCGGAGGTTGCCGTGAGCCAAGATCGAACCACTGCACTCCAGCCTGGGTAACACAGCGAGACTCCATCTCAAAAAAAAAAAAAGGATGGGGGGGCACTTCTGTTCCAAAGCTATCTGTGGGATAGGCTGAGGCCTCACCGGGACTACAACGCAAACTTGGCCTCTCCCTCTGTCCAACCTTGCTTCCTTCCCCTCCTTCCCACTGGCATGGATCCCAAGTGCACTCCCTAATAAATGTCTTGTATGATTATTGACATCTCAGAGTCAGCTTCCCAAGAACCCAACCTATGGCACCACCCAAATAAACAGCAACATCTAATTAGACTAAAAACTAGCCTTTGAAATAAACACACATATACACACAAATCACAACATAAGAATTTGATGGTTGTTCCTCCACCACTTCTGGGTTTAGCTAAAGTTCTCTGTTGAGTCCTCTCAGATCATCACATTCATACCACATATACACAAACACATTGGGCTACAGGCATATTACCCTTTTCTTCATTAATCTGCACTGCCATCACCTGGTCTGGGCTTCTGTTCTTTTGTTTCAAATACATGAACCTCCGCCTTACTGTCCTCCCACCCACCTGTGTTGCAGGATTCACTATGTCGGCCTGTGACCTGACTGTGCCAATACTCCCAAGGTCTATTGTGATTGCCTATCACATCATGAGTCAAGGCCAGCCTTATCACCATGCCCTTCCCATTCACCATAGGACACCTCGGCCATCCTGGTCCACATTCCCCTTCTCATTCTTGAACAGGCCCCTGGAACCAGACTGCGTGTGGTGGCTCACGCCTGTAATCCCAGCACTTTAGGAGGCGAAGCAGGTGGATCACCTGAGATCAGGAGTTCGAGACCAGTCTGGCCAACGTGGCAAAAATCCGTCTCTACTAAAAAATATATATGTAAAAATTAGCCGCGTGTGGTGGCACATACCTATAATCCCAGCTACTTGGGAGGCTAAGGCAGGAGAATCGCTTGAACCCGGGAAGCAGAGGTTGCAGTGGGCTGAGATTGTGCTATTGCACTCCAGCCTGGGCTACAAGAAACTCCGTCTCAAAAAAAAAAAAGGCTGGGCGCAGTGGCTCATGCCTGTAATCCCAGCACTTCGGGAGGCCAAGGCGGGTGGATCACCTGAGGTGGGGAGTTCGAGACCAGCTTGACCAACATGGAGAAACCTCGTCTCTACTAAAACTACAAAATTAGCCAGGTGTGGTGGTGCATGCCTGTAATCCCAGCTACTTGGGAGGCTAAGGCAGGAGAATTGCTTGAACCCGGGAGGCAGAGGTTGCAGTGAGCCAAGATCGCGCCATTGCACTCCAGCCTGGGCAAAAAGGGAGAAACTCTGTCTCAGAAAAGAAAAAAAAAAAAAAATCCCAGCTCTGTTACTTACTAGGCTATGTGACCTGGACAAGCCACTTGGCCTCTTCAAATCTGAGTTTACCCATCTGTAAAATGGGGATAACAGTTTCTACATCAAAGGGCTGTTCTGAGGGCTAAACAAGCTAATACTGTACAAATAAAGTGCTTAGAGCAGTGTCTGAACAGGAAGCCCCAAATAAGTTTATATTTTATGATTATCATCATCTGTTCATAGGCCCTTCTGTACACATACTTCTTTCTGACTTCAGTGTTTTCTTCAACAAGACATATAAATAAAGCCTGAAAAGTGCCTACTCCAGCCTACCAAACCGTATCTCCTGTTATTGCGGCTGCCTTGGAAAGGCGGCCCCTTCTCTAGAACCTTCACAGATGTACCAGCAGAGCTAGGAGCTTGCTCTCACTGAATCCAATCTACATCAGGACACTCACAGTTTCCCTGTCCATACTCCTCATCTATTTTATATTTTCCCTTGCCTCTTCACAGCCCCCCTTTTGCACTTAACCTTGGGCCCATACATACCATACTGTACACACACATACAAATGTCCTACTGATGTACGTGGTAAACCAATAATAAAAGGAAATTCCATCCTTTCCATTGTCAAGTTTAATTTTCTCTAAGTTCACAACAAGAAAAGCCACAAAGTTATAGGCATCAATAGATTTTTGGCCTGCTCAGGTTTTGGGCCCATGTATAGGAAGTCCATTCTCCAGCCAGGCGCGGGACTCACCCCTGTAATCCCAGCACTTTGGGAGACCGAGGCAGGCGGATCACGAGGTCAGGAGATCGAGACCATCTTGGCTAACACGGTGAAACCCCATCTCTACTAAAAATACAAAAAATTAGCCGGGCGTGGTGGCGGGCACCTGTAGTCCCAGCTACTCCGGAGGCTGAGGCGGGAGAATGGCGTGAACCCGGGAGGTGGAGCTTGCAGTGAGCTGAGATGGCACCACTGCACTTCAGCCTGGGTGACAGAGCAAGACCCCGCCTCAAAAAAAAAAAAAAAAAGAAAGTCCATTCTCCATTCCACTACTGGATGAAGTGCTAGCATTTATTGGGCACATACTATATTTGAGGCACTGTTGTAAGCATATTATATGTAATATAATTTAATCCCTGCAACAGCCTTTAGAGTTGGGTGATTCTATCGTTATCACCCATATTTACATGGGGAAACTGAGGCCCAGAGTAGTTAAGTAACTTGGCTAAGGCCACACAGTGAGTGGTAGTGCAGATTCACACTAAAGCAGTCCAACTGCAGAGACTATACAATGCTACACTATACTGTACAGTCTTCCTAAAAATGCAAATCTGACACCTCCTTTAAGCTTTTGATGATTCTACATTGCTTATATGATAAAATCCAAATTTTTCTGCAAGCTAAGAAAGTTCCAATAATCCCTATACTCTGCCAAACGCCCACCTCCCTCTCTCCTCCCTGGAAGTGCTGGAACTTTCTTCCAGCACTATCTGACCCCTTGATAAGGTTATCATCTTCATCACCCACTCTACTGTTGCAATTTACCCTCTAGCAATACAAAACTACTTAAAATTCCTAGCAAAGACTGGGCTGTTTCACAATCTCTGCCTTTGCTCATGCTATTTCTGCTACGTGGAACACCCTTTTCCTCTCTTTATCTGGGCAGCAGTATTCATCCACATTATTTTCTGGAAAATGACCTCCCACATGCCCAGTCCTCACTATAGCCTCACCTAAGCCTCTTTCCTAGGCTTTAATTATCCCATGCAAAACACTGTCAAAGCAATTTCTACATTATAATGATATCATCTGTGTACAAGCATGTCTCCCATGGTAAACCCCAAGTGAAAAGGAACCATGTGTTATTGAATATTCTGAGTATCCCACACTTAGCATAATAAAACTGGTACAAGTTGACATTCAGTAAATGTTTTCTCAGCCTGGGCAACACAGTGAGACCTCCATCTGTACCAAAAAAAAAAAAAAAAAAAAAAATTAACCAGCTGCAGTCATGCACGCCCACGAACGCCTGTAACACTGAGGATGTAATTCCTGGAAATTACTATGTACCTGAATAATAATAATGAAACAACTGTGGCAAATAGTATTTTCCAAAACAGCCACATCTATCTATATATTTATCTCCTCCCCCATGCTCTACTTACATTGTGACTGAGGTGGAGTCTAAGTTAAGTTTCCTCCCCATGGGCCGGGTGCGGTGGCTCACGCCTATAATCCCAGCACTTTGGGAGGCCGATGTGGGTGGATTGTTTGAGGTCAGGAGTTTAAGACCAGCCGGGCCAACATGATAAAAATTACAAAAATTAGCCAGGCATGGTGCATACCTGTAGTCCCAGCTACTTGGGAGGCTGGAGAACCACCTGAGCCCAGGAGGTGGAGGCTGCAGTGAGCTGAGATTGTGCCACTGTACTCCAGTCTGGATGACAGAGCAAGACTCTGTCTCAAAAAAAAATGTTTCCTCCTCATGAATCTGGCAGGGTCTTATGATTGCCAATGGCATAATTGTAGAAGTGGCATATTATTAATGTTAGGCTTTATATGCATTTTCTCACTAAACTCTAAAAAAAAAAAAAAAACCCTATGAGACAAGTACCATTGAAGTACTATCGTTATCATTTCATTTTACAGATGAAAAAACTGAGGCCGGGCGCGGTAGCTCACGCTTGTAATCCCAGCACTTTGGAAGGCCGAGGCGGACGGATCATGAGTTCAGGAGATCGAGACCACAGTGAAATCCCGTCTCTACTAAAAATACAAAAAATTAGCCGGGCGTGGTGGTGGGCGCCTGTAGTCCCAGCTACTCAGACAGGCTAAGGCAGGAGAATGGCGTGAACCCGGGAGGCGGAGCTTGCAGTGAGCCGAGATTGCACCACTGCACTCCAGCCTGGGCGCAGAGCGAGACTCCGTCTCAAAAAAAAAAAAAAAAAAAACAGAAAAGAAAAGAAAAAACTGAGGCTTAGAACAGTCGACCCAGGCCAGGCATAGTGGCTCACACGTGTAATCTCAGAACTTTTGAGAGTCCGAGGTGAGCAGATCACGAGATCAGGAGTTCGAGACCAGCCTGGCCAACGTGGTGAAACCCCGTCTCTACTAAAAATACAAAAATTAGCTGGACATGGTGGCAGGCACCTGTAATCCCAGCTACTCGGGAGGCTAAGGCAGGAGAATCGCTTGAAGCCAAGAGGCAGAGGTTGCATTGAGCCGAGATTAAGCCACTGCACTCCAGCCTGGGTGACAGAGCAAGACTCTGTCTCAAAAAAAAAAAACACAAAAAACAAAACAGTTGATCCAAACCATATGGCTACAAACAGCAAGGTAGGAATCTTAACTCTGCCTGATTTTGAGGCTCTAAAACTATTATGCTATATGTAACTTTACTGGACAAGCAAGGAAATCCCATGTATCTTTCAAGATCCTGTTCAAATGTCTATTGATCTGTTATACCGTTCCTCAGTCAAAATTAATCTCACCCCAATTTCTAGGAATATAGCCTAAGAAAACAATCAAAGGTAAGTTTAAAGATTTTGGCTGGGTGTAGTCGTTCACGCCTGTAATCCCAGCACTTAGGGAGGCTGAGGCGGACGGATCACTTGAGGCCAGGAGTTTGAGACCAACCTGACCAAAATGGTGAAACCCCGTCTGTACCAAAAATACAAAAATTAGCTGGGCATGGTGGCAGGCACCTGAATCCCAGCTACTTGGTAGGCTGAGGCAGGAGAATTGCTTGAACCTGGGAGGTGGAGGTTGCAGTGAGTTGAGATTATGCCACTGCACTCCAGTCTGGGTGATACAGCAGGACTCCATCTTTAAAAAAAAAAAAAAAAAAAGATTCATGTACAAGAACAATTTAACGTTATTTAGGTTTCATTGTCCTTTTTTTTTGGAAACTGAGTCTTGCTCTGTCGCCCAGGCTGGAGTGCAGTGGCGCGATCACGGCTCACAGTAACTTCCACCTCCCAGGTTCAAGAGATTCTCCTGCCTCAGCCTCCCAAGTAGCTGGGATTACAGGCACACACCACCATGCCCAGCTAATTTTTGTACTTTTGATAGACACAGGGTTTCACCACATTGGCCAGGCTGGTCTCAAACTCTTGGCCTCAAGTGATCTGTCCGCCTCAGCCTCCCAAAGTGCTGGGATTACAGGCATGAACCACAATGCCCAGCCAATTTAATGTTATTTAGTATAGCAAAGAAAAAAAAGAAATCTAAATGCCCAACAAAAGGTGAATAAGTAAATTATGATATAGTCATACTTTAGGAATAATATAGAAAGGACCTTAAAGTATATTTTGGGCCAGGCACGGTGGCTCACACCTGTAATCCCAACACTTTCAGAGGCCGAGGCAGGTGGTCAGGAGTTCAGGACCAGCCTGGCCAAGATGGTGAAACCCCGTCTATACTAAAAATACAAAAAAATTAGCCAGGCGTGGTGGTGGGCGCCTGTAATCCCAGCTACTTGGGAGGCTGAGGCAGAGAATTGCTGTAGCCCAGGAGGTGGAGGTTGCAGTGAGCCGAGATTGTGCCACTGCACTCCAACCTGGGTGACAGAGCGAGATTCCATCTCAAAAACAAAAAAAAAAAGTTGGCCGGGTGCGGTGGCTCACGCTTGCAATCCCAGCACTTTGGGAGGCCAAGGCGGGCGGATCACGAGGTCAGGAGATCGAGACCACGGCGAAACCCCGTCTCTACTAAAAATACAAAAAATTAGCCGGGCGTGGTGGCGGGCGCCTGTA
Organism: Nomascus leucogenys; assembly: GCF_006542625.1. Taxonomy (NCBI): domain Eukaryota; kingdom Metazoa; phylum Chordata; class Mammalia; order Primates; family Hylobatidae; genus Nomascus; species Nomascus leucogenys. The sequence goes on along the minus strand of NC_044392.1, from coordinate 40,503,394 downwards.
GTCCCAGCTACTCGGAGAGTTTGAGGCAGGAGAATGGCGTGAACCTGGGAGGTGGAGCTTGCAGTGAGCCGAGATTGCGCCACTGCACTCCAGCCTGGGCGACAGAGCGAGGCTCTGTCTCAAAAAAAAAAAAGTATATTTTGTAGGAAATATAGACATATATCACACATTAATTCATAAAGACTAGAATGAAACACCAGTAATAAGTGTTTATCTCTAGATAATAGAATTACATGTGATTTTATTTTCTCCATAGTCCTTTGCATTTTCCTATTTTTCTATATTGAGCATGTATCACTTTTTTTAATAGAACAAAAAACTTATCTTTTTAAAAAGTTACTCTCTTCTCCTCTATGCTCCTAAAACATTTTGTACTTTGTTGACAGCCCTTGGCACACGCTGGTCTGTACTCTACCTAGTCAATACGTGTCTTCAGTTTGTTGAGTTCTGCTTGTATCCTTCCCCAGCTCCCAGCACTACTTTGCACAGAGGAGGTGCTCAATGAACTGCACCAAAGCACTGCTGGGGTGAGAAGATGGTCACAGAAGACAGACGCCTCCAGACTCTTTAACAGAACCCACCAACAACCATCCCTTGTATGTGAAGGGTCAGGTCAGACCCATAACAGAAAAGGACCTACTTCCTTCCACTACTTTACTAAGAAAGCTTTAGTTTTTTTCCAGATATCCTGTTAATTATTAGAATTTTCTGGCCAGGTGCAGTGCAGCAGCTTATGCTTATAATCCCAGCATTTTGGAAGGCCAAGATGGGAGAATCACTTGAGCCCAGGAGTTCAAGACCAGCCTGGGCAACATAGAAAGATCCCATCTCTATGCCTCAGGGATATCAATAACAAAAAATAAAAGAAGAAATACAACATAAAAAAGAATATAAGAAATTTTAAAAAGAGAGAGGCTCTGATCTTTACAAAAATAAAAGAAAAAAAGAATTTTCCTTGAGTTGCTTTTGTGTCGAGTTTGAATTAATTATATCTATTTATTTATTTATTTATTTACTTTAAGACAGAGTTTTTGCTCTCGTCACCCAGGGTAGAAAGCAATGGCATGATCTCAGCTCACTGGAATCTCTGCCTTCTGGGTTCAAGCGATTCTCCTGCCTCAGCCTCCCAAGTAACTAGAATTATAGGCACCCACCACCATGCTCGGCTAATTTTTGTATTTTTGGTAGAAACGGGGTTTCACCATGTTGGCCAGGCTGGTCTTGAACTCCTGACTTCAGGTGATCCACCCGCCTCAGGCTCCCAAAGTGCTGGGATTATAGGCATGAGCCACTGCACCCAGCCGATTTATTTATTTTTAACTTTAATTTTAGACTCAGGGGTACATATGCAGGTTTGTTATATAGATGAATTACATGTCATTGGGGTTTGGTGTAAAGATTATTTCATTACCCTGCTAATAAGCAAAGTACCCAAAAGGTAGTTTTTCTATCCTCACCCTCCTCCCATCCTCTAAACTCAAGTAGGCCCTGGTGTCTTGTTCATTTAGAAAAAAAAAAGAAGAAAGAGGAGGAGGGGGAAAAGGAGGGAAAACAGTCAACCAGTCTCTTTCTGGTTTTCTCTAAGAATTCATCCAAACTTCCCTCTGGGCATATGAGACTCACCATACCCCCCAGTTGCCAGGGAGCTGGAGCCCTGCAATGGGAAGGATGAGTCAGGGCCTCCTCACCCCACCAGCTACAGCATACCCAGTTTAACTTCATGTTTTCCCCCTAATCTCTAGCACAGTGCTCAGAACATAGTAAACACCAATGTTTGTTGGATTAACAAGTGAATTTCACATTGCAATATAATTAGAACCTGGACCTAGAGTTTCCACTCTGGTTTTCCCCTTCCTCCCCACCACTCACCCTGTAGAGACTGAAGTAACTCCCACAAGGGTTGGCCTCCTCGTAAAGATCAAGAGGCTCCACTGGGCCAGGGAAGTTCCACAGGGAAGGGCCTTTCCAGGGGTTGGGGTAGAACAGTTTAGAAATGTGTGGGCGAGAGGAAGGCTCTGTGAGGCCAACAACAGGCTAGGCTATGTCTACACAGCCCTCCTTGGCTGCACCTTCAGTGATGTCGATCAGCTGGCTCGGGCCCTCTGAGGATGGCAGAAAGTGGTAATGGCAGGGTAAGACAGGCGCGCTTTCACTCCCTGGCTCCCTCCCGCCCTCTCTGCAGAATTTCCGGTTCTACCTGCTCAGCTCCCCCACCACCCCATCTCCCCAGTGCAAGGGAAGGTCGAGCCTGCCTGCCCAGGACTTACTTCAGGGGCCCAGCATCCACTTCCTGCCAGCCAGCTGCTTCCTCCTGTTCCGCCCCGACATTGTGAAACAAATGACACAGCCGGACTTTAGACAGAAACCCTGCTTATCAGGGAGTCCAGGCAGATGAACTCTTGGGTTTTCAATGCCAGGAAAACCCTAGTGTGTGTCCACTCTCACAGTATGTGTTCACTCATACTGCTTTCCACAACCCTCACACAATAGTGAAACCTCATCCTCAATTATGTTGGACGCAAGGTCATCTAGGTCTTTCCTGAATCTCTGAAACAGAAACTGGTTTGAGTTTAGAGATCCCCAGGGTCTCTAGTCAAACCTAACAGATGTAATAAACAAGTCTCATTATTCCTATCACATAAAATGTGCATGGCATTTAAATCTATTTCTGGGTGTGGTGGAAACCTGTGTTGCCCATTTATGTGTCCACAGAACAAGTGCAAATTGAACTCAGCTGACTTGGAGGGGGATGGGATGTATCCTAACAGCCAAGGCCACAATCCCTAGAAACCAATATGGGCCAGGTGTAGTGACTCATACCTGTCATTCAGCATTTTGAAAGGCCAAGGCAAAAGAGTCCCTTGAAGCCAAGAATTCAAGACCAGCCTGTACAACAGATGAGACCCTGTCTGTACTAAAAAAATTAAAAATTAGCCAGGTATGGCTCACCACTCACGCTTGCCTATAGCCTCAGCTATTCAGGAGGCTAAGACTGGAGGACTGCTTGAACCCAGGAGGTCAAGGCTGCAGTGAGGCCAGGCACGGTGGCTCATGCCTGTAATTCCAGCACTTTGGGAGGCAAAGGCAGGCGGATCACTTGAAGTCAGGAATTCAAGACCAGCTTGGCCAACATGGTGAAACCCCGTCTGTACTAAAAATACAAAAATTAGCCGGGCACGGTGGCTCACGCCTGTAATCCCAGCACTTTGGGAGGCCGATGCGGGCAGATCCCAAGGCCAGGAGATCAAGACCACCCTGACTAACATGGTGAAACCCCATCTCTACTAAAAATACAAAAAAAACAACAAAAAAAATTAGCAAGGCATGGTGGCGGGCGCCTGTAGTCCCAGCTACTCGGGAGGCTGAGGCAGGAGAATGATGTGAACCCGGGAGGCGGAGCTTGCAGTGAGTCAAGATCGTGCCACTGCACTCCAGCCTGGGTAACAGAGCAAGACTCCGTCTCAAAAAAAAAAAATTAAAAAAATATATACAAAAGGCTGGGTGCAATGGCTCACGCCTATAAACCCAGCACTTTGGGAGGCCGAGGTGGGCAGATCACGAGGTCGGCAGATGGAGACCATCCTGGCTAACACGGTGAAACCCCGTCTCTACTAAAAAAAATACAAAAAATTAGCCAGGAGTGGTGGCGGGCCCCTGTAGTCCCAGCTACGCGGGAGGCTGAGGCAGGAGAATGGCGTGAACCCGGGAGGCGGAGACTGCAGTGAGCCGAGATTGCACCAGTGCACTCCAGCCTGGGTGACAGAGCCAGACTCTATCTCAAAAAAAAAAAAAATATATATATATATATATATATATATATATATAAAATATATACACACACACACACACACAAAAATTAGCCGGGAATGGTGGTGCATGCTTGTGTCCCAACTACTCAGGAGGCTGAGGCAGGAGAATCACTTGAACCTGGGAGGCAGAGCCTGCAGTGAGACAAGATCACACCACTGGACTCCTCCCTGGGCAACACAGCAAGACTTTGTCTCAAAAAAAAAAAGGCTGCAGTGAGCTATGATCATGCCATTGTACTCCAGCCTGGGCAACAGAGTGAGACCCTGTTTCAAAAACAACAACAACAACAACAAAACAAAACTCCATGATATATATATATATATAAGCAAGATGTAGGATATATGTAGTATGCCTCTTTTTGTGTCAGAAAGGGGAGAAAAAACAAGTATTATTTATATATACTTGTATCTGTAAAATGAAACACTGAAGAGACATAAGAAACTATTGGGGCTTGGGGTGAACAAGAGCAACATGGGAATGAGATATCCCACCCCTTTGATATCATTTTAATTATAAAACCATGTCAATTAACCTATTCTAAATAAATATTTTTTTTAAAAATCACAGTAGCTCTATCTTGAATCAGAACTGGGCTGGAAGGCCGGGCGCGGTGGCTCACGCCTGTAATCCCAGCACTTTGGGAGGCCGAGGCAGGTGGATCACAAGATCAGGAGTTCAAGACCAGCCTGGCCCAAATGGTGAAACCCCGTCTCTACTAAATATATACAAAAATTAGCCAGGTGTGGTGGCAGGTGCCTGTAATCCCAGCTACTCGGGAGGCTGAGGCAGAAGAATCACTTGAACCCGGGAGGTGGAGGTTGTGGTGAGCCAATATCATGCCACTGCACTCCAGCCTGGGTGACAGAATAAGACTCCGTCTCAAAAAAAAAAAGAACTGGGCTGGAGACTCCACAAGCCATGATCACAAAGGAACCGAAGAGCAACATGGTGAGGTAAAAGTGGTCTGGAGTGGCCAGGTGCAGGGGTTCACACCTGTAATCCCAAGCACTTTGGAAGACCTAGGCAAGAGGATTACTTGAAGTCAGGAGTTCGAGACCAGCCTGGCCAACATGGTGAAACCCCTGTCTCTACTAAAAATACAAAAAATTAGGGGCCAGGCGCGGTGGCTCATGCCTGTAATCCCAGCACTTTGGGAGGCCGAGGCGGGCAGATCACGAGGTAAGGAGATCGAGATCACCCTGGCTAACACGGTGAAACCTCGTCTCAACTAAAAATAGAAAAAATTAGCCAGGGGTGGTGGTGGGCGCCTGTAGTCCCAGCTACTCAGGAGGCTGAGGCAGGAGAATGGCGTGAACCTGGGAGGTGGAGTTTGCAGTGAGCCGAGATCGCACCACTGTACTAGCCTGGGCAACAGAGCGAGACTCTGTCTCAAAAAAAAAATAAATAAAAAATACAAAAAATTAGCCAGGCGTGGTGGCGCGTGCCTGTAGTCCCAGCTGCTGGGGAGGCTAAGGCAGGAGAATCGCTTGAAGCTGAGAGGTGGAGGTTGCAGTGAGCCAAGATCATGCTACTGCACTCCAGCCTGGGTAACAGAATGAGACTCTGTCTCAAAAAAAAAAAAAAAAAAAAAAAAAAGTGATCTGGAGCCAGAAGGCAAAGACTAAAGGGCATTGGAATTCCACTGCCACTCATTTCCTAGTTCCAGGTAGAACTAGGAAGTGCCAGTCACCAGTTTCTAGTTTGGAGGGAACAATTCACTCCTGGGAGTAGAGGGAGAGGAAAGGAGGAGTGACTCACCAGTCTATGGTTTTGAGGTATGCCTGCCCCTGAAAGGGCAAAGCTAGAAGGGCTTGAGTCAGAAACATCAGTAGGAAACACTGGGACTCAGAGAATGACCCAGATGCAGGGCAGCAGTTCTGCCCTGCCCACCCGGAACTCTTCAGTGATGATACCACACTCGAGAAAGGGCAGGGGAGCAAATGCCAGCATTCTAACCCAGGTTTCCCTCTCTCCCCTGTGGTTACACTGTAAGTTGACCTATCCACACTCACCTCCACTGTGTCTCTCCCTACCTGGTAGACAGCTGAACCGTTTCTAAGGGACAGGTTCCCTAGGGAAAGGGAGGCTAGTACTCTGGGTCATCAGTTTTACTTTTCCCAAGTCCAGCTCTCCCAGTGTCTACCCTCTGGATCTCTGCCCCACAGGGTCAGGGTTTCCCCTCCATTAGGTTCCCCAAGCTGGGGCCAGGCCTTTGCCTGACTTGTCAGTCCTATCTTGCCTTTTCTACTTCCTCCCTGACAGCAGAACCCACAATGAGGAACAGGCAGAACATATGGGCAACCTATCCACGCCTCTCAGGGACAGTGGACAAGCTAGACACCCAAGAAAAAGCTCCTGCTTTTTGATTTCTGACTCTGGCCATTTGGGATCTCCCTGCTTCCTTTTTTACCTACTCGGCTAGGGACAGCATTCTGGCATTCTTCCATCCTCACAAAATCCATAGGGGATAATAGCTGCCAAAAATAATCCCTTCATGTATATTTAATGTAACTATTATCCTGGTTGATCCTCATGACAAAGGTGGGACAAGTATTACTCCTATTTTACAGATGAAAAGACTAAGCTACTGCCTAAGATCACAAACAAGGCAGAGAGAAAGCCAAGCTAGAAGGCAGGTGTGGTGGCCCAGCTCCCATTTCCATCCTTATTTGCACTAACCAAATCACTCCCCTCCCCCAACCCAACCCCAGATCTAGCCTGATTTAAAAGTTACAAGGTCAGTTCCTCCATCCCCTGGACATGTCACTTCCCAGGACCCACTGTCCTAACAGGCTAATGCGACAACATCTCAGGTTCCCTCTGTACTACTGAGGCTTGGTTCCCTGAAGACACCTCCAAGCTCAAAATGGTATTATCATGACCCTTCCAATGCCAGTATGATTATTTTAGGATTATCATAAATAATATAGGAAATTAGAGGGAGAAAAAAGAAAGGAAGCGGTGGCAAAGGATAGGGAGGAAGCAGCTCCAGGAAGCCTTTAAGCCTGACAAATACTGTCACAGACAAACACTGTTATAAATACCGTCACTCACCCAGAAGAAACTTCTGGGCTTAGGGGAAAAATACTGGCACAGTACAAAGGTTAGAAAAAACTTTAGTACCAGAACCACATAACCAAAAATTGACTATGGGTGTCACTAGCAGTTCTAAAATACAGGCAGTAAAATGGCAAGGGGTAGGGAAAAAAGGGAAATTAAAGAAAAGGGAACCCGAAGAGTAGAATAAAAGGGAGACATGGCCAGGTGCGGTGGCTCACACCTGTAGTCCCAGCACGTTGGGACGCTGAGGCGGGTGGATTACCTGAGACCAGGAGTTCAAGACCAGCCCGACCAACATGGTGAAACCCCGTCTCTACTAAACACAAAAAAATTAGCCGGGCGTGATGGTGCATGCCTGTAATCCCAGCTACTCGGGAGGCTGAGGCAGGAGAATCGCTTAAACCCGGAAGGCGGAGGTTGCGGTGGGCCAAGATGGCGCCATTGCACTCCAGCCTGGGCAACAAGCGAAACTCTGTCTCAAAAAAAAAAAAAAAAAAAAAAAAAAGGGAGACATGAATGAAGAAGCTAGTGGGAAAGTAAGTTTAAATGTAAGTAAGACAGTAGATTCTGAAGCAGTATCCCAAACAGTTCTTGTGCTATAGGCTGCCTGAGATGCTGGATCCAAGAATGGAAAAAGGAAAAGCAAGTCAAGAGGGTTTGGTTCCATTCCCAGGTTCCACGCCTAACTCTATTGTCATTGCAGTCATTTCCCCTCTTGGACCTGTTTCCTTATCAGTAAAATAAAAAGAGGACGACCAGATATGCCTCTGGTCCAATCTCTCCCAAGGGTTTATGTTGTGATAAGGTAGAAATGAGCAGTCAATCCATCTAAGGGCAGGGAATCTACATACACCAAACTGATTGTAATCATTCATTTATTTAACACTTTCTAAAACAAGAACCTTGGGGGTAGGGGGAGACTCATGTAGAACACATACTGACACAACTCACACAACGACACGCACACTCAAGAATCAGACAGATAAACACACAGGTGCTGCCACAGGTTGACTAACGCACAAACCAACCGACTAAACGCTCAGCCCCACACAAACACATCTAGAGACAGAGGCATGCCCTAGCAAGTGAGCCTCATTGTTCCTCAGGAAAGGGAGTTTACAAAGGAAACAAAAACTCTCATACACAGCCAGGGGGAGGGCAGAGCTCTGGCTCTGATGAGAATCCAGCCAACCAACAGATACACTCTCCCCCTGGGAAGAGTCACTCAGTCAACAACACGTATTAAGGACTCCTGAGGTAGTTATTCCAGAAAGGAACTTCGCTGGAACCTCTGCTGAGCTTAGAGAAATTTCAGGTTTCTATTGCATTTCCTCTTTAGACTGTGCACCCAGACATTTTCCCAGAGCAACCGCCGCAATTCAAAGATTCAGAGGAGCCAGAGACTCCTTCAGCAAAAGCTAGGGAAAGAGACTTCCACCCCAGACCACCTCCATCTGATTTTCTCCGAGGACCCTTAAAGGAGCCAAGGCTCCCGGCTAAGCATCGGGGTTCGTGGATGCTGGGTGGGCGCTGGAGGGGCAGGCTGGCCGTTCCCAGGTGCGTGTGGAGCGCGCGCTGGGTAGATGAGTGTGGAAGGGTCCTTGGCCCGACGACCCTCTCCAGTGAGGACGAGGAGTGTACCTCTGGTGTGTGCAGATGGGTCAGCTCCCTCCAGGTGGCCGTGAGGGGTGCGGTCACAACTCACCAGTGTGGGGGAGGGGAGCCAGCCACTCACCCAGCTGTGAGAGTGGTGAAAGAGGGACCAGCCAGGGGTGGAAAAGATAATTAGGAGAACGGTGTAGGAAGGTTTCTGAGCTCCTCCCCTCCCGCGGGTTAGGGGCGTGGGGAGAGCCTTCCTCCAACCTCTGACCCGACCAGACGATTCCTCCCGAAACTCTGGGAACTTACACAACAGGATAGCCAATATGAAGAGGCGCAACAGTTTCCTCTCGGCTTGCGCCTTTGTCCCCATCGCGATCAGGCTCCCAACACAACAGCCGCCGACGGGCTCCTGGGAACAGACACAGCTCCGCAGACTACAGCGCGGGGACTGAGAGCCAGCCGCCAGGTGGAGCCCCGCCCTGCCCCGCCCTCCGCGCCTGATTGGCCAGCTCCCCACCCCTGCACGTTCCGATTGGTGTAAGGAACCGCTGCTCTTCAGAAAGAGTCACCTCGGCCAGGTGTTACCCCGCCGCCACTCCCCGCCTCCGCGCAATGGCGCCTTTCCCCACACGAGCTGCCTCTGATTGGCCCAGGAGACTGTCGCGTCAGGAGACGAATTCCGCACCTTCAGCAGGTGACGGCCCCCTGATTGGTTGGTGTTCCTGAAGTAGCGACTTCCTGACTGGCTGGGTTCTCAGTTGGAGCTGGAGGGCTGAGAAGTACCTCTAAGGAGGAAGTAGGAAAGGCAGTCGTGGTGTGGGATTTACGGAGACCGGCTTGGCTTGGGGTTTTGTGTTTGTTTGAATGTAAGTTGCTTGGTGCAACTGCACCTGCAGTTTGGTGCTGCAGAAACTTTGGTCCTGCCTCTTGGCAAGTGAAAACCACATATTAATATGGGAGGGTAAGGGAGAAAACCCGGAGAGAAATGGAATGTTACTTTGACACCACCTCCAAACTGTTCCTCTGTCCACCCCACCGGCTTTGAGAGATGAGCTACGCTGGGAGGAAGAAAGGGAAAAAAAAAAAAAAAAAGGGGGGGGGGAAGGGAGCACTCAACTGGAAATGGGAGCCTGGGCAGTATAGTCCCAGCTACTTGGGAGGCTGAGGTGGGAGGATGGCTTGAGCCCGGAGGCGGAGGTTGCAGTGAGCCGAGATCGCGCCACTGAACTACAGCCTGGGCGACAGAGCCAGACCCTGTCTCAAAAAACAAACAACAACAACAAAAAATTAAAAAACCCACAACAACACAACTTGGGAAAAGCAGAATTACGTTATCTCAAGAAGAAAGTTAAATAGATGTACACAAAACACACCCAGGTGATACAAACTGAGCTGAACATGCTCTAGAAACATCTCTGGGTGACTGTGGATATGTCCTTTACACATATTTGATCTGTGAACAGGTCCCTACATTTCAGAATTGTTTTCTCACTGTGACTAATAGTTGTGTGCTGACTAAGCCACCTTTTTTCTATAGACAATGTTGATACTCAAACTTTCTGTTAATATTTATATTGCTACATCATTTTTAATTGAAATTCATGCTCAACACCTTTGCTAGTTGTAGTTTCTATTTTACGATGATTTAATTTTAACTGTACTAAGCATATGCACACTGTGGGGAAAAAAAACTTCCTTAGCATTACCTCATTGCAAGGGAAAAGACCACATTTTTATCCAAAAGAATGATATTGTTTGACATTTTGCCTTTTTCATCTTTGCTCTCATTCCTTTGTCCCCATCTCTTTGGCCAAAGTTCTGCTTCTGGTTCCATTCAATGTAAACCACCTACTGGGTGCTTAATAGTCTTGGCCGGGTGCGTGGCACACGCCTGTAATCCCAGCACTTTGGGAGGCCGAGGCGGGTGGATCACCTGAGGTCAGTCTGACTAACATGGTGAAACCCCGTCTCTACTAAATACAAAAAAATTAGCCGGGCGTGGTGGCACATGCCTGTAATCTGAGCTACTTGGGAGGCTGAGACTGGAAAATCGCTTGTACCTGGGAGGAGGAGGTTGCTGTGAGCCGAAATCGCGCCATTGCACTCCAGCCCGTTGGGCATCAGGAGCGAAACTCCGTCTCAAAAAAAAAAAAAAAGAAGGCCGGGCGCGGTGGCTCAAGCTTGTAATCCCAGCACTTTGAGAGGCCGAGGCGGGCGAATCACGAGGTCAGGAGATCGAGACCACGGTGAAACCCCGTCTCTACTAAAAATACAAAAAATGAGCCGGGCGTGGTGGTGGGCGCCTGTAGTCCCAGCTACTCGGAGAGGCTGAGGCAGGAGAATGGCGTGAACCCGGGAGGCGGAGCTTGCAGTGAGCCGAGATTGCGCCACTGCACTCCAGCCTGGGCGACAGAGCGAGACTCCGTCTCAAAAAAAAAAAAAGAAAAGAAAAAGAAAAGAAAGAAATTTAAAGTCTTGGAGAAAGGTATATACACTGACAGCTGGGCTCTGTGACGTGTGCCTGTAATCCCAGCTACTCAGGAGGCTGAGGCAGGAGGGGAGGATCACTTAAGGCCAGGAGTTTGAAACCAACCAGGGCAACATAGGGAAAAGACTGTGTGTCTAGGAAATTTTATTTATTTATTTATTTTTGAGATGGAGTCTTGCTCTGTCGCCCAGGCTGGAGTGCAGTGGCGCGATCTCTGCTCACTGCAAGCTCCGCCTCCCGGGTTCACGCCATTCTCCTGCCTCAGCCTCCCGAGTAGCTGGGACTACAGGCGCCTGCCACCAAGCCCGGCTAATTTTTTTTTTTTTTTTTTTTGTATTTTTAGTGAGACGGGATTTCACCGTGTTAGCCAGGATGGTCTAAATCTCCTGACCTCGTGATCCGCCCGCCTCGGCCTCCCAAAGTACTGGGATTACAGGCATGAGCCACCGCGCCCGGCCTATTTATTTATTTTTATTTTTTGTATTTATTTTTTTTTTTTTGAGACGGAGTTTCACTCTTGTTGCCCAGGCTGGAGTGCAATGGCGCGATCTCGGCTCACCGCAACCTCTGCCTCCCGGGTTCAAGCGATTCTCCTGCCTCAGCCTCCCTAGCAGCTGGGATTACAGGCATGTGCCACCACACCTGCTAACTTTGTATTTTTAGTAGAGACGGGATTTCTCCATATTGGTCAGGCTGGTCTCGAACTCCCGACCTCAGGTAATCCACCCGCCTCAGCCTCCCAAAGTGCTGGGGTTACAGGCATGAGCCACCGTGCCTGGCCTTTATTTACTTATTTTATTTTTGAAACAGGGTCTTGCTCTGTTGCCCAGGCTAGAGTGCAGTGGTGCAATCATGGCTCACTGCAACCTCCACCTCCTGGACTCAAGCAATCCTCCCACCTCAGTCTCCTGAGTAGATGGGACCACAGGCGTTGCCACATCCTGCTAATTTTTTCTTTCTTTCTCTCTTTTCCTTCCTTCCTTCCTTCCTCTCTCTTTTCTTTGTTTTTGTTGTTTTGTTCTGTATACACGATGTCTTGCTATGTAGCTCAGGCTAGTCTTGAACTCCTGAGCTCAAGTGATCTTCCCACCTTAGCCTTCCAGAGTGCTGGGATTATAGGCATGAACCACCATGCCCCGCCAGAAAATTAAATTTAAAATTTTTTTTAAATAAAAAATTAGCTGGGTATGGTGGCGTAACCTGTAATCCTGTACTCCGGAGGCTGAGACAAGAGAATCACTTGTGCCCAGGAGTTCGAACCTGCAGTAAGCTATGATTGCACCACTGCACTCCTGCCTGGGCAAAGGAACAAGAAAGATCCCGCCTCTTAAAAATATAAAAATAAATAAAAATAAATTTAAAAAGCATGCATTCACAAATATAATAATAGCCATGTTACACTATTGAGTTATATTCAATTTACAGCATACTAAAATGGGTAAGCCCTTTATTTTCACTTGAACTACTATTAAATTGGGTCTCCCACATCCTATACTTATGCGTTTTTTTTCACATGGAGTATTGCTCTTGTTGCCCAGGCTGGAGTGCAATGGCGCGATCTTGGCTCACTGCAACCTCCGCCTCCCGGGTTCAACCGATTCTCCTGCCTCAGCCTCCCAAGTAGCTGGGATTATAGGCCACCACGCCTGGCTAATTTTGTATTTTTAGTATGCGGGGTTTCTCCATGTTGGTCAGGCTGGTCTTGAACTCCGACCTCAGGTGATCCGCCCGACTTGGCCTCCCAAAGTGTTGGGATTACAGGCGTAAGCCACTGCGTCCAGCCACATTTCTTTCTTAACCAAAGTACATTTTGCATTTATCTCTATTCAATTTTATATTTTCTGTTTTGAAAATATTAGTAATGGACAAGTATACATGAAATAATGTTAATAACTAAAACGAAAAAAGTAAATACAAATAGTGTGCACCTCAGTTATTCCTATATAAACATCTGCATATACAGTTACAAAGCATGAAGGTATTTTAGAGCATGCAAGTAATTTGATGTTCATCAGATTATTTTTCCCATAAAGTTGCTTAAATGTATAATAAATGTTAAAATTTCATTGTCATTGACATTTGTTTTCTATAGTCCTTCAAAAAAGCAGATTTGTAAACTACAGACTGATGAGTTTGTCTGTAAAGTAGAAAATTATGGAAGGAATTATTCAACAGCCCCACACACAAAAAAAAAATAGACTGTGACTATAGATAGTTCAATAGAAATTCTGCAGAGAAGGCCAGCAGAGAAAAGGAGCAACAGCTGTTAAGGGATGTTGAATAAACGCAGAGTAGGTATTTTGTTTAGATGGAAATATTTGTATGCTAATAGCAATGATCCAGTAAAGAGCAAGGAAATTAATCATGTGTGGAAAAGAGAGGCCAGGCGCAGTGGCTCATGCCTACAATCCCAGCACTTTGGGAGGCCAAGGCGGGAGTATCGCTTCAGCCCAGGAGTTCCAGACCAGCCTGGGCAACAGAGAGCCCTGTCTCTACAAAAAAATAAAAATTAAAAAATGAGCCGGGCATGGCAGTGCCTGTGGTCCCAGCTACTCCAGAGGTTGAGGTGGGAGGATCCTTTGAGCCTGGGAGGTGGAGGCTGCAGTGAGCCATGCTCATGCCACTGCATTCCAGCCTGGGCGACAAAGCAAGACCTTCTCTCAAAAAGGGGGTGGGGGAAGAACAGTTGTGGTATCAAGTAATAGAGGAGAGAAGAGATGGCATCCTGAGCTCAAGTTGAGGGTTAAAAGAAAGCAGAGAAAACTCGCCACCACAATGAGAGAAGCATGTGGTACAGCTTGTAGATTTGTTGGTGAGAAGATAATGGCAATTTCTTTGATTTCTTCAGAGGTAAACTCATTAGCTGAGAGTGCAGAGGAAAAAGGAAGTTTAGGAAATCTAGAGAGTAGGGGGAAGTGGAGACTGAAAAGGTACACACTAGTGACTGGGCTCAGTGGCTCACACCTATAATCCCAGCACTTTGGGAGGCCAGGCCAGGCGGATCACTTGAATTCAAGACCAGCCTGATCAACAAGGTGAAACCCCGTCTCTACTAAAAATATAAAAATTAGCTGAGTGTGGTAGCTCACACCTGTGATCTCAGCTACTCGGGAGGCTGAGGCACAAGAATCACTTGAACCCAGGAGACAGAGGTCACAGTAAGCGGAGATAGCACCACTACACTCCAGCCTGGGTTACAGAGTGACACTCTGTCTCAAAAAAAAAGGATACACACTAGAGAAGTGTGTTAGAAGCTGGACGTGGTGGCTTACATCTGTAATCCCAGCACTTTGGGAGGCCAAGGCAGGCGAATCACATCAGGAGTTCGAGGCCAATGGTTCCAGAGGAGTTCACTGGCCAATATGGTGAAACCCCCGTCTCTACTAAAAATACAAAAATTAGCCAGTCGTAGTGGCGGGCGCCTGTAGTCCCAGCTACTTGGGAGGCTGAGGCAGGAGAATCACTTGAACCCAGGAGACGGAGGTTGCAGTGAGCCAAGATCGTGCCACTGCACTCCAGCCTGGGCGACAGAGGGAGACTCTGTCTCAAAAAAAAAAAAAAAAAAACCAACGAAAAATTGCATATCTCTTATTACAAGTGACCTGAGCATCTCCCTGGATTAAGAGCCAGTTGTGTCCAGGTGCAGTGGCTCACGCCTATAATCCCAGCACTTTGGGAGGCCGAGGCAGGTGGATCACCTGAGGTCAGGAGTTCGAGACCAGCCTGGCCAACATATAGTAAAACCCTGTCTCTACTAAAAAATACAAAAATTAGCTGGGCATGGTGGTGCATGCCTGTAGTCCCAGCTACTTGAGAAGCTGAGGCAGAAGAATTGCTTGAACCTGGGAGGCGGAGGTTGCAGTGAGCCGAGATCATGCCACTGCACTCCAGCCTGGGTAACAGAGCAAGACTGTCTCTCCAAAAAAAAAAAAAAGAGCCAGTTGTATTCTGTGAATTGTCCCTTCATATGCTTTGCTCATTTTTAAATTAGGATAGTTGTTTTTTCCTGATCCATTTGTACATGTTCTTTATATATCCAAGGAATTAGCTATTTGCGTATGCTCTGAATTGATTTCCCCAGTTTGCTGTTTCTCTTTTGGCTTGACTTCTGTGGACGTGTGTGTTTCCCACGCAGAAGGCTTTGGCTTGTTTGTTTTGTTCTTTATCAGCCTTTTATGGCTTCTAAATTTTGAGTCATAGTTAGAAATATTTTCACCACTTTAAGGTAATGAAAGAGTTTGTACTAGTTTGTTCTCATGCTGCTAATAAAGACATACCTGAGACTGGGTAATTTATAAAGGAAAGAGGTTTAATTGACTCACAGTTCCACATGGCTGGGGATGTCTCACAATCATGGGGGAAGGCAAATGAGGAGCAAAGTCACGTCTTACATGGCAGCAGGGAAGACAGCTTGTGTAGGGGAACTCCCCTTCATAAAACCATCAGATCTTGTAACATGTATTCACTATCATGAGTACAGCATAGGAAAGACCTGTCCCCATGATTCAATTATCTCCCGCAGGGTCCGTCCTACAACATGTGGTAATTATGGGAGCTACAGTTCAACACGAGATTTTGGTGGCGACACAGCCAAACCATACCAGAGGTCTTCTTCCTAATAGTTTACATTTTTTGCTTTTTTTTTTTTTTTAGATGGAGTCTTGCTCTGTCGCCCAGGCTGGAGTGCAGTGGCGCGATCTTGGCTCACTGCAAGCTCCGCCTCCGAGGTTCATGCCATTCTCCTGCCTCAGCCTCCCAAGTAGCTGGGACTACAGGCACCTGCCACCATGCCTGGCTAATTTTTTTTTTTTTTTTTGAGACAGAGTCTCACTCTGTCACCCAGGCTGGAGTGCAGTGGTGGGATCTCGGCTCACTGCAACCTCCACCTCCTGGGTTCCAGCAATTCTGCCTCAGGCTCCCAAGTAGCTAGGATTACAGGCGTGCACCACCACGCTCGGCTAATTTTTGTATTTTTAGTATAGATGGGGTTTCACCATGTTGTCCAGGATACTCTTGATCTCCTGACCTCGTGATCCACCTGCCTCAGCCTCCCAAAGTGCAGGGATTACAGGTGTGAGCCACCGCACCTGGCCCTTTTTTTTTTTTGAGACGAAGTTTCACTCTTGTTGCCCAGACTGGAGTGAAATGGCCCAATCTCAGCCCACCTTTCCGCCTCCCAGGTTCAAGCGATTCTCCTGTTTCAACTTCCTGAGTAGATGGGATTATAGGCATGTGCCACCACGCCCAGCTAATTTTGTATTTTTTTAGTAGAGACAAAGTTTCTCCATGTTGGTCAGGCTGGTTTCGAACTCCCGACCTCAGGTGGGTCGCCTGGGGGGGGTTTCGGACCATCATCAGCCAAAAAAAAAAAAAAAAAAAAAAAAAAAAAAAAATGACCTCAGGTGATCCGCCTGTCTCATCCTCCCAAAGTGCTGGGATTACAGGCGTGAGCCACCATGCCCAGCCGACATTTTTTACTTTCAATCTTTCATCCATTTGAAATTTATCTTAGTATGGAGTATGGGGTACAAAACCCATCTGTATATCCATTCACGTTGTTTTAATTACTAAGAATTTATTTCATTCATTTCATTCATTTATTTATTTAGAGGCAGGGGTCTCACTATGTTGTCCAGGCTAGCCTCAAACTCTCGGTCCCAAGCAATCCTCCCACCTCAGCCTTCTGAGTAGCTGGGACTAGAGTTGTGTACCACCAAGCCCAGCTAATGAATCATATATTCAGGGGAGTCAAATCTTTTGGCTTCCCTGGGCCACACTGGAAGAATTGTCTTGGGCTACACATAAAATACACTAATACTGGCTGGGTGCAGTGGCTCACACCTGTAATCCCAGCATTCTGGGAGGCCAAGGCGGGTGGATTATTTGAGGTCAGGAGTTCAAGACCAGTCTGGCCAAAATGGGGAAACCTTGTCCCTACTAAAAATACAAAAATTAGGTGGGCATTGTGGCAAGTGCCTGGAGTCCCAGCTACTCGGGAGGCTGCAGCAGGAGAATCACTTGAACCCAGGAAGCAGAGGTTGCAGTGAGCCAAGATTGTGCCACTGCACTCCGGCCTCACACACACACACACACACACAAATATTATAATTTTTTTTTTTTTTTTTTTTTGAGACGGAGTCTCGCTCTGTCGCCCAGGCTGGAGTGCAGTGGCGCAATCTCGGTTCACTGCAAGCTCCGCCTCCCGGGTTCACGCCATTCTCCTGCCTCAGCCTCTCCGAGTAGCTGGGACTACAGGCGCCCGCCACCACACCCGGCTAATTTTTTGTATTTTTAGTAGAGACGGGGTTTCACCGTGGTCTCGATCTCCTGACCTCGTGATCCACCCGCCTCGGCCTCCCAAAGTGCTGGGATTACAAGCGTGAGCCACGGCGCCCGGCCAAATATTATAATGTTTTAAGAAAGTTTATGAATTTGTGTTGGGCTGTATTCAAAGCTGTCCTGGGCCATGTGTGGCCCACAGGCCATGGGTTGGACAAGCTTGATATATATGAATAGCTGGTGGGGCTTGCTGCCCCTCATTGATGTTCTTTTTCAAGCTTTTCTGGTTATTCTTGTTTTCAACTAAACATCATGATATATTTACAAAGTTGAGTCTTCCTATCCAAGAACCTTTTAAGTCTTTTCTTTTCTTTTTTTTTTTTTTTGAGTCTCACTCTGTCACCCAGGCTGTAGTGGCACGATCTCACCTCACTGCAACCTGCACCTCCTGGGTTCAAGCGATTCTCTTGCCTCAGCCTCCCTAGTAGCTAGGATTACAGGCACGCATCACCACGCCTGGCCAATTTTTGTATTTTCAGTAGAGACAGGGTTTCACCATTTTGGCCAGGCTGGTCTTGAACTCCTGACCTCAAGTGATCCACCCACCTCAGCCTCCCAGAGTGCTAGGATTACAGGCGTGAGCCACCGCACCCAGCCAAGTCTTTTCATTTTTACAAGTCTAATTTTAGGTCTTTTTTTGTATTTTTACCATTTTCTTCATACAGGCCTTAAACTTTCTTAATAAGTATATTCCTAGTTATGCAAAAGGAATGATGACAATTAAGAATCATGTATAGAATCTAAACTCAATTAGGAGGAAAATACAGGCATGAGGAAAGTTGTAAAAATTTGGTAAGGTCAATTAATTGAAGGATTTGATAGGTTCAAGCATATGATTAGGAATGGAAATGCTATTAGAATGAGCTGGAAGGATTTCTTATTGGGAAATACCATCAGGCCTAGTTTCTTAGGACTTTCCATTTTCTTGGCTTATCTTCACTTTAAAGTCCCTGGCCATGAGCTCAACATGTATTGTCTTTAAATTTTAAAAATCTGTTTTCCTGTAGTCTACTTCTTGTGTCTAACTGTGCTTAGTGGTTTTTTTTTTTCCTTTGGTTAATATGAATTTCAGGAGGCCTGATCTATTATTTCTCATGTAAATACTAACCAAAATCGAAGTGGTATAGTTGTACTAATAGCAGATAAAATGGATTTGAAGGTAGGAAGCATCCCCAGGGATAAAGAGGGACACAGTGAGAAAGGGATTAATCCAGGAGGGAAGCATAACAATTCTAAATTTGTATACATCAAATAACATAGCCTCCAAAATATATCAAGTAAAACTGACAGAACTAAAAAGAAAAATGGACAAATCCAAATCATGGTGCAGTGGCTCATGCCTGTAATCCCAACACTTTGGGAGGCCGAGGTGGGAGGACTGCTTGAGCCCAGGAGTTCAAGACCAGCCTGGGCAACAGAGCAGGACCTTGTCTCAAAAAAAAAAAAGAGAGAGAGAGAGAAAGAAAGAAAGAAAAAGGGAAGGAAAAGGAAGGGGAGGGGAGGGAAGGGAGAATGAAGGCCAAAAAAAAACGGAGAGATAGATTTGAACAACATAATTTAGTAAACTGGACCTAACTGACATATATAGAACACTGCACCCAAAAGCTGCAGAATACACCTTCTTTTCAAGTGTTCAGTGACCATTTACAAAAACTGGCCATAAAGCAAATCTCAACACATTTTAAATGATTCAGATCATACAGTATATATTTTCCTACTGAGTACCTTTCATATGCCAGGTTATAGTTTTACTGTTGGCCATACAATAATAAAATAAATAGTCCCTCCTCTTAGCTCAGGCTATTTTGCTCCCCCTCACCCCCACCCACTTCAATAAGCTGGTCTGGAAAGCTCAGTCTAAAGTGGGAAGAGCCATGCAATGTGATAAGTGCTACAACAGAGGTACACACTTTATCCATTTTTCCCATGTCTTATGTCCTTCATGGAATTCAGTTATATAATTTTATCTGGTTATTTTTCTCCCCTCTTCTTCAGTTTAAAAGCCATCTTGATGAGAACAACAAGTCTTATGCCAAAAAAATTCTGCTAATTCTTGTGAAATTCAGAATGGCACAAAGGAGACTGGAAACTTCCCAAACAGGGAAAATGGCAAGTAAAGGCCAGGGTCAGGAAGGAGTAGGGCCTACTTAGGACACGAAGAAAACCAGCTTGTGGGGAGCAGCCACTGGAAGATAAATTTGGAAAGGCAAGGTGACACCAGATCTAGACTACAGATTGCTCAAAAGGCCAGGCTGAGACAAGTGCTTGAGCTACTAGATAACAAGGACCTATTATAAATTATCAATTCTGACTAAGATAAAAATGTTATTTTAAGATCAGGCAGGCAGTGATTCTTCAGAAAGGCTGAAATTAGAAGATTCTGAAGGTCAGAAGGCTAGTGAGGCTCAGCAGACACCTACTGAGAAGTCATGTTTGAGGCACTGGAGGTAAGAAAGTGAAAGCCAGTCCCTGCCTTTGAGAAACTCACAATCAATTAGGAGAGACAAACAAATGAACAACAAAAATGTGGTGTAATAGAAATGATGACACAAGTTTGTGGTAAATATAAACCTGGGAGAGATACAGGATGAAAGGGCAGAGTTTAGTATGAAAAGGAAGGTGTAAGGCAAGAGAGTGCATACAGCTGGTAAACTCCAGGACTTCAACCTCACCTGCTGAAATAGTTGTGAGGAAAGGGAAAGAGAATTTTAAAAGGCAAGATAATGGCTTGGAACAGCCTATCGGGGTTATGAACCAAACAGCTAATGAAGGAGAAAGAAGAATGTTCTCTTAATGTTGATCAAGCCAGAGGGCATGGTTATGTAATGAGCCAGGTCCGTTTACTTCCAGGATTCTCTCTAAACCTCATCAGTTATAAAACTGAAGAAAGCAGCTGGGCGCGGTGGCTCACGCCTGTAATCCCAGCACCTTGGGAGGCAGGCGGATCACAAGGTCGGGAGTTTGAGAGCAGCCTGGCCAATATGGTGAAACCCCATCTCTACTAAAAATACAAAAATTAGCTGGGCGTGGCGCCTGTAGTCCCAGCTACTTGGGAGCCTGAGGCAGGAGAATAAGTTGAACCCGGGAGGCGGAGCTTGCAGTGAGCCAAGATTGCACCACTGCACCACTCCAGCCTGGGTGACAGAGCCAGATTCCGTCTCAAAAAAAAACAAAAAAAAAAAAACCTGAAGAAAGCAAATGGCCTAAGTTGACAGGCCAAGAAGGGGGCTTGAGAGCTACTTTTTTTTTTTTTTTTTTTTGAGACAGGGTCTCACTCTGTCACGCAAGCTGCAGTGCAGTGCATAATCATGGCTCACTGCAGTCTCAACCTCCTGGTCTTAAGCAATCCTCCTGCCTCAGCGTCCTAAGTAGCTGGGACTACAGGAGTGTACCACCACACCCAGCTAATTTTTTGTAGAGACAGGTCACACTATCTTGCCCAGGCTGGTCTTGAACTATTTGCCTCAGGCAATCCTCTTGCATCAGCCTCCCAAAGTGCTGGTATTATAGGCGTGAGCCACCGCACCTGGCTAAAACCTACTTTATGGTGATAAAAGATAAAGTGGTTACCTAGAAAGGGGGTAGGGTGGGATTGACTAGAAAAGGCCACCTAGAGATATTCTGGGGATTTCGGTGTTCAAGGTTGTGTTTAGGATGGTGGTTACAAGTGAGTATATTCAAAATTCAGTGAATTGAATGCTTAAGAATTGTGCATTTTGGCCAGGCACGGTGGCTCATGCCTGTAATCCCAGCACTTTGGGAGGCCAAGGCGGGCGGATCACCTGAGGTCAGGAGTTCGAGACCAGCCTGACCAACATGGAGAAAACTTGTCTCTATTAAAAATACAAAATTAGCTGGGCGTGGTGACGCATGCCTATAATCCCAGCTATTCAGGAGGCTGAGGCCTCCTTGAAGGCCACTTGAACCCGGGAGGCAGAGGTTGTGGTGAGGCAAGATCACACCCTTGCACTCCAGCCTGGGCAACAAGAGCAAAACTGTGTCAGAAAGGAAGGAAGGAAGGAAGGAAGGAAGGAAGGAAGGAAGGAAGGAAGGATGGATGGATGGATGAATATTCCGGTCGAGTGCAGTGGCTCACGCCTGTAATCCCAGCACTTTGAGAGGCTGAGGTGGGCGGATTACCTGAGGTTGGGAGTTTGAGACGAGCCTGACCAACATGGAGAAATCCCATCTCTACTAAAAATACAAAATTAGCCAGGCATGGTGGCACATGTCTGTAATCCCAGCTACTTGGGAGGCTGAGGCAGGAGAATCACTTGAACCCGGAAGGCAGAGTTTGCAGTGAGCTGAGATCGCCCCATTGCACTGCAGCCTGGGCAACAAGAGCGAAACTCTGTCTCACAAAAAAATAGACTATTCCAACTGGCCCACTATCCTCAATGGATACCTCAATGGCGAGTTTGTGGGGGGCTGTGACATTCTTATGCATATGTACTAGAATGGGTACCTGGTGGAAGAACTGAAAAAGCTAGGGATCCGTTCTGCCCTTTTAGATGAAAAGAAAGACCAAGACTCCAAGTGAGGGCGCCTGGGCCTCACTGAACAGAGAGAGGGCCGTTCATGTCAGAGACTCCCTACCAGAAAAGCCTTACCGATTTTGGTTTTCATTACTGAGACAACTGCTTGCACTGATCATTTCAGTTCATGAGCAGTCTAGTGATTTTAGTTTGTCTGGTGTTTGGGTTAAGAGTATTTTATTGTGAACTTAATTACAACCACTGCACTGTAATAATTAATGCTATATTATGATATTGTTGCAAACAAAATTCATTCTTATATTGTCATTTATTCTTTGCTCGATTCAGGAGTTAAAATAGGAGCTTTGAAATCATTATTATTCATGACCCCTCTTGCAGACTGTGTCAGTCTGCAAAGACAGTATCTTCCTCCAAATTTTGTGTAGCTTGTTATGGAAAATGGACTAAAAAGAAACTGTGATAACTGGGGCGTTGTTTTTCTAAAATAAACTGCCAACCACAGGGTAAAAAAAAAAAAGAATTGTGCTTTTTCTTTTTTTTTTTTTGAGACAGAGTCTTGCTCTGTCGCCCAGGCTGGAGTACAGTCTCGTGACCTCGGCTCACTGCAACCTTTGCCTCCTGGGTTCAAGCAATTCTCATGCCTATGCCTTAGCCTCCCGAGTAGCTGGGACTGCAGGCGAGCACCACCAGGCCCAGCTAATTTTTGCATTTTTAGTAGAGACAGGGTTTCGCCATGTTGGCCAGGCTGGTCTTGAACTCCTGGCCTCAAGAGATCCGCCCGCCTCGGCTTCCCAAAGCGCTAGGATTACAGGCGTGAACCACCATACTGGGCCAAGAATTGTGCATTTTATTGTTAAGTAAATTATGCCTCAATAATAATAATAAAATGCTATAACCAAATTATAATAAAGACCTGTGGAGGGGAAAACAGAAGACTAGAAGAGTTAAGACAAAACAAAGAAGGAAATAAGGCCCAGAAGAAACTTCCCAACCTTTCTGAAAACCAAAACGTTTTGGGTATTTGGGGAAAGGGTAACTGACACTATTTGCCAGACTCTCAGTTAGACTCTTTCATGTATTTCAACTTTATCTCCAAATTCAACAATGTCTGGCTAAACTCAGACAGTAATGTGGTAAGATGAGCCCAGGGAAAAAGTGGGATAGCTCTGTGACAGGGAAGCTGGAGAGCCCAGAGGAATAGCAGATTTCATTGTGTATGGAGTGCATACTGTGAGATAAAAGATGTAGGAGGGGCCAGGTGCAGTGGCTCACTCCTGTAATCTCAGTACTTTGGGAGGCAGAGGCAGGCAGATCACCTGAGGTCGGGAGTTCAAGATCAGCCTGACCAACATGGTGAAACCTCATCTTTACTAAAAATACAAAATTAGCTGGGTATGGTGGCACATGTCTGAAATCCCAGCTACTCGGGAGGCTGAGGCAGGAGAATTGCTTGAACCCAGGAGGCAGAGGCTGCGGTGAGCCGAGATCGCGCCATTGCACTCCAGCCTGGGCAACAAGAGCAAAACTCCGTCTCAAAAATAAATGAATGAATGAATGAATGTAGGAGGGCTGGGTATAGTGGAGAAGGCAGAAGGGAAGAAAAGGAGGTGAGAGACAGGCAAGGAATGCAGGAAATGCCTGAAAGAAGTTCTTCAGAGGCATGAAAAATCAGAAAACTGGATTCATTTCTGACTCAATCTTCTCTTCCACAGATTAAAGAATACATTTTCCAAAAATCAAACTTAAGAAGTAAAAACTCTGCCACGAAAATATTTAAAATGTATTATGCATCAAACTATACACTATACTAGAGGGAAGTCATATACCTACTGTGTAGTGCTGAATTTTGTTTCAATAAGCGTGTGTAATTTCATCTTTTTAACCAATTAAATTTTAGTTTTTTTGAGACTGAGTCTCTCTCTGTCACCCAGTGCAGTGGCATGATCTCAGCTCACTGCAACATCTGCCTCGTGGGTTCAGGCAATTTTCCTGCCTCAGCCTCCCAAGTAGCTGGGACTACAGGTGTGCACCACCACACCTGGCTAATTTTTTTATTTTTGGTACAGATGGGGTTTCACCATGCTGGGCAGGCTGGTCTCAAACTCCTGACCTCAGGTGACCCGCCGCCTCGGCCTCCTAAAGTGCTGGGATTACAGGCATGAGCCACCGTGCCTGGCCAACCAATTAAATTTGTTAAATCCAGTATAGGGGATCAGTGTTGATAAAAACTGAAACCTGAGGCCAGACACGGTGGCTCACGCCTGTAATCTCAGCACTTTGGGAGGCCAAGGTGGGCGGATCACGAGGTCAGGAGATTGAGACCATCCTGGCTAACACGGTGAAACCCCGTCTCTACTAAAAAAAATACAAAAAATTAGCCGGGCGTGGTGGTGGGTGCCTGTAGTCCCAGCTACTCAGGACCCTGAGCCGAGATCGTGCCACTGAACTCCAGCCTGGGCCACAGAGCAAGACTCTGTCTCAAAAAAAAAAAAAAAAAAAAAAAAAAAAAAAAAAAAACGAAACCTGGTTTTGGTGGCACAGGAAAGGCTCCTCACACCTGTAATCTGTGCATGACACATCAGTAGGGATGAAGGGTGCCATCCATTCCCTCACCCAAAGGCCTGGGATTGCCCTTTCACCTCCTCAATCCATGGACAAAGCAGCCATAAACAATAACCAAAGTTCACAGCAGCACAGCCAGTTGGGACCATAGTTTGCTGACCTCTGGTCTACAGCAGTGGTACCTGCTTCTGGCTGTATATGAGAACCACTCAAGGGGCCCATAAAGCCACTAATGCTCAGGCTCCACTCTCCATATTCTGAATTAAAAAATAAAACAAACAAAAAGTGAAACCCCATCTCTACTAAAAATACAAAAAAAAATTAGCCGGGCGTGGTGGCGGGCGCCTGTAGTACCAGCTACTCGGAGAGGCTGAGGCAGGAGAATGGCGTGAACCCGCAAGGCGGAGCTTGCAGTGAGCCGAGATTGTGCCACTGCACTCCAGCCTGGGCGACAGAGTGAGACTCCGTCTCAAAAAAAAAAAAAAAAAAAAAAAAAAAAAAAACCTACTAGGTGATTCTGATGTGCATTCTGGGCTGAAAACAGCTATTCTAGAAGAACTGTACATTGTAGCCTCTCAGGAAACTGCTAGAATGTTGCATGTGGGGAGTGCTAGGGGGAAGCAGATGAATGCTGCGAAATGATGATCCAGGGCTGAATTGAGGTCTAGATAAAGATTAGAACTGTTTTCAGTCCGCCTGACACATTAAATGCTTCGAATCCTTTGATTAAATGTTCTTTATTTGATGCTTTTGTGTGCACAACACTATAAGGACTTGCCCAACTCACCAAGTCAGCCCGTTCACACCCTTAGTTAAGGTGGCCATTAAGGGGCCAGGGGGTGGCAATCAGTAAGCTGCCTCCTGCCTAACCCTCTTTCTCCAACCATTCTCTATAGGCCCCAGCGTAGTTGCGAGCCCTGTGGAGACAAAGAAGCATGAGAGACAACAGGAATGACAGGCAGTACCCATCACCTCCCAGCTAGCAGCCACACCTCCCCGTACCCACTGTATCCAAGACTCCGGGCCAGCTGCGTGGCCTGGAGGCCCCGCTTGCCCATCTGACAGAAGAAAACAAGATGCTCATCTTCCAGCTTTGGCTTCTCAGCAGAGTATAAAGCCTGGAAGGCAGCTGGCTCCATCTGCAGAGCACTCTCCAACTCGGACACTGGAGGAGTGGAGAGGGTAGAAGGGAAAGCCAGCAGTTTGGCACTCAGGTTCGGAAGCTGGACCTGGAAAGGCTGGGTCCTGGGGGCCCCCAAACAACATATGATAACCATCCCCTACCCCCACCCCAATTTCAAGGACCAGAAACCGACAACTTTTGAATGCAAGCCACTCCCCAAGCTGTGAGAAGGCGGGGAGGGATGCCCCCTCAGGCGTCCAGACTTGGGGAGGTCAAGAGAACCTGGTCTGCCCCTCTCCTCTCCGCCTGCTGTCTTCTCAAACTGGATGGGCCAGTTCCGATGCCAAGATCCGCCCCCCATCAGTCCTTCCTATGGAAGCTGAGGGCTGGCTCCCGGGAATGCAGGACCTCCACCTCCATAATCAGTGCCTTCCCCATTCCATCCTAAATGAGGTCCCATTGGCAAAGAACCTCCTGAACGGTCTCTATTCCACCACCTGGGCGTCCCCTCTCCACCCTATACCCGGGATGTTGAGCGCCCCTGGGATGGTCCCAGCTGCCGCCTCCTCGCGAGTGCGCACGTCGAAGAGCCGGGCCCGGCCGGAGGCTAGGAGTGAACGGAGTTCAGGGAGAGAGACCGTGGGCGCTGAGGAAGGGGCGCAACAGCCTTTAGGAGAGGGGACCTAGGAGTCACGGCCGCCATGGCATCCCCTCACCTGGCAGCACCTCTCCCCGGTAGGGTGTGCACGAAGACCCCTCAGCCACGCCCCTTCGCTCCCCCACCCCACTCCCTGCCACGCCTCAACCCAGGGGACCAAGAGGACCGCGGCCCCAGGCATCCCCCGCAGGTACCTCCAGCCATGGTGCGCGCAGCAACCGCGAATCTCCGGAGTGCGGCCCTGGCCCGCCCTCTCGGCGCCTGCAGCATCTCCCTCTCCCTCCCAGAGCTGAGACCGGATCCGGAAGCGAGGGCACCGCCTCCCGCGCCGCCCCCACAGCACCTGTTCGCTGCGCCTCTAGCACCAACCCGCCGCAGAAGCCCTTAACATTCTCTAGCGTGGGCCAAAAACGACACACCGGTCTGGTCCAGGAACCAGGACTCCGGGTAATAAATGCAGGAGCAGCACCCCACCCAGAACTTGGCACAGCCCTTACTGGTCAAAGAGCAATGTGCCCCTCCCTTCTAGCCTGTGGCCCACAAAAGGAAGAAAAACAGACAACTGTGGCTTTGAACAATTTTATCTTAAAAAAAAAAAAAAAAGAAAAGAAAAAAAAAAAAACGACCCCCACAAGGGGGAAGGCCCCAAGTGGGCCCCTGCCTGTTGTTCTCTCTGGCTCCAGAGATGTCTGCATAGGCCTCAGCTTCTCGCTGGCCAATCTCCTCTTCATGGGCACCAGCCACTGCTAAACATCCTTCCCCCACTTCTTGTGTAAGCTTGCTCCCCTGAGCCGCAGGGTGCACATCTAAACCTCAGCTCCAGGGAAAGGAAGAACCAATGGAAATGCCAGAGTCCTGGGGCAAGCCAGAGCATCACCTGTCAGCAGACCTCTGCTGGGCACTCTAAGCAAGCACAGGACAAGCCCCCCAGTTTAGTGTGTCCAGTATCCAGCATGGAGACAGCACATGCATTGTGCGAGAGGAGCACAAGGGCCCAGGGGCTGCATGGTGGGGGTGGGCAAGGCTGTCAGTGCACGTCCACATTGTGTGTTTCACACCACTGCAGGATGCCATATCACAGGGCCTCAGTTCAAGGACACACCTTCTGAACTTCCCCCTGTCCCATGCCAGAAGTGGGCAGTGAAGGAAAGGGGCACAGGATTAGGCTGTTGCTCCTGGGCTATCTGCAGTTCTTGGGCCCAAAGCCCCTGAATCCCCATAGTTAGTTGCTGTCATTCTTGATGACGACCTCTAATCCGTGGTGCCGCAACTGAGCTCGAAGCAGCAGATTCTTGTTTTTAAGATCTTCCACCTGACATGGGAAGGAGGCAGTAAAGGGAATGGGTAGTAAAGTTGGCACTTCTAAGCCCCTGAATGTATTCAGACATCCACTGGTGAGGGGGAAAAGATGAAGCCCTCTCCATGGAGAACAAAGTAGAGGGTGTCAAACTGGGTCAGTGGCTAGCAGAACTGAGAAGGGCTGCACTGGGGCTAAAAGTCTGACCTGTTGTCGAAGCACGTCATTGTCCAGCTGCAATTGGTCAAGTCCCTGCAGTTCTTCAGACAAGCGGTGGTTACTCTGCCGAAGCTCCTGGATATAATCACAAGCTTTGGATAGAATCCCACCTTTACTCTGCAAGATAAGGTCAAAAAATGAGGACTAGGATTTCAGATACCCAGCTTGCTTTCCAAAAGTAGGTTCACACTTTGGGCCTCATTTTCCTCTAAGGAAGGTGGTATAATATCTCCCAGGGATACAGGAACCTCAGGGAGAGATGACTACTGTCATGTGTGCCCCTCTCTCTACCATTTCTGGAAACAATACCAGGAGACAGAATTCAGGCATCCTGCCCACTACCAGGGTCTTTCCATGACCTGGCCAGACTTGGTGCTCTCCATAGAGCAGTCTGGGATTATCTTGGAGAGCTGCACGATCCAGTTGTTGATCTTGTCTCGGCGGCGGCGCTCCACTGTGGGGCAAAGTGGAGGACAAGGTGACTCAGTGAAAACTCGCCACAAGTCCCGGGGTAAAATTACCTAATCCCTCCTCCCCTCAGACATCAATGCTGAGATCACACCAGACAGCTTCTAGCTCCACCCAGATCATACCTACCTTCATTATGCTGAGCCCTGCGTTTCTCATCCCGAGTCGTCCGGGGAGCTTCTGACTTCCTGACAACAGAGCCCAAGGTGGCCAGAGTAAGAAGATAAAATACATGATTGAAGTTTGGGGTTAAGGAATTATACAAGATTTAGCAGGTATTAGGACCACTTATGGTAGCTGGGTGTGGTGTCTCACACCCGTAATCCCAACACTTTGGGAGGCCGAGGCAGGCGGATCACTTGAGGTCAAGAGTTCAAGACCAGCCTGGCCAACATGGTGAAACCCTGTCTCTACTAAAGATACAAAAATTAGCCACCAGAGGTGGTCGTACATCTCTGTAGTTCCAGCTACTCGGGAGGCTGAGGCATGAGAAACACTTGAACCCTGCAGGCAGAGGTTGCAGTGAGCTGAGGTCATGCCACTGCACTCCAGCCTGGGTGACAGAGCAGGTCTCTGTCTCAAAAAAAAACAAAAAAAACACAAAAAAGCCACTTATGGAATCTGAGAAGAAACAAGGGTCACTCACGGGGAATAAGGGTGAGTCCTAGGGGCAATTGAGCGCTGGCTTCCTCCCTGCAGTACTTCTTGTGGTGACATCATCACAAAGAATTGACCTGTGAAGATGCAGGGTAGGTTCTGTCAGGACATGGGTAGGAACCTCACCAAGCCCTGAGGTGAAGACCCTGGGCCCCTCCTCTAAAAAGAACATGCTAATAGAAGAGCAGCCCCAGACTCACTGCCTGTCCAAGTCTTAATGATCACTAAGAGTCATGAGTGAAGGCTCACTGCCTACTAGTCATGTCCCACAGCCTATTCTAGCCCTTTCAGCCAGCATCCTCATGCAATATCTCACCAGTGCCAGGAGGGGTCGCCTGCCCCAGCAGTGCCTCTGAGCCCTGGGTAGTAACAACAGCAGCTGTACTCCCCGATGTGGTACCCCCTGCCCCATCTCCCACTGCCGTGCTGGGGAAGTAAGTATAGTGCGTCTCAGCAGCTGTCCCCTCTGTGTCAACTGCATCATCACTGGTGAAAGCACCCTGGATCACCGCCTGGGAAGGGGAGCAAGAGAACTGATTCTGGTAACAGTCAAAAACTTCTTCCCACTATATCACTCTGCAGCTTCTATCCCTTGGGGTGGGAGGTAGGGTGGAGAGAGAGAGAGAGAGAGAGAAACATCCAGAAAAGGAGAGCCTAGTGCTTTGGGACAAGGCAGCCTTAGATGCCTCACTGTTCCTAGCTTCACCCCCATCCTACTGATTCACGTCTTCATCTTACTTCTCAGAACTCTAGTCACCTCCCCAGCCCATACCCTGTACCTGGGTCATGGATTGAGTGGCAGGGTAGCCACTGATGGCGCCACTTCCCTCAGTTTGGCCATCCAGCTGCCCTTCAGACACCTGGATCACCCTGTACATCACCTAGAAGTGTAGAGGAAGGCAGAGGGAGGGGAAGAGAGAAGAAAAGATTAAGTGTTGGGAATCCTAGGGCCCCTCATAAAGCTTCCCTTGGATAGGGCCCAAAAACAAAGTCCTTCAGAGACATGGATTCAGCCATTCTCCCTTCTTTCCCCACACAGAGGTTTCAGCATACATCTAACCTCACGCCAGTCTCTACTCCAGTATTAGCACCCCCCTCCCCTGCAACAGTCCACTCTTTCAACTCATCCTCCAAGCCAGGTCTCCCCAAGACATGTTCAATTACCTCCCTCAATCCCAACCCCAAATAACACCTGCAGCCACCTGGCCCCCTCCCTTACCTGGCCCCCATTCTCAGTTCGGAAGACGTACTTGACGTTGGGGTCAGGGAAGGTGGCAGCTGATTGGATGCTGGCAATAGCCACACTGGTTGGGTCTTCCCCAGTAGCCACTGCACCTGAATTAAAAGAACAAAGGAAAAGTCTGTGAGTTAACTGCCTTTCTCCCCCCGTTCCATTTGCAAGTCACGGAAGGAGGAGGATGCACAGGAGATGGTCTGGTGGGGAAGGAAGGGAGGCCATGATGGGTTCTTAGTCTTGGTTCTGTTTCTAGCACTCACCTTCCTGAATCTGCACTGTCCCCTCTTCCGTTTCAGCTGTTTTCTGCTGCCTGTTTGTGGCGAAAGGACAAAAGGAAGAGCATGAGAAGTAAATGAGAAGCTCACTGGCCCAGTAACATATGGCTGCAAACTCACTGGCATTCCCAACAGAAGCTGGGTTAGGTTAGAATAACAACTAGTGTTTACTGTTTACTATGTACATAAGCACTAAACTAAGTACATCACATGTACTTTTATTTAATACTAAAAACAGTACCATGAGATAGATAGCACTACTTCCATTTTATACATGGAGAAACCAAATCACACAGTAAGTGATAGAGTAGAACCTGAATCCAGGTCTGCCTGACTCCAGAGGCAGTGCTCTTGGCCATTTTGCACTCTTCCAGGCCACCCATCTTTCATCCCAGACCCTACCTCTTCTTCACTCACCCCTTCATCTCTCTGTGAGGGGGCACATCCGAGGAACTGGTCCTTTTTTGGAGGTCTTTGTATCTCCTGATTCACAGGCCTGAGTGCTAAGTCCTGGTAGAAATCATGAAGTTTGCAGTGAGTCTAGGAAACAGAACAGTATCTCTGGTTCTAGAACTTAAGTTCCATGAACACATAGCCAGGAAAATAACCCAGTCATCTGCAGGGGACAATCAGCCTCCACCATACTGATGTTGAGGACTGGCCTACAGTGATCGAAAAAGCAACGCTAAAAATAGTGTTCCTCATCCCTCCATTATCACTCCAACTCCTGGTGGAGAGGGGATAATTATACTGGAAGACAGAAACAACACTTTTTTTTTTTTTTTTTTTGAGACAGAGTCTCGCTCTGTCACCCAGGCTGGAGTGCAGTGGCGCGATCTCAGCTCACTGCAACCTCTGCCTCCCAGGTTCAAGTGATTCTCCTGCCTCAGCCTCCCGAGTAGCTGGGATTACAGGTGCACACCACCACACCTGGCTAATTTTTGTATTTTTAGTAGAGACGGGGTTTCACCATGTTGGCCCAGCTGGTCTCGAACTCCTGACCTCGTGATCTGTCCACCTCGGCCTCCCAAAGTGCTGGGATTACAGGTGTGAGCCACCACACCTGGCCGAAACAACGCATTTCTTTTCTTTTTTTTTTGAGACAGAGTCTTGCCCTGTCACCCAGGCTGGAGTGCAGTGGCACGATCTCGGCTTACAACCTCCATCTCCTGGGTTCAAGTGATTCTCCTGCCTCAGCCTCCCGAATAGCTTATAGGCACCCACCACCATGCCCGGCTAATTTTTGTATTTTCAGTAGAGACGGGGTTTTACCATGTTGGCCAGGCTGGTGTGGAACTCCTGACCTCAAGTGATCCGCCTGCCTCGGCCTCCCAAAGTGCTGGGATTACAGGCATGAGCCACCGCACCCAGCCAACAACACATTTCTAAATGGATCATTAAAGCTATTATGACCTGCCATGATGGCAGCTTCATGGGAATCAGGAAGGGCCATGTATTGGCCCCACCATCAAAAAATACAGTGTCATGGACACTGATGCTTCTTCCAGTTTCTCAGCCACATATTGTCCACCAAGACATTTCTGTTTTCAAACCTAGGAAGAGGAAATCTGATGCCCACTACCACTGGAAGAATGTCCCTGACCACAAAGACTAGACTTGGCATTTGGGCCCCATTCTACTGACAGGACTCTTGTTTTGGGGTATCCAGATTTATATAATCTGTTAGAAACCCTAAAGCCCAAGTGGATCCTCTTCAAGCACCCTCTATTTTATTCATCAAGCCTTCCTGTAGAACAACACTGTTACACTGTTGCTAAAATGTTGCTATGACAACTCCAAATCAACTAAGCCTGAGCAAGAAGGGGTAAAAAAAAAAACAAAAAAAAAACAAAAAAAAAACAGGGTTCTGAAGAAGAGACAAAGGGGGAAGAATCCACTTACAAGCTCTGCCTTAGGACCCTGACACCCAGCCAGAGGGCAGGAAAAACAAAGAGCTGGGCAGACATGCCTCCAGAAAGAAACAGTTACACAGTACAAAGCAGTAAGATAATCCCAACACAAAAGGAGCAAGATTTTTAGAAATTCTCTACCCATAAGGTCCTCCAAACCTTTCCTATCCAAGGAAAATTTTCAGTGGATAAGCCTCGGAAAGACCGCGTCCGAGGAAAATGTTGAAAAAGGAACTGAAAGTGAAACCGTCCGGAGGAAGTAACGCTGCAAGGAGATCCCAGTCGATAAGGGGAAGTAGCACTAGTGTTTTGGGACCACCTACATTTCCATCTTCAAACCTGAAGAGGAAATGCCCTGCGAAGCTTGCCGCGCTGACTGCAGGGGAAGGCAATGAAATAGAGGGCCCGGCACAGGAGGCATCTCTATTGGCCACAGCTGTCAGCCGGGGCAGTCTCTGAGGCCACCCAGCAACGGGGTCAGGGTACTTATTCAAATCTTAGTTGGACATCCGGAAGCATTTCCTAGGCATTAGGGATCGGTGACACGGAAACAGGGATGGGACGTTGTGGTGTGCACGCTCAGGCCAGAAGGGCCCAGTAAGAGCCCTTGCTAAATCTGGACACAAAGGGAAGAAAAATCAACTCCCGAAAGAAGTCAGGCGCCTAGACCTTGCCTTAGAATTAGGCGTCTCCCTGCAGGCTCACCAACCATTAGGCGCTTACGGAGCTGAGCGCCCGCCAGGCGCAAGCCCGGGAGCCTGCGCCGTGACCCCACAGCCCCGCAGTCTAGCCCCGCGCCCCAGCTGCTCCGCGGAGGAGGCAGGAAAGGGCCTCGGGGACTAGGGAGCTCAAGCGCCCGGTGCCGGCGGCTGCGGCGCGCAGCGGGACAGCGCAGGAGGGCTGGGACGCTCGCGCTCTGGGGAAGGGAGAGAGTTTGGCCCACAAAGCAGGGTAGGAGATAAAGAACCAGCACAGCCCCCTCCCCCAAAACAAAGACTTCCTCCCCAGCAGTGTTCTCTAACCTGAAAAACGGAAACAAAATCAAAGCTGCCCTGCCTTGCCAGTCCACCCAGTTTCCAGACTTCTGCCCGGTCCTACACTCACCGGCCAAGGCCGTCTCAGCTGCCGATTTTCTCCAACTGTGTTCTCCCTCTCCCGACCTAGGTAATCTCCATAGACAGCTGCTCATGCGCACTTCCAGCCCGCGGCCATGTTGGTGAGGGGCGGAAGTATCGCTCTCGCCCCGCCCATAAATTCAAACTCAGAGCGGCCCCACTTCCGCCCACTCCATCTTGATGAGAGCTGATGTTTGTGGGTTATCTGTGAAGCCGGAAAGAAGCCGTGTCCTGGAGAATGTAGCTGAAGGCCTGGCCACTTCCGACAAGAACGGCAAAGAGACGACTAACTTGTACTAATATCTTAGTGCTTGGCAGGGCATTTTTTCATTCCATGAAAAAAGAGAATCCAGCTGAGATCAAGGAAGGGACGTGCGACGGAGGCGCCATCTTTAACAAGGGCTATTTGGGAGGCCATCTTGGCTCAGGGCGTCTATTTGAAAGGTTACCTGCTAGAGATTACGACCTATCAGGGCATGCATAGAATTGGGTATGTTCCTTGTTATTCGCGTCAGCAGTCACTTACCCAAAGACCCCAAAGCTTCTAGTGTTCTAAAGGCTCAAACCTTCTGTGACAGGAATCTTGATTCCCATTCTTCTCAATCAAGACCTACCCTGAATGGATTTGGAGTAGTGTGGTATAATGGGAAGAATTCAAGCTTGGGGCCAGGCAGATCCAGGTTTCAAACCCATCTCTGCCACTTCTTACCTCTGAGACCTTTGGCAAACATTTTGACTTAATTGAGCCTTAGTTTCCTCATCTATAAACTGGAGATACTAGCACCAACCTTCCAGAATTATGTGGATTAAATAAAATCAAGGACATAGATTTTATGAGCACAGGATACTTAGTCCAGTTCCTGGCACATAATGAGCATTATGTAAATATAAGTTTCTCTTCCTTATTTCCTGACCACCATGAACCTAGCTCTAGTTTCTAGCCACTAGTCTCCATGACAACAACTGAGGAAGAGCACCCAAACGACAAGAAGAAAAAGAATGTTTTGCCAAATATGTGAAGATATAATACCTATCACCAAAGACTTTAATAAGAATAATGAAAATCCACACTATGTGTTAAAATACAGCTTTTATTCTGAGACATTGACCTTCACTAGAGTGGGACCTATGGCCCCAGCCTGGCTGGAAAAGCAGTCCCAGGGCCTGAGTGACACCATTTCCCTTTCCTGAAACAGGAAGAAGTTATTCTAAAGGAAAAAGGAGAGCCCAGAGAGATCTGTACAGGACCTCTCTTGCACATGGTGACTGGAGGCAGAGGGTGGGGAGCTGGAGAGGAGTCTAGTCCCTCCAACAAATACTGAGGGCTTCAAAGAGCTCTTCCTGGACGTTTCTCTTAATCTGGATTTAAAAGGGACAGGAGATATCTAAGGGTCCAAGAACAGAACAGGAATGGGCAACCCTAGAAGTGTTTGTGTGTGGAAGGCCCTAACCTGGTCCTGTCCTCCCTGTCTCTACCTTTGGCTTTCATGAAGAGAGATTCACAGCTCAGAGGAAGGGAGGAATTTCTCCAGTCTTCACTTTAACAAACTGTTTTAAGTTTTCTGCCTACTTTGTGCTCCCTTTGGCCAATGACCCACTCCCTGGGGACAAGATCTTGTTGACTTTCTTGGGAATCTCCTAAGAGATAAGTGCTTTGTGTCTGAGACAAGTTCAGGTAAACCAACCAAGGCAGTGCCTCCCACAGTCAAAGAGAGAAGCTGGAGGGCCAAAGCCTATAGAGTTGGGCCACTACAGCTGCTCATGCTGCAGAAGAGACAGCTAGTCAGGAACCCCGAAGATTCAAGATAACTTACTGGTCCCCTTTGCCCAGGGCTGTGGTCCTAATCACAGTCCCTCACCTTTCCCAGGGTTAGCCTGTGTTTCAAATGCATACGATCTGCGCTGAGAGGACAACAGGGGGTCAGGAACCTGGGGTTCTCTAGGGGGCAGACTAAGACGACTCCGGGATCCAGACGCTTCTGCACCTTCAGATGGGAGCTCCAGGCAGCTAAGGGGCCGAGGAGAATGGGCAGAGATCATGCTACAAGGGGAGGTTCTGGGGATGAGGCAGTAATCCCCACCCTCAGTACAGGTCTGGGTTCGCCGAACTCCTTGAGCCTCAGTCCTTTGGCGGTCCCGGGCTAGGGCCACAGCAGCATCAAAGGAAAGACTACCCCCATTTCTCCAAGAGGATCGAGAAGCTCGGGACCCCCAAGCCCTTTCTCCAGGAGTCCCATCAAGCCGGCCAGGCCTCGGGCTTGGATTTGCAGGTGCCACATGAATCTTGCTACACATTGCACTGGGCATCTTGGCAAACTGTGGCTTGGGGGGCACCACAGGCACAGAGCGGACCTGTTGGACCTGAACTAGAGTGGAAGCTAGACGCATGCCAACGCCACCCAAGCCAAGGGAACAGGGGCATAGACAGCCGTCTGGACCGGGCTGCCCCTCAGGCTCCATCTCCTCTGGCTGGGGTGGCTGTGGGGCTACCTCTTCCATCTCAGAAGAGTGAGGATTGCCCTCTTTGGCACAGTCAACCTCCAGGGACTCTACACCTGAACCTTCAGAGAGGGTGTCCTCTTCTAAATAGTCCCCTCCAGCCCTCTGGTCTCCCTCAGCCTCTCCATCCCCACTCTCCCGTTCCTTGCTGACCTCCCCTGCTCCTCCTTCAGTTGCTGCTTCTGGGCTTCTGCTGTCTTCACCATCTCCTTGGTCTTTTCTTGCTTCATGGTACCCCTTCTCCTTCTGTCCTTTGTCCTCATCCTCTCTGACTCCCTCGGCCTCTTGTTTGTGTACAACTTCCCATTTCTCCTCAGCAACTTGATCTTCCTGGGCCCCTTGCTCTAGGTCCCTTCCAGCTTCTACCTGGGCTTCCTCTCTTTGTTCGGCCTCTTTCTCAATTTCTTTTTC
Source organism: Nomascus leucogenys (assembly GCF_006542625.1). NCBI lineage: Eukaryota > Metazoa > Chordata > Mammalia > Primates > Hylobatidae > Nomascus > Nomascus leucogenys. The sequence goes on along the minus strand of NC_044392.1, from coordinate 40,467,168 downwards.
CTTCTCGTCTGTATACTCCTCTCCTCCTGGTTCCTCCACACCTTTAGCCTCCATACTGTCAGCCTTCTTCTGACCTTTGGACTTCTCTTCCTTGGCCTCTGTCTCTTCCCTACTCCCTTCTCTCAATCTGACTTTTGTCTCTTGGCTTCCCCCAGCCTCCCCTCTATCCTCACTGGCCTTTCCAGCCTCCACCTTAGTCTCTGGACTTCCCTCTGCCACTTCCCTGATGTCTAGCCTGCCTCCAGGCTCAGCCTGCTTGTCCTTGCCAACTTCCCAGCATGCCTGCTCTTCCCCAGCCTGTCCCAGAGCCTGCCTTCCACATCCTGCTGCCTCTCCCTCCAGACTCCCTGAACTCTCCCAGATTGGGGGTTTAGGTCCCAGAAGGGGACTTAGGTCATCATAGGCACTCAGGAAAAGTTCCTCCCCATTTTCCTCCTCAACTTCAGGCCCGGGGCCAGCAGAGTCCAGGGAACAGCAGCTGGGGGCCAAGACAAACTGTGCCTCATCCAGAGACAGGTCATCCAGGGGTGGCTCCACAGAGAACTCCTCCACCTGCAGGCACAGCATTGTGACTCAGGACCAGGAGGCCGTGTCCACCCTTGACTCCATGCCACCCCCAAACCCAACACGGCTCTCCTTACCTGAGGCCCAACTCCCAGGAGCTCCTCCGGGTAGCCCATCCCAGGGTCGTCCTCCCCAGGGGAGAAGGCTGCTTCTGCTGCTTCTGCCTGGGCCACCTCCCCATCCTCTGCCCCCACCCACTCAGGTTCTGAGCTGCTTGAGTCCTCTAGGAAGGAGAAGGAGTCCTGCACCTCCTGGGACAGGGAGTCCTCCAGGGCAGGAGCCAAGTCGTCTGGGCCTGAGTCTGCCAGGGGACTTGAGGCTGGACTTGCTTCCAACTTTTCATCTGTTGGGGGAGAAGTAGTCCCAGGAATACAAAGGTCAAGCCCTGACCCTTTTCAGTGTGAGTCCTCCTAGCATTGATATAGCAGGGGCCCAGCACTCCCAGCATTGCTACTCTGCATGACTGATCCTTTCAGACCAGTGTCCCTAGTTATTGGCTTGCTACCTTAATTGAGACCCTACCAGGTGCCAAGCACTGTGCTATACGTTTTACAATGCATTGTCATTTTTTCCTCCAAGCTGTTATGTGAGGTATTGTCCTCATTTTACATATGAGGAAACTGAGGCTCAGAGATTAAGCAGTACAGCCAAAACTTGAACCCAAGTCTACTTTATAGCCCATGTTCTTACCCACTATCCTATCCTGCCTCAGGACTTCTCATGAGTGACACTTCAGGAACTGGAGTCAGAGCAAGGATCAGATCCTAGCTCTGCTACTTCTGCCTAAATCAATTGCAAATTGATTAACCTAAGTCTCAGTTTCCACTGCTGTAACATAAAGCTAACAATACCTATGTCATAAGATTATAAGAAAATGAAACAAGCTAATTCCTGCAATCACAGCACTTGGACTTTTTTTTTTTTTTTTTGAGACAGAGTCTTACTATGTCTCCCAGGCTGGAGTGCAGTGGCGCAATCTCAGCTCACTGCAACCTCCACCTCCTGGGTTCAACCAATTCTCCTGCCTCAGCCTCCTGAGTCTCTGGGATTACAGGCATGCCTCACCACACACGCCTGGCTAATTTTTTTTGTACTTTTTTAGTAGAGACCGGGTTTCACCATGTTGACCAGGCTGGTCTCGAACTCCTGACCTCCAGTGATCCACCCTCCTCAGCCTCCCAAAGTGTTGGAATTGCAGGTGTGAGCCACCATGCGTGGCCTAGCACTCGGTACTTAATAAACTCTTTTTTTTTTTTTTTTTTTTTTAAATTTGAGACAGAGTTTTGCTCTTGTCACCCAGGCTGGAGTGCAGTGGCGTGATCTCGGCTCACTGCAGCCTCTGCCTCCTGGGTTCAAGCGATTCTCCTGCCTCAGCCTCCCAAGGAGCTGGGACCACAGGCACCTGCCACCACACCTGGCCAATTTTTTGTATTTTTAGTAGAGTTGGGGTTTCCCCATGTTGGGCAGGCTGGTCTTGAACTCCTGACCTCAGGTGATCCGCCCGCCTAGGCCTCCCAAAGTGCTGGGATTATAGGCATGAGCCACAGCGCCCGGCCGGTACTTAATAAACTCTTCATAAATGTTAGCTGATAGTATTGATGTTACTATTATTATTACCCATCCATCTATTATATATTCCCACATTTGTCCTTAGTAATCCCTGCTGTATGTTTCTGACACAGGCCCCTATTCTTGGGTACATCAATGTTCTGAAGGCTGCTAGAGATCTCTCCATAGATTTCACATAGCCTCATAATATTACTGGATTTCCTTAATCGTGAATCTAGGGAGGCAGCTGAAGGTAACCACCCCAAAGCCCAAGGGCTGAGGCCTCTGCCCTTCCTAGGGTGGATCTTCCAGCATCAGAGCTTCAGCCTAGAGTTCTAATCCCCTTTCCCAGTCTTGGTCAATCAATGGGTCCTCACCTGGGGGGCCAGGGCCAAGGCCAGGGCCAGGGCCAGGGCCAGAGGCAGGGCTTGGCCGGTGCTGTAGAGCAGGGCACTCAAGGCCACGGGTGAGTCTGGCCAAGGAAATGTTAGAGATGATGTTCGGGGGCACATTGAGGATAGAGGTGATGTGTAGCGGGAGGTTGACATTGTAGGGGTCTGAGATGTGGACACCAGCACAGCGCTCTGCACGGCTGCTGCCCCCAGCCCGGATGGCTGACCGCCCAGCTCGTGGTGTGCCTGGTTCAGAGTTTGTGCCACCCAATGCTTCTGCTTCAGGCTCCTGTTCACCCTCTGCTGCCTCTATAGAATTGTTCTCCAAGCTCTCAGGCAGCAATGGGCTTGGCCGGGGGCTACTGGGCCCCACCAGCCCCTCTGGCTCTGTGGAGGAAAAAGAGGGCCAGGTAGGCAATGGCCTAAGCTCCAAGGGGCCTAGACATCTCAAGAAGGCTCTGGAGAATGCTCTCTGCTTTCTCAGGCCTGAAAGCAACGACAGCCTGGAAGGCACTAGGCCCAGCTTCTTTTGATCACTACTGCAAACTTTTCACCCAGCCAGTAGGTCAAAGATCACCTCACCTTCACATACCTAGGGAACTCCCTTCTTTCCCTGCAGATACAGTCACTGGCAGTCACTGGCCGTCACCACCACCACCACCACCACCACCACGCCCATGCTGTCCCTTCCCACATGAACACTCATCAACAAACTCATAGATTAGACAGTGAGCTCACCGTAGCATTCAGCTACGTTTACAATGTAGCTGGTATATAATAGGCACTCATTAAATATTTTTTGAAATCATTGAACACAGTTGGCTGCACGTACACATGCACACACAAGCCCATGCTGGTCACGTAGCACACACACATACACATGCAGAAATGCACCTCATACTCACCATCACTGGCCCCAGCTGCAGCACTCAGTGAGTCCATGCTTTTGGCTGGCCTCAGTGTCCCCTTGTTGGATTTATCCTCTGTAAGACAGGGATGTGGGTAGAGCCAGGGCCTTGTGCACTCTCAGCAGAGCTCCCCCCATCTCCCCAGACTTACCCCTGTCCTCAGCCCCCCGTGGAAGTTTACGCTTAGTCTCATGGCCAGAGCGACCTAAATTGAAGATAGACCTCCACTTCCTGACCTTCAAAGACCCCTTCCTCCTACAAAGAATGGAGGGGCATAATTGGAGGTTGGAACATGATGGTCAGTGTAGGGGAGGAAGGCCCAGGAAGGAGGCCTTACTTGTGCTCTGCAATCTCAATGATGGTATGGTAGGGCCGCATCTGTGGGGGTCCATCGCCAGCCTGCAGGATGCTAGGCAGGTGATAAGGCAGGGGCCTGGGCATAAGGTCCTCGGGGCTGCCTGATGCCCGGGTCCCTGGAAGTGATCGCCATCCACTCTCCACCTCACCACCTGGGAAAAGGAAAGGAATTGGCCAGCCAGGAACAGAGCCAAGAGAGGGCCCTCAGGCACCCAATCCTTCATCACCCCTCGCCAACTACCAGGTTAGGGATACATTCAGAAGCCCCTAAAGACAGTGCCTCCATGTCCATCACCTCAAAAGAGTGCCCTCATGGACAAAGAAGGCTGGGAGATCCCAGGACGTTGGCCTGGTGGGCTGGGGGTGGGTATGAGCCATCACTAGCCTTGGGAGCCAGGATGGTGACTCAGAGATCAAGCCATGCCCTGGACTGACAGCAGAAGAGGTCTTCTCAAGTCCTGACTGCACAATTATCTCCCCAGGGTTCTCTCCATGTAGCCACTACCAACATCCCTGTATGAGACTCAGCTGAACTAGGTGATCTTCAAGGCTCTCTGTAACTGACTTGACTCCCCAAACAGTGGGATATGTGGAGGGCAGGAAGGACACTGACCAGAGAGGGCAGCACCCCCAAAGAGCTGGTCCACGTGTGTCAGGATGAACTCCACGACGATGGATTGTACTCGCACCTCCATGAAGGCTGCTGTCCCATTGAAGCCTGAGGCCTCTATGTCCTTAGACCTGTGGAGATGTGGAGTTATTCTCCCCCTCAGCCCCACCAAACTTCCTAATCCAGATTCTCCCTGAAAATACCTTATTCTCTCTCTCGAATGACCTTAACCCCATCTCTACCTCTTAAATTGTATGCATAATTCTTCCAATTCTCAGATGCCACTTGAAGACTTCCAGGAAGGAAGCCTTCTTGGACACCCTCCTCAGGATTAATCTCTATTTCCTTTGCACACCAGGGTGTCTAGTTTATAATGATTTTATAATGAATTACAGGACTTCTCATAGTCTATCTTGGACCACAGTGAGTGATATGCACAGTGAGTGCAGCCAACAGACCGCAAGACGTTTTGCTCAACAAACATTTGGCATGAGGCCGGGCACAGTGGCTCACACCTGTAATCCTGGCACTTGCACAGGGAGGAGGTGGGTGGATCACCTGAGGTCAGGAGTTCAAGATCAGCCTGACCAACATGGTGAAACCCCTTCTCTCTACTAAAAATACAAAAATTAGCCAGGCATGGTGGCTCATGCCTGTAATCCCAGCTACTCAGGAGGCTGAGGCACGAGAATCACTTGAACCCAGGAAGCGGAGTTTGCAGTGAGTTGAGATCGCGCCGCTGCTCTCCAGCCTGGGCGACAGAGCAAGACTGTGTCTCAAAAACAAACAAAAAAATTGACATGGAACTATTATGTTCCAGTCCCTGAGCTCAGTGACACACTGTAGGAAAACACAAAAGTCCTGCCTTTTAGGGACTTTATTTGATCGCAGAGAAGGGACTAAAATGGATGGGGCCCATCCAACCCAACATGATCTTGAACCTTCTTTTCTCACTGGGCTTCGTGAGCCCCTCACCCTTCTCCAGTGTACCCACACAGTCACACCTCATCCTGGGAGCAGCCTCCCAGAGGCCAGTGTCTCACAGGATCCCCATACACTGCTCACACAGGCACCTACCTCAGCAGGTTGGGAGCCCACACGATGGCCAGGTTGCGAGCATGCATGTTGGTCTGGGCACTGAATGAGGCCATGTGCACCAAGTGCCTCATGAGGAACTCCAGGGTCCTGCAGAAAGCGGGGACAGGGATCACACAGGGAATGCCCAGGGCAGGCATTAGGGCTGGGACCTGGGAGCCAGTAGGACCCAGTTAAGGGTCCTGCAGAAAGCGGGGACAGGGATCACACAGGGAATGCCCAGGGCAGGCATTAGGGCTGGGACCTGGGAGCCAGTAGGACCCAGTTAAGGGTCCTGCAGAAAGCGGGGACAGGGATCACACAGGGAATGCCCAGGGCAGGCATTAGGGCTGGGACCTGGGAGCCAGTAGGACCCAGTTAAGGCTCCAGGCAGCGAGTTAATGAGTTGTCTCAGGTTGCTGGGCAGATATGGAGTGCCACATACCTGTAGTTTGGGACAGGGAGTTCTCGAAGCACCTCTAGGATCTTGACCAAGCGCTCAGGTTCCAATTGCACTCCTACAGCCTCCTGATTGAGAAGAGTGCAAGAAGCAGAAATCAGTGACCCAGCAATGCCCCTGCTTACTCCCCAGAGCTCCTAACCAAGTTCTCAGGAACAATGTGCACTGGACTCTGTTGCTACCCTATCCTACATCATCTGCGGTGCACTGACTTGGTAGAGAGAGCTCAGAATTTGGGGTCCACAAAGATGGCAGCTGAATTTTGGTTATGCCACTTAATAGCTTTTGTGAACTTGGCAACTCACTGCCTTACCGTCCATCCGTAGAGCTCTGGTACTGGGATACTTCAGTGGTGCCACCCTGTGGGTGCCCCAGGGACCACAGAGTTGTTTCAGTGTGTCCAGGAGAGCTGTCCCCCACCCCACCCTAGTCGGTGTGGACTGAGCAGTGTGCTGCTAGGATTTAGGGTCTCTCAGTGCTGTTGTACTCAAGAAAGTGCAACTTATTTTTAAAGTGTTACTCAATTCAAAATAGCATATTTTTCATGTGTTTTCACATTTAAAAGATGTTCAGGCTGGGCACAGTGGCTACATCTGTAACCCCAGCACTTTGGAAGCTGAGTTGGGAGGATTTCTTAAGCTTAGGAGCTTGAGACCAGCCTGGGCAACACAGCAAGACCTTGTCTCTACTAAAAATTTAAAAAATCAGCCAGGCATGGTGGTGCACGCCTGTAGTCCCATCTACTCAGGAGGCTGAGGTAGGGGGATCACTTGAGCCTGGGAGATTGAGGTTGCAGTGAGCTGTGATCACACCACTGCACTCCAGCCTGGGTGACCAAAGGAGATCCTGTCTCAAAAAACAAAAAACAGGCTGGGCGCAGGGGCTCATGCCTGTAATCCCAACAGTTTGGGAGGCTGAGGTGGGTGAATCACTTGATGTCAGGGATTCAAGACCAGCCTGACCAACATGGTGAAACCCTGTCTCTACCAAAAATACAAAAAATTAGCCAGGCATTGTGGCGGGCTCTCCAGCTACTCAGGAGGCTGAGGCAGGAGAATCACTTGAACCTGGGAGGCGGAGGTTGCAGTGAGCCGAGATTGCACCACTATAGTCCAGCCTGGGCAACAGAGTGAGATTCCATCTTAAAATATAAAAATAAAATAAATAAAATAAAATAAAATAAATAAAATATAATATAATAAATAAAATAAAATAAAATAAAATAATCCAAAGATGTTCAACACATAATTAGAGTGAATGGAGAGGCATCCTTGAAAAAAATTTTACTTCTAAAAAGTATTCTCATTCTCTTAAGTGTAGGGAAGCTCTGGTCTACGCACTTTCCAAGGCCCTTCCAGCTACAACAATCTGACCTCTACCTCCCCAAGTCTCACCGCTGTGCTGTGTGCAATCTGCAGGCCTTAGGAGAAAGAAGGACATAGCAGAGGGAGAGTGAAGAGAAAAAGGATGGGGGAGGACAAAGGTAGTAGGGGCTAGGAGATTTGGGGAGAAGGGGTCTTTTCCCCAGTAAGTTTTTCTGTGGTCTCTGTCATTCAGGATCGCTAGGACTCTGGCTGGTATGTGGCACACCTGGGATGTCAAAACCAGACTGTCCACCCCTGAACCCTGTCTTCCACCCCTCCGCCTCTCAACTCACGGCAAACTTGTCATAGAGCCGGTAAGTGAGCAGGGGATCCGGCAGTTCTCTGAAATAGGCCTTGCACAGGGAGGAGACGCAGTGAATGTCTTGGAGGTAAACATCCCGACGCAGGTCTGGCTTCCGCTCTGACTCAAATTCCTGCCTGGGGAGGCGCAATGTGGTCAGGAGTGGTAGGGGTTGGGGTGATGTGGGAAGAGGTGGGTCCCTATAGAGATGGGTCCCGGCATGGTCATGGGTCAACATGTGTGGGACTTGGAAGGAGAATGTTGGGACACGTACACATATAAGCCAGTAAGTATAAGGTATTGCATATGTTGACATGTAGATGTGAATGTGAGGATGGGTACATGTACAGGTAAGTGGATCTATGCATGAACAGGGTTATGTTAGAGATGTAGCTGTAGATATGTGTAGCAATACAAGGATATGTAACAGTCAGTAGGGTATGGTCCTAAATCTGTGCCACTGGGTACATGTAAAAATGGATGGGTATAACTCTTAGAAAGAAACGCAAGTGTAAATCTTTATGTCCTAGGATTAGGCAACAGTTTCTTAGATATGATACTAAAAGCACAAGCAAACAAAAAAATGGATACATTGAACATCAAAATTAAAAACATTTGTAGCCAAAAGTCACCATTAAAAAAGTGAAGACAACCCACAAAATGGGAGTAATATTTGCAAACAATATATCTGATTGAGGGTCTAGTATTCCAAACATATAAAGAACTCTTATAATTCAATGACTAGAAAGACAAATAAGCTATTTTTTTTTTTTTTGAAACAGAGTCTCACTCTGTCGCCCAGACTGGCGTGCAGTGGCACTATCTCTGCTCACTGCAGCCTCTGCCTCCCAGGTTCAAGCGATTCTCCTGCCTCAGCCTCCTGAGTAGCTGGGACTACAGGTGCCCACCACCATGCCCGGCTAAACAAGTAAGCCAAATTTTTAAACAGGCAAAGTCAGCACCATAGGAAAGGGGGAAAAAATGGGCAAAGGTTTGAATAAACATTGTTATTGCTCCAAAGAAGATATGCAAGTAGACAATAAGCACAGGAAAAGATGTTCAACATCATTACCTATTACAGAAATGCAAATATAGGCCAGGGGAGGTGGCTCATGCCTGTAATCCCCACTACTCAGAAGGCTGAGGTAGGAGGATCACTTGAGCCTAGGAGGTAGAGGCTGCAGTGAGCCATGACCATGCCACTGCACTCTAGCTTGGGTGACAGAGTGAGACCCAGTCTCAAAAAAAGAAAAGAAAAAGAACAAAAGTAACTCAAATATAAATCACGTTGAAATATCAGTTTACATTTACAGGGATGGCTATAATAAAAAAGGTAGGCCGGGTGCAGTGGCTCATGCCTGTAATCCCAACACATTGGGAGGCCGAGCCAGGTGGATCACCTGAGGTCTGGAGTTCGAGACCAGCCTGACCAACATGGTGAAACCCTGTCTCTACTAAAAATACAAAACTGTGGGCTGGGCATGGTGGCTCACACCTGTAATCTCAGCACTTCAGGAGGCCAAGACAGGCAGATCACCTGAGGTCAAGAGTTCAAGACCAGTCTGACCAACATGGAGAAACCCCGTCTCTACTAAAAATACAAAATTAGCCAGGCATGGTGGTGCTCGCCTGTAATCCCAGCTACTCAGGAGGCTGAGGCAGGAGATCGCTTGAACCCGAAAGGTGGAGGTTGTGGTGAGCCAAGATTGCGCCATTTCACTCCAGCCTGGGCAACAAGAGTGAAACTCCATCTCAAAAAAAAAAAAAAAAAAACGGGCATGGTGACATGTGCCTGTAATCCCAGCTACTCGGGAGGCTGAGGCAGGAGAATTGCTTGAACCTAGGAGGCAGAGGCTGCAGTGAGCTGAGATCACGCCACTGCACTACAGCCTGGGCAGCAGAGCAAGACTCCATCCCAAAAAATAAATAAATAAGTAAGTAAATACATAGGCCAGGGAGTGGTGGCTCATGCCTGTAATCCCAACACTTTGAGAGGCTAAGGCAGGCAGATCACTTGAGGTCAGGAGTTCAAGAGCAGCCTGGCTAACATAGTGAAACCCTGCCTCTACTAAAGATGCAAAAAAATTAGCTGGGTCTGGTGGTGCATGCCTGTTGTCCCAGCTACTCAGGAGAGTGAGGCAGGAGAATCACTTGAACCCAGGAGGCAGAGGCTGCAGTCAGCCAAGATCGTGACACTGCACTCCAGCCTGGGCAACAGAGGGAGACTCCGTCTCAAAAAAAAAAATTGAAAAAAAAATATTAAGACCAGCCTGGCCAACATAGTGAAACCCCATTTCTACTAAAAACACAAAAATTAGCCAGGCATGATGGTGTGCATCTGTAGTCCCAGCTACTCAGGAGGCTGAGGCAGGAGAATCACTTGAACCCAGGAGGCAGAGGTTGCAATGAGCCAAGATTGTGCCACTGCACTCCAGCCTGGGCAACAGAGTGAGACTCTATCTCAAAAAAAAAAAAAAAGAAATGTCCTGGAATTAGATTGTGATGATTATTGTACTTCGCCACTATCTGAAGTAAATGTGAATAGTATGTGAATACACTAAAAACAACGGAATTATACATTTTTAAATGGTGAATTTTTTGATATGTAAATTTTATCTAAGTTTTTTGTCTTTTGTTTTGAAACGGAGTCTCACTCTGTCACCCAGGCTAGAGTGCAGTGGTGCAATCTTGACTCACTGTAACCTCTCCTCCTGGGTTGGAGCAATTCTCCTGCCTCAGCCTCCCGAGTAGCTGGGATTACAGGTGTGCGCCACCACACCTAGCTAATTTTTGTATTTTTAGTAGAGATAGGGTTTCACCACATTGGCCAGGCTGGTTTTGAACTTCTGACCTCAGGTGATCCACACACTTCAGCCTCCCAGAATGCTGAGATTATAGGCGTGAGCCACCGCGCCTGGCCTAAATTTTTTTTTTTTTTTTTTTTTAAGCCAGGTGTGTGTGTGGGAATGGTGTATGTGAGAGTGGAGTTTGTGTGTGTGTGTGCTAAGTTGGGGGAGGGACCATGGTCTCCACCTTCCCTGAGGAGTTGTTAGAGCACCTCCCTAGGACCTTATCTAGTATCTACTGTGTTTCCTTCTCCCCACTGCCTCTCCCCATCTCTGCTGTCCTCAGCAACTCTTAATGTGACCTTCTGGCTCCCTGGCCTCCTGGTCAGAGCCCTCCCACACTGTTTGACTCACCGAAGCTTCTGGATGTTGGAGGAGACCCCTGAGAGGCGGTAGATCCCATCCACCACTCCATACTCCTCCACAAATTCTGCACAGCTCTTTAGCACCTGGGGCACTGGGGACACAGACGGGGCAGAGACACAGAAATCAGAGGATCTGGGTGGTCAGAGACTGCACTGGGTTTGAGAAATGGAATTTCTCAGAGAAGGGAATTTGGGGAGACCACGAGCAAAGCTCATGGAATAAAAACTTGTCAGAAAGATTCTTACAGATCATCAGTTTCAACCTATCAACCCCTCTACAGTATCTCTGCTTAGTGGGTCCTAAAGGTCCTGGGAGCTCACTGCCTCTCCAAACTACCCAATCAGCTCTTTGTTAGAAAGTTCTGCCTTTGTTAAAGTGAAATTTGTCAGGCTGGGTGCAGTGGCTCACCCCTGTAAGCCAGCACCTTGGGAGGCCAAGGAGGGTGAATTGCTTGAGCCCAGGAGTTCAAGACCAGACTGAGTAACATGCTGAAACTCTGTCTCTACAAAAAATGCAAACACAAATGGGGTGTGGTGGTGCATGCCTGTAGTTTCAGCTACTCAGGAGGCTGAGATGGGAGGATCACCTGAGCCCAGGAGGCAAGGGCTGCAGGAAGCCGCACTCTGGCCTGCTGGGTGACAGAGTGAGACCCTGTCTCAAAAAAAGAAAGAGAGAGAGAGAGAGAGGAGAGAGAGAGAGAAAAAGAAATTTGTCTCTCTTGGGCCAGGTGCGATGTCTCATGCCTGTAATCCCAACACTTTGGGAGGCTGAGGTGGGTGAATCACCTGAGGTCAGGAGTTTGAGACCAGCCTGACCAACATGGTGAAACCCCATCTCTACTAAAAACTACAAAAACTACCTAGGCATGGTGGCACATGCCTGTAATCCTAGCTACTTGGAAGGCTGAGGCAGGAGAATCACTTGAACCGAGAGGTGGAGGTTTCAGTGAGCTGAGATCACGCCACTGCACTCTAATCTGGGTAACAAGAGCGAAACTCCATCTCAAAAAAAAAAAAAAAAAAAGAAAAGAAAGAAACTTGTCTGTAATTACTGGTTATTTTTAAAGGGGCAACAATCTGGTTGGTAGGGGAGGCAGAGTCAAGCACTTTTTTTTTTGTTTTGTTTTTTTGAGACGGAGTCTCACTCTGTTGCCCAGGCTGGAGTGCAGTGGCACGATCTTTGCTTACTGCAACCTCCGCCTCCCAGGTTCAAGCGATTCTCCTGCCTCAGCCTCTCGAGTTGGAATTACAGAATTACAGACGCCCGCCACTATGTCCAGCTAATTTTTTTGTATTTTTAGTAGAGACGGGGTTTCACCATGTTGGCCAGGCTGGTCTTGAACTCCTGACCTCATATTTCGCCCGCCTGAGCCTCCCAAAGCGCTGGGATTACAGGCGTGAGCCACCGAGCCTGGCCAAGGACTTATCCTAAAAGTGCATTTACTTAACACTCTACATAAGGTGAAGGAACATTAGTTGTCCCAAACCAAATGGAACAGGACTGTTGGGGATTATTTTGAAGCACACCCTCTGGTAAGAAAGCTCATGGCTATTAGTTCTTTGTTGTTGTTAGGTTCTGTTTGTTTGTTTTTTTGTTTTTTTGAGATGGAGTCTCACTCTGTTTCCCAGACTGGAGTGCAGTGGCACAATCTTGGCTCACTGCAACCTCCACCTCCCGGGTTCAAGCAATTTTCCTGCCTCAGCCTCCCAAGTAGCTGGAATTACAGACACGCGCCACCACACCCAGCTAATTTTTGTATTTTTAGTAGAGATGGGGTTTCACCATGTTGGCCAGGCTGGTCTCGTACTCCTGACCTCAGGTGAGCCTCCCAAAGTGCTGGGATTACAGGCCTGAGCCACCGCGCCTGACCTGCTTTATATATGTTCTATCATTTAATCTTAAAAATTAGATATTCTGAATGACAGACCTTTGGCAATCAAATACAAGAATATCTGAAAAAAAAAACTTTAAAAATTAGATATTCTAGTCCCCATTTTACAGATAAGAAAACTGAGGGTCAAAGAAGTACCGAGTGCCCAAGAAGTACCGAGTGCCCAGCAGCACCCAGCTAGAGCCAGGACTCAAATCAAGGGTGCAAAAACCTGTACTATCTTTCCCAACCCTGGGCCCCCTCCTGTTACTAGACTGTAAGCTTTTTAAGGACAAAATCTAAGTGTGATCCATCTTGGTATTCCTTATATTATCTGACATAGTGTCTCATACATGATAGTTCCTCAAAAACGGCCAGCCGCGGTGGCTCACGCCTGTAATCCCAGCACTTTGGGAGGCCAAAGCAGGTGGATCATCTGAGGTCAGGAGTTCGAGACCAGCCTGGCCAACATGGTGAAACCCCCTCTCTACTAAAAATACAAAAATTAGCCCGGCGTGGCAGTGCACGCCTATAATTCCAGCTACTTGGGAGGCTGAGGCAGGAGAATTGCTTGAACCCAGGAGGTGGAGGTTGCAGTGAGCCAAGATTGTGCCACTGTACTCCAGCTTTAATGACAGAGCAAGACTCAGTCTTTAAAAACAACAACAAAAAACCATGTATTGAAACCCATCTCCACAAGGTCACGTAGTTATCTTTCCAAAGCACTTCCCTACTTTAGATCCTTTGCCTCGCATACACCCTACTCTGCCCCACGTTAATCCCCATTGCTTACCTTACAAATACAAAATAAAATATAAACTCCCCAACCTGGTATATAAGACCCTTCACAAACCAGGTCCAGACACCATTTCAGCCATAGCTCCAAACAATTCCTTGACAAATCCTATGATGCAGCCCTTTGCTAGTCCATTAACAAGCCTTGGTACCATCACTCATATTATTCCCTTGCCTGGAATTACCCTCCCTCTGACTCTGCCTGGTGAACTTCTATTCATTCCTTAAAACACATCTTAGGCCAGGTGCAGTAGCTCACACCTGTAATCCCAGCACTTTGGTAGGCTGAGGTGGGCAGATCACTTGAGGTTTAGAGTTTGAGACCAGCCTGGCCAACATGGCAAAACTCCGTCTCTACTAAAAATACAAAAATTAGCCTGGTGTGGTGGCATGCGTCTGTAGTCCCAGCTACTTGGGTGGCTGAGGAAGGAGAATTGCTTGAACCTGAGAGGTAGTTGTTGCAGTGAGCTGAGATTGCACCACTGCACTCCAGCCTGGGGGACAGAGTGAGACTCCATCTCAAAAAAAAAAAAAAAAACGCACATCTTAAACACAACCTCCAATTCCAAACCTTTTTCTTATATCTATATTATAATTCACTACAGTCTTTGTTCTTTTTTTTTTTGAGACGGAGTTTCGCTCTTGTTACCCAGGCTGGAGTGCAGTGGCACGATCTCGGCTCACCACAACCTCCGCCTCCCAGGTTCAAGCGATTCTCCTGCCTCAGCCTCCCTAGTAGCTGGGATTACAGGTATGTGCCACCATGCCCGGCTAATTTTGTATTTTTTTTTTTTTTTTGAGACGGAGTCTTGCTCTGTCTCCCAGCCTGGAGTGCAGTGGCGCGATCTCAGCTCACTGCAGGCTCTGCCTCCCCGGTTCACGACATTCTCCTGCCTCAGCCTGCCAAGCAGCTGGGACCATAGGCGCCCGCCACCACGCCCGGCTAATTTTTTGTATTTTTAGTAGAGACGGGGTTTCACCGTGTTAGCCAGGATGGTCTCGATCTCCTGACTTTGTGATCCGCCTGCCTCAGCCTCCCAAATTACTGGGATTACAGGCTTGAGCCACTGCGCCCGGCCCAATTTTGTATTTTTAGTAGAGATGGGGTTTCCCCACGTTGGTCAGGCTGTCTTGAACTCCCGACCACAGGTGATCTGCCCACCTCAGCCTCCCAAAGTGCTGGGATTACAGGCATGAGCCACTGCGCCTGGCCATTCATGTTTGTATTATAGCACTTCTTGCAGTTTGTTATGATTAGTTTATTTTGTATTTATACCTCCTGACATATAATAACATCCTCCCAGCATCTGGCACAATGTTGAAACAGAGCAAGTGCTCAATGAATGTTTGTGAAATGACTCAGTGAATTAATCAATTATGAGAATCAATAACATCCCTTGGAGATTTAACAGAGAATATTGCCAATGACAGAATATTGGGTCCTATTAACTAGGACTCATCAGAGAAATTCGTCTCATATATCAGTGTCAGAAAAAGCTGTGTTTGGCATGGCAGCTCATGCCTGTAACCCCAACAGTTTGGGAGGTCAAGGCAGGTGGATCACTTGAGGTCAGGAGTTCAAGACCAGCCTGGGTAACATAGCAAGACCTCATCTCTACAAAAAATAAAAAATTAGCAGGGCGTGGTGGCTCACACCTGTAGTCTCAGCTACTCAGGAGGCTAAAGCAGGAGATTGCTTGAGCCCAGGAGTTTGAGGCTGCAGTGAGTGATTATGGCACCATTGCACACCAGCCTTGGCAACAGAGTAAGAAAGGAAAGGAAAGGAAAGAAAGAAAGAAAGAAAGAAGGAGAGAGAAGGAAGGAAGGGAGGAAGGAAGGAAGGAAGGAAAGAAAGAGAAAGAAAGAAGAGGAAGGAGAGGAAGAAGAGGAAGGAGAGGAAGAAGAGGAAGGAGAGAAAAGAAAAGAGAGAGGAAGGGAGGGAGGGAAGGAAGAGAAAAGGAAAGGAAGGGGAGGGGAGGGAATGGGAGGGAAGGGGAAGGGGAAGGGGAAGGGAAGGGGGGGAAAGGGAAGGGAAGGGGAGGGGAGGGGAGGGGAGGGGAGGGGGAAAAAGCTGTGGTTCTCCTAAACCATCTAACTTTTTTTCCTTATGGGCCCATGAGTCTTGCACTTGATTATGTTTATTTATTTATTTATTTTGAGTTGGGGTGCCTTCAAGCAGTTCTGGTGCCTCAGCCTCCTGAGTAGCCAGGACTACAGGTGCACCCCACCATGCCCTGCTAATTTTTGTGTTTTTTAGCAGGGATGGGGTCTCACCATGTTGGCCAGGCTGGTCTCGAACTCCTGACCACAAGTGATCTGCCCTCTTCAGCCTCCCAAAGTGCTGGGATTACAGGCGTAAGCCACCGGGCCTGGCCTGTGTTTACCTCTTTAACCACTAGGAAGCTCAGAGCCCACCTCTAAGAACCATATAGAACCATGTAATATGCATTTCTGGGTGCTGATCTTTCTCTTCCTCTTGGTTTTCCTTCAACCCAATTCCTTCAATCATTTATTCTAATTTTTTGTAAAGCTTTAGGTTTTGAAAGTCATTCCAAGCTCTTTGTTGAATAAAGTATGACAGAAATATGGAATGAAGAAAATAATCAATAAATTCATCAACCCCAATCTTTCCTTTTTCTTTTTTCTTTTTTTTTTTCTTCAGACAGAGTTTCACTCTTGTTGCCCAGGCTGGAGAGTGCAATGGCACGATCTTGGTTCACTGCAACCTCCGCCTCCCGGATTCAAGAGATTCTCCTGCCTCAGCCTCCCAAGTAGCTGGGATTACAGGCACCGACCATTCTGCCCGGCTAATATTTATATTTCTAGTAGAGACAGAGTTTCTCCATGTTGGTCAGGCTGGTCTCAAACTCCCGACTTCAGGTGATCCGCCCACCTCGGCTTCCCAAAGTGTTGGGATTACAGGCGTGAGCCACTGCACCCAGCCCCTTATTTATTTATTTATTTATTTATTTATTTATTTATTTATTTATCTGAGACAGAGTCTCACTTTGTTGCCCAGGCTGGAGTGCAGTGGTGCAGTCTTGGCTCACTGCAGCCTCAGCCTCACAAGTAACCGGGACTACAGGCGCACACCACCATGCCCAGCTAATTTTTGTATTTTTAGTAGAGATGGAATCTCACCATGTTGGCCAGGCTGGCCTCGAACTCCTGACCTCAAGTGATCCACCCGCCTTGGCCTCCCAAAGTGCTGGGATTACAGGCGTGAGCCACCATGCCCAGCCAACCACAATCTTTCAACTCTCCTCATACAACCTGGCTTCCAGACCCTTCATTCTCCTGCATACCACAGCCAGGAGTTGGGTAGGATTAGGGAAGCATCTAGTGTGCAAAATTTAAGGAAGCACTTATTTTCAGGGCCATGCAGATGCCAGCCATGCCCATGCACGGTCTTGAGTACCTCCTTGAGAATGAGGCACCTAGGGGCCTGGCGTGGTGGCTCACGCCTGTAATCCCAGCACTTTGGGAGGCCCAGGCGAGTGGATCACCTGAGCTCAGGAGTTCAAGACTAGCCTGGCCAACATGGCAAAACCCCGTCTCCACTAAAAAGTACAAAAATTAGCCAGGCGTGGTGGTGTGTGCTTATAGTCCCAGCTACTCGGGAGGCTGAGGCAGGGAGAATTGCTTGAACCCTGGAGGTCGAGGTTGCAGTGAGCCAAGATGGTTGTGCTGCACTCCAGCCTGGGTGACAGAGCAAGACTGCATCTCAAAAAAAAAAAAAAAAAAAGGCACCTAGGGCAATTTTACGACACTGAAAGTGAGTGCTTCCTTAAATTTTGCACCCTAGTCATGTCTCTTGCTTCGTCTTAGTCTCAGTCCTACAGTTCACCATCCATCCTTTCAGTACCTACTCCCATTTTCTAGGATCCCACTGACCTCAGGTTCCCAGCATTGAACGCAGAGATAGGGCAGGCCCCACCTTGTTTGAGCTGCTGCTGTACTCTCGGGTGCCTAATGCTAAGCCAACTCTTTTGACTCATAAATAGTCTGCTGTCACCTAAACCACCAGGTTTTTGTCACATGAGCAGCATCCAAACCAGGTCTTCTCTATCCTATCCTTCTCTGCTGATTTTGAACCTCCAGAGTCCTTTAAAGAGGACACTCAAAAGCCTAAGGAGTCACAGCCATAGAAGAACTGGGTCAAGGAGATGGGGGAAGAGACAATAGGGCCACAGAGATGGGGGAGTTAGGGAGATAGAGATCAGAGAGATGAGGTCAGAGATAAAAGCTACAGACAGGATTGGAGGGATGAAGTCAAAGGGATGGAGACATCGAGGAAATGAGGGTAGGGTCAGGGAGGAAGGCCCAAAGCTTAGGGACCTGAGAATTAGAAACCTGAACAGGGCCGGGCGCGGTGGCTCACGCTTGTAATCCCAGCACTTTGGGAGGCCGAGGCGGGCGGATCACGAGGTCAGGAGATCGAGACCATAGTGAAACCCCGTCTCTACTAAAAATACAAAAAAATTAGCCGGGCGTGGTGGCGGGCGCCTGTAGTCCCAGCTACTCGGAGAGGCTGAGGCAGGAGAATGGCGTGAACCCGGGAGGCGGAGCTTGCAGTGAGCCGAGATCGGGCCACTGCACTCCAGCCTGGGTGACAGAGTGAGACTCCGTCTCAAAAAAAAAAAAAAAAAAAAAAAGAAACCTGAACAATCACTTTGGGAGGCCGAGGCGGGCGGATCACGAGGTCAGGAGATCAAGACCACGGTGAAACCCCGTCTCTACTAAAAATACAAAAAATTAGCCGGGCGTGGTGGTGGGTGCCTGTAGTCCCAGCTACTCGGAGAGGCTGAGGCAGGAGAATGGCCGTGAACCCGGGAGGCGGAGCTAGCAGTGAGCCGAGATTGTGCCACTGCACTCCAGCCTGGGCAACAGAGCGAGACTCCATCTCAAAAAAAAAAAAGAAACCTGAACAATCGGCCAGGTGTGGTGGCTCACGCCTGTAATCCCAGCACTTTGGGAGGCCAAGGCAGGCGGATCATGAGGTCAGTGTTCGAGACCAGCCTGGCCAACATGGTGAAACCCTGTCTCTACTAAAAATACAAAAATTAGCTGGGTGTGGTGGTGCCTGCCTGTAATCTCGGCTACTCTGGAGGCTGAGGCAGGAGAATTGATTGAACCTGGGAGGCGGAGGTTGCAGTGAGCTGAGATCACGCCACTACACTCCAGCCTGGGACAGAGCAAGACTCCGTCTCAAAAAAGAAAGAAAGAAAGAAATCTGAACAATCTATCAAAGATTAGGAAAAGAAACACTTTAGTACATACAGGGTTTAGGGAAGGAAGAGACCCATGTGGGGGCAAAGAGCTGGAGAGAGGGCTGAGATGGAGCAAGGTTGTGAGGATGGGGGAGACCAGCATGATCAGGGAGAATAAATTAACCAAAAACACAGATCTGTCTGCTTTCATTTTTTTGTGGATGTTGGATTAAAGAGAGGAACCATCACCAGCCTCTCTCTGTCCTTCCTTCCACTTTCCACCTCTCTGTACCAGGAAGACCTGAGGTATAGGGAAGGAGCCACCACTGCTACTCTGGTGCCCAAGATCGACCCACCTTTGGGTTCAGGTGAGGTTCTGGTCTCCTGCTCTGGGATTCACCTAGGATCAGGATTCAGCAATCAGATGTCTGTCCCCTCTAGAGAGCATGCCCCTTCCCTTCTAGGAATGCAGGAAGAGGCCGGGAGGGTTATAGGAGCAGGTTCTGGGCCGGCTGTGGGTTCAGTGTTTCAAGATAGGGTTGGTTGGTGGACCACAGGAAAGGGCAGTACCAGGAAAGGCTGAACTGAGGGTTTGCATTGAGCTGGGAGGAGAACATCATCCCCAATTAAATCTCATGGTCCTTGGCTAAGAATCATAGCTCTTGAGAGGAGTCCCTTAGAAAGGAGTAAGCCCTGCACTGATAGCTGTGCCACCTCCACTCTGCCCAGTGAGAAGAGGAAGGCTCAAATAAGCTCGCTTCAGCTATTTAACACTCTTCCTTGGGGTCTAGGCTTTCCCTTAACCAAGGGCAATGGGGATAGGGGTCGTCTCACGGGAGGAGAAAAGGGGAAGGAGGTGTCTGGGGACGCAGGGGCGGGGCTAAGAGCAGGAAATGATCTGGGAACCACCATCACCCTCCCTCCACTGCAAGCACCACAGCCCAGAGCAGAGGAGGGGACAAAGAGGAAATGACAGATTGGGGTGGGGTGGAATGGGGTGGAGTGGGGAAAGAATTATGCCCTTCTCTAGGAGGAGCTTGAAGTGCCAAAAACAAGCTGGGCTGGGCAGCCAGGATACCTGGGTTCAATTTCAAATGGAATCAAGAAATGATTTTGAGTGGCTGCTCCATGCCAGGCCCCGTTGTGAAACTGATATTGTCCCTGGTCCTTCTGGCTTCAAAGCCCACTTTAAGGTAACCCAGGGAGGGAGCTGGGTCAGCTCCACAGACAGCTCCACAGACAGCTCCACACCCACCCGCCTTTGCACCCTCCACCTCCAGCTTCAAGCCAAGCCTCACGCCCTCTCTTTCATTCCTCCCCATTTCAGCAGCTTCTCCCCTTGCCCCCCACTTTGAACCTGTTTCTCTTTTGCACAGGGAGAACAAGAGAATCACAAAGACTGGGGGCAGAGGGTGTTTCCAGCCCCACATCCTCCCCTGCGGCCCAGCAAGGCTGCAGTGGGAACAGAGCCCATGACCTTGTCCTTGGGTGTTCTCCAGCCAGGAAACCACCCGCCTCAAGGGCCATCTTGAGACCCTTCTGGGGCCATTTCCCTGTCTCCTTTCATTCAGACCTAAGGATAATCATTTCCCCTTCAGCCACTCCTCTCCTGACCCTGTCGCTTCACCCTCCCTCCCTTGTTCCCAGTCACCTGCCCGCTGTTTCATCCACTCCTCCTCGGTTTCCAGTCTCTCCATCCTCCCCCTCACTGCTACCTGGGTGCTCACATTCTCATCCCCTCAGCCACCCCATCCCCAGAAAGTTACACAAGGGAGCCGCCCTGCCTTCTTCACTGAGCCACATTTCCTGCCTTGCCCACTTACAGTTCTCTTGAATGGTGACCCCAGGCCACTGCCCCTTCCCCAGGAGCACCGGAAACTGCTTCTGCCCTTCAGGCTGGATCGGGCTGCGGATGCCCAGTGCCTCCCCACCCACCCTGCAGAAGCTGAGCCAGCCTCCTTACCCTCCTGGCCTGAGTGCTGCAGGTGCTCCTGCAAGTCGCACCCAAAAACCCGCTCCTTCGCGCCGCCCTTCTTCTTTCCTTTCTGCCGAGACTTCATGGCCAGAGCCCCAGGGCACTGGCCTGGTCACCTCTATCCCCCAAGACCTCTGCCCTACCAGTCCCCCATGGGATCCCAGCCAGCTGCTGGGCTTGGCCCTGCCCCAGGGGGGCAGGGCTCCCAATTGGGGGTGGAGGGTGGCCTGGGCAACGGGCAGCAGCTCCTGCCCCTGGGGCCCCGGCCACACGGAAGTGGCTGTTGAAGAGGAAGCTACCAGGACCCTGGCAAGAAATTGTGTCCTGTGTCTCGTGGCCCAGCCTGGCACTCGCCCTCCTCGCCCCGCTCAGCTTTAGGGGGCAGGAAGCAGTGCAGCTCCTTAACCCACTTCCTGTTAGAGCATCTTTGCAACCACAGGGCCTAGGGTGGGGGAGGTAGCTGACATTCACATCCTCACCCATTGCTTGGACTTCGTTCATTGGTCGGGGAGGTGATGTCAGAGCCCTGGGGTGGGGTGATGGTGTCTGGGGTGTGAGCAGGTGACCAACTCCCTTAGAGACCAGAATTCTTGGGTCCAAGGTAGAGACCTGGGGCTTGCCTGGGAGCAAGTTGACACGGGGCTGTGAAAAGCACACTCACAAGGGAGGATGCCTGGGTTCTGCCTCTAATGGATCTAGCACCTCAGTCAAATCACATTACTTCACTGAGCCTCAGTTTCCACACCTAGGAAAATGAAGGGAGCAGACTAGAGGACCTCTAAGAGTCTGTAAAACTCATTTAACTTGAGTTTCAGTTTCTTTACCTGTAAAAAAGGGTACACTGCTGCCTATTTCACATAGCTGTTGTTAAGTCTCCAGTACAATAAGGAATTCAGGCTGGGCGCAGTGGCTCACGCCTGTAATCCCAGCAGTTTGGGAGGCTGAGGTGGGTGAATCACCTGAGGTCAAGAGTTCAAGACCAGCTTGGCCAACATGGTGAAACCCTGTCTCTACTAAAAATACAAAAACTAACTGAGCATGGTGGCGGGCGCCTGTAATCCCAGCTACTCGGGAGGCTGAGGTGAGAGAATCGCTTGAACCTGGGAGTCGGAGTTTGCAATGAGCCTAGGTAGTGCCACTGCACTCCAGCCTGGGCGACAAAGCGAGACTTCATCTCAAAAAAAAAAAAAAAAAAAAAAGGAATTTAAAACACTTTGCAAACTAAGGTACTGGCCATCCTCGAAAGGGTTCTTAGCTCCACTTTCCTACCAGGGGACTCTCAGAGATGGCCAAAGGCCTTGTGGAGGCCAATTCTTTCCCTTTCCCTCCCAGCTACAGGCATCCTAAGTTTTCCCCTACTTGGGACTACAGGAAGGATGGTACTGAGACAGAGAGTATGTGACTCAGAGCTTACACAGTTCAAGGGGCAAGACAGGAACCAGACAACAAGTTTTGTCTGTTTATTTAAAAACAGAATATCATTTTATGTACAAATATGCACATATTTACATAAAATGTACATATTAGGATCTTAGATCTTCAGGCTCCACATTCAAAGTCCTAGGCTGGCTGGGGAACGAAGGATGGGAGCCTCTCCCTTAGGCCAGAAATCCAGCAGATTTCAGACTAAGAAGAGTTGGGGTACTAAATCTAGGTATTCTGGCTGAGTGTATTTGGGTGGGCCAGCTAAAAATAAACCTCACTGAACTCCGGCCCCAACCCAGAGAAACATCCAGAAAGCCTTGAATTAGTGATCCAAAACCCAGGGGGAAAGGCAACATTCTCACCCCCAGCACCTCCTTCACCTCACCTGAACTCCTGCTCTCTTGGTCTATAATCACTGCTCTCTCTCTCCTCAACACCACCATTGAACAGGAGGCCTTGTCACCAGGTCCAAGCAACTCCCCAAGGTATCACAAACAACGGTGGATGCAACTTTACCTTACCCAGTAACCACGAGGCTCACATCCCTAATTCCAGACTCCACCAGCTCTCAGGTGCCCTCCCAAGGGGCTGCCTGCATGAAGATGCCTTGGAAGGAGCCCCTTTCACAATCACAGGAATTAACCCCCTGGTGTTGGAGGGGCCTCACTTTAAGCAATCCCAGTAGTAAACATTGGATAAATCTAAACGCTTTCTTTAATTTTTTTTTTCTCTTAGTAAAGGATTCAAAGCAGGCACAGTGGTGTACACCTAAAGTCCCAGCTACTAGGGAAGCTGAGGCAGGAGGATTGCTTGAGCCCAGGAGTTCAAGGTCAGCCTGAGCAACATAGTGAGACCTCATCGCTAAAAGTAAAAATAAAAATAAAAATAAAAATAAATTAAAAATACAACTAATGGAAAGGGCAAGAAAAAAAAAAAGAAAAAAATTAAAAGTGATTTGGAGCAGTATTCCTGCAAGAAGCTCCCGGCGCATGTATATTTACAGAAAATATATACATGCAGCAGGCCCAGAGGCCACCAGAGGGCAGAGGGCTTCTGTAACAGTTCAAGCCTCTGGCTGACCCCGGGACTGGCTGCTTCACACTTGCCCCCATGGCTCCGAAGTGGTAGGAGACAGGTTCCCTCACACCGGAGGCAGATTCCAGCTCCAGCTATGCCCGCACACCTGGGTCTGACCCACAGTCTCCACCTCTCACCTCCAACCTCTGCCTCATTAATACTGCTCTGGGGTCTGAGAAAATACCTGCTTTTTCAGGCAGAGGTCACACACAGCCACATGACACACACACCAAACCCTGACAGTGTTGCCCACGCAACCACTCAAATCCTGTGGCACATACACCACAGTTCACTTGACTCTGGTATGACAGCATAATACACATCACGGACACAGTCACCCCTCCACACACACACAGTCAGTCAACACTCACACAGGCACACATGCACACACACAGTGACCTGCATGCATGGTGGGAGAGACTCAATTGGTAGAGCCCTCCCGATGAACAGAAGGGTTGGAGGTAAAGGTCAAGCAGTCAGTGGAATGGGGAACATCTTCCACAAGAAATGGGGGTGTTTAAGGAGGCCCCCAAGATGAGCTAAAATCTCCCATGTCAACAGAAGGAGCCAGGCCTAGGGAAGGGAGGCAGGCCTGGGTCAGACCAGATGTCCCCGCCCATTGATGTAGATGCCATTGCCCGTGGGCTTGGCCCGCAGGGTCCCATTCTCCTGAACAAAATGGTTCATGGCCTGTTTGATGCCTTCATCCTGATCTTCCTCCTCCTCGGCCCGCCCAGAGCCTGGAGACAGCAGTTCAGTCTGTGTTTCTATCTCCCTCACCGTGGTCAGCGTGGAGTAACTGCGGCCCTCGGGCTCTTCGCTCTGCAGACCAAGGGCAAAGGGCAAGTCAGGAACAAAGGCAGGGCAGCTGGACATGGTGGGGCACGGCTGGGTCATGGTGGGATCAGAGGCCAGGCACAAGCAGGGGAAACGGTTGCCTCAGAAGCATAGGGGCCCAGAGATCGGGGACCAGGAACAAGTGTTAGGCATGGGGAGAGGGAGACGGGAGAACAAAGATGTAGCAGAGATGCGGTGCTGGGCTGCATGAGCCAGGGCTAAAGCAAGAGGGACTGGTAAGGGGGCTGCTGACGCACCATATCTGGGACCAGGGCAGGGGCCCGAGGAGAGTGGTGGGGACACCGGTGGGGCCGGGGGCCTCACCATCACAGAGCAGCTACTGTTGTCCTTGAGACTATCGGGGTGGCCCTCGGCTCTCAGCCCTACACTCTCCTCCGGCTGCAGGGCCCAGACACGGGGCAGTTAGAACAGGGCTCAGCCTCCTCCCCTCAGCCTCTTCCCCTCTTGTCCTCCACCAGCCTCCTCCCTACTTGCCTGTCCCCCAACCCAACAGGCCCATTTTCTCCTGGAAACAAACATTCTCATTTCCCCACTGCGACCACAAACCCACCCTGGAAGCAGAACTGATGGTGGCTTCCCAGAGAAGGCCCTAGGCCAATGCTTAAGGGGGCCTTCTGGAGCAGCCCTAGCAGACCCAAAGCAGCTACACCCTCTCAACTCTACCCCGGCCAGCCCCAGCTGTGAGTCACTGGCTGACCCAGCAGAGAGCTGTGCTCCTGGTCTGCAGAGGGGCCCAGGCACAAGCACACCCCAATGCGACCACACCCCTGCATGCATACACCCAACCTTGGCACACACCTGGCTCCTGGGGTCCGTGTGATGGGAATGCAGCCTCCGGATGGAGTTCTCCCTGGTCAGGGTCAGCTCCTCCTCACTGGGAAAGACACACCCTTGTCAGGAGCTGAGGGTAGTGGCAGCCTCCCAAGGTGAGCCTATCCTGGCTGAGCCTAGTGAGACAGGCCTGGAGGGTGTGGGTGCCGTGCTGGCCCTGCAAGTGTGAGTGTGTGGCTGCAGGTGGCAGTGCGGCTGAAGAGCATGTGTGTGCTGTGTGCGTGTGCATACTTGGCAACATCCAGGCACATGGATCTGACCCTCACTAAGGTGGAAGGATTGAGTGCTCCATCTGTGCTCCAGACCCTTAGCTCCTTCTCAGCCCTAGAAAGACCCCACCTCTAGTCTGAAACTCCTCAGTTTTCAGCCCACCCAGTCTCCTCGGGCCTGGCCCACCTCCTGCTATCCTCTTCTTTGTTCCCAGCTTAGTTTTACCCACCCAGGAGTGCCCAGTACTCACTATTTCTGGGTCATCTGCTGGGCCTTGCGCTGATGGTATCGGGACATGAGTACCACCACCACCACCAGAAGGCAGAACAAGAGTGCAGCGATCACACCCACCACCACCACGGAGGCTGATACTAGGTCCACCTGCTTCCCAGAGTCTTCCTGGGGGTCTGCTGGAGACAGGCCACTGTCTGAGGTGGAAGCCTGCAGCCACAACCCACCCCAGACCTCACAGCTCCCCCACAAAACATCTAAAACCACACCTCAGTTTGATTCTCTGCAAGACACGCAGCCCAGCCCCCTCTGAATAAACACTTTCCCAATTCACTGTCTCTGTCTTGCTTCCTGCTGCCCCCACCAAGCCCCTTGGCCCAGGTCCCTTGTCCCTTCTGCCCCAGTGCTTACCAAGAACATCCACAGTGACCTGAGAATCCCTCGCGGAGAACTCATTGCTGACATGGCAGACGTAGATGCCGCTGTGCTCAGTGGTCAGTGGGGGAAAGCCCAAAGTGTCCCCATCCACTCGTACCCCACTGGGCAGAGGCCCATCCAGCCTGGAAGACAGGGAAGCTGAAGGGTGCTAGCCGGGAAGGGCTGAAGCCACCACCACCCAACGTGTCCAGACAGCTCTCCACCCTCCACCCCCATGACGTCACCCAGAGCCGCCGGCTGTTCCCACGGTGCCCCTCCCTCCACCAGGCAGGTCTAGGCAGAGGTCCTTTCTCCCTGCTGCCCAGCCTGACCTGGGCACCCCACACACACACCCGGGGATGATCCACACGTGTGCCATCCCACATGCTTCCACAGGCATCACGTCATCCAACACTAGATACCAGGTACACATGTTATAAAGTCCACACAACAGGACACTCCACTCCTAGCTGGGTGTAGAGGTAATTGGAAAATGTGACTGCCTGCTCCAACACCCGTGATGTTGCATGGCAGGATACACAAACATAGCCCCAGGCACAAGGCCACATGCATCGCTCATATGCTCACATGTGAGAACATGCCCATCATGGGCTCACACACATGTGTACCCAACCTCTCCCTGACTCTCTAGATATTTCAGACCTTGGAAAAAGGCCAAGGATGCCTTGAGGGAACTGGAGGTAGTGGGTGTTTTTGAGGTGCTAGCAATATTGTGATGGTTATAGGAGTGTTGGCTTAACAACAATTAGAAAAAGACACAGCTGTCTTGTGCATTTTATGCACTCACATAAATAGATAAAATATTAATATCAAAATATTGTGTTATATTTCACAATTTAAAAGTTAGACAAGGCCAGGCATGGTGGCTCACGACTATAATCCCAGCACTTTGGGAGGCCGAGGCGGGAAGATCACCTGAGGTCAGGAGTTCGAGACTGGCGTGGTCAACATGTTGAAAGCCCATCTCTACTAAAAATACAAAAAACTAGCTGGGCATGCTGGCACACACCTGTAATCCCAGCTACTTGGGAGGCTGAGGCAGGAGAATCTCTTGAACCGGCAGGCAGAGGTTGCAGTGAGCCAAGATCACACCACTGCACTCCAGCCTGGGCAACAGAGCGAAACTCCCTCTCAAAAAAATAAAAATAAAAGACAAGGGCCGGGCATGGTGGCTCATGCCTGTAATCCCAGAACTTTGGGAGGCCAGGGTGGGCAGATCATGAGGTCTAGAGATCGAGACCAGCCTGGCCAAAATGGTGAAACCCTGTCTCTACTAAAAATACAAAAATTAGCTGGGCGGGGTGGTGCGTGCCTGTAATCCCAGCTACTCGGGAGGCTGAGGCAGGAGAACTGCTTGAACCCAGGAGCGGGGGGTTTCAGTGAGCCGAGATCATGCCATGCACTCCAGCCTGGAGACAGAGCAAGACTCTGTCTCAAAACTAAAATAAATAAAATAAAAGACAAAATATTTAAGGGCTTATCCATTTATTCCCTACTAATGACCATGTATCTTAGATTCCCTGGGCAAACCAATAATATTTGTGTTCTTGTGTAATGAGTATAATAATACAAGAGATCTGAACACATACCCCAACATATTTGGGGGCTCAGAATATATTGTCTCATTCCATAGTGGTATATCCTGGCCCTGAGAGGGGAGGAACCTAGTCTCAAGTTAAGCCTTCCCTAGGCTTGGGCCCTTACCGTGTCCAGTTGTATGAGGGAGGGGGCTGCCCCTCACTCAGGCACTTGAGCATAGCTCCTTCTCTGCCAACGTGCCACAGATTTTGGTCTTCAAGGCCCCTCACAGAGGCCTCAGCAAGGACTGGAATGGGAAGTGGGAGGAGAAAGAATGGGAATGATGCCTTTGATCATGTGGTGCCTCAAAGTGCCCTGTCCCCACCCCACCCTGCCTGAAATACCCTCCCCTTGCCCTTCTCCATCCTGCTCATCTGCTGCCAAAGCTAGCTCAGCCCCACCCTGCTGACAGCTCCTGGCCACACTGTTCCCTCACCTCTCTAAGCTCAGAGAGTTTATATTGGTTTACCTGTACAATGAGACCAGAAGTCCCTCAAGGTAGTGATCCATCAAACATTTTCTGGATGTCTTGTGTTGCCTAGCATAGTGCTAGTCATAGAACAGGTGCTAAATAAATGTTGCCTGATTCTTCAAAGGTGTAACAATCCTACTAGTTCATTCATTTCTTCAGAAAACATTTGTTGAGGACCTACTTTAAGCCAAATGCTGAAAACAGTCTTATCCCCTCCAGAGGCTTGAAGTCTAATACTGGGAAAACAATATCTACCATTTACCAAGCGCCTTCAATGCGCTAAGCACTGTGTGAGTTGCTCTGCGTTCATAGTTTCTATTTCCCATCAAAACCCTCTAAAGTTGGTATGAGTTATAAATAATTATACTCATTTTGCTGATGAAGAAAATGAAGCCTAACAAGATTGAATAACAGCTGCTAAGTAGAACTAGGGCTTGTCTAAGTTTATCTATTTCCAAATCCTAAACTAATATTTTAGAAAGTGCTTTCAATTCCATGTTTATAATTGATTCTCCCAATAACCCTGTGAAACAAGGCAATCTCCTTTGTAAAGATAAGGACACAGAAGCTCAGAGAGGTCTATCCTCTGGGATCGGACTCCAGGTCTTCCACATTTGGACTAGTGCTCTGTCACATACTATAGCCTCCAGGACCCAGGCTGGCCAGCCTGGCATGGCTCAGGGACCTATGGCATCTCACCTATCTGCTAAGAACTCCTTGGGCCTCCCTACCCAAGCATCCAAGTACTTACAGGACACGTGGAGGATGTGGGTGATCCTTTGGTCCTGGAGCAGGCCAGGATGGGACACCACACAAGTCAGTGGCTGCCCATTCATGCTGCGGCTAGGCACCAGGTGGAACTCTGAGGTGACGGCAGCAGAGCGGGAGTGCTTGAAGGAACGGCTGGACGTTGTGCCTTTGACCTCTGTGTCCCAGGTCACGCTGGGGGCTGGGCTGCCCTCAGCTGTGCAGGAGGCTGCCAGGGTCAGGCCCTGGCCCTCTTCTAGTGCTGGACCAGGATTCAGTGAGGGCAGGGGAGGCACTGCAAATGGGGAAAGGCAGGGGTCACGGGTCTGCACAATCCCTGTCAGGAGGCCTCCACTCATCGCATTTCAGTCTTGCGCAAGTACAAACTTTCAGGCCCCCTTTCCTTCTTTTATTTCATGGAGACGCAGATGAATGGTAGAAATTCAGGTGACTTTGTATCCTTCTCTACTGCGTGAATTTTTTACAATGAACATATATCATTTTAAAAAATAAAAATAATGAAGTAATTAAAAACCTAACCAGATATCATCTACCTAATAATAACCACCATCTAGTAAGCATTTGCTGTGTGTCAACTATTATGCTAAATACCTTATAAATGTTATCTCAAATTCTGTCAACAAACAGTGAGTTAGGTATTATTATCTGTATTTTCCAAATGAGGAAACCAAAGCACAAGGAAGTTAACTGACTGTCCCAAGTCATCAGCTATTAGGTGACAAAGCCTAGATTTACACTTGGGTTTTTATTTTTACTCCAAGGCTGATGTTATTAACTCATATGTGAATAAAGGGAAACTATAAAAACCTTTATTTTATTTATTTATTTGTTTATTTATTTATTTATTTATTTTTGAGACTGAGTCTCCCGCTAACGCTCAGGCTGGAGTGCAGTGGCACGATCTTGGCTCACTGCAACCTCCACCTCCCGGGTTCAAGCAATTCTCCTGCCTCAGCCTCCTAAGTAGCTGGGATTACAGGTGCGCACCACCACACCCAGCTGATTTGTGTATTTTTAGTAGAGATGGGGTTTCACCATGTTGGCCAAGCTGGTCTCAAACCCCTGACCTCAGGTGATCTGCCCACCTCAGCCTCCCAAAGCGCTGGGATTACAGGGTGTGAGCCACCTCACCCAGCCAAAAACCTTTATTTTTACCTTCAAAATATTAACACAGAATGGAAAAGACTTAACTTGACCATAAGTCCGGAGTTCACCACAAGTGCCCACAATATAAAGTGATGGTTTAAAAAGTGCATGTGGCCCGGCGCGGTGGCTCACGCCTGTAATCCCAGCACTTTGGGAGGCCAAGACAAGCGGATCACGAGGTCAGGAGATGGAGACCATCCTGGCTAACACGGTGAAACCTTGTCTCTACTAAAAATACAAAAAAATTAGCTGGGCGTGGTGGTGGTCGCCTGTAGACCCAGCTACTCGGGAGGCTGAGGCAGGAGAATGGCGTGAACCCGGAAGGCGGAGCTTGCAGTGAGCTGAGATCGCACCACTGCACTCCAGCCTGGGCGACAGAGTGAGACTCTGTCTCAAAAAATAAAAAAAGTGGTTGTGATCTCAGACCACATTCACTGAAGGTCCATATCAAGGAAGGTATTAGCCCCACTGGTCGTGTATGGCCACACCATAGCTGGGCCTGTGTCCACATTCAGGACCCACATTGTAAAAAATACCATGGAGCACAGGATGGTGAAAGAGGCTTAGAAACTGTCTTTGGTGGAACTGTGTCAGGGACCAGTAAGTTTAGCTTGGAGAAGAGTAGATTTGGGTGGGGCATGACAAAGGGCCTCTGCTTTTGGAAAGGTGGTTGTGCAGAAAAGAGAATAAGCCAGTGCCATATTGCCACAGGGCAAAAGTAACAGAGGGAGTTTCATGTCGTCGGAAGGAAGAACTTCCTAATAAATGGATTCTTCCCCAGCTTTTGGGGTTACTTGGAGAGAATTTCTGGATTGGGTGCGAGGATAGCTAGCTGCGTGAAGCTCCCTCACCTGAACATGACCCCACTTTTTATTCCTGTTCTACCTCTGCCCCATCCATCTCTGCAGTCCTCATCTCTGCTTCCCCCTGCATCCACAGCAGCTCAGACCATACCCAGAGATCCCCACTTACCCAGCACTCGGAGCCGCAGCCGCGCCTGGAAGCTGCCGGCGGGGAAGGTGCTGACCCGGCACTCATACTCGCCCTCGTCTGCCTGCACTGCGTTGCGCAGGAGCACTGAGCCGTCCAGGGGGTCGCGTGGGGGCGGCGGCTGCTCCACGCGGCCCTCGTAAGCCGGGCTCACATGAAGCCCGTATTTGGAGTGCAGTAGCGCTAGTTCCTGGGCGCCTTCGCCCGCGTCCACCCGAGCCCATGCCACTTGCCCCACTTGCTCGCCGGAGTCCCCTCGGTAGAAGCAGGGTAGTTTTGCGTCCTGGCCCAGCACCACAGTTACCACGTCTGAGGTCTCCAGCTCACCCGCGGGGCACCGGCCTGCAGGGGGCAGAGAGGGACAGCCACCATTGGGGTGCTGCCAGAGCTGGGGGAGCACAGTCATAATGATAATGACAGCAAAGGTGGCCGGAACTCCTGGAGCATTTTGTGCTTGCAAAGCACATTCAGTTCATTACCTTATTAAATCTACAAAACATTCCCAAGAGATAGGCGTTATTATCACCATTTAACAGATGAGGAAACTGAGACCCAGAGAGAGGAAGTGGCTTGCCTAAGGCCACACAGACAATTTATGGAAGACTCACACCCTCTTGCAGCCTAGGATTGTACCCTGAGCAGTTGCAAGGTGGGAGGCTGTAACAGAACAGGAAGACCCAGCCTCTGCCCTCAGGGAGCTCACAGTCATCAGGGAAATGGAATTTATGCGCAAAGAAACAGGGAAAGCCATGAACAAACTTTCAGAGGAGGTTCAACCCACCAACCAGGAAAAAGTGGATAGTTTCAGAAAATGTGGCCGGGAGCCACGGCAAGAATCCAAAACTGTTGGTGTCTGGAATGGGGCACATAGGGTAGGAAGGGTCTATTCAGTAGGCCCTTTGGAACATTCTTTTCATGGCTTGAAGATGAGATACCTGGATTCCCATAGCGCAGGAAGTGTTCCATGTGGGAGGAAAGGCATGAACCAAGGCTCAGAGGCAGGAATGAGCAAGCCACTAAAGACAGAAAGGGCCCAGGTCAGAGGCCCAGAGAGATGAGATCAGGGCAGACACACAGCAACCGGGTCAGAATTGTAAGCCAGAATCGGTGGACAAGGGACAAAGGGCTAGTACAAAGGACTAGTATTTTGCATATTAATGAAGCCCTCAGGGATTCTGGAATCAGAGCTATCCATCATGTTACCTTATCTGCAAATAAGGATCCACTCCCTGCTCTCATGGGACTTGAGTTCTGCTCAGGAGCAAGAGATACATATGGAGACACATATGGAAACATGTGATGATGGTTTCTGATTTAGTGCTCAGGGGTGTGTTACAGGCCAACCGTGGGATGGGGCAATCACTACGGGACTGAATCATTTGGGAGGGCCCCATACATGAGTTGGGTAGGATTAGGAGGGAGAGAGGCCTAGAAAGGCATTCTAAGTCAGGGACCACGGTGAGCAAACACCAAGGAGATGGAGAAGGTGGCTTGTTTAGGAAGCAAAGAGGAGAGGACCCAGCCTAAGACAGGGTGTGTGTGTTGAGCAGGAGTGGAAAATATGGTTTGGGCTGGGTGGGGCCAAATCACTGGGGAACTTCCATACCAGCAAAGGAATTCAGACTTGATCAAGAGGAAATGGGGAGTCACTGAAGGTTCCTTAGCCAGGGAGTGCCGTGAGCAAGTGGTGAGGGGCACTCACTGAAGGCTGCAGCTGCAGCCTGGGTGCAGTAGCGCTAGGGTGGAGAGGAGGGGACAGTTCCAGGGGGAGATTTGACAGGGATTTGGTCACTGACCAGAAAGAGAGATGAAGGAGAGGAAGGACTCAAAGGCAGCTCCTAAATTTCTAGGATGAGTAACTTATGAGGGAGACAGGGCCTGAGGATGTTCATTGTTGGGAAGAAAATAAATTTGGAGTCATGGAATCAAAAGTGAAATATGGGGATTGGGGCCTGGGGGCGGAGCAAAGGAACATGCTGGGATGGCGGGAGCTCCTTGCCTTGGAATGCGTGCCCCAGCAACCCCCAACAGTGTGTTGTCCCTGCCTCTGCCCAGCAAGCCACACACCTTGTTGTTCCTCACCTCTGCTCACACTGTACCCCCTGCCTGGAATGCCTCCTCCCTATGTCTGGTAGCGCCTACTCATCATTTAAGACTCTGCTTAGACATCATTTCCAGCAGGAGTCCTCCCTCCTCCCACCCCCACCCCAGGCAGCATTAGGTGCCCTTCCTCTGTGCTCCCCAGCACCCTGCTTTCACTCCTGTCACAGCACTTTATCCCTATTTTCTGGGCCTCACATCACATATGGAACCATTGTTTCTGATTTAGTGCTCAGTGGTATGTGGGTTCCGTCAACATTTATTGACCAAGTGAATGAATGAACAGGTGAATTAATAAATGAGAGAGACAGAAGGAAAGTATAGAATGAGGAGGAACAGGCTGGGCACAGTGGCTCACACCCTAATCCCAGCACTTTGGGAAGCTGAGGCAGGCAGATCACCTGAGGTCAGGAGTTTGAGACCAGCCTGGCCAACATGGTGAAATCCTGTCTCTACTAAAAATAAAAAAATTAGATGGGTGTGGTGGCGGGCGCCTGTAGTCCTGACTACTCGGGAGGCTGAGGCAGGAGAATTGGTGAACCCAAGAGGTGGAGGTTGCAGTGAGCTAAGATCAAGCCACTGACCTCCAGCTTGGGCAACAAAGCGAGATGCCATCCCCCCCTCCCAAAAAAAAATGAGGAGGAACAAGCATTGGACAGGCCAGGGAGGAACATTACATGGTAACCTTGGGGTGGAGGCAGGATAGGCTGGGCTAGCTAATTGGGTTCACTGCCAAAGGGAGCACCTCCAGACTGGACAGAGGAAAAAAATAGGGTTGGAAGGAGGCAGGCATGGAGGGAGGAAATGAAGCCCCACCAGAATGGATCAGAGAGTTTTAGTGAGGCAGCACATAGAGCACAGGAAGGGGTTCCTGTGGCCCTGCTACCAGAAGGAGAGGGAAGAAGGATGCTGTTGGGTGCTGAGAGGGCCCAGATGGGACAGGATACACCTGCAGGGCCAGATACCAGGGCCCTGACCTGCGTAAGCTAATGTTGGTCCCACCCAGCCCAGCCTGGGAGTCCAGCTAACCACCCGCACCCCTCCCAGGCTTCTTCTCCTCCTGGCACTGGAAAGAACAGGGCTGCCAAGGAAGGGCTGTGAGTGAGCTTGGGTAGGGGATCTCCAGCACAACATATCCTCTGCTTCAAACGCTGGTGTCTGTGACAGTCACAGGGATCCCAAGACCTGCCCCATTAGGACACTCAAACCTTTCTAAAGACTATTTCTGAGACAATATCAGATGGCATATTTTCCATCCCTATTCCTATACTAGCCAACCACCTGCTGCCTCCCCACCACTAATCACCTGTATTTCCCTTGGAAAATACCTTCTTTTTTTTTTTTTTTTTTTTTTTTTTTTTTTTTGAGACAGAGTCTCGTTCTCTCACCCAGGCTGGAGTGCAGTGGCGCGATCTCGGCTCACTGCAAGCTCCGCCTCCCGGGTTCACGCCATTCTCCTGCCTCAGCCTCTCCGAGTAGCTGGGACTACAGGCGCCCGCCACCACGCCCGGCTAATTTTTTGTATTTTTTTAGTAGAGACGGGGTTTCACCGTGGTCTTGATCTCCTGACCTCGTGATCCACCCGCCTCGGCCTCCCAAAGTGCTGGGATTACAAGCGTGAGCCACCGCGCCCGGCCGGAAAATACCTTCTTAGGGTACAGCAGGCATTAGATACCCAGCGCATGCCTGAATCTCAATCCTCCATGTTCTCACCTGTGAGTCCACGATCCCCACCCCTAGGGGACAAACTGAAGCTTCACAGACCGAGGAACCCAGTAAAACAGGAAATTCCCTTCTGGATATCTCCCACAGATCCTCATTGTTCTAAATCCACTATTTAGTAGGAACATCTCAGCCTGAGGCAACACCCTCCTCCAGCTGCGTACCCCCCTACCACCCTAGGGTACAAGAGAAGAGAAAAAAGAATTTGGGCCCTAGAATCCCTGTCCTTGGCTAAACAGACCCAGAAGTCCAGGTTTCCAGGCCAGGGCAGGCCAGGACTGCCTCCTCCTTCTCTCCTCCACCCAGTGTCAGCCTGGCGTCAGCATGATGATGTCATCAGACCAAAGGAGACACATTGCTTGCCTGGTGAGTTCACCTTGCGGGCATGTGGTGGCCAGGCCAGGCCAAGCCCACAGACCCTTCTGTTGCAAATTGTTTACTGAGGCTGGTGGACTCCGGCTGGTTGGACACTCCTCCCTCTGACCCTCTCACCCCTCCTCCCTGGAGCACCAGGACGCTGGTCAGGAGCCTTGGTGACTCAGAAGCTGCCTCACAGCAGCAAGCCTAGCCACAGCCACCACCACCTTGCGCAAGGGAGAGAACAGGCCCAACTGGCCAGACGGGATCCCTGCCCTTGGCCTCCCCCACCCTGGCCAGGCCCCCACGGGCCTCTTTGGAGCCCAGCCCTTTGTGTACCCCGCCCGCTCCCAGACAGGCCCTCCATTCCAGGTTTGGGCTGGCTGGCTGTTCCCCACCCTATGCCTGGGTCTCAACTTTCCTTTCTGTGTGAGCCTGGCCTCTGATCTCAGGAGGGGAAACTGAGGCTGGCACTTGCTGACACCCAGCCATCAAGAGCATCTTTAAGGAAGTATCTTTTCTTTATGAGGGGCCTTTCTCCATCAGTATTCCCTGCTGGGACTTACAGGTGTGAATGTAGGGGATCCTAGAGGTGGGTCTGTGAGAAGGAGGAAGGGAGTAAGTATGAGTTTTTTGTGTATGGGGAGCTGTGGCTAAGGGCCTGGCCAGTCTTAGTGCTGGTTCAAACGCATGTGAGGCTATCGCCTTGCATAAACTGGTGGGTGTTTGGCACATATATGTTTTCATATCTTATCTTAGGGGCATATACGTACTTACTTGTCTGTGTCCAGAGGGAAGAGCTGTGTATCAGTATGTGTGAATGTGTGTGCACACATGATTCCGTGTGTGTGTCACACCCTCTGTATGCATGGAGTGCATTCTTGTCTCGCGGAACTCTGCACACATAGTAAATATTTTGCTGTCGGTTTATCTTGGCTTCCACATGTCTCTCTGTCTCAGCTGCCATTGGTCAGTGGTATGTGGCTGTAGCCTTTGCCTCTGCATCCTGCCTGGAATGTTACCCCCAGCATCCTTCCCCACCTTACCCCAAGACCTGAAGACATATTCATCTCAGGCTCAAGGTGGAAGTACCCAGAGATGAGGTCACTGTCCCTCCGGGGGATGGGAACTTGCCATTAAGGACTCCCCAGTAGAACAAAACAAATGTTCCCTCTCCCCTTGCTCCTCAGGTTCCTACTAAAAGGACTCCCACCCTTCTCACCACTACCCCCAGCCACTCCCCAGGGCTCCTCAGCAGCTCTGGCCCCCCAAGGAGGCCTCTCCCTGGGAATCTCTGTCAGGGCTCTGCTGCTGCCACCACCAGAAAAACCAGCTCTGGCTCCAGGCCTGGGTAAGGGTTGTCTGGTGTGGGTTTGGTGGGGGTGAGGGGAATTCTGCCTGGGGCTAGGGGGAGGGGTCCAGGCTGTCTAGGGTCTCATGCTCCTTTGTTAACTCCTGCCTCCCCTTACCTGACAGCAACAACCTCCACCGGAGAGCTGCAGTATGTGGGTGAGTTTGGAGTGAGAAAGGACCTGGGAGAGACGCACCAAAGCTCCCCATCCAGGACAGGTGACACAGACAACCCAGCAAACCCCCTTCCATCCACTCTTTCCCCCATAACCTTGGCCTTGGAGTGCTAAGGAACTTTAAAAACCAGAAGATTCCCTCTCCGCCTTCATCCACCTCCCTCACTTACCCCCCATTGTTCTAAGCCCCCCAGCTTAGTGAGAGCTTCCCAGCCTGGGCATAACGCCCACCCACAGATTAGTGTCTGGGGAGGGGGGCCACACAATCACAAAGGGAGATGAGAACAATGGGGGGGACAGGCCTTGAGGCAGCCCCACTCTGGCCCAGACACAGCTCCCAGCACAGATAAGTCCCCTAAACCCCCCGGAGCCAGAGTCTGAGCCTGGCTGAGTCACCACAACAGCCACACTGTGGGTGGGAGAACCAGGATTCAGCTTCTCCCAAACTCCTGAGATCCTAACCCCTGCTCCGCACTGCCCCTCCACCCACCATGGCCAGCTCTGCACCATCCCAAATCACAGCCTCAACTCCAGCTCTCAGGACACACCAGATTTAGAGGGAAGGGGGTGGGGGTGGCCAGAAAACTATGAGAAAATCTCCTGAGGCCAGAGGCTGCCTGTTCCAGTGAAAGAGTGACCTCAGCCGCCTTCTCCACAGCCTTCCTTCAGGAGGCATGGCAGATGCCTCCCCAGTTCTGAACTTCACCTCCTCTTTTTTTTTTTTTTTTTGACACAGAGTCTCACTCTGTCACCCAGGCTAGAGTGTAGTGGCGCGATCATGGCTCACTGCAACCTCAATCTCCTTGGATTCAGGCAATCCTCCCAAGTAGCTGGGACCACAGGTATGCCACCATGCCTGGCTAACTTTTTTATTTTTTGTAGGGACGGGGTTTTGCCGTGTTGCCCAGGCGGGTCTCAAACTCCTGGCCTCAAGGGATTCACCTGCCTTGGCCTCCCAAAGTGCTGGGATTATAGGCATGAGCCACCAAGCCTGGCCCCCTCCTCATTTAGATTCTCTTCCCAAATTAAGACCCTAGGCTTCTCTACTCCCTTCCCTTCTGACTTCGTTTCCTGCATCACCTCCATCCCTTCTCTCTGCCTAGACTTCGGTCGGAACAAGTGCAAGTTTTTGCAGACTAGAACATCCAATCATTCTCTCCTCACTGGGCTTTTGCCCCAAAGTAGCTAATCCCCATTCACTTTGCCTACAGGACCCCCAGATCCCGAGGCTCTGGTCCGGCTGATGGAATCATGAACTCTAACCTCCTCATCTCTGTAGCTAGGGTCTCCTTGGCCCGGCCTCCTTAAACACTAGGGTGGGAACAAGGTCACTGGGGTCACAGGGCTTCCCTGGGATTCTCCCGATTCTCATCACCTCCCTTGCTGGCTTCCCCGGGTTTGGGTAGGTCCTATAGGAAAGGGCCTGCCCCCCCCCCACCGTAAACAGGAGTAGAAAAGTAAGGATGGGCCCCTCCCTTTCGAGGAAACTAACCTCAGACAGAAAGCTGATCCTAACCCCCAGAAGGCAGACCTCAGAATGCAGAGCACCACTCGCCCTCTGGTCCTGCAGAGCTCCTGAACCCAACAAAGAGCTAGGGACTAGGATCCTAAAGGGGGGAGGGGTGTCTCGTGGATTTGGGTCCCTCAGCCCCAGGGCAAGAGATGGGGGAGGGAGAAGGGAGGAGACCTCACCCGGAAACTCAACCCATTAAGGAGAGACAAAGAGCTGTGGTGCTGAGGCGCCTCCCAAGCCTGGGCTCCTTTCCCTGTCAGGGGTGGGGCAGGGCCCTGGGGCTCAGAGCTCTAATGGCCCAGGATTTGGGTGGGGGGTGAATTTGCAGTAGGGCCAGGAAGGCAGTATCCTGGGGAAAGGTACTCTGGTACCCTCTGAGAGATGGGACCAGAACCCTTTCCTCCTCCTACCTCCACAGCCAGACCCAGTGACCCTTCCAACACCCCAGCACCCCACTTCAGCCAGGGCTGGACCATCACAGAGTCATCGTATTTCAGAGCTGGAAGGTCAATAGAGATCATCTGGTCCTAGCTCTCGGTCTACTGAAGTCTGGTTTCATCGCTGCCCAAGATTACCAAATAGATTAATAGCGGAAACGGGATCTGGACCCGAGACTCCTGACTTCCCAGTCCAAGGATTTTTTCAGAGACATGAAACATTCCAGGTTCCCGGGACCCATTAAGGAGAGTCTACACACAGAAAAGCCAGAATGGGGGTGGTAGTGGAGCTAGGACCATCTGATCCTCAGGCTAGGAGTCTCCAGCCCCCAGAGCAACCTCAGCTCTGTGCAGGTTGTCGCTGCAGCAGCAGCAAAGTGGCCTCCTACCAGGTACCAGCTTCCTGGGGCAATCTGGAGCCAGGCTTCCTCCCTTACTGTCAGGCATTGCATGAGGTCTAACTAGAAGGGGGTCTCCTTTCCCCTTCCCTGGGCTTCTCTTAGTAAGAACAGTTTTGCCATCATGGAAAAGGAAGGCAAGAACCATGTGATGCAGTCACCATTGCATCTCCAGCATCTAGTACCCAGGCTGTACCCAGTGTGCACTCAAATGTACTATTCTTCAATGAACTTAGAGTGAGAACACCAAGACACTAACCCTGGTTATGTTCCTAACACTGAGCAGAGGTAATCAGGGATTCCAGACATAGTGACCTGGCCTGGGGGCTGTGAGGGACCATGAAAGGGAAGGGCTACACTGGCTCTTCTGGGGGTACTGCTGGAAGCTGGGGGTGGGAGAGAGAGATTGGCTCCTCAGTTCAGAGTCAAAGGAAAGAGATGTTTGTGCGTGTGCATGTGTGTCTACTCCTAACATTGAGTAATCTTGCAGATCTCACTTGCCTCTCTCAGTTTTTTCATCTGTAAAATGAGAGAGTTGGAGTGGTGATCTCTTTGATCTCTTCCAAGTCCTGAGATGGCATGACTCCACTCTTTAGGTGTGGGTAGATCCCACAGGAAAGTGACTGCTGGTTCCCCAACTCCAGCAACTAGGCTCCACCTTTTTGACCTAAACAAGTGAGAAGGATTATCTGGAAGACGGGAATTAAAACACAAGTGGTAGGGGACTGTGAGGGGATGGCAGGGGTAGGAGCTCAGTATCCTATGACTGGAGGCTGGGCCCATGACCTATAATAAAATCAGAGTTGGAGCAGCCCATACCTCCACCAATCCACACATCTAGGCCTTTTTCCCCTCCTCAAAGCTTTGGCTGGAGATGGAGGTAGGGGAATCACTGCTAGATCTTGCTGGGCAACAGAGGCTCCCTTGCTACTGCTCCTGGGCCTGAGAATCAAACTATCCTGTCCAGATCTGGCCCTATCTTTTGAAGGAGAAATATTTCTGTTACTCATTACCGTAGGAACAGCCTATGGAATCCCACTGAGGTCTCACTGTGCACACACACGGACACACACTCTCCTCCACTCTGAAGATTATACATTCCTATAATTCATATTTGCTCTATATGCATTAGACAGACAGGAGGTGAGGAGTAATACAAGGCATCTAGTTAAGAAAATGCGGGAACAGGAGATGAACAAATGAGGACCACACCCTATCTAGAAGGTTCCCTACCTTAGACCCCCACCCATCTAAACCCCCTTATTACCACCCTGGCACCTAATACTGTGCCCAGGGAAAGGGAGGGGTCAGAGTGACAGGCGTTCTCGGCTCTCCTATAGTCCCCAGCAGGTGCCCCAGTCCTGGTGCTCCAGAACACCATGGAGAGAAGAGAAGGAAATAGAAATCCCCCATCCACTCTCTGGGCATCAGGCTTCCTGCACCCTGATGACTGCAGAAACCAGCTGAGCCCTGAGTCAGCCCCAGTTCCAGGCAGCCGTTCCAGAGCCCAGGGGGTAGGCCAAGGCACCTCCAGGAAACCCTGGGGTGAACAGGATCCTCACAAGTCCCACCTGCCTGCCCACCTGCACTGGGTCACCATGTCTATTTCCCAAGACAGCTCAGGCCTAGGCAAGTCTTAGTGACCCCCAGACATAGTGACCTGGCCTGGGGGCTGGGAGGGAACATGAAGGGGAAGGGCTATACTGGCTTTTCTGGGGGCACTGCTGGAAGTTGGGGGTAGGAGAGAGAGAGACTGGCTCCTCAGTTCAGAGTCAAAGAAAGGAGAATGTGTGTGTGTGTGCATGCGTGTGTGTCTATGTGTTTGTGCATGTGTGTCAGTGCCAGGTTGGGCTCAGAAGCAAGTGTCCTGATGGTTCAGGCAAGTCCTACCTGTAAATGATGCCATCAGTAGCAGCAGCAGCAGCCAGGCCTCAGGCCCCCACATCTCGGCTCCCAGGGACAGGCGCATGGTTGAAAGGCAGACTGCCCAGCGTTTCTGAAGTTCCACCAAGATCTCCCTGGGAGCCGGCTGCAGACTTGAATAAGGAACTAACCCAGAAGGCAGGAAGCTGCAGAGTTCTTGCCTCTCGCACTTGGGTCTCCACTAGGGGACCCAGCCCCGGCCCCGTTCTACCCACCCAGCCGTAGCTACCCCCAAGAAGCCGTGATCGGGAGCTCCGAGCTCCCCCAGAGCTACTTCCCACGCTGTGGCCAACAACGACGGCAGAAACCTGGGAACCTGCTCAGCAGGTCAGAACAGGTGCGTCTCTGGGGGCTGGGCCTGGCACGGAGACTCAGCAGCCACCGCCCCCATGGCCTGGGCTAGCTAATGGGCGCCAGGGAGGGAGGGAAGGAGGGAAGGACCTGGGTGGGGTTGGTGGGGTCCCATCCTCAGCTCCAGGCTTTACCTGCGAGTATGTGGAAGGGGCTATGAAGGGAGAGGCAAGGGTCGGAGCTAAAGGAGGCCCAGGGCACCAGGCCAGGCCAGGATGAACAGGGGCAAGGCCCTTGTGGGTAGAAAGGAACCCAAGCGTCCCACACCCCAGCTAGCCTTGCTACCTCTTGGGGGCCTTGACAAGTTCCCGGATCTCCTGGAGGGTCTCAGCTTTGGAGCCACAGAATCGGAGAAGGCCAGAACTGAGGAAGGAGTCTGTCAGTGCTGCGCTGTATATTTCATTCT
Organism: Nomascus leucogenys; assembly: GCF_006542625.1. Taxonomy (NCBI): domain Eukaryota; kingdom Metazoa; phylum Chordata; class Mammalia; order Primates; family Hylobatidae; genus Nomascus; species Nomascus leucogenys. The sequence continues at coordinate 40,425,771 of NC_044392.1, read as the reverse complement.
TCAGATGAGAAAACCAAGGCCCAGAGAAGGGGAGGGACTTGCCAGAGGACACACAACTTAGTCTCATGGTTTGCTCAGACACCTCTATCCCTGAGGTAGGGAAGTAGTTCAAAGACCCCTGAGAAAGAACTTACGTAACTCCTCTAACTCCAACTCCATCTAGAAGAAGCCAAGGAAGTGGCCAAGGAATTAGCCCTAGGGGTTCCTGGCTTCCCTATCAGGGCCCTCTCTCAGCTTCAATACCTTGTTACCTGGCCAGGAGTCCCAAAAGCTCAGCAGCACAACTTGAATGGAGAGAGGTTCCTCTCTACCCTCTCCATGGTCATTTTACCCAGTTTACTCCAAGGTCATTGGACAAGACCACATGTCTGGACTTTGCAAGGACAATCTTAATTTCAAGTACTCTGGCCCTGTATTCCTATAAATACATCCTTGTCAGACCATGTGTTTCCATTCTGAATGCAGAAAAAGTGACCGCCAAGTTACACAAAACCTTACTGCTCTCCCTGGGATAGCCAGAGGGAGAGGGCATATTCTGAGCCCACTGAAAATTTAGTGAAGGGGAGGGGCAACATCACTTGCAGACTAGGGCTAAAACAAAAACCAGGTAAATATAGAGATAGACGTGGGAGAAGAAAAAAATATAGGTTAAAGTTTTGCAATAGGACCCTTCCATCTGGAGAAGGCAGAAAGGAGGAATAAAGAAGCGGTAAGGAAGAGTTGTTCTATGTAGATTTTCTACCACCACCATCCCCACCAACTCTACCTGTCAAACTCTTATTCATCTTTCAAAGCTGACCTCAAATGCCACATCTTCTTGAAGCCTTCTCTGCTCCTCCCACCCCAAATTAATCTTTCTTCTATTCTTCCTCAGCCTTTGCTAGTCCTTTTATTATAGCTTACGTGCTCATAATTTGTGCACATCTTATCTCCTTAACTAAATTGCAAGCTTCAAGTCAAAAAAACATTGATTGAGGCCTGCTGTGTGCCAGGGATTCAGTAAATGTATTAAATTGCGGGACAGGGCAAGAGTTGGAGCCTGTGAACTCCTTGAAAGGTGGGCTTGTTTTATAATCTTATCTCAGTCTTCCATGCTAGGACAGGCCACAGAATTTCATGGGAACTGACTACATTTTGGTGAAGGCATGCATTTCTGAATAAATGAGTTGTCCGGATGGAAAGGGTGGTGAAGTAGGATCAGTAAAGCAGAGATCCTGACTGGCCGTGAGTTACTATCCTGAACTGGGGTTGTGACCTGGACTTTACTCCTGTCGCTGGACTATGACCCCAACTCTGGCTCTAGATGCCAACTGTCAGCAATGACCACGGCAGTGACCTCTTCTTCAGGGGCTATTTCCTGCAGGTCAGAGGCCCTTAAAGGCCAGACCAGATGCCAGAATTCCCCAGTTTCTCTCCACCTCCAGCCCCTTCCCTTCTTCAGGTCCCCACCTGTGCCAGGGGAACAGCCCCACCCAGATGATGCTTTGAGATCCAGTGTGGCAGGGGTGGAGTAGGGCCAGTGGGAATGGGAGGGGGAGCATCCTGTGTTATAATTATCACACCTTGGATCCTATCACATGCTTTCGGAGGAGCTGCTTTCCTTCCCACGGATTCACCCCTCCAGGTACAGGAAGCCACAGGAGAAACTGAGGCACAGGAGTGGAAAAGCAGTTAGTTCACAAGATGGATATCCAATCTCCTTCAGCCTATCCATTCACAGTATACCCCTGCGAAAGTGCTACCAGTCAGAATGTCTCTGAACCCCTGGTTGGGCCCCTTAATCACTCACCCTGAACTCTGGCCATACAGAGCATGGAAGGGAGGCAGAACTGTCCAGAGGTGGAGTTAGGGTATGGCTATACTCATTTTTTCATGGGTATGATGCAGCCTTGAAATAGGCTAAGGGCACCACAGGGCCTGAGAGGGAGCACTAGAGTCCAGCAGCCCACTCCAGGCCTTTGATGGAGGTAGGGATCTCTCTCTCTCCTCATTTCACAAATACCTATCTCAAGTCGCTCTGTCCCCTCCTTCCCCTCAGCCCTGTATGTCTCACAAGGGCCATGCTCTTGGAGAATATGCCCTCAAACTTAGGCCTTTCCTACCCTCTCCTAGGATGAAGGCTGGGGAAGGCATATTCTAGGATTGAGGCTGGAAGGAAATATTGGATGAGGAAGATTTTCTTTTTTTTTTTTTTTTTTTGAGACGGAGTCTTGCTCTTTCCCCCAGGCCAGAGTGCAGTGGCGCGATCTCGGCTCACTGCAAGCTCTCCGCCTCCTGGGTTCACGCCCTTCTCCTGCCTCAGCCTCCCGAGTAGCTGGGACTACAGGCGCCCGCCACCGCGCCTGGCTAATTTTTTGTATTTTTAGTAGAGACAGGGTTCCACCGTGTTAGCCAGGATGGTCTCGATCTCCTGACCTCGTGATCCGCCCACCTCGGCCTCCCAAAATGCTGGGATTACAGGCGTGAGCCACCGCGCCTGGCCGGAGGAAGATTTTCAAGACCAATGCCTGGTATTCTGGTTCGGTTCTCCCTTCCATATTGCATTCCCATTCCCCACATGCGTCACTCCTACCCTCCTCCTACCCACATTGTGGGCCCTAAGAATGAGAACAATTCAAGCCATGATAGTGTCTTTATCGTGTGTGTTTGTCTGAGTGACATTGCTGCGTGTGCGCCTGCACCCATGCATTCCTTCAACAGACATTAAGTGAGTGCCACTATGTGTCAGGCTCAAGGGAGGAGACAGAGACGTAACACATAGTCCCTGCCCTCAAGGAGCCCTCAATCAGGAGAGGCAGACACAGAAACAACTGTAACATGCTATATCCCACCCTCAGGTGTTCCCTACGCATCTCTGTACACATACATGCTATGCACATATGTGGGACTGTCTCTGTGTGCACAGCAGCGGATGTTCTTCATGATCTGCATGCATCCAAGCATCCGCTTGTACCTGTCTCTGTCCCCATGACAGGCTGCACGCCTCAGCCAAACCGGTTGGAGTGGGTTGTGCCGAAATTTTTGTTTGTGTCGATGGGACTTGAGGTGAGTCAGAGAGGGACAAGGATGGGTGGGGTGGTGTGGGGGAGAAGAAGAGTGAGAGTGAGGGTCAGATTGAGTGGGGGAGGGAAGGAGTGGGCCCAAGTGGGAAGGGGTGGGAGTGAGAGTGGGGTGCAGGAGGATGAGCTGGGGGTAGGAGTAGATGAGAGAGCTCCTTGGTGAGTAATATCCTGTCTGTCTGCAGTGAGATCCCAGGTCACAGAAGAGTCAGAGGCTGGGGGAGAGTCCCTTGTGCTTAGGGAGAGAGGAGGGTGAAAAAAAATCAGAGCGGAACTAGTTGGAAGCATGAGTGTGGATAAAATATTTGTGATCCATTTCTGTACAGCTTTGTCTCTGTGATAAGCTATTCCTGATCTGCTCATTGCAAACTTTCTGCAGTTTGTACAGAAAGGTGTTGGGGAGCTGATGACGTGGTGAAAGATTACCAATATGGGCCTTGATCTCACCCCCCAGGACCAAGGCTTCAAAGTCACTCCTCCTGCTCCTCCCTAGGATCACCCCTGCTCCATCCATGGAGGTATGGGCATACCCCCATACAGAACACAGGAGCTCCAGCAGCTTTTCTTCCCCTAGAAAACACCTTTACTCTCCTCCAGATGGAACTTCACTATGCTCAATATTAGGATGGTGGCCTCTTGTTTTCTAGGAAATTACATCGAAACATTGCCATGTGCTATGTTGTTCTTTGCCTATCCTGCAGGCCCACCGATTCCCCAATACCCAGCCCCCAGCCCCATCCTTTAATGATAACCACATTTTTTGTTTGCCTAACAACTCTTGGAGCTCAGGGGGCTGAATTTGCTTGTTCCTCGAGGGCCCTAAAGCTGGAGTGTGCCATCCAGGGGAGGAGGCAGCTAAATGCAAGGCATGTTCAGGTCCTGTTTCTCAGTAGATCCAGTTGTGTACAGAGTCCCATCCTCCTTGCTCTCACCCCATGAACTTCCCAAGTTTCCATGAACACTCTACCACGAAATCCAGGACCAGAGTTTGGGTTAAGGGACAAATGTCTTTATTTTGACACTAAGACCCTACTGTGGGGAAATTCTACTCCCTGAAAAGGCCCTATGTATTGAAGCTCACTCAGGTCCTCATCAAAAATTGAGACCTTATGACTATGCCCGGGGACCCCAAACTGGTGCTGTAGTTCTAGAAAGCAGCCAAAGGGAAGAAGTCTGGCCATTTCTGGAAAGTTCTAAAGCTCCTTGCAGGAAAGTCAGATGGCTGGCTCTGGTCAGCAGAAAAAAGGGGGCAGTAACCCAGAGAGAAAAACACAAAAGTCGAAACAGTGAGAGACAGATCTCAAGGCACAGTGAGAAAAATGGAAACTTAGAGACAGAAAAATATACAAATACTCCTTGACTTTTATGACAGGGTTATGTCCTGATAAGCCCATTGCAAACTGAACATATAAGTTGAAAATGCATTTAATATACCAGTCGCTAGCCCTAGAAACTATCAAAATTCAAAATTCAAGTATGGGTCCTACCGAACACGCTATCATTTTTGCATCACTGTAGTTAAAAAATTATAAGTTGGGTCGGGCATGGTGGCTCACACCTGTAATCCCAGCACTTTGGGAGGCTGAGGGGGGCGGATCATGAGGTCAAGAGATCGAGACCATTCTGGCCAACATGGTGAAACCTCATCTCTACTAAAAACACAAAAAATTAGCTGGGCTTGGTGGTGCATGCCTATAGTCCCAGCTACTCAGGAGGCTGAGGCAGGAGAATCGCTTGAACCCAGGAGGCAGAGGTTACGGTGAGCCAAGATTGTGCCACTGCACTCCAGCCTGGTGACAGAGCAGGACTCCGTCTCAAAAAAAAAAAAAAAAAGAAAAAGAAAAAGAAAAATTGTAGGTTGAACCATCGTGAGTCAGGGATTGTACTGGAGACACACACACACACACACACACACACACACACACACACACGAGTTATTGAAGGGGAAGAATTCAAAGAGACAAAGTGGCTAAAGTGGCCAAGACAAAATCTGAAACAGAGATAGAAGGACCCGAAGAGAAATTTCTGGATGCCATGATTACTCAAGTCCTTCCCTCTTCTGCCCTCAATTCCCACCACTCAGCAATGACCTAATGACACTTTCCTACTCAACATTGCCTACTCCCTCAACAACATAAGCTCCTCCCCATCCTTATCCCACCTCTCCATCATTCTCTAACTTGGCTGATTACCACTCCCCCCCACCCTAAAGCCTGCTTACAATTTCACCTTTCTCTCAATCTCCTTCTAGCTCATATCCAGTCAAAGGAGCTCTCAAGATCTGACCTCGTGCCGTCTCTTTGCCTGGTCATTTCTCTGTCCTTTTGTCCCTGTCTTTATTCTGGCTGAGCTGAGAGCAAAGAGTCAGAATTGGGGCCAGGATGGCATAGGGCCAGGAAGGGTCAGGGTACAGCAGAAGAAGAGTCAAAGAAAGGGCCTGAAGGATGGGGACAGCCTGGGAGACATGGGCAGAGGGAACTGTGGGAGTCTTGAGTGCGACTAGGACCCTTTGGTGCAATTGTTGGTCTTTCTTTCTTTCTTTCTTTCTTTCTTTCTTTCTTTCTTTCTTTTTCTTTCCTTCTTTCCTTCCTTCCTTCCTTCCTTCCTTCCTTCCTTCCTTCCTTCCTTCCTTCTGTCTTTCTGTCTTTCTTTTTCTTTCTCTCTCTTTTCTTTCTTGCTCTCTCTTTTCTCTCTCTCTCTCTCTTTTCTTTCTTTCTCTCTCTCTCTTTCTGTCAGTCACCCAGGCTGGAGTGCAATGGCACAATCGCGGCTCACTGCAACCTCAGCCTCCCAGGTTCAAGCGATTCTCTTGCCTCAGCCTCCAGAGTAGCTGGGACTACAGGCATGCACCACCACGGCTGGTGAATTTTTTATTTTTATTTTGGTAGAGATGGGGTTTCACCATGTTGGCCAGGCTGGTCTCGAACTCCTGGCCTCAAGTGATCCGCCCACCTGGATTACAGGCGTGAGCCACCACACCCAGCCCAATTGTTGGTTTTCTGTATGTACTGAATAATGCTAAGAACCAGAGATGGTTCCAGGGTCAGAAAATGGGGTTAAGGAAGGGAGAAGATAGAGTAAGAGCTTTGTGAAGGTTTGAGGCAGGGGGGCATAGATTTGGGGCTAGGACAGGCGTCTAAGGCTAGGTAGGAAGCTGGGTGCTTGCTTGCTAGAGATCACACAGACTCTTGGCCAACTGAGACAAAGCCAACGTCAGAGGATCACATCAAGATTACAAGACTTTCAGGATATCCAGTCCCTGCTCTCATTTCTGGACAGAGGTCGTCCCTGGATATTATTAGCAGGTGAAAGCAGGTTCACAGCCCTGTCTGCCCTTTTCCCTGTCTCTCACAATTTTCTCTCAGTTCCCCCTTTCACTTATCTTACTGCCCTTTCAGTTTATGTATCATTGACAAGGTCGTTATAGACCACTGCAGATGCTGTCCTGCGGTGTGAAGCATGTGTCATACAAGTCCAGGTTGGCTGGTTTGCTTTCTTCCTCTCTCTGTTTCTCTCTTTCTGGCTTCTTTTCTCCCTCCTCCAAAATATAGATTTGGTTCAAACTAACCTAAGAAGGTAGGAGTCCTAGGCAGTTCCTCTCCCAGGGTCTTGGGATGGCAAAGCAATGGACAGATGCTTCCAGCTATTAGGAGGAACTGGCAGCATCTAGGTACAGAACTGGAGAGGGTACAGCCAAGGAGTATGTGAGGTTCAAGCTCTATGTCTAACTAAGATGCCTACTGCTAAGGACTCAGAATCAGAGAGGAAGCTGGGAGAGAGGAGCTGGAAAGGCCCGTGGGGTGGGGAGTTCCCATTTCTATCTAGGAGAGGCAGAAAGTAAGTCTAACAGAACAGCCAAGACTTAGGCAAAAGCAAGAGCCTAAAATGGACATATAGGCCAATAAGGTTTAGGCAAAATTGCCCCACCCCTGAGGCAAGCCCTTGCCTAATCCTAGGAGTATGACAGATCTGAATCCAGCTGTTGGGAGGTGAGCCAGTGAGAAGCCTGAGGGAAAAGACTGACTTTTAAATTTCAGCCAAGGACAGTAAAACTTAGTGATTTTTTTTTTTTTTTTTTTTTTTTTTTTTTTTGAGACGGAGTCTCGCTCTGTCGCCCAGGCTGGAGTGCAGTGGTGCAATCTCGGCTCACTGCTAGCTCCGCCTCCCGGGTTCCCGCCATTCTCCTGCCTCAGCCTCTCCGAGTAGCTGGGACTACAGGCGCCCGCCACCACGCCCGGCTAATTTTTTTGTATTTTTAGTAGAGACGGGGTTTCACCGTGGTCTCGATCTCCTGACGTCGTGATCCACCCGCCTCGGCCTCCCACAGTGCTGGGATTACAAGCGTGAGCCACCGCGCCCGGCCAACTTAGTGATTTTTAAGAGATTCTTACCATGATTTTGGAAAACTGAGAATACTGCCTGTCATACTCAGGGAAAGCTATAGTTGGGAGGGCAGAGACTTTCAAAGCTATTGTTGAATCTTGGCTTTAAGGTACAGGTGGGGAACAGGTCCTGGTAATCTTCCAATCTCTATAACTGTGCCTTTCCTGCCCATGCCATCCCCGTGCTGAGTACCAAGAGTTGGGAAGAGGAGGGGAAAGCCCTGCCGTGCTATGAGACCCTGCATTACATGCCCATCCTCACTGCAGCCCTGGCCATTGTCTCCTTTCTTTATTTCTTTTCTTTTTTTCTTTCTTTCTTTCAACAGGGTCTCACTATGTTACCCAGGCTGGTCTTGAACTCCTGAACTCCCGGCCTCAAGTGATTCTCCTGCCTGGCCACTTTCTATGGTCTCAGTATGTCAGGTATGATGGGGAGCAAGGTGATGTGTAGAAACCAAAGGCCACAAGTAGCAGTCATCATTCCCACTTACAGCCCAGTCCCAGAGGACACAGATCCTGTTTTTGCCCCACCCCAGCTGTGTTGGGAGGAAAATTCTGTCTGTATTTCCTCCTTCTGCTGAAACCAGAAAGCTTGCATCTGGGCCTCTTCAGTTATCACTTGGTCCTGGGGGACAGAGTTAATATCTGGAACCTGGCTTAAATAAAAGATATCAGGGAAGGGTAGGAGTCTGTTTTTCTCATTTTCTCACTCTTCCCCCACTTCACCCTTCTAAGGCTGCGTGGGTTCTCTCTCTCTCTCTCTCTCTCTCTCTCTCTCTCTCTCTCTCTCTCTGTGTGTGTGTGTGTGTGTGTGTGTGTGTGTGTGTGTGTGTGTCCCCTGAGAGACTGGGTTCTGCTACCCTCTAGTGGCCAGAGCTGAAAGGACTCTCCCACCCAATCAGTTGGGACCTTCAAGCCTTTGGGAATAAACCAACATCCTATTTGATGAATGACAAAGCTGAGAAGGCCTAGAGAGAAACAATGCCTTTGAGGGTCAGGGGCATAGTTGGGACTAGAACCCAGGTCTCCTGTCTCTCGGGCCAGTGCTCAGTCCACTTTCACTTCCCCACCCTCTGACTTTTGCTTCTCCTTCCTTGCTCATCCCTGGGGTGGTAAGCCCAAGTAAGAAACCCTGAAGCCAAATGATCCCTCCCGGCCCTAGTGGAGCAGCATCTGCACCTCAAATGTCAAAATCGCAAATCAGTTCACAGCTGAGATCACGGGGGTTTATTCTGAGGACCCGACTGTCCTCCGACTTTCTGAGGTTAACAATCTTGCAGGATTTTTATTGACCTGATACAGCTCCCGTAGCCTTGGTGGCACCACCATACGGTTCCCGATAGCCACCCAGGTGTCCTGTCTCCACGGTAACTGCTGCTTTGCGACCTTCGGTTTGCAGCGGTCGCGCTGCAGCCGCTGCAGTGGTTGCTGGGCGACCACGGAGAGAAAGCCGGGACTTGAGGTGGGAACCCCGGCTGGCGTCCGGCAGGGGGAGGTTCCCGGGGAAGCCCGCGGAAGGCGAGGTGCCTGGCCCGCCATGTAGGGGCTCGTTCCAAGCCGCAGACCCCACCGCCCTCCCTCTCCCCGGGGCCCATGGCGGTGGCCGTGCCCCCGGGTCGGGCCGCAGGCTCAGGCTGGGCCTGGAGGCCAGTGGCGCGGGACGCGCTTTTAGCTAGGGCCTTCCATTCATGCACCGAACTGCGGGGACGGTTCTATCTCGTAGGTGGTCTCCTAGCAGGAGGAGCGAGAGAGCCCAGCAGCGATACGGTGGTCTTCGACCCGGCTAGCGGCCAGGCCGTACGATTGGGAGCCCGGGGCAGCCCCCCGCGCAGTCACCATGACGCGGTACCCGTGGGCGGGCGTTGGCTCTGCGTGGTGGGCGGCTGGGACGGGTCTCGCCGCTTGGCCACAGTGACCGCACTGGACACAGAGTGCGGTGTGTGGGAGGCGTGGACAGCGACCCCTGGTGACTGCCCCCCCGCTGGCCTCAGTAGTCACACCTGCACCGGCATCTCTGACCGAGAGCTGCAGGTGGCTGGCCGGGAGGGCGGTATCCACACTCAGCGACGCTATGGAAGCATCTACACATTAAGGCTGGACCCCAGCGCCCGCACCTATTGGTATGGCACCCCCTGCCCAAAACCTTTCACTCTCATCTACACTCTGGAAAAACAAAAGCCTAAACAGATTTCTCAGGCAATTTATCCACGTCCTCACTCTAGCACCCTCCTTCCAGGGGAACCTACCATGTTTAAGCTAGCTGAGCTCTCTACAGTATTACCCTCCCTCTCATCCCACCTACTGCACTGCCCTGTGCCTCTTCTCCATCCATCCTTGGCAAGGGCGGTGGCACTTATATTTTCCAGAAAACCCACTCAGCCCTGAATTTCTACATATCCACAGCTACAAGCAAGAAGGCTGCCACATAGCCTCACGCTCAGGTCACTGTGCGGCCCTGCTCCAAACTCCTGGACCCCATCCAGGTCATCAACTATTGCTCTTTGGAGGTTGCAACTTAGCTGAACCAGAAGTAGCTGGGCATTGGAGTCATGGGAAAATTAAGGTATTAGCTCCTCACACATCTTGTTTAGGATGGGAAGAGGCTAAAATTGTGATGCCCAGGTCTCTTCAGACAGTCCTTTCTTTCTCCCCAAGGAGGAACCACCTGTTGCTCCTCATTTGATGGAACAGCTTGCAAGGCTTGTGAGCAGTGGGCAGGGGTCCCAGAAGGGGCCCCATGGACTACGGCATCACTCATGTTCTGTGGTCGGGCCCTTTGCTGTGCTGTTTGGTGGAGAAACTCTGACCAGAGCTAGGGACACCATCTGCAATGATCTCTACATCTATGATACCCGTGAGAGCCAGACTAATGGCTGAAGGGGGGAAAGGTGGGAAGATGGGGGAACCTGAAGACTACAGAGAGGATGGAGTGATGGGGTAGGGAGGAGGAAAAATTAGTTGACAGGAGTTAAAGGAGTACACAGAATATTAAGCATTTGAAGAGGCCTAGAAATCAAGTGAGCAGAAAAACAATGGGCAAGCCCTTGGTCGTGTTGAGTTCTGTGAATGCCAAGTGCTACTGCCTCAATAACCACCCTCTGCCCCTACCCAACAGGCACATCTCCTCCTCTGTGGTTCCACTTCCCCTGTGCAGATCGCGGGATGAAACGCGTGGGCCATCGCACCTGCCTTTGGAATGATCAGCTTTACCTGGTTGGGGGTTTTGGTGAGGATGGCAGGACAGCCAGTCCACAGGTTTGCATCCTGGACTTTATCTAAATAGTGCCAAGACACATCACTAAGCCTCATTTTGTTTTGCTTTGTTGCAAACCTATAAAGCGTTATCACCAGAGCTATCTGCTTCACTTCAAATGCTTATTAAATTTCAATGTGAGACTTAAGATTTGTTTCTGAAATTTTGGGGGGGAGGGGGAAGGGCAGTAAATAAGTGGACATACCTTTATTTGCAAGGAAAGGATAAAATAAAAATGGGTCCTACTCATATTATGAGTCATTAACCTGATGGAAACAAAAACCACACATCATATGCTGTTCCATGTCTCAAAACAATTTCCACCCCCAAGTGGGAGAAGACTTCAGGCTACAGCTAAGATTCTGACCAAAACATTTAATTAACAAAAAATATTACAATAGCAGAGAAAATAATAATAATAACAATAAAGAGAAATTAGAAGTGGGAGTCAGGGTAGAAAAAAATGCAAAGGCCTTGGTCCCTAGGAGACCAACACTCCAGCTGAGCTGGCCTTAGCCCCAGCCCCTTCTGAGTTTTCCTTGGCTGCTGGCTTCTCATCTTCTCCCATGAGACGAATGTTGTGCTTTTCCCGGAATTCATTTAGTTCTTTTCCCTTTGCCTGAAGCTGCTGTGTCAGTGTCTCAATGATCTTCTGTATCTAGAGGACAAGTGACAGGGATTATATAAGGAATTCAGGACTCCCTTCCCCCACCTGGAATGGACTATTGGTAGAAGTGTTAACACGTTTAACTTTACCTTTAACCAAGTAGAGGAGCCCAGACATTAAAATTATTCCTTTCTTGAACACAGTGGTTTATACACTTTAATGTACTTAGAATCACCTGGGCTGCTTATTTTTTACAGAGACAATTTCCTACTATGTTACCCAGGCTGGTCTCAAACTCCTGCCTCAAGCAATCCTCCTGCCTCGGTCTCCCAAAGCGCTGGGAATACAGGCATGAGCTTATTTTTATTTTTTCATTTTTTATTTTTATTATTTTTTTTTTTTGAGATGCAGTCTCGCTGTCACCCAGGCTGGAGTACAGTGGTGCGATCTTGGCTCACTGCAAGCTCCGCCTCGCAGGTTCACGCCATTCTCCTGCCTCAGTCTCCCGAGTAGCTAGGACCACAGGTGCCCACCACCACGCCCAGCCAATTCTTCGTATTCTTAGTAGAGATGGGGTTTCACCATGCTAGCCAGGATGGTATTGACCTCCTGACCTCGTGATCCACCTGCCTCGGCCTCCCAAAGTGCTGGGATTACAGGTGTGAGCCACTGCAACCTGCCTAGCTTATTTTTAAAATGTCACTTCATGGCACTCCCAAAGGTTCTAATCCAGTGGGTCTGGGAAGCTGCATTTATAAATTAGTCCTTCAGGTGATTTTGATTCATGTATCCGTGAAACACACACTATGAGAAACACTACTGTAACCGCAATCCTCCCACCTCAATTCAGCCAGATCAGAGAGCCCACAGCAGTCAGCGATTCCTCTTGTCTAAGAGTTGGACTTAGCATAGCATAATGAGCATAGGCTATTTTATGCTGCCCTCTTTTTTTTTGAGACAGGGTCTCACTCTGTCACCCAGGCTGGAGTGCAGTGAGGTGATCACAGCTCACTGAAGCCTCGACATTTTAGACTCAGGTGAGTAGCTGGGACTACAGGCACATACCACCATACCCAGCTAATTTTTTGTATTTTTTTGTAGTGATGTGGTTTCACCATGTTGCCCAGGGTGGTCTCGAACCCCTGGACTCAAGGAGTCCACCTGCCTTGGCCTCCCAAAGTGCTGGGTTTACAGCCACTGTACCCGATCCTATTCAATGATTCTTGCTCACCTGCTCCTTGTTGTTCTCCAAAGCAGGCAGCACCTCTTTGACAGTTCGCTCCACCAGCACTCCTCCAACCATGCGGTAGCACTTACGAGTTTCATCTACCTCCTTCAGTGTATCGATCACTAGGCTGGGATAGGAGAACAAGGCAGGACCTGAGGATTCAGCCCCACTCTACTACAAATCCCCCTCACGGAGTAGCCCATACAACTGTCCTACTGTTTGCCTCTCCCTGACTTTCTCACCTGTGCTCATTCAACTCCATCTCCAATTCAGCTGCTTTGGATGCCAGGCCTCGCTGTTCCTGCCGAAGGCGGTTGAAGCCAGCAATTACCTAACAAGGTGAGAGAAGAGAAGAAAGGGGATAGTGGAAATGGCAGAGGGTCCAGATAGCACATAGGGTGGCAGGCTTTACAAAGGTGCAGTAGTGGGCACCTACCTTGGAAAAGGAGTAGAACCACAAGTTTGCGATTTCTACCTAAAATTTTTCTGGAATTCCATTCGCCAAACACGGAGGGCCTACTATTTTTAACATATTTGAGGGCCTACTGAGGGATATCACAGAATAGATTTGGCCTCTGGCTTCTCGTAGCTCATAGTTTGGTGGGAAATAGGCATTTAATATAAGAATGGGGGCCAGGCGCAGTGGCTCACGCCTGTAATCCCAGCACTTTGGGAGGCCGAGGCGGGCGGATCACGAGGTCACGAGATTGAGACCATCCTGGCCAACATGGTGAAACCCTGTCTCTACTAAAAATAGAAAAATTAATTGGGTGTGGTGGTGTGCACCTGTAGTCTCAGCTACTTGGGAGGCTGAGGCAGGAGAATCGTTTGAACCTGGGAGGCGGAGGTTGCAGTGAGCCGAGATCGCACCACTGCACTCCAGCCTGGCGACAGAGTAAGACTCCGTCTCAAAAAAAAAAAAAAAAAAAAAGAATGGGGTTGGAGAGCTACTGGAGTACCTACAGGGGAGCCTAGACTTGCAGTGAGGGCTGTCAGGAAGGGCTTTGTAATGAGAAACTTTTGTTTGGGTCTGCTCAGTATCCCATCCATTGGGGAACTGCCCCTCCTTGACTTGGTGTGGTTCTTTTGGGGCTACTAACCACATGACCCCTGACCCAGGGGCAGTGACCTACAGAGTCTCTCTACAGGAATTCGAATTTTGCAGACAAATGGGTATAGAAGACAGCTGGAGTTAAGATTCCTGTTGGTTCTGTAGAGATGACCTTCCATTCCTATTCCTAGATTCTCTAAAGCTGCCCTAGTTCTTGAACTTTGTTCAGTCTAGTTATTTAGCCTTTTTTTTCATTCTGTTCAATTCTGAGAAATACCCACTATTATTCAAAAACAGCCCTTTAAAAAAAAAAAAGGGCCAGGTGTGGTGGCTCACGCCTGTAATCCCAGCACTTTGGGAGGCCGAGGTGGGCAGATCACGAGGTCAGGAGATCAAGATCATCCTGGCCAACATGGTGAAACCCCATCTCTACTAAAATACAAAAAAATTAGCTGGGCATGGTGGCATGTGCCTGTAGTCCCAGCTACTCAGGAGAGGCAGGGGAATTGCTTGAACCCAGGAGGCGGAGGTTGCAGTGAGCTGAGATCGCGCTACCGCACTCCAGCCTGGCAACAGAGCAAGACTTCATCTCAAAAAAGAAAGTTGGTCAGAGTTGGTTTCTGTAGCCTATAAACCCTAACTGATACAGGCTTCCTGAGGGATAATGTAATGGTCTTAAATGAAACCTGAAAAATCAGAGTGTGGGGGGGAAAAATGAAAAATATGAGGCTCAGAGACAAAAGACCAGGTTTCAGGTTCTGCATCTGCTACTTTATTGGCTCTATGGCCTGGGACAGACATTTAACCCTGTGGTTCTTAACCATGGCTATATGTTAGAATCACCTGAATCATTTTAAAAACATGAATAGTGGAGCCTCAGAACAACTACACAACTACTGGGGGTAAGGCCCAGGCCTCAGTATTTTTAAAAAGATCTCCCACATAGTTCTAATGTGTAGTGTGAACTGAGAACCACTGGATTAACCCCTTTAAGCCTTAGTTTTCTTACCTGCAAAATGCAGATAATGATTCCTACTACATAAGGTTGTTGTATCATGTGAACCAATGAGTGTGAAACATCTTTGTGAACAGTGAAGTACATTAATACTACCATGGACTTCTCTCCAAGTCCAGAATTGCCCCTTAGACTCTCTCCTGGTCATCTGACAACAGTGGACTCAATCCATTCAAACCATTACCAAATACGAGTGTATTTGCAAATATCATCTCCAGTCACACAGCCAGAAACTTTGCCCTAATAAAGATGATTAACCACTTCCTCTTTACTAGGGCCCCATCTCTTTTTTCTTTTTTTTTTTTTTTTTTAAGAAAGGTTGCACTCTGTCACCCAGGCTGGAGTGCAGTGGCACAATCACAGCTCACTGCAGCCTCAATCTCCCTGGGCTCTGGTGATCTTCTTGCCTCAGCCTCCCAAGCAGCTGGGACTACAGGTGCACACCACCTAATATTTTTGTAGAGACAGGATCCTACTATGTTGCTCAGGCTGGTCTCAAACTCCTGGGCTCAAGTGCTCTGCCTGCCTCAGCCTCCCAAAGTGCTGGGATTACAGGCATGAGCCAACATGCCTGGCCTGGCCCCTTAGCTCTAGTTCGCCCTCTGCAAGGATCACATACAGCAAATATTATCCAAATGGCTGACCTGCACCACCCTTATATCCCTTCTACTGCCAATAAACCAAGGAATAATACTTCACCAAAAACTTGTCATTCCAGCAACCTCCTCCTTTCTCCCATCTATCACCCCTTCATCTCAATCTACTTTATCCATTCATTTCAACAAATCCCTTGGAAATCTAACTTATCTACAGGCTGTTTTTCCTTAACCTTCATTGCCTATCTCAAAACCATCCCATTTATATTAGATTTTTCTCCACTGTTAATATTCTAGATCAAAATAATTCCATCTAAAAAAAATTATGACTAAAGCAGATTCTAGATGTTCCCTTAGCACCCAAATGATCCACTTTTCTGGATGTATGTTGTTAAATACATCAAAGAAATCAGCTTAAGTGTCTAAAATTTCTGATGCCCCAATTTTTAACTCCTGGGCTCAAGTGATCCTTCTGCCTCAGCCTCCCAAGTAGCTGGGACTACATGTGCACACCACCACACCAAGCTAATTTTTGTAATTTAAGTAGAGATGGGGGTTCCACCATATTGGTCAGGCTGGTCTTGGACTCCTGACCTCAGGTCAACCACCCACCTCAGCCTCCCAAAGTGCTGGGATTACAGGCATGAGCCACTGCACCCGGCTGAGATTTTTTTTTAATTCCAACTTTTCTTCAACATTCTTGCTAATAACTAATTTCCTCTTGTTCCATTTTATGAACTTTTAATCAAATACCAAACTAAAATCTACTTAAATATGTGAGTTATCCATAGTTATTATGGAAAATTTCAGCCATAAGTGCACTTAAAGGAAATCAAATCTCTTAGCAGCTGATATAGTTTATATATCCCCTCTAAGTTTCATACTGAAATATAATCCCCAACTTTGGAGGTGCAGCCTGGTGGGAGGTGTTTGGATCATGGGGGTAGATCTCTCATGAATGACTTGGTTGCCATCCCCTTGATGATAAGTGAGTTATTGGTCTGAGTTCACACAAGATCTGGTTCTTTAAAAGTATGACACCTACCCCTTTTTGTTCCTCCTGCTCCCACCATGCATAAGACACCTGTCCCCCCTTTGCCTTTCATCATGATGGGAAGCTTCCTGAGGCCACCCCAGAAGCAGATGCCATGCTTCCTGTACAGCCTACACAACCATGAGCCAATTAAACCACTTTTCTTATAAATTCCCCAGTCTCAGGTAATTATAGCAACACAAGAACGGCCTAATACAGCAGCAACTGCAACTTAACTGTAGACTATATGAAAATAAGCCAATATTAAGCCATTTCTGGGGTCCACCAGGTAATGAAAACAGAGAAGCTATCCTCTATTCCCACACTTTTCTTTTCAAAACAAAACTTTTCTAATAGTCTTCTCCCCTATGGCTAGGACCTAATTATCCTTCCCTTTCCTTATTCCTTATTCTCTTTAAGTTGTCTGCTGTAAGCACAGATTGACATGTCAGTGTTGCGTCTCTCAACCCTATTAAATAATCATCTATGTACAAACAATTTTTTTCTTTTCTTCTTGAGACAGGGTCTTACTTGAACTCCTGATTGATCTGTTGCCCAGATGGAGTACAGTGGTGCAATCATGGCTCATTGCAACCTTGAACTCCTGGGCTCAAGTGATCCTCCTGCCTCCACTTCTAGAGTAGTTGGGACTATAGGCAACCATCACCACTCCTGGCTAGTTTTTTTAACTTTTTTTTTTTTTTTTTGAGACAGAGAGTCTCGCTGTCGCCCAGGCTGGAGTGCAGTGGTGCAATCTCAGCTCACTGCAGGCTCCGCCCCTCGGGGGTTCACGCCATTCTCCTGCCTCAGCCTCCCAAGTAGCTGGGACTACAGGCGCCCGCCACTTTGCCCGGCTAATTTTTTGTATTTTTAGTAGAGACAGGGTTTCACTGTGTTAGCCAGGATGGTCTCCATCTCCTGACCTCGTGATCCGCCTGCCTCGGCCTCCCAAAGTGCTGGGATTACAGGCGTAAGCCACCGCGCCCGGCCGTTTTTTTTACTTTTTGTAGTGATGGGGTCTCACTCTGTTCCCTAGGCTGGAGTGCAGTGACACAATCATTGGCTCAATGCAGCCTTGAATTCCTGAGCTGAATGAAGCGATCCTCTCACCTCAGCCTCCTGAATGATGGGACCATTGGCATGTGCCACCATGCCTGGCTAATTTTTGTATTTTTTTTGTAGAGACAGGGTTTTGCCATATTGCCCAGGCTGGTCTCGAACTCCTGGGCTCAAGTGACCCTCCCATCCTAGCCTCCCAAAGTGCTGGGATTACAGGCATGAGCCACCAGGCCCATACCCTATTACTTTTTAAAACTGCTTAACTAGGGCCGGGCATGATGGCTCACGCCTGTAATCCCAGCACTTTGGGAGGCTGAGGTAGGTGGATCACGAGGTCAGGAGATCCAGACCATCCTGGCTAATATGGTGAAAGCCGGTCTTTACTAATAATACAAAAAATTAGCTGGGTGTGGTGGCACATGCCTGCAGTCCCAGCTAGTTGGGAGGCTGAGGCAGGAGAATTGCTTGAAGCCAGGAGGCGGAGGTTGCAGTGAGCCCAGATCATGCCACTGCACTCCATCCTGGGTGACAGGGCGAGACTCTGTCTCAAAAAAAAAAAAAAAAAAAAAAAAAGAAAAAAAGCTTAACTAATCCTCTGCTGTTAGAACATTTAGGTTGTTTCCAATTTTTCTGTAATAAATAGTACCAATATAAAATCTCTTTGGACAGGCCTGGCACGGTGGCTCAGGCCTGTAATCCCAGCAGTTTGGTAGGCCAAGGCGGGCAGATCACTTGAGGTCAGGAGTTCACGACCAGCCTGGCCAACATGGTGAAACCCCATCTCTACTAAAAATACAAAAATTAGCCAGGCGTGGTGGTGCACACCACACCACTGCACTCCAGCCTGGGTGACAGAGCAAGGCTCCGTCTCAAAAAATAAAAAATAAAATAACCTAGTGAACTGCAGAAATCATACCTGTACCCAGGTTTGTCTAACTCTAAAAATCTATCTCTGTTAATATATTATTCCTGGCTTGTCAAATATTAATTTCTTATAAAAGCAAATTTATATTCCTGTTTTCTTTTTTACCATATAGTTTTAATAATTTTAGGAAAAAATCTATAATCATTAACTTTCTCTCCAAAATGTCCTAGGGTCTTCTTACATGACATTTACTCTTACTGGTTTCAATGGAAGAATAGAAGAGGTAGAGAATTATGATCGGATGAACCTGGAAAAGCATGATCTGGGATACTGCTCCACTAATTACCTTCTTTTCAGTTCAGTGCCCCCTTTTCTGAAGAACATACTCAACTCTCTGTCAAAGAAAACTTCTTTGACCTTATTACTCCATCAAATAATAGTACTCATCCCTTCTCTTCATGAAATTTTTTTTTTTTTTTTTGTAGAGACGGTTTTTTTTTTTTTTTTTTTTTTTTTTTTGTAGAGACGGAGTCTCGCTCTGTCGCCCAGGCTGGAGTGCAGTGGCATGATATCAGCTCACTGCAACCTCCACCTCCCAGGTTCAAGCAATTCTCCTGCCTCAGCCTCCCAAGTAGCTGGGACTACAGGCGCCCGCAAACGCACCCGGCTAATTTTTTGTATTTTTTTTTTTTTTTCAGTAGAGATGGGGTTTCACCATGTTAGCCAGGATGGTCTCCATCTCCTGACCTTGTGATCCGCCCGCCTCAGCCTCCCAAAGTGCTGGGATTACAGGTGTTAGCCACCACGCCCGGCCCGAGATGGGGGTCTTACTATGTTGCCCAGGCTGGTTTCAAACTCGTGGCTTCAAGAGATCCTCCTGCCTCAGCCTCCCCAAGTACTGGGATCCAAGTAGCAACATGGTAAAGTGGAAAGAACCCAACTTCCTATTCTGACCTGGGTTGAAATCCCAGTTTTGCCATTTACTTGCTATATGACTGAGTCACTTAACTTTCCTTGTTCCCTCATTTATAAAATGGACTTAATATAATATACCACAGGGAAGGGTTTCTCAACATTGTCACTACTGACATGTTAGGCCAAATCATTCTTTGCTAGGAGGGCTGTCTCAGGCATTATAGGATGTTTAACAAATCCCTGGACTATACCCACTAAAAGCCAGTAGCAACCCCTTTTACTTGTGACAACCAAAAATGTCTCCAGACACTGCCAGATGTCTCCTAGGAAAAGATAATGCCAGTTGAGAATCACTGCTATAGGGTAACAATGAGAACTAACTGAGATAATAGGTCAACTGCCCGATACAATGTAGATCTTCGACTCCCCTTTGGTTTCCAGGTCCCTTCAGTTCTCCTTCCTATCTCAAGCCTCCTTCTTTGTCCTTTCTGAAAGTTCTTCCTCTTTCACTCCTACAATGGCCACAGGATCTAAGATTCTATTCATAGCACTTCTTCATTACCTATATTATTTTTGAAATTTTTTTTATTGATTCATAATCATTCATATTTTCATGGTATATGTGATAATTTGATACATTCATATAATCAAATCAGGGTAACCTATACTATTTCAAGTGGCATTCTTAGCTACTTCTAAAGTTCCAGCAATTGCCTTTATTCTAATTGCCTGCAAAACCAGGCCTTTTCAGAAATTCTAGTCCCACATTTACAAGTTAGAGGAAGGAGCTTTTCTGTGCCTGACAGAAATGGCTTAACGTCAGACCATGACAAGTTACTTCTTTTCTTAATGTTTCTTCACCAATAAAATACAGATTAATATCTGCCTCACAGAATGCATAAGTATTAATTACTTTTCTGATGTTTCTTCACCAATAAAATACAGATTAATACCTGCCTCACAGAATGCATAAGAATTAATTACTTCTTTCCTGATGTTTCTTCACCAATAAAATACAGATAATACCTGCCTCACAGAATGTTGTAAGGATTAAGTAATTACATCAATAACTTAGGACAATATCTATCATATAACAAGTTTTTTTTTCTTTTTTTTATTATTATACTTTAAGTTTTAGGGTACATGTGCACAATGTGCAGGTTTGTTACATATGTATCCATGTGCCATGTTGGTGTGCTGCACCCATTCCTCATTTAAAAATTCTGCTCTTCCAGTTACTGACCTTGGGCAAGTTAACTAAAGCCTCTGAAATTAAAATGTCCTCACCTGTAAATGGAGGACAATAGGCCGGGCGCGGTGGCTCACGCTTGTAATCCCAGCACTTTGGGAGGCCGAGGCGGGCGGATCACGAGGTCAGGAGATCGAGACCACAGTGAAACCCCGTCTTTACTAAAAATACCAAAAATTAGCCGGACGTGATGGCGGGCGCCTGTAGTCCCAGCTACTAAGGGAGGCTGAGGCAGGAGAATGGCGTGAACCCGGGAGGCGGAGCTTGCAGTGAGCCGAGATAGCGCCACTGCACTCCAGCCTGGGTGACAGAGCGAGACTCCGTCTCAAAAAAAAAAAAAAAGGAGGACAATACAACCTACTTCAAATGGCAGTAATTAAATAACAGAAGGTAGGCCTGAGCGGTGGCTCAGCTCATGCCTGTAATCCTAGCACTTTGGGAGGCCAAGGCAGGTGGACTGCTTGAGCCCAGGCGTTCAAGACCAGCCTGGGCAACATGGCAAAACTTCATCTCTACAAGAAGTACAAAAATTAGCTGGGCAGGGTGGCACATGCCTGTAGTCCCAGTAACTTGGGAGGCTGAGGTAGAAGGATCACCTGAGCCTTGGGAGGTTGAGGCTGCAGTGAGCCGTGATCGCACCACTGCACTCCAGCCTGGGCAACAGAATGAGACCTGTCTCAATCAGTAACACAAGGTAAAACAAGTGTCTAACACAATGTGTTAATTTGCTTCCATCTTGTTTGTAAGGGACATATGTGGCTCAAATTTGCAGCAGTGATAAATCTTGTAATGTTTTACCCAGTGTCCTCTCCAGAATAAACAAAGGCAGGAGAATGTTAATCAAGGAACAGCCTCAAAACTCAATTATCACACTTCCTCAGTTTCCTGAGGGAAGTTTGAGGGGTTCTCTTTAGCTCCCCTAAAACAGTGGTTCCACTCTTGTTCTACTTCTTTTTTCACTTTTTGTACAAACTGTGGAAAGTGATCATTTTTATCCATAACCACGGCTTTATCATCCATAAACTCAATTCTCAAATCTGTATCTCCAACTCAGATTTCTTACTGTATCTCAAGATTTAAAAATCAAAGTGTCTACTGAATGTTTAACCTGGGTGTCCCACAAGAAACCTAAACTCAAAATCCTAAAATAAACTTATATTTCCCCCAAAACTGTCTGTCTTCCTACATTCCCTATGGCACCATTATCCACCAAAGACAGAAACCTGAGAGACATCTTATATTCCTCTTTTACCCCCTTTTCTCCATATTCAAGTTCTGTAATCCACCTCAAACATTAAGTCCCACCTGCATCCCAAACATGCCAGGCAGTTTCATGCCTTAGTGTTTTGGAACACATTATTCCCTCTACCTAGAAAATCTTCCACTTCCTTCTTTGCTTGACTAACTTCTCTCATCCTTTAGAATTGAGCTGAAGGATTTTTCTCCTCTAGAAAACAAAAGCTAACTAGCATTTACTAAACACACACTATATTCTAATCACTGTGCAAAACACTTTGCATGCATTGTCTTGCCTAATACCCTAAATTCAGTGATGAGGTAGGTACTGTTATGTGTCTACAGATGGGGGAGGCCAAGATGTAACTCATGGGAGATCATATATAGATAGTAAATAGTAGAAATGAAATTCAAACTTAGGTCTGACCCTAGCACATAAGAATGCTCTTAGCCACCCTACTATACCACAGCTTCCCTTTTCCAGCCCCCACCCCCACAATCCTACAACCTCGTGATTAGTTAGGGGTCTCTCCTCTGCTGCCATAATGAGGGGATTGTGCAGCACACTATAAATCTTTATTGTTTGGTTTGTCTTTTCTCAAATG
Source organism: Nomascus leucogenys (assembly GCF_006542625.1). Taxonomy (NCBI): domain Eukaryota; kingdom Metazoa; phylum Chordata; class Mammalia; order Primates; family Hylobatidae; genus Nomascus; species Nomascus leucogenys. Next base: position 40,403,618 of record NC_044392.1, on the reverse strand, counting down.
AGTCTGTGAGTAAAGCAATTTGAAGACAAAGTCTGTTTCATTTACAATAGTCTCTCATTATCCAGAGTTATCCAATGTCTGAAAATAAATGGAAAATTCCAGAAATAAACAATTCATACTTTTTGTGTGTTTGTTTTTTGAGACAAGAGTCTCGCTCTGTTGCCCAGGCTGGAGGGCAACCGTGCAATCTTGGCTCACTGTAACCTCTGCCTCCCGGATTCAAGCGATTCTCCCTGCCTCAGCCTCTTGGGTAGCTAGGATTACAGGTGCCCGCCACCACATCTGGCTAATTTTTTTATTTTTAGTAGCGATGGGGTTTCGCCATGTTGACCAAGCTGGTCTCGAACTCCTGACCTCAGATGATCCACCCACCTCGGTATCCCAAAGTGCTGGGATTACAGGTGTTGTGAGCCACGGCACCTGGCCAACAATTCATAAGTTTTAAGTTGCACACTGTTGTGAATAGCGTGATGAAATCTCGAGCCATCCCGCTCAGGATGTGAATCATCCTTTTGCCCAGCCTATCCATGCTGTATATGCTACCTGCGCTTTAGTCATCAACATCTCCTGCTCAACACTGTCATGGCTCAATGATCTGAGATCACGTAAAGGAGACGACTCTCCTTCTGACTTATCACCAATAGTGGCCTAAGGCTATATCACAATGCTGTCATTCACCTTACCTCATCAGGAAGGCAGTTTATCATCTCACATCATCACAAGAAGGGTGAGTACAGTACAATAAAATATTTTGAAAAAGAGAGACCACATTCATATAACCTTTATTATATTGTCATAACTGTTCTATCAGTTACTGCACCTATTATATAAATTAGACTTTATCATAGGTATGAGAAAAAACATAGAGTTCAATACTATCCCAGGTTTCAGGCATCTACTGGGGTCTTGGAATATGTCCCCCTCAGATAAGGGGGAGCTACTGTATATGTATCACTGTACCCAGCAGAGTGCTTGGCCCACGGTAGTCTTAAAAATTATTAGGGGCAGCCAAGCAAGGTGACTCACACCTGCAATCCCAACACTTTGGGAGACCAAGGCAGGTGGATCACCTGAGGCCAGGAGTTCAAGATCAGCCAGAGCAACAAAGTGAGACTCCCATCTCTACCAAAAAAAATTTTTTTAATTAGCCATTCAAAATGGCTTATGCCTATAGTCCCAGCTACTCAGGAGGCTGAGTCAGGAGGACGGCTTGATCACCCAGGGATTTCGAGGCTGCAGCAGGCTATCATCACGCCACTGCACTCAGCCTGAGCAACGAAGTGAAATTCTGTGTCTAAAAAAAAAAGCATTGTGGCTCATGCCTGTAATCCCACCACTCTGGGAGGCCAAGGCAGGCAGATCACTTGAGTTCAGGAGTTCGAGACCAGCCTGGCCAACATGGTGAAACCCCATCTCTACCAAAAAGACAACAATTAGCAGGGTGTGGTGGTGCACCTGTAATCCCAGCTACTCAGGAGGCCGAGGCACCAGAATCGCTCGAACCTGGGAGGCAGAGGTTGTAGTGAGCCGAGATCACGCCACTGCACTCCAGCCTCGGCAACAGAGACTCCGTCTCAACAACAACAAAAAAGTATTAAAAAGTGTTAGGTTCCTTTTCCCTTCCCCTACCCCAAGTCAGAAACCATATTCCATGGCACTTTATACTTCTCTTAGGACACTTCTGCCTCATATGAGCATTTTGCTTCTCTTATTTACCCCACTAGACTATGCTCTTCGAGACCAGCATGGGCAACATAGTGAAATCCTGCCTCTACAAAAATTAACTGGGCATGGTGGTGCGGGTATGTAATCCCAGCTACTCGGGAGGCTAAGGCAGAAATGCTTGAACCCGGGAGGTGGCGGCTGTGGTGAGCCGACATCCCGCAACTGTACTCCAGCCTGGATGACAGAGTGAGACTCTGTCTCAAAAAACAATAAAAATAAAAATCTTTATGCTGATACATCTGCTTGTATTAATTGTTCAACGAAAACTGAACCTATAATTAAGACAGCTGTAGGCCGGGCGCGGTGGCTCACGCCTGTAATCCCAGGACTTTGGGAGGCCGAGGCGTGCGGATCACTAGGTCAGGAGTTCGGGACCAGCCTGGCCAATATGGTGAAACCCCGTCTCTACTAAAAATACAAAAATTAGCCGGGTGTGGTGGTGCGCGCCTGTAGTCCCAGCTACTCGGGAGGCTGAGGCAGAAGAATAGCTTGAATGAACCAGCAGGTGGATTGCAGTAAGGCGAGATCATGCCACTGCATGCACTCCAGCCTAGGCGACAGAGCGAGTCTCAGTCTCAAAAAATAATAATAATAATAAAATAGCTGTTAACTGTTTTCATTTCTATTGTGTAGCTTTCCTCCCACTCCTATTTTTCCACTTAGCAAAACACGGTTCCCAAGCCACAAAGGGTTTTCTAATTAACTTATCAAACGCTTCCCGATGCTAGGCACTGGGGAAAATGCAAACTCGGATTAGAAAGGGGTTTCTGGTCTCTAAAGAAATTCGATCTAGTAATGAACTCCCGAATCAAAATAGTATATCGAACACTAGGCTGTTCGAGCATGAGAGTCACGTGGCTCTGCAGCGTGACAGCGATTGTCAACGTGGGTTCAGGATCACGTAACAGACTACACAGCCAGCCCGTTAACTAATCCTTTGGGGTTGGTTTCGAGCTGTCTTGCCCAGCCATAACCTGTCTGGAGGGGCTGAGGAGAGATAGAGAAAGCAGCAAACCATCTCCCCTCAGACCTGTGTATCTTCCCAGACCCTGCATGTCAGGGCTTTCCCCTTGCTCAGGCTCACCCACCACCCCACAGAGGCGTGGCTCTCACCTACCCACCCGTCTACCTCTCCGAAGGGGCTCGGCTAGCTTTTCCGGGGACCCTTCCCTCTCTAGGTGCCACGCACATGTGGTACCGGAGTAAAGGCCTGCACAAGTCACAGGCTCCCCCTTCTCGCTAGTATTCCAGACCCAGGTGGGTACCCTCCTTCGCGTTAGCCACTCCTCACCTGCTCTGCGGACACCGCCCCCTTCCCCGCGCCGCTCCCGCTGCTCTTGCCGGCGCGACCGCTGTTCTCCGCCATCTTAGCCGCCTGCTGGGTTTCCGGCCGGCGCAGCTCAGCCCCCGCCTTGCGTCACGTCCGGCCTGCGAGCTACCGCCCACTCGCTGCGGCGCTTCTGGCTCCAGGCCGCCCTCCGGATCCGATCCTGCGAATGGTTTTGGCCATATCTTCATGTAGGACCTACTCCCTATCCCGTCGGCCGCGGTGAATCCCACCTGCGGTGCTTTAACTTGTGCAACAGAGATGCTGCCCCTGGGAGAGGCGGGGAGGGACGGGCCAACTGGAGCGGACGGCGGGAGGGTGGAGGGCGGGCGCGGCTTGGGGCCTGGGTTCTTTTGCCCCTTGCCCACCAGGGAGGGGTGGAAGACGAGGGAGGGTGAACTTTCCCCTGAGAGATTCTGGTGAAAGGGGAAATATGCTTCGAGTCAGTAAAGCTGCGCAAGTGCACAGTCAAGGAGAAAGTCTTGGGAAAACCAAGGATAGTTCCCGGAGATGTCTTTTGGACTGCAGAAACGTTTGTCAGAGGAAAGAGGCTTCAGTTTAATGTGAGATCATTGGAAGTTGAACTATTCAGGCGGCGAGCAGAGCCCCTTCCTTCATCTTCCCACTGTATGATCTTGTCCCTTAGCCTATAATTTCTTATATAGTAAAGCGCGTTTTGAAGACTAGGTTTTTACTGGCAGGGCCCTGATTCAGGCTCACAGTATAAAGAGAGAAGTCAGAGAATCCTAGAAATCTATTGCTTGAAGAAGGGGTTGGTGTCCTCATGTCTCACCTTCCTCAGGCTGGGCTTCATCACCAGGCCTCCTCACAGATTCCTGTCCCTTCTGTGTCCCGGACTCCGGATACCTCGACTCTCAGTACTTTGTGCTCAGCCCAGGTAACACGTTTTGTTGTGTCCTCAGTGCCTGGCACTTAGATGCTCAGTTTGTTAAATGGATAGTGGGAGACACAGGAGTGTCAACTATCCACACATTTGATTGGTGAGCCCTACTAGCCCTGGATCAACGTGCCCTGTAAGAGCATGATCAAAAGGAAGTCCATTTTTCCTGCCTCTCCACTTGCACCCCTTAGCATTAAATTTGTTTCCCCGTGCTATGAAACTTGAGTATCCTGCCTATGCTATTCACAGGCCCAGAGCCATGGCTATCTCCTCTTCCTCCTGCGAACTGCCCCTGGTGGCTGTGTGCCAGGTAACATCGACGCCAGACAAGCAACAGAACTTTAAAACATGTGCTGAGCTGGTTCGAGAGGCTGCCAGACTGGGTGCCTGCCTGGCTTTCCTGCCTGAGGCATTTGACTTCATTGCACGGGACCCTGCAGAGACGCTACGCCTGTCTGAACCACTGGGTGGGAAACTTTTGGAAGAATACACCCAGCTTGCCAGGTATCAGGGAAAGAGCGAGGGAGAGGTAGAATCTTTGTTGGACAGTGTCCCTGGGTTGCCAGATATGAGGGTAGAGCCTTGAGAAGTCAGTGAAGAGTTGTCAGTGTCCCTTCCCCCCAGGGAATGTGGACTCTGGCTGTCCTTGGGTGGTTTCCATGAGCGTGGCCAAGACTGGGAGCAGACTCAGAAAATCTACAATTGTCACGTGCTGCTGAACAGCAAAGGTGAGACTTTATAACCCTTTAGCCTGCCTCTTCCCATGCTCTTCTACCTAAACTTAGATTCTCCAGAATTGTTTCTCAACTCTATTTCCTTGACCCAAGGATTTAGGGGTGTTCCTGCTTCAGTTCCTAGCCTATAAACTATCTCCTCCTTGGGAGGAATAGGCAAGGCTTCTAGAACACCAGCACTGATATTCCTTCTTTCTTACTGTAGGGGCAGTAGTGGCTACTTACAGGAAGACACATCTGTGTGACGTAGAGATTCCAGGGCAGGGGCCTATGTGTGAAAGCAACTCTACCATGCCTGGGCCCAGTCTTGAGTCACCTGTGAGCACACCAGCAGGCAAGGTGGGAGTTGTGAAAGGATGAGGGAGGGGAACAGGAATACTTTGAACTGGGCCGGCGCGGTGGCTCACGCTTGTAATCCCAGCACTTTGGGAGGCCGAGGCGGGCGGATCACAAGTTCAGGAGATCGAGACCACGGTGAAACCCCGTCTCTACTAAAAATACAAAAAAAATTAGCCGGGCGTGGTGGCGGGTGCCTGTGGTCGCAGCTACTCGGAGAGGCTGAGGCAGGAGAATGGCGTGAACCCAGGAGGCGGAGCTTGCAGTGAGCGGAGATTGCGCCACTGCACTCCAGCCTGGGCGACAGAGCGAGACTCTGTCTCAAAAAAAAAAAAAAAAAAAGGAATACTTTGAACTGGCAGTAGAGGATAGAAAGCCCTAAGAAAGTGGGTAATGGAAATATGACTAGATGCTGTGATAAACAGAGCAGGAAGACTACTAAGTAGGCTGTTTTTCATTCCAGATTGGTCTAGCTGTCTGCTATGACATGCGGTTCCCTGAACTCTCTCTGGCATTGGCTCAAGCTGGAGCAGAGATACTTACCTATCCTTCAGCTTTTGGATCCGTTACAGGCCCAGCCCACTGGGAGGTAAGACGATGCCTTTTTAAAACATAAGCCCTTTTCTTAACCTCATCTTCCCCCTTTGGCACTACCAGTTAAATTCCTTCCCCTTTCCACCTAATGGGAAAACTCATTCCCCAAATATTTATCTCATATTACAGAATAGTTAAAATAGTAAATCATTCCTAGGCAATTATCAAAATAGTCACAATGGTCTGTAATGTCCCTCACCTGTCACTTCCCCACTATTTGCTACATGTACTTAAGTGAACACACATCTCATGCCCAGGTGTTGCTGCGGGCCCGTGCTATCGAAACCCAGTGCTATGTAGTGGCAGCGGCACAGTGTGGACGCCACCATGAGAAGAGAGCAAGTTATGGCCACAGCATGGTGGTAGACCCCTGGGGAACAGTGGTGGCCCGCTGCTCTGAGGGGCCAGGCCTCTGCCTTGCCCGAATAGACCTCAACTATCTGCGACAGTTGCGCCAACACCTGCCTGTGTTCCAGCACCGCAGGCCTGACCTCTATGGCAATCTGGGTCACCCACTGTCTTAAGACTTGACTTTTGTGAGTTTAGACCCGCCCCTCCCACCCCCACCCTGCCATTGTGAGCTGGTGCTCATGTGACTTGGAGGCAGGACCCAGGCACAGCTCCCCTCACTTGGAGAACCTTGACTCTCTTGATGGAACACAGATGGGCTTGGGAAACTTTCACCTGAGCTTCACCTGAGGTCAGACTGCAGTTTCAGAAAGGTGGAATTTTATATAGTCATTGTTTATTTCATGGAAACTGAAGTTCTGCTGAGGGCTGAGCAGCACTGGCATTGAAAAATATAATAATCATAAAGTCTGTGTCTGGACATCGCCTTTGGGAACTAGAAGGGGAGTTGGTATTGTACCAGCTGGACTAAGCTCCAGTTCTAGACCTCCTGGCTCATTCAACATGCCTCCCTACCTAAATAAAAGTGCAACACTCAGTGCATGTCCCAGCCCCATTCTCCCAAGCATGGGAGTGGGCGTAGGAGTGGAGGGGAAAGGAAAAAGGAATTACTTCACTTTCACCTATGATGCCCTTTGCCCAAGCCAGAAGAAAGCAAAGGGGAAAAGGGCTGCAGGGTACATTATTTATTTTCACTTAAACATGGAAAGAAAGTGTCACACTCCCCCTTCCCCTTTATAGGGGGAGTGTATTTTAATCAGCAACCTCTTCTCCATCCACCCTGTGTATGTGTGTACACATATACCACCACAGTTGGGAGGCACGACTAGGCTGACCCAGTCTTCTTATCTGTTCCTCCTTTGAAGAGGGTTTGACAAATGGGAAAAAGGAAGGAGCCACATCAGGCAGAGGTTTCAAGCCATGGAATGGAGGAAAGGCGGCAGAGAGGAGCAGCACCAGAGGCCAGGAGAGAGTGGAAAGGGCCACAGCTTGTTTTTAAAAAATTCTATAATTTGGAAGAGGGTGGCGATTAATTTTCAAAATACACTTCAGAGTCCCACTTTCCACATAGCTCCCTTACTCACAGCCCTTTGGTTTTTTAGACAAAATTTAAGAGCTCTCATAAAGCCAGAAGTATTGATAACTCCTTAGTGCATCCAAAAAAAGTGTTCACATCAATCCCTTACAAAGACTATGTGCTGTAGACTTTGCTTCTCCCTATACATTTGTCTTACGGCTCAGTGGTAAGGTAGCTGTAGAGACACACATTAGGGGGTAAATGGAAAAGGGAAACAAAGGGGAAGCCCAGGCACATGGGTGCAGGGAGGGGTGGGGAATACCACTTCCACTTTCTTTTGTCTTTAAAAAAAAAAAGGCAGGGGTGTGATTGGTTGGAAGGGTAGAGAACAAACCCCAGAACAGTGTAAGCTCCAGAGGTGGGTGATGGGAACAGTCCCCAAAGTGAGAAGAGGGAATAGGTCAGGGCAATGCTTGCAGCATCAAGTTCCTCAGGAGTTTCTGTCGGCCCAGCTCATAGTCCTCCTCGTCTACATTTACCAGCAGCTTGATGGCTTCATGGCCCACAGCTTGCTTGAGGGAGTCTGTGATGAAGACACCTTTAAGTGCCTCTAATAAAGAGCCATTGATGTAGTCGCGCCAGAATGCGTCGAGGTAGGTGAGCTCAGAGAACTTGATGTCACAGATGATGGAGCCCAGGTCCCGGGACTTGAGGATGGTGTTGGCCTGGTTAAAGCGCTCAAACTGGCGCTCAAGTGGGTCCTGCTTGTTAGAGAAGACATTGCCCTGCAGAGCAGTCTCATGCTGGCAGTATTCAGCCCGAACCCGCAGTCTGATGTCTGTTGGAAACAGAAGATACAGAGCAGAAGAGGTTATAGTAAGGGATGAGTTTACAACCCAAGCTTGAAAACTGAAAAGCACAACAGAATAAAAAAGTAGGGAATATCACCTGACAGCTTCTCTACCTCTTCCCCAGGACTATTTGTATGTATCTCTGAAATCCTTGCCTGAATGCAGGAGGTTCCCTTAAACGGGACATGCCCAGGTCAGCACTGTTCCCATTACTCACAGGTAGCAACTTGCTTATAGGAGATATTTTCCTAATTACCAGGCATAGAAGTTCATTTTAATACTCTATCTTGACTTGGCTCATCCTACAATAAGGATGTCATAACAACATCCCTGTGATGTAGTATTAACTAAGAAAAGTTGAAATGTACCCTGCCACAATCATAAAGAGCAGTTCTTCCACCAGACACCAAACCATTCAGCCTCACTTTGCAACGGCAATCAAAGTGAATCACACTGAATAGCATAAACTGCCCAGTGTCCCAGCAGTTCTTTATATTCTTCAAGTCTGCTCCACCTCTGGAACCCTTGAACTTCCTCACCACATGTCTGCTTTTCCTTGGGATCTGGTGTCACTGACTTCCGGCGTTTTCGCTGGCTCCCAAGTGTGGCTCTCCCTCGGGCTGGCCGCTTGCTACACATCTGAGGACCCGAAGTGGGGCAGCACACCACAGGATAGTGGGGAGGCACTGACCAGAAAGTAAAAGGGAAGAAAACACAGTAGGGTAAAGGCAGAAATTCAAGCACTTCTCTTGGAATGAGGAAGGAATCATTTAGACTTAGCACTAAAAGCAGTGGAAATAATGTGACTTGAAAAGACATGTGAGAGCAAATACAGGACCTAGGAGAAATGTCACCTCACCTGATTTTTTTTTTATGGGTTAAGATGTGGGGACACAGCATCCTTTCATTTAAGCTGGCAAGGCCCAGAATGTGATGGGATCAGTGTCTTTTTACTTGATGATGGAAAGTAGGGGGAGTTAATGTCTTCTCACCTGTTTTAGAGGGCTGGGGAGGCCTTGGTTCTGGATCACTGAGGGCTCTGGGGGTCACATAGCGAATTGATGTCTCCTCCAGATACTTGTCTACAAGATCAGGGCACACTGTAGGAGGAGAAGTAATCATTCAGGAAAATATACACCCTTCCCTTCTATCAGTCCAAACCCCCAGTGGGCCTCACAACTTACTCTAAGTCCTCCCCAGGACCAATGTGTCCTCCCCTTTGGATGTCTATGCTGCTCCTTCCTGGCCTCCCACAACTCTTCCCTGATTCCAGCCCCTAATACTTCCTCACCAGCCCGTCTCCTCTTGAGGGTGACGTAGGGCAGCAGGTCGTGGCGAGTAATGATGCGCAGCAGCTGCAGCACCTGGCGAAAGTTACTTTCATCACAGCGGCCCTGGCGCTCCAGTGCCAATAAGAAGTCACGTCCATTTCGGATGAGTCCACGCTCGTGGTCATCAATGACATCAACAAAGAGGAAAGAAAGCACGCGCACATCTCTGTGTGTCAGATGAGTGCCCACGATGTCAAACATGCGGTGCAGGCTGTACAGCCCATGTTCCTGCTCACCATGCTCTTCTGGCCACACCTGGCTTGCCCGCCGCTTTAGGCCCGCCATGCTGGGGGCTCAGGTACGCAATGCTTTCCAGAATCCCTGCTCAGCAGCTGCAATCCCCACCGTACTGAAAGGGCACGGAAAGAACCGATGAGACACTCAAGGGCAGGAACTAGTCTTATGCATTCCCATATTCCCAGTCGCTAACAATGCCTGGCACGGTACAGTGCTTTATACATGTTTATTAAATTTTTAAAGTGTTTGTTTAAAAATAAACACTGGCCAGCCACAGGGGCTCACACCTGTAATCCCAGCATTTTGGGAAGCCAAGGCAGGAGGATCACTTGATCCCAGGCGTTCAAGACCAGCCTGGGCAACATAGGGAGACCCATTTCTACAAAAAAAGAAAAAATTAGCTGGGCTTGGTGGTACACGCCTGTAGTCCCAGCTGCGCAGGAGGCTGAGGTGGGAGGAAGGCTTGAGGCCAGGAGTTCAAGATCAGCCTGGTCAACATAGCGAGACCCCATCTCTACAAAAAAGAAAAAAATTGGCAAGGCATGGTGGCATGTGCCTGTAGTCCCAGCTACTCAGGAGGCTGAGGCAGGAGGATCACTTGAGCCCAGGAGTTCAAGGCTGCAGTGAGCTATAATCCTGCACTGTAGCCTGGGTGACAGAGTGAGTCCCCCATCTCGAAAAAAAAGAAAAGAACTAGTTTAAATTCTGACTGTATCACTGAAAAGCTGTGTAGCTGTGTGACCACAAGCAAGTCACTTAACTCCAAATTCTCAGTGCTGTCATCTATAAACAGGGATGAATGAATCTACACCTCAGAGTTGATAAGAATCCATTGAGAAAATCACGGGGTAACCCTTATGTAAATGGTTGTGAAACATTTCAAAGATACAAGCATCCTTGGCCTTTGCAGCCCAGAATCACCCCTCCACATTTTTCCTACAATCCAACCACATCGAGAAACGATAACTGCTCAGAAAGTTTATCAATATTTACCAAAACTCATGGATTTAAAACAAACATTAAGTTTCTAAATAAGCATTCTTGTAATTCTATGCCATTTGTACTCCCTTGATCTTCACACTATTTGGCAATACCAACCTTTTTTTGAGATGGAGTCTCACTTTGTCACCCAGGCTGTAGTGCAGTGGCACAATCTCGGCTCACTGCAACCTCCGCCTCCCAGGCTCAAGCAATTCTCGTGCCTCGGCCTCCCAAGTAGGTGGGATTACAGGCACACACCACCACGTCTTGCTAATTTTTGTATTTTTAGTAGAGACGGGGTTTTACCATGATGGTCAGGCTGGTCTTGAACTCCTGACCTCATGTCATCCACCTGACTCAGCCTCCCAAAGTGCTGGGATTACAGGCGTGAGCCACCGTACTTGGCCTTGGCAATACCAACTTCTAAGCTTTCCTCATGGATGTCATTTACCAATCCCCTATCAATGACCAATCACAGCCCCACATTCATTATATAGTTTGGCTCTTGATTCACAAAGTTCCTCCATCATTATGGGTTATGAGTAATACCAATGACGCAGCCATTAATCAATTCTCAAATTCAACAACTTTCACTCCACTCAAGTCACTCATACTTACTGCTCCACCAGACAGTACCATCCTATACTGTGCACTCTCTGGTCACAATCTCCAATCACACAATCAATCCTAAATTCCTGTTAATGCTACTTCTAGATATTTCTTAAATCTATCCTACCTTTCCACCTCCACTGCCATGGTTCAGATTACAATAATCTCTCAACTGGACTACTGTAACTTTAAAAGTTCTCTGCAACACCAATCTTAACCTACCTAAATCCATCCACTGCCACATCTAGTTCAGTTAGCTGTCTAAAATCTGCAACTGACCAAGTCACTTTCCTGCTTCAGACCCATTGATAGCCCCGTCGTTATCTATAAGAACACTCCAAACTCTTTTTCTTTTTTTTTTTTTTTTTTTTGAGACAGAGTCACCCTGTCGCCCAGACTGGAGTGCAGTGGCGCGATCTTGGCTCACTGCAACCTCCGCCTCCCGGGTTCAAGCAATTCTCCTGCCTCAGCTTCCCGAGTAGCTGGGACTACAGGCACCCGCCACCACGCCCAGCTACTTTTTGTATTTTTAGTAGAGACGGAGTTTCACCATATTGGCCAGGCTGGTCTCGAACTCCTGACCTTGTGATCCGCCTGCCTCGGCCTCCCAAAGTGCTGAGATTACAGGCGTGAGCCACCATGCCTGGCCGAACACTCCAAATTCTTTACACACATGAAGCCTTCTAAGATCAGGCCTACCTTCCCAACCTCATCTCCCATCACATCCGCTTTTTATTCTCTAACACTATCAGTTTGTTTATAGTTCACATACATCACGCAATTTGTTTCTCTATACCTTCTTCAGGCTCTTCTCTTTGCCTGAATGCCCCTCTCCCTTCTCTATTCCACACCCCCATCATCACTCTTTTTCAGATGGCTAACTCCTACTCATTCTTTAAGAGTCAGCTCAGATGCCATCTTCAAAATGCATCTTCTACACCCCCATGCTGAGATAAGTAGTCCTCTTCTGTGCTCTTATGGAACACTATGCATATTTCCTTTACACCATTTATCAGCATGTACTAAAATTATTTGTGTATTTATTATCCCATTAGATCCTACTTAACTCATGGAGAGGAACTATGTCATATTCATCTTTATATCCCTAGTGCCTAGTAATGGACAGAGCCTCAAATATAGTAGGAGCAACCCACTGTTGAACTGAACTTAATCTCCAAGAGATCACCTCAAGCAATTCCAATTAAGAAACAAACTCACAAAAGTCCAAGAGAGGACCCCATTAAAAACAGATACAGGTAATTCAGTTACCATGCGTATATTCTAACTAGCCATAGCCTCCTCTGCAATGTCCAGAACTACCCACACCATACCACACCACTCTACCCTACTCAACAATAAGACAGGTTGCTCTGTCCATTTTATACAAAAAGGAACTGAGGCTAGACTAGGAAACAGAATAAAATAATAAGCTTCTTTGGAAAAACAAAGCTGATAGAGAAAGCTGAAGAGTAAGTAGAAACTGGTCCTTTCTTCCTCAGATGAAAAACTAAAATGAAAGCACAGAGAAACTCATTCCCTTAAGAAAAGGGGAGGTACACTCTGGGATCACTTAACCCTATATACCATGGGTTCTGATATGTAGACAGGAAATGTAATCCATAGTTTTGAGAGCCCAGATGCCCCACCCAAAGCATGGGAAATAGCTATTCAACTATAGACTGGTATTCCTTGTCTCTTCCTCTCGATTCACCTGTTGCTGTCACTGGGTACAAATGAAGGTGCTAAAGGAAAATAAGTTCTTGCTCATAGCAGGCAACATGAGAAAACTGAGCCTCCTCAGAGCCCCTGCAACTTCTCTTTGTTCCCTATCCCACCTGTTCCCTTGGGCCAGCTGTTGATTATGAGGATCTCAGATAAAGCAGATGGGTAGGTTTCACATTAAACCAACGAGAAGAGCCGGTTGCTCCACAGTTCCCTAATTTAAAGTGTGCTTAAACCCCAGGAAATGAAGAAACACTGTCCCCACATACCGTCACAATGGAAAATAAGGCAAAATACAGGAAAGCACTGTGGTCCTAATTATGTATCAATGGATGTAATTCTATAAGCTTCAATCCCTTGAAGTTAACTCCCTACATTTGAGAGGAAACAAACACACTAGCCACCTTTAAGTCCTAGATCCCAGGCTAGATCATCAATGTACTAGGAATTATAATAGCTTTTAGGTCAGTGGTTCTCAACCAGGGGCAAATTTGACCCCTGGGGAATATGTGGCAATGTCTGGAGACATTTCTGATTATTATGCCTGGTGGGGAAGGGGACTGCAAGCAGCATGTAATGAGTAGAAGCCAGGGATATTTAGAAACATCCTATAGGACAGGTGCAGTGGCTCACATCTGTAATCCCTGCACTTTGAGAGGCCAAGGTGGGAGGAACACTTGAGCCCAGGAGTTTGAGATCAGCTTGGACAACATGGTAAAACCCCATCTCTACACAAAATATAAAAATTAGCCTGGCGTGGTGGCATGCACCTGTGATCCCAGCTACTTGGGAGGCTAAGGTAGGAGAATCGCATGAGCCTGGAAGGTCGAAGCTGCAGTGGGATGTGACAGTGCCACTGCACTCCAGCCCAGGTGACAGAATGAAACCCTGTCTCAAAAGAAAAAAGAAACATCCTATAATGCACAGAACAGTCTGCCACAACAAAGAATCATCCAGCACGAAATGTCAATAATGCCGAGGATGAGAAACCCTATTCTAGGTGGAGCATGATGAAGGGTCAAAAGAATGCATGTCACTTTCCACACTAGATCTAGAAAAAGCCATTTGGTCCCTCCAATCCAAACCCATCAAACAACATTCCGGAAGAAAAGAAAAGCCTGTCGGACATACACGTTCGTTTAACTCCCAAGTCCAACTGCACTAAGGTGTTTCATGCCACTCCAACCTTGGGTCCTCTGTCACCTGCTGTTGCCATTCAGCTGAGGAACAGGTGGTAGTTCTACATCCACTTCTGCCCCATCCCAGGAGGTCTACTTTGACCTAGTTCAATCTGGAGTTCTGTGGGGATATTAGAAATGTAATCCTCTGTAAGACAGACACAAAGGATCCTGCTCGTAAGCCTCAGGGCCATCTTTAAAGTCTTGGAACTGGATGAGCAGCAGACTGTCCTTGTTAGGTCACTAATCAGACTTATATTGCTTGTTCAATGAAGCAAAACATAGAAATATGTAAGTTCCTCAAGGCCATGTCCTTGGGAGAAATATGAGGATACTGTCATGCAGGTTAAGAGGCAACCCTCTCCACTTAATGCAACCCAGATAAGGGTTCCAAGAATCTATCTAACTTTAACATTAAAAGAATGTAATGAGGCCTGGCATGGTGGCTCACACTTGTAATCTCAACACTTTGGGAGACCAAGGCAGGAGGACTGCTTGAGCCCAGGAGTTCGAGACCAGCCTGAGCAACATGACACAACTCCATCTCTACAAACAATAAACAAAAATTAGCTGGGCATAGTGGGACATACCTGTGGTCCCAGCTACTCTGATCGCACCACTGCACTCCAGCCTGGGGTACAGAGTGAGACCTTGCCTCGAAAAAAAAAAAAAAAAAAGCGATGGAAGTTCAGCTGGTTAGTAAAATTAGAAAAGAAAACATGACCAATTTCCTCTAAAACCAAAATATACTCATATTTCTGTGGCAGTGAAGCAAGGGAGCTCAACTTAAAACATACAGAAATTCTAGGCCGGGCGCGGTGGCTCAAGCCTGTAATCCCAGCACTTTGGGAGGCCGAGGCGGGCAGATCACGAGGTCAGGAGATCGAGACCATCCTGGCTAACACGGTGAAACCCTGTCTCTACTAAAAATACAAAAAATTAGCCGGGCGTGTTGGCGGGCGCCTGTAGTCCCAGCTACTCAGGAGGCTGAGGCAGGAGAATGGCGTGAACCCAGGAGGTGGAGGTTGCGGTGAGCCGAGATCGCGCCACTGCACTCAAGCCTGGGGGACAGAGAAAGATTCTGTCTCAAAAAAAAAAAAAAAAAAAAAAAAAAACACATACAGAGATTCTAAATGACAGGTATCACAATGGTGAGGAGAATGTAACCCTCTGAACAGAAGATTAGAACTAACTCAAGTCTGAAACACTGCCAAATACCAAGAGACAAAACTCCAGCACACAGAAGTCCTGATCCCACTGACTGGCTCTATTTGAGATAGTAACACATGAATTCTCCCCTACAGTTTCCCAAGAATAATTGATTCTGAGGAATTGTTGTATTTCCTGGAGTTTTGTTTTTTTCTTTAGAGAAGTCCAAGTCAGCCAAGGGCCACAGTCTATAGGTATCTTCAGGATTTCCTCCTGATTGGTTCTTCTCTACTATGTTTCTACTTCCAAGCAAAGTCTGGTCTCATCCCAACCAGGAATATCTGTAGTTTTTGATGTACTTGGCTCTCTCAGAAGCCCTTAGGGGAAAGCCACGTGAAAGAAATAAAAAAGAGTGCTGTCTTGAAATGAAAATGACAGTCATCTTTTCTGAACAGGGATATTTGTAATTTCATAGAATTAGAAATATCTGACTCTCTCAGAAGTCCTCAGAGGAAAAGTCATGCAGAAGAACTACAAAAAAAGTGGTATCTTGAAACCTGAAAACTACATAGAAAATCTTAAAGATGGTTAAGAGTACATTCTTGCTGGTGGGACTAGGAAATGTAATCAAATATCTGGAAGTCAGAATTACATAGTATGTTTTCAAAAGAAAGATGCCAGGAACCCCCCAACAGCTGGAAGACAAAGTTAGAGGAAAAGTTTCCCATGGAAGGAAAGTGTCCCAGCAACCCTCCAAGGGCAACATTTAGTAGATAATGTACTAGAATACAGCCTTCCATATGTTGAAAAAAAAAAGTTTCAGAGCTGACCAAGAAGACTAGACAATAACAAACCAAAGCTGGGGGATTGTCCCAAGACATCTAAATCTCCTTCTCTTTCACCTCCTATCTCCAATTAACTAAAGACAGTGATTACAACAGATCTCATGCACTCAGATGGATGAATGAAAACTCATTTTCCCTGGCATTCTCCTCCTCATTAATGGACCCAACCTCAAAATAACTCCCATGCTATTTCCATTCCCTTCCATTGTTTGAAAACAATAAAAAAGTTCCAGACTTACCTCCGCAAGAAACTTAATTTCCCAGGTCTCTTCCTAGCACAAGTTTCACAGCCAGCAGCAAAACAAAAACAAATAAGGAGGGGAAAATAATTAATTTTCAAGTTTTACTTTGAAACCTCAAAGGCCCATAGAATTAGACAATCTCGTTGCAAAAGTACACAGACAAGCCTAAAGCCATTTAGAGAACTCACCCCCAACAAGTCTCCAGGCTTCCCTAACTCTCTATTAGTCAATTTACAAAAACAATACCAACTCCAAAAATTTCCAGTCTCAATGGCTTGCGGCAAGACAGCTCCCAAATTTAAGAACTTCTGGGAAAACCAATTACCCTCTGGCAGCTTCTCATCTTCCTCCACAATTCCTTATTCCTATTTTGTTACAATATTAATGTTAACTTTCATCTTTAGAAAAAACTGGGAGGAAAGTGGTTACAGCAGACCAGCACTATCCTCCAAATTCTACCTTTGGCCCTTTCCCTTAACTAGCACACAATGAGAACAAAATATCTAATGGCGCAGCATCCACTCATACATCCATGTTTCACCAGGGAAAGTTTTTCTACATACAGTATCCATGTTACCCCCTCCCTTCTAGACTCAAATAGCAAAAGAGTCTAGAAACTACAGCACTCATTTAATTAACCTGTCTAGATGCCCCTCTATCTTTTCTCTTTCCCTCCTCAGACTTCCAGAGCCTCCACCTTAGCATATAGGGTTCCAATAGAGCCATGTCTGCTCCCCTACTCTTGTATTGCTAATGCTAAAAACTAGAAAAGTCCTTTGCTGCTCCACACTTGGGCGACACAGGCTTCCCCATTTTCCAAGCAGGAAAAACATGGGAACAGTAAGCTAGGGAGTCTTTTGGAAAACAAACCCAGTTGAATTCTCATCCAACCCCAATTCTGCAAACCCACATGACCATTCCCTTCTGCCCTTCCCACCCTCTTCAAAGCTAAGGGCCTGGCAATTAGAATTGGCTGCAACTGATGCTGCTTAACTCTGTTCTCTCCTCCTCTCCACCGGGGAAAGGGAAACCCCCGAACCTCTATCACCCCTGCAGCTCCACTGTCCTATCTCCCATTCCACTCCCCTTCCTCCCAAACTTTCTTCCTCCCAGTCTCTCACTTTCTCCATTACCTCCTCCCACCGACACTCTCTCCATTCCCCAAGCCTCCGTTCTCTCCTTTTCCACCCAAATTCTCCCCTAGGCCCTTCCCCCTCCCACCTCCAATTTAACACTTTCGAAGCCCCTCAGAAACGTCTTAACTCCAATTCTGACCTTTCCCCACCTCCTCGCAACACCCCTCATCAGAGTCCAGTCCTCCCTCCAACCACATGCCACAGCCCCCTTCCCCTTCACACCCTCAGCCTCTCCCCTCCTGCTCCTACCCCCTTCAATACGAGCGGATCGCAGCCCCACTCCCCACCTCGGCCTCTCTAATACCCCTAGCTGGGCCCAGTCTCAGCCCTTGTTTACGCCCCTCCCCATGCCCTCACTCCTCCGTCTCGACCCCTGCCCTCTCCCGCAGTTGCCATCTCCCCTGCACGCCCCCCTCGGCAGCTCCCCTCCCCCACCTCTCAGCGTCCCGTCACCTCCCTCTCTTGAGGTTCTCAGGCTGGACGTCGCCACCGCCTCCCCCTTCACTTTCCTTCCCCAAGCCCTTTGCGGCCCCGCCCGGCCCCGCCCCGTCCCGCTCGACTCCCTCTCCCCACTCCGGCCGCCCCTCCGCCTCACTCTCGGCTCAGGCTCGGCGCCGCCATGTTGGATCCATCCGCGCCGCTCTCCCGGGCTTGTCTCACGGCGCCGCATCCGGGCTCCAGCCGCCGCCGCCGCCGCCGCCGCCGCCGCGGGCGTGGGGGAGGGGACAGGCGGGCGGGGGTGGCTGCATCCTGAACGGCGCCTCCCGGAACCCGGCCGGTTAGTGGCGGCTTCGAGGCCATAGTGAGACATGAGCCGGAGTAGCCATAGTAAGTGAGGGCAGCCTGGCAGCGGCATTAAGCGGGGAGTGGATAGCTTCACTTCGGGAGGAGAGATAGGGATTGGCAGCCATCTTGCTTTGGGGCAAGCTGGCAACGCCGGTTTTTCTTGATGGCTGCTTAGGGCGGTAATAAGGAAGGGGAGAGGATAGCATTCTTGAATGGGAAACGTTGGTGGCGCCACAGCTGGCTGGCGACTTCAAGATCCACTGAAAGGCTGGGATTGGCAGCCATGACTCATAAGGGCGGAATAGCACGGGGATCGGTTTGTCTGGCGAACTTGAGTGAAGGGTCAAGATCTGGATTTCACCTTTCCTCTGAGCTTCCTGATAACCCGGACGTTCCGTAAACCCGGATCCGGAGCCGAAAGCGCTGCCCAGATCCCGTCTTGGAATTCATTCGTTCAGCATTTACCTTTTGAACGCCGGTTTCCTGTAGGAAGTGTCACCTAGCTGATCCGTGTAGGGCTGTTGGGAATTGGGGGTGGGGAAGATGGTGCGGGTACGTTCTGGACCTGCCAACAGCCTGGTGTGGCTTCAGAAAGAGGTAATAGATAGGGGAAGACCAGATTATGAGAAGCCTTGTAAATTAATTGATTTTTGTCCTTAAGGCAATGAAAAGTCTTTGAAGAATCTCAGCAGAGGTGTGAACAATTTTATTTGCATTTTAGATCGCTGCGTGCAGCGTGAAGGATGAATTGAGGGGACAAAGTGAGAATCAAGGAGAGCAGTTGTGAGGCTCTTTTCCAGGCAAGGATGATGGTCGGCCTGTGGAAGGGAGAGTGCGGATGGGGAGATACAGATTGGTTTAAGAGGTACGAATGTTGTGACTTGGACAACTGGGGAATAATTATACCATTTTCTTTCTCGTTTAGGGGGGAGATACTGAGTTTTAGGTGCCCCTGGGATATTAGCTAATGTGGGTTGGGAACCCAAAAGAAAGGTTTGAGGTGTGTGTGCATGTGCATATAGATAGCTGTTGAAGCCATGAAGTGGGCTAGAGAGGATACCTGCATTTGCGGGATAGGATGAGGGAAGCCGAAAAGAGAACACTGAGAAGGGGCAAACCAAAAGGAAAGAAGAAAACCGTAGAGAACTATCAAGGAAACTGGTTAAAGCGTTTAGTGTAACAGAGATAAAGTAAAATGATAACTAAAAATATATCCATCAGGGCCGGGCATGGTGGCTCACACCTGTAATCCTAGCTTTGGGAGGCCGAGGCGGGTGGATGACTTGAGGCCAGGAGTTCGAGACCAGCCTCACCAACATGGTGAAACCCTGTCTCTACTAAAAATACAAAAAAAATTAGATGGGTGTGGTTGCACATGCCTGTAATCCCAGCTACTTGGGAGGCTGAAGCATGAGAATTGCTTGAACCCAGGAGGCAGAGGTTGCAGTGAGCCGACATTGCGCCACTGCATTCCAGCCTGGGCACCAGAGCAAGACCCTGTCTCAAAAAAAATAAAATAAAATAAATAGGCCGGGTGCTGTGGCTCACGCCTGTAATCCCAGCACTTTGGGAGGCCGTGGCGGGCAGATCACTTGAGGTCAGGAGCTGGAGACCAGCCTGGCCAACATGGTGAAACCCCATCTGTACTAAAAATACAAAAATCAGCCAGGCATGGCAGTGCGCGCCTGTAGTCCCAGCTACTGGGGAGGCTGAGGCACAAGAATCACTTGAACCCAGGAGGCAGAGGTTGCAGTGAGCTGAGATCGTGCCACTGCACTCCAGCCTGGGTGACAGAGTGAGACTCTGTCTCCAAAAAAATAAAATAAAATAAATAAAATGTATCTATCAGATATTGCAACAAGGGCCAGGCACAGTGGCTCACACCTGTAATCTCAGCACTTTGGGAAGCCTAGGCAGGTGAATCACTTGAGACCAGGACTTAGAGACCAGTGTGGCCAACGTGGCAAGACCCCATCTTTACAAAAAATACAAAAATTAGCTGGGCATGGTGGTGCGCACCTGTGATCCCAGGTACTCTGAAGGCTGAAACACGAGAATCACTTGAACCCAGGAGGTGGAGGTTGCAGTGAGTCAAGATTGCACCACTGCACTCCCGGCAACAGAACAAGACTTTGGTTTTTTTGTAAATAAAACAAACAAATAAATAAATAAAAAGGCCAGGTGTGGTAGCTCACACCTGTAATCCCAGCACTTTGGGGGCCGAGGTGGGCTGATCACCTGAGGTCAGGAGTTTGAGACCAGCCTGGACAATATGGTGGAACTCCCATCTCTACTAAAAATACACAAATTAGCCAGGCATAGTGTCGGGCACCTGTAATCCCAGCTACTTGGGAGGCTGAGGTGGGAGAATCGCGTGAACCCAGGAGGCGGAGATACAGTGAGCCAAAACTGCACAATTGCACTCCAGCGAGACTGTCCCTCCAAAAAAGATATTGCAACAAGGAGGTCATTTAGGAAATTTGGAGAAAGCTGTTTTGTAGTTATGGTGGATAGAAACCAGATTGGATTGAGAAGGCACAACGTATAAAGACAGTTTTTTCATGGTGTTGATGTAAAAAGGTGACTAGTGGTAGGGTGTTGCAGAAGGGAGAATTCCAAAGAAAGGGAAGAAGTTTTAGGTACCTGTGAGATAGCTAGATAGGTATGTCCTAGTGGCATGTTTAATATACAGATTTAAAACTTAAGAGAAAAATAAAGTGGAGGAAAAAAGCAAGCACAGAATAAACATGACACATTTACACATGCGTTAAAAAATTATGAAGAGTGGGCCTAGGAGGGATAAGACTTACACTTTTCATTTTACATCTATCTTTATTGCTTGAAATTATTTTATTATGCACATATTATTTTATAGAAAGCTACTTTTTTTTTTCTTTTTTGAGATAGAGTCTTGCTCTGTCACCCAGGCTGAAGTGCAGTGGCACGTTTCAGCTCACTGCAACCTCTGATTCCCAGGTTCAAGCAATTCTCCTGCCTCAGCCTCTCGAGTAGCTGGGACTACAGGCGCACACCACCATGCCTGGCTAATTTTTTGTATTTTTAGTAGAGACAGGGTTTTATTATGTTGGCCAGGCTGGTCTCAAACTCCTGACCCCGTGATCCACTCGCCTCGGCCTCCTAAAGTGCTGGGATTACAGGCGTGAGCCATGGTGCCTGGCCAGAAAACTACTTTTTAGAAAGTCCTGTGATACATAGGCCAGAAATTCTGAAACATCAACATTTCAGTGGTAGTTGAAGCCATAGATTTGGATAAGCTCCCCAGAAAAGAGCAGAGGGCTAAGAAGAGTGCTCTCGGAAATTCCAACATTTAAGGCACAAGTAGAAAAAGAGCTCTTCGAGAATCTTTGAAAAGGAATAGCGAGTGAAGAAGAAAACCTGGGAGATAATTGTCAGAATCAAAGGGAAGAGTATTTCAAGGGGGTGGATGTTGAAAGTGTCAGATGTCCCCAGAGAGGCAGCTAATAGGAAAGGTGCTCTTACCTCTGAACCTAGGTTTCTTGGAAGCTTGGCACAAGAGTCAAATCCAGATCTTGAACTTTTCCCCCAGTATCACTGGGCAGTACAACCCCCAGGCTATTCTGCCTTTATGCATCATGGTTGCCAGTCCCAGTTTTTCAGTGAGTCTTCAAGTCAACACCAGCCAGTGCTGGCACCATCAATCTTACTGCACTCAATAATGCTACCCTGGCTGGGTGTGGTGGCTCATACCTGTAATCCCAATACTTTGGCCAGGAGTTCAAGATCAGCCTGGGCAACATAATGAGAGACCCCATCTCTACAATTTTTTTTTTTTTAATTAGCTGGGTGTGCACTTACCTGTAGTCCCAGCTATTTGGGAGGCTGAGGTGTGAGGATCACCTGAGACTGAGGAGTTTGAGGTTGCAGTGAGCCCTGATGGCACCATTGCACTCCAACCTGAGTGACATAGCGAGACCCTGTTTCAAAAAAAAAAAAAAGAAGAATGCTACCCTCTCTCAGTCCTTACTATGGCCCTGAAGCTGCCATCAACAAAAACCTGTTTTTCTAGAAATGGTGAAATTAAGGAATTGAAAGTGGGAGTATTCGTTGGAGTTGGAGGTCAGGAACTAACTGTATTTTTCATAGGTTTTTCTAAAACCTCCCAGGATGACAGTAAGAGTTGGCACAAAAAGAGGTTAATAGGTGCTGAAGGCTGGGTTTGGAGGATCACTTGAGCCCAGGAGTTTGAGGCTGCAGTGAGCTGTAATTATGCCACTGCACTCCAAAAAGAAAAAAAAAAGATGCTAAAGGGCAGTAAAGCCAGATGGCATAAGCTTCAAAGGGAGACGAATTTTTCCAAGAGGATGGAAGCACAGTGGTCTAAAAGTAGCAGTGGGTAGCAAAGAGAAAGCTGATACTTTGCCACCCCTTCCTACAGGAGCAAGAATAAACAGCCTGTAGAAGGTTGAAGGGAAAAGGTGTTCATTAATTGGGAAAAGTAAAAAATTTCTACCTCGCCTCTGACCATTTTTTCCTCTATACCCACTGGAACGCTTTTCTTTTGTAAATAATCTCCCTTATTTATTCATTGTCTTCGCAGATTGCTCCTTAGCTTTTCCTAAGCTTTTTCTAGAGGAATAGCCATCAGGACAGAGGTAGCTGTGATGTGTGGAATGCAGATGTAATCCACATAAGCCCGCAAAGAAGGCAGACACAGGCACTACTTTTTTTTTTTTTTTTTTTTGAGACGGAGTCTCGCTCTGTCACCCAGGCTGGAGTGCAGTGGCGCAATCTCGGCTCACTGCAAGCTCCGCCTCCCGGGTTCACGCCATTCTCCTGCCTCAGCCTCTCCGAGTAGCTGGGACTACAGGCCCGCCACCACGCCCGGCTAATTTTTTGTATTTTTAGTAGAGAGGGAGTTTCACCTGGTCTTGATCTGCTGACCTCGTGATCCACCCGCCTCGGCCTCCCAAAGTGCTGGGATTACAAGCGTGAGCCACCGCGCCCAGCCGGCACTACTTCTTAAAGGAGAATAATATTCTCCCTCCGTATCCATATTCTGAAGTGGTTTGACACCTAGTAGTCTTGGCACCATGATGGTAATTCCTTTCCGTGAACCCACCTCTCCTCTCCAAACCTAACCCAATTCCATTCAGAGGATTAGAGAAAGCTGAGGATTGCCTTTTCTAGTCATAGTATGATGTTCAGTCTGCTTATTGCAGCCAATGGGGAAAAGAACAGATCACTTTCTTCACTGAGAATGGAAAGCTTAGCCAGGCACGGTGGCTCATGCCTGTAATCCCAGCACTTTGGGAGGCCAAGGCAGGAGGATCACTTGAGGTCAGGAGTTCGAGACCAGCCTGGTCAAAATGGTGAAACCCCGCCTCTACTAAAAAATACACAAATTAGCTGGGTGTGGTGGCATGCGCTTGTAATCCCAGCTACTCGGGAGGCTGAGGCAGGAGAATTGCTTGAACCTGAGAGGTGGAGGTTGCAGTAAGCCGAGATCACACCACTGTACTCCAGCCTGGGCAACAGAATTGAACTCTGTCTCAAAAAAAAGAATGGAAAACTGAAGGAAGGGCTGAGATTTGCCTTCATTAGGCCTTCCAAAGTAATCTCTCTTCCCCTGCAGGACTCACAGAACTCAGTTCGTTTCCCTGGGGCCATACTTCAATGACCAAATTTTCCAAATTCCAAACATTGGGACAGTTGCCTGGCCAGCTGTTCCTAAACTAGTCAGTTTATTTGGAGGGATATTTTCTGCTTGGGGAGCCCTGGAAGTTCACTCTTTCAACATGAAGTCCTAAGATCATAATGCCAACAAAGAGAGCTGTGCAAACTTCCTGAGCTAAGCCAAAGGGACCTCCTGTGTAGAGATAGGCACCCTCATGTCCATCACTGAGAAAAAAATATTTCAAACAGTTTAGAGTTTTTTGTTAGCTATAGCTAGACTGCTGTTCCTCCTTAGCTTAAACTATACATAATCGGCCGGGCGCGGTGGCTCACACCTGTAATCCCAGCACTTTGGGAGGCCGAGGCGGGCGGATCACGAGGTCAGGAGATCGAGACCATCCTGGCTAACACGGTGAAACCCCGTCTCTACTAAAAATACAAAAAATTAGCCGGGCGAGGTGGCAGGCGCCCGTAGTCCCAGCTACGCGGGAGGCTGAGGCAGGAGAATGGCGTGAACCCCGGGGGGCGGAGCCTGAAGTGAGCCGAGATCGCGCCACTGCACTCCAGCCTGGGTGAAAGAGCGAGACTCCGTCTCAAAAAAAAAAAAAAGAAAACTATACATAATCTGTACAGTTAAAACAAAAACTTCATTTCTTGCCTTATGAACCACCCTCTCCTTGATTCAACTAAAAACTTGGGGGAACTTCCTCTGAGAAGATTGAGAACCCTGTGTAGAATTCTCTTGTGGAAGTCCTCTGCTTGTTATGTTTCTTCCTTTACATTAGTTCCTATCTCTTCTTCCCACAGTTACTTCTTCCTTCACTGGAATCTGTAACCTGGAACCCTTCAGCTGTCTCTCCACAGGCTCACATTTCCACTGTGTCCTTAACTGTAGTTTTCAACTCCCTGTAATTCTCAGTAATTAGAAAGGCCTTTTTACTATCCTTAGATAAATCTCTTTGTAACTTCCATTTATTGGTTCTGTTTTTTCTCTCTGGGTCAACACATCATAGCCACATGTCCCTACTAAATATTTTTTTACAAGTCAGTGGTAGTACCAGTTTAGAGTAAAGCAGATCTGTTCTCTTTCTTGATCTGAATACTCTATTAAGGCTGCTTGTCCTAGTCCATGTTCCTTCCCAGCCCTGCCAGATTAATCTTTTCAAACAGATATTCCCTTAAGGAATATCTAGCACTAGCCCCTTGTCGCAAGTATCCTCTTGACTCTTCCAGGGCCACTCGGATCCCTGTGTCCCTACCAGGGCTTTACTCTTCTGCTTTACCCTGCAGGGACTTGGTGACCTGATGATCTGCTCTATTCTTGGTTTCCTATTAACTCTAAGCTGCCCCAGTTACTCGTTTTCATCCAGGCATTATACTACTGGCTCCTCCTAATTTCAGTTCAGCTTCGAACCTAGCTCTAAGTCCTTAACTAGAATTCTGGCTTCTATGGCTCCCGAATAAAAGAGTAGGGACCTTGGCCACGCATGGTGGCTCATGCCTGCAGTCCCAGCACTTTGAGAGGCTGAGGCGGGTGGATTGCTTGAGTCCAGGAGTTCAAGACCAGCCTGGGTAACATGGCCAAACCCTGTCTCTACAGAAAAAAAATACAAAAATTAGGCATGGTGGCATGTGCTTGTAGTTCCAGCTACTCAGGAGGCTGAGGTGGAAGGATCACTTGAGCCTGGAAAGCCGAGGTTGCAGTGAGCCTAGATCGCACCACTGCACTCCAGCCTGGATGACAGAGCCAGACCATGCTGCCTCAAAAAAAAATAAAAAGAAAAAAGAAGTAGAGACCACAATCAGTTGCTGAATCCTAATGATCTGCTGTTCAAGTCACCTCAACCTGTTCCCTTTTCTTCATTCCCCCGCTCTGACCCTCACTAATATGACAGGCAAGTTCCTTAACTTCTCTAAACTTGTTTTATCTATGAAAGAAATATAACATCCACCTCACAGATCATTGTTTTAATGATTATATTAAATGATGTATAGAAAGTGTTGCACAGGGCCTAGTGCTCGATAAATGTTACCTAATATTTATTATTGTATATACATAACAAGTTTCACCAGGTTTCAGAAATTCAGCAGGCTCTTTATCAATGACTCTCTGCTGCCCCCATGGGGATGACTTTTTCCAAGTCATTGGTTATTCCAAAGACCGTAACATAAAACAACCCTGTCTCACCAATCCTACCAGTTAATTAGAGAATTAACCAATTTTTCTTTGGGTGGTTGTTCAATTAAGTAAAAATGCTCTTATATTCCAGACCATTCTTTTTCAAATAACATAACAGGCCGGGCGTGGTGGTTCATGCCTATAATTGCAGCACTTTGGGAGGCCAAGGCAGGTGGATCTCTTGAGGTCAGGAGTTCGAGACCAGCCTGGCCAACATGGTGAAACCCCGTCTCTACTAAAAACACAAAAATTAGCTGGGCATGGTCGCAGGCGCCTGTAATCCCAGCTACTCCAGAGGCTGAGGTGGGAGAATCACTTGAACCCGGGAGGCAGAGGTTGCAGTGAGCCGAGATCATGCCGCTTGCACTCCAGCCTGGGCGACAGAGTGAGACGCTGTCTCAGGAAAAAAAAAAAAGATACACTGCATCTATGATCTTCTCCTAATCTGTTAATCTAGTAACACTGACAAGAAAGGAAACTCAGTCATTTATTTTTATTTTATTTTATTTTTATTTTTATATTTTTTCGAGACAGAGTCTCACTGTGTCGCCCAGGCTGGAGTGCAGTGGCGCAATCTCGGCTCACTGCAAGCTCCGCCTTCTGGGTTCACGCCATTCTCCTGCCTCAGCCTCCCGAGTAGCTGGGACTACAGGCACCCGCCACCACACCTGGCGAATTTTTTTGTATTTTTAGTAGAGACAGAGTTTCACCGTGTTAGCCAGGATGGTTTCAATCTCCTGACCTCGTGATGGTCCCACCTCGGCCTCCCAAAGTGCTGGGATTACAAGCTTGAGCCACTGTGCCCGGCCATCAGTTGTTTATTTAATAGATATGTGTTAAGCATTTACTAATGTTAGGTATTGTGATAGACATGCAGGATAAGATACACAGTGGAGAACAAAGAAGAGGGTCTATGTCTTCATGGAGGTTACCATTTACATGGGTAGACAGATATTAAGGAATAAAATAACAAATACATAATTCTAAATTGAAATAGGTGCTATGAAGGAAAATAACTGAATGCTATGACAAAAACCAGGGAAAGCCTCCCTTTGAGGAGATAACATACAATAGAAGCCAAAAGACATGAAGGAAGGGCCTGGTGCAATGGCTCACACCTGTAATACCAGCACATTGGGAGGCTGAGGCAAATTTGATACCAGCCTAGGCAAGATGGTGAGACCCCTGTCTCTACAAAAATAATTAAAAATTGGCTGGGCTCACGTGGTGGCTCATGCCTGTAATCCCAGCACTTTGGGAGGCCGAGGCGTGTGGATCACGAGGTCAGGTGTTCAAGACCAGCCTGACCAACATGGTGAAACTCTGTCTCTACTAAAAATACAAAAATTAGCCAGGCATGGTGGTGCACGCCTGTAATCCTAGCTACTCCGGAGGCTGAGGCAGGAGAATTGCTTGAACCTGGGAGGCGGAGGTTGCAGTGAGCAGAGATCGTGCCACTGCACTCCAGCCTGGGCAACAGAGGGAGACTCCATCTCAAAAAAAAAAAAAATTAAAAATTAAAAATTAAATATTAATCTGGGAAATGAGGAGAGCCTCTGCCCGGCCACCCATTGTCTGGGAAGTGAGTAGCGCCTCGGCCCGGCCGCCCTGTCTGGGAAGTGAGGAGCGCCTCTGCCCAGCCGCCCCGTCTGGGAAGTGAGGAGTGCCTCTGCCCGGCCACCCATCGTCTGGGAAGTGAGGAGCGCCTCTGCCCGGCCATCTATCGTCTGGGAAGAAGTGAGGAGCTCCTCTGCCCGGCCGCCCCGTGTCTGGGAAGAAGTGAGGAGCGCCTCTGCCCGGCCGCTCCGTCTGGGAGGTCTACCACGGAGGCCAGAAGCAATGTGGGGGCTGGACGTGGTGGCTCACACCTGTGGTCCCGGCACTCTGGGGGACGAGGCGGGTTGATCACTTCGGGCTGGGGGTTCGAGACCAGTCTAGCCAACTTGGCGAAACATGAAAAATACAACAGGCAAACCAACCAACCAACTCAGTGACGGCAAAACGGGTCTACCCTGGAGTCATACTCTAGTTTTTTCTATTTTCCTCCCTTTCTGATCCTTTATCCCACTTTCTTTTTCTTTCTCATCCTTCTCCCTCTTCTTTGTCAAATAGAGGATTGAGTTATTATCACTGATCCATATAAAATCCCTCTCTCATTTATTTTAACTCCCACCCCCCATTTCTATTCCCCGACTTCCCATGTGTAACCTTCCTGATGTGTTTGATACGCATCTTTTTGTTTGTATGTATTTTTAGAAAATGTTTATTGTTTTTGTGTGCAAAAAAAATTAATAAAAAAAATTAAATATTAGCTGAGTGTGATGTCATGTGCCTGTAGCCCCAGCTACTCAGCAGGCTGAGGTAGGAGGATTGTTTGAGCCCAGGAGTTCAAGGCTGTAAAGAGCCGTGATTACACTACTGCACTGCCCTCCAGTCTGAGTAACAGAGCAAGACCCTGTCTGTCTTTAAAAAAAGAAGAAGAAGAGGAGGAGGAGGAGGAGGAGGAAAGAAGAAGACGACGAAGACATGAAGGAGGAGGAGGAGGAAAGAAGAAGACGACGAAGACATGAAGGAGGATCCGTTTTGTGGAGAATGGGGAGGAATGTCCCAGGCTGAGAAAGGATACCTGCAAAAGACCTGGAAGAAGAGCTGACAACTGGGACTGAATCATATCCTGATGAAACATTGCAGGCTTCTGGGGATCACTGCTTTTTCATCTCACTGTTCATAAATCACTCCTTTAAAAAAATAATAATGTGGCCAGGCGTGGTGGCTCACGCCTGTAACCCCAGCACTTTGGGAGGCCGAGGCGGGCAGATCACGAGGTCAGGAGATTAAGACCATCCTGGCTAACAAGGTGAAACCCCATCTCTACTAAAAACACAAAAATTAGCGGGGCGTGTTGGCGGGCGCCTGTAGTCCCAGCTACTCAGGAGGCTGAGGCAGGAGAATGGCGTGAACCCAGGAGGTGGAGGTTGCGGTGAGCCGAGATCGTGCCACTGCACTCCAGCCTGGGGGACGGAGAAAGACTCCGTCTCAAAAAAATAAAAAAATAAAAAATAAAATAAAATAAATAAATAAACAATAATAAGGTTATCAAAAGGTTGAAAGTAAAAGTATAGGAAAAGATAAGCTATGCAACATAAGCCAAAAGAAGCTTATATTAAAATCAGACACAGTTGACTTGAAGGTAAAAAGCATTACTAGAAATAAGGACATTTTATATCAATAAGTTTAATTGGCCGGGCACGGTGGCTCACGCTTGTAATCCCAGCACTTTGGGAGGCCGAGGCGGGCGGATCACGAGATCAGGAGATCGAGACCACGGTGAAACCCCGTCTCTACTAAAAATACAAAAAAATTACCCGGGCGTGGTGGCGGACGCCTGTAGTCCCAGCTACTCGGAGAGGCTGAGGCAGGAGAATGGCGTGAACCCGGGAGGCGGAGCTTGCAGTGAGCCGAGATCGCGCCACTGCACTCCAGCCTGGGCGACAGAGAGAGACTCCGTCTCGGAAAAAAAAAAATAATAATAAGTTTAATTTACCAGGAAGTTAAAAAATTAATTAATTAATTAATTTATTTATTTATTTATTTTAGACAAACAGCTTTATTTGAAAGACGAGGGACAGCCGAGTCCCCCCGACCCCGCGGTCCTGGCAACGTCGGTCTCAGGCGTGGGAGGACCAGTGTCCTGCGGAGAGAAAAACAGGGTTGGGGTCTGCAGCCGGGGTCAGGAGTCAGGGGTCAGACCACGCGAGCGGCCGCACCCGGGTTGGGGGGTGGCCGCGGCGCCTGTCGGGGCCTGGGTTTCACCGCCGCACATGGGGCAGCCCGCGGTGAGCTGAGGCCCCCGGAGGCTCTGGGCGCCGAATCTCACCCGCAGCCACGGCCAAAACCGGGGATGACTTTCAGCCAACGCCGGAAAACATTTCTAAATTCGTATGCACTTAACAAAACCTCAAATAATATACAGCACCGAGCTACAAGGAAAAATAGACAAGTTCACAATCATCGTAGGGGATTTAGCACACCTCTCTCAATAGAGTATACTTCTTTCAGAACTGATAGAAAAAGTCAGTAAGGGCCAGGTGCAGTAGCTGATGCCTGTAATCCCAGCACTGGGAGGCTGAGATGGGAGGATTGCATGAGGCCGGAGTTCATGACCAGCCTGGGCAGCATAGGGAAACCCCCATTTCTACAAAAATTAAAAAAAAAAAAAAAATTAGGGCCGGGCGCCATGGCTCACGCCTGTAATTCCCAACACTTTGGGAGGCCGGGGCGGGCAGATCACCTGAGTTCAGGAGTTCGAGACCAGCCTGGCCAACACGGCGAAACCCTGTCTCTACTAAAAGTACAAAAATTAGCTGGGCGTGGTGGCGGGCACCTGTAATCCCAGCTACTCAGGAGGCTGAGGCAGGAGAATAGCTTAAACCCGGGAGGCAGAGGTTGCAGTGAGCCAAGATCGCGCCACTGCTCTCTAGCCTGGGTGACAAGAGCAAGACTCCGTCTCAAAAAAAAAAAAAAAAGTGCTGAGCATGGTGGTGCATGCCTGTAGTCCCAGCTACCCAGGAGGCTGAGGTGGGACGATTACATGACCCCAGGAGGTTGAGGCTGCAGTGAGCTATGATGGCACCACTGTACTTCAACCTAAGAGACAAAATGAGACCATCTCTTTCTCTGGAAAAAAAAAAAAAAAGACAGAGAAAGAATAAGAAAAAATCAGCAAGGATATAGAAAATTTAAATAACACAAGCAGCAAATTTGATTCAACAAGCGTATAGAGTCCACTATACCCAACAACTTCAAATTACAAATTATTTGCAAGCACATTTGGAACATTTAAGAAACTGACCAGATTGTTCTATAAAAGCAAAAAAAAAAAAAAAAAAAAAAAAAAAAAAAAAAAAAAAAAAAAAAAAAAAAAAAAAAGATTGTTCTATAAAGCAAGTTTCAACAAATTTCAAAGGCTTCAAATGATGCAAAGTATGTTTCTTGCCTACATTTCAGTGAGGCTAGAATCAGTAACAAAAAGGTAACTGGGAAGTCCCTATGTTTACAAGTTAAATACAGCCGGGCACAATGACACATGCCTGCAGTCCCAGATACTTGGAGGGCAGAGGATCTCTTGATTCCAGGAGTTTAAGGCTGTAGTGTGCTGAATACATTTTTAAATGACCCACAAAATAAATCACAATTGGAGTTAGAAAATATTTTGACCTGAGTGATAATTTAAAATGTCACAAAGCAGGCCAGGCACCATGGCTCAAACCTTTAATCCCAGCACTTTGGGAGACTGAGGCAGGTGGATTGCTTGAGGTCAGGAATTGGAGACTAGCCTGACCAAATGGTGAAACCCCATCTCTACTAAAAATACAAAAACTTAGCCGGGCGTGGTGGTGGGCACCTGTAGTCCCAGCTACTCGGGAGGCTGAGGTGAGATAATCGCTTGAACCTGGGAGGTGGAAGTTTCAGTGAGCCGAGACTGCGCCACTGCACTCCAGCCTGGGCGACAGAGCGAGATTCTGTCTTAGAAAGAAAGAAAGAAAAGGGCCGGGCGCGGTGGCTCACGCCTGTTAATCCCAGCACTTTGGGAGGCCGAGGTGGGCAGATCACAAGGTCAGGAGTTTGAGACCAGCCTGACCAACATGGTGAAACCCTGTCTCTACTAAAAATACAAAAATTAGCCGGGTATGGTGGCGCGTGCCTGTAATCCCAGCTGCTCGGGAGGCTGGGGCAGGAGAATCGCTGGAATCCGAGAGGCAGAGGTTGCAGTGAGCCAAGGTCATGCCACTGCACTCCAGCTTGGGTGACAGAGTGAGACTCTGTCTCAAAAAAAAAAAAAAATTAAAATAAAAAAGAAAAAAGAAAAGAAAAAAATGTGCTCAGAGGAAAATATATAGTCTTAAGAGCACATAAGAAAAAAGAGCCTGGATGTGGTGGCTTACCCTTGTAATCTCAGTGCTTTGGAAGGCCAAGGAAGAAGGATTGCTTGAGGCTAAGAGTTTGAGACCAGCCTGGGCCACATAGGGAGACCCCTGTCTCTTTTAAAATAAGTAAGTAAATAAATAAATAAAACTTTTAGGATGAAAGAAAAGCTGAGAATTTGTGAGTTTTGCATCCATCTCAAGAACCTAGAACAGTAAATTAAACTGAAAGGATTTAGAAGAATGGAAATGTGTACATAGAGATGTCTGGAAGAATATGTACCTAAAATGATAGTGGCTTTTTAAAATCTCTTGGGGTGGTATTTTTGGGTTAATTTTTTTTCTCTATTGTTCAAATAAGCTAAAACAAATAATAAAGCCATTGTAATTTTTGGGGGTAAAAACACTAACGGAAATTTTTTTTTTTCTAGACTGAGTCTCGCTCTGTCACCCACGCTGGAGTACAGTGGCACAATCTCAGCTCACTGCAACCTCTGCCTCCCAGATTCAAACGATTCTCCTGCCTCAGCCTCCCGAGTAGCTGGGACTACTGGCACCTGCCATCACACCCAGCTAATTTTTGTATTTTCAGTAGAGACGGGGTTTTACTATGTTGGCCAGGCTGGTCTCGAACTCCAGACCTCAAGTGATCTGTCCGCCTTGGCCTCCCAATGTACTGGGATTACAGGCATGAGCCACCGTGCCGGGCCTGAGGAAAATTTTTAAAAAATAATCGAGACTGTTATGGTGACACCACCATCAGAAGCTACAAGCAAAATACTGATAACCTCATATGTGAAAATTTTTCACATTGTTTAAAATACTATGAACAAAAGAAAAGACAAATAACAAACTGGGAAAAATATTTACAACTCATCACAAATGGCTAATCTCTTTAATATTAATATTAAAAAAATACAAATCAGGTCAGGCACAGTGGCTCATGCCTGTAATCCCAGTACTTTGGGAGGCTAAGGTGAGAGGATCACCTGAAGTCAGGAGTTCAAAACCAGCCTGGCCAACATGGTGAAACCTGTCTCCATTAAAAATACAAAAGGTAGCTGGACATGGTGTGGGCACCTGTAGTCCCAGTTACTCAGGAGGCTGAGGCAGGAGAATCACTTGAACCCGGGAGGCAGAGGTTGCAGTGAGCTGAGACTGTGCCACTGTACTCCAGCCTGGGTAACAGAGCGAGACTCCATCTCAAAAAAAAGAAAAAAAAAAAAGACTGGGCATGGTGGCTCACGCCTGTAACACGCCCAAATCCCAGCACTTTGGAGGCCAAGGCGGGTGGATCACCTGAAGTCAGGAGTTCGAGACCAGCCTGACCAACATGGAGAAACTCTGTCACTGCTAAAAATACAAAATTAACTGGGCGTGGTGGTGCATGCCTGTAATCCCAGCTACTCAGTAGGCTGAGGCAGGAGAATCGCTTGAACCTGGGAGGCAGAGGTTGCGGTGAGCTGAGATTGCACCATTGCACTCCAGCCTGGGCAACAAGGGCGAAACTCCGTCTCAAAAAAAAAAAAAATAAAGCTAATCAGTAAGAAAAATGAATAATAGGCCGGGTGCGGCGGCTCATGCCTGTAATCCCAGCACTTTGGGAGGCCGAGGCAGGTGGATCACAAGGTCAGGAGATCAAGACTATCTTGGCTAACACGGTGAAACCCCGTCTCTACTAAAAGTACAAAAAATTAGCTGGGCGTGGTGGCGGGCACCTGTAGTCCCAGCTACTCGGGAGACTGAGGCAGGAGAATGGCATGAACCCAGGAGGCGGAGCTTGCAGTGAGCCGAGATCAAGCCACTGCACTCCAGCCTGGGCAACAGTGCAAGACTCCATCTCAAAAAAAAAAAGAAAGAAAAGAAAAGAAAAATGAATAATAATTTAAAAGGGGGAGAGGTAAGACTTTACAGAACAGAGCTGGGTGTAGCATGCACCTGTATGTAGCTGCTTGAGAGGCTGGGTCCCTTTGAGCCAAGGAGTTCGAGACTAGCCTGGGCAACATAAAGAGATTCCATCTCTAAAATAAATGAATAATAATGAAAGAACATACAGAACAGGAAATACAAATGGATACTAAACATCTGAAAAGATAGTAGGCCAGATGCAGTGGCTCATGCCTATAATCTCAGCACTTTGGGAGGCTGAGGTGGGCAGATTGCTTGAGCTCAGGAGTTCGAGACCAGCCTGGGCAACATGGCATGAAACTCCATCTCTACAAAAATATACAAAAATTAGCTGAGCATAGTGGCATGTGCCTGCTGTAGTCCTAGCTACTCGGGAGGCCGAGGTGAAAGGATCACTTGAGCCCAGGAGGCAGAGGTTTCAGTGAGCTGAGATTGCACCACTGCAATCCATCCTGGGTAACAAGAGCAAAACTCTGAAACAGGTTTCACTGTATATTCTTTTGTCCTTTTTAAATTTGGGGCAGGTGCATGTATTATCTATTCAGAAGTAAATATTTTAAAACCAAATATATGTAAAAGCTTGTTCTCATTTTATCATATTTGTGCTTTCCCTGCTCTCTCCTTGCCTGCAAGGAACTGGAACATCCTAAGAGTTCCAGTTCAAAGGCCATCAGCCATATCTGATTCTCTCAGGCATAGTTACTCAGACAGCACTTTGTATATCTCCAGAATAGGGATTTCTTATTTTATGGTAATTGTCACCATATTGGTTTCTCCTACCCAAAGAGGAGGTAGAGATGAAGTCCCATTAATGGCTAAACGCAGTCTGTAGTTCCAAAGTCCCTAAGGGTGATGCCAATACCATAGAAGGTGCTGCGCATACCTCAGCCTCTTCAAGGGCGGGGGAGTTTAGAGTCCCTGCAGCTCTACTGTGCTTAATGCAGAACCACCAGGCTCTCCTTGTGTTTTCAGAAACAGGTTCATTATTGATCACTGTCTGCCATTTAGGGCCATCAATAGCCCCCTGCTACTGCTCCTAATCCCTCAGATCCCTGCTGCTAATTTTATATTGGCCTAGCGATGGTAGAAAGGTATATCAATTGGTTAAGTGTGTGACTTCTACAGCCAGGCTGTGCTTGGATTGAATTCCAGGTCTACCATTTAATTGCTGTGTGATAGGGCTTTCTTTCATTCAACTTGTGCTTCAATTTCTTCGCGTGTAAATGAGGATAATGAGAGAACCGACCCCAGGGTTATAACCAGAAATAAAGGAGATGATGTTTGTAAAATGTTTAGGACAGTGCCAAACACATAATAAGCACCATATAAATGTTAGCTTAATATTATAATTCTTTTTACCAAGTGATTGTAAGTGTGAACCCAGTTTCTCATAGCATAAGAGACCAAGCTATAATTTACCATAATTCTTTGTTGAAGTCTCCAGGATAATTAAAGGTAATAACAAAAGAGAATAACTTCCAAAACTGGCTATCCATCTACACTAATCTTCTATAACGTGGCTTCCTCCCTGTAGCAGAGCCATCATTTCTTTCACCGTTCTGAGTTATTTTCCAGCATATTAGAGTCCAGACCAATGCCTTAAAGAACAGAGGAGCCGGGTGCGGTGGTTCACACCTGTAATTCCAGCACTTTGGGAGGCCGAGGCGGGTGGATCACGAGGTCAGGGGATCGAGACCATCCTGGCTAACACGGTGAAACCCTGTCTCTACTAAAAATACAAAAAATTAGCTGGGCGTGGTGGCGGGTGCCTGTAGTCCCAGCTACTCGGGAAGCTGAGGCAGGAGAATGGCGTGAACCCGGGAGGCAGAGGTTGCAGTGAGCCGAGATCACGCCACTGCACTCCAGCCTGGGCGACAGAGTGAGACTCCATCTCACAAAAAAAAAAAAAAAGAACAGAGGAAAAGCTTCCTCTTTTTTCCCTAATCCAAGGTTTATTTCTCTAATCCAGTATTCACTTCTCTTTCTGTCCCAGGAGCTGCCTTTTCCCATGATGACAGACAGTAGGGCTTTCAACTACCTTCAGGGGCTCTCCGATGCACCCAACTGTCCTATTGCATTGCCTACATTTCCTAGAATTGAGCTATTTAATCCTTTTCGATTCCTTTTTTGTTGTTGTTGAGATAGAGTGTTGCTCTGTTGCTGAGGCTGGAGTACAGTAGTGCAATCTCACCTCACTGCAACCTCTGCCTCCTGGGTTCAAGCAATTCACCTGCCTCAGCCTCCAGAGTAGCCGGGACTATAGGCACACACCACCACGCCCTGCTAATTTTTTGTATTTTAGTAGAGACGGGGTTTCACCATGTTGCCCAGGCTGATCTCAAACTCCTGAGCTCAGGCAGTCCATCCGCCTCGGCCTCCCAAAGTGCTAGGATCACAGGCGTGAGCCACCACACCTGGCTGAATTCCTTTTTATAACTATTTAAGGATAATTTCCATGAGGACAGGGAGTCCACTGCCTATGCACTACTGTATTTCCAATCCCTGGAACGTATTAGGAACTCCATAAACATTTGCTCATGAATGAGTTCTTCCTCTGAAAAACAGTGAGGCTCAGGCCTACATACGCTTCCTTTTTTTTTTTTTTTTTTTTGAGATGGAGTCTCGCTCTGTCGCCCAGGCTGGAGTGCAGTGGCGCGATCTCGGCTCACTGCAGGCTCCGCCCCCCAGGGTTCACACCATTCTCCTGCCTCAGCCTCCCGAGTAGCTGGGACTACACATTTTTTTTTTTTTTTTAGAGACGGAGTCTCGCTGTGTCGCCCAGCTTGGAGTGCAGTGGCGCGATCTGGGCTCACTGCAAGTTCCGCCTCCCTGGAGACTTCAACAAAGAATTATGGTAAATTATAGCTTGGTCTCTTATGCTATGAGAAACTGGGTTCACACTTAGAATCACTTGGTAAAAAGAATTATAATATTAAGCTAACATTTATACGGTGCTTATTATGTGTTTGGCACTTCCTAAACATTTTACAAACATCAGCTCCTTTATTTCTGGTTATCACTGCTGAGCCATTCTCCTGCCTCAGCCTCCCAAGTAGCTGGGACTACAGGCGCCCGCCACCACGTCCGGCTAATTTTTTTGTATTTTTAGTAGAGACGAGGTTTCACCGTGTTAGCCAGGATTGTCTCGATCACCTGACCTCGTGATCTGCCAGCCTCGGCCTCCCAAATGCTGGGATTACAGGAGTGAGCCACCGCGCCCAGCCCCAGTCTTCTCAATTTTAGTTTCTTGTCTCATGTGAGCATTACTTAATAGTAAGTTAAATCCATAAACATTTCTCTAAAAGAGGCATGTCCTACTGAGATGCAACTATGCCTATAATAGAGGCAGGCCTATGTTTATAACAGAGACAGCGCTTTGTATTATCATACATATTATGTGCTATGCTTTACTAAATGGTTTAATAAGGTGGTTTTCCAGCCCGGTGCGGTGGCTCAAGCCTGTAATCCCAGCACTTTGGGAGGCCGAGTCAGGCGGATCACCTGAGGTCATGAATTCGAGAGCAGCCTGGCCAATATGGTAAAACCCGTCTCTACTAAAAATACAAAAAAATAATTAGCCGGGCGAGGTGGCGGGCGCCTGTAGTCCCAGCTACGTGGGAGGCTGAGGCAGGAGAATGGCGTGAACCCCGGTGGGCGGAGCCTGCAGTGAGCCGAGATCGCGCCACTGAACTCCAGCCTGGGCGACAGAGGGAGACTCCGTCTCAAAAAAAAAAAAAAAAAAAATTAACTGGGTGTGGTGGTGGGCGCCTGTAATCCCAGCTACTGGGGAGGCTGAAGCAGGAGAATTGCTTGAACGCAGGAGGCGGAGGTTGCAGTGAGCCGAGATTGAGCCATTGCACTCCAGGCTGGGCATCAAGAGTGAAACTCTGTCTCAAGGAAAAAAAATAAAAATTAAAATAAGGTGGTTTTCCAAAACTATGAAACAAAAACAACATGCAGCTTTATAAAGACAGCTCTTCTGGTGCTTACTTTATGTATCAAGATATTCACTGATGTTAAAAATATTGATTGAATACTTAATCTGTGGCAGACGCTATATTAGGTTTTAGAAGCACAGCATTGAAAAAGATAGATACACAATCCCTACACTGATTGAGCTTCCAGGCTACCAAGACAATTATACAATTAATAAAGTGTGATGAGTAGTTACCATGGAAGTGTTCTCAGAGATAGGGGTCTTCTGCCTGCACTTGAACAAGAGCAGCACTATATTGATTATTTTTATAATTTGGGACTCCAGGTAAGATTTTGTTTGTAAACCTGGCTTCACTACCATATAAAAGTTTGAATACTGCCATTTATTTATCTGAATTTCATCCTGACAGCCTATTATGTAAATGAATGGCCATTGCGTATATAGTTATAACTATATAAGCTTTTTTTTTTTTTTAATTGAGACAGAGTCTCACTTTGTCACCCAGGCCGGAATGCAGTGGTTCAATCACGGCTCATTGCAGCCTTGACCTCCCAGGCTCAAGTCATCCTCCCATCTCAACTTCCCAAGTAGATGGGGACACAGGTGCACACCACCACATCCAGCTAATTTTTAGACTTTTTGTGGAGACGGGGTCTCTCTGTTTTGCCCAAGCTGGTCTCAAACTTCTGTGCTCAAGAAATCCTCCTCCCTTAGTCTCCCAAAGTGCTGGGATTATAGGTGTGAGCCACCATGCCCAGCCTTATAAGCCTTATTATCCTCATTTTATAGTTGAGAAAATACAGTTAACAGAGTTAAAGTAACTCTTTTTTTTTAAGATGGAGTCTCGCTCTGTCGCCCAGGCTGGACTGCAGTGGCTTGATCTCGGCTCACGGCAAGCTCCGCCTGCCAAGTTCATGCCATTCTCCTGGCTCAGCCTCCCGGTAGCTGGGACTACAGGAGCCCGCCACCACACCCGGCTAATTTTTTGTATTTTTAGTAGAGATGGAGTTTCACAGTGTTAGCCAGGATGGTCTCTATCTCCTGACCTTGTGATCCACCCGCCTCGGCCTCCCAAAGTGCTGGGATTACAGGCATGAGCCACGGCGCCCCGCCGGCTAAAGTTTTACAACAATTAAATTGCAAAGCCTCATTCCAAATCTCTGCTCTCTATATCAAACCACAGTGCCCACACCCAAAATGGAATAAATCTTATTTCCCCTAGAAGAGAGATCTCTAGTTAAGAAGTACAAAGCTTTGCCTTAGCCTTATCCAATATCCAATTTTTTTTTTTTTTTTATGAAAGAGATATATAGCATGCTGATAAAAAACAAAAAACACACCATCATCTCAACCAACATGGAAAAAGCATTTGAAAAACTCCTTTATAAAGCCGGGCCCTGTGGCTCATGTCTGTAATCCTAGCACTTCGGGAGGCCGAGGCAGGCAGATCACCTGAGGTCAGGAGCTCAAGACCAGCCTGGCAGACACGGTGAAACCCCGTCTCTACAAAAAATGCAAAAATTAGCTGAGCATGGTGGCCTGCGTCTGTGGTCCCAGTTACTGGGTGGCTGAGGCAGCAGAATTACTTGAACCCAGGAGGGGAGGCAGAGATTGCAGTGAGCCGAGATCACACCACTGTCCTCCAGCCTGGGTGACAGAGGGAGACTCCGTCTCAAAACAAAAATCAAAAAACAACTCCCTTTTGAGAAAAACCATCAACGCCAGGAGGGAACTTCCTCAACCTGACAAGGGCATCTGTGAAAAATCTGCAGCTTAACCTCATATTTAATGGAGAAAGACAGCCGGGCGCAGTGGCTCACGCCTGTAATCCCAGCACTTTGGGAGGCCGAGGCGTGTGGATCACGAGGTCAGGAGTTCAAGACCAGCCTGGCCAACATGGTGAAAGCCCGTCTCTACTAAAAATACAAAAAATTAGCTGGGCGTGGTGGCGGGCACCTGTAATCCCAGCTACCCTGGAGGTTGAGGCAGAGAATTGCTTAAAACCTGGAGGGGCGGAGCTTGCAGTGAGCAGAGATCCCGCCACTGCACCCCAGCCTGGGCGACAGAGCAACACTCTGTCGCAAAAAAAAAAAAAAAAAAAAGGAGAGAGACATTGATTTTCCCCCTAAAGGCAGAACGAGACAAGGATGTCTGCTGGTAACACTCTCTTTTTTTTTATTTTGAGACGGAGTCTGGCTCTGTTGCCCAGGCTGGAGTGCAGTGGCGTGATCTTGGCTCACTGCAAGCCCTGCCTGCTGGGTTCACGCCATTCTCCTGCCTCAGCCTCCCGAGTAGCTGGGACTACAGGCGCCCGCCACCACGCCCGACTAATTTTTTTGTATTTTTAGTACAGATGGGGTTTCACCATGTTAGCCAGGATGGTGTCGATCTGCTGACCTTGTGATCTGCCCGCCTCGGCCTCCCAAAATGCTGGTATTACAGGCGTGAGCCACCGCGCCCCGCCAACACTCTCACTCAATATTGTACTGGAGGCTGAGTGCGATGGCTCACGCCTGTAATCTTAGCACTTTGGGAGACGAGCGAGGTGGATCACCTGAGGTCAGGAGCTCGAAGCCAGCCTGACCAACATGGTGAAACTCCATCTCTACTAAAAGTACAAAATTAGCTGGGCGTGGTGCTGCGCACCTGTAATCCCAGCTACCCGGATGGCTGAGGTAGGAGAATCGCTTGAACCCAGGAGGTGGAGGTTGCAGTGAGCCGAAATCATGTCACTGCACTCTAGCCTGGGTGACAGAGTGAGACTCTGTCTCAAAAACAAAACAAACCAAACCAAAACAAACAAACAACTTACTGCCGCAGGCTGGAATGATTCACTGAATAAACAGTGAAATAAACATAAATAAAGTAAATATATTTTTAAAAAGTTTGGTCTTACTTTGACCCCCAGGCTGGAGTGAAGTGGTATAATCTTGGCTCATTTGCAATCTCGACCTCTGGTGTTCAAGAGATCCTCCTGCTTCAGCCCCCAAAATAGTTGGGACTACAGGTGCGCGCCACCACTCTGGCTAATTTTTGTATTTTTTGTACAGCTGGGGTTTTACCACGTTGCCTAGGCTATTTTCGAACTCCTGGGCTCAAGCCATCTGCCCACCCCGGCTTCCTAAAGTGCTGGGATTACCTGCGTGAGTCACCGCACCCGGCCAAACAAGATATTTAAATCCATAATTAACGTGTTTAAGTTTTATTTATTTATTTTTTGAGACGGAGTCTTGTTCTTGTTGCCCAGGCTGGAGTGCAATGGCAGGATCTCGGCTCACTGTAAC
Organism: Nomascus leucogenys; assembly: GCF_006542625.1. Classification (NCBI taxonomy): domain Eukaryota; kingdom Metazoa; phylum Chordata; class Mammalia; order Primates; family Hylobatidae; genus Nomascus; species Nomascus leucogenys. Next base: position 40,362,621 of record NC_044392.1, on the reverse strand, counting down.
CTCCGCCTCCCGGGTTCAAGTGATTCTCCTGCCTCAGCCTCCCAAGTAGCCGGGACTACAAGCCTGCACCACCATGCCTAGCTAATTTTGCATTGTTAGTAGAGACGGGTTTCACCAGTCAGGCTGGTCTGGAGCTCCTGACCTCAAGTGATCCACCTGCCCTGGCCTCCCAAGGTGCTGGGATTACAGGCTTGAGCCACCATGCCAGCCACAGGATATATAAATTAAAGCCAAAATTGCCGGCGCGGTGGCTCACGCCTGTAATCCCAGCACCTTGGGAAGCTGAGGCAGGTGGATCACCTGAGGTCAGGAGTTCAAGACCAACCCTGGCCAACATGGCGAAACCCGGTCTCTGCTAAACATACAAAATCAGCCAGGCATGGTAGCACATGCCTGTAATCCCAGCTACCCGGGACGCTGAGGCAGGAGAATCAATTGAACCCAGGAGGCAGAGGTTGTGGTGAGCCGAGATCATGCCATTGCACTCCAACCTGGGCAACAAGAGTGAAACTCTGTCTCAAAAAAAAAAAAAAAATTCAAAAATTAATGTGTTTAGATTTTAAGACCAACTGGAATTTATTTATTGTTTCCCCACAAGTAATCCCACCACTTTGGGAGGCTGGGGCAGGAGGATCGCTTGAGCCCGGGGGATGGAGATTGCAGTAAGCTATGATCGTACCACTGTACTCCAGCCTGGGCAACAGAGTGAGACACTGTCTCAAAAAAAAAAAAAAAAAAAAAACCACGAAAGTCTAGGACTCAGTGAATGGCTAGACTAAGGCGCAAATCTTGCAGGGATTTGTCTTTTGATTCTGCATGGTTTCTAATCTTTATCAGGAGTTAAACATCCTTCTACAGGATAACTGCATCTAGAGGCAGGACTATATATAAGCAAAGGAAAAGTTCTTCGAAGAGGAAACACGAATCGCTCGTTTTAGGAAGGCAGTGCCTTGAAAAGCGCCTTGGTGTTGGGGGCTCGGGGCTGGGGGAGGGATAACATTAGGAGAAATACCTAATGTAAATGACGAGTTGATGGGTGCAGCAAACCAACATGGCACAAGTATACCTATGTATCAAACCTGCACGTTGTGCGCATGTACTCTAGAACTTAAAGTATAATAAAAATAAATAAATAAGTAAAAGTGCCTTCAGCAGCCTGAAGTTCTAAGAGCTTTCCAAGTTTAGAAAGGTGTCCGGGTTTTCTGCGATTACTTCTCTGAGCATGAACGGAAGTCACCCTTTGTGCCTTCTGCGGTGATTTTAATGATAGGTGTCATATATAGGATAGAGTAATCTGTTTACTTTCTGTTCTTCTCGATGCACTCACAAGCGGGTAACTAGGTGACAAGAAAACAAAGATCTTATTCAAAAGAGAAGTCTTACAGCAACCCAACGTCTCATCTTCCCACAGTAAAGATGACGGCGCCTTGAGGTAAGCTACAGGCAACACTGCTTCCGCGTTTCTCTTGCGCCCTGGTCCAAGATGGCGGATGAGGCCACGCGACGTGTTGTGTCTGAGATCCCGGTGCTGAAGACTAACGCCGGACCCCGAGATCGTGAGTTGTGGGTGCAGCGACTGAAGGAGGAATATCAGTCCCTTATCCGGGTTAGTTGTGTTTCTACAGTCTAACGCGTAGCATAAGGGTTGGGAGAAATCAGGTGTCCTCAATAATAGGCTCCGTGTGGAAGCCGCTTCCGGTTTTTAAGTTTAACGCCCAAATTCATAGAAATGGGACGATTGCGGGGCTCGGGGACTGAGAAGGGATGGTGGGGAGAGGGCAAAAAAGACTCAGGTGAGGTGCACAGTGGGGCCAGACCTTGCGGCTAAAAGCAGCAGTTATTTTTGGGATACGCTTCCCCGGAAGGTGACGTGTCTCCCCGGCTCCAGGTGTTTGTTCACCTGGATGTGAACAAAAATCCTCAGGGCGCCAACTCCTAGTCCGCATCTCTCTGTCCTCTCCTTCACTCTTCACGTTTTTTGTTTGTTTGTTTGTTTGTTTGTTTGACGGAGCCTAGCTCTGTTGCTAGGCTGGAGTGCAGTGGCGCGATCTCGGCTCACTGCAATCTCCAGCTCCCGGGTTCAAGCGAGTCTCCTGCCTCAGCCTCCTGAGTAGCTGGGACTACAGGCGCGCGCCACCACACCCAGCTAATTTTTGTGTTTTCAGTAGAGAGAGGGTTTCACCGTGCTGGCCAGGATGGTCTCGATCTCCTGACCTCGTGATCCTGATCCACCCGCCTCAGCCTCCCAAAGTGCTGAGATTACAGGCATGAGCCACCGCGCCTGTCCTCACTCTTCACTCTTTCAAACCACATTAGGGCTGAAAATTCAAGTAGGTGTTAACTACAGAGAGTTGGGGAGTTTAGCTCATAGTTAGAAACGGGCTGTCTTCTCAGCTATCTATCTAGGAAGGTGAAAAAAGTTTGTCTTCCTTGTAGTTTCTGCCTGCTTCAAAGACCAGCAGTTCTAGTTCTCCTACCTCATGTATTCATTCACTAAAAAAAAAAAAAAAAAAAAAAAAAAAAAATACTGTGCATGTAGAACCTAGGGAGGAGATACCAAGCCGAATAAGGAGGAACTTACTGAGGCAGACAAAACCAGATTATTATAATACAGTGTTTAAGTGGAGAGAGACTGAGACAGATATGGACAGATATAAAGTGAGAAATGGCTAGGATGTTTTGAGAGCGTAAGGAAAGACATCCAGTTTGCATTTGGTCATGGAAGGTTTTCTGGAGGAAGTAATGCTTGAGCTGAAACTATGAGTAAACATAAGTTAGCCTGATAAAACATAAGAGTAGAAGGACATTCAAGCCAAAAGGGACAGCAAGAGCAAAGGCATAGAATCTAGAAACGGCACAGGCACCGGCATGATGTGTTTGAAGAAACAAAGTAGCTCAGTGTTGTTAGAGCATCAAATGTGAGGCAGGGAAGGGTAGAAAAAGCTAGGAGACATATTTCAGCACCTGAATTTTCTCTTGGAGGCTTTGGGATGCCGTTAAATGTTTTTAAGCTGAGGAATAACATGGCCAGATTCGGGTTTAGATCAGTCACATTGGCAATAAGGGGAAAATACAATTAACAGGGACAAGACTGAAGGTAAGAGACAAGTTAGGAGGCTGTCATTAATCTCAGCGAAACAAAAGGCAGTCTAAACTAGGCAGTTGTGAGGATAGAGAGGGGAGATAGATTTGAAGAATATTCAGAAGGTAAAATTAGCATGACATCATGGATTAGTGTAGTAAGGGATAGGGAGGGTCAAGGATGATTCCCAGGTTTTTGCCTTGGGTGAATGCTCATACTGCCACCTGAAATTGATAATTCAGGAGGATAATTGAGGAAGTGTATCCAAAGGAATATTATAAATTCCAGATGGAAATGCTGAGTTTGAAGTACCTGTGAAATGAAGGTCAAAATGTCAACATACAGTTGGATACTAAAGGCTGAAGTTCTGAGGAAAGATCTGGACCAAAGATAAAAATCTGGGAGTCATTAGCCTGTGGGTGCTAGTTGAAACCCGGACTATATGAGGCTAGAAGGAAGGGAGTTACCCAGTTCCTTACCTAGAAGGAAAGGAGTCTACCATTAAATGAGTTGTGGGCTGAGGGCAGACACTATCAGAGAAGTGAGAGGAGAATCCAGATGATATCTTCAGATCTTTTGTGCTTGCTAAATTGAGTGGAGCCCAAACATTCTATTCTCTGTTCTGGGCAGACCCCCACTTACCAGTATAGCCTTGTCTTCAGCTTTGCTAATGTTAGAAAAATTAGGTAAACATATTAAGAAAAAGTAGGCTGGGCACGGTGGTTCACGCTTGTAATCCCAGCACTTTGGGAGGCCAAGGTGGGCGGATCACAAGGTCAGGAGATCGAGACCATCCTGGCTAACATGGTGAAACCCCATCTCTACTAAAAAAAAGATTCAAAAAATTAGCCAGGCGTGGTGGCGGGCACCTGTAGTTCCAGCTACTTGGGAGGCTGAGGCAGGAGAATGGCATGAACCCAGGCGATGGAGCTTGCAGTGAGCCGAGATCACGCCACTGCACTCCAGTCTCGGTGGCAGAGCGAGACTCTGTCTCAAAGTAACCGGCTGGGTGCAGTGGCTCACGTCTGTAATCCTAGCACTTTGGGAGGCCAAGGCAGGTTGATCACCTGGGGTCAGGAGTTCGAGACCAGCCTGGCCAACATGGCGAAACCCCGTCTCTACTAAAAATACAAAAATTATCCGGGCATAGTGGTGCACGCCTGTAATCCCAGCTACTCAGGAGACTGAGGAAGGAGAATCACTTGAACCTGGGAGGTGGAAGTTGCAGTGAACCCAGATCACGCCACTGCACTCCAGCCTGTGCGATGGGAGTGAGACTCCATCTCAAAAAAAAAAAAAAAATACTTTTCTTTCGAGGAGAGGGGGACTGCCCTTGGCCCCAACTACTCTCAAAGACCTCATTCCCTGCTTTCAGTATGTGGAGAACAACAAGAATGCTGACAACGATTGGTTCCGACTGGAGTCCAACAAGGAAGGGACTCGGTAGGTAGACCCTCCTGGGAGGTGTGGGGTGGGAGTCTTATGTGAGTTAGGCAATTTGGTATCCTAGCGCCCACTACTAAAGCTGCCCTGTCTCATGTTAGCTGTCTCCACTCCCACAGCTCCAGAGTTCCCCAGTTCCCATCCTATGAGTCTCCCAGGCTGGTGGCCTAAGCCAAGATGTCATTTGAGTATTGGAAGAATAGGCAAATTGGACTGAGGTTTGGTCTTTGTTACAGGTGGTTTGGAAAATGCTGGTATATCCATGACCTCCTGAAATATGAGTTTGACATCGAGTTTGACGTGAGTGTGATAGAGTGGGAAATATGAAGGTTAGTAGAAGGGGAGGGATTAGATGATTGGTAACGAGCTATCCTTTCTTGAAGGGACCAAAGAAAACTTTAAAAATGGGAGAGAAAAGCTGAGGTTTGAGGCAAGCATAAGTTATATTTACTCATCTCCACGTCCAGAATCCTGGTATGGATGTGCTGCTTGGGGAGTTTTACTTAACATTTCAGTTTAACCAAGAAATATGTATGTCTGATTATTTTAGTTCCTTTCTATCCTGATTCTGTTTTATTAAGGTTTTATAATTTCTCCAGATTCCTATCACATATCCTACTACTGCCCCAGAAATTGCAGTTCCTGAGCTGGATGGAAAGACAGCAAAGATGTACAGGTAGGACTGAATAGGAGATGGAAAAGAGTCAAAGAAGGCCTTAAGGAAGAACTTCGTGGCGGGAGGGAGAGCATCAGGAAGAATAGCTAATGGATGCTTGGCTTCATGTCTGGGTGATGGGATGATCTATGCATAAATCACCATGGCACGTTTACCTGTGTAACAAACCTGTACATCCTGCATGTGTACCTCTGAACTTTTTTTTTTTTTTTCGAGACGTAGTCTCGCTCTGTCGCCCAGGCTGGAGTGCAGTGGCGCGATCTCAGCTCACTGCAAGCTCTGCCTCCCGGGTTCACGCCATTCTCCTGCCTCAGCCTCTCCGAGTAGCTGGGACTACAGGCGCCCGCCACCACGCCCAGCGAATTTTTTTGTATTTTTAGTAGAGATGGGGTTTCACCGTGGTCTCGATCTCCTGACCTCGTGATCCGCTCGCCTCGGCCTCCCAAAGTGCTGGGATTACAAGCGTGAGCCACCGCGCCCGGCCTACCTCTGAACTTAAAAAGTTGTAAGGAAGCCGGGCACAGTGGCTCACGTTTGTAATCCCAGCACTTTGGGAGGCCGAGGCGGGCGGACCACGAGGTCAGGAGATCGAGACCAAGGTGAAACCCCGTCTCTACTAAAAATACAAAAAATTACCCGGGCGTGGTGGCGGGCGCCTGTAGTCCAAGCTACTTGGAGAGGCTGAGGCAGGAGAATGGCGTGAACCCGGGAGGCGGAGCTTGCAGTGAGCCAAGATTGCGCCACTGCACTCCAGCCTGGGCGACAGAGCGAGACTCCGTCTCAAAAAAAAAAAAAAAGTTGTAAGGAAAAAAAAAAAAAGGAAGAACTTTGGAGGCAGAGATTTTCCCAGGGTCTGCTGGCCTAGTGGGGTGCCAGGCCCTCCTCTGCCGAGCCTAAGCAAAGTACTTAGCTGACCTTGTTCTCAATTCTGATCACTAGTAGTCTTCCTATGCCCCCAAGAGGCTGCTGTGCTTTATGGTAAACTTTGCATGTCAACACCTTCTTCATGTCCCTCTCATAGGGGTGGCAAAATATGCCTGACGGATCATTTCAAACCTTTGTGGGCCAGGAATGTGCCCAAATTTGGACTAGCTCATCTCATGGCTCTGGGGGTAAGTTTTGTGTATTTGGCATAAAAGGAGGAAGAGGGGCTTAGGCGCTGAGCAGTACAAGAAAAGCAGCTAAGAATAAAAGGAATAACAGTGATGTCCCTTAAGCATGTTGCCCCAGAATCTGTCTGCGAGGAGGGAGCTTCTAATGGAACAAGAAGCATTGACTGGTAGTAATCTCACAGGATTTTCCTTGTATTGCAGCTGGGTCCATGGCTGGCAGTGGAAATCCCTGATCTGATTCAGAAGGGCGTCATCCAACACAAAGAGAAATGCAACCAATGAAGAATCAAGCCACTGAGGCAGGGCAGAGGGACCTTTGATAGGCTAGGATACTATTTTCCTGTGCATCACACTTAACTCATCTAACTGCTTCCCCGGACACCCTCCACCTCTAGTTGTTACTAAGTAGCTGCAGCAGGCATTGCTGGGGGAGAAACAAACAAACACCAAACAGTATTGCTACTTAGTTTCTAAGGCTGCACAGGGAAGGGAAAGACTGGGCTTTGGACAATCTAGCGGTAATTTATATCCGCCCCCAGGTGGAGCAACATGCGATCCTGGAGGCATAGGGGGTAACTGAAAGTGAGTACATATAGTCTTTCTGGTTTCTGGAGATAACCTATCAATAAAAGCTGCTTCCTCTGGTAGCCTGTGGTTCTCATTGGGAACTGTTAACAGAGGGCAAGTGGGCTAAAACCTGAGGCACATGAACAGCTACGCCGGGTTGGGTTGGGAGGGAGTCGGAAATAGGGGATGCTCTGGTCAGGAGTGGGAATGAAATGTTGACTGTTCCCCCTGCTGCTCAGATCTGCCTTTGTCCTTTAGTGGTGAGCCCTGCTTCGCCCTACCGTGTTAGCCTGCAAGAAGTGGTTTTGCCGGACCAGCACTTCCCGCCCTCCAGGGATCTTCCCATCCCTCGGTGAAGTGCTAGATGCTTCTCCATTGGTCTGCGGGCTGGACCCAGGCCTGCAGCTTGCCACACTTGCACCCCTGCTGTTTGGGAAGGATCTGTGCTGTAAGCCTCGCGGCCATACTACGACTGTCAGATCTCCATCCCTATGGGCTATAGGATGGGGCGACGGCACCGTATACCTCAGGGACTTGCTTTGGAGTCATGGATTAAAGACCACTCTGGGCAACGTTGAGAACTAGCGACCCTAAACTTGGTTGCGTTTCCATGGTGTCGATCGCGGAGCCGTGGGGGCGGGCTCACGCAAGCGCCAAGGGACCGGGTGGGAGGAGTTCGGGTGTGGATGCGCAGGCGCTTTGAGAGACGGTGAAGCCGGTGGCCGGTGGCCGGGCGGGACCAACAAAGATGGCGGCGGCCCCTGCGGCGGGAGCGATCTGGGCAACGGCTGCGGCTAAAGCTGCAGCCGGGCCCACGGGGGGGCTGCACGGGGGTAGTAGGGGGTGGCCCTGAACTGGGGCCTGGCCCCGGCTGGCCTCTCCCGCCGCCTCACCGGGGGACAGGTACGGGCCGGGGCGTTATGGCATGGCGGGGTGTGGGGGGGCGCAGAGGGAAGACTGCTCCAGACCCGAGAGGACACTCTCCACAAAGGCGCGTGGGGCCCGGCGGGGCCTGGGAGAACTGGGCTGGAGAGACAGCATCCCTGGACCGCGGAGAATACGCCGCCGGATTCCGTAGCCAATCAGCGGTCTCGGCCTTTATGCCCTCGAGGGGGGCGGACCCGGCTAAAGCCCTGCTGTGGTGGGAAAAGTGCAGAGATTAAGGGTCAAGGAGTTGTTCGTCCTCCATCCCCGACCACTGCTTCCTGAACCTCGACACCATGTCGGAGGTCGGAGGTGGGGGAGGGAATGGATCGTAAGTCACCCATATAGTCTGCTTCATTTGCAGCCCAGAGAGGCAGGGATTTGAGGATGGAGGGCTTTTGGGCTGTTTTTCGTGCATCTGCGCTACCATTTGGCTAGAGGTCTTAAGTGACCCGAGGCACATCCTACTTTACTATCCGGATATGGGGTCCCATGTTACGTTAGAGCCGAGATAGGAGTTATCACTGGCTTTTCAGTAAAGCTGTATTCTGCGGGGAGGGGACGGGAGTATAGAAAGGGTCAAAGCCATGGGCTGCTATCTTTCATTCATTTGTTTACCCAATAGATACTAAGTATTTGTACCAAACACGATGCCAGGTACTGGGGATACGATGGCTGATTCGATAGATCCGGTTCCTGCCCTCAGTGTATATACTGCTCCCCACTTTCGTTGATGTGGTAGTGGTGATGACTGAGACAACCACCTAATGTGGAAATGAGAGGACAGCAAGATTGTGGGTATGGAATGGGGCAAAGCAATAAGGGAAAATTAGTGTGGCAGGGTTCAGTACAGCAGCCTGGGTTTCCATTTCCCCCCATATTCAAATGCTGACACTCTCTTTTCCTCCCAGGTCCAGCCTGTGGTGTCCACAATGCCCCAGGCCTCTGAGCACCGCCTGGGCCGGACCCGAGAGCCACCTGTTAATATCCAGCCCCGAGTGGGATCCAAGCTACCATTTGCCCCCAGGGCCCGCAGCAAGGAGCGCAGAAACCCAGCCTCTGGGCCAAACCCCATGTTACGACCTCTGCCTCCCCGGCCAGGTCCCCCTGATGAACGGCTCAAGAAACTGGAGCTGGGACGGGGACGGACCTCAGGCCCTCGTCCCAGAGGCCCCCTTCGAGCAGATCATGGGGTTCCCCTGCCTGGCTCACCACCCCCAGCTGTGGCTTTGCCTCTCCCATCTCGGACCAACTTAGCCCGTTCCAAGTCTGTGAGCAGTGGGGACTTGCGTCCAATGGGGATTGCCTTGGGAGGGCACCGTGGCACCGGAGAGCTTGGGGCTGCACTGAGCCGCTTGGCCCTCCGGCCCGAGCCACCCACTTTGAGACGTAGCACTTCTCTCCGCCGCCTAGGGGGCTTTCCTGGACCCCCTACCCTGTTCAGCATACGGACAGAGCCCCCTGCTTCCCATGGCTCCTTCCACATGATATCCGCCCGGTCCTCTGAGCCTTTCTACTCTGATGACAAGATGGTGAGGACTTGCCACACACATGGCCTTCATGCCCATGTTCCTCTATGCTTTCCTGCCATCCTCTGCCTTTCCTGTCCCCCATTTCCCTGAAGTTCTTTTCTCAGCCCTACATTACAGCAGTTTGGACACGCCTCTCCCTTGCTTAAATACCCTTGAGCCTCCTAGACCCTTTTTTGGGTTGTTGGTGACTCTCCAGCATGGTGTGCCATTTCGGTCCCCAGGGAATTAGCCCAACTATTTAGAATTCTTCTTTGGGTCCCCAGGCCCTTCCTTTCCCTTGCTTGCACCTTCTCTACTGGGACTCTGCCTAGGCCTAATTAATCTCTGGAGCTAAAGAGAGGCGTGCACAGAACATCTTAGCAAACGTGGTTGCACATTTTCTGAGCTAAGTAAGCTAGGCTGATTGCAATTGGAGCCAGGAGGAGAAGGGCAAGAAGGGGCCACGGGGGCAGGAGGGGGATTTGGGGGCAGAAAGGTGGGAGTGGTGAGCAGCTGGGCAACCATGCCAGTGCTGGGGGAGTTGCCCCAGGAGCTGCAACGTCGGCTAGCTGAGCAGAGGAGTAAGTGGGCAACAGGTGGGACAGCCATGGCTGAGTCCGTGGTACATTCAGCTGTGATGGGCTTACTGCTCATGACCAGTGAGGTAGGGAGACTAGAATACCTAGTGAGGGGAATAGGGTAGAGTTTGGGGATGAAACATGCATGGGATGGGGGAGGCAGTGGGCAGCATGCTGTTGAAAGGTTAAAGTGCCAGGTAGGATATATAGGAACTTGCCGATTGTACTCTGACCTTCCAGGCTCATCACACACTGCTTCTGGGCTCTGGTCATGTTGGCCTTCGAAACCTGGGAAACACGGTGAGAGCCATTCTCCTATCTTTCCTCTCTAAAAGGAATGTGAAATGGTGCTGGGGGTGGGGAAAACCCATGAGCTTGGGGAAGGCATGTGGAAGGAAAGCTCTGAAGCTTTTCTAAGGCTTCCTGGGCAGTGGTATGGAGAGATAACAGCAGTGTCCCTACTGCTCCCCAGTGCTTCCTGAATGCTGTGCTGCAGTGTCTGAGCAGCACTCGACCTCTTCGGGACTTCTGTCTGAGAAGGGACTTCCGGCAAGAGGTGCCTGGAGGAGGCCGAGCCCAAGAGCTCACTGAAGGTGGGGCACCAACTCCTGCCCTCCCTGTTCAAGTCCCTTTTTCCCCAACCACTTACAGGTCCATCTGCCAGTGCTGGTGGCCCCCAACCCTTAAATCTGGCAGTTGTATCTACTTTTCCCAGTGCCTACTTTCCTAAAGGTTATTTTCTACCCTCTGAGCCACTTCTTGCTTGCCTCTTCCAGACATTAACCTTTGTTTCCCTTCCCCACTCCCATCCCAACAGCCTTTGCAGATGTGATTGGTGCCCTCTGGCACCCTGACTCCTGCGAAGCTGTGAATCCTACTCGATTCCGAGCTGTCTTCCAGAAATATGTTCCCTCCTTCTCTGGATACAGGTGGGAGAGCTGGAGGCTATGGGATTTCTCTCTGGCCGTGTCTGGGGGTAGGGCCAAGCAAGGGCCCTGGCAGCATTGTTCTGGGCCTTGAGATGTTCTTCATCCGGGAAGTGGGGACCGATATCTGGGCAGGGAATAGTGTTTGTGGACTAGGAGAGGAGTCAGTTGCCCATACTCTGTCTGGCTGTAGCCAGCAGGATGCCCAAGAGTTCCTGAAGCTCCTCATGGAGCGGCTACACCTTGAAATCAACCGCCGAGGCCGCCGGGCTCCACCAATACTTGCCAATGGTCCAGTTCCCTCTCCACCCCGCCGAGGAGGGGCTCTGCTAGAAGAACCTGAGTTAAGGTAAGGGTCGTTCCCACACCTCCTCTCCCCAGCAGTTTATCAGCATCATTCACACTTCATAGAACTGAACTATTACGATTGAAGATGAAGGGTCCAGGGAAACCCTTTAGTATAGAAAATAGTGTGAGAAGCAATGTGGGAGTAGAAGGAAGGAAGAGGGGGAGTCTAAGGGAGCAGATGGAGGCAGAAGATCATGCTAGGGATGTCACCAAATTGAAGAAGGGGATAATTCATTTACAGGTAGAGGAAGACAGCATATTCTTCCCTTGTGTACATTCTTTTCCTCTCACCTCGGATTTCCCTAGAAAGTTCATTGAGGCATTATTCCTTTGACTTTTCCTTGAAATTTAGGGAAGGAGCAGGGGTGTGGGTGGGGAGTAGGGCTCTGTGGGTCGTTTCAGCGGGTGCTGGAGGTGCCCAGTGTTCCTGCTGTCTCATGGATGCTCCCTACTTCCTTTGATCTGTGGTAGTGATGATGACCGAGCCAACCTAATGTGGAAACGTTACCTGGAGCGAGAGGACAGCAAGATTGTGGGTATGGAATGGGGCAAAGCAATGAGGGAAAATTAGTGTGTGAGGGGGGTACAGGCTTGGGAGGAAAAATCGATACTATCAAGGGGTATGGGAACAAGACTGGATGATGCAAATGTGAAGTTGTGTGAAGAGTTGATTAGGAGTGTTGGTAGTGGGAAAGGAAGGGTCAGGCAAAGGGTCAGGAAGAGATGAAAATCCAAGAAATCATCTCATAACATCCAACAATGGCCTTTTCTCCTGTCCCTGTGCTTCTGTCTAGACCTGTTTGTGGGCCAGTTGAAAAGTTGTCTCAAGTGCCAGGCCTGTGGGTATCGCTCCACGACCTTCGAGGTTTTTTGTGACCTGTCCCTGCCCATCCCCAAGGTGGGATTCCAGAGGATTCCGGGGTGGACAGCACAGGGGCTCTGTGACCCAAGCCTACCCACCCCCAGAGTGTGGGTGGGAACCCTGTGGGTTTCTGGAGCAGAATTGAAGCCTGGATTGATTGAGAAGAGTTGGAAAAGGAAATTCAGAACATGTTGACCTTTCTTCCCCTTTTCCCCCAGAAAGGATTTGCTGGGGGCAAGGTGTCTCTGCGGGATTGTTTCAACCTTTTCACTAAGGAAGAAGAGCTAGAGTCGGAGAATGCCCCAGTATGTGGAGGTTCACAAGGGATACAGTAAGGGTGGGAGACCTGGGGGGGACTCCATGTGGATAAAAGGGATTGCATGATGCCTTAATATGGGGAATAATATTTATGGATCTGGGTTTGTGTTGGAGTCTCAGATATGTTCTAGTACTCCTAGAGCAAAGGCGAGAAGCCGAGAGGATCCAGCCGTAATGAAGAGCATACTAAATTTGTATGTGGATCAGGGTGTCAGAAAAGCCAATTGAGGTTAGGAGCATATTAACCTAACACTGTTTGCCATTTATTCAGGTGTGTGACCGATGTCGGCAGAAAACTCGAAGTACCAAAAAGTTGACAGTACAAAGATTCCCTCGAATCCTCGTGCTCCATATCCTAATCTTCAGATTCTTACTTCTCTTAGGATACCTCCCATACATTCTCTTTCCTCACCCTCCATGTTTCCAGAGAATTGAATTTTCCTTAGGAAAAGCCTGCCACCCACTTTTCCACAAGCTGCTCCCAGTGTGTTGGGAGTGGGGAGAGGACAGCTTTCAGGATAGAAGAAGTCCCCCTCAGAGGCCCACTGCCTCCCAAATGCTCCTTAACCAGGGCTTAGATCTGAATCGATTTTCTGCCTCCCGAGGCTCCATCAAAAAAAGTTCAGTAGGTGTAGACTTTCCACTGCAGCGACTGAGCCTAGGGGACTTTGCCAGTGACAAAGCCGGTGAGTCTGGTGGGGAAAGTCCTAAGTAGCCAAAGGAGTGGGGGCACAGCTCTGATTATAGAACTCGATCATCTCCAACCCCGCAGGAAGTCCTGTATACCAGCTGTATGCCCTTTGCAACCACTCAGGCAGCGTCCACTATGGCCACTACACAGCCCTGTGCCGGTGCCAGACTGGTTGGCATGTCTACAATGACTCTCGGTGAGAATAGCCTCCTATTTACATCCTGCCCCATTCCCACTCAGCCCTGACACCCTCCCCTTCTATGAAGCTCCAGGAGAGCAGAGTGCCAGGTGAAAGGAGAGGTGGAGGTCTTGCCTGATCATTTCCTGGATGCTCTGAGGTTCAGTCTTGTAGGGAGAAGGGAGTAAACAGGAATGACCACAACCCTTTCCCAATCTCCCTTTTTCCTAGTGTCTCCCCTGTCAGTGAAAACCAGGTGGCATCCAGCGAGGGCTACGTGCTGTTCTACCAACTGATGCAGGAGCCACCCCGGTGCCTGTGACACCTCTAAGCCCTGGCACCTGTGAAGCCCTTTAAACACCCTTAAGCCCCAGGCTCCCCGTTTACCTCAGAGACGTCTATTTTTGTGTCTTTTTAATCGGGGAGGGGGGAGGGGGTGGTTGTAGCTCCATTATTTTTTTTATTAAAAAATACCCTTCCACCTGGAGGCTCCCTTGTCTCCCAGCCCCATGTACAGAACTCACCAAGCCCCTGCCCATGTACAGCCCCCAGACCCTCTGCAATATCACTTTTTGTGAATAAATTTATTAAGAAAAAATGATGTGCTTATTTGTATTTTTGCTTAGGGGGTGATGGAGAACTGGGCCAAATTGGAGTCTTAATGGGACCCAAGTTCCCTCTCTAACAGGTGGGGACGCTCTCAGAGCCGAGGGGGAAGGTTTCGGGGATGGTGCTGGACCCGGACCTGTGTCCCCCAGCAGTGAAGGTTAAGTACTGGGAGGAAAAGAGAAAAGGCATACTTGAGTGAGGCTGCGTGCAGGCTCTGAGGCGACTGGTTCGGTCGGCGATGGAAAGGTGCCGCTGTTGACAAACACTGGGTACGTTGCCGGGCGGCCCTAGCTCCCGTAGGCCCGGTCTGTTGCTAACATCAAGGAGCTGTTTATGGAACCGCCTCCCCGTGGACTGGCCTCCAGTGTCCCTATCTATTCTCCCTACGACCAAAGCTCCTGGGGCCTTCCCTCTAGGGTTGTCACCCTAGCTGGACCTGGGAAGCTTGTGCTGGGGAACGCTAACTCCAGCATTAAGCGCTCGCCGCCTCGGTCCTGAGGAGGGCAGTGCCGGGTACGGCCGCTCACTCCCAGCTCGGCGCTGACACGGTTAACCGCCAGCTCTTACAGCTGCCGTCGCTCCGCCTCTGCCAGTTCAATGTTTTCATTGGTGAACGTGATCCGGGGCCTTGCAGGGCCCGCCAATCCAGATGTAGGAGAGAAAGGGTCAGGCGCATGCCGCGAGAATAGAGTGGACGGAGAGTAGGAGAGACCTAAAAGGCTAGGGGTGGGAGTAGCGGATTTGAAGCACTTGTTGGCCTACAGAGGTGTGGCAAGCAGAGCGCCTCAGAACTCAGGCGTACTGCCCGCCGCCCGAGCCCTGCGAGGGCCGATAGCGAGGGTGTGGCCTTTATCTGCACCCAGCAGAGCGCCGGCGGGGTACGGTCTTAGGACCTCGACCTCCTTCTCCCTCATTTTCTCTCATCCCTACCTCTTGTGGGTGAGTCCTGGCCCCTGGACGGGGACCTCACTGTTCCACCAGCCTATCCGTGCACAATTAGTTTCCCCTAAAGCAATGAGTGGCCGGGGATAGAACGCAAAACCGGCGGGGCTTCTGGAGCGCAGAGTGTCCCCGGTCTGCCTGTCCATATCGCCCCCTTTCCCCCAGGTTTCCCCATGGGCCGGACCGTGGTCGTGCTGGGCGGAGGCATCAGCGGCTTGGCGGCCAGTTACCACCTGAGCCGGGCCCCCTGCCCCCCTAAGGTGAGTGCTCCACTTGTGCCAGAGGGAGCTTTATTTAATGCTCTTCCCATTTCCATCAAAAGCTAGGTGGATCCTGGCCCTCTGAATATGCCTCTTCCCCTCCCCTCCTGACCTCTCGCCGGCGGCTACAGGCGGTGCTGCAGTGTCTCTCCCTCTTGTCGCCAGGTAGTCCTGGTGGAGAGCAGTGAGCGTCTGGGAGGCTGGATTCGTTCCGTTCGAGGCCCGAATGGTGCTATTTTTGAGCTTGGACCTCGGGGAATTAGGCCAGCGGGAGCCCTAGGGGCCCGGACCTTGCTCCTGGTGAGAGGCTTGTGGGATGTCTAGGAGAGGTTGTGGAGGGGGCTTCCATTGGGGAATACAGTTTAGGGGAGGAAGTATGTTTGGTGGGTCAGACCTTCCCTTAGTTTCTCCTCTTCTGAGGGCATGTGGAGAGCAGGTTTCTGAGCTTGGCTTGGATTCAGAAGTGCTGCCTGTCCGGGGAGACCACCCAGCTGCCCAGAACAGGTTCCTCTACGTGGGCGGTGCCCTGCATGCCCTACCCACTGGCCTCAGGTAACACCAGCACCTCCGCTCCTTTTACTGTGCCCTCATCCTCATATGTCTTCCATTTCTTTTTTTTTTTTTTTTTTTTTTTTTTTTGAGACGGAGTATCGCTCTCGCCCAGGATGGAGTGCAATGGTGCGATCTTGGCTCACTGCAACTTCCGCCTTTCGGGTTCAAGCGATTCTCCTGCCTCAGCCTCCCGAGTAGGTGGGACTACAGGTGCCCACCACCACGTCTGGCTAATTTTTATTTTTAGTAGAGATGGGGATTCATATTGGCCAGGCTGGTCTTGAACTCCTGACCTTGTGATCTACCCGCCTCGGCCTCCCAAAGTGCTGGGATTACAGGCGTGAGCCACCGTGCCCGACCTGCCTTCAATTTCTTCATCTCCCTGTTAGCCTTCCCAGCAAAAGGAAGCCAAATGAGTGGAAATGACCCCAGCGCCTGGAGCTGGGGAGGTATGTCAGGAGCTTCCCCCTCACTATGCCTTTCTCCATGCAGGGGGCTACTCCGCCCTTCACCCCCCTTCTCCAAACCTCTGTTTTGGGCTGGGCTGAGGGAGCTGACCAAGCCCCGGGGCAAAGAGCCTGATGAAACTGTGCACAGTTTTGCCCAGCGCCGCCTTGGACCTGAGGTGACACTTGCCCAGAGGCCCCAAACCTCTTCCCTCCTAAACCAGCTCCAGAGCTCCCTGTTCAAATCTACCACCTAGGGGCTCTTCTATATCATTTGGGGATGCCTTCTTCTCTTCATACCCCACCCCCTCATAATTCCCAAAACTCATTATTGGGAGTGAAGGCCTTCACTTCCATCCTTCTGTCATAGTGGGAATGTCCCCCAACCCAAACCCTATCCCACCCCCATTCCCTACCAAATAGGGGCTGTGGAAATCAGTCAGTGTAGATTATTCTTTGGCTCCTTAGTCCTAGTCTCACCCTTAAGGTGGCGTCTCTAGCCATGGACAGTCTCTGCCGTGGAGTGTTTGCAGGCAACAGCCGTGAGCTCAGCATCAGGTCCTGCTTTCCCAGTCTCTTCCAAGCTGAGCAAACCCATCGTTCCATATTACTGGGCCTGCTGCTGGGGGCAGGTGAGGGGGGATTGATTCAAAGGGTGAAGATATTAAGGACTGCCAAAGTGAGGGAGTGGGGACAAGGGGTGCTATTCAATGATGTTTTCGAGACGGAGTCTTGCTCTGCCGCCTAGGCTGGAGTGCAGTGGTACAATCTCAGATCGGCTCGCTGCAACCTCCGCCTCCCAGACTCAAGCAGTTCTCCTGCCTCAGCCTCTTAAGTAGCTGGGATTACAAACATGTGCCACCACTCCCAGCTAATCTTTGTATTTTTTTTGTAGAGATGGAGTTTCACTATGTTGGCCAGGCTGGTCTCAAACTCTTGACCTCAAGTGATCCACCCGCCTCGGCCTCCTAAAGTGCTGGGATTACAGGTGTGAGCCACTGCATCCAGCCTCAATGATTCTTCTTTGCTTCCTCTGCAGGGCGGACCCCACAGCCAGACTCAGCACTCATTCGCCAGGCCTTGGCTGAGCGCTGGAGCCAGTGGTCACTTCGTGGAGGTCTAGAGATGTTGCCTCAGGCCCTTGAAACCCACCTGACTAGTAGGGGGGTCAGTGTTCTCAGGGGCCAGCCGGTCTGTGGGCTCAGCCTCCAGGCAGAAGGGCGCTGGAAGGTAGGGGAACCCCTGGAGTGTAATGAACCTGTCAGTGTTTCCATCTTTATCCAAGTGGTTTAACTAGGCCAGGGCCGATAGGACTGGAGTTCCTCATTGTTTTTGTGCCTTAGAAGCTACTTAGACATGGGCTACCCCAGAATCCTAGGCCCTATTTGTGAACCTTCCTCAAAGAGCCTATGCAAGTCTGTGGATAGAAGTAGTACTTATAAGTGGCTTAGAGATAGGGGAAAGAACCCAGCTTCACTGAACATTTCAGAACAGCCACACTGGCCTATGTGGTCCACTTCCTGGAGTACACAGAGGAATGATTTTTTGTGAAGTCTACACAGTCACCCAATCTCTTATCATGGGTCAGTACACAGTCTCCCTGGCCACATGGGTGCCTTTTTTCACTCATCAAATTCTCATTTTCTGGGTCTCTCAAATGTTTTCATGCTCTCAGGTATCTCTAAGGGACAGCAGTCTGGAGGCTGACCACGTTATTAGTGCCATTCCAGCTTCAGGTAATGGGATAGCCACCTTCCCCTTCCCCAACCCCTACCAGTGAGAGGCAAAAGCTGTACCTTCCTGGGTCAGCGGGACCACACCATGCCCGTGAACTGGTCATCTCTATGGGAGTCTAATCCCAAAGAGGATTGACAACTGTAATGGGAATGCCTTCTGAGTCAGGCCTCTGCCTGATCTCTAGTGCTCAGTGAGCTGCTCCCTGCTGAGGCTGCCCCTCTGGCTCGTGCCCTGAGTGCCATCACTGCGGTGTCTGTAGCTGTGGTGAATCTGCAGTACCGAGGAGCCCATCTGCCTGTCCAGGTATGATAAAGGGACAGAGAGGCTGGGTATGGTGGCTCACACCTGTAATCCCAGCATTTTGGGAGGCCGAGGTGGGCAGATAACAAGGTCAGGAGTTTGAGACCAGCCTGGCCAACACGGTGAAACCCCATCTCTACGAAAAATACAAAAATTAGCCAGGTGTGGTGGCTTGCACCTGTAATCCCAGCTACTCGGGAGGCTAAGGCAGGAGAATCGCTTGAACCCAGGAGGTGAAGGTCGCAGTGAGCTGAGATCTCGCCATTACATTCCAGCCTGGATGACAGAGTGAGACTGTCCCCGCCCAAAAAAAAAAAAAAAAAAAACGGGAAGGAGAGACAGGCTCAGCTAGAGCCCTTTCCTTCTGACGCATGAATGTCCTTCTCTCCAGGGATTTGGACATTTGGTGCCATCTTCAGAAGATCCAGGCGTCCTGGGAATCGTGTATGACTCAGTTGCTTTCCCTGAGCAGGATGGGAGCCCCCCTGGCCTCAGAGTGACTGTGAGGAGGAGGAAACTTTGCCTAGTGGCATTTCCAGAGGGCTCCTCTGTACTCCAATGTAGGCAAGGCCAGACTGATCAGTGCTATATTCCCTCCCTAGGTGATGCTGGGAGGTTCCTGGTTACAGACACTGGAGGTGAGCGGCTGTGTCTTATCTCAGGAGCTGTTTCAACAGAGGGCCCAGGAAGCAGCTGCTACACAATTAGGACTGAAGGAGATGCCAAGCCACTGCTTGGTCCATCTACACAAGGTAAGTTGGGATAAACTTCCCTCAGCTCTCCACTGAAGGCCTTGAAGACAGGGACTGGAACATTTGTCACTGTATGTCAGCCAAGGCCTAGGACATCAATAATAAACTTTTCCCTGCATCCTCTCCTCTCTTCTCAGAACTGCATCCCCCAGTATACACTAGGTCACTGGCAAAAACTAGGTAAGTTGGGAAAACAGCTGGGCTGAGGGCCAAGGGCATCAGAGCCCCAGCTAAAACATTCCTTTCATCCTTTCCTTCCAGAGTCAGCTAGGCAATTCCTGAGTGCACACAGGTTGCCCCTGACTCTGGCTGGAGCCTCCTATGAGGGGGTTGCTGTTAATGACTGTATAGAGAGTGGGCGCCAGGCAGCAGTCAGTGTCCTGGGCACAGAACCTAACAGCTGATCCCCAACTCCCACTCATGAAAATAAAAATTGCTGGAACTTGGCTTGGTCTGGCTGTTCTATCACCTATAGGCATAAGAATGCGGGGCAGCACAAAGGCAAAGTGTGCCTGGGATGCAGAAAGCAGGAGCAGATGCGAGACAAAGTCCTTTATTAGAAAATATATCAAAATCCCAGCCCCCTGAGCCAGGACCAGAAGAGGGAGCTATTCCAGCATGGGCAGAAAATGCCCAGGGAGGGGCTTCCTTCACCAAACAACTTCCCAGGAACCATAAATAGAATAAATATTCACAGAGGTCCCAGGAGAAGCCAGATCACTCTTCTCTCCATGGAAGAGGAAGGGGCTTGGGGTCCAGCCCTGCTCCTACTCTAGGGGCAGGGACTCCCAGGAATCGTCACATAAAATCATGACATCAAGGATTCACAGTCATAAGCCCTACAGGAGACCCTAGAGAGAGGGACCCCTCAGGTCTACAGGAGCCCAGCTCCAGTCCAGCAGTGAGGGAGAGGCCCCTGCCCCCTAGCACGGCACCAGAGTTCAGTTCCCCCACATCCCTCTGAGAATAGTGAGGAGCTGAG
The DNA here is from genome assembly GCF_006542625.1 of Nomascus leucogenys. Classification (NCBI taxonomy): domain Eukaryota; kingdom Metazoa; phylum Chordata; class Mammalia; order Primates; family Hylobatidae; genus Nomascus; species Nomascus leucogenys. The sequence continues at coordinate 40,342,825 of NC_044392.1, read as the reverse complement.
GGTGGGGAGAATACAACCCCATGAATTCGGTTTCATGATTAAGGTAGACAGGAAGGAGGAGTCAGTGTGAACCTCGGAGGGCTGTGTGGTTGGCAGTAGGTGGAGGCCCAGGCCTGGCTGGGGGCCGGCGTTGCAGCATCTCTTGACGGAAAGCTTGGGAGGAACCAGGTGGGTAACGGGGCCCAGAAGGAGCCCGAGGACCCCGAGGGTCAGTCCCAATGTCTGCTGTGATGTTGGTATAAAGAGGCCCCAGCTCTCGAGCCAGCAATTGATATGTCAGTGAGTTCATCCCATCTTGCGTCCAGGAATTCTGGGTACGGACCAGGAGGTCAAATCTGAGGGTTAGAGGTTGGAGACTAAGACCCAGAAAGAAACAGCCAGAAATCTAGGGACCTTTAGGATTTTCCTGGCTAGGGGTAAAGAACCCTGAGGATCCAGTAACAATTCCCAGGCAGTCCTTCCTTCCTTCCTACCTGTGGGGATTTTCCTCGTTGCCCTTATCTCCTCGGTGCTTCACCATCTTATAGTGTCCTACAGATGTAGGGGGCCGAGAGATCTTCATCCCAGCCAGGCGCACCCTATGGGAAAAGTGAGGGGATCATGGGGGATCCAGAGTAGAGAAAAGCAAGGAAGGGATTAAATGTTTCTGTACACAAAAAAAAACAACTATTACTCAGTAGGCAAAAAAAAAAAAAAAAGCCCAGGACAGAAGTCAAACAGAAAGAAGGAAATGGCTGAAGAGAATATAAAAGCTGGATGTATCCAAATCCTCAGGGCCCAGTGCCAGTCACCCTAGGGCCTTTAAACCGTTGGCAACCTACTCCCTTGGCTTCCTAAAGGGCTCCTAGGAGCTGCCCTTGCAGTCTAGGAAGGACGCAGAGAAAGGCCATTCTGTCAGAAGAATAAGAAAAGACTGGGAGTTGCTAAGAATCTTAGTTAGAATAGTGACTGAGCTACCCCAGCTTCTCTCCCACATCCCCCATGTTAAGAAAAAGGTAGGCCAGGTGCAGTGGCTCACACCTGCAATCCTAGCACTTTTGGATGCCAAGGCAGAAGGATCATTTGAGGCCAGGAGTTCAATACCAGCCTGGGAAAATAATGAGACCTTGTCTCTAGAGAAAAAGAAAAAAAAAAAAAAAAACGAAAGAAAGAAAAGAAAAGGGTAGAACCAGGTAATCAGGACCTTAAAAGAAACAAACTCCACCTCTGACACACAGAAGTATGGAGTGCAGATGGCCTGGGAAGAAACTAGAAGAATACTTATGTATATTTACAATTCACTGGGTATTTCACACACATACAAAGGATGAGAATTCACAGAGATGTCATCACAGAGGACACAGGGGGAACGGAGGCAATTGGTCCAGCATACCAAGCCCAAATATTCATACCACAGACATGAAATTGGGTCAGCTGAGGCTGAAGGTCAGAATGTTTCACATGCTTAAAATGAGTTGGCCCTGTGCCAATGGCACAGGCCTTTTACAAAGTGATTCTGGGAACATGGAGCAGAGCCCCTCTCTCCTAACCCCATAGGAAGTGGCCTGGCTGGAACTCCAGCAGAAGGCAAGACTAAGCTATCTCTGGGCCCCTTTCCAGTTCTGGAATCCAACGATACTATTTCCTATTGATCTTATGTCCTCTCCCAAGAACAAACTAACCAGGAGACTGAAGGATGACACAATGGGCAGTAGCATGCAAGCCTGACCTGGGTATCCTAAAAAGACTAAGGGAAAGGAATGGGCTCAGTGCAGGACCAGGGAGCTAAAGGTTAGTGTTGAAGGGCTACGGCCAGAGGTGGTCTTAGAGGACAGGGACCCAGACTGGGGTCAGGAGGGAGGAAGTGGCAGGAAGTCTGACCTGGTAGCAATGTCATCATCCTCACCACCCCAGCCCCAGTATTCATTGGGGAAGCCATTCATCTTCAGGTACTGGTCAGGAGTAAGTGCCGAGACTCCTCCGAAGTACTGGGGGTACGGGAGGCTAGGGAGAGAAAGATCCTTGCATACCCCGAGTCTTCTGGGGAGACATCCCCAACCACAATCCCCTTGGCTCTCCTCCTTCCACAGGATAGTAGGCTTCTCTGTTTCCCAGTACCCTTCCATGCCCTCTACCTGTATCCAAACTTGTTCATAGCAACGGCAACATGGCGGGGTCCCCGGGGGTCACACACATACAGATTGTGGTCATTTTCTGGCAAGAGGTCCACATCATGCAAGAATAAGCAGTCCCACTCTTCATCACGCAGGGCCTCTCGCACCCCAACATTCAACAGTTTTGCCCTGTTAAATGTTCCATTTCCAGCCTGGAAGATAATGGAGGGGGGTCAGACTATGTCTGTAGGTGGCACGGAGAAAAGGGGGCTAAAGAATACAAGTGAAGGCCAGGCGCGATGGCTCACGCCTGTAATCCCAGTACTTTGGGAGGCCAAGGTGGGTAGATCACAAGGTCAGGAGATTGAGACCACCCTGGCTAACACGGTGAAACCCCATCTCTACTAAAAATACAAAAAATTAGCTGGGCGTGGTGGTGCACGCCTATAGTCCCAGCTACTCAGGAGGCTGAGGCAGGAGAATGGTGTAAAACCCGGGAGGTGGAGCTTGCAGTCAGCTGAGATCGTGCCACTGCACTCCAGCCTGGGCGACAGAGGGAGATCTCAAAAAAAAAAAAAAAAAAGAATAAAAGTGAAAAGAGGGAAATCAAAGTGGGGTGGAGGGCAAGGAGAATAAAAAAGAAAGACTATCTTTTTCATTTTTCCACTTAGTCATTTGACAAATCTTGCTTGTGTATTGGTATGGGCCTGATACTTAGATGCTGCTGTCTAACATTTAATCCTGACAATTGGCAACCAACAATGGTGTGGTGTGGAACAGGTGGTAGTTATCTTCTGCTCTTTCCTCATATTAGATGTTTAAGTATCTTGCTCAGAGTCATACATGTAACAAGTGATGGAACTAGAATTTTAGCCCTATTGTGTCCAATTCCAACTCTGCACAAGCCATTCAATAAAGAAAAAATCACAGAAGAGTGTAGGACAGTGGGAATAACCTAAGCAGATTAAGGAGAAGTATGGGACTAACAAAGTTGGAAGAGCAGTGCCAGGTGCTTCTCCACACTCTAACAGTCTGGCCTTCTTAAAATTATTCTAGGGACCCATTAGATGAAAGTGGAGTGGCATGTGCTTGAGGCTTCCTTAGAAGAAAATAAGTCAAAATGAGGTGGAGATTGGGGGTACCTGGTGGATGACATAGATGCCATAAGCAAGCTGCTGGCGCTGCAAGAAGGGGTGCAGGTGGTAGAGCAGCAGGCGCAGGTGGTGCTCCCGGGCACGATGAGGCACAATGATGGCTGTTCGGGAGCGGGGCTCACAACCTGCAGGGCGGTACCGGCCCCCTGGTTCTACCCGGGGATTCCGCTCCACAATCTCTGCCAGTGATGGCACTGGGCTAAAGGACACCGACACAGGACCCACTGTTGGGAAGGAATGGCAAGTAGAGGGATCGGAGGGGCAAAGAGAAAAGAATCAAACTAGGGTCTGGGAATACCTCTGGCACTGGCAGTCTGGTTCTGGGGCTTAGTTCTCAGGGCTCACTCAGAAATCTCACATGCCTTGGATTACCTATCACTGGGACAGCTCTACGAAGGCTGGAAGGTGCAGGATCCTTACCTAGCCTTCTCTTCTTATTTTAGGGTTGCATAACTTTCTCCTGTCTTACAGGGTTGGAAGCTATAGTTAAAGGCTGAAGAGACTTGCAACTAATTAAACCAGGGCTCATCTACAAGGAAAACAATTCCTAGCCTGGGGCAGGAAGAGCCCATAAAGGGGCAAGCAGTAGAAAGTGGAAACCCAATAGTCTAGTTTAAACTCTGAATTCAGAGTCCACTCTATCTCAACCTCAGCCCTCTACCTCAACCTCAGCCTACCTGCAGAGTCCATTATCCTAAGTTCCACTTCTGCCACTCCATGCCTCCCTATCCCCAAGCCTCCCTGTCCCCGCACCTTGTCCTTCCTTTCACCACCTCCTTCCTCCTGCACTTACCTAAGAGAGGAGATCGTTCTGGACAGTAGGGCAGACCTTGAGGAGCTGGAGGACCCCCTGGGGCCCCAGGCAGGTGACTGAGGTTACTGTAGACATCACGAGGGTGAGAATAGTCAAATATCGGCCCCTGATCTCGGCCAAATAGGGCACTGAGACTTCGGAAGCCCCCCAGTGACAGGTACATCATGACAGCCAGCTGGGAGCCCACAAGCAGGGCCAGCGTGCAAGGCCGCTCCAGCAGCCTCCGCAACATCCTGGGGGTGAGATCTAGGGAGGGAGAGGGGAATTCTGGGGGTAGGCAGGAAGAGAGCAAGCCAGCAGAGGTCAGTAGGTAGGGTTGAAGGTGGTGCCGGGGTAAAGAGGAAAAAGCAGAAAACAAAGTCACAGAAGGGAGCACACAGGTGCACAGTCACGCAAGGAAACAAAATAGAATGTAACCATCAGTAACCCTACCACCTGTCACTTCAGCCCAAGTTTCGCTCTCCTCTACCTCCCCCCAAACCACTCCCACCATCTACTGTCAGTCCTCACCCCCAAAAATGTTTACATCATTCAAATCTCATGTTCATTTCAGAAGAGTCTCTAGAGAACCCCTCTTCCAATTTTAGAAGGGAAGAGATAGACTCACCTAGGTTCAAGCTGTCTTCTTAGGGATCATGGGGGCTCCAGGGCGTCCCGGGGGGACAGAGATGTGAGGCATTATCTAAAATTGGAAATGTCACAGAGGGCAGAGAAAGACTCCATCCAGCACTCCAGCAGCGAATCTGGGACCAGCTGGAACAGAAGTGGTAAAGGATAACTAGCTACCTGCACCGCCAGAGATCGGGATCAGGGTGAAGCTGGTTTCCCAGCAGGCGAAGTGAAGGAAAGTGGTTGGAAAGGAAGAGGAGGAGCAGGAGATGGTAGGTCCCTCGCCTCTCTCCCGTGCTACCCTGGAATGATAAGTGTCAGGTTCATACTTAACCACCCCCGTACCCCCACCCCAACAGGACAGATTAGGGAGTGGGGACAGGAGAGCTAATGGAAACATTGTCTTCCCCCAGACCAAGAACCCGTTGAAGTGGCGACAGAGTCATGACAGGACCGTGGAGTGGCCTAAGGAGTACCCAGGGCGAAGTAGGAAACAGGCTCCTTCTATTCTTCATGTGCCTGGGTGCCAGCTCCTCAGGTGCAGGGACCGTGACCACCTGGGGGCTGTAAGCGAAAAGCCCCAGAGCTCGGCGGAGGGTAGGGTGGGGGTGGCGTCCTCTACCTTTTCTACCTTTCCCCTCTTCTAGCGGGGGTGGGGAGGAGGGTTACTGCTGAAGAGAAGGGGAGAGGGAGAGCAGGGGCAGAGACAGGGGTGGCTGGAAGGGCTCACCTGGAGGGGCGTGGTCCGCGCTGTAGAGGGGGTTAAAACCCAGCTCTTTCGGAGCACGCCCATCCTATCCCAGTCTCTTGCTTTTGCCCTACCTAGCAACGTGAGCCCGCCCGGCCCCCGTCCATACTTCCACCTAGGACCCCGTTCCTGCTCAGGCTCGTCTCCAGGCGTTACCCAAAACTTCTCACTCTCTCGAATGCCCAAACCTTTATCCCAGGCCTCCGTGCCGACGCTTCCCCAGCGCACATACGTGGTCTTTTGCTGCCTGTCGTCACCGCCACCCCAACAGCCGGGCAAGCATCGCTACCGCCATCTTGGAAGCGGGCGCTGCGGGGGCGGGGTCTCGCGTCATGGGGCGGGGCCTCGGGGCGGAGCCACCCGGGCTGACTAGGCACCAGGTCCCAGACACCGCGTGGCCGGGGGCTTGTGAGGGAGCGGGTCCCGAGCCTGCCCGCCTGGAACGCGTTGTAGGCGACCCCCTGGGGAGCGGGTGCGAGGGCTCAACTCCACTACGCAGACTGATAGTGGGATTTCATTTCCTGCCCCTCAGATTTGTAAAAGCAGAAGCTCAAGCCCTTCGTTTTCCTCTGGGCCGAGACTGATCAGGAGGCTAGTGAGCCGATTTCTGGTGCTCCGCTGACCTCGTTATCACCTTGTGGTTGGCTGAGCCCTCTCCCAGTGTGTCAGTGGCACCCCCTGCAGCCTAGTGCCACTTAGTATCAATTGTTCCTCACGCAGGCTACAGCGTTGCGGACCGCTCTAGCGCATTTTTGTATTCCCGTGGTATCCCGCAGGCATGGAAATAAAAAGCGATTAGTTAATAAAACAATGAAACATTGAATGTGGAGGGAAAGACAGCGTCTTCTTTAAAGTCAAATTGTGTTTCCCCAGATATTAGAGTAAAATGGATGCTCCGTTAACATGCAATATGTTTACCTTACGACAAACACTACCCCCTAGCATATTGTGTTCCTTAGAAGCAGATGTTCACGCTGAAGAAACAATCAGAGACTTGAATAACTCACAGAATCCGCCCCAAAAAGCCCATGGTCTTGTGTATCTTGTATGGAGGGAGGGATGTAAACATATAAAACATGATAAATATGATAAAATATAACGTGATAAATATGCTGGCCTAGAAGTGGCAACTCATTCATACGTGGAGATTCTAGAAAGGCTTCCTAGAAGTGACGGCTAATGGGAAATCTGAAGGACTTGTCTATGGCATATCCTTCTGCTTTAAAGATTCTGTTTTCATGGGAGTTATTTTACAATTCATGTAGGTAACTGATCTGTATGCAAATTCTGTCCTGTCTGGTACAGGTTCAATTAACCTGCTATTCCTCACACTGTGGGGAAAAAAAGCAGTTTTGGTGTCGTTTTTGATATTCATTTCTGTTTTCCTGATCCATAAATATGTCCGTTCTCTAGATTTTCTCTTGTATTAATTATAACATCTGCTAGTTTCTTCATGAGTTAAGTAAAATCAACACGTGTTCATTTTTTTCTTAATTTTTTTCTTTACTTTTTTTTTTTTTTTTTGAGACGGAGTTTCCTTCTTGTTGCCCAGGCTGGAGTGCAATGGCGCGATCTCAGCTCACCGCAATCTCTGCCTCAGCCTTCCTGAGTAGCTGGGATTACAGGCATGCGCCACTACACCAGGCTAATTTTTCATGTTTAGTAGAGACAGGGTTTCTCCAAGTTGGTCAGGCTGGTCTGGAACTCCCGACCTCAGGTGATCCACCCGCCTCAGCCTCCCAAAGTGCTGGGATTACAGGTGTGAGCCACCACGCCCGGCCTTTTTCTTTTCTTTTCTTTTTTTTTTTTTTTTGAGACGGAATCTTGCTCTGTCGCCCAGGCTGGAGTGCAGTGGCGCAATCTCGGCTCACTGCAAGCTCCGCCTCCCGGGTTCAAGCCATTCTCCTGCCTCAGCCTCTCCGAGTAGCTGGGACTACAGGCGCCCGCCACCACGCCCGGCTAATTTTTTGTATTTTTAGTAGAGAAGGGGTTTCACTGTGGTCTCCATCTCCCGACCTCGTGATCCGCCCGCCTCGGCCTCCCAAAGTGCTGGGATTACAAGCATGAGCCACTGCGCCCGGCCCTGGCCTTTTTCTTTACTTTTTTTTTTTTTTAATTTAAAAATTTGTGACAGGGTCTCACTCTGTCACCCAGGCTGGAGTGCAGTGGCAAGATCACAGCTCACTGAAGCCTCAACCTCCTAGGCTCAAGGGATCCTCCCACCTCAGCCCCAGGAGTAGCTGGGACAACAGCACATCCAGCTAATTGTATTTTTTGAAGACACAGAGTTTTGCCATGTTGTCCAGGTTGGTCTCCAACTCCTGGGCTCAAACTATCTGCCCACCTTGGCTTCCCAAAGCGCTGGGATTACAGGCGTCAGCCACAGCATCAGGCCTCTTAATTTTATTTCTCTTTTTCTTTCCTTCCTTCCTTCCTTCCTTCTTTCCTTCCTTCCTCCCTCCCTCCCTCCCATCCCTTCCCTTCCTTCTTTTTTCCTTTCCTTTCCTTTTTTTTTTTCCCCAAATACCCAGTCTTCAAGGAGAATTTTTTTTTTTTTTTTGAGTTGGAGTCTTGCTCTGTCACCCAGGCTAGAGTGCAGTGGCGCGATCTCAGCTCACTGCAACCTCCGCCTCCCGGGTTCAAGCGATTCTCCTGCCTCAGCCTCCTGAGTAGTTGGGATTACAGGCTCCCACCACCAAACCCGGCTAATTTTTGTATTTTTAGTGGAGACGGGATTTCACCATCTTGGCCAGGCTGGTCTTGAACTCCTGACCTCGTGATCCACCTACCTTGGCCTCCCAAAGTGCTGGGATTATAGGCATGAGCCACTGCACCCGGCCTATATGTTCATTTTTATGTTGGTATTGACAAAGACCATCTCCTTAACCAAACTTTCAACAGGCTCCTCTGAGACCTCTTTTTGGCTAGGTCTTGTCCTTATGCTCTGTCTTGGGCCTGCCTAGCCAGTTATAGCAAGAATCCTGCCAAATCAGTTTAGGGATAATTCCCTGCCCACTTCTCCACTCTTGATATCTGATCTATCTGATCACCCTCACCTGCCTTCAGGAAAGATCCCGTTAGGTCGGTTTAGCAAGAATCCTTCTAGCCTTAATGTAATTTTCCTTCCATCCACTGACTCTGATTCTGCTCATTGACTATTGCAGTAGTCTTCCTTACTGTTTTAACAAGTGTCAGAATAATTTTTTTCTTCAACAGTTTAAGGGTCATAATTTTACCTTCTTTTGAAAATTACCTTTTTTTTTTTTTTTTTTTTTTTGAGACAGAGTTTTGCTCTCATTGCCCAGGCTGGAGTGCAATGGCACCATCTGGGCTCACTGCAACCTCCGCCTCCCGGGTTCAGCCGATCTCCTGCTTCAGCCTCCCAAGTAGCTGGGATTACAGGCATGCGCCACCACACCCAGCTAGAAAATTAATTTTTAACAGATGAATAGTGTTCCAGGCAGAGGAAACCATGAGTGCAAAATTCTGGAAATGAGGAAGAAATTAGGGAGTTTGGGAAATTAAAACTGGGCCTACAAGGCTGGACAGTAGAGTGAAGGGAATGTTGAGATATGAGACTGTAGAGGTAAGCAAATGCCAAATAATGAAGGACTCCACAAACCACATTAAAAGAGTTTGGGTCTTATCCAGAGGGCAAGAAGAAGGCATTAAAGTGCTGTAAATAGAGAGTGCTATGATCAGAACTTTAGGAAATGTGGAGCACTAATTGAAGTGGTCAAGACCGGAGGCAGGGAGACTATTTAGAAAGTTACTGCAGAAATCCAGGAATAAGATGAAGCTCATGCAGAATAGGTAATACCCGTGGGACTGGAGGAAAGAAAGTAACTTTGAGAACTTTCAGGAGGCAAACAGGACTTGAAGATTGACTGGATGTGCCAAGTTAGGGAATTGGACTCCAAGAGGACACCCAGATTTCTAATTTGGACCACTGGGTGGTGCCATTTAATGAGAAACAAAACTTAGGAAGAACATTTTGGGGAAGGGGTAGAGACGACAAACTTTAGACATAATGAGTTTGAGGTGCCTGTGAAGGCTCAAAATGAGATAATGCTGGGTTTAAATACAATACCAACTTTGAAACCCATTGGCTGTGTACTGAGCAATACACTCTCTGGATTTCATCTGTAAAATGAACTCTAGTCTTAAGGGGTTTTGTGATCATTAGTGAGAACTATGGAAAACTTTTGAGCACAAATAGAAGCCAAGACATAGCCTTGATTTTTTTTATTATCTTTTTTTTTTTTTTTTTTAAAGAGACAGTCTCACTATGTTGCCCAGGCTGGTCTCAAACTCCTGGGTTGAAGTGACCCTCCCACCATGGCCTCCCAAACTTGATTTTTTGTTTGTTTTACTTTTATTTTTTTTTATTATTATTTTTAGCTTCTGATATAGTATAACTCAAAAAGCCTTGATTTTTTAAGAATCTCACTGTGTAGTGGAAAAGACAGACTTAAACAGATCATTGAAATGTGGTTCTTGGCCTGGCATCATGGTTCACGCCTGTAATCCCAACACTTTGGGAGGCTGAGTTAGGTGGATCAGTTGAGTTCAGGAGTTTGAGACCAGCCTGGGCAATATGGCAAAATTCCCTTCCAAGAAAAATACCAAAATTAGCTGGGCATGGTGGCTCATGGCTGTAGTTCCAGCTACTCACGGGGCTGAGGTAGGAGGATCATTTGAACCCAAGAGTTCAAGGCTGCAGTGAGCTGTGATTGCACCACTGCATTACTCCAGCCTGAGTGATAGAGCCAGATCCTGTCTCAAAGAAAAAAGAAAGACAGAAAGAGAGAAAATGTGGTTCTCCCAGAGGACCCTTCCTTTGAGCCTCTGCTCCTCCATCATGTCCTGTCTTACAGGACTGACCCTCACTTTCTTTTTTTTTTTTTTTTTTTTTTTTTGAGATGGAGTTTCTCTCTTGTTGCCCAGGCTGGAGTGCCGTGGCGTGATCTGCAGCTCACCGCAACCTCTGCCTCCTGGGTTCAAGTGATTCTCCTGCCTCAGCCTCCCAAGTAGCTGGGATTATAGACATGCGCTACCACGCCCGGCTAATTTTGTATTTTTAGTAGAGACGGGGTTTCTCCATGTTGGTCAGGGTGGTCTCAAACTCCCAACCTCAGGTGATCTGCCCACCTTGGCCTCCCAAAGTGGTGGGATTACAGGCTTGAGCCACTGCGCCCAGCCTTCACTTTCTATCTCCTTCTCTATCTAACCATCTTCTTTTTTTAGAGTCAGAGACTCACTCTGTCACCCAGGCTGGAGTGCAATGGCCTGATTATAGCCCACTGCAGCCTTGCACTCCTGGGTTAAGGTGATTCTCCTGCCTCAACCTCTCAAGTAGCTAGGACTACAGGTGTGTACCCAGCTAATTTAGTTTTTTGTGGAGATGGAGTCTCACTCTGTTGCCCAGGCTGGTCTTGAACTCCTGGCCTCAAGTGAGCCTCCTGTGAGCCACCACAAAGGCCTATCTACTATCTTCTGACCATTCCCTTACATTAATTTGTAAGCTCCCTGTTTTCAAGAACCTTCACTTCTGCTCTGTCTCACCCTGGCCACATCCTGGACTTAGTCATCACCTAGAACTGTTATGTTTCTGAAAACTTAAATTTTAATATGCTGGTTTCCACCACAACATCCTGTCTTTCTATATTCTGAATAAATCCTGGGGCCCACACTGGCCCAGTCATGACACATAACACAATAGAAAAACCCAGTTTAGTAATCAAAAACTAATTTAAATCTCTACTTAATTTCTCAAGGAAATATCAGAGACGGGAAAGGGGCAGTGGGTTAGGAGCACATTTTAATGGACAGCCCAGTGTCTTTAAAATTCTCTGTCTCGGCCAAGCACAGTGGCTCATGCCTGTAATCCCAGCGCTTTGGGAGGTCGAGGCAGGCGGATCACCTGAGGTCAGGAGTTCAAGACCAGCCTGACCAACATGGTGAAACCCTGTCTCTACTAAAAATACAAAAATTAGCCGGGTGTGGCAGCACATGCTTGTAATTCCAGCTACTCAGGAGGCTGAGACAGGAGAATTGCTTAAACCTTGGAGGTGGAGATGGTGCCACTGCACTCCAGCCTGCAAAACAGAGTGAGACTCTGTTGCAAAAAAAAAAAATTCTTCTCCCTCTTCCATTCAACATTTTCTACTTGGATGGTATTTCTCCCCAAAACTATCCCTTCCAACTCCCCTCAGCCCACACTGTTGTTCCAGATCTCTCTCCCACTCAGCTCTTTCTCTTACCATATTATCCTCCAGTTTCTGGTTTTCTGGTCTGTTCTCTTTACCTCTTTACCTCACTTTGGTTTTGTATAACGTAGAAGAACCTGAACCTGACCTAGCAAACAGAAATCATGTCCCCCGACACCCTCCCACCATCCATGGGTTCCCTGCAGTCTTACAGCTTTTTTTTTTTTTTTTTTTTTTTTTTTTTTTTTTTTTGGAAATAAGGTCTCATTCTGTCACCCAGGCTGGAGTGCAGCGGCACAATCACAGCTCACTGCAGCCTCCACCTCCTGAGTTCAAGTGATCCTCCCACCTCAGCCCCCGCCCCATTCCCTGAGTAGCTGGGACTACAGGCGTGCACAACCACACCTGGCTAATTTTTTTTTTTTTTTTTTTTTGAGATGGAGTCTTGCTCTGTCGCCCAGGCTAGAGTGCAGTGGCGTGATCTTGGCTCACTGCCACCTCTGCCTCCCAGGTTCAAGCAATTCTTCTGCCTCAGCCTTCCAAGTAGCTGGGATTACAGGCGCCCACCACCGCGCTGGCTAAATTTTGTATTTTTAGTAGATATGGGATTTCATCATCTATCTACTAGGCTGGTCTCGAACTCCTGGTCTGGTCTCGAACCAGAGACCAGATTCTCTAACTAGGCTGGTCTTGAACTCTGACCTCGTGATCCACCCGCCTCGGCCTCCCAAAGTGCTGGGATTACAGGCATGAGCCACTGCACCCTGCGTTTTTTTGTATTTTTTGTAGAGACCAGGTTTCATCATGTCCCCCAGGCTGGTCTTGAACTCCTGGCCTCAAGTGATCCTCCCACCTTGGCACCCCAAAGTGCTGGGACTATAGGTATGGGTCACTGTGCCCAGCCTTACTGCATACTTCTAGAAGGAGAGACAGACACCTCCTCCAGAAACACTTCTGTGGCCTCATATTCTGTGCTAGGTGCCCCTCCTTGATCATGGCACCTATCACAGAAGTCTGAAATTTTTGTCCTACTTGACTGTCTCAGCCACCAGATTGTGAACTCTCTGAGGATTAGGACCATGTCTTTCCTTTTATCATCCCTTCAATGTAAGCCAGAACTTTTTGCACAAATTTACAAAATGGCCCTTAGATCTGACCTAGACAGTTCCTTGATATAACTGTTTTCTCACACTAATGCAGGCGTTAGAAGTCGGGGAGCAGACAAAGGACGAGCTACAAGGAAAGGAGAATTGGCCATTATTGACCACTTACTAAAAGCCAGACACAGTGCCAAACATTTACATCATCATGTTCTTAAGTCTGGACCTCTCTATAAGGCAGGTAATAGTACAAACGTTTTGTAGGTAAGGAAACTGAGGTTTACAGAGATCGAGTAATTAAGGTTGCATCATTACATGTAAGTGAGTAGCAAGGCTTAGATTTGCTCCAAAAATCCATGTCCTTTCCACACGCTGTGGAATGTTTACAATGTTTACAACCCATTGGCTTATTTATTGAACAAATAAATGGGATAAACAGTCAATTCTCAATGCACGATTAGGTCAATTAATATCTTTTACTCTTCAGATCCATTTTCAGGTGAAAATTCTTATATTTTCAGCTCCCTACTACTTATTTGCATCTACATTATTAGCAGAATGTGTTGGCCAGGCACCCTGGCTCACACCTGTAATCCCAGCACTTTGGGAGGCCAAGGCAGGCAGCTCACTTGAGCCCGGGAGTTCAAGACCAGCCTGGGCAACATGGAAAACCCCATCCCTACTAAAAATACAAAAAATTAGCTGGACGTGGTGATGCATGCCTGTAATCCCAGCTACTTAGCAGGCTGAGGCAGGAGAATCACTTGAACCTGGGAGGTGGAGGTTGCAGTGAGCCGAGATCATGCCATTGCGCTCTAGCCTGGGTGACAGAACGAGAATCTGTCTCAAAAAAAGAAAAAAAAAAAAAGAGAATGTGCTAGTGTGTCTCTATGAAGTTGGATGTGTGTATGTCAATGTGTCACTGTTGGTGTGGGTGTATGGGGCCTGTTTGTTGTCCCAAGACTGTGAGGGATACTAAATCTACTTCCTCCCCTCCCTTTCCTTCCTAATGCTACTTAAGTACCCTGGGTCTGTCCCATGTAAGATCCTGCCTGGGGAAGTTGTTCAGTGTTGTTGCTCCCCCACCTTCCCTGACCCCCCTCTTTCTGAGCATTTTTAGCACTCGTGGTTTCGTCCAGCTGTCATCTGGTTTCTCGTGGTGCCAATGATTTTGGCTTGGCCCCAGCAACAGTCGATGGGGAAGGTATTCAATTGGTTCAGAAACGTCCTCTCAGCCAATAAAATGTTAATACATTGAAATCCACTTTCTTCTCCCTTCCTCCCCCACAAGCCCTGACCAATGAGATGCTAGTTTTGTCACTTACTGCCAATCTGGTATTTTAGAAAACAAAATACTGTAATACTGTATTACGATTACAGAAATGGGACTAGAGATGGAATAGAAGTGTAAATGCCCTTTCCACAGCACCCTCCAGAAACCCTGGCTATCCCACCTCCATTACAAAAATAGTGGCTGCACAAATGCCCAGATTTCCTCTGTTCGAACCACAGAAGCAGAGAATCTCAGGGGCAGAAGGGGCTTTAGGAAACTGGCCCAACTTATTGCTTCAACTTCTTCCCCCACCTCAAACACATACTCATGCACAACACTTGCCATCTCATAAAATGGTTGTCCAAACTCTTCTTGAACTTCTCTAGGTACAGGGCTCTCACTTACTTGTCATTCAATGCCTTTTCTTTTTCCATTTCCTCTTTTCACCTCCAGGACCAGATACTTGAATTGTTTCAGTGCCTCCTTACTTCCTGTTATTACTGTTTCTCTTCCTCCTTATATATCTACACCCCAGCTCAGGCCCATGAGGGCAATAAGTAGGCAGATGGGAAACAGAGCTCACTGTGGCTCTTACAGGGAGATATGTGCCCCCCCACAACCTCATCCCTAGCAAGAACTTGTTGGACTCCTATTAGGTAAAGCCTACCTACAACCTGGGTCTTGGAGGTGTGGTAAGGCAGAGACCATTCCAGAAAGGGGTCAGGCCTTGCCTGGGATTGAGGGCTGAGATGCCCATCACTTCTCTTTGATGAGCTAGCTCTCTCTGCCCCTCTTTCACTCTAGCTCCTGCTCACTTACCCAATCACAGAGGTGGCCCCTAAGTTCAGTCTTATTCTCAGAAAAACTTACTTATGCCAGTGAGAACCCTACTTGGTGAGTGAAGGGCTTTCTCTTAAAATAACAGGCAGAAAAGTGATTTAAAAGTGAATCTACACCTGTAGTCCAAGCTACTCAGGAGGCTGAGGTGGGAGGATCACTCGAGCCCAGGAGTTCAAGGCTGTAGTAAGTTATGATGGTGCTACTGCACTCCAACCTGGGCCACAGAGCGAGACTGCCTCAAAAGAAAAGGCCAGGTGTGGTGGTTCACACTGGTCATCCCAACACTGGGAGATCAAGGCGGGAAGATGCCTTGAGGCCAAGAGTTCAAGACTAGCCTGGGCAATATGATAAGACCTCGTCTCAACCAAAAAAAAAAAAAAAAAAAAAAGTAAATTAGCTGGGTGTGGTAGCTCACACCTGTAGTCCTAGGTACTCAGGAGGTTGAGGTGGGAGGGTTGCTTGAGCCTGAGAGTTCAAGGCTGCAGTGAGCCAAGATCACACCACTGTACTCCTGCCTGGTCAACAAAGGGAGACCTTGTCTCAAAAAAAAAAAAGTGTATCTCCGTGAACATTAAAGGAAGGTGAGAAGGGCTATCATGATGACCTGTTCTCCAGGGCCCAGCCCAAGGTAGCCCTCCATAGCCCTCATAGTCCATTCAGTTCAGGGCTCATTAGGCTCTTATCTTCTAGTCCCTTTTACTGTTCCATTGCTTCTCTTTGCGGGGAAGGTGGAGTGGGAGCAGTATACAACCTCCCCTGCCCAGAATGCAGTGTGAACCCCTTTAGGACAGTCATATATATTGTTTGTATTTGTACCTTACATCTACTTATCACAGAACTCTGCTCATTGTACCATCAACTCATAGTATCAAGGTCCATAAACATACTATCTGTGGTCTCATTTTGCTAACTAGATGAAACGAGTAAAGATCACTCTTGTCTTGTCCCCATCTTCTTCAGCCTGGTTAGTAGGAGGACCACAGGAAGGGCCAGGGGGCCAAGCCTAGCAGTGGGAACCGTGTTTACTGGAGAGAAGAGAGTGTGGGCAGTCTTCTCATTGCTGCAGAGGAAGCAGGCGCTGTGCTGGCTGGTGTAGAGTACAGGGTGCTGTATAAGGCACTGCCTGGTACAGAACTTGATTAGCAAAGCCCAGCTCCAGTGAGCATAGCACATATAACCACTACAACCTCCCAGGCCTGCCTCAACCCCATAATCCCAGCTTCACATTCCAAGCAGTGTTTGGCATCCCAGCTAAGGGCTGCTATGGCAGAGTGAAGTGCCTTTGGTTCCCCCATTCTTCACTCTTCCACCTCAACCTCAGGGTCTTCTTTACCTATAGTTTCTCCCTCAACCCCACATCCAGTACCTTCCCCCTAGCAGTCCTGCTTCTGCCTCTCAAAACTCCAAATTCTTGCAGGGTCTACCTACCACCCTTGCCCATCCCTGTTCCATCCATGACACATGCAGGACTGCCCAAGTTCTTTTTTTTTTTTTGAGATGGAGTCTCACTCTATCACCCAGACTGGAGTGCAGTGGTGCAAATTTCGGCTCACTGCAACCTCCACCTCCCAGGTTCAAGCGATCCTCCAGCCTCAGCCTCATGAGCAGCTGGGACTACAGGCACTTGCCACCACACCTGGCTAATTTTTTGTATTTTTTTTTAGTAGAAATGGGGTTTCACCATGTTGGCCTGGCTGGTCTTGAACCTCAGCCTCCCAAAGTGCTGAGATTACAGGTGTGAGCCACTATGCCTGGCCCTTTTTTTTTTTTTTTGAGTTGGTATTTTGGTCTCTCACCCAGGCTGGAGTATAGTGGCACGATCGTAGCACACCATAGCCTCGAAATCGTGGGCTCAAGCAGTCCTCCTATTTTAGCCTCCCAAGTAGCTGGGACTACAGGTGCCACCACGCCCGGCTAATTTTTCAATCTTTTTTTTTTTGGTAGAGTTGGAATCTTTCTATGTTGCCCAGGTTGGTCCCAACCTCCTGGCCTCAAGCAATCCTCCTGCCAAAGTACTGGGATTACAGGCCTGAGCCATCTCATCCAGCCCAAAATTCTTTCTCAAGCAAAGGCGCCTTGCCCAGAGGGGAAAATGCAGATGTTTTAGTCCCTCCCTCTCCTCAGGCATCAGGTATTCTGCCATTTGGGGGCACCTGGCTCCCTCACCTCGGATCCTTTTCCAGGTTATTCTTTTTGCCTTCTTGCCTATTTCCTGCGAAACCATATCCTGTTTTTGTTTCGAGACGGAGTCTCGCTTTGTCTCCCAGGCTGGAGTGCAGTGGCGCGATCTCAGCTCACTGCAAGCTCTGCCTCCCGGGTTCACGCCATTCTCCTGCCTCAGTCTCCCAAGTAGCTGGGACTATAGGCGCCTGTCACCATGCCTGGCTAATTTTTTTTGGGGGGGGGTTTGTATTTTTAGTAGACATGGGGTTTCACTGTGGTAGCCAAGATGGTCTCAACCTCCTGACCTCCTAATCCGCCCACCTTGGCCCCCCAAAGTGCTGGGATTACAGGCGTGAGCCACCGTGCCTAGCTGTTTTTGTTTTATGAAATTTTATTCTAATCTCACATCTTCTAGGCATTCTGCTGGGTTTACACTGGCAGATTCTGGAGACTCCGTTCCATCTTCAGGTAGTCACAGGGGTAACCTCTCACATGGCCATAACTATAACCTTTACTATTTTGAAAATATTCTAGCATTTGTTCCCAGAACAACTCTGTGGGAATAGATACTGTTAGTCCCATATGAGCAATCTAAGGCTCAGCATCAGTGACTTACCCAACACCACCCAGCTAATAAGACGCCGAGCCCCAAATTGAATCCAGACCTGCTGGCTCCCACTCCAGTGCTCTTTCTACTGTTGTGAAACCCAGACCCCTCAACTATCACCCTTATTACTAAGCACCATTTGTGTTGATGTAGTTGTTCTTGTTATTTGTTCTTGTTATCCTGCACCTTCATGTTCTTGTCAATTGTATTTGTAGCCACGTGCTTACTATGTCTCCTTCCTGTGATTGGGAACCTCCAGAGGTGAGGGTTAGAATTTTCCTTTCTCTGTTGGTCTCTCAGAACCCAGGATAGGGGTCTGCCAACCAAAGGAATGGACCCTGAGGATAAGCACCATGGATGTAGATTTTTGCCACCTTCAAGTGCATATGGAGAGTGGATGTGGACAGAAATTTGATAATAGTAAGTAACAGCAGCTGCCATTTGTTGAGCACTTACTAGATGCTGAGCATTATGCTAGTTCTTTATTTACATTATTTAATCCTCACAACAAACTTCTAAGGGAGGTATTATTATTGGCAAATGAGAAATCTAATGCTCGGAGACATGGAGTTAGGATGCAACTACATCTGTCTGACTCCAAAAGGATCACATAAATAGCAGAATTCAATTTAGAAAATATGTACCGGGCGTGGTGGCTCACACCTGTAATCCCAGCACTTTGGGAGGCCGAGGCAGGTGGATTACCGGAGGTCAGGAGTTCAAGAGCAGCTTGACCAACATGGCGAAACCCTGTCTCTATTAAAAATACAAAAATTAGCTGGGCGTGGCCAGGCGCGGTGGCTCATGCCTGTAATCCCAGCACTTTGGGAGATGAAGGCGGGTGGATCACCTGAGGTCAGGAGTTTGAGACCAGCCTGGCCAACATGGTGAAACCCCGTCTCTACTAAAAATACAAAAATTAGCCAGGCATGGTGGTAGGTGCCTGTAATCTCAGCTACTCGGGAGGCTGAGGCAGGAGAATTGCTGGAACCCAGGTGGTGGAGGTTGCAGTGAGCTGAAATCATTCCAGCCCTGGTGACAATAGCGAGACTCTGTCTCCAAACAAAACAAAACAAAACAAAACAAAAATTAGCCGGGTGTGGTGGTGGGAGCCTATAATCCCAGCTACTCAGGAGGCTGAGGCATGAGAATCACTTGAACCCGGGAGGCGGAGGATGCAGTGAGCCGAGATTGTGCCATTGCACTCCAGCCTGGGCGACAGAGCGAGATTCTGTCTCAAAAAAAAAAAAAGAAAGAAAGAAAGAAAAAAAAAGATAATCTCTCACTCCCTGAAGGCCCACCCTACCCTTGACTTTTCTTTTCCCAAAAAATAAAATTCAGGAAGAGGAAAGCAGAACAGGTTGTACCTCATGCATAAGCACACACACAATTTCACACACACAATTTCACACACACACACACACACACACACACCACTTATACCTATCACTACCACCCTGGATTTCCTAGCCCCAGGGTGAGGGCTATAAGGGGTCAGGGGTCAGGTTCCCCAGGACCATAGTCCTTGTCCCCTTCCCTGGTGCTAAATAAAAGTGAATAAATACTAAATAAATACAACTGGGGCCCAGGCCCACCCTGCCTTCCCCCTCCCTCCTGTGACCCGCAGGGCAGAGGGGGCAGTTTAGATGGAGGGCTGTCTGTCAGCCCCTTCCATCCACTAACCCGTCACTGCCTCCCAGGGCAGGAAACCAGGGCAGGGCCAGCCTGCGCATTAGGGCAGAGAGGAGGGGCAGGTCTCACGCCCACAGCCCCTCCCCACTGAGTCTTAGCATGAGGCAGCAACAGAAGCTCTCTCTTTCTCCCAGCTGAGTCCGAGGCCCCGGTGCCCAGAAAGGGCAGCCGGGATAGTGAGGTTATTTTCTGCCCGCCCAGGGGCGCCGCCGAAGGATCTCCAGAATCTGTGCTCTTCGGTGCAGCCAGTCCTGGGGAGTGGGGCGTGGTGTTGAAGGGGTCGGCCGGGGCACAAAGAAGCTGTATCGGAGGCGTGCGTCCTGGGGGTTGCCAGCCACTAGGACTTGCAGTGTCAAAGGCTGGGCCAGTGGCCCGTGGCCTGACAGTGTCTCTGAGGCTGCAGTGGCCCCGCTGTAGCGCAAGCTGACTGCCCCAGGCAGTACCACATCTGTGGGGGAGGGCATCAGCGTATATTCACCATTGAGGGCATAGGAGCCATCTGGCAGCTTCAGGGCCAAGTAGATGCTCCGGTGGCCAGGGTTTCCCTGCTGCCGGACAAGAATGTGGGTGGCCCCCGCGGGGATAGTGACTACATTGTTGTATCCGTACCTGTGTGGAAGGAGTAGACAGGGAGCTCAGGATCACCTGAATCCCCTCAGCCTTCTGAGCTGTGTTTATGTGACTGTATGTGTGTACATGTGTGTAGATGGTTGTCACCCCAATCCTATGTGAGCTGTTCAGTCTGGATCAGAGCCACATGCACATGTGCCCTACTACCTCTTATCTCTGGACCTTTACACCCACTGCCCCCTTATTGAGGTGCCCTTCCAAGCCCCACTTCCTTGGTACCTGTCTAATTCCTACCCTCCTTCTGAGACTCAGCTCAGAGGTCACCTCCAAGGAAGCCTTCCCTGATGCCCACAAGGGCACTCACAACACCCTGCTCCGACCTCGGATGAATACATGGGACACCGCACTGTAGCTGCCTACTCTTCTATCTCCCGCTAGACTGTGAGCTCTTTGAGAGTGGAAACAGTGCTGAGTTCCCCTCTGCATCACCAGGACCCAGAATGTCCAGGAAGGTAGAGGGAGGAATAATGGTGAAAGAACCTGAATTTCCTGAAGGAGCCTGACTGCTTGCTGCAGCCAGAACCGTCCCCTCCGCACACCATGCACTTGTCAAACTTCTTCTTGGAGCCAATGATGCGGTCACAGCCAGCATGGATGCACCGGCCCTGGACACAGACCGAGGAGCTGTCCGGGGAACAGGGGGTCCCATCTACCACCTGAGGAAAAGAGAAAGAACAATGCCGAAGGTTCCTCCTAAGTCCAAAGGGGTTGGCAAATCAAACAAGACCCATGTCCCATCAGGGAAGCAATGTCGGAAAAGTTGGATGAAGTAGGGGATGTAGATGGGTGAGTGCCAGCCACCATGTGGGTGATAATCATAACAATAATAATTATTATCACATATAATATCTAGCCAGCATTTTCAGAACACTGAGTATGAATCAGGCAGCATGCTAAGTATTTTACAAACAAAAACGTAAATCTCACCACCACTATTTGAGGTTTTTAGGGATGGAACGTTGAGGTTTAGGAAAGTTAAAGAACCTGTCCAAAAGCCACAAAAATGGCAAGCAGAGGAGCCAAGATGGGAAGTGCAGTCTGTCTGGTCCCAGCACCAAGCCCTAAACCTTGATTGCACTGTCCCTGAATGGACACTAGAGGGCAGCCAGCCTGTAGAAATTCTCAGGTTGAGGGGGGAAGGGAGCAAAATGCTGCTAGGGCTTGTTTTTCTTTGTGCAGCCTTCAACCCACTACCCTATCACAGAGAGGGAGTATAGGGACTTCAGTCATCTCCAGGAAGCCTGTCCATTGAGGGACTGGCTGTCCAGGAGCTGAATGAGGCCACCACTATAATTTGACAGAGGAGCCCGTGGAAGAGGGGTCAAGGACTTGCCCCAAAGGCCACACATTCCATTCTCACCAAATGCAGCACTAGAAGATGGGGAGTCAGAGGAAAAGAAACCACGGGAAATAGGATAGGCTAGAGGGACCTATCGGCCATGTATCTGGAGTCTGGGGCTCGTTTTCCTGATACCCATGTACAGATAAGTCTGAGTGGAATCCTGGACTGGGCTGGCATGGCTGTGGGAACAGGGTTACTTTGGGGGATCTTTGTCATCAGAAAGCAGAGGGAGCACTGGGGGGGTGTGTGACCACAGACAGGGCCTGGGGGTGTCATGACCCTCACCCGTGGCTCCAGCACATAGTAGTAGCCCAGTGCCTGGGCCTGGCAGGTGAGTTTGCACTGGTCCTGGGGGGCCACGCCTGTGTAGCGAGGAACCCAGTCCATGGGCCCTGGGAAGCTCTTGAAGAGGTCGGTGCGGTGGTTGTAGGCAGCACACTGCTCCTCGCGGAAGGTCAGGGCTGGGGGGGTAAAACAGTCAGAGCCCCTCCTTCCTCACATCACCCTACACCCTTCCACCCAGCCCCTGAGAGCTCTAGACAGCACAGCTCTGCTCTTCCCTGCAGACAGCCAAGGACAATTCCCAGATGTTAAAGGCACACCCCACAACAGCAGGGGAATCAATACCCCCTTGGTCTTGCCCTCAAGGGACAGTCCTTCCTGCTCTACTGTCCCCTCCCAAGGGCTCCCATCACCCCTACTCCTCACCTGAGCCAGTTGGGCAGTCCTCAGTGTTGCAGGAGCGGAAGCGGGTACGGCGGCCCTCACAGTACTTGCCACCATTCCGGGGGACAGGCCTCGTGCAGTCTCGGGAGGAGAACTGGACACCACCCCCACAGGTCCGAGAGCAGTCGCCCCATGGTCCCCAGGGACCCCAGCCACCAGCCTGTGGAATCTGCAAAGGCACAGAATGGAAGTGGGGCATAAGTGAACTCTCTCCCGGGCTTAGGGCTGGTCCCCACACCCCTGGGCCCTTTACCCCACCCCTGCCCTAGGATCTCACATTGAAGTCCTGGAGCTGGTCCATGTGGAGGCAGCGACCACCCATGCAGGCCTGTGCGGGCCCGCAGGGCGTGCCATCGGCCCAGGGCGAGTGTTTGGTCTGGCACATGGCATGGCCATTGAGGTGGCCAGAACACCAGAGGGCAGCACAGGGCGGTGGCAGCTGTGGACAATGGCGTGAGTCGGGCCCGAAGGTCAGCTGGCACTGGCGGTCAGCATCATAGTCCTTGCCAGGGAAAGTCACAGGCAGATGCAGTGGAGCCTCTGGTTTGTCTAAGAGACAGTGCCCTGGGAAGGGGGTTGGGGCACAAAGTCAGCAATGGGCTGAGGGGAGCATTCAGGATTGCCAGCAGAAAACTTGGGCTCCCTGGGGCCTGATGGAGCCTAGAAAAACAATCCTAGGACTATAAGAGTATTTAAATTTTTTTTATTTATAATTTTTACTTTAATTACTTACTTTTTTTTTTTTTTTTCTGAGACAGAGTCTTGCTCTGTCACTCAGGCTGCAGTACAGTGGCATGATCATGGCTCACTACAGCTTCAAACTTCTGGGCTCAAGCAAACTTCCTGCCTTGGGCTCCTGAGTAGCTGGGATTACAGGCATGTGCCATGTCCAGCTAATTTTTTGGAATTTTTTGTAGTGATAAGGTCATGCTATGTTGTCCAGGCTAATCTCAAACTCCTGGTCTCAAGCAATCCTCCCACCTTAGCCTCTCAAAGCATTGGGATTACCAGTGTAAGCCACTGTGCCTAGCCCTGTAAGAGGCTTTAATGGGCAGCTATAGTTTATTAGATGCTTATTATGTGATGAGCATTGGCTAAATGCTTGACCAGCACGTATTCAATCATGGCAAATACCCATGAGATAGGTACTGCTATTACACTTATCTGACATATCAACTACAAACACAGAGAGGTGAAGTTAACTTACAGTCACACATCTACACCTGCTTAAAGAACAGAATAAGTGGCCAGGCATGGTGGCTCAATGTCTGTAATCCCAGCACTTTGGAAGGCTGAGGTGGGAGGATTGCTTGAGCCTAGGAGTTCCAGACCAGCCTAGGCAACACGGTGAAACCTCATCTGTATTTAAAAAAAAAAAATACAACAACAAAAAAAACCAGAATAAGGATAGGAACTCAATTCTGCCTATTCTAACCAACTATAGAATATTTGAGTTTGCTTCTTATCAACATCTCTGCCTAGTGGCAGTCATCCTGCTATTCTTGCATACCTCACTGTGTGACAAGGTAATCACCTCCTTCACAGCCAGCCCATTCCAGTGGCGGACCGTTCTGGCCCTCAGAAGGTCAGTTCTAATTCTACTGAGCCAAAATTCGCCTTCTCTAGCTATGCTATTTATTCTGGGAGGAAGTGAGAACTACACAAAGACAGCAGCATTTCTCACCCCTTCCCACACTGCAGAGGAAGCACACTTGGGGGAGTCAATTTGGTCCATGCAGAATGCAGCGGAAGTGAGAGTGCCCTGGAGGACAGGAATTGAGTGCTACCCAGGGAAAGGTAAGTGCCATCTGCT
Source organism: Nomascus leucogenys (assembly GCF_006542625.1). NCBI lineage: Eukaryota > Metazoa > Chordata > Mammalia > Primates > Hylobatidae > Nomascus > Nomascus leucogenys. Next base: position 40,319,012 of record NC_044392.1, on the reverse strand, counting down.
TACCATAGCCATTGTCCAGGAAGTCAGTGATGAAGCGGGCACTGCAGGGGGACCAGGGCTCCTCAGGATCCACATGAGCCATCACAGGGGCCATGACATGGCGAGAGGTGCTCAAAGGCCCATTCAAACTGATGCATGGCTTGGAGTTGTCATGGAGCATGTTGAAGACATGACCTGTGGGAGCAGAGGCCCTGATAGGATCTGAGGGTCCCTTCCCCATGCCCTGAGGGACTCCATCATAAATCTGGCTGCAGCTGTGGATGATCAGATCCATTCCCCACCTCACCCTGCCCCCAGTCCCTTCCTTTCTGGTACTCTCAGGGCTCCCAGTATGTAGCCCCGTCTCTTTCTCTGTCTCCTCTTCCCCAAAATATACTCAGGGTCCCTCCCTATCCACTTTTCCTTATAGCCAACATTCCCAACTGTAACCCCACCCATTGCCTCTCTGACTGCCCCTCCAAATACACACATACACACACACGGAGAAAGAGAGAGAGAGAGTTCACAGTAGTTTCGACCAACTAATTTATTTAATAGAAAAATGTAGGCTGGGTAGGCTGGACATGGTGGCTCACACTTGTAATCCCAGCACTTTGGGAGGCTGAGGTGGGCGGATCATGAGGTCAGGAGATCAAGACCACGGTGAAACCCCGTCTCTAATAAAAATATAAAAAATTAGCCAGGCGTGGTGGCGGGCGCCTGTGGTCCCAGCTACTCAGAGAGGCTGAGGCAGGAGAATGGCTGAACCCGGGAGGCGGAGCTTGCAGTGAGCTGAGATCGCGCCACTGCACTCCAGCCTGGGCGACAGAGCGAGACTCGTCTCAAACAAAAAAAAAGAAATGTAAATATATGTCTACACCTGGAGCAGACAGGAGTTAATAGCCCTATACCTAGGCCTGGGGGAAGAATACCTTGGGACCCCCATTAACACTGTGGCGAACTTGCTACCCCTCCCCCACCTGCTCCTCCCTAATACCTTTCTCATCCACCCCCACTTTACCCAGTTCATGAGCAGCAGTGAAGGCTGACTGGAGCCCATCATCCTCCACAATAGCACAGCTCCGAGCCGGGTCGCACACGGTGCCCACATCAGCCATACCCAGCGTGTCGCAAGTGGAGACTCCACACAGGTCCTATGGAGAGGAGGGGAGGGGGGGATCCATAGAAGGTGCATAAGACAGCCAAGACACCTGGGTCCATTGGGTTGAGATCCAGATTCCCGGGGACCTGGGCACTGAGGACCCAGCACTGTCAGGGCCTAGGTAGCCACACATGGCAGTGTGGCTGGGGCAAGGCGTCATGTCACACAACTCCAGGAACATCATTTGCGTTATAGTCTATGTAGTGGCGCTTCTTAGAATTGTGCAGTGCATGGCCTGCGGTGCTCACTGGGGCCTCACCTGACGGGTAAACAGAATGGCTGTGTCAAAGTGGTCAGGGTCCGAGTCCTCAGGGGTGTTGAGGCCCCGCTGCCAGGCACAGAAGCTGCGCAGGGTCTGGGCAGCACTGGGCCCCACTTGGGGCCCCTCCTCGCCTGACCCCAGGATCACTAGCCGAGTCACCACCAAGCTGACAGGATTGCGGATGCTTGGGTGCTTGAAGGCCTTGGCTGCTGCTGCCATCACTGTTAGCAGGTAGCGCTTTAGCCCTGCACCGTGGAATGCGGCCATCTTGTCATCTGCCACCACCAGTGTCTCCACAAATCTACTCAGTGAAGCAAAGCGCTGGAGAGAAAAAGGGAGAGGAAGATCCTGAAATAGCCTCTCAGACCCATGAGTCGGTCGATTCTCCAATCCCTCACTTCCTGGGTCTGGAACTCAGCATAGTCAGCTGGGCCCCACACACCCCACGGGATTCCTGACTCCTGACGGGTCTTGGTTGGGCCCTTCCCCCAACGCCAAATCTCAGGGCTTTTGTGGTAACTCTGAGGAGTCAGCAGCTGGTTCTAAGAAGGGGAGGAGAAGGGTATGCCACATCCCAGGGCTGTGGGAGCCCCAGAGGTGAAAGCAGCCTGGACTGCCGTCAGGAGGGACTTTGGGGTTCTCCAGGCCTAAGTGTGGCTGGGGCCTATGGGACCAGGGCTAGAGGGCTGGGCTGCAACGTGTCTGCCCTGTGTGGTTGGCGGAACGATTCAGTCAGCAGCTAGGGCCAGGGCCAGAGCTCAGCGTGGCGGGTGTGGAGGGAGCGTCTGGTCTGGATTAAAGCTAGAGAGGGAGGAGAGAGGAGGGAAGGGAAGAAGGGGGAGACCAGGAGTGGGAGGGAGGAAAGGATGGAGCCTCAGGCAGCCTCGCAGTCTGGCCACAGTGTGGGAAGGGGATTGACCAGAAGGAGGTATGGGATACCCTCCCTCTCTTGTCACTCCTGCCCTAGTTTGCAGTTTGCCACAGTGATTTTAAAGGCAGCATCAGAAGCCAGACACCAAGCCCTAGGGCCTCAAACCTCACTCCTTTAGCTGGGAGTGGGGGGTGAAAATCAAATTTGGGGCAGAGAAAAGAGCCAAGGCCAAGGGGCTGTTAGGAGACCTTTACTGCTGGGGACTGTGTCAGTAGGAGATGCCATGGCCAGGAAGGGGTGGGGTGGGGAGGGGGAGCAGTTATTCCCAGCCCAGAGTCTGTGACCCACCTCTGAGAACCCTCGGTGGGTCTGGCTAGGAGAAGGGTGAAGGGGAGAGGCCTGAGTCTTACCAAGAAAGGAGGCTCATGGAGAGAGGAAAGGCAGGCAGAAGGGAGGGAAGCAGAATGGCCAGAAGTGGAAGTGGGTGGAGAGAGGGTGAATAGGGGTCAGTAGGACAGACATGGCGGGAGGACATCGCAGGACACAGACTCCAGAAATGCCTACCTTGGCTCTTCGGGGTCTGGGTCTGGGGCTTCCAAGAGGAGCCTTGACGTTGCACATGGGACCTTGACCGCTGGCAGGACTCTTCCGGCGTAGGATGTGAGCCCCAGGTCCCCCAGCAGAGTTAGGGGTGCCTCCCTCCAGGGGCTGGAGGTGGAGTTCAGCCCCCCGATACTGTAACACGCCTAACAGAGCTCCCCCATCCCAGTGCAGAGATGCCACTGACTCCGGATCTCCATTGATGGTGCCAGTCAGGTAGGTGCCAGGCTCTGCTCCACCCAGCAGCTCAGGCGCCTGGCCCAGGTACTGCACTGTCAGCCCCTCAACCTGCACACCGGAGTCCTGCTCCAGCTCTAGTAGCAGCGTCTCCCCAAAGGCCTGCAAGCGGCACAGCAGCCTGGCAGGGGCGCCCAAGCCAGGCAGGACGCTGCCGTTGAGCTTCTCTGGAAACACGATCTCCTCCTCCCGGGGGAGGGGGCTGGCCAGCCGGGCTGAGGGCAGGAGAGAGGCCAGCAGTAGCAGACGCAGCCCCACCAGCCAGGAGAGCGGCACAATGGGGAGCAGGAGGCAGGGTTGGGCTCCCCACAGCCAGCGCCCCGCCAAGCCCCTCCCGGGACGCGAGCCTGTCTGGGACATGGCACTGGTACTGCAGCTGGGAGGGACTGAGGCCGTCTGGGGCACCAAGTCCTCCACACCCTAGCTTTGGAAAGCTCCTCTCTGTAGCCTGGGGGCTTGGACTCCTGCCAAGGTCAGAGGCAAAGTTTTCAGAAGGGCTGGGGACCGTTAAAGGAAATGGAGAAAACTTAGTCCTTGGGCTTGGGAGAGATGCCCAGGGGTCTGGCTTCTCCAAACTCTCCTCCTGAGCCCTCCTTTCCTGGATCTCTGTCTCTCCCTGCCTGTGTCTTCTGCAGCTTCTCTGGCCTCTCCCTCTGTAGGACTCTGTCTGGGCCGCTTCTGTGTCTGCCCTGTCTCTGCCTTCTTCCGCTGTGCCTTTGTCTCTGTCTCTTTCCTCCTCTGTCTCTCTCGTTCATATGTGTCTGTGGGTCTCCCTGTGGGTTCTCCCCAGCCTCTCTCCGCGCCAGCTCTTTTAAGCATGGTGAGCCTCTGCAATTGATTGGCTGATCTCTAAGCCACTCAGCTGAGCTCTGTCGGTGGGACTCAGATGGGTGTATCATTGCTTCCCAAAAAAAAGGGACTTGCCCAGGGGAGGGGAATCTCTAGCAGCCGAATGGATAATAGGCACTGGGCCAGCTGATGACATAGCCTTTTCCCAAACCCCACAATGAGCCCTCAGCTGTCTCTTTCCCTTTTTGGTGGGACAGAGCCCCAGGAGAGGCAGAGAGTGAGGGAAAGGGCCTGGCCGGCACGCACAGATAGGATCACGATCCTGGGAGAATTCCTGCTCTTATAGTCTAACCTACCATGGCTTCTCTTTTCTCAAGGCTCCCTCATGCTGCCCTTTGGCCCTAGTGGCTGGTTTCCAGGGCTGAGGGGACTGAGTGAGCTGCCTGAGAAAAGAGGGTAGGGAACAGGTAAGGAGGCATCAAGAGGGAAGAACAAAGAAAAGAGGTAGCTTGATATGGCTCAGGATAGAACTGAACAGCTGGGAAGAGTAAAAAAGGCAGAACAATGGGGGAGGCAAGGAGACAGTGATCAGGGATTTGACTGCCCAAAGGTAGGATGATCCTGCTTGGAATGAACATACGGAGGCGGCAGATGACAAGGCAGGAGGGGTTAACGACTTTTCCTTTTATAGAAGGTGGATCCAGGGTGGCACCTCCTCTTTTCTAACGTCCCTTCTCTCCCTCAGGATCCCCCTTCCTGAGTTACCACTATCCACCCCCTCCAAAGCCCAGAACAGCCATTCCGCCTCCATTTCCCCCCAGGGTTCCCCCTCCCCACTTCCTGACTCCCCATTTCCCTGGCCCAGCTCCCAGTAGCTTCCCCCAGGCTTTTGGCCCTGCTCCTACTCACTCCCAACTGCCCTAAACCCTCCCACAGCCTCAAGTCAGCCAGCCCCCAGCATAGGCAAGACTTGCTCTCAGGAACCCAGATTCACCCAGTATCAATCTGGGAGAATCCCCACCTGGCTCCCACCATCCACCCCACCTTGCTCTGAGAACCCAGTGGTTCCTGGAATATCTAGTAATCTTTTCTTTTTAATTCTCCCTGGGGCAGGGAGAGGGTGGAGACAGTATTGTGCATATAGGGAAATTAGGGTACTGGGAGAAATCCATTGCCTGGGGTGGGGAAAGTGGCTGGGGAGGAAGAGGTGGTGTTAGGGAAAAGAAGCAAATTATTCCTTTGGCTTTGGATAGCAGGGAACTCGGAAAAGAGGTCTTGGGTGTGAACTCTCAAGGCAAGGAAGGGTTCAGAAGCAGGGGCAATTTCTGCTCACCCCATCCTCTGGCTGCTTGTTTCCCCAGGAAATCCCCAGGAAGGAGAGTGCAGTCAGCAGTCTCTTTCCTTTCCAAGAAGTGGACCACCTCCTCCTGCCTCTATTCCCCTATTCACTCTGTTTTGTCACCTCCTGTCCCCCGCATATCATATCCGTCAGAATACTTCCTTTCCCCCTCCCTTCCTGCTCAGGTCGGTAATACCTGCCCTGGTGCCTATCACTTCCTGGACCACCCACCCCCTTGTGACTGCCAGACCCACCTCTTGACCCACCACTTGCCTGACTCTGGTTCTAAGCCAACGGGGCTGGGACTAGAGGAGTCAGACAAGGGGTGGGAGACCAGAAGGGGCAGGGGCAAGAGGAGCTATCACCAGAGAACTCTACTGCCCCTTTCCACTCCCCTATTTGAGATGAGGACAAAGGGGGTGACTAAGCAGTGAAAGACAAAGGGCTTTAGAGTGGCTGCAGCAGTGTGTGTGGGGGTGTTGGCAGCAGGGAGAAGGCACAAAAGCTGCAGTGTCCTAGGCAGCCCCTCAGGTGCCCCCCACCCCAGTCCCAGCTCAAGCTGCCTCCAGGGCCAAGCAGCCCAGAGTCTATCCTGACTTCTCCCAGGCTGGATTAAGGAAAATAAATGCAGTCCTTCCCATCCCCCACCACCATGGCCACATTTGCTGTGTTTCAACAATAGACAGAAAGAAGGCCCAGGGAAAGAGCAAGGAATGAGGACAACAGAGGGACCAAACCTCTGCCCTGGCTCTATGGCAGCTGCCTTGTCTAGCCCAGGTCCTGGTCAGTTCCCACAGCTAAGGATCTGGCCCCACCCTTTGGTACAGTTCCCATTAGGTCAATTCCCAGGCCAGAAGTCTGGCTTTCCCCTCTTTCTCTGCAGTGAAGAATTCCTCCGTCTCTGCGTCCTGGTCTGTTTGCCTCACCCTGCTGCGCTGCTGGTGGGCTGTGTCCCAGGGATCCTGTCTAGGGGATATCTGGGGAAGGCCTCTTTCCAAGCTCAGTTGGAGAGTTGTACAAACTCTACGGGTGGGTGGCCCTGCTGGAGTTGGGCTTAGAGGCAGAGGGAGAAAACCGGAACTAGCCCCTAAGGCTGGAAAAGTCTTTGTCCGTACAGAATTGTGATCAGACTCCTGGTGCTACTACATTTCCATGCTGTTGGCCATTACCCAGGAGGGCTATAGCAGGGTCAGAAAGACGTTAGGGAAAAGAGGCTGACGCAAGACGGAAGTGGGGTGTGAGGCATCTCTAAGGGCGCTTCCTGGGTCTGTGAGTCTGTAGGTTCGGGAAGCCTGGCGGATGTCAGGGTCACCCACAGAGGACCTCCACTCCCCCATCTGGGATGGGGTGGCTCCTACACACCCCGACACTCCCCTCCGCACCACCAATGCCGGCGGCCTTGGCATCCTATTCTTTTTTGTTTTGGTTTGGCGGGAGCTCTCAGACCCGCCCAGCCCCACTTAGGCTCCTTTCTCCAATCTCAATTTATGACATCTGGAAATTAGCTGGCTTTCCCAACTCCTGTCTTTTGGATTCTCTGATGGGAAAGTAATTGGCAAAGCCTGGGGCTACCCTATAAGGGCAGGGCTCAGATACAATCCGAGAGCAGGACTAAAGCAGGAGGGCGGCCAAGGCGGAAGGGAATAGGGAAGGAAGCGCCGCGCGTTTCCAAGATACGCAGGCGGGCTCGGCGAGACAGCCCGAAGTATTTGCCCCACGCAGGAACGGCAATTTTCCCTTGCTCGCTCCTAGAAAAGCCAGCCAGGAGCTGTGGGAGGAACCGCCCTCAGTAAAGATGACTGCAGTCCCTGCTATCTAAACGCAAGTGAAGCCGAGTCACAGGACCCGGATGTTGTCAGTTCGACGGTAAACGACCCTGCCAGCTTCCAAGAGGGCGGCTTCACTGTGCGAATAGGTGAGAAGCCAACAAGGAGGCGCGCTGGAGTCACTTCCGCCCGGTTCTCCTTCCCGCAGTCTGCAGCCGGAGTAAGATGGCGGCGCTGAGGGCTTTGTGCGGCCTCCGGGGCGTCGCGGCTCAGGTGCTGCGGCCTGGGGCTGGAGTCCGATTGCAGATTCAGCCCAGCAGGTGAGATCGAGGGCAGCCCTCGACACACTTTCTCCAAGGCTAGGGTTTCTCAGGTTGGGGACGCTTTACTCCCCCAGAAAAGAATAACCCAAGCCTGTGACCCCATAGTCCATCTCTGATTTCTTGGGCTACGGGATACAGTGGCGCCCACTCTGGCGAGGGAGGGGAGAGGGTCTAGAGTTCGTTCGTCCAGAGGTGAAATCAGCGGAGTGGGAGGCTCTGCTTTTTAGCTTCAGTAATTTGAATGCACCTCTCCTGTCATACCTGAGTAGAGCTCAGCCAAAGAGCCAGAATGCTCGCTGTCTGTCTGTCGTTGACCTTGAACAAACACTTTTCTCGTTCATATTCACCTGGTTGGTAATATCAATATGATGAAAATATGAAGAAGCTAGGATCCCAACCTTGCATGCCCAGGGGTGTTGGGTGGAGTTATTCCAGGAATAATTTGTTAGAAGGAATGGAACCTCTAGAGTTCCAGCTTATTTTGCCGAAGCTACATTAACTTCAGATCAGTGACTTGGCATTAAAAAATCCAGGACATTGGCCGGGCACGGTGGCCCACACCTGTAATCTCAGCACTTTGGGAGGCCTAGGCGGGCAGATCATCTGAGGTCGGGAGTTCGAGACCATCCTGACCAAAATAAAGAAACCCCCGTCTTTACTAAAAATACAAAATTAGCCGGGCTTGGTGGCGCATGCCTGTAATCTCAGCTACTTGGGAGGCTGAAGCAGGAGAATCGCTTGAACCCGGGAGGTGGAGGTTTCAGTGAGCCGAAATCACGCCATTGCACTCCAGCCTGGGCAACAAGAGTGAAACCCAGTCTCAAAAAAAAAACAACAACAACAACAAAAAAACACAGGACATCCTTCCTGGGTCCCTTTGAGAGTGAATGGGAACACAGGAACCAAACACTGTTCAGGCCCTTTGTCTAGGATCTGTCTTTAAATCCCCAGAGGTGTTCGGCAGTGGCAGCCAGATGTGGAATGGGCACAGCAGTTTGGGGGAGCTGTTATGTACCCAAGCAAAGAAACAGCCCACTGGAAGCCTCCACCTTGGAATGGTGAGTGACCAGAGTTGCTGTCCCAACTCACACCCATCCCTGCCCCCAGCTGATCTCCTTTTCGTTTTTTGAGACAGTGTTTCCCTCTGTTTCCCTGGCTGGAGTGCAGTGGTGCGAAAGTGGCTCACTGTAGCCTTGAACTTCTGGGCTCAAGGCAACCTTCTGTCTCAGCCTCCCCAGAAAGCTGCAACACGCCTGTGCCACCACAACCCGCTAATTTTGAAAGTTTTCCTTTTGTAGAGACAGAGTCTTGCTATGTTGACCAGGCTGGTTTCAAACTCCTGGCCTTAGGTAATCCTCCCAGCTCAGCCTCCCAAAGTGCTGAGATACAGGCTTGAGCCACCATGCCTGGCCTCCAGCTGATTTCTAAGTGCTCTTGAGCTCTCTGCCTTAGGCAAATTTTAGCCCCTATCCTGTTTGCTTCTTTCACCACGAAATTAAACAGACATAATAGTGATAAAAACAGGTATTTGTGAAGTAGAGAAGGAAAGGAAGGATGTTGCAGAAGAAAATAAAGAATGCGTCCCAGTAAATACCCAAAAGTCCCTACCAATTTAAACCTTAATCCCAGCTTTTCCCATGTTCAATACATTTCAGGTTCACTACATTATCTCCCTCTCCAGACAAGGTGGTGGTTTTCCCGTTGGTAACCAAATGAAACCTATGTGAATACAAACCATTTTTTTTCCTATCAAAAGTAGCTCTTCCTTTTGACTTTTGATTTTGATCAGTGGCACCCTCATTCTCCTAATCCCTCAGGATTGAAACTTTTTAGTCATCTTTGGCTGTTTTATCTTGCCCTCCATGTCTATGTCCAGTAAGTTACCAAACCATGTAGATACTTTCATAATGTCCCATATCTGGTCATCTCTCCCTTTTAATTTTCATTGCCATTATTCAGATTTATCTTGTATTAGACCCTGATTATTTTAGGAGTCTATTCACTGAGTTTTTGCCACTGATGTTGTCCCCTTTCCATCTATCCTATACAATGTCATCACCTTCATCTTCCCCAAACATTATTTTACCATGTTATTCGTATTCTTGCTCAAAAACCTTCAAAGACACTTCCAGTTACTTTCCACAAACTTACAGTAACAATAGCTGAGTGCTTACCATTCGCCAAACATTTTTGTATGCATTATTTTGTTTAATCTTTACAACAGCTCTATGAGAGTATTACCCCAGTCGTGAGGAAATTATGGTCTAGGGAGATTAAAACTTGATTAAAGGCCGGGCACAGCGGCTCACACCTGTAATCCCAGCACTTTGGGAGGCCAAGGCGGGCAGATGACCTTAGGTCAGGAGTTCAAGACCAGCCTGGCCAACATGGTGAAACCCCGCCTCTACTAAAAATACAGAAATTAGCCAGGTGTGGCGGCACACACCTGTAATTCTAGCTACTGAGGAGGCTGAGGCAGGAGAATCACTTGAACCTGGGAGGCAGAGGTTGCAGTGAACTGACATCGCACCATTGCACTCCAGCCTGGGTGACAGGGCAAGACTATCTCAAAAAAAAAAAAAAAGTTAAGGACACACAGGCAGATTTGTACTCGGGTCTGTCAGACTCCAAAGCCCATGATGAAGAATTTTGGTGGAAAAGATGGGCTCTGGTTTCAAATCTCCACTCTCAATTTACCAGTGAATAAAGCATCTATTTATAGCATTATTTTAAGGATTAAATGAGATAACATGTGCCTGGCACATGTAAGTCCCCTATAAGTGTTCATTGTTATTAATGATATGTACAGATAATTGAACCACTACCCCCTGCTTTGTCCCAATACTTATCGTCCCTCTCTTGGGAAGTCCCAATAAGAGTTCCACGGATGTTTACTTCCTTGTTTCTAAGATTTGGCCCATGTTGATTTCATAGCCTGGAATGCCTCTTCTCCCTTCTAGCTATCTAAATCATTTCCTATATTTAAGCTCAGATCCTACCTACATGAAGTCTTTGCAGTGTTCTTTCCTTCTTTTAAAAACTTAATGGCTAAGGCACTTTCTTGGTTACTTATAAATTTGACCTCTGTTCCTAGTTTTTCACATGTACTTCTTTCCCAAATTAAAATGTAAGCTTCAGATTAGGTGGGCATGGTGGCATGCGCCTGTAGTCCCAGCTACTCTGGAGGCTGACGCAGGAGAATTGCTTGAACCTGGCAGGCAGAGGTTGCAGTGAGCCGAGATGGTGCCACTGCACTCCAGCCTGGGTGCAGAGTGAGACTCTGTCTCAAAAAAAAAAAAAAAAAAAGGTAATTTTCTTGAGGGTAAAAGTTCATTTAGTGGGAGTAAGCATTAGGTATACATTTCCTGACTGGTTGGCCATTCATTGGATACATTTGGAGAGCTGTATATCATAGTAGTTAAGATGTTTGGATCCTGGAGCTAAACAGGCTGGGTTAAAATCCTGGTTCTGCCACTTACTAGTTTTGTGATCCTGGAAAAGTCATTTACGCTCCATGGCCTCAGTTTATCCAATAAAATGGGGATAATGATAGTACCTATTACTCATAACAGTTGTTGTAAGAATTAAATCAATTAAAGTGCCTAAGGTAGTGCCTGGCACATAATAAAGCGATATAAGTGTTATCTATTATTAAAAAGATATTCTATGCACACTGACTATGAACCATGAAAAAAAAAGGTATTCTAGGAGACATAGAGTGAGATTCATGGTGTCTGTCTTCAGAAAGTTTAGATCTTCCTTTTCCCCATCTAAGGGTCCTCTTCCTGGTTATAGTGGAGATTAGGAAATAAAGTATGGAATGGTGAGTTAGAAAATCTGTAGGGAGAGGCTAACTCCTTGCTGTCTTTTGGGGGCTCCCAAGGGAATAACCATGTGGCTCTGAACTATTTCCTACTTCTCAGATGTGGACCCTCCAAACGACACAATTGTGAAGAACATGACCCTGAACTTTGGGCCCCAGCACCCAGCAGCGCATGGTGTCCTGCGACTAGTGATGGAATTGAGTGGGGAGATGGTGCGGAAGTGTGATCCTCACATCGGGCTCCTGCACCGAGGCACTGAGAAGCTCATTGAATACAAGACCTATCTTCAGGTGTGGGGAGCGAACGGGAGCCTTTTGGCGGGATCTGGGGTTGCTTAAGCCTGGGGCTTTGCCAGTTTGCTGCCCTTAAAACGTGAGGGGAGGAAGGTGTTGAGAGGAGTAACCGGTTGAGGTTACTCTTGGTTGGGTGGATGGAGGGAAGTGGCAGGGGATGCTTGAGTCATTAGGATTTGGTTTATTCAGCAGCAGTGCTTTGAAGCTGGAGCTATACTCAGCTTTTCTCTGGCTGACTTTTTGGCTGGCCCCTTTGCCATTACTTGAGTGCCTCAGTTTCCCTGCTCTTATGTTAGACTAGTGCGTCAAAGCCAGTGTCCCTAGGGGCAGAGAAAGAGAAAAGACGTTAGCTCGCTAAGTTTAACAGCTGATTCTTGTATCTTCCAGCTGTCTACGTTTGTTTTCAAAACATTCAATGAGTCAGAGCAACTGAGAGGGGGTTTATGACAGAGTTTGCCATTTTTAGGAGGACTGTATGACCCAAATGATGAAGGTCAGATTTGAAGGAGTTGGATCTCTAATAGGAATCTGAAGTTTTTTTCTTACTGTCATGAAGAAAGGTCCTGATAACAGGATGGTAGGATTAGGATTTAGATCCAGCCCAGTGTCGGGGTGAACAGTGACTAGAATGTGATTCCCCAAGAGAGCCTCGGCGATGACAGTTTCTGGTCCCGGAGTCTATGGGTTAACCCCTGTAGCATTAGCCCCCGTCACAGTGACATCAGAATAAGAACAGGCTGTCCCAGCTAGTAGCGTCTTAGCTCCACCCTCTTCCTGGAAGCTGAAGCTGGTTCAGCAGGCAGTTACAACTTGGCTTTTTGGCATTCTGGAGGAAGGACCATTTCTACCTGATGCTCTGTCTTCCTTAAATACCTCACTCTGGCTGGGCGTGGTGGCTCACGCCTGTAATCTCAGCACTTTGGGAGGCCGAAGCAGGTGGATTACTTGAGGTCAGGAGTTCGAGACCAGCCTGGCCAACAAGGTGAAACCCCATCTCTACTAAAAATACAAAAATTAGCGAGACGTGATGGTGTGCGCCTGTAGGAGAATCACTTGAACCTGGGAGGCAGAGGTTGCAGTGAGCCAAGATCGTGCTACTGCACTCCAGCGCCTGGGCAACAGAGCAAGACTCTGTCTCAAAAAAAAAAAAGATTAAAAAAAAAAAAAAACCCTCCCAGATACTCTTAAGACTGATTGCCTTTCTCCTTCAGTATCTCAGGTTTTTTGTTTGTTTTGTTTTTTCCCCTGAAATGGAGTCTTGCTCTGTCGCCCAGGCTGGAGTGCAGTGGCGTGATCTTGGCTGACTGCAACCTCTGCCTCCCGAGTTTAAGCAATTCTGTTTCAGCTCCCGGAGTAGCTGGGATTATAGGCACGCACCACCATGCTTGGCTAATTTTTTTTTTTTTTTTTTGAGATGGAGTTTCCTCTTGTTGCCCAGGCTGGAGTGTAATAGTACCATCTTGGCTCACTGCAAACTCTATCTCCCAGGTTCAAGCGATTCTTGTTCCTCAGCCTCCCAAATAGCTGGGATTACAGGTGCCCACCACCATGCCCAGCTAATTTCTATATTTTTAGTAGAGATGGGGTTTCACCATGTTGGCCAGGCTGGTCTCAAACTCCTGACCTCATGAGCCACCCAGACTTGGCCTCCCAAAGTGCTGGGATTATAGGTGTGAGCCACCGCGCCTGGCCAGTATGTCAGTTTTTTAAATTTTTATTATTTTTTGAGATGGAGTTTTGCTCTTGTTGCCTAGGCTAGAATGCAGTGGCATAATCTTGTCTCACTGCAACCTCTGCCTCCTGGGTTCAAGTGATTTTCCTGCCTCAGCCTCCCAAGTAGCTGGGATTACAGGCATGCACCACCACGCCTGGCTAATTTTGTATTTTTAGTAGAGACGGGGTTTCTCCATGTTGGTCAGGCTGGTCTCAAACTCCTGACCTCAAGTGATCCACCCACCTCGGCCTCCCAAAGTGTTGGGATTACAGGCGTGAGCCATGTGCCTGGCCAAGGACTCTTGACAGTGGTGTCCTGGAGCTAGCTCATACTGGCTTGCAAGAGTGCAGTTGTTAAATTTTCAGGAGTTTTGTGAGCCAGTTGAACGTAGCCATTGTTAGAAATTAATTTATATAAGCTTATGATTTAATACATTATATTAAAAGCAAAGGTAAGATTAAATATTCAAAGCTCATCACTTTATTATTTTACCATGCTCTGCCTTTGAGGTATTTGCTTTGAATGTGTCTGTATGGTGGAAATACTGTATAATGGTGTGGTACTCTTCCCAATGCTGCATTCAGTTACATGATATTGGTAACTTAAAATTGGCCATTGTGGGAGTATTTTTACCATGGAAATTGGCAAACACGACAAATCAGAGTCCTCCCTCACTTTGGAGAGCCAGTTTTTAAACATTTACCAGAATACTACTGGTTTTTGGGATATTTTACCTGCCTTGTTGGGGCTTCTGAGACTAGAAAGGCTTATACAGCACCAACTTCTGGTGCCCCCTGAGAGCAAGGCTTCAGGCAGCCAGACTGTGGGCTCCTGAGCCTGTTAGATGTGACCCACATTCCTCCCTCTTCCCAGGCCCTTCCATACTTTGACCGGCTAGACTATGTGTCCATGATGTGTAACGAACAAGCCTATTCTCTAGCTGTGGAGAAGTTGCTAAACATCCGGCCTCCTCCTCGGGCACAGTGGATCCGAGGTATGTCACACCGGCTTTTTCTGTGGCCCACTGTGAGCACAGCGTAGTGCCTTTTCCACCACTTCCCCGTTGAACCCCAGCTTAGTGCTCAGACTCCAGGCTCTGCCCAGACCTCTCTGTCCGCCTCAGTGCTTGGCTCCTATATCCTGTCTTGTCCTTGTCTTCACAGTGCTGTTTGGAGAAATCACACGGCTGTTGAACCACATCATGGCTGTGACCACACATGCCCTGGACCTTGGGGCCATGACCCCTTTCTTCTGGCTGTTTGAAGAAAGGGAGAAGGTAAGAGCGGGAGGAAAGGATAGGAATAGGGAAGGAAGTGCAGGAAGTAGAGAAGGTATAAAGGAGACAGGAGATTAAAAGAAGAGAGAGAACATGGGAGAACATTTGGAGGGAAAAGGTATGTTTAACTTGGGTTATATTTGTAGAAACTATATCATGAGGGGCTGGTTGGGCACAAGAAGGCAGAAGGTGGGGGAGTAGGCCATCATAGGACCTGGGAGCCTGGGACTTTGACACTAATTCCCAGCACGTTCTATGAAGATGTTTGAGTTCTACGAGCGAGTGTCTGGAGCCCGAATGCATGCTGCTTATATCCGGCCAGGAGGAGTGCACCAGGTGAGCAGGTCCCCGGCTTCCCCCGATGTCCAGCCCAGGCCTATTTTCCCTGTGGCCACTGGAGGGCAGTGCTGGATGATGGAAACTCCAAACCTGTATCCCTGGGGGAGGGGGTGCTGAGAGGGCTCTCCTTAGCGAAGGCTATGCCACATTCAATAGCACCTCCGTTTGACTTCTAGGACCTACCCCTTGGGCTTATGGATGACATTTATCAGTTTTCTAAGAACTTCTCTCTTCGGCTTGATGAGTTGGAGGAGGTAAGCTAGGAGTCAATGGGAAAAATCTCTCCCCCACAAGAAGGGCTTGTGGGGTTTTATTCCCCAGTTGTAAAAAAATACAGAGATATTTGAAGAGTGTGAGGAAGAGTATTAACACACCAGTTTTCTTGATCAATAGTTGCTGACCAACAATAGGATCTGGCGAAATCGGACAATTGACATTGGGGTTGTAACAGCAGAAGAAGCACTTAACTATGGTTTTAGGTGAGGGGAATACAACTTCTCTCCTTAGGAGTGGGGATGGGAGTGGGGGAGTTCCAGCCTAAGATCTTGTCTTTGAAGACTTGTTGGCATCCTCCTAGTCATACCCTGAATGTGAAGGATCAACAAGAATGAGCCTCCTTACTTAGTTTGTGGAGAGTGGCCCTTATTCCCATTATGCTCTCCACAGTGGAGTGATGCTTCGGGGCTCAGGCATCCAGTGGGACCTGCGGAAGACGCAGCCCTATGATGTTTACGACCAGGTTGAGTTTGATGTTCCTGTTGGTTCTCGAGGGGACTGCTATGATAGGTAAGGCCCCAATCGTTTCTTGGCTGATATTCCAGCTAGTTTCCCCTGTCTCACTCTTCTCTTTGCCACTTCCTTCTTTACCCTACTTCTCAGTGTCTGTGGGAGCTCTTGTGTGTGTTAGACGAGGTTGCTCTCAAAACACTTTCACATATATGGAATCTTACTTATTTTTTTCTTTTTTGAGATGGAGTTTCGCTCTTGTTGCCCAGGTTGGAGTGCAGTGGTGCAATCGCAGCTCACCGCAACCTCCACCTCCCGGGTTCAAGTGATTCTCCTCCCTCAGCCTCCTGAGTAGCTGGGATTACAGGCATGAGCCACCATGCTCAGCTAATTTATGTATTTTTAGTAGAGATGGGGTTTCTCCATGTTGGTCAGGCTGGTCTCAAGCTCCTGACCTCAGGTGATCTACCCACCTCGGCCTCCCAAATTGTTGGGATTATAGGCGTGAGCCACCACACCCGGCCTATGGCATTTTTTCTATCTTTACATTATCCTTGTCTTAGGTGGAGCTAGCTTTGGCTGCATTTTATAGCTGAGAAAGCTGAGGCATAAAAGTTAGGGATTAGCTGGGATTATTCTTCAGGAGTGGTCGAGAATAGAATCCTTCTGATCCAGTGTTCTTTCTAGTAGATCCTAAGCTTCAGATTCTCCTCCTGGGCCAGACTCAGTGGCTCACGTGTGTAATCCCAGCACTTTGGGAGTCCAAGGTGGGTGGATCACTTGAGGTCAGGAATTCAAGACCAGCCTGGCCAGCATGGTGAAACCCCATCTCTACTAAAAATACAAAAAATTAGCTGGGTGTGGTGGTACATGCCTGTAAGTCCAGCTACTTGGGAGGCTGAGGCAGGAGAATTGCTTGAACCTGGGAGGTGAAGGATGCAGTGAGCTGAGATAGAGCCACTGCATTCCAGCCTGGGCAACAGAGTGAGACTCTGTCTCAAAAAAACAAAAGACAAAAAACAAAAACAAATTCTCCTCCTGTTTTCTCACCCTGAGTCAGATTTGTTACTGTGTATTTTTTGTCTGTTTTATTTTTTGAACCTGGTAGCTACTGTATATTTTTGTTTGTGCATTTGACTCTCACCCATTCTGTGGTCCAAAAAGTGCTTAAGGAGGTAATTAAAGAAATAAATACTACAGGCCGTGTTCTGAGAAAATAAGCAGAGGGTTTGGGGAAGCACCCGAGAGTAGAAGCAAAAGATTACAGGGGGCTGGGCTTGGTGGCTCATGCCTATAATCCTAGCACTTTGGGAGACCAAAGCCGGCAGTCGCTTGAGCTCAGAAGTTGGAGATCAGCCTGGGCAGCAAAGTGAAACCTCGTCTCTACAAAAAATATTCGGATGTGGTGGTGCACGCCTGTAATCCAAGCTACTTTGGAGACTGAGATGGGAGGATCACTTGAGCCCAGGAGTTCGAGGCTGCAGTGAGCTGTGAAACCCTGTTTCAAAAAAAAAAAAAAAAAAGACTACAGGGTTTATATGGGTGGCCAAGCCAAGCAGAGGTGCTGTACTTGGAGAAAAGAGTGGGGAGAGTTGACCTAACCCTTTTGAGGTTTGCCAAAGGGCATCCTTCCTAGCCCCATACCTGCTTCTCTGACTGTTCTTCTCTTGCTCTGTCTCATCTACTTGAGGTACCTGTGCCGGGTGGAGGAGATGCGCCAGTCCCTGAGAATTATCACACAGTGTCTAAACAAGATGCCTCCTGGGGAGATCAAGGTTGATGATGCCAAAGTGTCTCCACCTAAGCGAGCAGAGATGAAGGTTGGCTGCAGGGAGGGGGAAAGTGTGGGGTGTTGGAAAGGGGCCAGTGGCTGGGGAGGAGTATCCTTGGATTAAATCCTACCTTTCAGTTTTCTTTCTTTTTTTTTTTTTTTTTTTTTTTTTTGAGACAGAGTTTCACTCTTATTGCCCAGACTGGAGTGCAATCTCGGCTCACTGCAACCTCCGCCTCCCAGGTTCAAGCAATTCTTCTGCCTCAGCCTCCTAAGTAGCTGGGATTACAGGCACATGCCACTACGCCAAGCTAATTTTTTGTATTCAGTAGAGACAGAGTTTTACCATGTTGCTCAGGGTGGTCTCAAACTCCTGACCTCAGGTGATCTTTGGCCTCCCAAAGTGCTGGGATTACAGGCGTGAGCCACCACACCCAACCCGGTTTTCTTTTTATAGAGAATTCACTGTATAATAAGAGATTCGGTTTTTTTAAATTTTTTAAATTTTTTTTTTTTTTTTGAAACGGTGTCTTGCTCTTTCACCAGGCTGGAGTACAGTGGCATGATCTCAGCTCACTGCAACCACTGTCTCCTGGGTTCAAGCGGTTCTCCTGCCTTAGCCTCCTGAGTAGCTGGGATTACAGGCACCCACCACCACGCCCAGCTAATTTTTGTATTTTTAGTAGAGACGGGGTTTCACTGTGTTGGCCAGGCTGGTCTTGAACTCCTGACCTCTTGATCCGCCCACCTCAGCCTCCCAAAGTGCTGGAATTACAAGCGTGAGTCACCGCACCTAGCCATATAAGAGATTCTTAATCTCCCATAGCTCTCCTGTTTTATTCTGTATCCTCTCTGCTTACTGACTGACATGTGGCTTTAGTCTCCCTGAGGGTAGAGATTATTTTCTGTGCTGGGGGAAGGCCTAGGAGACAGAGTTTGGATATGGTTTATTGATGCTCCCTGTTTCCTCTCTTCAGACTTCCATGGAGTCACTGATTCATCACTTTAAGTTGTATACTGAGGGCTACCAAGTTCCTCCAGGAGCCACATATACTGCCATTGAGGCTCCCAAGGTGAGGAGAGGAGGGGAAGAAAAAGACCATATGTAGAGTAGGTAGCGAAAGATAGATGTTTAACAAAATGCTCATTCATCATTGAGAGAGAAAACAGGAGGATGAATAGAGATTTTGTTGGCAGAGAAAAATACTCTTCATGTTAGTAGAGACACCCAACCTTCTTCCTTGAACAGGGAGAGTTTGGGGTGTACCTGGTGTCCGATGGCAGCAGCCGCCCTTATCGATGCAAGATCAAGGCTCCTGGTTTTGCCCATCTGGTAAGAATCAATCCCAGTAACTTTAACTCCAATGAATTAAACCTGACCTTGGTTGAGGTTTTTATGAACTCTTCTTCTTTCTCCTCCCACCTTGCAAGTCTTACCTAATATTGTTGCCATCTCAATCTCCCTAGGCTGGTTTGGACAAGATGTCTAAGGGACACATGTTGGCAGATGTCGTTGCCATCATAGGTACGAGCCCCACTGTGTAGTAGAGGTATCCTAGACAAAGGAGTTCGGGATGCCCACTGGGGACAGAAAGAGAACACTTACTGTTCGCCATAGGCCATGGCATGGACTCGGGTCCTCAATCTCTTGAGCACAGTAATGGGTTCTGGATCTTGGGTAACACTACTTTTTTTGTTTGTTTGTTTTGCCTCACAGCAGGAAGATAAGTAACACCACTTTTTTCCTCCATCCTCTCACCTAGGTACCCAAGATATTGTATTTGGAGAAGTAGATCGGTGAGCAGGGGAGCAGCATTTGATGCCCCCTGCCTATCAGCTTCTTCTGTGGAGCCTGTCCCTCACTGGAAATTGGCCTCTGTGTGTGTGTGTGTGTGTGTCTGTGTGTGTGTGTGTGTGTGTGTACATGTTCATGTACACTTGGCTCTCAGGCTTTCTGTGCATGTACTAAAAAAGGAGAAATTATAATAAATTAGCCGACTTGCGGCCCCTAGGCCTAAACTTCTTGTATCTTAGTGTCTCAGTATCTTAGTGTCCTTCACTCGGACTGTAAACCTAAGAGTGTTTCATTAATCCTCCATTCCTGTTAGATTCAGTCAGGTCTTTGCAATTTTTCCTGCTTGTCTCCACCCCCTTCTCTGACTCTTGTCCTTTCCACTTCTCTATTCCCCGTTTCCTCTTTCCGCTCAGTTACCTCCTTGCCCAAACCTCAGTGCCCACATAAGTTGGTAAACCACTCAAATCAAGACCTGGGGTAAAGTTGGGAGGGAAAGGGCTATAGTGGGGTCTGAGGGAATGTTGACGGGCAGTTTAGCACAGATAAATCTCTGAACCAGCCGGGCACGATGGCTCACACCTGTAATCCCAGCACTTGGGAGGCCGAGGCGGATGGATCACCTGAGATCAGGAGTTCGAGACCAGCCTGATCAACATGGAGAAACCCCGTTTCTACTAAAAATACAAAATTAGCAGGGCGTGGTGGCGCATGCCTGTAATCCCAGCTACTCGGGAGGCTGAGACAGGAGAATTGCTTGAACCCAGGAGGCAGAGGTTGTGGTAAGCCGAGATCGCGCCATTGCGCTCCAGCCTGGGCGACAGAGCAAGACTCCGTCTCAAAAAAAAAAAAAAAAAAAAACCAAAAAACTGAACCGGGTGGAGTGTAAAATGGCAGATGTAGACAGCTTTTCCTGAGCGTGAGAGTCTCCTCATTCTATGGGTTAGGAGTTTGTCATTGAAGGGCTGACGCTTAAGAGCCCAGATCTCCCAACTCCCTTAGTTGGCCCTTCCGGGAGCCGCCCGGTCTCTTGTGCAGGAAGGGGAAGGGGCCAAAGCGTGGGGGAAGGCGTGGCAGGAAGGGGGGGACTCTGTGGTCAGGGAACTGCTCGCTGAGCACAGCTGCACAGTGCTGTCAGAACGGCCGATCTCCAGCCCAAGATGATTCCAGCAGTGGTCTTGCTCTTACTCCTTTTGGTTGAACAAGCAGGTAAGAGGGTTTGGTGAGGGATAGCGTGAGCTGGCTCCAGGGTGGAAGTCCAGAGCTTGGGTCTGAGGGCCAAGTCAAACACAGATGAAGGAAGGCTGACAGTGGGTAGGTGGGCATAGGGAGACCCTGAGGCTAGTCCTATCCAGCCCCGACCCAGGGCACTAGACTAATAGTTCCCTTCTTTCTTGTTGCCTTCTTCATTCCAGACTTTTCTCCGTATTATTATTATTATTTTGGGGATGGAGTCTTGCTCGGTCACCCAGGCTGGAGTGCAGTGGCGCAATCTCTACTCACTGCAACCTCCGCCTCCTGGGTTCAAGCGATTCTCCTGCCTCAGGATCCCGAGTAGCTGGGACTGCAGGCGCCCGCCACCACGCCCGGCTAAGTTTAGTATTTTCAGTAGAAACCGGGTTTCATCATGTTGACCAGGGTAATCTCAAACTCCTGACTCAAGTGATCCACCCACCTCGACCTCCGAAAGTGCTGGGATTACTGGTGTGAGCCACTGCACCCAGCTATTATTATTATTAAAAAAAGACAGGGTCTTGCGATGTTGGCCACATTGGTCTTGAACTCCTGGCCTCAAGCAATTCTCCCACCTCGGCCTCCCAAAGTGCTACAGTGCCTGGCTGACTTTTCTCTTTTCAGGGTTGATAGAAAGTGGCAGGGGAAGGGTCTGGTTGTATGGCATGAAGAGCTGGTCTGGTGAAAAGCTTCATTTCTCATGATCAGCATTTCCCATGGAGTGCCTTTGGTCTTGTCTGCTGGGAGCTGATCTCCAGCTGGTTTAATATACAAAGCACCCTTGGCGCCTGTAATCCCAGGTACTCAGGAGGCTGAGGCAGGAGAATCACTTGAACCCAGGAGGTGGAGGTTGCAGTGAGCCAATATCGCACCACTGCACTTAAGCCTGGGCAACAGAGCGAGACTCCGTCTCAAAAAAAAAAGATTTTATATATATATACATACATATGTATATATATATATATATATATATATGGAGAGAGACAGAACCCTTTAGGAAGGTAGGGCTCTGTTCTTGTGCTTGGGAGTAAGGCAAGGATATAGCCAAGACAAACAGACGGGATTGCTGTTTCTATGGGTCATTGCTAATGCTCCATTCTGACAGCAGTTGATACGAGGGTGGGCAGCATGAGATGCCCAGTTCCAGAGACCTGAGCGTCAGCTGAGAAATAGAGGCAGAAATAGGAAGGTCTCTGAAGCTCTACGGCTCCAGTCACTATCTAAGAATTCTCACTCCTCGTTCACTCTGGGTTGTCTGTGCTGGATTGGTGTGTGTGTGTTGGTGGCAGCTGGGTGTCGAGGAGGAGGAGGTCAGTAAACTTCAGGGAAACTGGAAATCGAAAGAGAATGACTGGGGAGGAATTCCAGCAGCCTAGCTGAGAAGGTGAGAGCAAGTATTAAGTTAGCCACTGGTCTGCTTCCGTGGGATGAGGAGGGAGGAGGCCCGCTGAGGCACGAGGGAAAGCATGGGCTTTAGAGGCAGAAAGCCTGCATTTGAGTTCCAGCTCTGTCACTTAACTCTGTGGCTCTGAGTGAGTTACTTAGCTTTTCCGAGCCTCGGTTTCGTCACCCATAAAATGGCGATGATGATGTTTCCCTCACAGGGTAGTTTTAAGATTTGTGCAATATCGTGTGTGTGAAAGAGTGTTGCAGAATAAAAAGTACTTGACCGATGTCAGCAATTGACTGACGTTAGTCACTTGTTCCCTACTGGTCCTCTGATACGGGGTGAGAGCAGTCTCTGGAGCCCAGACTTGATTTGATTTGATTTTTTAAATTGCACAAAACTTCCCCTCTCAGAGGCCCAGAGAGTGAGTAATAGGGCAGAGTAACAGGAGCTGGAATCCATATAGCTGTGGTCATTCCCTCAGCCTTGTGTTCAGGCCCAAAGGTATCTGTAAGGTCTGGGAAAAACAGACACACTTTTTTTTTTTTTTTTTTTTAACATATTTAAGTATCTTGTGGTGGGACAGAAAGCAACAAGGCTGAGGCTAGGAGATGACCAATGATAGAGTAATTGCCTTCTCTCCCTTCCCCAGCTCACATCCTTCCTGTCCAGCCCTCAGCCACAGGTCACAGGACTTAGTAGAGACACTTCTGTGGTTTCTTCACTGAAATTTGCCACTACCTCTCCCTCCCACTACCCATCTTGGCTGAGGTTTTGGTTTCAGTCCAGTGGACTCGGATGGGTCCCTTGAGGTGGATAAAGTGCTCAATGGTGCCTGAAGAACCCACAGTGCTAAAAAGAAAAGGTTGGGGGCTGAGGGGGAAGGCCTCAATTATTAGTCCGTCTAAGTTCCATTTCAATAGAACCCTCACACTTCCTATCCTAGCCCGACCCTATGGTGCGGGAGAAGAGGGAAAGGTAAGGGCAGTGGAAGGCCAGAGAGAAACAGAATTTCTTCCCTTAGACGGGCTCCCCTCTAGGCCCTGTCCTACCTTCCAGAGCCCCTTCCCTTCTCTCCTCTGAGTACCAGATCCTCCCTGATGTCCCCGACCCCATGGGCATCCTCTATCCCCTCAGCGGCCCTGGGAGAGCCTCAGCTCTGCTATATCCTGGACGCCATCCTGTTTCTGTATGGAATTGTTCTCACCCTCCTCTACTGTCGACTGAAGGTAGTCCTGGGCAGGGTGGGGTAAGGGCTGGAAGGGGAAGTGGGAGGCGGGCAGCAGCAAGGATTCGAAGAGAAAGAATAAAAGGGGATCCCCCACAAAGTTTGGAGGGAAGGGGGATGGGCCACTAACTTACCCTTTACTGATAACCTTTCCCCCATTCCAGATCCAAGTGCGAAAGGCAGCTATGGCCAGCTATGAGGTATGGACCCTCCTACACCTGGTGTCGACAACTTTTCAGACCCTCAGCCCTTCTGGGGCTCTCGCCTGAGTTTCTGGGCCTCTGGGAGGGCGTGCCTCTCAGGTGCTGATCTGCACACACCTCAGAGGCCTCCCTCCCACCTTACCTAGCCAAGCCACAAGTAAAATATTCAGCAGGTGACAGGGAAGAATCAAGCATAGAGTGACAAAAAATATGTGAGAGACTTGGATGTAGTATGTCAGGTGTATATGTGTGCTTGTAGCCATGTGGGCAAACAGGTATCCATGGCCCAGAGTGTCCATGTGAGTGCCCTCTAGCCCAAGGTGGCTGGCTGCCCACCCCCCATGCCTCCCCGGGTGGGGCAGATGCTGAGGGGCCCTGGAGAAGGTGTGGGTCTTTAATGTTTTGCTTCTTTTGTCTCTGCAGAAATCAGATGGTGTTTACACGGTAAGTGTGCCTGCCTCCCCCACCCAGGAAGTCAGCAGAAGAGGGTGGGATTTTGAGCGATCTTTGGAAGGGGAGGGGGGGGCCTGTGGAGGTGGGAGGGGCCTCTAATGGGCTCCAGCTCCTGATCATCCTTTGACTCCCACCTCCAGGGCCTGAGCACCAGGAACCAGGAGACTTACGAGACTCTGAAGCATGAGAAACCACCACAATAGCTTTAGAATAGATGCGGTCATATTCTTCTTCGGCTTCTGGTTCTTCCACCCCTCGTGGTTGGCATCACATATGCCTGCATGCCATTAACACCAGCTGGCCCTACCCCTATAATGACGCCGTGTCCTAAATTAATATACACCAGTGGTTCCTCTTCCCTGTTAAAGACTAATGCTCAGATGTTATTTACGGATGTTTATATTCTAGTCTCACTCTCTTATCCCACCCTTCTTCTCTTCCCCATCCCCAACTCCAGCTAAAATATGGGAAGGGAGAACCCCCAATAAAGCTGCCATGGACTGGACTCCATTCATTCATCCATTTATCATATATTTATTCAGTCTCTACTAAGCACTAGATACAGTTTTTCAGTTCCAGAACTCACAGCCTGATGGACTTCAGAGCTATTTTGCTCGACTGAGGGATAAATGCTATGGCTGGGGGAGGGATAAAAACCTTTGACCTGTAGGTGCTCTGAGGATGGAGCTGGAGCAGGGACTAGTGTGTTGGGAGTCTAGGCATATTTGGAAACATAAGAAATGACTTCTGCATCAGCATGGCCTTCTGTGTTCGACAATTGAACGAAGGTTTGGTTGTTGGGGAGCCTGGGTGTCCCCAGATGGCCACCAATCCAGACAGCATCAATCCAGTACATGCATATGGGAATTAGCATAGCTGAAAAGCCAAATATGCAGAACGGATGGTGTAACTAGGGCTGTGTGAAGCTCCTAATGGAAGGTTTTATTGGAACAGTGAATTTTCAGGGCATCTGGGGCAAGTGAGACCTTAGAGGGCCAGATGGGTTAGTGGTAGGTAAGGCAAAGGGAAATAAGTTGGGTCCAAATGGGGGGTCATCTCCCTCAAGTGCATGGGTGGTGGTGAAGGCCCTGTCAATGCCTGTCCTGTTTTCAGAGCTACGAGGAATATTTGCCTGGAAAAATTTAAACCTCAGGAGATGCTGCCAGTCCTACTCGTGACCCACGGTCTTTTCAGAATGGGTCTAGAGACTCCAAGCTTACCCCTAGCATAACCCCCAACCTCCACAGTGCTGCACAACACTTCACACTGCATAGTGATTTGCACTTTTCAAAGTATTTTCCAGCTTATTGTACCATTTGATCTGCTAATTAACCCTGTGAGGAAATTCAGGCTCTTTGAAGTTAATTAACCTGTCCAAGGTCACCTTGCAAGGAACCGACTGAGATCACTTTCGTCTCTGCACATTTTGCCACATGAGAAGAAGCAGATATTGAGAAAGAGAAGGGTAGTGAGTAGTCATGAATGGCGAGGGTCTTGAAGACCAGATGAAGGAGGTTGATCAATATCTGGAAGGAATTGGAGCCATCTCCAGTGTCTGGCAGGGGAAAGGTGATTTCAGATGAGATAAGAGAAATGAGCCAGGGTAGGAAAGTAACTTTTTTTTTTGAGATGGAGTCTCCCTCTGTCACCAGGCTAGAGTGCACTGGCATGATCTCAGCTCACTGCAACCTCTGCCTCCAGGGTTCAAGCGATTCTCGTGCTTCAACCTCCCGAGTAGCTAGGACTACAGGCACCACCATGCCCAGCTAATTTTTTTTTGTATTTTTAGTAAAGACAGGGTTTCACTATGTTGGTCAGGATGGTCTTGATCTCTTGACCTCGTGATCTGCCCTCCTCGGCCTCCTAAAGTGCTGGGATTACAGGTGTGAGCCACTGAGGCTGACCTGGAAGTAACTCTTTTAAAGATAAAGTGGGAATAAACTTTTATTGGAAAATGTTTCATTTTCCTTTGCTCTGCCTTTTGGGATTGTAAGTCTCTCCCCATCAACCCGGACTGATTTCCATTCCATTTTCATTTAATCCAGGTATCACAGCTCCCAAAGTTTCTCTAGTCCCACATGTCCACCAAATTGGATACTTGCCAGGCCTTTAAATGGCTACCACAGCTACTACTTCCAGGCTCCAAGATGGCTACCAGGCTAGTTCTACGAATAGTGCCTGGATAGCAGTGGAGGAAAGGCTTGGAATGGGTCTTCCACAGGCAGTGTCTAGATAAGAGGTTTTTTTTGTTGTTGTTGTTGGGATGGAGATTCACTCTTGGTGCCCAGGCTGGAGTGCAATGGTGCGATCTCGACTCACTGCAACCTCCACCTCCCGGGTTCAATCGATTCTCCTGCCTCAGTCTCTTGAGTAGCTGGGATTACAGGCATGTGCCACCACTCCCGGCTAATTTTTGTATTTTTAGTAGAGACAAGGTTTCACCATGTTACCCAGGCTGATCTCGAACTCCTGACCTCAGGTGATCTGCCTGCCTTGGCCTCCCAAAGTGCTGGGATTACAGATGTGAGCCACTGCACCCAGCTGGTCTTTTGTTTTTAATTAAAAAATATATATATATTAGGGGGTCTCACTGTGTTTCTCAGTCTGGTCTCGAACTTCTGGCCTCAAGTGGTTCTCCCACCTCAGCCTTCCAAAGTGCTGGTATTACAGCTGTGAGCCTCGGTACTTGGTCTAGATAAGAGGTTTTAAATGGAGAAATTAGAGCACTTCTAGGGAGAGGAGCAAACTCAAGTCTTTTATTGTGGGAAAGGGGGAAACACAGTGTTCCCCTGGCTCAGAAGGGAAAGGAGGGTCTCGGGTGACACCTTGGGAAGCTTTCTTTTCTTCATGGAATGACTAACAGGAAATTCTGAGGGGTATCCTCGTTTTCTTTTTTTCTTTGCTTTCTTTTTTTTTTTTTTTTTTTTTTGAGACGGAGTCTTGCTCTGTCACCCAGGCTGGAGTGCAGTGGCACGATGTCAGCTCACTGCAACCTCTGCCTCCCGGGTTCAAGCGATTCTCCTGCCTCAGTCTCTCGAGTAGCTGGGATTACAGGCATGTGCCACAACACCTGGCTAATTTTTGTATTTTTAGTAGAGACGGGGTTTTACCATGTTGGCCAGGCTGGTCTGGAACTCCTGATCTCAAGTGATCCACCTGCCTCGGCCTCCCAAAGTGCAGGGATTACAGGTGTGAGCCACTGCGCTCCACCGGGGTACCGTCATTTTCTATGACCTCCAGAAATCGAGGGATTCAGTTTGTGAATCTTTCCTTCTTCTCCTAGTTCCGTGTGCAACGCAAAGCCTCTTTAGTGTTCCCCTGTAGAGTCATGCCCAGCCTGTAGGAGACTCTTTGGGTTTGGAGAAGAATCATGGCACCCTCATCCTGTCATTTTCATCAGTTGTGTCTTCAATCCTTTCTTCAACCCTCCACACCCAAACTTCTCTCCTTCTAGAAGCAGATTTTTCCTTTTCCTTCCTCGTCTCCTCCCTTACTCCTCTACTTTTCCCAGTCCCCCAAACATACCAGGCTCAGAGCTGGATTCATTCAGCATTTATTGCAGCAAAGAGTGGGTAGAGAGAGGAGCTCTAGGCCTGGCCATTTGGTGTTATAGAGGCCAGCTGGGGTTGGAAGACAATGGTCTGGACACTTCACTGGGTGGGAGGCTGTGTTCTGAGTTCCACGAAATAGCTCAAGAAGTTAACCAGATCCGTTCCAGCCTTCTTGACCAGGGGTGTCAGCTGCTCCTTTGACTTTTCAAAGTAAGCCCTGGATAGGTGAGGGGATTAGAGTTTAATCTGAGGGACCCTAAGCACTGTCAGGGGCCTTTGTGGTGGTGGGAGGTCAGAGCAGACTGACTCAGGTCCCCAAACTCTAGTGCCTGGTCCATCGCATGGCAAAGCCCCTAGGTAGGAGTAGAGTCAAGACCCTTGCTGGGTAGAGGAACAGACCCTAGAGACTGAACTTCAAGGCCCAGTTCTTGCTGTTCCTCTCTATCTAAGAGACGTATGGGATCTTTGGGTGATGAAGGACTTTTTCTCTGCAATTTAAGCCTAATCTGTCCTAATCCCCACCCCTGGGTTCAGTCTTCTGTGGGACCTCTCATCTTCCCTTCTTTCTCTCCACAGTTCCACAGCCCCTGAACTCCTTGTCCTGAGACTTACTTGGCCTGGGCCTGAAGCTCTGGGCTCTTGACCTTCTCCATCAGGTCCTTGCCATAGTCAGTCACGGTCTGGAAGTACTGAGAAACCAGGCTCTCCACACTTGGCTCCTCTGCCTGTCTCCGAACCAAAGCTCCTGCACGCGCGCGCACACACACACACACACACACACACACACACTCTTTTCAGCTGGGTCCACAGCAATGAATCCTGGCCTCCTGCCATACCTCTGCCAGTACCCACCCCAGCTCTCTGCCCCCTCCCCGAAAAGGTATCCAGCCAGATCTTTGGATGGGTTTTCTGGGCTTTAGAGAGGGAATGATCTTCCTTTTGAGCCCTCTGGTTGCCAGACCTGGATATAAGAGCACAGGCAGATAGGTAGCTATAACTACCAGCACATTCTCCCTTTTGGCCCCCTCTCCATATCACACCCACCTTCAAGGCTGCAGATGGTGAGGAGCAGCACAGTTGCTGAGAGCAGCTTCATGTTGGTAACAGTGGGGAAGGCAGCCTAGGAAGAGGGTGGTGGGGGTTGGGGGGACACTGAAGCCAAATGGGCTTCAGCTCCTCCCCAGGGATCTCCCTACCTGCTGCCCATTCCAACCTGGCTCTCTCCCTCTCCACAACTGAAGCCCAGGCCTCTTTGGATGCTGCTCACACCTCTTGCCTCCTTATCTTACCTAGTCAGCGTCTCTGTCCTTGGCGTCTGTGCCTGCCCTGGCTGGAGAGGAAGGGGCTATATACCTGTCTGTTTACCCACCCCCTGTCAGGTGACAGGGACTATGGATGGGCCCAGTGGGGCAAGGATTATGTGAGGATAAGCAAGTTGGAGAAATGGGGGAGGAGAGGACAAGCACATGGAAGACTCATGGTGATGGGGTGAGAGACAGGGGGTACAGCTCTTAGTGGAGGCTAAGGGGGTACACTTCAGGTATATTTGAGGTTCATTCTTTTGAGATCTGAGGTCCTTGGACTTGAATGCAACAGGAAGCAGGATTCCAAGTTATTTCTCTGGAAAGCTCGGACATGGAATACCATCAACCCATCACACCATGGAAAGCTCATGGTGTCTTTATTCCATTATGGGTAGATCTCATCTCTCAACCTTATCCCACTTTACTGCAACTTGGCAGAGAGATATTGGGGAGCAGAAGAAAGGAGAAAGGAATTGAAATCAGGGACAGGGTTGAGGGCTATGGGGGTTAGGGGAATGAGGGTCAGGTAAGAGGGCAAGTGTAAATGATTTTGTCCGCTTTTGAGTTAATGTGTAATGAAACGGGGAGAAAACAGGAGAGTCCAGAATGACCTGGATGCTGATCAGTGAACATACCCTACCCCCAGTAAAACAAATTCAGAAAACAGCTTCCGCCCATCCCCTCCCAATGGAGGGCTCTGGCAGGAAAAGAGGTGAATAAGAGGCTTCTGCCAGGGTAAAGGTTGAAGGCTCCTGGTCATTTGATCACCTTATCAGTTCTAGGCAGTGATCAGCCAATATTGAGTCAGCAGGGGCAATAGCCCTGGCCCTTGTCTCACGCCTATTGGGGGTGGGGGAGGGGGAGAGGTACATTCCCAGGTTCAAAGCATTTGGGTGAAATCAGTTAAATAGATATCAGAAGCTTTTGTATCTTTCACCCTTTTGCCCCCCAAGCATACTCGCTGAGTATGTGGAACATTCCTGAGAGGTGAGAGTGGAGGCGCAGAGCTAATGAGGGAGGTAGTGACCAGAGACCAAGAAATCTTTGTTTTTTAACTTTTGTTTTAAATTCAGAAGTATATGTGCAGGTTTTTTTGTTTGTTTTCCTGAGATGGAGTTTTGCTCTTCTTGCTCAGGCTGAAGCGTAATGGCACGATCTTGGCTCACTGCAAACTCCACCTCCCGGGTTCAAGCGATTCTCCTGCCTCAGCCTACCAAGTAGCTGGGATTACAGGCATGCGCCACCACGCCCGGGTAATTTTGTATTTTTAGTAGAGACGGGGTTTCTCCATGTTGGTCAGGTTGGTCTTGAACTCCTGACCTCAGGTGATCCGCCTGCCTCAGCCTCCCAGAGTGCTAGGATTACAGGCATGAGCCACCGCACCCGGCCTATATGTGCAAGTTTGTTACATACATAAACTTGTGTCATGGGGATTTGTTGTACAGATTATTTCATCACCCAGGTATGAAGCCTAATATCCATTAGTTATTTTTCCTGATCTTCTCCCTCCTCCCACCCTTCACCTTCCAAGACCAAGAACTCTCACTCCATTTTCAATTATTCCCCTGTGGAGCGCTTAGTGCTTGAGGTCAGCCCTTTGGCTTGTCCCTGGTCCTGGGATGGAGTGCCTTTGGGGGCCAGGCTCCATATTCCTAGATTTTATTTGCCAACTCTGCCTGGGGACTCAGGGAAGGAAGGGTTAAATACAGAGAGCAGCTGTTTCAGCGAATAGTTAGTTCTGCTAGAACTTACTCCTCTGCGCCAAACTCTCACAGCCGTTTCCATTCCACCAAGTGGTCAAGAGCGGGGACTTCGAGAGATGTAGACCTCCAGAAGAGAAGGGTGGGTCCCTGTTCCAGGGAGTGCTGCGCTTAATGAGTAGTACTCATTTGGAGGTGTGCTGTGGAGGGCTGTGAGGAGGATTTCCCACGGGCTCTTTGGGGAGAGGGGAGCAATAGGAATGAACCAGGGTTTCAAAGAAGTCTTCATAATCGTTCTTTCTGCCACCCTTCACACAATGCCAGTCTACAAGCTGTAGTTTCACTTTTCTCATGGGTGAAACTACATGGGTGGAAGGAGCTTCAGTGGCCCAAGCTACAAGATGCTCCCTCTAGTGTCTTGCACGCTCACAAGTTTTTTTCCGACCTTGGAGAGGCCTGGTGATCTAAAGCCTTCCACTTAAGTCTAAGGGGCCACCAATCAAGTCCTGCCCGCCTCTGCAGCTCCAGGGTTGAAGCTCTTGGGCCGTCAGACCTGCCACTCATTTTCTTCCTCCCTTCCCATTGGCCCATGGTAGATAGCGAGGCTTTTTTTTTTTTTTCATTGATTAGGCGGGGCCCAATCAGGGGTGGGTTGGGTCTTTGACAGCTTTCTTTGCCAGATTCAAAGATGGCGCTTACGGCCACGCTAAGAATGCACCGTGAAGCTGCAGTTCTGCCATCACTCAAGATGGCTGCCCCCATCAAGATGACCGGGGTGTGCCGGGGGGAAAGGGGCAGCATGATGGTCTGAGATGGTAAGGGATACTGCACCATTGCAGGCCTGGTCTTGGGGCCTGGGAATGAAGAATAGAGAGACTAGGGAGCTAGGTGAGGTCTGTGGTGGGGACTAGGATCAGAGAAAGGGAGAGAGGACAAGGGTGACAGGTGGGGGTGAGAGATCAAAGATGGGGCGGGAGTTGTGCCTAGGGTTGTCTCTCCATGAGTGCTCTCCTTCCCTACTCTTCCTGTTCCAGGTGTAGCGTCGGACCATGTGGAAGTTTCTGAGACTGGGGAGCCGGATAATAGGGGTGGGGCCCGTTGGGGGGTAAAGGGGCAATAGCGTCCTTTCACAGGCTAACCCCGGCCCTTCCCAGTCCTCTGGACTAAAATGGGGAACACATTGGGCCTGGCACCAATGGGGACTTTGCCTCGCCGGAGCCCCCGCCGAGAGGAACCCCTGCCAAACCCTGGGAGCTTCGATGAGCTGCACCGGCTATGCAAAGGTGAGAACTTGGCATTTGGGAGTCTCAAGATGAAGGGGCAGAGGAGTGGAGGGTCTTGAATGCCGGATGTCCGGCGATGGGAGCAGGAAAGGGGAGATCACAGCTGGGGCATGCAGCCTCAAGGAGGATCAGGTGCCCAAATGAAGTGAAGCATTTCATTGCAGGACTTGAAAGGAGGTTAATTCCTCCAAAGTGTTCCCTGTGGGATTGAAAGGGGAGACTACCTTTTGGGGTAGGGGTTCTTTGTCTGTGCTTATTCCTTCCCTTCCCCTACCCGCTTCAGATGTATTCCCAGCACAGATGGAGGGCGTGAAGCTCGTTGTCAACAAGGTTCTGAGCAGCCATTTCCAGGTGCTCCCACTTCTCTGGTCCCTCCTTACTATTCCCCCTTTCTTGTCCCTGGATCATCTTCTCCTTTCCTTTGTACTCCAGCCCTAGCCAGTCTATGTGGGAAAAATGAGGGAGGATGTGGGGTTCTCTTTACCTCTGTGCCTGTGGGACTTGTTGCTTTTAATCCGACGACCCTCTCTGTATATGTTGCAATATTTGGGATTCTTGAGAGGCCCTCTGGATGGGGAAAAGACTAAGGGTGGGATAAGGGATTGAAATGGAGCAGGAATGCACTTTTCTCCACTGACTCCTCTTTCCTCAGGTGGCTCACACTATACACATGAGTGCCCTGGGCTTGCCGGGATATCACCTCCATGCGGCCTATGCAGGGGATTGGCAGCTCAGTCCCACTGAGGTGAGGGCTCCATACACCTGGGTCATCTCCCTAAAAGCCAATCTGGGACCCAGATCTGGAGGAAGAGGAATTGTATGTGTTATGGGGAGGAATGGGCCGTAACCTGATTCTCTGTGACTCTTCTGAATGAGAGAGGGTAGAGAAACATTTTCTGTGAAGAGCCCAGAGTGTGTCTTTGTGACTCCACCAGGGGGCGCTGTGCACTCTTAATGAAGTTCTATATTTGGGTTTAGGCTGAGTGGTGCCATCCGGCTCAGCCTTAATACTGTGTACACCCTTCCACAGGTGTTCCCCACTGTGGTAGGGGATATGGACAGCAGTGGCAGCCTGAACGCCCAGGTCTTGCTCCTCTTGGCAGAGCGGCTCCGAGCTAAGGCTGTCTTCCAGGTGACCACAGTTCCTGCCTCCATCCCCTGAGGCACTTCCTCTTTCTCCTCCACGGGTTTCCTGCTCTGAGGGCTTGGAAGGAGGAGCAGAGTCTATAATGATCATAAAGAGGGAGGGAGATTTTACTTCTTGCTCTTGCCACCCAGACGCAGCAGGCCAAGTTCTTGACATGGCAGTTCGATGGCGAGTATCGGGGAGATGACTACACAGCCACTCTGACCCTAGGAAATCCTGACCTGATTGGGGAGTCGGGTGAGGAACTGGGACAGTAGTTCTTTTTATCTTGGCTGCCCATTTGCTAATGTTACTATGCCTCTTCATCTTCTGTACAGTTTGGAGTTTAGAAAAGGAACTTCTTGGGCAGGCTGGGGTGGCAGTTATTGGGGGTGAGGGAGCAGGTCTGGATATTGTCTCTATGACTGACTCCATGTCTCCCCATTCCCCCACAGTGATCATGGTTGCTCACTTCCTGCAGAGCCTCACTCATCGGCTGGTGCTGGGAGGAGAGCTAGTTTATCACCGGCGGCCAGGCGAAGAGGGGGCCATCTTGACACTGGCTGGGAAGTACTCAGGTATGGGGCGAAGTGAAGTAGTGGTGGCGGGGGGGCAATTCTGGACTTTTCTGGGGTTCCTGGCCTGTGTCATGCTACAGTTAACACTGTTTTCCCTCTGTACTTTGGATTTTACAGCTGTACACTGGGTAGCTACATTGAATGTGGGATCAGGCGGGGCCCATGCAAGTTACTACCACAGGGCAAATGAACAGGTGAGACCTCTGATCTCATTTCCCTCCTTGTCAGCAAGTCAGTCATGAACTTCTGTTCATCTGGACCTCTATCGCCCTGCTGACCTATTTTTCTTCCTACCACGCTCACGCTGTGTATATATTTCCATGCATGCCTCCATTCTGCTGATCCCCCATCAGGACCCTTCTGGTCTTCACTGATACTGATCTCTCTCTCATCCTTGCCCATGGTTCTCAGGTTCAGGTTGGAGTGGAGTTTGAGGCAAACACAAGGCTACAAGACACAACATTCTCCTTTGGTTACCACCTGACTCTGCCCCAGGCCAACATGGTATTTAGAGGTGAGGGTTATTGGGAGACATTTGGCTATGCTGAGGAATGGGGGATGCAGAGGGAGGGAAGCTCGATCTTACTTCTGGTGACTATTTCCTCCAATCCCTATTAAATAATCTAGTGGGTATCCTCTCCCCCAACAGGCTTGGTGGATAGTAACTGGTGTGTAGGTGCTGTGCTGGAGAAGAAGATGCCCCCTCTGCCTGTCACCCTAGCCCTTGGAGCCTTCCTCAATCACTGGCGCAACAGATTCCATTGTGGCTTCAGCATCACTGTGGGCTGAGGTTGTCCAGAGCCAGCCCCCACAGCAGCTGGAACCTCTGAGTCAGGTGCCCTAGGGCCAGAGACTAGGCCCCTCTCCAGAGCCCACCTTGCTGGGTGATCTCTAGGACCCAGGAGCAGAGTGGCGGACAGGACCATGCCCTCCTCAGAACTGGAGCTGCCACAGGGGCTGTTGATGAGGCAGAGGTTTGAGGGTCCCCCCTCTGCTACCAGCCCCAATATCACCTTCCCCATGCTCTTGTGGCTGTGGACTAAGGGGGAAGGATTAAGGGGTATGGCTGAATTCCCCCTGGCACCCCTTGCCCTCAGGCTTCCTTCTTCCTTTCCCTTTGGTTAATCCTGCATGGGATTAGCTGACCATCCTGTTTTCCATCCCAGAGCCTCCCAAGGCTGGAAAAGTAGGGCTGAAGGGCTAGATGTTTGGTCTCAGAAAGTGGGGCCCACCCATTCCCAGAAGGAGCTTCTTTACCTCTTAGCCCTGAGGTTTCCTCCTTCCCATCTTCTGTGCTTCCAGAGAACAACTTTGTTCCTATGGTCACCCCCACTATCCCCATGACCGCATGAAGAGGCAGTTATTGCTTTAGTCTTTCATTGCAACCACTGGGCTCCTTTGAACCCGGCCCAATCTTTGGTCCCAGCATTTTCCCACTCCAGTGTATCCAGGGTGTCCCAGGTGAGCTGGGGAAGGAAGTGAGCCTGGTCTCAGCTGCAGATCTCCTGGAGCAGCGGCATCATGGCAGACAGGCCCTGGATGTGCTGGATTTGGTACCCGTAGGCCTCATTAATGCTCCGGAGCTCAGCCAGCAGGCCTAGCAACTTCGCATACAGAAACCTTTGGAGGAAGTAGTGGGGTTGCCAGGAAAACAGGAGGGAAATAAGGCAGCTGGGAGTCTTGTCTTTAGGCCCTGATCCCTTGAACTATTCCTCAGTGAAGTCAGGTCTGAACATTAGAGAAAATCATGCTCTGGTATGACAGACTATCAGAGGTTCCAAAGGTCCTCCGGGGACCTCGGTCTGACACTGTCTTCTCTCACCATGCTCAGTTTTTTCTGAACCCAGAGCTCTGAGGGCCGAGTGTGAAGAAAGCTCCAGACTTGGCCAGAACTCCAACTGTGTGGAATCTGAGGGCCTGGCCTTCTAGAGCAGGTTCTAGAAGGTGGATGTGTTCTATGGTATAAAGCATCCCCTTTCTGGCCAAACTAGCTCTTGGAGGAACGAGCAAAACAGAAGCGGTGCATACCTCAGAGCCTGGATAAATCACAGACTATCGAACCTGGAACTGGCTTTGACCATGAAACTGTGAATGGCCCTAACTTCAAGGGAAACGGAAAATCAAAGGAATTGGCCCAATGGCGAGGAGAGGAAAGGCCAAGGGAAGAGAAAAGTCTGCGTTAGTCTGGAGAAGTTGGACTAGTGAGGTAATGGATGTCATCGATCTCAGGAATGCTATTACCCAGAGCCTCTGAGCTACTACTTTGCATCTATACTGAATAAAAAAAAAAATCTGGAAAAAGTGAGATGAAACAGCAGTATCCAAATACAGCAATTTGGATGCTGAAACAATGTGAGATAGGGATGGCCAGGGGGAAGGACTAGACCCCAAGATACCTGAATACCCTAAGGAAAGGACAGTAAAAAACATTCTTCCCAAGCTCAATGTTTCGCCAACCCCTTCCTGCCCTGGTGTGGCCTCCAAGCCCTCAGTGTCCCACCATACCGATCCCGGGGCCTTCGCTGCTGGCCCTTGATGTAGCTTTGCAGAGTCAGTGCCATCTCTTCTTGCAGCTGATCAATCTCATCTCTCTGGGTAACTCCAGGTCGGTCTGTAAGATAGGGAGCTGGGAAGGACAAGGTGGGTGGCAGGGGTGGGCCTGCGTGGTGCCCCGGGGACTGAGGCTGGGATAGACCTAGTCTGCAGGTTTGACGGCTAGGCTAGAAGGCCTGGGTGGATGGACTCAAGGAACTGAGTGTTTGGGCAGAGGTGGTGCAGCAAAAGGCTCTGGGCTTTGGGAGATGCTCACCGGGAGAGAAGAGGGCCATGGCAGCCAAGAGCACATACTCAGGCTCTTGGAGCTGCAGTTTTCGTAGTGTTCCATGGAAGTGAAAGAGCAACTCCAAAAACTCTACCTGGAACCCCACTGCGGGAGATACTAGGATTAGGAGCCTCTAGGTCACCCGACCACATACTGTACCGTGAGCACACATGCCCCCTACTGCTCTAGCACCATCTCACCACGGGCTCCATCTTCAATTGTGTAGCGAAGAGGCCCGCAGAGGAAGTTTTGTGTTTGGAGACAGAAAGTGGTGTTGAGTACGATGTGACAGATTTCCACAGCTGCTCCCTTGAGAAGGGAGATTTGGTCTTCAATGGGCAGGGAACTGTGGAAAGCAGGAAACAAGGGCACTTTTCAATTTTTTTTTTTTTTTTTTTTTTTTCTGAGACAGAGTCTTGCTCTGTCACCCCGGCTGGAGTGCAGTGGCATGATCTCTGCTCACTGCAACCTCTGCCTCCTAGGTTCAAGCAATTCTCCTGCCTCAGCCTCCCAAGTAGCTTGGATTACAGGCGTGTGCCACCACGCCTGGCTAATTTTTTGTATTTTTAGTAGAGACAGGTTTTCACCATGTTGGCCAGGCTAGTCTCCAACTACTGACCTCAGGTGATCCACCTGCCTTGGCCTCTCAAAGTGCTGGGATTACAGGCGTGAGCTACCGCACCCGACCCACTTTTTAATTTATTGTTTGTTTATATATTTTTATTTTTTGTAAAGATGGAGTCTTACTATGTTGCCCAGGCTGGTCTCGAACTCCTGGGCTCAAGCAATCCTCCTACCTTGGCCTTCCAAAGTGCTGGGATTATAGGTGTGAGCCACTGTGCCCAGCCGACAAGGGCACTTTATTATTATTATTATTATTAATTTATTTATTTTTGAGACAGAGTGTTGCTCTGTCACCCAGGCTGGAGTGCAGTGGCCTGATCTTGGCTACAGCAAACCTCCGCCTCCTGGGTTCAAGTGATTCTTCTGCCTCAGCCTCCTGAGAAGCTGGGATTATAGGCACCCACCACCACACCCAGCTAAGTTTTGTATTTTTAGTAGAGACGGATTTCACCATGTTGGCCAGGCTGGTCTCAAATTCCTGAGCTCAAGTGATCCACCCGCCTTGGCCTCTCAAGGTGCTGGGATTACAGGCATGAGCCACCGTGCCTGGCCTATTATTATTATTTTTAGCTTTCATTTTTTGAGACAGAGTCTCATTCTGTCACCCAGGTTGGAATGCAGCAGTACTATCTCAGCTCACTGCAGCCTCAACCTACTGGGCTCAAGTGATCCTCCCACTTCAGCCTCCCGAGTAGCTGGGACTACAGGCACCCACCATCATGCCCAGCTAATTTTTGTATTTTTTGTAGAGTTGGAATTTTGTCATGTTGCTGAGGCTGGTCTCAAACTTCTGGACTCAAGCGATCTGCCAGCCTCCGCCTCCCTAAGTGCTGGGATTACTAGTGTGAGCCACTGTGCGGCACCTCAAGGGCACTTTAGATGCAAGCCTGTACTTCAGAGATGGAGAAGAACTCCCAGTTCTGATTGGCACATTTAAAAACAAAGCTGGGAATTCAAGACCTAATGCTTGGAAAGGCTGAGGCATGTGTTAATTTGTAGTCAGTGACTTTTTGGGGTGGATATACAACTTACTGAAGTGTTTGCCTCCTGAAAGATGAAGGGAGGTCACTCACCGGAAGACAGGCAGGTCCTTGGTAAACTTGATGACTTGCTGTACCATGAAAGTGTTGATGTCTGCGAAGTGTGTGACCAGAGGCAGCACAGGGGCCAGGGTGGGCAAGGGCTGGTGATGGATGAACAGATGAGCTGGAGGCTGCAATGATCAGAACATTAGCTAGAGGCCCTGGCCCTAGGGCCCTCCTTTAGGCCTCGCCAGCCTTATCTTGGAAGAATTCCTTGCTGAGAAGCCTGCTCAGGCTGGGGTTCTGGAGATCCGTCCTCAGTATTGGTACATGGCATACACCCCTCTCCTTCAGACCAGCCTTTTTGGGTGCCCTTTTAGTTGTATTCCAACCCAAATCCTGTCGGTGCTCACCCTAAACTGCACAAACTGTTCAAACATGGTGCCCATGTGGCGGGTGTGGGCCCCCAGGAGTGTCCGGATCAGCTCTTCTTGCTCCTTACTCAGTTGCATAGGTGTTTGCTGTGCCCGCCGCTGGGCCTGCTTTGCTCGCCGCAATGCCAGGGCTTCTGCCGACAGTATCACTGTGCCGGGCAAGAAATCATGACAAAGCTGTTGAGACCAGCAGAGCACTTCTCTCTGCTGGTCCCTGATCTGGGGCCCCTCAGCCGCCCTGCACAACGAAGGATGGGGGCAGTGGGGGGAATTCCTGAGACTTTCTTGGGCTTGGCGAAAGTCCTAGAGGCTCCAGGAGGCAGGGGGTTCCTATACACTTCCACCAACCTGTGAAGAACTGCAGCAGAAAACTGTACCATGGGGGAGAAGGGAAGGGTGGCGAGGAAAGTAGGAAAGATGTGAGGAAAGGTGCGAGGGCTTTTGGGGAAACAGTGTAGAGGGAGGGGTCTTGATACCTAGAGCATCACTTTATGTGATGTTTTCAAATAGTCCTTCGAAAATAATCAAATAATCCTTTCAAATAAACCTTTATCTGATGTTTTAGCAAAATTTCGAAACTTCTGAGGTTAAATCCCACTGAAAGAAACAACCCCAGGATAGGCAGGGCTGGTATTCATCATATATATATATATTTTGTTTTGTTTTGTTTTGAGATGGAATTTCTCACTCTGTCACCCAGGCTGGAGTGCAGTGGAGCAATCTCGGCTCACTGCAACCTCCAACCGCTGGGTTCAAGCAATTCTCCCTGCCTCAGCCTCCTGAGTAGCTGGGATTATGGGCACCCACCACCATGCCCGGCTAATTTTTATTTTTATTTTTATTTTTAGTAGAGACAGGGTTTCACCATGTTGGCCAGGCTGGTCTCGAACTCCTGACCTCAAGTGATCCACTCACCTTGGCTTCTCAAAATGCTGGGATTACAGGCATGAGCCACTGCGCGTAGCCCAATCATATTTTTTAGAAATGTAGACAGGCTTAGATTCCGGTGACAGGACCAAGGTCACAAAATAAGTAATATAGATTGAAATCAAACGAAAATCTTTTGACTTCTACAAAAGATCCAAGATCGAACCAAGATCTTGAATTCAGACCAAGATCCTTTGACTTCTACAGTTTCCTTTCATTCTTCCATAGTGAGAATCGTGTGATATGGGAAAAGCAAGAGTTTGGGAGTCAGGTAAACTTGAGTTTGAATACTGACTGTACAACTTCTTCTTCCTTCTTCTTCTTTTTCTAGAGAGGGCATCTCACTCTGTTGACCAGGCTGGTCTTGAATTCCTGGCCTCAAACAATCCTCTTGTCTCAGCCTTCCAAAGTGCTGGGATTAGAGGCGTGAGCCACTGCGCTCGGCCTGCGCAAGTTTTTAGTTGAATTAACTTGGGCAAATTAACTTCTGTGAGCCCCAGTTATATCATCCTTTGGGAGCATAGCACAGTTACCTGGCACAGAGACAGCATTAACTAATTAAATTATTGAGCACCTACTAGGTGACAGGCACTATACTCAAGAGATAGAAAATAAAAAACACACCTGTAATCCGAGCACTTTGGGAGGCAGAGGTGCGCAGATCGCCTGAGGCCAGGAGTTTGAGACCAGCATGGCCAACATGGTGAAAGCTCATCTCTACTAAAAATACAAAAAATTAGCTGGGTGTGGTGGCACATGCCTGTAATCTCAGCTATGCAGGAGGCTGAGGCAGGAGAATCACTTGAACGCAGGAGGCGGAGGTTGCAGTGAGCCGAGATGGCGTCACTGCACTCCAGCCTAGGCAACAGAGTATGAGACTCCATCAAAAAAAAAAAAAAAAAAAAAAAAGAAAAGAAAAGAAAAGACAAGACTAGCCATGTGGATATCTAGGAGAAAAGCATTTCAGGTAGAGGGAATGGCAAGTGGAAAAGCCTTGGGGAAGAGCGTGCTTGGTGTTTCTAAGAATGACAGTGAAGACAGTGTGGCTAGAATTGATTGAGTAAGGGGGAAAGAGTATGAAATAAAGTCTGAAAGGTGTTGTGGGAGAGCTAGATCATGAGATCATGTACTTTGAGATGGGGAGCCATTGGAGGTCTTGAGTGAATAGTGACATAAACCAACTAGTTTCAAAAAGAGTACTGTGCCTGCTATGTAGAGAACGCACTGTTGGGAACAAGGACAAAGCAGACAGACGCAGTCAATGGATTCTTGGGATGTAGGGGGCCGACTCACTGTCTTTCCTCATGCCAGCATCTAAGCACTTCTGCAACCTGCAGGCTGGGCAGTGGCGCCTCTGAGTCTTGCTGACTTCACAGCTTCCAGCAAAGGGGCAGGTGGGACCAATGCTTTTGCTGACTGTTCTCCTGTGAGACACAGAGATGTTAGAGTCTGGGATGCAATGGATAGGTGAGGGGCTGAGATGACATGGTCTAAAAGACCTGGGAATCTGGTGAAGTGGACTAATCTGATCTGTGCCCAAAGGTCCCCAGGGGTGGATAGCGTCCAACACATCTCAAGCATTTCCATGGCAACACAGGATCACTCTGGAAAGCCTAGTTGATGTAGTACTAGCTAGGTGCTTCACAGGCAGTGGGTACATAATAAGTGCTCTTGACTAATGGGCTGTGTCCATCAGACAAACATTCAGCTTTCCCTCTGTTATGCCACCAGTTTATACAGTGATGTGTTTGGCAAGATGTAGGATGCCAGCCACAGGGTAGTTAGACTCTAAGATAAAGGAGTAATGTAGCTGGACAGGCTTGGGCACCAGCGAGAGTGTAAAGGCTGACTGATAGGGGGTTTGGTTTGGAGGGCTATTTCCACTGGGGAGGAGACTCTCACCTGAAGAAACCCTTGCAGCCCTCACAAGTCAGCGCATTAA
Source organism: Nomascus leucogenys (assembly GCF_006542625.1). Lineage (NCBI taxonomy): Eukaryota > Metazoa > Chordata > Mammalia > Primates > Hylobatidae > Nomascus > Nomascus leucogenys. The sequence continues at coordinate 40,278,133 of NC_044392.1, read as the reverse complement.
AGTGGTAGCCTGTGGCCTGGTCCCCACATACCACACAGTTCCTCAGCTCATCTTCCCTACTGGCCATGACATCAGATGTTGGGGTGGCTGTCACAGACTCCTGAATGTAGGAGGGGTCAGCAGTCAGTTTTGGGCCACCCTTGACCCTTTTCTGTCCCTTCTAGAGAGTCTCTTTCCAAACCAAACCAAACATGCCCTTGACTTGATCCCCAGCATTATCTTTTGTGTTTTCTTTTTTTCTTTTTTTTTTTTTTCTGAGACAAGTTCTCGCTCTGTCACCTAGGCTGGATCTCCACTCATCGCAACCTCCGCCTCCTGGGCTCAAGCAATCCTCCACCTCAACCTCCTGAGTAGCAGGGACTACAGGTCCGGACCACCACGTCCAGCTAATTTTTGTTTATTTATTATTTATTTTTTTGTAGAGATGGGGTTTTGCCATGTTGCCCAGGTTGGTTTTTTTGTTTGTTTGTTTGTTTTGTTTATTTGTTTGTTCTAGTCTTACTCTGTTGCCTAGTGTTGCCTAGGCTGGAGTGCATCATAGTTCAATGTAACCTCACACTCCTGGGCTCAAGGGATCCTCCTGCCTCAACCTCCTGAGTAGCTGGTATACACCAACACACCAGGATATTTTTTTCTTTTCCTTCCTTCCTTCCTCCCTCCCACTCTTATTCCTTTCTTTCCTTTTTTTTTTTTTTCCCTGAGACTGAGTCTTGCTCTGTCACCCAGGCTGGAGTGCAGTGGTGCAATCTTGGCTCGCTACAACCTCTGCCTCCCAGGTTCAAGCGATTCTCATGCCTCCATCTCCTGAGTAGCTGGGATTAAGACATCTGCCACCATGCCCGGCTAATTTTTTATTTTTAGTAGAGATGGGGTTTCACCATATTGGCCAGGCTGGTTTCAAATTCCTGACTTAGGCCGGGCGCAGTATCTCACGCCTGTAATTCCAGCACTTTGGGAGGCCGAGGTGGGCAGATCACGAGGTCATGAGATCGAGACCATCCTGGCCATCATGGTAAAACCCCGTCTCGACTAAAAATACAAAAATTAGCTGGGCATGGTGGCACGTGCCTGTAGTCCCAGCTATTCGGGAGGCTGAGGCAGGAGAATCGCTTGAACCTGGGAGGCAGAGGTTGCAGTGATCGCGCCACTGCACTCCAGCCTGGGCGACAGAGCGAGGCTCCGTCTCAAACAAAACAAAACAACAAAAAAACAAATTCCTGACTTCAAATGATCGATCCTCCCACCTTGGCTTCCCAAAGTGCTGGGATTACAGGCGTGAGCTCCCGCACATGGCCTCTTTTCTTTCTTTTTTGTAGAGATGGGGTCTGTTATGTAACCCAGGTTGGTCTTGAACTCCTGGGCTCAAGCAATCCCCCCACCTTGGTGAGCCACTATGCCTAGCCTCCAGCATTATCTGTGCTTTATTGCATTTAGTCTTTGGCCTCCAACAGATTTCCTACCTGCTTCTCTTAGGCAGCATGTCACCTGCAGGCCACAGAATCTGGTATGGAATGCCTCTCCCCAAACTCCCACGCTGTTGCTGGTTTTCCTCTGATCTCAGGAGTTGCCAGTGATTGGAGTTAGGGATTATGACCCTTAGTATCTGGAAAACAAGAGATGTCTGTCTTATGTGGCCTCCAGTTGCTCTCAGTGACTGTGGGGTTAGGGCACAGACCCTGGACCCAGGGCAAAGGCCTGGGTGGGAGGTTTTCCCAGCATGACAAAAGTGCTGGTTGGTGGCACATGGGGAGGGACTCTGGTAGGTGGGAACCTTGTGACTCATTGGAAGCTGCTGCTTATTAGACTCATCGAGATTTTCCCTGTTGCTGAGTTTAAGGCTACATCTGCAGCCTTCTGTGTACAGAGATCCTGAACAAGCTGGGAAGAGGGAGAGAGAGAGAGAGAGAGAAAGAGACAGGCAGACAGACAGCAAGCTTTTTCACATGCAGTATGTCAGTACTAAAAGAAGAGGTGTAACAGTTCCACAAGGCTCCCCCAAAAAAAGTTTTTAAGAGACTAGGGGCCGGGCATGGTGGCTCACACCTGTAATCCCAGAACTTTGGGAGGCTGAGGCAGGTGGGTCACTTGAGGTCAGTAGTTCGAGACCAGCTTGGATAACATGGTGAAACCCTGTCTTTACTAAAAATACAAAAATTAGCCAGGCATGGTGGCACATACTTGTAATCCCAGCTACTTGGGAGGCTGAGGTGGGAGGATCGCTTGAACTCGGGAGGTGGAGGTTGCAGTGAACTGAGATCATGCCACTGCACTCCAGCCTGGGCACAGAACAAGTGAGATTCCATCTAAAAAAAGAAAAAAAAGAGAGAGAGAGAGACTAAGAGACTAGGATCTAATTAAGAGCTCATGGAAAGAGCCCTCTCACTTCCTAACTAGGGAGGGCTGAGAACTAAATCAGAGTGACCACAGGGCACAGTGACATGCCCTGTACATCCCCCCTACTCTGGAGACAGGTAGAGAATGGTTTGAGCCCAGGAGTTTGAATCCAACCTGGGAAACATAGCAAGACCTTATCTCTAACAACAACAACAACAATAATAATAACAATAATAATAATAGTAGTAAAGAGTACTATTTTTAAAAAATAATTTTTTTTTGGCTGGGTGAGGTGGCTCATGCCTGTAATCCCAGCACTTTGGGAGGCCGAGTTGGGCAGATCATGAGATCAAGAGATCTGGCCAACATGTTGAAACCCTGTCTTTACTAAAAATACAAAAATTAGCCTGGCGTGGTGGCGCCCGCCAGTATTCCCAGCTACGTGGAAGGCTGAGGCAGGAGAATTACTTGAACCCGGGAGGCAGAGGTTGCAGTGAGCCAAGATCGCAGCCCTGCACTCCAGCCTGAGTGACAGAGTGACCACGCCCGGCTAATTTTTGTATTTTTAGTAGAGATGGGGTTTATGTTGGCCAGGCTGGTCTCGGACTCCTGACCTCGTGATCTGCCCGCCTCGGCCTCCCAAAGTGCTGGGATTACAGGCGTGCGCCTGTAATAATAGCCACTGCGCCTGGCCTATTTTTCTTTGTTTTGCTATTATGTCTTCTGCTTCTTTAGTTGCATTAAATTATAATTAATGTTTCTCTAAAGATGAGTTAAAACCCCAAGTGCAGGCTGGAGTCATAAACACACACACACACACACACACACACACACACACACACACACACACAGAGAGAGAGAGAGACAGATAGACTGAGTTAAAAAGATCCTTGTTTAGGTTACCAGAATGAGTTGGTAGAACCCCTAATCTCAAGTGGTATAGCATCTAACTATGCATAACTTTGCATTTTGAAATAAACTGAGTTCCAGAGAGCACAGATGCTTGGATCTGTTCCTTGGGAAATGGTAAGAATATTTATGTGTATGTATCCGTTGGTGTCTTTGTGACTCTGACAATTCATACTAATTTATTCAATCAACAAATATTGACCAGGAATCCACCTATGTCTTAAGATACTAGAGTTAAAAGATGAGTAAGATGCTCTCCTACTCTCATGAATTTTAATCGCTAATGGGGGAGACAGACCTTTACACAGATATAAAGAAATATGGTCAGATCAATGATGGTGCCATGCACAGAGCATTATGGCACTGAAAAAGCGGGGCACCTAATTCTGCTTTGGCAAAGGGGTGTTGAAGAGGCAGGAGAGGCTTTCTGGAGGTGTGGCAACTGAGTTGAGTTTTAAAGCGTAATGATGAGTTAGCTAGGGGGAATATAAAAGGCAGTTCAGGCAGAGGGTGCAACCTGAGATGGTCAAGAAGCCAGATACAAAAAGGTAGATATGGTAGAACCACAGATGTGCCTCTCTTGCTGGAGCATAACATTTCAGGCTGGGAGTGGGAAGAGATAAGGCTGGAGAGGTTATATGAGATATAAGGCTGAGATGTAGGCAGATCACAGAAGACCTCATGTGTCAGGCTAAACACTTTGAGTCCATCAGGAAACTTTGAAAGAGAAAGCGGTGAAATGACATTGTCATATCTATATTCTAGATAGTTTACTCTGCTGGCTATTGGATTTGAAGGGGCAGGACTGAAGGCAAAGAGACCAGTTAGAAAGCTATTGCCTGCCGGGTGCAGTGGCTCATGCCTGTAATCCCAGCCCTTTGGGAGGCTGAGGTGGGCGGATCATGAGCTCAGGAGATCAAGACCATCCTGGCTAGCGCGGTGAAACCCCGTCTCTACTAGAAATGCAAAGAATTGGCCGGGCGTGGTGGCGGGCGTCTCCCACCTACTCGGGAGGCTGAGGCCGGAGAATGGCATGAACCTGGGAGGCAGAGGTTGGAGGTTGCAGTGAGCCGAGATTGCACCACTGCACTCCAGCCTGGGCAACAGAGCAAGACTCTGTCCCCCACCCCTCCCCCCGCCAAAAAAGAAAGAAAGCTATTGCCATAATTTAGGCGAGAGAAGATTAAGCCAGAGCTAGGATAGTGGAAGGATGTAGGGGAGGAGAGGGTTTTGAGAAATACATGGAAAGTGGAATTATTGGAATTTGGTGACTACTAGAGTGCCTGGATTAAGAAAGAGGATGAGGAATTAAAGATGACTCCAGGTTTCTGGCATGGGTGACTGAGTGGATGGTAGTATCGCCAATTGGGAGAGAGACTACAGGAGGAGGACAAGGGCTCTCCATACTTGCGTGCCAATCCATTTTCACAGTTGACAATTTACTCCAGCAATAAGTTATCAAGTGTCCACTCATGATTAGGCACCAGAAGGAGAGAAAAAAGAGTCCCTACTACAGAGACACTTCCAGATTAATTATGAAGACTGAATAAATAAATTGAATTCCTAGGTCTTAAAAGAAAATATATAATCAAACCTTAAATGTTTGATTTAAGGCTGTGGTAAAGACTATATGTATAATATATGTATAATATTCTAGGTATTAATTGCTCCCTTAATTTATTCTTCTTGTGTACCCAGTATGAGCAGAGTACTATGTAAAAATCCTTGCCTATGTTAACACTGTAAGATAGGTAATCTCGTCATTTTACAGATGAGAAAACTGAGGCTCAGAGTGTTTAGATAACTTATACAAGGGCCAATATACCCAACAGTTTATTAGATGACTCCACTTGGATGTCACATAGGCACCTCAAATTCAATATGTCTCAAATTGAATTGTCAACCCCCCACAAACTAACTTCTCCTGTATTACCTAATTTGGTGACTAGTCCAACGTGAGAAAGTGGAAAGAACATGGGCTTTGGGGTCATATAGACTTAGATTCAAATTCTGACTGGCTCTTGCTAGTTGAATTACTTATTTTTTGCCACTTCTCTAATTGTTCGACATGACTGGGACCCAGCTCCATGGGGCCCTGGGAATCAGATATCATCAGGCTGAGCCAATACTGGACCAGGGAAGGGAGGCATACTTCCTCTTCCTACATCAGCTTTGAATGCTTAGGGACAGGCTAGGCTAGAAAGATATTCTGGTCCAGGGCTGCCCTTCACCTGGGGCCAGGGATTAGACCAAGCCTTGTTCTTCTTGGAGAAGTCCACCTTGAAGTTCTTTGAGATGGGGTTGCCTTGGGAACAGACTGCTTCGAGTTTGCTCTTCTGTGTACAAAAACCCTCTCCTGGCTTCAGGGTCTCTGCTGTAAAGCAGATGGAGAGTGGAATCTGCTGCAGGATGCCCCTGGCATCCATGGTGAACAGGCTTTCAGGGTTAACTGATAACCCTCACCCTCTTCCAACATGCCTCTTCCAGGCCAGGGTCTGAAAAACACCTGTGAGGATTGTGACCTGATGGGTTAAGCTCTCTGAATTTCAGTTTTCTTACCTGGAAAAAAAAAGTGTTAATAACACTCATTATCCAAGTTTGCTGTGAAGATTAAACAAAGTAATAAAGTAGTAAAATGTAAAATTCTTTACACGGTGCTTGAAACATGGAAGGAAATCAACACATATTCATTCTCTTACCTTCTTCCTTTCCTTCTCGTTTTACTGCTCTCTTCTCCCAGATGCCAAACCAGAAACTGGTGAGTACCTAGTCTCCTTTCTCTCCCTCACTCCCTATAAATGACCAAATGCCGTGACCTGTCATTCCTGTCTTCTGACCTCTACATGCCCACTACCTCTTAGCTGAGTTTAGGCCCTCATCATTTTTCACTTACTGCTGCAGTAGACTATTCAATTATTCTCGCTGCTCCCAGCCTCATCTCCTTCCAACCCATCCTCCATGCTGTTGCTATTTCTAAAATGCAAATTTGATCATGTCTCTCCCCTGCTTAAAATTCTTCATTTGCTTTCCATCACCTTCACAATAAAATCCAATCTCTTTAGCATGTCACACAAAGTCCTTTGTGATGTGGCCTCTATTTAATCACTCTGGCCTCATCTATTCTGTCCCCACTTCCCTCCCCTGACCTAGCACATCACACTTTGGCTCTAGATGAGCTTAAGCATTTAGAGTTCCCTGAACAAGCTGTGCTCACTCACCTCTGAATATCTACCCTTGTTGTCCCCTCTGGTTGGAATCACCTCACACACCCTTACTTTCAAACCCTCCTCCCCTGATCCTCCTGATCCTCTTGGTCCTTCAGGCCTGGGTAGAGCAGATCACCTCTGTGAGCCTAATAGATCTACACCTCTGTACACAAATTTGTCACAGCACTTATCACATTGCAGAACAACTGTCTGTTTCTTTCTAACTCTGTCAATCAACTGTGAGTTAATGAAGTCAAGGGCTGCACCTGTCATTTGGGGATCCTTAGGGTCTTATGTACTCCAAGCATATATAATGAATATTTATGGAATGAGTAAATGGACTAGGATACAAATTAAGATCTGATTTCAAACCCATGCTCTTTTCATGCAACATCATATGCTATTGTTTGTGAATGAGCACACTCATTCATTCAATAAATATGTAATGGGTATCTACTTTGTGCCAGGCATTTTGCTAGCACTATTATCTGAATACATTTCTGTTTCCCTTTTAGCTGCTTTCTTTTTTAATTTTTTAATTTTTTTTTTTGAGATGGAGTTTTGCTCTTGTTGCCCAGGCTGGGAGTGCAGTGCAGTGGCATGATCTCAGCTCACTGCAACCTCTGCCTCTTGGGTTCAAGCAATTCTCTTGCCTCAGCCTCCCAAGTAGCTGGGATTACAGGCATGCACCACCACACCTGGCTAATTTTGTATTTTTAGTAGAGACTGGGTTTCACCATGTTGGTCAGGCTGGTCTCGAACTCCTGACCTCAGGTGGTCCACCTGCCTCTGCCTCCTAAAGTGCTGGAGTTACAGGCGTGAGCCACCGCACTCGGCCTAGCTGCTGTCTTTCACAGCTCTGTCACCCAGGTTGGAGTGCAGTGGCTTGATCTCGGCTCACTGCAACTTTCGCCTTCTGGGTTCAAGCGATTCTCCCGCCTCAGCCTCCTGAGTAGCTGGGACTACAGGCACACGCCACCATGCCTGGCTAATTTTTTGTATTTTTAGTAGAGACGGGGTTTCACAATATTGGCCAGGCTGGTCTTGAACTCCTGACCTCGTAATCCACCTGCCTCAGCCTCCCAAAATGCTGGGATTACAGGCGTGAGCCACCGCGCCCAGCCTTTCATAGCTTTTTTTTTTTTTTAAATTCTGAAACATGACGGGCATGGTGGCTCATGCCCACTCCAGGAGGCGAGGCAGGTGGATCACTTGAGTTCAAGACCAGCCTGGCCAACATGGTGAAACCCTGTCTCTACTGAAAATGCAAAAATAGCCAGGTGTGGTGGTGGTGCCTATAATCCTGGCTACTCAGGAGGCTGACGCTTGGGAATGCCTTGAACCTGGGAGGCGGAGGTTGCAGTGAACCGAGATTGTGCCATTGCACTCCAGCCTGGGTGACAGAGGGAGACTTTGTCTCAAAATATATAATTAATTAATTAAAAAATAAAACAAAATAAAATAAAATAAACTCAGAGACAGGTCTTGTTCTGTTGCCCAGACAGGAGTGCAGTGGTGTGACCACCGCTCACTGCGGCCTCTACTTCCTGGGCTCAAGTGAATGAATTTCCTGCCTTGTCCTCCCAGGTAGCTAGGACTACAGGTGCATGCCACCACACCTGGCTAATTTTGTTTATTTTTTAGAAGAAACAGGGTCTCACTATATTGCCCAGAGTGGTCTCGAACTCCTGGGCTCCAGCGATCCTCCTGCCTGGCCAGACTCCCGTTAGTCTTCTAGTCCTATTCGTGCCTCCTTTCATACTTCTGAACTGTTCCTACCTGCTGTTCCTACTTGCCGTGTTTGCATTTGCTATCTGGCTGACCTCATTCAGGTATCTATTGAGCCAAATATCCAGTCTGGGCCTGTTGTGTCCTGTTTGGCCTCCTGGATTCTGGCACAAACACTTCTTTGAACGGGAAGAGTTCCTTTCTTTTGAGCCTTATAATCTGGTTTTAATCTTCTTTCTTTAAATTTACCACCAATCTCCTGTGGTCTATTGAATTCAGTGGGCTTTCTTTCATGTTTCGCCCAATCAACCAACCTCCCTTCTGCTTTTGACCTCCTAACAACTATTTTCTTTTCTTTGAAACTTATTCTCCCTAACCTCTATGATGTTATGTATTCTTGGTTCTCCATTTGTATTTCTAATAGGTCTTTTTTTCTTTCTTCTCGAATTGATCCTCCTTTTTTCTAGGCCCATGGGTTAGGAAAAACTATGGAAACTATGGGTTTTTTTTGTTCCCAAATGCTCTTTTTTTTTTTCTTCTTTGAGACGGAGTCTTGCTCTGTTACCAAGGCTGGAGTGCCATGTGCGATCTCAGCTCACTGCAACCTCCACTTCCTGGGCTCAAACAGTCCTCGTGCCTCAGCCTCCAGAATAGCTTGGATTACAGGCGCCTGCCACCACACCTGGCTAATTTTTGTATTTTTAGTAGACACAGGGTTTTGCCCTCTTGGTTAGGCTGGTCTCAAACTCCTGGCCTCAAATGATCTGGCTGCCTTGGCCTCCCAAAGTGTTGGGATTACAGGTGTGAGCCGCCACGCCTGTGACCTAAAGCTTGATCTTAACCTTCCCACCCTTCTTTCATGTTCTTCCCTAATGCTTAATTTCTACATGAGGCTCTGGTAAAAAGTAAAAATGTCTAATATTTTAACATCACAGTTTACAGAGTTTATATGCTTCATTTCGTTCACCCTCATCTCAGTATGTGAATGTCTCTAAAATCTACAACTCTAGTTCCAGGAAATCTTGCTGTTCTTTTTATTTTTATTTTTTATTTTGTGTACAGACGGGGTCTCACTTCTGCCCAGGCTGGTCTTGAACTACTGAGCTCAAAGGATCCTCCTGCCTCGGCTTCCCAAAGTGCTGGGATTACAGGCATGAGCCACGGTGCCTGGCCAAATCTTGCTGTTCTTAGTAGTCACTCTTTTTTATTTTTATTTTTTTGAGACAGGGTCTCACTCTGTCACCCAGACTGGAATGCAGTGGTGCGATCATGGCTCAATGCAGCTTCAACCTCCTGAGCTCAAACGATCCTCCTGCCTCAGCCTCCTAAGTAGCTGGGACTATAGGTGCACACTACCACACTCAGCTAATTTTTATTTTTATTTTTTGTAGAGATGGAGTCTCACTGTGTGGCTCAGGTTGAGTAGTCACTTCTAATGCCTCTGCAGATTGCATTTCATTCTGCTCCTTTCTCTGGACTCCCACTGCACTTGCCCAGACTTCTATCAGATAACCTATAACAATATCATGCCTTTGCATTCACATGACTCTCTCTCCCCTACTACACCATAAGCTCTATGTTGTGTAGGTTTTTCTATCCAAACACTCAGCATCTGTCCTGGTCATAATGTGTGCTTAATAGCCAATAAAAGTTTGAAGAATTTTCCCAGTTTCCCGATCTTGAATTCCAAAATCACTGTGAATCCTCCTCTAAATCTTTCTAGTCACCAAGTCTTGTAGATTTCTTTTTTTTTTTTTTTTTTTTTTTTGAGACAGGAGTCTCACTCTGTCGTCGCCCAGGCTGGAGTGCAGTGGCGCGATCTCGGCTCACTGCAAGCTCCGCCTCCCGGGTTCACACCATTCTCCTGCCTCAGCCTCCCAAGTAGCTGGGACTACAGGCAGCCGCCACTACTCCCGGCTAATTTTTTGTATTTTTTAGTAGAGACGGGGTTTCACCGTGTTAGCCAGGATGGTCTCGATCTCCTGACCTCGTGATTCGCCCGCCTCGGCCTCCCAAAGTGCTGGGATTACAGGCGTGAGCCACCGCGCCCGGCCTGTAGATTTCTTATGTCACGTGTTTCTTGATGCTGTCTCTTCTCTTCTGTTACTGTCACTACAGTCACCCAAGATCCTACACCTTGTAAAACTGCAGTGTCCCCCTCTTGGCCTTCCTGCTCTTAGTCTTTCTCTTGTCAAATCAGTCCTATGTTTCTTCTGCAAGAATAAACTAAAGGTGCTATTTGTATGAAGGCTAAATTTAAATTCCTTACTCTGATATTCAGGACCCTGCCATATCTCCTGCAATTTCTCCATTCAAAACCTGAGTTTTCTTTCACCATTTTTTTTCTTATTGTCACTCAGATACTGGAGAGACACATCTTTTCCTCTTTCTTGTCTCCCGCTCTCCATTTGTTTATATTCTACTCTTCGTTTAAGGCCTAACCCAAATTTCACTTTCCCCAGGAAGTTTTTGATTCTTTTGGTCCCGGCTGATGTCTGTCTTCTTTGACTTATTTATTTATTTATTCATTTATTGAGACAGAGTGTTGCTTTGTCGCCCAGGCTGAAGTGCAGTGGCATGATCTTGGCTCACTGCGACCCCCATCTCCTGGGTTCAAGCGATTCTCATGCCTCAGCCAACCGAGTAGCTAGGACTACAGGCGTACGCCACCATGCCTGGCCAATTTTTGTATTTTCGGTAGAGGCAGGGTTTCATCATGTTGGCCAGGCTGGTCTTGAACTTCTGGCCTCAAGTGATCTGCCTGCCTTGGCCTTCCAAAGTGCTAGCATTACAGGAGTGAGCCACTGCACCCCACCTGTCTTCTTTGATTTATTGCATTTTTTTTTTTGGAGACAGTCTCTCTCTATCCCCTAGGCTGGAGTGTGGTGGCACGATCTCGGCTTACTACAACCTCTGCCTCCTGGGTTCAAGCGATTCCCATGCCTCGGCCTCCTTAGTAGTTGGGATTACAGGCACCCGCCACTGCCCAGCTAATTTTTGTATTTTTAATAGAGATGGTGTTTTACCATGTTGGCTGGGCTGGTCTTGAACTCCTGACCTCAGGTGATCCACCCGCCTTGGCCTCCCAAAGTGCTGGGATTACAGGTATGAGCCACCATGCCCAGCCTGACTTATTACTATTTATTATTATACAATTTACTGTTGGAGCATACTTGGGCATTTAGTTGTCTGAGGCACATATTGACAATTTATGGCCTATGAGCCAAATCTGGCCTGCTGCCAGTGAGCTAAGAATGGTTTTACATTAATATTAAACATTTTTTAAAGAAGAATATTTTGTAACACATAAAAATTACGTGAAATTTAAACTTTAGTGTCCACAAATAAAGTTTTACTAGAACATAGCCACAGCTATTTGTTTACATATTGTCTATGTCCTCTTTCTTTTTCTTTCTTTTTTTTTTTTGAGATGGAGTCTCACTCTGTTGCCAGGCTGGAGTGCAGTGGCAGGATCTCAGCTCCCTGTAACCTCTGCCTCCCTGGTTCAAGCGATTCTCCTGCCTCAGCCTCTCAACTAGCTGGAACTATAGGCGCGTGCCACCACACCCGGCTAATTTTTGTATTTTTAGTAGAGACAGGGTTTCACCAGGATGGTCTCGATCTCCTGACCTCGTGACCCACCCCTCTTGGCCTCCCAAAGTGTTGGGATTACAGGCGTGAGCCACCGCACCTGGCCGTCTATGTCCTCCTTCAAGCTATAATGGGAGACTTAAGTAGTCTTGACAGGGAACATACGTGGCCTGCAAAGCCTAAAATATTTATCAACTGGTTGATAAAGAAAAAGCTTACTGATCCCTGATCTCAGATCTTGAATTCTCTTTATAATCTTTTCATAGCTGTTTAAGAACTTTGGAAAGGTCTGATTCACTAAAGATAATCTGTTGACGCTAATTAGTGGTTCATTAGAACAGTGGGGGTAGCTGGAGGAGTAGGCTTTATAGAGTGTGTAGGAGCTATCCTAGTTAGAAGCTTAGTAACTTAGGCAACTGGATTCCCATTGGAAAGTGAGAGTCAGAGGATCTCAGGTGGATAAGGGAAAAGATATGATCTTTTTTCCATCTTCTCTTTTTCTTTTTTTTGAGATGGAGTCTCACTCTGTCACCCAGGCTGGAGTGCAATGGTGTGATCTCTGCTCACTGCAACCTCCGCCTCCAAGGTTCAAGCAATTCTTCTGCCTCAGCCTCCTGAGTAGCTGGGATTATAGGTGCGCACCACCATGCCCAGCTAATTTTTGTATTTTTAGTAGAAACGGGATTTCACCATGTTGTTCAATCTGGTCTTGAACTCCTGACCTCATGATCCACCCACCTCGGCCTCCCAAAGTGCTGGGATTACAGGCATGAGCCACCACGCTCAGCCTCCATCTTCTTTTTTTCTGACTTAGCAGAGGAAATGTAAAAGCATATGGGATCTAGCTACAGAAAGGACTGTCTGAGGTCTTACCTGAATCTGGTTGTTGAGAAGAGATCAATGGTTGCTGGCTGAGAGAAGCTCAACTATTAATGATACAGTTATAACAGACATCATCAAAAGGGTATAACTGCTAAAGCTGAAAGTGGCCTCGGCTGACTGAAGCTCTAAGTAGGCTAAGAGGTTTTACAATGCCTAAGAGTATTACAGGCTTGATAATTTCAAGGATTTCTTTAAAAAAGAAAAGAAAGCTAGATATTTAGATAAACAAGAATAGCAACTGAAGTTATCAGAAAGTTCATGCCTTTTACCAGATGTTCTATTTCTTCTCATCTTCCCCAATCATATTTTTTCCTTAAAATTATTCAACATAGTAACTTTTTTTTCTTTTTTTGATACGGAGCTTCACTCTTGTTGCCCAGGCTAGAGTGCAATGGCATGATCCTGGCTCATCACAACCTCTGCCTCCTGGGTTCAAGCAATTCTCCTGCCTCAGCCTCCTGAGTAGCTGGGATTACAGGCATGCCCCACCACACCTGGATAATTTTGTATTTTTAGTAGAGACGGGGTTTCTCCATGTTGGCTTGGCTGGTCTCAAACTCCCGACCTCAGGTGATCTGCCTGCCTCAGCCTCCCAAACTGCTGGGATTATAGGCATGAGCCACCGCGCCTGGCCCACAGCATAGTAACTATTTAGTAATAAATTATGTAGATTGGATTGTGGGGCCCATCTTTCACATCTGCCCCGTACACCCTGACAGAATCCACTTGGCTAGTTTGGGTACTCAAATATGGACCACCAGATGGTGAGTTGCTGCCTGAAATGTGTAAGGAAACAAGCTGGACTCTAGGAGACAGAACTTGCATATTTTAATGGAAACAATAGGTGCAATGTCATAGGAAGTGTCTTTTTAAAAACAGCTTTACAGCCTTGGCACAGTGGAGAGCACATTGTGAGACTGAGATTGAATGAATAAACAGCTGGAAATTAACTTTTGTGGGGCATCATTTACCTATTCAAGTGGACACTGGAGACCATCATTTTGTTGGAGTGAGTTTTTTGTTTTTTTGCATTGTGTGGGTGGTAGTGAGAAGTGAAGCCAGCTGGACTTCTGGGTCGGGTGGGGACTTGGAGAACTTTTCTGTCTTACAAGAGGATTGTAAAATGTGCCAATCAGCACTCTGTAGCTAGGATTGTAAAATGCACCAATCAGTGGTCTGTAGCTAGCTAGAGGTTTGTAAAATGGACCAATCAGCACTCTGTAAAATGGACCAATCAGCATTCTGTAAAATGGACCAATCAGCACTCTGTAAAATGGGCCAATCAGCATTCTGTAAAATGAACCAATCAGCAGGACATGGGCAGGGACAAATAAGTGAATAAAAGCTGGCCACCCCAGCCAGCAGCAGCAACCCACTTGGGTCCCCTTCCATGCTGGAGAAGCTTTGTTCTTTCGCTCTTCATAATAAATCTTGCTGCTGCCCACTCTTTGGGTCCGTGCCACCTTTAAGAGCTGTAACACCATGAAGGTCCGCAGCTTCATTCTTGAAGTCAGTGAGACCAAGAATGCACTGGAAGAAACCAACTCTGAACACATCTTGGCAACCCAGATGGGACTATTGCCAAGTGGTGAGTACCATTGGACCCCTTTTGCTTGCTAGTTTGTCCTATTTTTCCTTAGAATTCAGGGACTAAACACTGGGCACCTGTCAGCCAGTTAAAAGTGACTAGTGTGGCAGCTGGACTAAAGACATGGGTGTCAGGCTTTCTGGGAAAGGGCTCTCTAACACCCCCTGACTCTTTGGAGTTGGGAGTGTTGGTTTGCCTGGAACCAGCTTCCACTTTTCCTATACTTCTGGGCTGAGCCAAGGGTTGACAGAGAGGAAAGCCATTCAGCTCCAGGGTCCCAACAAAAAGTTAGTTGACCCTGTAGCCATGAGCAGAACTCTTAAAGTCATGTTGCCCAAGCGAGACTTCCCCATCTATCCTGTCTGTCCTGACCTTTGCCTCCTGGGTCCTAACGCCTGTCAGACAAACTTCCTTCTGCTTCTCTTCTCTGAGGCTAGTCCTGCTTCTAAAAACCACTCCCTGCCTCTGGTGCTTTTCTAGTTTCTCCTATAAGAATGACTTCCAGTATAAATTTTGGGACTCTGTTCCTTTCTTTAGGCACCCAGGCTCACCAATTAGACATAATTTTTGCCCAAAGCCCTATCAGTTGGGGAGACCAACTATCCTTTTAGGATCCCTCCTCAGACAAGCAGGCCTAACAAAGGCTATTCCCGAAGCTAGGATATGGGGAGCCTCAGAAATTATATTCTTCCTATTCATATGATGAGAAGTGAGGACAAAAGGCGTCACTTTTCCAACCCTGGAGATCCCTTCCCTCCCTCAGGGTATGGCCCTCCACTCCATTTCTGGGGCATATCATCTTTATAGGAGAGGGGTAAGGTCCCAATACTACCAGGAGGTAACACAGGACTCTAACAGGTTTTTGAGAATGTGTTGGTAAAGGCCACTAAATCCGATTTTTCTTGGTCCTCTTTGTGGTCTAAGAGGAAAGACAAGGGTGCAGGTTTTTAAGAATGCATCAGTAAGGGCCACTAAATCCAATCTTCCTCAGTCCTTTTTGTGGGCTAGAAGGAAAACTAGTGTTTCTGCTGCTGCATTGGTGAGCACAACTATTCCAATCAGCAGGGTCCAGGGAAAGTTGTGGGTTCTTGGGCAAGAGGGGGATCTGCTGCTGCATTGGTGGGCACAACTATTCCAATCAACAGGGTCCAAGGACCATTGCGAGTTCTTGGGTGGGGGTGGAAAACAAACCAAAACCGTGGGTGGTTTTATCTTTCACATGGGAAACACTCAGGCATCAACAAGCTCACCCTTGAAATGCAACCTAAACCACTGGGACCAATTTAACTCTCAAACCCTGAGAAAGAGGTGGCTCATGTTTTTTCTGCACTATGGCCTGGCCCCAATATTCTCTCTCTGTTGGGGAAAAATGGCCACCTGAGGGAAGTATAAATTATAATACTATCCTGCAGCTTGACCTTTGCTGTAAGAGGGAAGGCAAATGGAGTGAAATACCTTATGTCCAAGCTTTCTTTTCATTGAAGGAGAATCCACAACTATGCAAAGCTTGCAATTTACATCCCACAAGAGGATCTCTCAGCTTACCCCCATATCCTAGCCTCCCTATAGCTCCCCTTCCTACTAATGATAAGCCTCCTCTAATCTCCCCTACCCAGAAGGACGCAAATAAATCTCCAAGGGACCACAAAAACCCCCGGGCTACCAGTTATGTCACCCTTCAAGCTGTAGGGGGAGGAGAATTTGGCCCAACCCAGGTACATGTCCCCTTCTCCCTCTCTGATTTAAAGCAGATCAAAAGCTGGGTGCGGTGGCTCATGCTTGTAATCCCAGCACTTTGGGAGGCTGAGGTGGGTGGATCACCTAAGGTCGAGAGTTTGAGACCAGCCAAGCCAGCATGGAGAAACCCCATCTCTACTAAAAATACAAAAAAATTAGCTGGATGTGGTGGTGCATGCCTGTAATCCCAGCTACTCGGGAGGCTGAGGCAGGAGAATCACTTGAAGCTAGGAGGCAGAGGTTGTGGTGAGCTGAGATCATGCCATTGCACTCCAGCCTGGGCAACAAGGGTGAAACTCCATCTCAAAAAAAAAAAAAAAAAGCAGATCAAGGTAGATCTGGGGAAGTTTTTTCAGATGATCCTGATCTTGATAGGTACAAAGATGTCCTACAGGGTCTAGGGCAAGTCCTTTGACCTCACTTAGAGAGATGTCATGCTATTGTTTGATCAAACCCTGGCCTTTAATAAAAATAATGTGGCTTTAGCTGCAGCCTGAGAGTTTGGAGATACCTGAAAGGGGACAAATTCCCTACCAGTCAGCAAGCCATCCCCAGTATGGATTCCTACTGGGACCCCGACTCAGATCATGGGGACTGGAGTTGTAAACATCTGCTGACCTGTATTCTAGAAGGACTAAGGAGAATTAGGAAAAAGCCCATGAATTATTCAATGATGTCCATCATAACTCAGGGAAAGGAAGAAAATCCTTCTGCCTTCCTTGAGCAGCTATGGGAGGCCTTAAGAGAATATACTCCCCTGTCACCTGACTCCCTCGAGGGTCAATTGATCCTAAAAGATAAGTACATTTCCCAATCAGCCACACATATCAGGAGGAAGCTCCAAAAGCGAGCCCTGGGCCCGGAACAAAATCTGGAGGCATTATTAAACCTGGCAACCTCGGTGTTCTATAATAGGGACCAAGAAGAACAGGCCGAAAAGGAAAAGTGAGATCAGAGAAAGGCCGCAGCCTTAGTCATGGCCCTCAGACAAACCTTGGTGGTTCAGAGAGGACAGAAAATGGAGCAGGCCAATCACCCGGTAAGGCTTGTTATTAGTGTGATTTGCAAGGACACTTCAAAAAAGATTGTCCAATGAGAAACAAGCCACCCCCTTGCCCTTGTCAACTATGCTGAGGCAATCACTGGAAGGTGCACTGCCCCAGAGGACAAAGGTTCTCTGGGCCAGAAGCCCCCAACCAGATGATCCAACAACAGGACTGAAGGTGCCCGGGGCAAGCACCAGCTCATGTCATCACCCGGGTATGATTAACCACTGTGGGCCAGGAAATTGACTTCCTCCTGGACACTGGCACAGTTTTCTCAGTGTTAATCTCTTGTGCTGGACAGCTGTCCTCAAGGTCCATTACCATCTGAGAAATCCTGGGACCGCCTGTAACCAGGTATTTCTCCCACCTCCTCAGTTGTAACTGGGAGACTTTGCTCTTTTCACATGCCTTTCTTGTTATGCCTGAAAGTCCCACACCTTTATTAGGGAGGGACATATTAGCCAAAGCTGGAGCTATTATCTACATGAATATGGGGAACAAGTTACCCATTAGTTGTCCCCTGCTTGAGGAGGGAATCAACCCTGAAGTCTGGGCATTGAAAGGACAATTCGGAAGGGCAAAAAATGCCCACCCACTCCAAATCAGGCTAAAAGACCCAACCACTTTTCCTTATCAAAGGCAGTATCCCTTAAGGCCTGATGCTCATAAAGGATTACAGGATATTGTTAGACATTGAAAAGCTCAAGTCTTAATAAGAAAATGCAGCAGTCCCTGCAATACCCCAATTCTAGGAGACTAGTTCAAGATCTTAGACTTATCAATGAGGCAGTAATTCCTCTATGTCCAGTTGTACCCAACCCCTATACCCTGCTCTCTCAAATACCAGAGGAAGCAGAATGGTTCACTGTTCTGGCCCTCGAAGATGCCTCCTTCTGCATTCCCCTGCATTCTGACTCCCAGTTTCTCTTTGCCTTTGAGGATCCCACAGACCACACGTCCCAACTTACGTGGACGGTCTTGCCCCAAGGGTTTAGGGATAGCCCTCACCTGTTTGGTCAGGCACTGGCCCAAGATCTAGGCAACTTCTCAAGTGCAGCCACTCTGGTCCTTCAGTATGTGGATGATTTACTTTTGGCTACTATTTGGAAGCCTCATGGCAGCAGGCTACTCTAGATCTCTTGAACTTTCTAGCAATCAAGTGTACCAAGCATCTGAATTGAAGGCCCAGCTCTGCCTACAAGTCATATATCTAGGCCTAATCTTAGCCAGAGGAACCAGGGCCCTCAGCAAGGAATGAATACAGCCTATACTAGCTTATCCATGCCCTAAGACATTTAAACAGTTGCAGGGGTTTCTTGGAATCACTGGCTTTCGCTGACTATGGATCCCCAGATACAGTGAGATAGCCAGGCCACTCTATAATTGAATCAAGGAGACCCAGCTGGCAAATACCTATCTAGTAGAGTGGAAACCAGAGGCAGAAACAGCCTTCAAGACCTTAAAGCAGGCCCTAGTACAAGCTCCAGCCTTAAGCCTTCCCACAGGACAAAACTTCTCTTAATACATCACAGAGAGAGCAGGAATAGCTCTTGGAGTCCTTACTCAGACTCGTGGGACAACCCCACAACCAGTGGCGTACCTAAGTAAGGAAATTAATATAGTAGCAAAAGGCTGGCATCACTGTTTATGGGTAGTTGTGGCAGTAGCTGTCTTAATATCAGAGGCTATCAAAATAATACAAGGAAAGGATCTCACTGTCTGAACTACCCATGATATAAATGGCATACTAGGTGCCAAAGGAAGTTTATGGCTATCAGACAATTGCCTGCTTAGATACAGGCACTACTCCTTGAGGGACCAGTGCTTCAAATATGCACGTGTGCAGCCCTCAACCCTGCTACTTTTCTCCCAGAGGATGGAGAACCAATCGAGCATGACCGTCAACATCTCTTATGACTGCCAACAAATTATAGTCCAGACTTATGCTGCCCAAGAGGATCTTTTAGAGGTCCCCTTAGCTAATCCTGACCTTAACCCATATACCAATGGAAGTTCATTTGTGGAGAATGGGATACGAAGGGCAGATTATGCCATAGTTGGTGATGTAACAGTACTTGAAAGTAAGCCTCTTCCCCCAGGGACCAGCGCCCAGTTAGCAGAACTAGTGGCACTTACCTGAGCCTTAGAACTGGGAAAGGGAAAAAGAATAAATGTGTATACAGATACCAAGCATGCTTATCTAATTCTACATGCCCATGCTGCAATATGGAAAGAAAGGGAGTTCCTAACCTCTGGGGGAACGTCCATTAACTAGCACAAGGAAATCATGGAGTTATTGCATATAGTGCAAAAACCCAAGGAGGTGGCAGTCTTACACTGCCAAAGCCAAAGGAGAAGGAGAGGGGAGAACAGCAGCATAAGTGGCTGGCAGAGGCAGGGAGAGACCAGCAGAGAAAGAAAGAGAGAAAGAGAAAGAAAGTCAAAGAGAGACAGAGAGAGAGAGAGAGACAGACAGACAGAAAGTCAGAGAAAGAGAGAGGGGAAAGACAGAAAGTTAGAGAAGAAAGAGAGAAAGACAGAGAGAGAGAAGTAGTAAAGAAAAAACAGTGCACCCTATTCCTTTAAAAGCCAGGGTAAATTTAAAACCTATAATTGATAATTGAAGGTCTTCTCCGTGACCCTATAACACTCCAATACCACCTTGTTGTCAGTGTAAACAAGAGCACAGTCCAAAAGCACTGAGGCCAGTGACAGCCCATAGCCTTCCTATAAAAAATCCTTAACCCAGTAGGTTTCCTAACAGGGAATCTAAATCTTAATTAATTACCATACAAAGGTCCAACCGGACCTAGGAAGAACTCCCTCCAGGACAGGATGATAGATGGTTCCTCCTGGGCGATTAATGAAAAAAGACACAATGGGTATTCCGTAAGTGATAAGGCAATTCTTGCAGAAGCAGAGTTAGGAGAATTGCCTAATAATTGCTGTGCTCAAACCTGCGAGCTGTTTGCACTCAGCCAAACCTTAAAGTACTTACGGAATCAGGAAGGAGACATCTATACCAATTTTAAGTTAATATGGACTGAACGAGGTATTATTAATTGAAATCCCAAATTTACAAGATTTTCAACAAAAGTAAAGTTTGCTAAAAGTTAACAGTATAACATATATTATCCTAAGTTCTAATCTTGTGGAAATCAGACCCTATCAGTGCCCCTCAAAGCTCCTGTCAGCATAGGGCGATACAACTAATACCCCTACTTATAGGGTTAGGAATGGCCACTGCTACAGGAACCAGAATAGCAGGTTTATCTCCTTCATTATCCTACTACCACACACATTCGAAGGATTTCTCAGACAGTTTACAAGAAATTACAAAATCTATCCTTACTCTACAATCCCAAATAGACTCTTTGGCAGCAGTGACTCTCCAAAATCGCTGAGGCCTAGACCTCCTCACTGCTGAGAAAGGAGGACTTCGCACCTTCTTAGGGAAAGAATGTTGCTTTTACACTAACCAATCAGGGATAGTACGAGACTCCGCCCGGTGTTTACAGGAAGAGGCTTCTGAAATCAGACAAAGCCTTTCAAACTCTTATAGCAACCTCCAGAGTTGGGCGACATGGCTTCTCCCCTTTCTAGGTCCTGTGACAGCCATCTTGCTATTACTCGCCTTTGGGCCTTGTATTTTTAACCTCCTTGTCAAATTTGTTTCCTCCAGGATTGATGCCATCAAGCTACAGATGGTCTTACAAATGGAACCCCAAACAAGCTCAACCAACAATTTCTACCAAGGACCCCTGGACCAACCCACTGACCCTTTGACTGGCCTAGAGAGTTTCCCTCTGGAGGATACTACCACTGCAGGGCCCCTTTGCCCCTATCCAGCAGGAAGTAGCTAGAGCGGTCATCGCCCAATTTCCAACAGCAGTGGGGGTGTCCCGTTTAGAGGGGAGATTGAGAGATGAAGCCAGCTGGACTTCTGGGTCGGGTGGGGACTTGGAGAACTTTTCTGTCTTACAAGATGATGGTAAAATGTGCCAATTAGCACTCTGTAGCTAGGATTGTAAAACGCACCAATCAGCACTCTGTAGCTAGCTACAGGTTTGTAAAATGACCCAATCAGCACTCTGTAAAATGGACCAAACAGCAGGACATAGGCAGTCACAAGGAAATAAAAACTGGCCACCCCAGCCAGCAGCAGCAACGTGCTCAGGTCCCCTTCCACGCTGTGGAAGCTTTGTTCTTTTGCTCTTCACAATACATCTTGCTGCTGCTCACTCGCTCACTCTTTGTGTCCATGCCACCTTTAAGAGCTGTAACATTCACTGCGAAGGTTCCCAGCATCATTCTGGAAGTCAGTGAGACCAAGAACCCACCAGAAGGAACCAACTCCGGACACAGTAGGATTTGATGAATCCTAAAATGTCTTCCAACTCCTAAGATCTATGATCTTCCACATCAAACAGGCACTTCACAATTTCCCTGTTCTTTGCCAAAGAAAACTGTCCGTTTGCTCCAGTCTCTCTCTCATTCTGTCTCTCTCTCTCTTCCCCCAGCCTTCCTCCCTCTCTTGTGCTGTTCTCTGGTCCAGGGTGCTATTCTTTTTTTTTTTTTTTTTTTTTTTTTTTTTTTTTTTTTTTGAGACGGAGTCTTGCTCTGTCACCCAGCCTGGAGTGCAGTGGCGCGATCTCGGCTCACTGCAAGCTCCGCCTCCCGGGTTCACGCCTTTCTCCTGCCTCAATCTCCCGAGTAGCTGGGATTACAGGCGCCTGCCACCAAGCCCGGCTAACTTTTTGTATTTTTAGTAGAGATGGGGTTTCACCGTGTTAGCCAGGATGGTCTCGATCTCCTGACCTTGTGATCTGTCCACCTTGGCCTCCCAAAGTGCTGGGATTACAGGTTTGAGCCACCGCGTCCGACCTCCAGGTTGCTATTCTACTAGGAAATCTTAATCTGCAACATCTCTTGGCTTTACCCCTTTCATTCACTGTTTCCTGTTTTCCGTGTACCCTCTTGATTTCTTTCCAGCTCTTCTCTTTCTCAGACTCACACAGTCCTTCCATTCACTGCCCTCCTTGCCTTCTTCCCTTCTTCGTGTACATCTCCTTTCTCCCTCTCTTTCTTTGCTCCCCCTACTTCATTTTCCGTTCCCGCATCCCCCGATGGTCTCCCCCTCCTTCCCGCTCTCTGTCTTACCCTAGTTTGGAAATGCAGCAGACCTCTAAACCTGCTAGCATTGGATGCAAGAGGCTGTCATTCTACGGTAGGAGGAGCTTCTATTGGTCGGGCTGGAGGCGGGTACCGAGCTGAGTATAAAAGGTGGGACCGGAGGCGGCGAGCTGATCGGCTCTGACAGGACGGGTCGGAGGGGGTCGCCTGGCCGGAGCTGGGCGCCGAGAATCCCGGGTGCCAGCACTAGAGCAGTGGCTCTCCGCACTAACTCTCCGCCCCTGGTCAGCTGTAACCCCTGCCGCAGAGCCCGGCAACTCTCAGCTGTCGCCCGCGGAGCCCCGAGGGCCCCTCGCCTCACCTGTGCGTGCTGCGCCTCGCGCGCCCTGTCCGGCTGCGGAGATGAGCGAGGTGAGCGGCGCGGCCCCCGGCGCTCTCGGCAGGGCTGCGGCGGGGAGGGTGCTGCGGCTCGGGATCCCAGGGAGGCGAGGGAGAGCGAGGCAGACCGGAGCCGCGAAGAACCCTCCGGGGGCGCCCCACTGCCCTCCTAGGAAAGCTCCCACCTCGGGGCGCTGGGAAACGATTGGAAGACGGGGTGCTTTCAGTCTCCCTACTGTGGACGGCGCTTTTGGGGGTAACTGGAATCGGCTGTAGAGTCGGGAAGCGGGGATGCTGAGCTCTCAGGTGGTAGGTCATCCCCTCGGGATACTGCCCCCTGCATCTGTCTTACTGCCCGAGGTTATTCTGGCTCCCCTTACCCCCCTTACTTCGCTTCTGTCCTCTCCTAGGGATGTAAGGCACTCACATTCCTTCTGTAGCATCTAGCAAGAACTCCATCCCTGGCCCCCAGGGAGGGCCACTATGCCCCTTTTAGAAAGGTTCCTGCCCTCCACTCATTCAGTCAGGAACGTTGGAGGGACGCTTTCCGGTATTTAGAAGCCCCTGCCAGCTGCTGGGGAGATTTCCCCTTCAAGAATAGACCTCCCTCTGCAGTGCTTGTTACAAACTAGGTCTTCCGGCAGGCTCTGTGGTGTTCATCGTGGCCAGACCCAGTCCATTAACTGATTTACTGTTTTCAAAGAACACTGTTCATGGGGTGGGGGAGTGGGGGGTCAAAGCAGAGACTTTGGAAAGACATCTCCTATTGTCTATTTGTAGGCACAGTCTCATCTCCAGAAACAAGGATCAGCCTTCTCAAGTGAAGTCAGTCTGGTTAGTGGCATCACAAGCTTGCCCTCTGCAACCTCTTTCCTAGTACCCACATCGTTGTGTTAAATCCAACTCCTCTGCTATATGTCAGATATGTATGTGGGTCTGCTACTTACCTGTGATGTAGCCTTAGGCAAAGTACAAAACCTTTGTTTCATTTTTTATCTGTAAAATGGGGATAATACTGGTTGTTGTAATAATTAAATGAGATAATATATGCCAAATACTTCAAATAGGACCTGGCACTCAATCTATATTAGCTATTATCTTTCCGTTTCTTTTTTTTTTTCCTCTCCCATTACAGTATTGCAGAAATTTAACAGAAGAATTCCCAAAGACATTAGATTACTGAAGGAATAGGACCCTGGAGCCTGGGTTCCAGTTTAGATACTAAAAATGAAGATCTCTACTGACTCCTACCAAAAGTTGTCACCCAGGGAGCTAATTAGTGCCAACTGCTGTGTTGTCTTGGTTGCCATGTTCACTAATTTTATCCTGGAAAATTCGGCTAGTCTGGGGGCTGCAGATGAACCAAAGTGGTTTCCAGTCCCTCAGCTGGTTGTGACTCTGTTGACGGCAATCTTTCAGAAAGAAAAGAAAAAAACGCATCAACCTCCTCTTTCAGCTCTAATGTGGGAAGAGAGGTTTTCTTTGCCCTCTTTTCACTGAGGTCTAGGGTTCATACTACTCCTCCCACCCCGAGCATTTCTAAATCTGAAAGTTGTAATCCAAGCCATCCCCTGGGAGTTTGTGATCTGAAGGCTATGCCAACGTGAGGATTTGCGGTTAGCCTGTGTTTTCTGGGGGAAGTGCACAGCCCCTTTGTAGGACACACTACAGGGGCTGGCATTTAGGGTGGTATTTGGTGGAATGAGAAGCCTGTTTTGTAGCAAAGGAAACAATTTGGTGTTTGAGGAGAAAGCCAAGTCTGCTCCCTCCTGACTCAGCAGCTGAATTTGGTTAGCCTTCATCAGGGGCTCAGTAGAATGATGAGAGAAGGATCCATGGATGGAGACTATCAGTGTACCCAAGTCTGCCCAGCCTCCTAGGCTATCAGAGCAAACTGGTTTTAACTAGCAATTTAGTCATAGAAGCTGTCTGCTAATACGGAGCCGAGCCTGGTCTTAGGGATGAATACTTATAAAATCCAGAAGCAGCTGTCTCTGAATCAGGTCACAAAGGGGTCTCTGCTTCTCTAGGGGCTGAGATCCAGCCTGTTTTCTTCCTCTTGTAAAAGCTATGGTAAAAGGTGGAAGTGTTGCCCAGAGCTCTAGGGAGACTCCAAACTGCTTCATTTCTCTCAGGCCAGCCCCATGGGGCTCCTCTTTCAGGCGGAAGAGCCCCGCCCGGGAAAGCCCTGTGTACCTTGAATCTTACGTAAGTTTCACCTCCCCCAACTGCTTATTTTCTTGCTTCAGAGAAAGTGCATGAAATGAGACAATTTGGGATGTCTTTAAGAGACTCCTATTTCAACTGAAGAACAAAACCAAGGAGGAGTCTCCAGACCTAGAACAACCAACAGTGCAGGGGTTCTGGTGGGGCTGCTGGGGAGGATCTCTGGCTCTGCCTTGCCTTTGTGGCTCTTTGCTGTCACTCATTACTGCAGTAGAGCATTTCTCTGTGAGTGTGTGTGCGCATTCGTGCACGAAGGAGCTGCAGGGACTCATCTCCAATTTGTCTGCATTCACAGCTGCAGGCAGGACTTGATTGCTGTGGATCACACTCTATCTCCTGTGGTTTAATAACTTTTCCCTAGTTTCAGTGACGGATAGGAATGAGAGATGTGTTCAGTCCCTGAGGGCTCTTTCCTATAATCCTTTTTCATACAGTGTAGCTGCCTGCTTAAAGCAGAATTGCAGGTTCTTTTGTAATCCTGTTGCATTTCTCATCTGCGAGGAGCCTAGCTGGGGGAATCCCTTGGTCCAGCAGTCGTTCTGCTGAAATGGGAGTCATGGACCACTGGTGACAGTCTTTATGGTGTCTGTCCTGTGTTTTGGCTGGCAGGGGCTGGGGCAAGGGACAGATCAACTAGAAATCTCATTTAGGGGAGAGCTTAGACCTGGTGCTCCTTCATTATCCTGTTTGCTCTCTTCTTACCTAATGAGAATGGGATATCACACTTTGGAGATCCGTACACTCTTTCCTGTGCACATCTGTCTGCATCTGCCACCTTCCCAACAAGGGAAGTTCAGTCACAGTGATACTATTCTGTTATGTCTCCTGTGAACCAGTTGTTAGGGAACCTGGTGTGGACTTGGAGGAGATCCAAGTTTATCTCTCTCATTGGTATGTTACTTTTATTATGGTTATATTGGATATACAAAATAGAAAGTCTAGTCACTTACTGCTATTGAAATGCCTTCTACCGGCCAGGCGCGGTGGCTCACGCCTGTAATGCCAACACTTTGGGAGGCCGAGGCAGGTGGATCATGAGGTCAGGAGATCGAGACCATCCTGGCTAACATGGTGAAACCCCGTCTCTACTAAAAATACAAAAAATTAGCCAGGCGTGGTGGCAGGCGCCTGTAGTCCCAGCTACTCGGAGAGGCTGAGGCAGGAGAACAGCGTGAACCCGGGAGGCGGAGCTTGCAGTGAGCCGAGATCGTGCCACTGCACTCCAGCCTGGGCGACAGAGCGAGACTCCATCTCAAAAAAAAAAAAAAGAAAGAAATGCCTTCTACCTCTGGAAACATCTGCCTTGGAGTGAGGAAAATGAGAACTTGCTCATCCCTTTCTTAGTCTCCCATTTATGTTGCTGGTTTTAGCTGCTTAGGCAGGAGCCTCTGGCTGGTAAAAGTGGATGACTGTCATCCTGTGACCTGGAAATATGGATGATTCTTTCTCTCAACTACAGCTGCGATTTGTTAGCTCTGAGAATGTCGTCTTTATAGGGTCAGGCAGCCATAAGTAATATGGCTGAAGTCCAAATGCACAAACTTGATGCATCTTTCACGTCTGCCTATGGAGGGTCTTAACTGATGAAAGTGGTGGAGATAGAGTTGCAGGCAGAGAGGATGAAGAAAGATGAATAATTGTCTCTTCAAGGTGGTGGTTCTATGAATGCCTCCCGCTATTTTCTTTTTACTTTTCTATGTTTCTAAATTGTCTTTCATGAGTCTATTTTATCATGGAGAAAAATAAACTTAGTTCTGCAAAAAAATTCTTCAAAATAGAAAGATATATCTTTCACCAAGAAAACCTCAAATAAAATATCAAAACATTTTAGTGATGCGATTTTAGATTTGTTAAGGAACGCTAAAGATCATCTGGTCCAATATTCTCATTTTACAGGTGAGAAAACTGGGGCCCAAAACTTGTCTAAGTTTACACTGTACTAGAACCAAGACTAGGGCACAGTACTTCTGACTTCGCATTCCAAAAGAACATTCCACAGGAATCCTTTAACATTTTACTTCAGTAAATACAGGATTTTTTTTTTTTTTTTGAGTTGGAGTCTTGCACTGTTGCCAGGGCTGGCTGGAGTGCAATGGTGCGATCTCCGCTCACTGCAACCTCCACCTCTGGGGTTCATGTAATTCTCCTGCCTCAGCCTCCCAGATAGCTGGGATTACAGGCACTCGCCACCACGCCCGGCTAATTTTTTGTATTTTTAGTAGAGATGGAGTTTCACTATGTTGGCCAGACTGGTCTCGAACTCCTGACCTCAAGTGATCTGCCCACCTTGGACTCCCAAAGTGCTGGGATTACAGGGGTGAGCCACTGTGCCTGGCCACAGAATTATTTGGTTAGCATGCAAACTTTTAATGAATATATTTCAAGTACTTTTTTTTTTTTTTTGAGACAGTACCTCTGTCACCCAGGCTGGAGTACAGTGGCACGATCATGGCTCACTGCAGCCGCAAGCTCCTGGACTTAAGCAATCTTCCCACCTCAGCATCCCTTGTAGCTGGGACCACAGGTACACGTCACCATGCCTGGTTAATTTTTTTTGTATTTTTTATAGAGACGGGTTTCACCACGATGCCCATGCTGGTCTCGAACTTCTGAGCTCAAGCAGTTCACCCATCTCAGCCTCCCAAACAGCTGGGATTACAGACATGAGCTACTATGCTTGGCCTCAATACTTTTTCCTTTTTTTTTTTTTTGAGATGGAGTCTCACTCTGTCGCCCAGGCTGGAGTGCAGTGGCGCCATTTTGGCTCACTGCAATCTCCACCTCCTGGCTTCAAGCGATTCTCCTGCCTCAGCCTCCCGAGTAGCTGAGATTACAGCGTATACCACCAGGCCTGGGTAATTTTTGTATTTTTTTTTAGTAGAGACGAGGTTTCACTCTGTTGATCAGGCTGGTCTCAAACTCCTGGCCTCAAGTGATCCACCTGTCTTGGCCTCCCAAAGTGCTGGGATTACAGGCATGAGCCACCATGCCTAGCCTCAAGTACTTTCTATAAGAAATACAGGCTGGGCGCGGTGGCTCACGCCTGTAATCCCAGCACTTTGGGAGGCCAAGGTAGGTGGATAACGAGGTCAGGAGTTCGAGACCAGCCTGGCCAACATGGTGAAACCCCGTCTCTATTAAAACTACAAAAATTAGCCAGGTGTGGTGGCAGCCACCTGTAATCCCAGCTACTCGGGAGGCTGAGCTAGGAGAATTGCTTGAACCTGGGAGGCAGAAGTTGCAGTGAACCGAGATAGCACCACTGCACTCCAGCCTGTGATAGAGCAAGGCTCCATCTAAAAAAAAAGAAAAAGAAATACATATATATTTTTTTGAGATGGAGTCTCGCTCTGTCGCCCAGGCTGGATTGCAGTGGCGCAATCTCCGCTCACTGCAAGCTCCGCCTCCCAGGTTCATGCCATTCTCCTGCCTCAGCCTCCCAAGTAGCTGGGACTACAGGCGCCCGCCACCACGCCTGGCTAATTTTTTGTATTTTTAGTAGAGACGGGGTTTCACTGTGTTAGCCAGGATGGTCTCGATCTCCTGACCTCGTGATCCGCCCACCTCTGCCTCCCAAAGTGCTGGGATTACAGGCGTGAGCCACCGTGCCCGGCCAGAAAAAGAAATAGAAGCAATGTGGCTGAGTGTGGTGGTTCACGCCTGTAATCCCAGCACTTTGGGAGGCTGAGGCAGGAGGACTGTTTGAGCTCAGGAGTTTGAGACCAGCCTGGGCAACATGACAAAACCCTATCTCTACTACAAAATTAAAAAATTAGCTGGGCATGGTGGCACATGCCTGTGATCCCAGTTACGTGGGAGGCTGAAGTGGGAGGATCTCTTGAGCCTGGGAGGTCGAGGCTGGAGTGAGCCGTGATGGCACCACTACACTCCAGCCTGGGCGATAGAGTGAGACCCTGTCTCTCACAAACACGAAAAAGAAATATAAGCAGTGTGATCTAATAATGCTGAGCAAGAGGATAGAGACAAGAGACCAACATTAGATAATATTTTATCAACAGGGTACCTTCTGGTAGAATACTAGTCAGGGCAGGTACTATCCATCTTTACGCAGGATGCCTAGTCACCTTAAAAATGGGTGCAGAAAATGGGGTGGAGTAGGTAAGGTGATAGGAGTGAAGGAAGTAGGAAGCCTGGAGGCCCTCTTTTCATGAGTTCTTAATTTTGGTGTTCATCACTGATTCCCATAATTGCAGGAAAGCAGGTGTCTAAGTAAAATTGGTGCACCTGATGAACAAACAGCCTCTGGATATTTGGTCCTCTTTTGTTTGGCCATTTGACTTCCCAGTCAGGAGTTCAAAGGCTTTGGGAAGAGAATAGTAAGGCCAGATGTGATGGCTCATACCTATTATCCCAGCACTTTGGAAGGCTGAGGTGGGAGGATTGCTTCAGCCCAGGAGTTTGAGACTAGCCTGGGCAACATAGCAAGACCCTGTCTTTACAAAAAATAAAAAATTAGCCAGATATGGTGGTGTGCATCTGTAGTCCCAGCTATTTGGGAGGCTGAGGTGGGAGGATTGCTTGAGTCCAGGAGGTCAAGGCTGCGGTGAGCCGTGATTGTGCCACTGCACTCCAGCTTAGGCAACAGAACACGACCCTGTCTCAGGGGAAAAAAAAAAAAAAAGCAAGAAGATGGGGAAAGAAGAATGAGAAGAATGCATTAGGCTGGCAAGGTAAGTGATGAAATCTTACTGGGATTCAAGCATCCTGAGTGCATGATTTTCTAAATCCATACTCTGACCTGCTGCTCAAAATGGCTTGACTTGCGTTGGAATTATTTTAGTTATAAAAGTAAGCGAAATCAGAGCAGATCCAAAACCACTTTTTTTTTTTTTTTTTTTTTTGAGACAGTTTCACTCTTGTTGCCCAGGCTGGAGTGCAGTGGCATGATCTCGGCTCACTGCAACCTCACCTCCTGGGTTCAAGCGATTCTCCTGCCTCAGCCTCCCAAGTAGGTGGGATTACAGGCACCCAACATCATGCCCGGCTAATTTTTTTGTATTTTTAGTAGAGACTGGGTTTCATCATGTTGGCCAGGCTGGTCTCAAACTCCCGACCTCAGGTGATCCACCTGCCCCGGCCTCCCAAAGTGCTGGGATTACGGGTGTAAGCCACCACGCTGACCTCAAAACCACTTTTCTAAGAGATCTGCATCCCTGAAAGGTGCCCATAAAGAGGTACCTAGAAATCTAGACCTTGTCACAGTCTCCTCACTGAAGCTTGATTTCTGTTTCCTTCCAGGCTTATTCCCGAAGGCATGCCCAGTACCCCACCAAGGGAAAAGGGGTGCATTTATCGTTCTGTTGTCCTTGGTGCTGCCTCCCTCCCACACAAAGCCCTCCAGCTGAGTGTTTGCTTTGTAGGCTGCAGAGGGGATTAATACGTTTATTTTGGGATATTAACACCATGGGTGGGATGCACATTGAAGATTATGGTAATAAATGATGCTTTGGCACTACTCTCTCTCCCCCATTCCCTAAACCTCAGTGTGGGGTGAAGGCACAGCTCTAAGCTGTGTGCAGAGCACCACAAATAACCACTCATTAAACTGTGGCAGCCCATGCTGGGGGGAACAGGCTGGGGCTGTTGACTCACTGCATACCATGAGCTGGCATGGCCAAGGAATTCTGCCTCTGACTCCAGTTGGGGGTACTTCTATTCCAGGAAACAGGGATGGGGTGGCTAAGAGGGGAGAATCAGACAAGGGGGCTTGGGAGCTAGGGCTGTTTAGGTTCTATTTTTGTCTTAGGATGCATCTGAGATATAAGGCATTGGGGAAAATAGTATATATATTAAGAGAGGGATGTGTGTATGTAGAATCTGCAGTAAGGATTCCTAGTTCTTTTTCTGTTATTATCTTGAGGGTGACCTTGAGCAAGTCTTTCTGAAGCTGTTTAAGGACTGCAGCTGGTTGCTGCACTGAAAGAATTGAAACGGTTCCAACAGTGCTCCAAAAACAGCAGTCTAGGGTCTTCCAGGGGCACTAGAGGATCCCAGAGGCCTCTATAAGGTTTTTTAGCAGTTACCTTCATTTAACATTGGAGGAGAATATGTCAGAAGGGATAAAAGGGTCCCAGGGGTGGAGTGGGAGGGTGCAAAGCCTCTTTGTCGCCACTTGGAAGCAGATCCACTAACTCCTGTCCCCCTTCACTTCCTGCACCTCTAGAACAAGCAGGGAGCTTAGGAAGCCTAGGATTTATGTCAATACAAAGGCAAGGAAAGGGATTTTTAAAGGCTAGTATTTAGGATTTTTAGGATTCAGTCCCTTTTTAGGTTTTTCTGCCTTGGACTGTAGGACAGGATTCTGACTTCCTGTGTGTATTCATCTAAACTAAGTATTCTGGCAGTAAGTACCAAAATGTGTTTATAATGTGTTTTTATTTACACAGCACCCAAGCTATGTCATGCAAATACAGGTATAAGTAGTCTAGGTATGATGAGGTGATCCTTGTTCCTGTCTGTTGCTGCTGTTAACAGCCTGTGATCTCTCTTTAAAGAGCCCAGTGGGCTGAGGAATATGGGGAAATCTGGATAGTTTATCCTTTCCAAGGTTCTAACTCACTGCTTGGAGCAGAAGGGGTGACACTATCTTCCCTTTTCTGGTGACAATGGTTGCTGTGGCAACGCTATTAAAGATGAAAGCCACAAAGGAAGGAGGAAACACAGCCCAAGAAGGGAGCAGGGAAGATTGGGCCTAGAGTTTTAGGGTATCTGTTCCCCAGTAGTGGCAGCAGGAAAACAGCACCAAAGTCGCTACCGTTTTGAATGTCTAGGTGCTTGCTACCACAATACTATGTTTTGTTTTTGGTTTTGGTTTTTTAGACAGAGTCTGGCTGTCTTGCCTAGGCTGGAGTGGAGTGCAGTGGTGTGATGTTGGCTCACCGTGACCTCTGCCTCCCAGGTTTAAGCAATTTTCCCACCTCAGCCTCCTGAGTAGCTGGGATTACAGGTGCCCGCCACCATGCCCGGCTAATTTTTGTATTTTTAGTAGAGGCAAGGTTTCACCATGTTGGCCAGGCTGGTCTCAAACTCCTGACCTCAGGTGATCCGCCTGCCTTGGCCTCCCAAAGTGCTGGGATGACAAGTGTGAGCCACTGTGCCTGATCTTTTTTTATTTTTTCTTTTTTGAGACAAGCTCTCACTCTGTCACCCAGGCTAGAGTGCAGTGGCATGATCATAGCTCACTGCAGCCTTGATCTCTGGGTTGTAGTGATCAATCCTTGTACCTCAGCCTCCCGAGTAGCTGGGACTACAGGTGCACACCACCACGCTTGGACTAACTTTTTTTTTTTTTTTTTTTTTTAGTAGAGACAAAGTCTATGTTGCCCCGGCTGGTCTCAAATTCTTGGCCTCAAGTGATCTGTCTGCCTTGGCTTCCCAAAATGCTGGGATTACAGGCGTGAGCTACTGTGCCCTGCCTAATTGTACATATTCATGGGGGTACATAGTGAGTGATATTTTGATACATATATAGTGATCAGATCGGGGTGATCCCTTTTTTTTTTAAAGCAAATTCTTCTAGATCCTGATTTCTTTTTTTCTTTTTTAAAGCATTTCCCTAAACTTTTAACATTGTTATTCCTGGGCTGGGCACAGTGGCTCACACCTGTAATCCCAGCACTTTGGGAAGCCGAGGCGGGTAGATCACGAGGTCAGGAGTTCGAGACAAGCCTGGCCAACATGGTGAAACCCTGTCTCTACTAAAAATACAAAAATTAGCCAGGCGTGGTAGTGGGCACCTGTAATCCCAGCTACTTGGGAGGCTGAGGCAGGAGAATTGCTTGAACCCTGGAGGCGGAGGTTGCAGTGAGCCGAGATCACACCACTGCACTCCAGCCTGGGCAACAAAAGCGAAACTCTGTCTCAAAAAAAAAAAAAAAAATTGGTATTCCTCAATATTGACAATTCCTATTGTCCTAGACCTGCTTCTTTTCTCTCTAATGGTAGTTGGAAAAAAAATTCAGGTTGAGGTAGGCTTTTATTTATTTTTATTTAAGGATAAATATATTTATTTATCCTAAGTCATATATTTATTTACTTCTTAAGGAGGGAGGGAAGCTTTATATATGAGAGAGTAAAGGGAACTGATTGTCAAGATTCCTGAGGAAGAGAAGGGTGATGGGATCTAGAGCTCAGATGGAAGGACAAGACATCATCTGACAAATGCTCTGGGAGGAGGCAGATAGGCAAGTGTGTGGTGCTTCTCTTTCCTGGAAGTGGGAGGAAATGAAAATGGTAGGTATTCCTGGGGAAAGTATTAGGGAAAGGGAGAATGTTACTGTGTCATGTTCCTCTCTGTAATCTCAAAGCCTAAAGAAAATAAGACCCTTAAGCCAACAAGACTCTTCTTTCCGTCTTCCCCATGGGAAGGGAGAATCTGCAACTTTGAGCTGCAGAGGAAACAAAAAAGTTCTCATGGGGAATTGGCAGCATCACCAAGATGATGGAATGGAACATTGGTACACATCAGGCTCAGAGGCAAGGAGAAAAGAAATATAGGAAGGTAGGTAAGGAAAGCAACTAAAACCCACCAGGGAAAATAAATTAAGGAAAAGAAAGAGTTGATGGGCCTCACAGTTGCTAATTAGTGTTTGGTATCTATTGAGAAGTGAGAAACATTTAGTCCTGGCTGGGGAGGGTGTGGGTGGCTCACACCTGTAATCCCAGCACTTTAGGAGGCTGAGGCTGGAGTATTGCTTGAGTGAGAACCTGTTTCAAAACAAACAAAACCCCCCAAATCCCATTCAGTCCTGTGTGGGCAGCGAGGCTGAATGAACCAAGCTCTAAGCTCACTAGAAACTTGGAATAACAGGCTTGAATGACAGTGAGGGAGGCATTTGAAGTGGAAGCCAGTAGAATGATCCTACACATGGAATTCTCAGACTCTGAAGGGCTGGGTTCTGGCTCTGTGAGTCAAGAATGTAAACTATGGCTGTCCTCCAGGAGTCAGCCTTGTGTGTCAGGAGGCCCACTGAGCAAACATTAAGATGAAAACCAGAATCAGGGTGATTAGATCAATTGGCAGAGCAGAAATCTGAGTGATAGGCATGGTCTGGGATCAGGTTGTCAACTATTAATAACATGTAAAATTGCCCCATAATGGCAGGACTGGACCCTGTTCCCCAAGTTCCCTTTGGAGTATATGTGAAGATAGCATTGTATACGCATGCACATACATACTCATACATGCCCATACTTTTGATTGGAGATTGAGAGACAGTGTAGGATAATGATCAAGAGCATGGATTCTAGAGCCAGACTGCCTGGGTTCAAATCCTAGCTTTGTGGTTTGTTTGTTCTATGGCTTTGGGCAAGATAACCTCTCGACTTCAGTTTCCTCCTCTGTGAAATAGAAATAATAATTATACCTATTTTCTAGGGCTGTTATAATCATTCAATGTGTTAGTGTTTATAAAGTACTTAGAAAAGTAGCTGGCATATAGTGTATTATATATGATTGTTCATAAAGTAAAGCGAGGGAACATTCTAAAATCCTTGATTTCTTCCAGTTCCCCCAGTTGGGTCCTATAAGGAGAAGGAAGGATTTGCTAAACCATTTCATTGTTGTTATTTCTGGTCAGAAAAGCTCAGTATCGAAAGGAGTAGAAGGCTAGGCACTCCAGCCTGGGTGACAAGAGCAAAACTCCGTCTCAAAAAAAAATAACAAAAAAAGAGTAGAAGAGCACCTGAGAGGTTTGTGATCCATACCTGGCTAGAATGAGGAGCTGAGAAATGCTGACCTGTTACAGCTCTTGCAGTTTGGCCTCACTCCTCTTCAGGTATGAGTTTTTGTGAGAAACACTAGAATATGTGGTCTCTGGTCCCAGAGTGTACCTCCATGCCTCCTTTGTTTATGTGAAGTATGGTTAGTCTGATGGCTTGCAGATGCATATACCAGAGGACCTTAATTCATCTAAAATTGCTGCTTTTCTGAAAGATAAACAGGAGGGTTGAGGCAGAGACCAGGGACTAATAAAGGACTGAGCACCACACAGAGGGTGGGAGCAGACAACTTGTGATCTAACTGCCCCCACCCCTAACCTCAGCAAATTACAAACAACTAAATCCAGAAGTGTCTAGAGTGGCTATTTTGAGAACTGGCTAGAGAGAAAGAGGGAAGAGGGGCAAGAGGTAAAACTCCTGTACCCCTTTCAGCAGAAGGTAAAAGGGAGATTTCAAGGGGCATTGTGAATAATAGGAGTTTTCTTCTCCTTACAGCATCCTTTTCTGGTTTCCCAAGTGGAGACCCCCACTTTTAGATTATTATCTCTCATAAATTTAACCTAAATGGAGCCAGAAACCCCGGGGGTGGGGGGACCAGATGGCAGCTGAGCCACTGCTCTATTCCAGGGCCAGTGATCTCCAGAGAGACTTGGGAGGGAAGCAGCTGGCAGGGCAGAGGGAAAGTGGCAGCCTGGTGGTTTAGTCCTGACACACATTCCTGCTTATTCTCAAGGTCCGCTGATATGAGAAGGAATGTAGAGGAAACAGCCACCTGAGGGAAGATATTTAGAATGAGAGTCCAGATTTTCCTTCAAAGAGGAGGCATTGGGGTGAGAGAAAAGATCTGATGGATTAAGGGAATAGGTTTAGAGTCAGACAGAGGGATAATGGCTAAATCATGGATCAGAGTCTGAGATTTATTGGCAAAAGAGAGCATAGGATTTGAAGTCAGAGATCATGAGACTATAGAACTTGCCTCTTAACCTATGATCCTCTTGTCTGGACAGTTGCTGTTATCCTATTAACTGCATACTCCATCTAGGTCATACTTTTTTTTTTTTTTTTTTTTTTGAGACAGAGTCTTGCTCTGTCACCCAGGCTGGAGTGCAGTGGTGCGATCTCAGCTCATTGCAACCTCCACCTCCCTGGTTCAAGTAGTTCTCCTGCCCCAGCCTCCCCAGTAGCTAGGATTACATTTGCCTGCCACCACACCCAGCTAATTTTGTGTTTTTAGTAGAGATGGGGTTTCACCATGTTGGCCAGGCTGGTCTCGAACTCCTGACCTCAAAGGATCTGCCCACTTCAGCCTCCCAAAGTGCTGGGATTACAGGTGTGAGCCACTGTGCCTGGCCAGGTCATATTTTTACAGTGTGGAAAAACCTCTTGTGATGACAGTATTCCTGTGGAAGGTGTCACCTCAGTAACTATTGGGACATTTTATCGATTATGTGCAAAATTAAGAAAAGAA
Organism: Nomascus leucogenys; assembly: GCF_006542625.1. Taxonomy (NCBI): domain Eukaryota; kingdom Metazoa; phylum Chordata; class Mammalia; order Primates; family Hylobatidae; genus Nomascus; species Nomascus leucogenys. Next base: position 40,242,166 of record NC_044392.1, on the reverse strand, counting down.
AAACATTTGACCACAGGGGGATTATGGAGAGAGAAAGAGTAACAACTGGGTCAGTCTCCTAAGTCTCAGGAACAGTCCTTCCTCTCATGGAGTCTTTCTTTTGGTCAAAGGGGAACAAGCAGGAATTCCATAGGGTTTCAGGAACACCTTCATGTATGTTCTTCCAGATTTTAAAATGAAAATATATATGGGCCTAGCGCGGTGGCTTGTGCCTGTAATCCCAGCTCTTTGGGAGGCTGAGACAGGAGGATTACTTGAGTCCAGGAGTTTGAAACCAGCCTGGGAAGCATAGCAAGACCCAGTCTCTACAAAAAATACAAAAATTACCCAGGTATAGTGGTGTGCCTGTAGTCCCAGCTACCTGCAAGGCTGAGGTGGGAGGATCGCTGGAGCCTGGGAGATCAAGGCTGCAGTGAGACATGATTGTGCCGCTGCACTCCAGCCTGGGTGACAAAGCAAGACTTATCTCTTAAAAAAAATAAAAAGGAAAATGTGTGTGTGTATGTGTGTGTGTGTGTATATATATGTGTGTATATATATATATAAAATATACATATAAATATAAACACATATTTATCTTACACAAAATTTGGACCATATAAAGTTATAACTGAGTTTGAAAAACTTGCCCATGTCAAATACAATATTGCATTAGCATTTTTAATAATTTTTGTTCTAAATTATTATTTTCTTTCCCCGTAATGTTATATTGGAACCATTTACCAGAATTTAAAGAATAGTTCAAGCCAGGTGCAGTGGCATTGCACCTATTATCTCAGCTATTTAGGAGGCTGAGGAGGAAGAATTGCTTGAGCCCACCAGTTTGAGACCAACCTGGGCAGCATAGTGAGACCCCATCTCGAACAAACAAATAATTAGAGTTAATAAATGATTTCAGCAAAGTTGTTGGATACAAGCTCAATATATAAAAATCAGTGGTGTCTCTAAACACTATCAATGAAAACTCCAAAAAAGGAAATTAAAGCAATTCCTTAAGGAAAGAAAAAATAGTTCAGTACATATCCACATGTCTTCCACTTAGATTCAGTAATTGTTAACATATTAGCATATTTGTATCAGCATATGACAATATTTGGTCTTATGGAGACAGTACAGCCTGTTGGCTAGGAGTATGGAGTCAGTCTACCTGGGTTCCAAAGCCAGGTTCACTGTTTTCTATTGCGTGATTTGACTTGGGCAAGTTCCTCAACATCTTTCTAAGCCTGTTTTCCTCAACTATAAAATAGGGTGCCATCTTCTTAGAGATTTCAGAAGATTAAATGGGATAATGTTTGATACATAATAAGCAATAAGTATTATTTGGGTCCTTATCTCCTCTAAAATCACTTAGCCTGGAAGATAGGAAGAGTATCTTGATTGGTTTCACCTTAAATTCACGGCCATTAACCCCCAACGTGCCCTTTGTGCTATCTGGTAATCCTGCTACATCTTTAGGGTCCAGTTGTATTGCCTAGGCTGGTCTTAGACCCCTGGGCTTAGGTGATCCTCCTGCCTCATCCTATATCTCACCAGCTCACTCACTCTCTTACTTTCTTAGGTAATCCTTTCAGTCATTCTCCTCTTTCCTCAAACATTTAATACTTCCGTGCCTTCTTCACTCTCAGCTGACAACTGTCTTTCGTGTTTCATTGAGACAATGGAAACAATCAGAAGAAAACTTTTATACATTTCTACATCTGCCACCTTTCCTGCATCTATTCCTTCATTCCTATATTGTAGATAAACTGTCTGTATTCTTATCGAAGGGCAACCCCTCCGCTTATGCACCCAATCTATTTCCTTGTGCCTATTCAAGACATCACTCTGGTAATTATCCCCTCTCCTGTATCATCAGTTTTTTTCTTCCTTACTAAATCATTTCCATCAGCATTTAAAATCCCCCATCTTACCAAGCCCTCCCATAACCCCACATTCATCTCCAGCTAATGTCCAATTCTTCTGCCACCCTTTAAAGAAAGGCTCTTTAATAGAGCTCTCTGTACTGAAAAATATGCAGGCAGATCCACCTTATTTTACCATGAAACTTGTCTCAAGTCCTAATGTTTTGTATTATCTCCATCACTACCACCCTAGTCCAGGCCCCATCATCTTGCTTGTACCACTGCAAGACCCTCTTGTTTTCCCTGGTTTCTTGTACCTCTATTTTCTTTCTTTCTTTCCTTCTTTCCTTCCTTCTTTTCCTTTCGAGATGGGGTCTCGCTATGTTGCCTGCGCTGGTCATGAACTCCTGGGCTCAAGTGATCCTCCCATCTCAGCTTCCCAAAGTGCTGGGATTATAGGCATGAGCCACCACACCCAGCCAGTAGTCTTTTTTCTACCCATCTGTGAGAACAATCCTTTAAAAACATGACAGACCATGTTTTCCTCTGCCCCAAAACCTATAATGCCTTTTCATCAGCTCAGAAAAAAATCTAAATTCTTTGTCTTGTTCCAAAGACACATATTCTGGCTATCTACCTAACCTCATTTCTTATATTCTATCCCTTACATGGCTCCAGCCATGATGGTCTTTCTTTCTCTTTCCTCTTCCCCTTCCCATTCCCTCACTCTTGTTGCTCAGGCTGGAGTGCAGTGGCGCAATCTCAGCTCACTGCAACCTCCGCCTTCCTCCCATCTCAGCCTCCTGAGTAGCTGGGACCACAAGTGCACACCACCATGCTTGATTAATTTTTGTAGTTTTTGTAGAGATTGGGTTTCACCATGTTGCCCAGGCTGGTCTCGAACTCCTGGAGTCAAGCAGTCCGCCCACCTTGGCCTCCCAAAGTGCTGAGATTACAGGCATGAGCCACTGCATCTGGCCCATGATGATTTTTTTACTCTTCCTTGAACATACAGGCACAAACCTGCTTCAGGGACTTTCTACTTGATATTTCATCTGCCCAGAGGATCTTTTCCCACACATTCACATAGCTTGTTCTTATATCGTCATTAAAGCCTCTACTCAAATGTCAGTCTTCAGAGAGACTTTCCTAGACTACTCTGCTTTATTTTCTTTCATGGCATTTGTCACTAACCGATGTATTTGTTGAATAAGTGCAGGGACTTTCTTTTGCTCACTGCTGTATGTCCAACACCCAGAACAATACTTGCCATGAGATTAGGCACTGACATATTTGTTGAATAAATCTTTTGCTTCTTTTATACCTCTTTAGTGTATAGAACAGTGCTGAACACAAGTAAGTGCTTGATAAGTATTTACTGAAGTGAGATGGAAACAGCATAATCTACAGAACATAAATTGGATTCTATCAGTTTCTTAAAGCAGAACCCTTACGTCTGCCAGTCATTCAACAAAGGTTTGCATCTGTAAAATGGGGGTAATACTAAATACTCCACTAAGCTGTTCCAAGAATTAGATGAGAAAACATTTATGAAAGCACCCAGTTTTTGTATTTTGTTAAATATAAAGTACTTAAAATTGTGAAGTGAATAAACAGACTCCAAAGGTACCAAGTGCAGGAGTGACTCTGTCTCCAGATGAACCATACCTTGAGACTGATGAAAGTCCAGATGAAGTAGCCTTATTAATATAATTTTGAGGAAGGGGAATTACTATTTTTTTTTAAAGAGCTAGGGTCTTGCTATGTCTTGCCAGGCTGGTCTTGAACTCCTGGGCTCAAGGGATCCTCCCAACTAGCTGAGACTACAGGTTTATGCCACTGTATCTGACCTTACTATTACGTTTAACTCTCCATCTGAGCAGGGAACCTGGAAAAAAGCATAGACATCAGCTGATTAGTCTCACTTCAAATTCATGGCCTCCTGCCTTATGAGGGGCCTTAATGTCTCCAGCAATCCTATCACTGTTCCTTAGTCCATTTACTCTCCTACTCGCCTAGGTGAGTATTTCTCCCTTCCTTTCTTTAATACCTCTTCCCTCCTCCTCTTGGATGATGACCTTGTTACACATTTTTCTTCAAAAAATAGAAGCAGTTAGAGAGACCCTCCAAATGTTCCCCCTGCTTACACCTGGGCCTATAAGCTCTGCCTTTCCTCCAGTTCCTGTGGGTATCCTAATCTAGCTCTTATTCAAGGCCAGCCCTCTACTGATGCACTAGATCTCACCCCCTCTCTCCTATTCCAGTAATTATCCTCTTTCTCTCCTACAGTTGTTCCTTGTCTACTGGATCATTTCCATAAGAACGCAAGCATTCTGTAATTTATGTCATCTTAAATAAAATCTTCTTGTGACCTCATATCTGCCAAAAGTTATACCCCCGTTCCCATTTTTGGAATTCCTTCTATATTTGCTGCTGCAATTCCTCTCTTCCTTTTCCCTCTTGAGCCCATTACAATCATTCCCTCCCCTTGCTCCCCTCCTTCGTGGACACTTCTCTTATCAGTGTCACCAGTGATCTCCCCATAGCAAAACTCAATGGTCAATCCAGTTCTCATCTTACTTGGCTTACCTGCAGAATTAGACATAGTCATTCTCTACTCCTTGAAATATTTTCTTCACATGGCTTCCACATTACTGTAATCTCTTGGCTTTTCTCCTACCTGGCTTCTTCTCCATCCTGTTGATTTTTCTTAATTTCTACAATTCTAATCACTGGGATACCTCAGGATTTTATCCTCTTCTCTATCTGAACCCACTTTCTTGGCGATCCCATTCAGTCTCATGGCTTTAAATGCTATCCATATATCAATAGCTCCCTCACTGACATCTGTAGCCCAGGCCCTTCTCTTTAACTCATCTTGAATATTCAACTGTTTATAAAAGCATCTTCTCTTGGATAATTAATAGCCATCTCAAATTTGTTAAAAAATAAGCTCCTTATCCTCCCCCTGAAATGTCTTCTCCCTGTTTTCTACATCTCAGGAAATGGCAGCTCTATTTTTTTCAGATCATCAGGCCAAAATTTGGAATCATCCTTGACCCCTCTCTTTCTCACAATGCCATTTTTCGAATCAACAAATCATATTGGTCATAGCTGGAAAATATACCTAGAATCCAACCATTTACCATCTTCATCGCCACCATGCTGATTCAAGCTACCATTGTCTCTTGCTTGGTTTTCTGCAATAACCTCTTAACAGATTTTTCTAGATCCTTTCTCATTTCCCTTTTATGCAAATCAGAGGTCTCCAGCAACTTCTCATCTCACTTGTAGTAACAGTCAAACTCCTTAAAAAGACTTCTAAAGCCCTACATAATCTGCTTCCACCCCCAGTTAACTCTGTTCTCATCTCCATTAATCTTTCCTCTTTCCTCTCTCCACTCCAACTACACTGGTCTGCTATTCCTCAAACAGGCTAGTCACACTTCCAACCCAGAGCCCTTGAAAACTCCTGCCAGATATCTATGGGCCTTACTTCCTCATCTCCTTCAGCTATTTGGTCAAATGCTGCTTTTCAGAGAGGCTTTTCCTGACTATGTAAAACTGTATTCCTCCATTTCCACCCCAGTACTTACTATTTCCTTTCCCTGCCTTTTCTCCATAGCACTTATCATCATAGTAGTCATTTTATGTGCTTTATTTGTCTCTATATACACTGGAATGTAAGCTCCATGAAGGCAGAATTTCTTTGTCTGTTTTGTCCTCTACACTTTCTAGCATCAGTAAATCTTTGCTGAATGAATTTTGATAACTTTTCCTCTGGTCTCTGATCTCAAGACTTGCTTCTTCAAAAGACTAAGGGAATGCACCTGGTAGTAGGAGGGTTTGAGAGTATATAAGAGGTCTAAGGTGATGACGCCTTCAAATCACTTTCATGAATATCTAATATTCTGATATTCTAATATTTTTTCCAGCTTAATACCAAAACATCCCCAGCAACCAACCAGGCAGCTGGCCCAGAGGAAAAAGGTGAGTGGGTTGGGCTAGGCAGTTTGTAGAGCAGGTGACTGTAGAGACATGAAGACAAGTAGGGTGAGTCTGGAATTTCCTAAAGTCAGACATGAAAGGAATAAGAATGTGGATAAGTGAAACAAAGGACTAGTTTGGAACTATAGTACTATATCTATAGGCTTCCTTCTATTTTTCCTAGGAAGTAAACGATCAGTATTTACTCCTTGATTTTAGAAACTAGGTCTGGAGTGTTGGGGGAGAGAGGTATAAGATAAGAAGAAACTCATCAAAAGTCCCAGCATTATCTCCATCAGAAATTGAGAGAAAGCTGAGGAAAGTGAGTGTGCATTGGAACTTGAACTGTAGGATTTATTAATAAGTGATGAAAGAAGACATTTGTTGTTTGGTCCAAGAGTAGCAGAGCTCCCCTAAGTAACTATAGCTAATTCCCAGTCTAAGTACCTTGACTCAGACTTCTAGGGGAATTATCAGGCATTCATAATCCTAGCAAAAATTGGGGGACCCCACAGAGTCTGGCACAAGGTGGACATTACCCACTGTACTGGGGACCTGGAGAAAGGGTCTGGAGCAGGTCAGATTAATTCATTAATGAGTCTCCCAACTATCTGCAGGAAAAGCTGGCAATGTCAAGAAGGCGGAGGAGGAGGAGGAGATTGACATTGATCTGACAGCACCAGAAACAGAGAAGGCTGCCCTTGCTATTCAGGGCAAGTTCCGGCGATTTCAGAAAAGGAAAAAGGATCCCAGCTCCTGAATAGCCAGCCTTGCCCTTCACCTTCACCTTCACCGTGGTCCCTTCTCTCCTTTTCTCCACACCCATGTATCTTTATCCCTTGTCCCTCTAGCCTTTCCTTGAGGCAAGTTCAACCCTTATATGCTCTTGTATCTGGCCCCCTCAAGCCATCACAGAAGTAGAGGCACAAGAGAGGTGGAGAAGATGAAGACTTCAATCAGCAGTCACTTGTCTAAGGGTGGAACAATTTCTTCTTGGAATAAGGTTCTTTGATCAGTAGCTATGCCTGCCCTGTAGGGTTGAACAAGAGGCTTCGAGGCTGAAAGATCTCCCCAAAGAACAATGTGGGAAGGAGGGGAAGGCCTTCAGAGTAGGGTGCCTGAGGGTGGGACATATGCACTGTTCTGCTAGTTACAGCATTCACACTTTAGGTAACATTTTTTTTCCCCTTCAGATCCTTCTGCACCAACTCCAACTTCCCCTCCAAGGATCTAAGCCACAGTGGGGACTGGAGCCTCCCTTTCCCCCTAGGCAGACCTAAATCAAGCAGCTTACCACAATAGTGCATGCTGAGTAGATTAGTTCCAAGGAAGGGAAACTGGAATGGCGGTGTCAAGGAAAAGCCTCCCTCATCATCTAGTCTAGGACCATAACGGGCAGAAGCAGAAGAGGTTCCAGGGCCATAAGCAGGGGAATGAGAAGTAGGGCACATATAGGGAGGAAAGAAAAGTGAAGAATGGGGAAATCTCTGAAATTTTTTACTGCTGGGAAAAGTGTACTACATGAAGGATGCTTGGTGCTTTGCTAACCTGCTCACCTCTAACCCCCCCCCAAGTCTAGCCATCCCCAGAGGCCACACAAACCAAGTGACTCCTGTAGTTCCCATTTGCCCCACTATGGAGTCAGGGCAAAAGTGGAATAGCCACTCCATGTGATTTTAGCATGTTTAATAATTTTAACAATAAACCACCCCACAAATGGGGTCATTTAACCTCTACTAATGTTTTTTCTTGGGAGGAATGTGATTATGAGCCTGAGCTGGCCTCAGGGAGTGGGGTGGAGAAGCAACTGCGTTGATTGCGTGGTGGCACAAGAAACTAACACTACCTGAGCAATTTTCAGACTGAAGCCAACCCTCCCTTCCCCCACCCCTACTGACCTTGTGCTCACCTTGATTTGCCACTCACATTGTCTCTGTGCTGCTGTCGCCGCCCCCAGGGTGCACCTGCAAGAGTGCTCATTTTTCCTTTCTCCTCCTAGCTGAGAGCGTGCTGGGTACACATCCCTCTGAAAACAAACCTGGTCTTCCTTGCTCGGGATTCCCAGATGAACTATCCTAGATTTCCTTCTTGCTTTGTCTTCATCCCACATTCTCCCCTCCCCTCCCACTTGTTTATCAGATGCAAGGAAAGGAAAAGACTGGTCACTAGAGAGCACCACTGTTAGTTACACTAAAATTTTAATCCACTAATGACATAAAATTATGGCTTTCAAGTAGCTTAAATTGCTGAGAAATTACCTCTATAAGCTAAAACCAGAAGCCAAATGTTTAAAGATTGAGCAAAGAATGATCTATTTTTTTTTTTTTTTTGAGATGGAGTTTCGCTCTTGTTGCCCAGGCTGGAGTGCAAGGTGCAGTCTGGGCTCACCGCAACCTCTGCCTCCCAGGTTCAAGCGATTCTCCTGCCTCACCCTCCCGAGTAGCTGGGATTACAGGCATGTGCCACCGCGCCTGGCTAGTTTTCTATTTTTAGTAGAGACAGGGTTTCTCCATGTTGGTCAGGCTGGTCTCGAATTCCCAACCTCAGGCGATCGGCCTGCCTCGTCCTCCCAAAGTGCTGGGGTTACAGGTGTGAGCCACAGCGCCCAGGCTTTTTTCCTTTTCAATTGTTTTTGTTGTGGTAAAATACACATAACAAAACTTTTCATCCTAACCATTTTTAAGTGTACAGTTTAATAGCATCAAACACATTCAATAATACTGTGTAACTATCATCGCTATCCATCTCTGTAACTCTTTCCATCTTGTAAAGCTGAAACTCTACACCTATATCCTTTAGACAGTAATCCCCATCTCCCCTCTTCCCAGCCTCTGGCAACCACCATTCTACTTCCTATTTCTAAGTCCCCTTACTTCTTCATATTTACCCTTCCCTTCTTGATTTAAGAATACAGAAGTCAGGCCGGGCCCAGTGGCCCATGCCTGTAATCCCAGCACTTTGGGAGGCCAAGGTGTGTGGATCACCTGAGGTCAGGAGTTCAAGACCAGCCTGGCCAACATGGTAAAACCCTGTCTTCTACTTAAAAAATACAAAATTAGCTGGGCATGATGGCAAATGCCTGTAATCCCAGCTACTTGGGAGGCTGAGGCAGGAGAATCGCTTGAACCCAGGAGGCAGAGGTTGCAGTGAGCAGAGATGGCACCACTACACTGCACTCCAGCCTGGGTGACAAGAGTGAAACTCTGTTTCAAAAAATATATATAATCTATATATATATGTATGTATATGTCAGCTGGAGGCCAAGTGCGGTGGCTCATGCCTGTAATCCCAGCACTTTGAGAGGCCAAGGTGGGTGGATCACCTGAGGTTGGGAGTTCAAGAACAGCCTGACCAACATAAAGAAACCTCATCTCTACTAAAAATACAAAATTAGCCTGGCGTGGTGGCACATCTTTGTAATCCCAGCTACTTGGGAGGCTGAGCAGGAGAATCGCTTGAACCCAGGAGGCAGAGGTTGTGGAGCTGAGATCACGCCATTGCACTCCAGCCTGGGCAACAAGAATGAAACTCTGTCTCAAAAAAAAAAAGTCAGCTGGGCATGATGGTGCATGCCTATAATGCCAGCTACTTGGGAGGCTGAGGCAGGAGGATCATTTGAGCCCAGGAGTTCAAGGCTGCCATGAGCTATGATCACACCACTGCACTCCAGCCTGGGTGACCGAGGGAGACCCTGTCTCTGAAAAAAAAAAAAAATGTGTGTCTGTGTGTGTGTAAATCATGTGGCAGCTATGAATGGGAAACAAGGGACAATATCCCTAGAAGGTAACCTATAGCTCAAAGTTTACTCATGCTTAGCAAGCCCGTCGCCATAGGATATTAGGAGAATTAACCAGTAATTCATGGGAAGGTCCTATGTTAAAGGAATTCCCCCCTTCTTCTGATGCCAGGGAAAAGGAGGAAATTTTACTGTTACTTTTGGAATCTGTTCTGAGTACAGTATGGTAATGATGGTGGCCTTTGGTCCCAGCCTCATAGGCAAATAAAAGGATAACCTCATTGCCACACCTGCTGTGTGTCCAGTGTGTCTGATAAAGCTGGAATATTCCCCCTTCCCTTGTTCCATGGACACAAGATGAGAATTGATGGGTGCTGTACCTGGTCTGCCCCTGTGGGCACTAAGGTAAGGCAGGGGCTTCCTCTTTCTGGTGAAGTGAACTTTTGTGGCTGGTGCTAAGGCAATGCTGGAGTTCTTTGCCACCAGCTCGTCTCTTGCAGACTCTGCTGCTTGGGGGTATCTGTTTATTTGTTTTTTGCCACACTGAGCTGGAGCACAGTGCTGAAATGATTTTTCCCTTTACCATCTCTTGCTTTAAAAATGTTATGCTTGTTCTCATGCTCATGCTCATATTTTTAATAAAGGGCATGGTAGCAAAAACATAGTCATTGCTTTGGGAAAGAGTTCTGACCAGAAAGAGAGACTTGAGCATCTTTTGCTGGACAAATGGTAGTTCTCAATGAAGGTTCTGAACACTGTTTTCTCTCTGCTAGGCTACTTATTCCTATCATGGGCACTCAAACTGAGCCTCTTTTCTCTAGCATGCCTATAATTCCTCCTTGGGGCCCTGGGCTGAGGCTGGGATCTTGGGGCTCTAGAACCTTGCTTCACTTCCCTGTCCCTCTAGTACCTACTACTGAAGAACTAATCCTCAAATACTAATCACTGAGGAATTATTCTTGAGTGCTTTCTTTTGAGGAGCAAAAACTGAGTATTTGGGGAATTGGTGAATGCCTTTATAAATGGCTTAGCAGAAAATATAAGCATAAGAAACAGTCAAGGAAGAAAGTTAAAAAGAAGAAACTCATTTGTCTTATATTCAGCACTTCCAACACCAAATGTTTGAGCATTCTCCTCCCAATAGGCAATTCTCCAACTCTGGACAGCAACTGGGTGTCCTGCAATCCCAATTATGACACTACCCAGACTTCATACTAGTTGCAAGTCTCCGATTGTGACCTATACTTCTGGCAAACTGGCTGTACATCAGGGGTTCCCATGACCATGCCTCAGGTTCAGTAATTTTCTAGAATGGTTCACAGAACTCAGAAAACTGCTTTACTTACTGTTACTGATTTATTAGAAAGGATACAACTCAGGAACAAACAAATACAAGAGATGCATAAAGCAAAGTGTGGGGATAAGAGGCGCATGGGGCGTCCATGCCCTCTCTGGTGTACCACCCTCTCAGCACCTCCATGTGTTCACCAACCTGAAAGCTCTCCGAATCTCAAGCCCCATTGTTTAGGGTTCTTATGGAGGTGTTATTATGTAGGCATGGTTGACTGAATCATTGACCATTGTTGATTGAGTCAATCCCCTCTGCCTTTCCTGAAGGCCTGGTGGGGGCTGGGGGGCGCTGAAATTTCCAAACCTTTAATCACAAGGTTGGTTTCTCTGGCAACCAGGCTTTCATCCTCCGAGAGTTGCCTCATTAACATAAATGCAGGTAAGGTTGAAAGGGGTTTATTAAGCTGGGTGTGGTGGCTCACGCCTGTAATCCCAGCATTTTGGGAGGCCAAGGCAGGCTGATCACCTGAGGTCGGGAGTTCGAGACCAGCCTGACCAACACGGAGAAATCCCATCTCTACTAAAAATACAAAATTAGCCAGGCATGGTGGCACATACCTGTAATCCCAGCTACTCGGGAAGCTGAGGCAGGAGAATTGCTTGAACCTGGGAGGCGGAGGTTGCGGTGAGCTGAGACAGCACCATTGGACTCCAGCCTGGGCAACAAGAGTGAAACTCCATCTCAAAAACAAAAACAAAAAGAAGAAAGGGGCTTATTACAAATAATAAAGATGCTCCCCTCCTAACACTCAGGACATTCTTTAATTTATTTTAATTAAAAAATTTGTTTCTAGAGATAAGGTCTCACTATGTTACCCAGTCTTCAGTACAGTGGCTATTCACAGGTGCAATCCTCCCACCTCAGCCTCCTGAGAAACCGGGACTACAGGCATGCACCACTGCACCTGGCTCACTTAGGAAATTCTAAGGGTTTTAGGAGCTGTGTGCTGGAACCCACTGTGCCAAAACTGAAGGAGGAAAACCAAATATATATTTCTTATTATATCACAATATCACATCCATATCGCTGATATCTGTTTTGGTATTTTTTTCAACTGCGTAGGGGTGGCAGAGCTGGGATAATAGTCCCATCTATACGTGGGAGAGGTCTGGCAATCCAAGCAGGGTATATACTTGTAATTATGTTCCTGAAGTCCAAATATGTGCGTCTTGGTGAAGTTTCAGGCAGTTAAAGGTAGAAGGATTCTGCTCCCTGGATGATCCTGCAATTCTAATTTCAGAGACTTGGTGTTGCTGTTGGGTAGGACCCTTGATGTCCCCTTGATCTTGCCCCAATCTAGAGTCAGCTCTTTCCACTTTCATCTCTTCCATCTCCTCCTCTTGCAACAAATCCATGCCCTAATGTCCTTTTTGGGAGCTGCCCTCTGTGCCCACCTCTTTGCCATTCTCTCCACCCTCTTGCCCTTGCTGAGTTTCCCTTATTTTTGGAACTGTTTGCGGTGGGAGTGGCTTCGGGCAGCTTCCTTGTCCCTGCTGTGCTCGGTCCCTGAAAACTCGCCCTCACAGGAATCACTTTCCAGTGAGCTTCTGTCTTCCTTCATCATCTTCTCTCCAAATGCAGCTCCTCTGCTGTCTGTGCCTCTGAAAACTGAGGGTGGGGGTCAGGAGATATGCATTTTTTTTTTTTTTTGAGACGGAGTCTGGCTCTGTCGCCCAGGCTGGAGTGCAGTGGTGGGATCTCAGCTCACTGCAAGCTCCGCCTCCCGGGTTCAAGTGATTCTCCTGCCTCAGCCTCCCAAGCAGCTGGGACTACAGGCGCCTGCCACCAGGCCTGGCTAATTTTTTGCATTTTTGTTGAGACGAGCTTTCACTGTGTTAGCCAGGATGGTCTCGATCTCCTGACCTCATGATCCGCCCGCCTCGGCCTCCCAAAGTGCTGGGATTACAGGCATGAGCCACTGCGCATGGCCTGAGGTTTGCTTTTTGTGGTAAGATGGTGCCTTTCTTTCTGGTTGTTTAGGTGGCAGCTTTGACTCCAGATCTACAAAGGGAGAGATTCACAGTCCACAGATAAGTAGAAAGTCAGCCTGTTCACTAGGGTGCAGGAAGAGCTTCCTCATTCCTTTGTTGGCTCTTTCTCTCCTGCAGTCATCGGGTTAGGGTGAACCCTTCCTCTCAGCATCATGCTTCAATCATCATCATCATCATCATCATCATCATGGTCATCATCATCATAGGCTTTCCTTACTCACCAATCCACATGAAGCAAGGGGAGCCACCCCCACTAGATCACTTGAGAGTATCCTTACCTGCACATAACTCTTTGTTGGCTCAGGTTACATCAGACTTAGGATCTTCAGGGATGCTCACCCCCAAGTTGGGGTGATTCCTCAGCCTTATGCTACCTACAGAACATGAATGGTGATGATAATAGTAATATCTAAGATTTGTAAGTTGTTGTGTGTCAGATCCCATTCTAAGCATGTTTACATGTATTAACTCATTTAATTCTTGCTGCTTGATGACATAGATACTATTATTATCCCCATTTCATAAATGAAGAAACTGAGGCACACAAATAGTAAACAACCTGCCCAAAACAAATAAGTGTTTGAGCTAGGACCAGAACTCAGGCAGTCTGGCTTCAGAATCTGGGCCCTTTGTATCACCCTGATAAGGGGCTAGATAAGTGAAGGGCAATAGATTGGTTGTCAAGAATGTTGTCCAGCCTAGCTTATAGGGCAGAGCTTCCCTTAGCTGAGCTGAGCTCATGCATATCCACTTGGTCCCTCATAACCTAGACAGGTAAAATCTGTACCTTCTCTGGTCCCTCATCCTTCCAGGGAAGAACCAGTGAGTAGGTGTGGATATCCTGAAGCTAAGCTAAACTCTCCTCTTAACTCATGGGAAGGCCCTAGGCCTCATTTATTCTTCTAAATCAGTTCTCAACAAGGGGGTGCACTGCCCTCTAGGGGATGTTTTGGGTATCTGTGGGGGTATTTTTTAGCTGTCACTGTGTGTGTGTGTGTGTGTGTGTGTGTGTGTGTGTGTGTGTGTGTGTTGGGTGGGGGGTGGGGTGGTGATGGTGGTGGTGAAGTTTCCTGGTATTTAGGGGCCAAGGATGCTAGACAATACTGCAATGATCAGTGTGTGTGTGTGTGTGTGTGTGTGTGTGTGTGTGTGTGTTGGGGTGGGGGGTGGGGTGGTGATGGTGGTGGTGAAGGTTCCTGGTATTTAGGAGCCAAGGATGCTAGACAATACTGCAATGACCAGGACAGTGCTGCACAAAAAAGAATTGTCCCACATCTCACATGACTTTTAAAAGTCCCATTGGAGGCCAGGCGCCGTGGCTCACGTCTGTAATCCCAGCACTTCGGTAGGCCGAGGGGGGCAGATCACCTGAGGTCAGGAGGTTGAGACCAGCCTGGCCAGCATAGTGAAACCCCGTCTGTACTAAAAATACAAAAATTAGCTGGGCATGGTGGTGGGCACATGTAATTCCAGCTACTCAGGAGGCTGAGGCAGGAGAATTGCTTGAACCTGGGAGGCGGAGGCTGCAGTGAGCTGAGATCATGCCACTGCACTCCAGCCTGGGCGACAGAGCAAGACTTTGTCTTTAAAAAAATAAATAAATAAAAATCCAAAAATTAGCTGTCCGTGCTTGCGTGCACCTGTAGTCCCAGATACTCGGGACACTGAGGCAGCAGAATCGCTTGAACCAGGGAGGCGGAGGTTGTAGTGAGCTGAGATCGCACCACTGCACTCCAGCCTGGGTGACAGAATGAGACTCAATCTAAAAAAAAAAAGTCCCATTGGATATTAATGTAGGTAAATAAAGCCTGTTATAATCGGAAGGAGCCTAGAACACAACTCCATTTTACATATAAATGCAAAGTATTTTTCTCATTGTTTTAGACCCTGAATTTCCAAGAAATACAAGTAATGTGTAGATTGAAGGGACATCATAATTTGTTTTGTTCAGAACTTTACCAAGAGTTGTTTGCCATTTCAGGAATCCATGTCATAAGACAATGCTATTTGTGGTATTTGAGTCTCTAATACCTACCTATCAGTTTGCATGTATTACTGTTGCATTCACAGCAGTTTTTTGTTTTTTTGTTTGTTTGTTTTTGAGACTGTCTTGCTCTGCCTCCCAGGCTGGAGTGCAGTGGCAGCATCTCGGCTCACTACAGCCTCCATCTCCTGGGCTCAATTTATCCTCCGCCTCAGCCTCACAAGCAGCTGTGACTACAAGCATGTGCCACCACATCCAGCTAGTTTTTGTATGTTTTGTAGAGAAGGGGGTATTGCCATATTGCCCAGGCTGGTCTTGAACTCCTAGGCTCAAGTGATCCGCCTAATAAAAATTAGCCGGGCATGGTGGCGCTTGCCTGTAGTCCCAGCTACTCGTGAGGCTGCGGCAGAAGGATCGCTAGAGCCCAGGAGACCAAGGTTGCAGTGAGCCAAGATCATGCCACTGCACTCCGGCCTGGGCAACAGAGTAAAACCATGTCTCAAATCAATCAATCAATCAATCAATCTGACTTAAAATTAGCCGGATGTGGTGGCGGGCGCCTGTAGTCCCAGCTACTCAGAGAGACTGAGGCAGGAGAATGGCATGAGCCCTCGAGGCGGAGCTTGCAGTGAGCCAAGATCTCGCCACTGCACTCCAGCCTGGGTGACACAGCGAGAGTCCGTCTCAAAAAAAAAAAAAAAAAAAAAATCCTACATGACTCCAAAGCACTTTTGAAGGAAAGAAGGTATTACTGAAGATGATTCTGAATCAGGTCTATTTATGGTAAATAACTTTTTTTCTCTAATACCATAATTTGACATTCAACATTTCCCTTGATTCTCTAACAGTTATATATTATTACTCCTATTTTATAGATTTAGAAGGATTCATAGACAGAGACTAAATAATTTCCTTAAAACTTTAGACCTTTCTGACTTCATAACGCATATTTTATTTTAAACCCCTAATACTCCTCTGATGGTCTCCTGCATTCAGAAATAAGTTGCGTAGCTGAGTGTGGTGGTTTATGCCTGTAATCTCAACACTTTGGGAGGCCGTGGCTGGAAGATTGCACAAGGCCATGAGTTTGAAACCAGCCTGGACAACATAGTGAGACCCTGTCTATACAAAAAATCAAAAATAAAAAATAATTTTAAAAAGGAAGAAATTGGGCCGGGCATGGTGGCTCATGTGTCCAATCCTAGCACTTTGGGAGGCCAAGGCGGGCAGATCACCTGAGGCCAGGAGACCAGCCTGACCTATATGGTGAAACCCTGTCTCCACTAAAAATACAAGAAAATTAGCCAGGCATAGTGGCCCACAACTGTAGTCCCAGCTACTCAGGAGGCTAAGAATCTCTTGAATCTGGGAGGTGGAGGTTGCAGTGAGCCGAGATGGCACCACTGCACTCCAGCCTGAGCAATGAAGTGAGACTCCGTCTCAAAAATAAAATTAAAGTAAAATAAATAAATAAGTAAAGATTAAGGAAAAAGGAATAAACCAACTGTGCTCAATATGTGACCCTGGGCTGGGGGCAGTTTATCATGCCTATAATCCCAGTACTTTGGGAGGCCACGTTGGGTGGATCACCTGTGGTCAGGAGTTCGAGACCAGCCTGGCCAACATGGTGAAACCCTGTCCCTACTAAAAATACAAAAATCAGCTGGCTGTGGTGGCACACACCTGTAATCCCAGCTACCTGGGAAGCTGAGGCAGGAGAATCGCTTGAACCAAGAGGCGGAGGTTGCAGTGAGCCAAGATGGCGCCACTGCACTCCAGCCTGAGTGACAGAGCGAGACTCCGTCTCAAAAACAAACAAACTATATATATACATATATATATATGACCCTGACTTGTATACCAGGGTGGCACACTCAGCTCCTTTAAATGAGCTAAGCAGGAAAAGATTAGAAGACGTCAGGTAACTATGGGGCCTTAGCTTCTCCTCATGAACTGGATGTTGTTTAACTCACCTAACCATAATATTGGGTATACACAGCAGCATATTTTTTTTTTTGACAGTCTCGCTCTGTCACCCAGGCTAGAGTGTAGTGGTGCAATCTCGGCTCACTGCAACCTCCGCCTCCCGAGTTCAAGCCATTCTCCTGCCGCAGCCTCCCAAGTAGCTGGGATTACAGGTGGCTGCCACCACGCCCGGCTAATCTTTGTATTTTTATTAGACATGGGGTTTCTCCATGTTAGCCACGCTGGTCTCGACCTCCTGACCTCAGGTGATCTGCCTGCCTTGGCCTCCTAAAGTGCTGGGATTACAAGCATGAGCCACCGTGCCCGGCTGCAGCATTTTTTTTTTTTCTGAAATAGGGTCTCACTGTGTTGCCCAGGCTAGAGTGCAGTGGTGAGATCTCAGCTCACTGCAACCTCTGCCTCCTAAGCTCAACTGATCCTCCAACCTCAGCCTCATGAGTAGCTGGGACTACAGGTGTGCACCACCCCACCTGGCTAATTTTTGTATTTTTTGTAGAGATGAGGTTTTGCCATGTTGCCCAAGCTAGTCTCAAACTCCTGGGCTCAAGCCATCCACATGCCTTTGCCTCCCAAAGGGCTGGGATTACAGGCATAAGACACTGTGCCCAGCCACAAAGCAGCAATTTATCATTAAATGGAAATGGTTATATGTGATGGTTAATTTTAAGTGTTGACTTCACTGGGCCACAAGGTGCCCAGATACCTGGTTCAACATTATTCTGGGTGTGTCTGTGAGGGTGTTTCTGGATGAGACTAACATTAGAATCAGTGGTCTGAAGCAGATTATCCTCCCCACTATGGATGAGCCTCATCCAATCCATTGAAGGTGTAAATAGAACAAAAGGCTGAATGAGAGAAAATTCATTCTCTCTGCCTGATGGTATTCAAACTGAGACATTGGTATTCTCCTGCCTTTGGACTTGAATTGGAACTTATGCCATTAGCTTGCTGGTAGTCAGGCCTGCAGACTGCAGGTTTTGGAACTTCTCTGCAGATCTTGAGAATTCCCAGCCTCCAAAATCATGTGAGCCAATTTCTTATAATAAACATATATCTATATCTATATTGGTTTATATTATAGATGAAGAAGAGATATATGAATGGAACACAGAATGGATACAGACTGTGAAAAAATTAATGTTCCAGGTGACTGTCCACCAAAAGCCTCTTTTCCTGGCACCCCCAGTGCTGCTCAAAATGGCCCTTGGACAAAGTGGCCATTTTGGCAGGCATGGAGCCTACGCATGAGCTCAACAACATAGAGTTTCCCTTACCAAGGATGATCTAATTAATGCTACCACTGAGTGCCTAATATGTCAAGAGCAGAAACTAACATTGAGTCCCTGATACACACTATTCTCTGAGGGGACAGGTTAATTACACTGGCCTTCCTCCATCATGGAAGGGGCAGAGGGTTTTTTGTTTTGTTTTGTTTTTGAGACAGGGTCTTGCTCTGTCGCTCAGGCTGGAGTGCAGTGGCACAATCACACAATCACAGCTCACTGCAACCTCTGTCTCCTGGGCTGAAGCAATCCTCCCACCTCAGCCTCCCAAGTAGCTGAGATTACAGGCATGAACCACCACGCCCTGCCAAAAGATACATTCTGAATATGGATTTGCTTTCCTTGTACACAATGCATTTATCAGGACCACCATTTGTGGGCTTACAAAATGCCTTATCCATAGTCATGACATTCCCCATAGCATTGTGTCTAATCAAGGAACTTATTTCGGCCGGGCGCGGTGGCTCACGCTTGTAATCCCAGCACTTTGGGAGGCCGAGGCGGGCGGATCACAAGGTCAGGAGATCGAGACCACGGTGAAACCCCGTCTCTACTAAAAAATACAAAAAAATTAGCCGGGCGTGGTGGCGGGCGCCTGTAGTCCCAGCTACTTGGAGAGGCTGAGGCAGGAGAATGGCGTGAACCCGGGAGGCGGAGCTTGCAGTGAGCCGAGATCACGCCACTGCACTCCAGCCTGGGCGACAGAGCGAGACTCCGTCTCAAAAAAAAAGGAACTTATTTCACAGCAAAGGAAGTACAGTAATGAGCTCAATGTTCATGGAATTAAGTGATCTTACCGCATTTCTCATCACCTGGAAGCAGATGCCTATTTGAAACATGGACTGACTTACTAAAGACTCACAGCAACACTTGGCAGACAATACCCTGAAACAATGGGGATATATCTTACAAGGTGCAGTATGTGTTTTGAGTGAGAGGCCATTATATGATGGTGTTTCCCCCACAGCCAGAATATATGGGTTCAGGAGTCAGCAAGTAGATGTGGGAATGGCTCTTCCACTGTTACACTAATAACCCACTCATTGAACTTTTGTTTCCCAGCAGCTTTGAGCTCTGCTGGTTTGGAGGACTTTGTCTCCAAAGGAAGATTGTGTCCACCAGTGAACACAGCAATGGTTTCACTGACTTGGAAGACAAGAATGCCACCTAGCCATTTGGGGCTTTATATGACACTGAACAAAAAAGCCAAACAAAAGGATTATAATAGTTCCCCCTATCCACTTATTTATGGCTTCACTTCTCAAAGTTTCAGTTTCCCACAGCCAATTGTGGTCTGAAAATATTAAATGGAAAATCACAGAAATAAACAATTCATGAATTTTAAATTGCATACTGTTCTGAGTAGCGTGATGAAATCTTGTGCTGCCAGGGATGTAATTATCCTTTGTCCAGCATATCCTTGCTGTATACATTACCTGCCCTTTAGTCATTTAGTATCTATCTCAGTTATCAAACCAACTGTCCAAGTGCTTGTGTTCAAGTAATCCTCATTTTACTCAACAATGGCCCAAAATGCAAGAGTAGTGATGTTGGCATACTGTTATAATTGTTTTCTATTATTAGTAGTTATTTATGTTAATCTCTTACTGTGCCTAACTGGTAAATTAAACTTTATCATAGGCCAGACGTGGGGGCTCATGCCTGTAATCTCAGCACTTTGGGAGGCCGAGGTGGGCGGATCACCTGACGTAAGGAGTGTGAGATCAGCCCTTGGGCAATATGGTGAAACCCCGTCTCTACCAAAAATACAAAAAATTAGCCAGGTGTGGTGGTGCACACCTGTAATCCCAGCTACTTGAGAGGCTGAGGCAGGAGACTCACTTAAACCAGGGAGGTGGAGGTTGCAGTGAGCCAAGGTTGTGCCAATGCACTCCAGCCTGGGCAACAGAGCTAGACTCCATCTCAAAAAAACAAAAACAAAAACAACAAAAAACACTTTATCATAGACATATATGTATAGGAAAAAACATAGTATACATAGGATTCAGTACCATCCCTGGTTTCAGGCATCTAGGAAGTTCTTGGAATGCATCCCCCACAGATAAAGGAGGGCTTCTCTATTCCGCTGGCTGGTGTGACTGATCCTGATTACATAGGGGAAATTGAATTGCTGCACGGTGGGGACAAGGAAAGCTATTTCCAGAACCCAGGGGATTCTCTGGGAGTGCCACTTAGTACTTCCCAGCCCAATAGTAAAGGTTAATGGACAAATATAGCAACCAAAAACAGAAAAAAAAAAAAAAAAAAAAAAGGCAAGACAATTGAGAACTCAGACCTCGAGCGAGAAATGGAAGTTTGGGTCCCTGTACAGGTGAAGAACTCTGACCATCTGAGGTTCTGAGTGACAGTGGGGAAATACAGAATGAGAAGTAGAAGTGGAATATGTCTTTTGACCCAATTATGGAAATGAGGACTGGACTGCAGGAAGTTGGCCTATTTTCTATTTGCTTATTATAATAGATGTGTGTTTATGTTAGCCATTTATTCATCTCTCTTCTCTTCTTTTTATATTATTAGACAAGTTGCTGGAAGTGAACTTTACAATATAGTCTACATCACAGAATATTTGGTGGGACTATGACTTAATTAACATAATCAGGGATGAATACAATCACTGTTGGCCTATTTGAAGAACTGTGAAAAGCTCTGTGTGTGTAGTCTGCCCATGCCTTTCCTTCTTCAACCTTACTTCTACACATGAATATTTGTCCAACAATTTCTCAGATGTTTTAAGGCAGGGTAGCAAACTCATATGTTCATAGTGGTCAGGCAGGTAAGGAAATGAGAGAAGTGAGGATTTAGATCCCATCTAAAGGGGAAAAACAATATTCAGTTCAAAGTGATCATTGCCCGATGACAATCAATTGTAGCATTATTTGAATAAACAAACATATAGGACAAACAACAGATGTTTTCCAAGTTGTTGCAATCTCTGATTTAAAGTTAATTTATTGGCCAGGCGCAGTGGTTCACGCCTGTAATCCCAGCACTTTGGGAGGCCGAGGCAGGTGGATCACTTTGAGACCAGCCTTGCCAACATGGTGAAACCCCATCTCTACTAAAAATACAAAAATTAACCGAGCGTGGTGGTGCATGCCTGTAGTCCCAGCTACTCGGGAGGCTGAGGCAGGAGAATCTCTTGAATCCCAGAGGCGGAGGTTGCAGTGAGCTGAGATCATGCTACTGCACTCCAGCCGGGGTGACACAATGAGACTATCTCAAAAAAAAAAAAAAAGTTAACATACATTTTTCAAAGAGGTAGAAGAAAAATCAGGAAAGTCTATTTCAGGGAAGTCAAGAGATAAAGTGTTGGCCAGGTACAGTGGCTCACGCCTGTAATCCCAGCACTTTGGGAGGCCGAGGCTGGCAGATCATGAGGTCAAGAGATCAAGACCATCCTGGCCAACATGGTTAAACCCTGTCTCTACTAAAAATACAAAAAAATTAGCTGGGCGTGGTGGCGCACGCCTGTAATCCCGGGTACTCAGGAGGCTGAGGCAGGAGAATCGCTTGAACCTGGGAGGTGGAGGTTGCAGTGAGCCGAGATCTTGCCACTGCACTCCAGCCTGGCGACAGAACGAGACTCCATCTCAAAAAAAAAAAAAAAAAAAAGAAATGTGTAGAAAGACATTTCACATGCCTTGTGTTTTATCCATCGCCAGTTGTCTTTTGCCTTTGTTTATAATGTATTTTGCCATTAAAGAGGTTGAACTAGGTTGGGCGTGGTGTCATGCCTGTAATCCCAGCATTTTGGGAAGCTGAGGCGGGAGGATCACTTGAGGTCAGGAGTTTGAGACCAGCCTGCCCAAAATGACGAAACCCCATCTGTACTAAAAATACAAAAATTAGCTGGGCATGATGGTGGACACCTGTAATCCCAGCAACATGGGAGGCTGAGGCAGGAGAATCGCTTGAACCCAGGAGGTGAAGGTTGCAGTGAGCCAAGATTGTGCCACTGCATTCCAGCCTGGATGACAGAGCTAGACGCCATCTCAAAGAAAAAAGAGAGAGAGATTGAATTTCTTTTTTTTTTTTTAATGTAGTCAACTTTATTCTCCTTAAACCACAAAATAGAGTCTTTGGTTGTACAAACATCACTAGTTACAGTCTCGCCCAGGTCTCTGCTGGGGTGGGGCAGTTAGTCAGAGGCCAGAACTCCTGCAGGCTCTCTTTAAAATGCTAACACTCAGGTTAAAAGACTCGGGGCAAGGGTGGTGCTAGAGCTGGCAGACCCCCTACCCCAAGTCTGGGGGAGCTGCCTGCTCCTCAGGGAGGGCACAGGGCCCAGGCCACGGCGCCCAGGCCTTACCAGGTGGTGGCTGCTACACAGCGCCACATCTTCAGGTCCCACAGCCCCGGGAGATTGAACTTTTTATCACTTTCTTTTATGATTTCCGGATTTCCTGTCTTGCCTAAAGACCTTCCCCATTTGGAGATCAAACAAATATTTTTATTTCCTTCTAATATTTGTATTTTTAAAATTTTTATTTTATTTTTGTATAGGATGTGAGGGAAAAAATTTTTTACTTTGTTTTCTTCCAGGCGTATAAGTCAATTGTGCCAATGCCAATATATTTTATTAAATAATCAATTCATTTACCACTAAACTGAAATGCTTTTTTTTTTGAGACAGGATCTTGCTCTATCACCCCGGCTGAAGTACAGTGCTGCAATTTTGGCTCGCTGCAACCTCCACCTCCTGGGCTCAAGAGAGCCTCCTGCCTCAACTTCCCGAGTAGTTGAGACTACAGGCATGCACCACCACGACTGGCTAATTTTTTTTTTTTTTTTTTTGAGATGGACTCTCACTGTGTTGCCCAGGCTGGATTACAGTGGCACGATTTCGGCTCACTGCAAGCTCTGCCTCCCCGGTTCACGCCATTCTCCTGCCTCAGCCTCCCAAGTAGCTGGGACTACAGGTGCCCGCCACCATGCCCAGCTAATTCTTTTTGAATTTTTTAGTAGAGACGGGGTTTCACCGTGTTAGCCAGGATGATCTCAATCTCCTGACCTTGTGATCCATCATCCGCCTTGGCCTCCCAAAGTGCTGGGATTACAGGGGTGAGCCACCGCGCCCAGCCACGACTGGCTTTTTGTATTTTTTGTAGAGATGTCAGTTTCACCATGTTGCCCAGGCTGGTCTCGAACTCCTGGACTCAAGCAATCCGCTTGCCTTGGCCTCCCAAAGTGCTGGGATTACAGGCGAGAGCCAATGTGCCCAGCTGACAAAGGTTTTTAAAGGCAAAATGAGGAGGCTCACATAATTATTTTGAAATATTAATAATTGTCCTTTGCTACAATAATCAATAAAGACAATGCCAGTTGGAGGTTTGACAGACAGTTGTTGGGCAGATGTCCTTGTAGATGTAATTTTTGTGTAAGGTCGTGAACGGCCTTTGTGCAAGGTTGCAGTTTTTGCAATTTTTTTTTGTTTGTTCGTTTAATTTCAACTTTTATTTTAGATTCAGGGGGTACATGGACAGGTTTGTTACATTGGTATACTGTGTGATGCTGAGGTTTGGGGTACAAATTATGCCATCACCAGGTAGTGAGCACAGCACCCAATGAGTAGTTTTTCAGCCCGTCCCTCCTCTTTCTTTCCCCTCAAATAGGCCCCAGTGTCTACTATTCCCATTGTTATGTCCATACGTACCCGATGATTAGCTCTCACTTATAAGTGAGAACATGCAAAGATAAAGAAAATATTTGGCTGCAATATAGTAGGCAAAATTCATTTGCAAGGAGATCAGAAAGCCATTTGATTATAGCCTAATCCAAATAGATTTATCATTTAATTTAATAATTTAACGAGGGGGAAGGGAATATTTCAAAAATGTTTAATGTTTATCTCTCATAGAATTAAAAAAAAAATTTTATTTCCGGCCTGGCTCGGTGGCTCATGCCTGTAATCCCAGCACTTTGGGAGGCCAAGGCAGGTGGATCACCTGAGGCTAGGGGCCCGAGACTAGCCTGGCCAACATAGTGAAACCCCGTCTCTACTAAAAATACAAAAATTAACTAGGCATAGTGGGCGCCTGTAATCCCAGATACTTGGTAGGCTAAGGCAGGAGAATCGCTTGAACCTGGGAGGCAGAGGTTGCAGTGAGCCAAGATCGCGTCATCGCACTTCAGCCTGGGCAATAAGACCAAAACTCAGTCTCAAAAAAAAAGAGAAAATTATTTCTGTAGGTTTTTGGGGTACAGGTGGTGTTTGGTTACATGAGTAAGTTCTTTAGTGGTGATTTGTGAGACTTTGGTGCACCCATCACCTCAGCAGTATACACTGAACGTAATTTGTGGTTTTTTTTTATCCCTCACCACCCCTACCCACCCTTTCCCCTGAGTCCCCATTTTGCATTCTTTTGTCATAGCTTTTGTTATCAAGTATTTATGAATGAGAACCTGTTTCTTCATAGCCCTCCCTGGCTCTGTTTGTCAGGGTTTTCTTTTGTTTTTTTGTTTGTTTTTGGGTTTTTTTTTTTTTTTTGAGACGGAGTCTCGCTCTGTTGCCCAGGCTAGAGTGCAGTGGCATGACCTCAGCTTACTGCAGCCTCCGCCTCCCAGGTTCAAGCGATTCTCCTGCTTCAGCCCCCTGAGTAGCTGGGATTACAGGTGAGCACCCCTATGCCTGGCTAACGTTTTGTATTTTTAGTAGAATGGAGTTTCACCATGTTGGCCAGGCTGGTCTTGAACTCCTGACCTCAAGTGATCCACCCACCTCGGCTCCCAAAGTGCTGGGATTACAGGTGTGAGCCACTGCGCTTGGTCCTGTTTCTCTTTTTTAACACGAGTGTCTCCATTTTGATTCTGACAACATTCACATATTGTTACTTAATAAATCTTACAATTTTTTTCATATAGGTTATGCACCTTTCTTGTTAATTTTTGTTTCTGTTCTTTTTACTGTCATCAGTGGGCTTCCCTCTTATTTTCATTTCTAGCTAGATTTCTAGTTATAGACTGAAATTAATTTATTTTATAATCACACTACCAGATTGACTTCTTAGTTCAATACTTGTCTAGTTGCATCTTATGGATTTCCTAGAAACACAATTATATTATCTGCAAATAAAGTTTCTCAACTATGTATACAGGTTGTTCCTTGTTCTTGGCTTCTTACACTAGCTAAATTCTTCAAATATAATATTGAATATTATTAGTGATAATGTATGTACTGTCTTTTTTGTTTTAATGACAATGGCTGCAATGTTTCATATTTAATATGCTTTTTAAATGATTTTTGAAAAATAGTCTCCATTATGTTTATTTCTATTCCTATTTTACTTAGAATGTTTTGTAGGAATAGCTACTAAAAGACAATTGCTTTTTTTTTTACATCTCCTCTTGATAGAATTATGTTTTTTCCCCTGATGATATAACACATTCTGTTAGTAGATTTCCTGATACTGAACTATTCTTTCATTCCCAGAGTAAATTCTTCATGGTCATAATTTATTATTGTATTAACTCATTGTGGAATTCTCTTTTGCAAATATTTTATTTAGACTTTTAGTATGCGTATTCATAAGTTGGGTTATAATCTTTTTTTTTTTACAGTTAACACTGAAAAAGGCTTTAAATTATTCTCAAAGTGCTCACATGCCTGGGCAAAATTATTGCTATTATTAACAATGCACTGAGGATTGTGAACGATTTATTTCAAAGTAATAATTAGATGGGATTCAAAGTTTCCCATATAACAATGTCATT
The DNA here is from genome assembly GCF_006542625.1 of Nomascus leucogenys. NCBI lineage: Eukaryota > Metazoa > Chordata > Mammalia > Primates > Hylobatidae > Nomascus > Nomascus leucogenys. Next base: position 40,216,276 of record NC_044392.1, on the reverse strand, counting down.
TCCCTTTATCTGAATCATTATTCTAGACTTTATTTAATGCTTTACTGCAGAGGAAAGAAAGGGGGGATGTGGCTTACTTTGTTGGGGATTGTGGAAAATGGGCACAGTCCTGGAAAAACCCACATTAAGTGTGCAATGCTTGTGCAAATGCCTAATGCAAAGGTTGCAAAATGTTGTCCCAGGGTACCAGGATTCTTGATGGAATAAGAAATATTAAAATAATTGGATAAACTCAGCTAGCAAAATGCAGGTGGCTGATAAATTTTAGAACAAAAGTGTAATTAAATGAGAAGCTTTGAGCTATACTCTATCTCATAAGTAGCATAATATTTCATTTGACTCTCTCTTTCCCTCTCTCTTTTTTTTCTTTTTTTTTTTAATGAGACATAGTCTCACTGTGTTGCCCAGGCTGGAGTGCAGCGGCATGATCTCGGCTCACTGCAACCTCCACCTCCCAGGTTCAAGCAATTCTCATGCCCCAGCTGCCCAAGTAGCCAGGGTTAGAAGGCGTGCACCACCATGCCAGGCTAATTTTTGTATTTTTAGTGGAGACAGTGTTTGGCCATGTTGGTCAGGCTGGCCTCAACCTCCTGGCCTGAAGTGATCTGCCCACCTCGGCCTCCCAAAGTGCTGGCATTACAGGCATTAGCCACCACATCTGACCTCATTTGACTCTCCTGACAGTCTGGGAAGTTTAAGCAGGGAACCCAGCTGCAACTATCTAATGAATAATGGACAGTTAAACATCTTAACTAATAAGGAATCTTGGGCTTAAGATATTCCCAACTTTATTACTGGGTTGTGACTAGGTTTCCTCTCCCATTTCCCCCCCAACAAAAGGCTATATATAATCAATTAGCTTTTATATTTAAATGAAGGCAGATTGATTTTTTTTTAAAAGACATTGAAGACACCCCTCAAACAAATGGAAGCACTCTGGGTTTTGGTAAAGCTGGTGTTAATAATATCTTTAGCTTCTTAACAAGGGGAAGAAATTACTTGTGGGCATTTTGGGTTTTTTTGTGCCATCAGTAATCCCCAGGGGAAAATGATACATATATGTTTTTCCACAATCAGTTCAGGATACCAGGATATTAATGGTATACCTAAATGACATACCAACAAACTATCTAATGAGGTATTAATAGTATGCCTATTAATAGGTAAACAGAGGTAAAATCATGTACCAACAAAACAAAGCAGTGATTGTTTAGAGAGGTGAATGGGATTTGTGCTCATTTGTAAAGTGTACTACCTTAGGCAAGCACCAGAAACAAATATTAAACAACTTAATATTTAGTTGTATATCAACTTATAGTTTACAAAGTTTTCCATACACAGGATCTCATTTGATTATTATAAAATCCCTAGGAATTAAGCAGGGCAGATATCATTATCTCAGTTGTTTACAAGTACATAAACAAGCTTACCAAAGTCAGGTAACTGTCCTGGGGATCACACAGCTAGAGAGTGGCTGGGATGTTTTAAAATTCAGATCTTGGTAAAGACAGATTCTGCGTTTTAACTCACGTAAAAGCAGAGACTGACGGAGTTTACAACATAGTATGATCTCACTGGATATTTGCTGAAGGTATGAATGTGTCTTGTGAGGTTATTCAGAGTTCTTTCTAGCATACTATATAAGCCCACCCCAAAAAAAACAAACTAAACAACTGAAGCCAAGTATGGAAGGTTGGGGATGGGATAAGGGGCAGGAATTATTCCCAGGAGGACTAGGAAATTCTAGACGAGGCAGCAGCTTCTGGAAATGTCAGTGTTTATTAAACATTTAAGGACATTTGGAAGTTTGAGAAGAAATATACAGAATGTAGAAAAATCCTAAGAATCCTCTGTGGCTGGAGTGCAGCCTCTTCCTCCCCCCCGCCCCCCCCATTTCCCATTTGTTTTTCCTGCTTTTTGTTTGGTTGTTTAAAAACCATTTCTTAAGGCTCATTTGCCCCCTCCCCCACTCCCTGACCTATGAGGATCCATTCTCTCTCCTCTCTCTCTCTCCTCTCTTCTCCTCTTTCCTCAAGACCTGGAGTCCCAGAACAGCGCTCCAAGTGGTCAGGGGGAACCAATGCTATACCGAAGTGTGAGGATCAGGGGCCCCTCTGCTTGGGCTGGCTCTTCTTTAAGGACTTAAGGCGGGGGTGAACTGCAAAAGCCACGTGACGTCATTGGTCCTCAGTCATGGGTGTAAGGGCAGAGGATGAGCACAGGTAAACAAACAAAGAATGGATTAAAAAATAAAAAATAATAACCTAAATAAACCCTGAAGGAGAGTATGATCTGGGTGCTCTGGGTATTAGCTGGGGGGACAGAGTATGGAGCTGGGCCACCCGGTAGAGGGTAGGGAGGGACGGGAGAGGAAACAGCCAGGGGGACAGGCTGGGGGATGCAGGAGATGGGAATGCCAGGTGGCCTGGACTTGAGGCAGAGGGTATCAAAGTCCCTTTCTTCTCAGTGCTCAGGTGGACAGGCACCAAACACACAGCCCCTGGGGCAGGTGAGGGGTAGGATTAGCTCCTGGGCTCCCAGAAAGCCAGGGGTGAAGGTGGGGGAGAATACAATTGCCTGGGGAATGAATTCTGGAATGAAACTTACATCTCAAAGGGAGGTGAGGGCAGGGCAGGGCGGGGGAGCAAAGAGGGAAAGCACCTAGACGGGCGTAAGAGGAGCCTAGGTCCCCCTGCTCTGGCAGGGCCTGGGGTGGGGGGTGGCGATCACTTGTCCGAGTTCAGGCCCATCATGTTCTTGAGGGCGTTTTTGAGGCTGGTTCTGCTGGGGGACTTGACAGCAGGTCGGAGCTCCGAGCTCTGCTCATCCTTTCGTAGCTCCATCTCGATGACCACCACCTTTGGGCCTTTGGCGGACTCCACCCCTAACCCCCGACCCCCCGCCCGGCCCGCTAACCGCTATTTCTTATCCTTGCGAGACTCCCCCAGCCCCTTGGCCTTCTTCTCACTGACAGCTTTGGTGCTTCTGCTGTGGTCCAGCATTGCATACAGCACTGGCGTCTGGGGGAGGGGCGCACACATCAGTCAGCAAGCGATTGGGACTTGACTGTTCCCATCCCACCCCTCACTGCTGCCCGGCGGCTCCCAGGGTTCTCCTTCCCATCTTGTCCAGGCCCCAAGTCCCGCTAACCTGCCGCCCGCGCTTCGACGCGTCCTTTCCTGGCTTGTGCAATTTCCCCTTCTCCATGGCACTGCAAGAAGAGAGAGTGCTGTACGTTTGGCCTCGCTGGAACCCCTTGCACCGCGGACACAGCTTCCTCTTTTCCTTGGCCCTCCCACCCACTGGAGTAGTCTCCCCCCAGATGGGGGATAGTGGGGAGTGGGGGAGGGGAGCTAGGCTCCGCCCCTTACCTGAGCCTCCTCTGCAGGGCCGCCTGCCTGCGTAGCCAGCAGTACCGAACCACGTAGAAAAGCAGCAGCAGCAACAGCACCACCCCGAGGACACCCCCGATCACAGCTCCCAGAACCACCCCGTACCTAGTTGGCACTAGGAGGGGTGGGAAAAGAAGTGGGAGAATGAGCAGGGCCCTGTATCTGTGGTTCCTAGTCTGCGTCTATGCCCTGCATTGAGGATGTAGGACTCCCAGCCAAAACTGCCTTCTGCCCACGCTCCCAGAGCCTGAATAAAGGTCCTTAGGCCGGGCTGTTTGCCTCTTCCCCCAACCTGTCAGTCCTCCCTGATCCCCTCCCAAACTGCTTCCCATACCCTTGTCCCCATCCCTTCTCACACCTTTTTCAAAGACATACAGCGTGACCTGAGAGGTCTTGCCCACTATGTCTGGAGGGTTTTTGACGTCACAAGTGAACGTGCCATTGTCACTGTAGTCTAGGTTGTGTATGACAATGGAGCCATCCTTCCAGCGAGGGTCCCCTACCCACTGGATGCGCTCTTTGAAGGTCCCCACCTCGTCAATGTAGGGTTGTCCCTTGGCATAGTGGAAGATCTATGAGGAATGAGGGGAAGCATGTGAGAGGACCCTAATGAGAACAGAGCTGTCAAAGCTTAGCTCTATAATTTGTTACAGAAAGAAAAAAGAAAAAAAAAAGGAGCTTTGCTCCAGCCTCAGGGTAAGGGATCTTGGGCTGGAAAGGGTAGTGCTGGAGAAGGGAGGACAATGTAGTCAGGGTGACAAAGATTGCCATTTACCTTGCCAAAGTTGGGGTTATGGCTCAAAAAGGATTTCCCCCTCCTTAGCCCAAGTTATCTTTTTTGTTGTTCTTCGAAGCACTTTCTATTATCCAACCCCAGGATTCCCCCAGGCACTTACCGAAATGGCATCTCTGCCCCCTTCGGGCTGGTAGCGCCAGGTGAAGGAGATGTCATCTGAGACCCACTCGCTGGACCAGAAGGAGCAGTGCAGGGTCACCCGGGAGCCCACAGCACCATGGACCTCCCTGTCGGTGTAAACCACGATGGCCTGGGCCGGGGACAGCACTGCAAGCACAAAGTGGGGAATCAGATGCACCTATGGGCCCAGTAAGGGATACAGAGGAAGTGAGATCAGTAGGAAATCAAGTGCTGAGTCACAGGTCAGAGGCCAATTTGGAAAACAAACAACAAATTCCGAGCCCCAAGTCTCTGGGGACTAACTGAACAGATGAGCATAAATGCTGTGTCTGTCAAGCTCTTCAGCATGTCTGTAGAGGAGATGAAATCAGCAGTAACAGAATTCTCTTGAGGACTTCCAGAGATTGGGTTCCGTCTTTAAGTCTCACTTCTCCTTTGGGTCAGTATCTAACTTTTAAGTTATCCTTTAGATGCAGTGTTCTAAATTTTTAAAATTTATTATAAATTATACAGATAATACATATTGTACTCTTCTTATAAACTATTCAAGCAATAGAAATAAAAGTCTCCTTTGACACTTAGCCCAACAAATTCCTTTCCTGTATTCCCCTCCAAGATGTAATAAGTTATCCATTTAATATGAATCAAACTCAGTATAAACTCAATAAACTCAAGATATACATGTACTTACAACAAATAGTTTTGTGGAGCTTTTTTTTTCACATACATATTGCATTGTATTCTAGTGTTTTTTTGCTTAAGAACTTATGTATCTGGAGGAGATTTCCCTGTTGATTCATAGATATCAATCTTATTTTAACAGCTGCATTGGATTTCACAATACAGCAAACTCAAATTTCTTGCAGAAAAAAAATGAAGATAACTAGAAAATATAAGTCTTCTTCCCTGGCACAACTGTCCTCATTGCTGAATCCCTGGTTGCCATACAGCTTGCTCTTGACTGGGGAGTCAGGAAGGGAAGGGCCTCATATCCCTCTCAGCTGGGCGCAGAGCAAGACCCCAAACCTACAGCTCAGATGACCCTACATGTGAGCCCTCTATGGGTCAACTGTCCTCACCTTCCTCTTGGCCATTCTGGCCCAGTGCCACCCCCAAGACTTACCCACACAAGGAAGGTCATTCCAGAGAGACTATGTGTGTGGGCTGGCCCCAGGGAGGGGCAACTGTAGACCTTTTTGTTCTACAGGAGGGGGAGGTGGCAACCAAACAAAGTTCCATTGTCTGACCAATGCTGGGGGGCTCATGCCACCCCTACTCCCACCCCAACTGTCCTGAATCTCTCACCTCAGCATGCAATACCATGAACTTACCTTCTGGAACTTCCACCTTAGAACCTTCTTGGGAGTCCCCCTTGTGTAACAAGGGAGATAATTCACTGGCTCTAACTTCTATTCCTCCTGTTACAATATCAACCATTGCCCTTCTCAGCTCTGCTCAATGGTTCTATGAGTGGAACAAGTGTTGAGACAGAACTCTCCCTCTTCCTTATACACCAAGATTCCTTCCCCCTATTTCCCTCACTATGCCCTTCTCCGACTCTCTATCTTTAACATTTTCTCAGGGTACCCCCAAATAGCCCAGTACAACCCAGAAGAGTCTAGGGCTCAAGCAGCTGACAGCAGAGAACCCTGGGCATTCTGGCCAGCCCCCTTTCCCTTGATGTCCTCCCCACCACCCCCACTTGCCTAAGGCTCACTCATTGCACTAGGATTCAGGGCAGTTCAGAGAAGGGAAGGGGCCATTCCAATAATCCTGCTTTGACCTCTTGCTCACCCAACATCTGCCAGGTGGCAAGGAAAGGGCTGGTCAGCTTGTGAAGGAAGACAGCTTTAGAGGGATAAGATCCCAGAATCTCATAGAACCTCACTCCATTCACCCACATAACAGGTGAGGAGCCACAGAGAGACAAAAAATCTGAGGAGCTGAGACCACAAACCTGGGCTCCTTACTTAGATCACACTCTCTTTTTCCTTCTGGGAAACTAAGGTTAAGGCATCTCCTGCACTGCTAGGGGATGAGTGGGAACCAAACCCAGGTGTTTGAGCCTGTTCCTTTATGCAATCTAACATTGCTTCCCACCAGGCTGTTAGCATGGCTCTGGGGGCATGCTACTATTTCCTACCTGGGTCCAGCCATGCCTACCACTCAGGGAAGCTTGCTACGCTCTCTTTTACCCTTTCTCTTCAAATAAAACCTCTACTGCCTCCCTCTAAACGCATATTTTTTCTTGTTTTTCATATATATATATATTAATTTTACAGATGGAGTCTGGTTATGTTGTCCAGGCTGGTCTCCAACTCCTGGGGCTCAAATAATTCTCCTACCTCTGCCTCCCAAAGTGCTGGGATTACAGGCATGAGCCACCATGCCCGGCCGCATATTTTTTCTTTCTGAATATAATGTCACCTTCCTGCTCCTGCTTGCTCTTTCTTTGGTTGCAGTGGGGAGTGCAGCAAAGGCAGTGGGGATTGCTGAGAGACACCTGAGTCCCAAGGCTCCCAGAGTAGGGTGGCTCCACTTACCCAAAGAAGAGAAGAGCAGCATAGCCAGGATAGGGCTGGGGCTGGATGAGGGAGCCCCAGGAGCCATAGCTGGGGCAGGGGCAGGGGCCTGGAGCGTCTGTGGGGTTGAGAAAGTGGGGGACCACGAACTGAACTGGGGGTTCCTGGAACCCGCTTAAAATCCCCTGGGGCCCCAGCATGAGGGGGCTGTCCTCAGCCAGTAACCAATTGCAGCCTGGCATGTGCAGTTGAGAGGTGGTGGGGAGGGGGGCAGAGTGCAGGGAGCAGAAGGGGCATTGTATAGTCTGGGTGGAGGGGTGGGGGGACACATACCACCCCATACACAGAGGGCTTTGTGTCCACTGGCCTCCCCCTGCCCCAGGCTGGAATGTTGCGGGGGGTGGTGAGGGAGAGGGACAAAAACAGGGACACTGACATACTTCTCTGAGGGATAGATATGGAACCTCAATTTAAAGGCCATAAAAAGGGATTCCTCCTCAGCCTCCTTGCCTGAGAGGGGCTGCCTCGCAGCCCTAGGAACTAGAGGCAGGTTTCCCCCAGAGAACTCTGAAAATAGGATATCCCTTGTTAAATCCACTAATGTGGGCTGCATTTCAGACTTCTTGAGATGACCAAGTCCTATGGGAGTTTTTTTCCCCGCACCTCCCTTCATCCTGTGCGATTCTTCCCAGACAGAAGTTTTTCTCCACTGGACTATTTCCAGGCAAGAGGCCCCTGACTTTTCCCTGTTTGTCAAGAAGTCCTTCAATGCCTCATGCTACTGTTTAAGTCCATTTCAATTTATTTCAAGGTTACAAAATTGTATTAAGTGCCAGCAATATGTAAAGTATGAGAATGCAGGTAATAGAGAGAGGAATAAAAATTAAGTCCTTCCCGCAAGGAGTTGAAAATTTGGTTTGGGGTGGTGGAGGTGGGAGGATCAGAGGACAAACCCATCAACAATCAAGTATAATAAGCCATGATACTTCCTTTAGTAATGAACAAAACGCTGGGAGTACAAAAGAGGGGCGCACACAGCTGCAACATCAGGAAGACTGAGTAAGTCATATGAGAGATTAAAGACAAAATAAACTTTATTTAATAAATGAAGTTTATGTCAGGCATAGTGGCTGACACCTGTAATCTCAGCACTTTTGTATGCTATGCAGGAGGATTGCTTGAGTTTAGGAGTTCGAGACCTGTCTGGGCAACATAGCGAGACCTCGCCTCTACTAAAATTTTTTTAAAAATCAGCTGGGCTTGTTGTCACATGCTTGTAGTCCCAGCTACTTGGGAGGCTGAGGCAGGAAGATCGCTTGAACCTGGGAAATCAAGGCTGCAGCGAGCTATGATTGCGCCACTGCTTTCCACCCTGGGCTACAGAATGAAACTCTGTCTCAAAAATAAATAAATAAATAAATAATCAAACAAATAAATAGTTCAGAGGAAAGAATAGTTGTGTCTAGGAGGCAATGTTAGATATGAATCAGCCTTGAAGGATGACTGTCATTTTGGAAAGGGAGATAGGGAGGGTTACCAGAAGATAGAACAGCAAAAGCAAGGACAAAGAGGTGAGACAGAGAGAGAGAGAGAGAGAGAGAGAGAGTGTGTGTGTGTGTGTGTGTGCGTATGTATATGAGATGTAGGTTTCTGAAGTGTTGGATATATTCAGGGCAGATCTTGTGCCATCCACTTTGACTTGATTTGGGGAAACTTGAAGTGGCATAGTCAGAAATGAGACTGGACAGGAAAGTTGAAACCAGTTTGTGAAAGGCCTTAAATGACAGGTGAAAAAAGGTGAATTCAGTTTGGTACATCATGAGAATCTGAAGGTGTTGGGGTGGAGTTAGCAATGGGGATGTCTACATAACCAGAGCTGAGGTTTTTTTGTTTGTTGAGGCAGTCTCGTTCTGTTGCCCAGGCTGGAATGCAGTGGCATGATCATGGCTCACTGCAGCCTTGACCTCTGAGGCTCAAGCAATTGTCCTACCTCAGCTTTCCAAGTAGCTGGGAACTACAGGCGCATGCCAGCACACTGGGCTAGTTTAAAAATTTTTTTTTTTTTTTTCAGAGACAAGGTCTTACTCTGTGGTCCAGGCTATAGTGCAGTGGTGCAATGATAGCTCACTGCAGACTCAACCTCCCAGGCTCAAGCGATCCTCCCGCTTCAGCCTCCAGATTAGCTGAGCCACAGCCAGGCACCACCATACCCAGCTAATTTTTCAATTTTTTGTAGAGATGAGGATCTCGCTATGTTGCTCAGGTTGATCTTGAACTCCTATACTCAAGTGATCCTCCTGCCTTGGCTTCCCTAAGTACTGGGATTACAGGTGTGAGTCACCGTGCCTGACCTCTAGAGGTTAATTTAAGTGGGGTGGTAGTTGTTATTCCTGCTATGAGACCACTGCAGGCTCACCCAGGTGAAGGACAGTGTCCTGGTACCTTCCTGGCATCTCATCACACCACAGCCCTGGTGGGTTTGGTCATTAGTATTAGATTTGGGTTGTGGAATTTTAAGTATGGGATTGCTTATGAAGTCCATAGGCAAAACCATCATCATTGACAAATGTTTACAGGGTGTTGTAGTCAACATTTCTATAAAACAGCAATTCAAAGTAAAAAAAAAAAAACAAACCCAAAACTCTCCCCTCCAAAATTTCCACCTAACTCCACCTCCCAACTGTAAGTAATCATTTTCTCTTTATCTAACCACCCCTTTTATCTACACCCTTTTCAAAGGCTTGTTGCTGCTTTCTTTGTTGCATTTCTTTATTGATCCTGCTAAGGCTATAACCTTCTTGGGGACAATACAAACATCTGTATCTTTGAACCCCCTACAGGACTTTTCATGGACTGACAAAAAGTCCATAACTACATGCTAAATGAAATTATTAATATTTAAAGAGCTGAGTGGGCTGGGAGTGGTAGCTCGCACCTATAATCCCAGCAGTTTGGGAGGCCGAGGCCGGTGGATCACTTGAGGTCAAGAGTTCGAGACCAGCCTAGCCAACATGGTGAAATCCCATCTCTACTAAAAATACAGAAAATTAGCCGGGCATGGTGGTGCACGCCTGTAATCCCAGCTACTCGAGGGGAGGCTGAGGCAGGAGAATCGCTTGAACCTGGGAGGCAGAGGCTGCAGTGAGCTGAGATAGCGCCATTGCACTCCAATCTGGGCAACAGAGAGACTACGTCTCAAAATAAAAAAAAAAAAAAAAGAAAAAACTCAAAAAAGATCTGAGTGAAAGAGGCATTCCTTGGGTTTGTTAATGTGAAGCTCCAGAGAGCCAAGTCAATGACTGGAATTTTGATAGCACAAAATTGTATTTAAATATAATAACTTTCTAACGAATAAGTTGTTCATTAAATAAAACTTGTTGCTTGAGGTACCCATCATTGAATGTGGGGGGGTAGAGTCTTGATCAGCTGTTAGGGGTGCTGCAGAGGAGATCCCTGCATAGATAGTAGATTGGATTAGAGAGCCTCTTCCAATACTAAAGCGTACGAATGTTTTTTCTTTGTCCAGCATTATAGAAATGCAAAGTAGTATTATTCATCTGATGCAGAAATAAGTGGATTTGTGCTATTTAAATCCTGAAGTGCAGGGATGCTAAATATACATAAGATCTGAATATTAATATAATTGAGTATTTTTTTTTTTGTAGAAATAGGAGTTGCACTAGGCTGTCCCTTTTACTCCTCACCACCCTACTCCCCACAAGAGTCAAGAACTTTTGTGCTCTGTTCCCTTCCTTTATCATTTGCTCTTCTTCTTTCTTCAGTCTTGAGTGCTCGGCAGTTGATTCCTGTGCTTGGGTTCCTTAAAACTGTATATATATATACATACAGTTTTATATAATTTAAAATATATACATATATAAATAAATAAATAAATCAAAGCGTGTTCTCCCCCTCACTCCGGGTTCTTCTAGCTGTGGGTGTCACCCACATAGCGCTGAAACAAGGAACAAGGGAGCATTGTCCTCTGCTAGTGGGCGCCTGATTCATGTGGCAGCTCAAACCCAGGAATTGTGGGGTCTAATCGAGGTGGTTAGATGAGGCTCCTCGTTTTCGGGAATGGTGGTCCGCAAGGTCTTCTCGAGGCCCCTCTACACACTCCCCAACTTAGGTCACAATTTATATATCTGTCTGGTTAAAGCTTCGTATTAGAACGGGAGGGAGCCCAAAGTATCTTTTTTTCTTCGGTGTCTCAACCGGCCAACCACGACGTTTTTAGGCCGACCTAGGAGGCAGGGGGAAAGCAACAGACTGCGAAGTCCTTAAGGAAGAATCTAAACAAGTCCGCCTTTGCTGTTTGGGAGTGTGATACAAAATGAATATGTACGCAGGTGGAACGTAGACTGCAGATTTTAAGCCAGCGGCGTTTCGGTCGAAATCCTGGCAAATTCCGGTAGAAGTCAGCTGCAGGAGGCGGAGGAGGAGACTAAAAAACCACAAAACAACCAGCAAACCAGGTGGGCACAGCTCAGCGGAGAAGCTCCAGGGCCTTTTAAAGAGACTCTCGTCACATGACACCCCCCCGCAACCCCAACCCCCAGCCCGCGCGCCTCCGCCCTCAGCTGGCGGGGCCGCCTGGCGTCACTTCCGTCCAGACCGGAACCCAAGATGGCTGCGCTCTTGCTGAGGTGACTTTAGTGTGGGACTGGGAGTTGGTGTCCGCGGCCCTCCGGAGACCTGAACTGGCCCCTCACGTTTTGCTGATAACTGTTTATCCTGTGCCTGGGCAAGGAAAGGACCCATGGGTGTGGAGGCCAAGCGCTCGGGGGTCCTAGAGACCCCTTTTCCCGTCCCCACCAGCCGCTCCGGTGCGCTCCGTAGGGCTTCGGGGTCACTGACTTCGTATCGAGGGGCGCTCGGCTCTCGCCCCTTCTATTTTCCCTACCTCCTCTAGTGCTTCTAACGCAAATTGCCCTCGGGCCTGCACCCAGAGCCGAGCTCTGAGAAAATAACTTCAAGGTCAGCCACCCGTGGGTCCTACGATTTCGAGAGCGTATTTAGACACTTAGCTTCGGAGAGAGAGATCTTGGTGTATTTTGCCTTTGCTTCGAATGTCTTCAAACACTAGCTGCTCCCGCCGTGAGTGGGCGCTGTCTGGGTTCCCAGCGGGCTGCTGGCAAAGGGTGTAGAAGGCCTGGACCCCATTTGGGGTGGCGATTAGCATTAGCACCCAGGGCGGACCTCTGCTGCCCCAAAGCAGCCCGGGGAATTCATTTTTAGTTCATCTTTTTACTTGGGAGGGAGAGTGAGTGTCCCAGTTTCTCTCTAAAATGTGAATTAGTTGTCCAGAGAAATACCCTAGATTTTCTTTCATTCTGAACTTTGTGCTATCTAGGTCTCATTCTCTACTCAGCCTCTCTAGTCACAGCGACTAGCGCCTTTAGACACGCCTGGTACAAATCCCAGCATAGTTTTGTGCCAGCCTTATTTTTGGAAATTGTTATGGAAAGTTAGCTTCAATGCTGTTGAGATTTCAATCCCTGATTTCCTCAAATGTGTTCTCATTTCTCTTTCCACTTCAGTCACCCAGTTTAAAAATAGAGGGACTTTGTTTAGTTTTTCTGTGACAAAATGATTCCTCTTGGAGTTGAAATCAGGGTTATCTTAATCCTTCATTTTTTCCCTGTTTTTCATCTCCATATGTGTCTTCTAAGGTATGCCAAGGCTTGTCTTGCCAGTGTTGCCTTCTTTATTCCAGATGGTTTGACCATAATTGAATGCTTTTGAATTCTCCGATATATTTTGGTATCGATGTTAGGGGCTTTTGGTAAAATTAACATTTAGTTTGAAATGATCATATTGGTTCCAAACAGTTCATTTTAGGAATTTTGGGATTAGTATTTAGAAGCTGAGGATAATTATGCTCATTAAGTGTATCCATACAGTATCATTTTGAGTTGTGCAGCGCTGTCCACTGAAGGGATGGGTCGCCCCTTCACACCTGTGGGTGTTTCTCATTAGGCGGAACGAGAGACTTGGAAAAGAAAGAGACAAAGTATAGAGAAAGAAAAAAGGGGGCCCAGGGGACCGGCGTTCAGCATACAGAGGATCCCTGCCAGCCTCTGAGTTCCCTTAGTATTTGTTGATCATTATTGGGTGTTTCTCGGAGAGGGGGATGTGGCAGGGTCATAGGATAATAGTGGAGAGAAGGTCAGCAGGTAAACACGTGAACAAAGGTCTCTGCATCATAAACAAGGTAAAGAATTAAGTGCTGTGCTTTAGATATGTATAACATAAACATCTCAATGCCTTGAAGAGCAGTATTGCTGCCCGCATGTCCCACCTCCAGCCCTAAGGCGGTTTTCCCCTATCTCAGTAGATGGAATATACAATCGGGTTTTACACTGAGACATTCCATTGCCCAGAGTCGAGCAGGAGACAGATTCCTTCCTCTTGTCTCAACTGCAAAGAGTTGTTCCTTCCTCTTTTACTAATCCTCCTCAGCACAGACCCTTTACGGGTGTCGGGCTGGGGGACGGTCAGGTCTTTCCCTTCCCACGAGGCCATATTTCAGACGTGGGGAGAAACCTTGGACAATACCTGGCTTTCCTAGGCGGAGGTCCTTGCGCCTTCCGCAGTGTTTTGTGTCCCTGGGTACTTGAGATTAGGGAGTGGTGATGACTCTTAATGAGCATGCTGCCTTCAAGTATTTGTTTAACAAAGCACATCTTGCACAGCCCTTAATCCATTTAACCCTGAGTTGACACAGCACATGTCTCAGGGAGCACAGGGTTGGGGGTAGGGTTACAGATTAAAATGGAGTCTCTTTTTTTTTTTTTTTTTTTTGAGACAGAGTCTTGCTCTGTGCCCCAGGCTGGAGTGCAGTGGCGCAATCTCGGCTCACTGCAAGCTCCGCCTCCCGGGTTCACGCCATTCTCCTGCCTCAGCCTCCCCAGTAGCTGGGACTACAGGCGCCCGCCAACACACCCGGCTAATTTTTTGTATTTTTAGTAGAGACGGGGTTTCACTGTGTTAGCCAGGATGGTCTCGATCTCCTGACCTCGTGATCCGCCCGCCTCGGCCTCCCAAAGTGCTGGGATTACAGGCTTGAGCCACCGCGCCCGGCCCAAAATGGAGTCTCATGTCTACTTTCTGTACAGACACATTGACAATCTGATCTCTCTTTCTTTTCCCCACAGTCCACACTAGGATTCAATGCCAAGAAAGGTATATTTTTCATAAGTGGTAATCTGAAGCTCTCATGGAAAGGATACCTCCATTTCTCATAAGGGCTTTTTTAGGAGGAGAAATGAGGAATTAAATTTTTTTTTTTTTGATAGAAGTTCCCAGTCTAATTCCATTTCACTAGAGGGATTTGGAACTGTTTATAATTTGCTGATTTAACCTCAAAGGAAAATACCTTCTGAGAAATCCTAGGAGCTGATTTCTGGTTCTACATTTATTTTGGACAAGTCAAGGTCATTGATTCCATGATTTTGGTTTCCTCATTTGTGTGGCAAACGGCAATAACTTGGGCCCACTTAAGAGAAATACTGGTTAAACTTTTCTTTTTGTTCGTTTTTTTGGGGTCTCTTTTTTGTTGTTTTTTTTCTTTTTTTTTTTTTTTTGAAACGGAGTCTCGGTCTGTCACCCAGGCTGGAGTGCAGTGGCACGATCTTGGCTCACTGCAATCGCCCTGGCCCGGGTTCAAGCGTTTCTCCTGCCTCAGCCTTCTGAGTAGATGGGATTACAGGTGTCTGCCACCAAGCCTGGCTAATTTTTGTATTTAGTAGAAACGGGGTTTCACCATCTTGGCCAGGCTGGTCTTGAATTCCTGACCTCATGATCCACCCGCCTCGGCCTCCCAAAGTGCTGGGATTACAGGCATGAGCCACCACGCTCAGCCTTTATTTTTATTTTTGGTTAAACTTAAAAAAAAATTTTATTTACTTATTTTAATTGGCAAATAAAAATTGTATATATGGTATACAACACGATGTTTTGAAATATGTGTACATTGTGGAGCTATTGACGTATGCATTACATCTTTGTGGGGGAACACTTGAAATCAATTCTTAGTGATTTTCAAGTATACAATGCCTTGGTTTTGTGTGTGTGTTTGTGTGGTTTTGTTTTTGTTTTTTTTTTTTTGGGACAGAGTCTCGCTCTGTCACCCAGGCTGGAGTGCAGTGGCGCGATCTCAGCTCACTGTAATCTCTGCCTCCCGGGTTCAAGCCATTCTCCTGGCTCAGCCTCCCAAGTAGCTAGGACTACAGGCGCGTGCCACCATGCCCGGCTAATTTTGTATTTTTAGTAGAGATGGGGTTTCACCATGTTGGTCACGCTGGTCTTGAACTTCTGACCTCAGGTGATCCACCTGAGCCAGGCATGAGCCACCGAGCCAGGCGTGAGCCACCGCGCCCGGCCAATGCCTTATTAACTATAGTTAACATAATAGTAACAACATAATATCATAATAATAACAATTGTGGCCGGGCGCGGTGGCTCATGCCTGTAATCCCAGCACTTTGGGAGGCCGAGGCTGTCAGATCACAAGGTCAGGAGATCAAGACCATCCTGGCCAACACGGTGAAACCCCATCTCTACTAAAAATACAAAAATTAGCCGGGTGTGGTGGTGCGAGCCTGTAGTCCCAGCTACTTGGGAGGCTAAGGCAGGAGAATTGTTTGAACCTGGGAGGCGGAGGTTGCAGTGAGCTGAGATCATGCCACTGCACTCCAGCCTGGGCCACAGAGCAAGACTCCATCTCAAAAAAAAAAAAAAAAAAAAATTGTACTGTGTTATACAATAGCTCTCTTGACCTTATTCCTCCCTTCTAACTGAAATTTTGTATCCTTTGACCAACTTCTTCCCCTTCCCCCTCCCCCACATATAAATATGTTTATGCTTGGCTAATTAAGAATTATTAGTTATCAGAGTATTGTATTGTCATGGCTTTTGAATATATGTTCTCTATTTTGTATATTCTCTAAACAGTTCAGGGACCAGCTAGAGATGAACAACCAGCCAAGTAACACAAACCATTGGTACTCAGTCAAGGAATGACTTGCCAAGGCCAGGGTGTTAGAGAACTAAGCTAAGGACAGCTAGGCTTCTGTCTAATAATGTTCATGCTCTGTAAGCACAAAGTCACCAAGAGTCATTAACTATCTGGCCAGTACTCATTGTATTAAATGCCGTATGTGAAATGCCCGTAAATATTAAGGTTTAACTCTCAGTTTATGAAACTGCTTTTTAAAATAAGCATATTCATTCACAAACCTTTTTATTTTTTATTTTTATTTTTTTTAAGCTTCTTTGTGTCAGACATTATTATAGGTACTATGGATCCAAGGCCGGGTGCAGTGGCTCATGCCTGTAATCCCAGCACTTTGGGAGGCCGAGGCGGGAGGATCACCTGAGGTCAGGAGTTCAAGACCAGCCTGACCAACATGGAGAAACCTTGTCTCTACTAAAAATACAAAAATTTGCTGGGCGTGGTTGTGGGTGCCTGTGGGTTCTGGTAATCCCAGCTACTTGGGAGGCCGAGGCAGGAGAATCGCTTGAACCCGGGAGGCAGAGGTTGCAGTGAGCCAAGATCGTGCTGTTGCACTCCAGCCTGGGCGACAAGAGCAGAACTCCATTTCAAAAACAAACAAACAAAAAACAAAAACAAAATTAGCTGGGTTTGGTGGCACATGCGTGTAATCCCAGCTACTTGGAAGGCTGAGGCAGGAGAATCGCTTGAACTCGGGAGGTGGAGGTTGCTGTGAGCTGAGATTGCGCCATTGCACTCCAGCCCGGGCAACAAGAGCGAAACTCTGTCTTAAAAAAAATAAATAAATAAAGTACTGTGGTACTATGGATCCAAAATATTTTGAGTCCTATCCTTGAGCTCAAAGTCTAGCAGGGAGATAAATAGATTAATTATTAAACCACATAAGAAATATTGATAGACATGAACAAGTGTGAGAGCAAGGCAGATATAGCAAGTAAGGCTAAAGAAGTGATCTTGCTATCCAGGAATTGGTTGGTTTTTTTTTTTTTTGGTTTTGGTTTTTTTTTTTGAGACTGAGTCTTGCTCTGTCGCCCAGGGTGGAGTGCAGTGGTGTGATCTTGGCTCACTGCAACCTCTGCCTCCTGGGTTCAAGTGATTCTCCTACCTCAACCACCCGGGTAGCTGGCATTACAGGGCCATGCCAGTATGCCTGGCTAATTTTTATATTTTTAGTAGAGGTGGAGTTTCACCATGTTGGCCAGGCTTGTCTCGACCTCCTGACCTCAAGTGACCCACCCACCTTGGCCTCCCATAGTGCTGGGATTACAGGCATGAGCTACCACGCCAGCCCTTAGGAATTGAGTTTTGAAGAATGAGTTTAACAGGCTCTGAGGGAGGCTCTATTCAGAGAACAGCATGAGCAAAGGCATGTGGTCAAAAGAGGGTTTCCTGTATCTGGACATAATGTAATGTTCAGTGTGGCAGAATTACAGTGGATTGAAAGGAATTTGTGGGAGGTTAGGTCCAGAGAGTTGGCCACGTTGTGAAGTGCGTTGTTTGCCCACAGTTTGGATCTTATACTGTAAGCACTGGGAAATTGTTAAAGACTTTTAGGCAGAAGAATGATGAAACCATGTTATTTTATTTATTTTTCAGTAAATTAGTGTTGGTGTTATTGAATGATATGTAAGAGATTGGTGTGAGGGAGATCAGTTCAGGAGCTCTTGTTACAGTCCTAGTGAGAGATGAAGAGGATATAGACTATAGCAATGGATTGGAATGAATTTTCCTAGCTGTTAATGGTAGGATTGGGTGACGCCATGCATACATATGGGGAGGGGTGGTGAAAGAAAAGAAATCAAGGATGACTTAGGTTATAGTTTGGTAGTTGGGTGGTAATAATCATTAACCAGAACTTTTGTATACAAATTATTATTCATCATGTCATTCAAAGTTATATATCTATTTTATTGTTGCTGTTACCTAGACATTTATGAAAGTTTTTGGTATACTATCAGATCAAGTTTAGAAACTCATTGTATTACAGTCATATAATATATGACTATAATAAGATAAATTATAGTCACATCTTGTTTTGGACTAAAAATGGTATTCAGTTTGATCACATAGACTTGGGTTTGAATAACTTTTTTTTTCCAGAAATCAAATTTATTTTCAGTGGTTGAGTATTTTTGTCACCACTGAGGGTTTTAAAAAGAATGTGATGCAAATTCTAAAGACCTTGGAGAGACCAGTGATAATATCTTACATATATATGTGGTGTATTGTAGTTTAGACAATGCTTTCCTGTATGTTTTCTTGTGCAGTCCCCTCAGCAACCAATAAGGTAGGTATTACCAATCTCATTTTATAATTGAAAACGCTGAAGCTCAATGACTCACTCAAGTTATACAACTTAGTCTAAGACTTCAGTGTTGATTTTTTACTTCCCAATGTTATTTTTACATTACCATTGCTGCCTCAATCCAGAGAAGAGTTTCAAAAATGATTTGAGCAATGATTACATTTTGGGGAGACATGTTAATGCATTTAGAAGGGGCAACAATAACTAGAAATTGTAAGTTCTGGCTTGTCAATTAGAAATACAAAGTTCCTGTTTTCACATGAAAGGGAAGGACAGATAATTACTTTTGTCATATTTCAAATAAGGTTATGGCATTTTTGCAGCTAGTTTCTGTGAGGGCCTTGTAGAAAGTTTACATTGATATTTGTCTGGGAAACAATAGCGCTAGACAGAGAGGGCACGCCATAGATTCCAACCCACATCTGCAAACTCTTGCCGGGTAACTGAGTGACTGGGCCTAGCCTGGTGTGAGGAATGCGTGCCCTGCAACTTCAGAGTCACAATTCAATTGATTAAAAGAGATTTGTTCCCACTTCTTTCTGGGAGCCTTGGGTATACAATGTCTGTATTCACCTCTTGCCGTCAAAGCTGGAAAGAGGGAAGAGCTGAAGAAGGAAGTGTTGGTTAGATTTTTTTCCTTCAAATAGTGGGCCCTTCTAGTGTACTAATATGAAACATGCAGCTTTTGAAAAGTTTGTGCATCTAATGTCAGTGGTGTGAGGGACATCATGAGCTTTTTTAGGAGATCATTAGATCTGTATGAGATCTTGTATCCTAGTGCCTTGCACGTAGTGGATATGCAATAAACTTTTGTAGAATCAATGTATTTTTAAGTTTTAGTCCCAGAAATTCACTCTATTTACCTTCTTAAATACTTTTGGAAATATTTGATATAATGATGTGACTGAAGGGTATAATGGTCGTGTATTTTTCATAGTACACGATGAACATCCCTTTTCTGAAAAGCTTGGGACCAGAAGTATTTAGGATTTCCGATTTTTTTCAGATTTTGGAATATTTGCATTGTACTTACTGGTTGCGTGTCACTAAGCTGAAATCCAAAATGTTCCAGTGAGCATTTCTTTTGAGCATCATGTCAGCACTTAAAACATTTTGGGTTATGGAAGGTTTCAGATTTTGGATTTTCCACAGTAGGGGTGTTCAACCTGTACCGTGCAAACTTTGGATCAGTTAAATTCTCCTTAGATAGAATGCCTAGGCACGTCTTAGTTTTTGACTTGAAAAGCAATTCTGGCACTGATGTATACATTTCAAAAATAGCAATTTTTAAGTAGAAAACTTTCATGGGGTCAGTAAAAAATTTTTTTATTCTCATTTTTTTGCACATTATTATAATTACATGAAAGACTTCTTGACTTGAAATTCATTCAGGATATTTGGAGTTTTGACTGATGTTAGTTCCGGAAATGACCTAGCTTAATATTTAGGATGCTCTCTTCACAAACCCCTTGCATGCTTAAACGTTTTTTTTTTTTTTTTTTTTTTTTTTTTTTTTGAGACAAGGTCTAGCCCTGTCACCCAGTCTGGAGTGCAGTGGTGCGATCTTGGCTCATTGCAACTTCTGCCTCCCAGGCTCAAGTGATACTCCCACCTCAGCCTCCAGAGTAGCTCGTATTATAGGTGTGCACTACCACACCCAACTAATTTTCGTGTTTTTTGTAGAGATGGGGTTTTACCATGTTGTCCAGGCGGTATTGGCTCAAGTAGTCCACTGGCCTCAGCCTCCCAAAGTGTTGGGATTACAGGCGTGAGCCACTGCACCTGGCCTGACCTTTTAAATTCTTCCATTTATAGTAGGTCTCTGCTAAAGCTAAGCTATATGGTTGCAGTTACCAGTGGGCTTATTCTGTTTTTTTGTTTTGTTTTGTTAACCCTGTCTCTTAGACATCACCGCCTATCAGACCTAGCTTTTATTTTTTTATTTTTTTTTTTTTTTTTTGAGACGGAGTATCGCTCTTTCACCCAGGCTGGAGTGCAGTGGCGTGATCTCGGCTCACTGCAGGCTCCGCCCCCCGGGGTTCACGCCATTCTCCTGCCTCAACCTCCCTTGTAGCTGGGACTACAGGCGCCTGCCACCTCGCCCGGCTAATTTTTTGTATTTTTAGTAGAGACGGGGTTTCACCGTGTTAGCCAGGATGGTCTCGATCTCCTGACCTCGTGATCCGCCCGCCTCGGCCTCCCAAAGTGCTGGGATTACAGGCGTGAGCCACCGCGCCCGGCCAAGACCTAGCTTTTAAAAAATCACTTTCTCTATTTCTCTGTTGAATATTACCAACTCTGATTATTCTTATTCTTTTATCTTGCATTATTTGTGTTTGATTAAAACTTTATTTTGCATTTTTAGGTAATATTTCTCATTATTTTCAAGTTACTTAGAGTTGTAGCTTTTCAACTAGAAAATGGTATCAAGGACACTGATACTGTCATTGTTTTTATATCTTATTTTTAATCTATCCCTTCACCCCTAAAAATAGAGAAGTTGATATACTAAAGTTGATCTCTAAATGTGTATTGATTTTTGATTCTCTTATCTTGCAGACACGTTGGTCGTCACTGCCTCCGAGCCCACTTTAGCCCTCAGCTCTGTATCAGAAAGTAAGTTTTTAAGTCTGGAGATTATTTTTTTTTCCTTAGGGAAAAGCAATAGATTGTTGACTTATTTGATGGATATGTACGACAGTGGGCAGTTGTAGACAGTTGACTGAAACTTAAGTAATTGTGGTGACTATTTATCGTTTGTGTGTATGTGTGTTGTTTGTTTGTTTTTGAGACAAGCTCTCTGTTGCCCAGGCTAGAGTGTAGTGATACGATCAGGGCTTGCTGTAGCCTCAGCTTCCTGTAGCTGGGACCACAGGCGTGTGGTGTGCCACCATGCCTGGCTAATTTTTTGTAGAGACGAGGTTTCACCATTTTGCCCTAGCAGGTCTTGAACTCCTGGGCTCAAGCGATCCCCTTGCCTCGGCTGGGATTATAGGCATGAGCCACTGCACCTGGACTTTCATGCTGTATATTTATTCTCAGCCTGTTGATGTCAACAATTGCCTTTGTGTTACTTTTTAAAAACTTTTTATTTTGGAAATATTTTATACTTTCAGAAAAGTTATATGAATAGTAGGATGAAATTCTATATATCTTTCACCCACATTTGCCAACTGTTAACATTTTATTGTGTTTGCTTATCACTCTTTTGTATTTTAGATTATACCATATGAAATTTTTATTTTTGTAGGTCAAAACTGGTGAAATATTAATGATTTAGTGTAGTTCAGCCTAATATATATTTAATTATTAGTATTTTCACTGAATGCTTTAAGGGTAAGTTGTGAATATCATGACCATTTACCTCTAAATATTTCTCCTAAGAACAAAGAAATTGTCTTACATAATGCAGTATAATTATATAAGCATAATTATCGAATTCAGGAAATTTAACATTGATGAACTCTTATCTGATATACAGTTGATTTTCAGATTTTTCATTTGTTCCAAATAATGTATTTTATAGAAATATAATCAGCTAGGCATGGTGGTTCATGCCTGTAATCCCAACACTTTAGGAGGCCTACACAGAAGGATCACTTGAGGCCAGGAGTTCAAGACCAGCCTGGGCAACAGAGAGAGACCCAGTCTCTACAAAAAATTAAAAAATAAAAAATTAGCTGAGTGTGGTGGTGTGTGCCTATAGTCCCAGCTATGGGGAGGCTAAGGCAGGAAGATGGCTTGAGTCCAGCAGTTCAAGGCTGCGGTGAGCTATGATCATGCTACTGCACTCCAGCCTGGGCAGTAGAGTGAGACCCCTCATCTCTATTTTAAAAAAAAGAAGACTGGCCGGGCGCGGTGGCTCAAGCCTGTAATCTCAGCACTTTGGGAGGCCGAGGCGGGCGGATCACGAGGTCAGAAGATCGAGACACCATCCTGGCTAACACGGTGAAACCCCGTCTCTACTAAAAATACAAAAAAATTAGCCAGGCGTGTTGGCGGGTACCTGTAGTCCCACCTACTCGGGAGGCTGAGGCAGGAGAATGGCGTGAACCCGGGAGGCGGAGCTTGCAGTGAGCCGAGATTGCGCCACTGCACTCTAGCCTGGGGGACAGAGCAAGACTCCGTCTCAAAAAAAAAAAAAAAAAAAAAAAGACTGGATGTGGTGGCTCACACTTGTAATTCCAGCCCTTTGGGAAGCTGAGGCAGGAGGATCCCTTGAGCCCAGGAGGTCAAGACCAGTCTGGGCAACATAGGGATAACCTGTCTCAATAAATAAATAAATAAATAAATTAAATAAATAAGAAACAGCTATCCTCAACAATTTAGTAGGCTGGGCATGGTGGCTCATGCCTGTAATCCTAGCACTTTTGGAGGCTGAGGTGGGCGGATCGCTTGAGCCTAGGAGTTTGAGACCAGCCTGGGCAACATGGTGAAACCCCTTCTCTACAAAAAATACAAAAACTAGCTGGGTGTGGCGGTGGTGTGCCTGTAGTTCCAGCTACTCGGGAGGCTGAGGTAGAAGGATCACCTGGATGGGGCAATGGAGAATTGTGCATAGCCTGAGCATGGCTGTTTAATAGTTGGTTTCAACCTAGCCCAATGACAAAGGAAACCAAGAAACTATTGAGGTACCGAGCTGAATCTAGTTTTTGATATTTGAGAACCTGAAAGGGAATCTTGAAAAGCCAGATGAGAGCAGATGGTAATGTATGAGATAAAACTGTGGCCCTGGAAAAGCATAATCTATTTATGTGAATTTTTTTTTTTTTTTTTTTTTTGAGACAGAGTCTCGTTCTGTCACCCAGGCTGGAGTGCAGTGGCGCAGTCTCGGCTCACTGCAAGCTCCGCCTCCCAGGTTCATGCCGTTCTCCTGCCTCAGCCTCTCCGAGTAGCTGGGAATACAGGCGCCCGCCACCACGCCCGGCTAATTTTTTTTTTTGTATTTTTAGTAGAGACGGGGTTTCACCGTGTTAGCCAGGATGGTCTTGATCTCCTGACCTCGTGATCCGCCCGCCTCGGCCTCCCAAAGTGCTGGGATTACAAGCGTGAGCCACCGCGCCCGGCCAATGTGAATATTTTTAAAATATACTTGCCCCGCCACCCAACAAGAAGTTGTGCTTTCATTGCCAGACCTGTGTATTGGGTGGGATTAGAAAGCAGAGTTATCGGCCCGGCACGGTGGCCCATGCCTGTAATCCCAGCACTTTGGGAGGCCGAGGCAGGCAGATCACAAGGTCAAGAGATCAAGACAATCCTGACCAACCAACGTAGTGAAACCCCATCTCGACTGAAAATACAAAAATTATCTGGGCGCGGTGGCATGTGCCTGTAGTCCCAGCTACTCGGGAGGCTGAGGCAGGAGGATCACTTGAATCCAGGAGGCGGAGGTTGCAGTGAGCCGAGATTGCACCACTGCACTCCAGTCTGGCCACAGAGCGAGACCCCATCGCAAAATTAAAAAAAAAAAAAAAAAAGGAGAGTTATCGTCTGATACGACCTCATCAGATGATTCAGGTTAACTGAATTAAAGTTGGTATAAAAATAAAATAAGTGAAAGAACATGTTTTCCTAATACTGTGGGTTTATCCAGCCCACCATACTGTTAACAGAAAAGGGATCTTGACCCAGACCCCAAGAGAGGGCTCTTGGATCTCATGTAGGAAGGAATTCAAGGTGAGTAGCAAAGTGCAGTGAAAGAAGCAAGTTTATTAGAAACTACTCAATTATATAGTAGGGTGTCCTCAGAAAGCAAGTGGGGGAACATGCTGTCTTTTTTTCTTCTTTCTCTCTCTTTTTTTTAAATATATATGTATATATATATATTTTAGGTCTTTAAGGTTTATTTTTTTTTAAATTTTTAAATTTTTGATTTTTTTTTTTTTTTTTTTTGAGACAGAGTCTCGTTCTGTCGACCAGGCTGGAGTGTAGTGGCATGATCTGGGCTCACTGCAACCTCCACGTCCTGAGTTCAAGCGATTCTCCTGCCTCAGCCTCCTGAGTAGCTGGGATTACAGGTGTGCACCACCACGCCCAGCTAATTTTTGTATTTTTAATAGAGATGGAGTTCTACAGTGTTGGTCAGGCTAGTCTCAAACTCCTGACCTCGTGATCTGCCTGCCTCAGCCTCCCAAAGTGCTGGGATTACACGCATGAGCCACCGCACCTGGCCAATTGTTAAAAATATTTTGATGTAGAGTGTTGCTCTGTTGCCCAGAGTGGAGTGCCATGATGCAATCACAGCTCACTGCAGCCTCTACCTCCCTGGACTCAGGAGATCCTCCCACCTCAGCCACCCGAGTAACTGGGACTACAGGCTCGGATCATCATGCTTGGCTAAATTTTCTCTGCATTTTTTGTGGAAACAGGGTTTTGCCATGTTGCCCAGGCTGGTCTCAAACTTCTGGGCTCAAGCCGTCTGCCCACCTTAGCCTCCCAAAGTGCTGGGATTATAGGCGTGAGCCACCATGTCTGGCCTAAGTTTTTCTTATATAGGGATGTTGTCTATGTAAGGACTAAACTAAGCCGTGCCTACATGCGGGGGACCAGACAGCATGACAGAATTTATTATTCTATTGATTTAAAGAAAACTATCCTTGACATTTTAGTGTGTAAGTACATTAAAGCATAACTATAATTATTTTGAAAGCATATGTTGTTACGGGTATTGAGACATCTGGACTTTCTGTTGTTGGAGTTTGTCCTTGCAGGTATTACCAAGCTGCTTCCTTAGCTGTAAACATCTTAGAACCGTGGGTTGTCACTGGCAAGGAATGTACCTTGCTAGTTTTAAGATGGAGTTTATTTTATTTTATTTTTATTTTTATTTTATTTATTTATTTTTTTGAGACGGAATCTTGCTCTGTCTCCCAAGCTGGAGTGCAGTGGTGTGATCTTGGCTCACTGCAACCTCTGCCTCCCGGGTTCAAGTGATTCTCCTGCTTCACCCTCCTAGGTAGCTGGGATTACAGGCGTGCGCCAACACACCCGGCTAATTTTTTTCTGTTTTTAGTAGAGATGGGGTTTCACCATGTTGGCCAGGCTGGTCTTGAACTCCTGACCTCATGATCCACACACCTCGACCTCCCAAAGTGCTGGGATTACAGGCTTGAGCCACTGTGCCCGGCCTATTATTTTATTTTTATCTTTATTTTTATTTTCTGTTTTCTGTTGCTATAACAAGATGGAGTCGATTTTAAAATAGTGTCACTCTGGCTCTCCTAGGCTCCTGCTTCCCTAACAAAACCTTTTCTAAAAAGATACTGCAAATTTTTTTTTTTGTTTTTGAGAGGAAGTTTCTTGTTGCCCAGGCTGGAGTGCGATGGCGCAATCTTGGCTCACCGCAACCTCCGCCTCCTGGGTTCAAGTGATTCTCCTGCCTCAGTCTCCCGAGTAGCTGGGATTACAGGCGCCCGCCACCACACCTGGCTAATTTTGTATTTTTAGTAGAGATGAGGTTTCTCCATGTTGGTCAGGCTGGTCTCGAACTCGCGACCTCAGATGATCCGCCCGCCTCGGCCTCCCATAGTGCTGAGATTACAGGCGTGAGTGACCATGCCTGGCTGGTATTGCAAAATATTGACTTAATGTTATGCAAAATATTAAACCAAGCTTACTTTTGGTTATTTTCAAACTGTCTGGTTTTATTTTAGTGCTGTTCCTTTGGGAACCACAGCCAAAGAAGAGATGGAGCGGTTCTGGAATAAGAATATAGGTTCAAACCGTCCTCTATCACCCCACATCACTATCTACAGGTAAGGATTCTGGAGCCAGAGAATCTAGAGGTAGTGGGTGAAAGTTCTGAAGGTTGATCTTTAGCCTACTTGATACTTACCTCACTTTTACTCAACCAAAATACTGCTGTGTAGATGAGGTGAACCCTTCAGGGTAGAGGGAGATAACATAAGGATTATCTTACACCTTTTTTATGTGGAGATGACTAAATTCTATCTTCTGTCATTACAAGGGTAATCTATTTTGCAAAACTACCATTTAGAAAATTCTGGTAAGTCAAAATATAATTCCCGTTAATTAAAACATTTTCGAAACAATTTCAGATTTACATAAACATTGCAGAAGTAACATACAGAGTTCCCATATACCTTTATATGGAAGGTATATAGTATATATGCTAAGTTATACAGAAGTTGCAACATTGCAAATTCTTCTTCTTCTTCTTTTTTTTCTGAGATAGAGTCTTGCTCTGTTGCCAGGCTGGAGTGTAGTGGCGTGATCTCGGCTCACTGCATCCTCTGCCTCCCGGGTTCAAGCAATTCTCCTGCCTCAGCCTCCCGAGTAGCTGGGGCTACAGGTGTGCACCACTGCAGCCAGCTAATTTTTGTATTTTTAGTAGAGATGGGGTTTCACCAGGTTGGCCAGGAAGGTCTTGATCTCTTGACCTAGTGATCCGCCCGCCTCGGCCTCCCAAAGTGCTGGGATTACAAGCGTGAGCCACCGCGCCCGGCCTACTTCCTTCCTTTTTATGGCCGAATAATATTGTATGTACATACAATGTTTTATTTACCCATTTATAAATTGATGGATGTTTGAGCTGTTTCCACTTTTTGGCTATTACAAATAATGCTGCTATGACCATTTATTTGTGTACAAGTTTTTGTGTGCACATATGTTTCATTTCTCTTGGGTGTATACCTAGGAGTAGAATTATTGCATCATATGGTAACTCTATTTTTAACATTTTTTTTTTTTTTTTTTTAAGACGTAGTCTCGCTCTGTTGCCAGGCTGGAGTGCAGTGGTGCAGTCTCGGCTCATTGCAACCTTCACTTCCCAGGTTCAAGCGATTTTCCTGCCTCAGCCCCCGAGTAGCTGGGACTACAGGCATGCGCCACTGCGCCCAACTAATTTTTGTATTTTTAGTAGAGACGGGGTTTCGCCATGTCAGTCAGGATGGTTTTGATCTCTTGACCTCGTGATCCACCTGCCTCAGCCTCCCAAAGTGCTGGGATTACAGGCGTGAGCCACGGCATCCGGCCTATGTTTAACATTTTGAGGAACTACCAGATTGTTTTCCAAAGTGGCTGCACCATTTTACATTCACACTAGCAGTGTATAGGGGTTCTAGTTTCTCCACATCCTCACCAGCACAACATCCATATTTCTACTAAAATCTGTTCAAGGCAATCTGGGCTTTTAAAAATCATGGTCCTAAAAATTCTTTTAGTCCCTTCCCACTGCCCAATTTCAAAGGCACTTCCACATTTTTGGGTATTCGTTACAGCTGCACTCCTCTTCTAGTGACCACAATCTATACTAATTTTCTTTTTTTTTTTTTTTTTATTATACTTTAGGTTTTAGGGTACATGTGCACAATGTGCAGGTTTGTTACATATGTATCCATGTGCCATGTTGTTTTGCTGCACCCATTAACTCGTCATTTAGCATTAGGTATATCTCCTAATGCTGTCCCTCCCCCCTCCCCCCACCCCACAACAGTCCCCGGAGTGTGATGTTCCCCTTCCTGTGTCCATGAGTTCTCATTGTTCAATTCCCACCTATGAGTGAGAACATGCGGTGTTTGGTTTTTTGTCCTTGCGATAGTTTACTGAGAATGATGTTTTCCAGTTTCATCCATGTCCCTACAAAGGACATGAACTCATCATTTTTTATGGCTGCATAGTATTCCATGGTGTATATGTGCCACATTTTCTTAATCCAGTCTATCATTGTTGGACATTTGGGTTGGTTCCAAGTCTTTGCTATTGTGAATAGTGCCGCAATAAACATACGTGTGCATGTGTCTTTATAGCAGCATGATTTATAGTCCTTTGGGTATATACCCAGTAATGGGATACCTGGGTCAAATGGTATTTCTAGTTCTAGATCCCTGAGGAATCGCCACACTGACTTCCACAATGGTTGAACTAGTTTACAGTCCCACCAACAGTGTAAAAGTGTTCCTATTTCTCCACATCCTCTCCAGCACCTGTTGTTTCCTGACTTTTTAATGATGGCCATTCTAACTGGTGTGAGATGGTATCTCACTGTGGTTTTGATTTGCATTTCTTTGATGGCCAGTGATGATGAGCATTTTTTCATGTGTGTTTTGGCTGCATAAGTGTCTTCTTTTTGAGAAGTGTCTGTTCATGTCCTTTGCCCACTTTTTGATGGGGTTGTTTGTTTTTTTCTTATAAATTTGTTTGAGTTCATTGTAGATTCTGGATATTAGCCCTTTGTCAGATGAGTAGGTTGCAAAAATTTTTTCCCATTCTGTAGGTTGCCTGTTCACTCTGATGGTAGTTTCTTTTGCTATGCGGAAGCTCTTTAGTTTAATTAGATCCCATTTGTCAATTTTGGCTTTTTTTTTTTTTTTTTTTTTTTTTTGAGACGGAGTCTCGCTCTGTCGCCCAGGCTGGAGTGCAGTGGCGCAATCTCGGCTCACTGCAAGCTCCGCCTCCCGGGTTCACGCCATTCTCCTGCCTCAGCCTCTCCAAGTAGCTGGGATTACAGGCGCCCGCCACCACGCCCGGCTAATTTTTTTTTTTGTATTTTTAGTAGAGACGGGGTTTCACCATGGTCTCGATCTCCTGACCTCGTGATCCGCCCGCCTCGGCCTCCCAAAGTGCTGGGATTACAAGCATGAGCCACCGCGCCCGGCCTAATTTTGGCTTTTGTTGCCATTGCTTTTGGTGTTTTAGACATGAAGTCCTTGCCCACGCCTATGTCCTGAATGGTATTGCCTAGGTTTTCTTGTAGGATTTTAATGGTTTTATGTCTAACATTTAAGTCTTTAATCCATCTTGAATTAATTTTTGTATAAGGTATAAGGAAGGGATCCAGTTTCAGCTTTCTACATATGGCTAGCCAGTTTTCCCAGCACCATTTATTAAATAGGGAATCCTTTCCCCATTTCTTGTTTTTGTCAGGTTTGTCAAAGATCAGATAGTTGTAGATATGTGGCATCATTTCTGAGGGCTCTGTTCTGTTCCATTGATCTATGTCTCTGTTGTGGTACCAGTACCATGCTATTTTGGTTACTGTAGCCTTGTAGTATAGTTTGAAGTCAGGTAGCATGATGCCTCCAGCTTTGTTCTTTTGGCTTAGGATTGACTTGGCGATGCGGGCTCTTTTTTGGTTCCATATGAACTTTAAAGTAGTTTTTTCCAATTCTGTGAAGAAAGTCATTGGTAGCTTGATGGGGATGGCATTGAATCTATAAATTCCCTTGGGCAGCATGGCCATTTTCACGATATTGATTCTTCCAACCCATGAGCATGGAATGTTCTTCCATTTGTTTGTATCCTCTTTTATTTCCTTGAGCAGTGGTTTGTAGTTCTCCTTGAAGAGGTCCTTCACATCCCTTGTAAGTTGGATTCCTAGGTATTTTATTCTCTTTGAAGCAATTGTGAATGGGAGTTCACTCATGGTTTGGCTCTCTGTTTGTCTGTGATTGGTGTACAAGAATGCTTGTGATTTTTGTACATTGATTTTGTATCCTGAGACTTTGCTGAAGTTGCTAATCAGCTTAAGGAGATTTTGGGCTGAGACAATGGGGTTTTCTAGATATACAATCATGTCATCTGCAAACAGGGACAATTTGACTTCCTCTTTTCCTAATTGAATACCCTTTATTTCCTTCTCCTGCCTGATTGCTCTGGCCAGAACTTCCAGCACTATGTTGAATAGGAGTGGTGAGAGAGGGCATCCCTGTCTTGTGCCAGTTTTGAAAGGGAATGCTTCCAGTTTTTGCCCATTCAGTATGATATTGGCTGTGGGTTTGTCATAGATAGCTCTTATTATTTTGAGATACGTCCCATCAATACCTAATTTATTGAGAGTTTTTAGCATGAAGGGTTGTTGAATTTTGTCAAAGGCCTTTTCTGCATCTATTGAGATAATCGTGTGGTTTTTGTCTTTGGTTCTGTTTATATGCTGGATTACATTTATTGATTTGCGTATGTTGAACCAGCCTTGCATTCCAGGGATGAAGCCCACTTGATCATGGTGTATAAGCTTTTTGATGTGCTGCTGGATTCGGTTTGCCAGTATTTTATTGAGGATTTTTGCATCAATGTTCATCAAGGATATTGGTCTGAAATTCTCTTTTTTGGTTATGTCTCTGCCAGGCTTTGGTATCAGGACGATGCTGGCTGCATAAAATGTGTTAGGGAGGATTCCCTCTTTTTCTATCGATTGGAATAGTTTCAGAAGGAATGGTACCAGTTCCTCCTTGTACCTCTGGTAGAATTTGGCTGTGAATCCCATCAGGTCCTGGACTCTTTTTGGTTGGTAAGCTATTGATTATTGCCACAATTTCAGAACCTGTTATTGGTCTATTCAGAGATTCAGCTTCTTCCTGGTTTAGTCTTGGGAGGGTGTATT
The DNA here is from genome assembly GCF_006542625.1 of Nomascus leucogenys. Lineage (NCBI taxonomy): Eukaryota > Metazoa > Chordata > Mammalia > Primates > Hylobatidae > Nomascus > Nomascus leucogenys. Next base: position 40,185,785 of record NC_044392.1, on the reverse strand, counting down.
TGTCGAGGAATTTATCCATTTCTTCTAGATTTTCTAGTTTATTTGCATAGGGGTGTTTGTAGTATTCTCTGATGGTAGATTGTATTTCTGTGGGATCGGTGGTGATATCCCCTTTTTCATTTTTTATTGCATCTATTTGATTCTTCTCTCTTTTCTTCTTTATTAGTCTTGCTAGCGGTCTATCAATTTTGTTGATCTTTTCAAAAAACCAGCTCCTGGATTCATTAATTTTTTTGAAGGGTTTTTTGTGTCTCTATTTCCTTCAGTTCTGCTCTGATTTTAGTTATTTCTAGCCTTCTGCTAGCTTTAGAATGTGTTTGCTCTTGCTTTTCTAGTTCTTTTAATTGTGATGTTAGGGTGTCAGTTTTGGATCTTTCCTGCTTTCTCTTGTGGGCATTTAGTGCTATAAATTTCCCTCTACACACTGCTTTGAATATGTCCCAGAGATTCTGGTATGTTGTGTCTTTGTTCTCGTTGGTTTCAAAGAACATCTTTATTTCTGCCTTCATTTCATTATGTACCCAGTAGTCATTCAGGAGCAGGTTGTTCAGTTTCCATGTAGTTGAGCGGTTTTGAGTGAGTTTCTTAATCCTGAGTTCTAGTTTGATTGCACTGTGGTCTGAGAGACAGTTTGTTATAATTTCTGTTCTTTTACATTTGCTGAGGAGAGCTTTACTTCCAACTATGTGGTCAATTTTGGAATAGGTGTGGTGTGGTGCTGAAAAAAATGTATATTCTGTTGATTTGGGGTGGAGAGTTCTGTAGATGTCTATTAGGTCCACTTTGTGCAGAGCTGAGTTCAATTCCTGGATATCCTTGTTAACTTTCTGCCTCATTGATCTGTCTAATGTTGACAGTGGGGTGTTAAAATCTCCCATTATTATTGTGTGGGAGTTTAAGTCCCTTTGTAGGTCACTCAGGACTTGCTTTATGAATCTGGGTGCTCCTGTGTTGGGTGCATATATATTTAGGATAGTTAGCTCTTCTTGTTGAATTGATCCCTTTACCATTATGTAATGGCCTTCTTTGTCTCTTTTGATCTTTGTTGGTTTAAAGTCTATTTTATCAGAGACTAGGATTGCAACCCCTGCCTTTTTTTGTTTTCCATTTGCTTGATAGATCTTCCTCCATCCCTTTATTTTGAGTCTGTGTGTGTCTCTGCACGTGAGATGGGTTTCCTGAATACAGCACACTGATGGGTCCTGACTCCTTATCCAATTTGCCAGTCTGCGTCTTTTAATTGGAGCATTTAGCCCATTTACATTTAAAGTTAATATTGTTATGTGTGAATCTGATCCTGTCATTATGATGTTAGTTGGTTATTTTGCAGTTTCTTCCTAGCCTCGATGGTCTTTACAATTTGGCATGTTTTTGCAGGGGCTGGTACCGGTTGTTCCTTTCCATGTTTAGTGCTTCCTTCAGGAGCTCTTTTAGGGCAGGCCTGGTGGTGACAAAATCACTCAGCGTTTGCTTGTCTGTAAAGTATTTTATTTCTCCTTCACTTATGAAGCTTAGTTTGGCTGGATATGAAATTCTGGGTTGAAAATTCTTTTCTTTAAGAATGTTGAAGGCCGGGCGCGGTGGCTCACGCTTGTAATCCCAGCACTTTGGGAGGCCGAGGCGGGCGGATCATGAGGTCAGGAGATCGAGACTACGGTGAAACCCCATCTCTACTAAAAATACAAAAAATTAGCCGGGTGTGGTGGCAGGTGCCTGTAGTCCCAGCTACTCGGAGAGGCTGAGGCAGGGGAATGGCGTGAACCCTGGAGGGGGAGCTTGCAGTGAGCCGAGATTGCGCCACTGCACTCCAGCCTGGGTGACAGAGCGAGACTCCGTCTTGAAAAAAAAAAAAAAAAAAAAAAGAATGTTGAATATCGGCCCCCACTCTCTTCTGGCTTGTAGAGTTTCTGCCGAGAGATCAGCTGTTAGTCTGATGGGCTTCCCTTTGTGGGTAACCCGACCTTTCTCTCTGGCTGCCATTAACATTTTTTCCTTCATTTCAACTTTGGTGAATCTGACAATTATGTGTCTTGGAGTTGCTCTTCTCGAGGAGTATCTTTGTGGCATTCTCTGTATTTCCTGAATCTGAATGTTGGCCTGCCTTGCTAGATTGGGGAAGTTCTCCTAGATAATATCTTGCAGAGTGTTTTCCAACTTGGTTCCATTCTCCCTGTCATTTTCAGGTACACCAATCAGATGTAGGTTTGGTATTTTCACATAGTCCCAATTTTCTTGGAGGCTTTGTTCGTTTCTTTTTATTCTTTTTTCTCTAAACTTCCCTTCTCGCTTCATTTCATTCATTTCATCTTCCATCAGCGATACCCTTTCTTCCAGTTGATCGCATCTGCTACCGAGGCTTCTGCAATCTTTGCGTAGTTCTCGATACTTGGCTTTCAGCTCCATCAGCTCCTTTAAGCCCTTCTCTCCATTGGTTATTCTAGTTATCCGTTCGTCTAATTTTTTTTCAAAGTTTTTAACTTCTTTGCTATTGTTTTGAATTTCCTCCCATAGCTCGGAGTAGTTTGATTGTCTGAAGCCTTCTTCTCTCAACTCCTTCCAGCTTTGTTCCGTTGCTGGTGAGGAACTGCGTTCCTTTGGAGGAGGAGAGGTGCTCTGCTTTTTAGAGTTTCCAGTTTTTCTGCTCTGTTTTTTCCCCATCTTTGTGGTTTTATCTACTTTTGGTCTTTGATGATGGTGATGTACAGATGGGTTTTTGGTGTGGATGTCCTTTCTGTTTGTTAGTTTTCCTTCTACCAGACAGGACTCTCAGCTGCAGGTCTGTTGGAGTTTACTAGAGGTCCACTCCAGACGCTGTTTGGCTGGGTGTCAGCAGCGGTGGCTCAAACAGAAATGCAGAAATCACCCGTCTTCTGTGTCGCTCAGGCTGGGAGGTGTAGACCGGAGCTGTTCCTGTTCGGCCATCTTAATCTATACTAATTTTATATTTGCTGCCATAACAAATTACTGCAAACGTAGTGACTTAAAACAACACAAATTTATTACCTTATAGTTCTGTGGGTCAGATGTTTGACAAGATCTCCCTGGGCTAAAATCAGGGTGTTGGCAGGGCTCTGTTTCCTTCTGGAGGCCCTAGGGAAGAATCCATGTCCTTGCCTTTCCTAGCTTCTAGAGACTATCTGAATTCCTTGGCTTCTGCCCTCCTTCCTCCATCTTCAGAACCAGCATTGCTACATTGAGTTCTTCAGTCACATCATGTTGACCCTGCTTCCGTCATCTCATTTCTTCTTTGACTCCTTTCTTCTGTGAGCCTCTTCTGCTTTTCTTTTTTCTCATTTCTCTCTTCTGCTGTTAAAGACCTTTACGATTACACTGGGCCCGTCCTAATAATCTAGGATAGTCTATGTTGTTTTGTTTTTGAGACAGGGTCTCGCTGTGTTGCCCAGGCTGAAATGCACAAGTTTTCTACTAGTTTTTAATAAAACTTGTGGGGCATGATCATGGCTCACTGCAGCCTCGACCTCCCAGGCTTAAGTGATCCTCCCAGCTCAGCCTCCCAAGTACCTGGGACTATAGGCATGCACCACCATGCCTGACTAATTTTTAAATATTTTCTAGAAATGGAGTTTGGCCATGTTGCTCAGGCTGGCTTTGAACTCCTGGGCTCAAACTGTCCTGCCACTTCGGCCTCCCAAAGTTCTGGGATTACGGGTGTGGGCCACTGCACACAGCCTAGTCTCTTTATCTTAAGGTTGTCTTATTAGCAACCTTAATTTCATCTGCAACCTTAATTCCCCTTTGCCGTAAAAGGTAACATATTCATAGGTTCTAGAGATTAGAACATGAACATCTTTAAGGAAACTATTATTCTGCCTATTACAACTTCTTAATACTTGGCTGTGCATTTCCTCAATTGCAAGACAGTCTCCAAAGTACAACCGTCACAATGTTACTATCTAAACCTTAGGTCCCATTCAAATTTTGCCACTTGTCCCATTAATGTCCTTTATAGGCCTAAGATTGAACCTAGAATTATATATTACATTTAGTTGTCATGTCTCTTTTTCCTGCAGTATGGGAGAGATTTTTAATCTTTCCTTATTTGTTATGACCTTGACATTTTTAGTATGTTCCTTAATTTGGGTTTGTTTGGTGTTTTATGATTTATGCATTTTTGGCAGGAATACCCCATACCCCTGCAGTAATGCTATCCTTCTGTCAGTACATTGTATCAGGAGGCATGTGCTGATGATTTATCCCATTACTGGTAATGTTAACTTCTGTCACTGTTTAAGATGTGTCTGCTAGATTTCTCTACTGTAAAGTTACTGAATAAGGATGTTGTATTTATTAATTAATACATATTTTGGCGGGAGATACTTTGAAACTCTGAATATTCTTTCTCATCAGATATTTACTCACCAGTATCTTGGAGGTACTTGCCTAAATCATTTATTAACTGTGATAGTTGCCAAATGTAATGTTGCTAATTTTATATATTATAATAATATTTTCTAGATTTATTTGTTATGATAGGGTAAAGCTTGCTTTCTTTATCAGTATGGACTCAAGGATAATATGGATCAAGCATTAATTTCCCCAAAGGATTATACTTTGTTATTATTTATTTTGGTGTTCAAATTGTCCCAGACCTGGCCAATAGGAGTTCTTCAAAATGACTCCTGTGAAATCAGTATCTGGGTGCTAGATGTGCTCATTGCTACTAGGATGTCATTGCTTCTAGGCCCTGTCTGTGGATAGAGGTAGCATATATATGTATGCAATCTCTGTCACACACATACCACATGTGTGTGTATATAAGTATATACATACATCATACATACATATATACATACATCTCTGTTTATCTCATCTTCAAAAGTGGCATTGATAACAGTTTTTGCTGATGTCTTTGAAGATAAGTCCCTGTAAATCTGCTTTTTGTTTTTTTAGGCTAACCCAGCAAAGTATCTTGAGCTCTGCTACTCTCTTGGGTTCCTGCCAGTGAGGCTGGCCATTTTTTAACCACCTCCACAAATACCATAACCCTTCAGTTTTTTTCCAAGCCAGATTCCTGGAATAACCCTGTTTGTAGAAACTGGACATGCCACTAAAACAGAAGGAGGCTAATAAGTGATCTCATTTCTTGCTGCTCAATCGTGAAACTTTCTTTTTAAAGAGATAAAAGTTTTAGGGGGGCCCAGTGTGGTGGCTCATGCCTGTAATCCCAGCACTTTGAGATGCCAAGGTGGGTGGATCACAAGGTCAAGAGATTGAGACCACCCTGATCTCAGGTGAAACCCTGTCTCTACTAAAAATACAAAAATTAGCTGGCCGTGGTGGCGCGTGCTTGTAGTCCCAGCTACTCAGGGGTCTGAGGCAGGAGAATCGCTTGAACCCGGGAGGCGGAGGTTGCAGTGAGCCGAGATCGCGCCACTGCACTGTAGCTTGGCAACAGAGCAAGCCTCCATTTCAAAAAAAAAAAAAAAAGTTTTGGGGAAGAATTATAATGAAAAAGACAAAAGAGCATCCCGAATTATTCTGAATCTGTATTTAAAGCCCTGGCCTTTTTTCACAGGTCATATAAAGAATGGTTGTAGGTTGGTGAGGTGAGTTTTTCACTACCTTATTTGCTTTTCTGGTTATGTAACTCCAGACATACTTGGGGGGAAAAAAGCAGCAGGGAACACGGGGCTGTATCCAGAGTGGCATGTCAGGGAAAGATATCTGAGATACCTGAAGTCATATTTTCTATTACCCATTTTTTGGGTTTTTTGAAAGAGGCCTGGAAGTAAATGGTTAGTGATGTTAAACATCTTTTCATGTACTTATTGGCCATTGGCAGTCTGGGCCGTTGGAGAAATGTTTTTACTTTCTGGAGGTATTTTTTATTGTTTTTTTTTGCTTTTGAGGCAGAGTCTCCCTCTGTTACTCAGGCTGGAGTGCAGTGGCGTGATCACGGCTCGCTGCAGCCTCGACCTCCCAGGCTCAGGCAATCCTCTTTCCTCAGTCCCCCAAGTAGCTGAGACTGTAGACGCACGCCACCATGTCCGGCTAATGTTTGTATTTTTTGTAGAAATGGGTTTTTTTTTTTTGCCATCTTGCCCAGGCTGGTCTCAAACTCCTGAGCTCAGGCAGTCTGCCCACCTCAGCCCCCTAAAGTGCTAGGATTACAGGCGTGAGCCACTGTGCCTGGCCACATCTTGATTTTCTGTACTAGACTCTTACCTAATGTTCAAACAGGGACTAGTGAAGAAGACTTGTCTTTGCTCCATGATGCCTGAGGCCTCAGCTGGAAAACACAAAGGCTAGGGCCTGAATTAATCTGAAGATCCAGTCACTCACATGTCTTGGGGTTGATTCTGGCTCTTGGATGGGGCCCTTATTTTCTCTCCACATAGGTCTTTTCACATATCTGTGTAGGCTGCTTTGGGTTTCCACATAGCATGAGGAAGGAAGGAGAATTCGTAAGTCATGCAGCATCACTTCTGCCGCATTCTATCTTTTGAGGCAGTTGGTCATCAAGTCCTGCCCAGGTTCAAGGGTGGAGGCTAAATACTTGCTTGATGAGAAATGACAAGATTCTGGAAGATCCTGGGGGACTGGAAATAATGTTATGGTTATTTTTAGAAAACAATATATTTTACCTTGTCATTACTGGGCTAGCCAGGCTATGATTTTAACCGTTTTTGAAAAATAGGGTAACATTTGAATTCAGCAGTTTCATATTACATCACTCCCATTTTGTGTATCAGTATTTCTGAAAGATTTCCAGAATAGTGTATACGTTTCTTCTATTAGCTCTTTCAGTCATGGGATTTGATTCATCTGGTCCCAGAGCCCCAAGTGTGTTTGGAATCTTCCAATTTCTTCACCTCTTTAGGGTTTCAAGTCTTTCAGATCAATATTTGTTCTGTCTTTTTCATGCTGATAATCATTCTCTTTGACAAGTAAAATAGTTGTGCAATCTGTTTCACACTCTTGTCATCAATTAGCATAAAATTGTTCATCCCAGTTAGGAGGCTCTCTGCGTTAGAATACAATTTTAAAAGCTCTTTTTTGTTGTCCTTGAAATTGTTGCAAGCCTCAGCTCATTCTGGGTTTCGGTCTCCTGATTCTTCTTACCAAATTATGCCATCGTTCTCTGTCCTTGGTTATGTGGCTGTTCTTCCACCTTTTATATTTCTGTTGTTAAATCTGAGTTGATCAGAGTGGTATGTCGCTCTTCTTCCACCTTTTATATTTCTCTTGTTAAATCTGAGTTGATCAGAGTGGTATCTAGTTAGTATTAATATTTTTAATTTATTTGGGAATACCCCTTTCTTACTTACTGTGACCATTTTCATTACGTAGGCAGAATTTTCTTTTGAGATCTTTTTAACCTCCTTATTTCTCTTCACAGTGTTGAATATATGGTTTGATTATGCTTAGTATTCTTTGTCTAAGCTAACATTCCAAGATGAGTGTTAGCTTTCTTCAGAGACTTTCTTCAAAGACTGTTCTTTCCATTTTACCCACCAGTTCTCTCTTGAGCTTGAGAACTAGGTCTAGAATAACAATGTTGGTTGTCCTTCAATGGAAAGTTGATGATTCATAATTTAAAAAGGGGTTTGATGACAAAAAGTATTTCAGAACTACTGTGGATTAAGAAATATATACTAAATCCAGAAGATTGTATATAAAAATTTGGGACAGGTAATTTATTAGAAAATAAGTGGTATGTTCAGTTTGGATATTTTGGGGCATATAATAAGGGAGGATTCAAGGATGACCATGTATTATATGAAACTGTGGATAAATGAAACTCAGGTTTTCTTCCGTCAGTGTTATACCTGGAGAAACAGAGGGACCCAGGTGGTATTACAGTGATTACTTTCTTTCTTTCTTTTTTCTTTTTTTGAGATGGAGTTGCGCTCTGTCGCCCAGACTGGAGTGCAGTGGCTTGATCTCCGTTTACGCCAAACTCCGCCCCCCGGATTCAAGTCATTCTCCTGCCTCAGCCTCCCAAGTAGCTGGGATTACAGGCATGCACCACCACGCCTGGCTAATTTTTGTATTTTTAGTAGAGATGGGGTTTCACCGTGTTGGCCAGGCTGGTCTCGAACGCCTAACCTCGTGATCCACCCACCTCAGCCTCTTAAAGTGCTGGGATTACAGGCGTGAGCCACCACGCCCGGCCTATAGTGATTACTTGCTAATTGTATCAACTATATTTATTTATTTAGAGGCATGGTCTCTGTCTCTCTCTCCCCAACCCAGGCTGGAGTACAGTGGCACAGTCAGCTCCCTGCAGCCTGGAGTTCCTGGCCTCAAGCGACCCTCTCACTTCAGTCTCCCAAGTAGCTGGGACCACAGGCCTCTGCCGCCACACCCAGCTAATTTTTTTTTTTGTTGTTGTTGGTAAAGATGGGGTCTCGTTGTGTTGCCTAGGTTGGTCTTGAACTCCTGAACTCAGCGGCTCCCGCCTTGGCCTCCCAAAGTACTAGGATTACAGGTGTGAGCCACCATGCCAGCTCCAACTTTTTTTTTTTTATTTTATTTTTTATGCCTCATTATTTTTTTTTTTATATATATATGCTTTTATTTTTCCATGATTACAAACACAACTGAATATCAAATGCACAAAGTAAGAATTATACGGGGGAAAAAAAATCAGATACGTTCGTGTATATATATCACCTTTTCAAGGCTATTTCCATCCAGAATAACCTTGGTTTGCCAGGGCCAATAGAAAGAAGTCACAAAATCACCTTTAGTCAAATTTGTGTGTTTGCTTTCTTTTATAATTCCAATACCTCCACCATCAAGGACTTGAGATAGCTGCCAAGGTGTTATATAATCAGTGCCAGCGTCTTCATTCATTCTACAATGAAGGCTGTCAGTTCCCACTTGGAAGGTTGCACAGTGGCCAGGCAGAGGCGCTCCTCACTTCCCAGATGGGACGGCTGGGCAGAGGCGCTCCTCACTTCCTAGACGGGGCGGCCGGGCAGAGGCGCTCCTCACTTCCCAGACGGGGCGGCCGGGCAGAGGCGCTCCTCACATCCCAGACGATGGGCGGCTGGGCAGAGGTGCTCCTTACTTCACAGACGGGGCGGCCGGGCAGAGGCGCTCCTCACATCCCAGACGATGGGCGGCCGGGCAGAGGTGCTCCTTACTTCCCGGACGGGGCGGCCGGGCAGAGGCGCTCCTCACATCCCAGACGATGGGCGGCTGGGCAGAGGCGCTCCTCGCTTCTCAGATGGGGCGGCCGGGCAGAGGCGCTCCTCACTTCCCAGACGGGGCGGCCGGGCAGAGGCGCTCCTCCCTTCCCAGACGATGGGCGGCCAGGCAGAGGCGCTCCTCACTTCCCAGACGGGGCGGTCGGGCAGAGGCATTCCTCACTTCCCAGACAGGGCGGCCAGGCAGAGGCGCTTCTCACTTCCCAGAGGATGGGTGGCCGGGCAGAGATGCCCCTCACTTCCTAGAAGGGGCGGCCGGGCAGAGGCGCTCCTCACTTCCCAGATGGGGCGGCCGGGCAGAGGCTCTCCTCACATCCCAGACGATGGGCAGCCAGGCAGACACTCCTCACTTCCTAGACAGGGTGATGGCCAGGCAGAGACACTCCTCACTTCCTAGACAGGGTGATGGCCAGGCAGAGACGCTCCTCACTTCCTAGACGGGGTGATGGCCAGGCAGAGGCTGTAATCTTAGCACTTTAGGAGGCCAAGGCAGGCGGCTGGGAGGTGGAGGTTGTAGCGAGCCGAGATCACGCCACTGCACTCCAGCCTGGGCAACTTTGAGCACTGAGTGAGCGAGACTCCGTCTGTAATCCCAGCACTTCGGGAGGCCAAGGTGGGCAGATCACTGGAGGTCAGGAGTTGGAGACCAGCCTGGCCAATACGGCGAAACCCCGTCTCCACCAAAAATACAAAAACCAGCCAGGCGTGGTGGTGTGCGCCTGCAATCCCAGGTATTCGGTAGGCCGAGGCTGGAGAATCATGGGAGCCAGAGGCAGGGAGGTTGCAGTGAGCCGAGATTATGGCGCTGCATTCCAGCCTGGGCAACAGAGGGAGACCATCAGAAAGAAAGAGAAAGAAAGAGAGAAAGAGGAAGGAAGGCCAGCTCCAACTTTAATGAGTGTCTTTGACCCATGTTTCTCCTTGCGAAAGGAGTTTTGAGTTATAATCATTTTTTTTTCTCAGCCCTATCAGTGATGCAGTCTGGTAAAGGTAGGGATCCTTCTCCATAAATCAGTTTCCTTTTTTCTTTAATTTATTTTTTTAACCTAATCCTGATACAGGTTTTTTTTTTTTTGAGACAGAGTTTTGCTCTTGTTGCCCAGACTGGAGTGCAATGGTGTGATCTTGGCTCACCGCAACCTCCGCTTCCTGGGTTCAAGCAATTTTCCTGCCTCAGCCTCCCGAGTAGCTGAGATTACAGGCATGTGCCACCACACCCGGCTAATTTTGTATTTTCAGTAGAGACGGGGTTTCTCCATGGTCAGGCTGATTGCGAACTCCTGACCTCAGGTGATCCACCTGCCTTGGCCTCCCAAAGTGCTGGGATTATACGCGTGAGCCACCACGCCTGGCCCAGGTTTGTATTTTTAAAGTAAAAAGTGGAAACACGGCCGGGCGCAGTGGCTCACACCTGTAATTCCAGTACTTTGGGAGGCCGAGGCGGGCGGATCATGAGGTCAGATCAAGACCAGCCTGGCTAAGGTAATGAAACCCCTTTACTAAAAATACAAAAATTAGGTGGACCTGGTGGCAGGCACCTGTAATCCCAGGTACTCAGGAGGCTGAGGCAGGAGAATCTCTTGAACCCGGGAGGCAGAGGTTGCAGTGAGCTGAGATCGTGGCATGGCACTCCAGCCTGGGTGACAGAGCAAGACTCTGTTCCGGGGGGGTAAAAAAAAAAGTGAAAAGACAGGAATGCAAAAGCGGTTTTTTTTTGGTTTTTTTTTTTTTTTTTGGAAAATACTACCTATTCAGGAGAATCGCTTGAACCCGGGAGGCGGATTTTGCAGTGAGCTGAGATCATGCCATTGTCAGCCTGGGCAACAGAGCGAGACTCTGTCTCAAGAAAAAAAAAAATGCCTATTTCAGAATTAGTTTATATTTTTGCCAAGATAGACTCTCTACTATGGTGTCATCTTTTCCTTTTTAAAATTGTCTTTGTGTGTTTCTTTACAGTTGGTCTCTTCCCATGGCGATGTCCATCTGCCACCGTGGCACTGGTATTGCTTTGAGTGCAGGTATGTATATGTGTTTTTACACACATACATGTGCTTCTTTGAAAAACTTGGCTGTTTCATTGGCCCTAGTCTCTGCCTCCTTTGAAACTCAGCACTTGATTTAAAGGGAACAATAAGTCTCGTAAGTTTATTGTTCATTCATCCCTTTAACAATTAATTATGAGTTTGCACTGTGCTCAGATTCTAAACTTTTTTTTTTTCTTTTTGAGACAGAGTCTCGCTCTGTTGCCCAGGCTGGAGTGCAGTGGCGCGATCTCGGCTCACTGCAACCTCTGCCTCCTGGGTTCAAGTGATTCTCCTGCCTCAGCCTCCTGAGTAGCTGGGATTACAGGCGTGTGCCACCACACTTGGCCAAATTTTTGTATTTTTAGTAGAGATGGAGTTTCACCGTGTTAGCCAGGATGGTCTTGATCTGACCTCATGATCCGCCCGCCTCAGCCTTCCAAAGTGCTGGGATTACAGACATGAGCCACCGTGCCTGGCCCAGATTAGTTTCTTAGCAAATTTTTAAACCATTCCCTAGCACTTCCTGCTATCATGTTTATTGAAATTATAGAGAGCAGAGAAATGTAATAGAGATGGGCTGGCTGACTGATCATTGATGAAACACAGTCCAAGATAAGTCATCAACCTTATTTTTCCAGAAGCTCAGTTTTAGCACCCATTCTTATCACCTAGACGTGCTCAGTCCCCCAAAGACTAGCTCACTAACCAGTCTCAAAATCTTGATTCACAGACCAGAATGTCTATTTACTCATTTATATAATATGAACTGCAGCTACAGAGTGAATTATATACTGGTCTTAGATAATTAGTACATCCTTTTTAGGTAGGAAGGTTTATTATGTGGAGTGCAGATTATAATCAGTTTTCTGGGATCTGATGTATCTTTTCACAGTAGGAATATACTTTACAAGAGGGTCAGCTAGATTTAAAAATTATGTTTGGCTGGTGCTGGAAACATAGACATTTTTGCTTTTTTATTTTTATTTATTTATTTTCTCACAAGAATGTGCATGTAACATATTTTTACTTTTTTAGCTTTCCTTTATTTAGCCTTATAGCATACTTTGCTCTCCTACCCCCACCAAAAACAGAAACAAAAACTAGAGGCTGGGCGCGGTGGCTCATGCCTGTAATCCCAGCACTTTGGGAGGCCAAGGCGGGTGGATCACCTGAGGTTAAGAGTTGGAGACCAGCTTGGCCAACATGGAGAAACCCTGTTTCTACTAAAAATACAAAATTAGCTGGGCATTGTGGTGCATGCCTGTAATCCCAGTTACTCAGGAGGCTGAGGCAGGAGAATCACTTGAACCCAGGAGACGGAGGTTGCGGTGAGCTGAGATCACACCATTGCACTCCAGCCTGGACAACATGAGCGGAACTCTGTCTCAAAAAAAAAAAAAAAGAAAAAAAAAAGAAAGAAACAAAAACTAGATTATGTTCCCTAGATACACGCTCTTAAAGCATTCTAGTTTTTCTTTCATAATCATAATTGTAATTTACTTGTTCATTGTTCTTCCTTACTGGATTGTCTGTTCCCTGAGGGCTTCGACTGCATCTGTCTGTATTTTTAATTATCTAGTATGGTACCTAGAATGCTGTAGATAATTTAGTAAATATTTGGTGAATACAAAATGAATACCACTCTTTTTTGTTAATGTGTTTTATATATTTCTGTCCTAAATTTCTATTCCACTTATAATCATATTTTTTGACTCTAGAAGTATCTTATTTTGGTCCCCTGCATACTGACTATAATAACTACCTAACTAGTATTGTATTTCAACTGGCATTTCTGTGTGATGTGATTACTAGTTTAGCTGAAAGCTATTCAGTTCAGTGGGAGCCAGAAGAGGTTACTGGACATTAGAGTGCTGCATAGGTAAATCTGAGTTTGTTCTCTATTAGTCTCCTTGAGACATTGGGGGAACTTGTGTTCTCTCCCAGCAAAGGTGATCTAGCCCTTATATATCCACAGGGAGAACAGGTGCAAACTAGGAGTAGTGGAGTGCTTTCTGAAAGAAATGCTCCAATGAACTGTTAGCACATACTCAACAAGACTTCTGTTCCAAGTTGATAGTCCTAGGACCTTTGCTGGCAAAGGAAAATGAGCTTATGACTTAGAACAGTGTGTAAATCCCTGCTGTGTGTACAAACCCTTCTTTCCTGTAGATAGTTCCCTGGTATGTCTTTTTTTTTTTTTTTTTTTTTTTTTTGAGACAGAGTTTCGCTCTTGTTGCCCAGGCTGGAGTGCAATGGCACAGTCTTGGCTCACTGCAACCTCATGAGACCAGCCTCCCGGGTTCAAGCTATTCTCCTGCCTCAACCTCTCAGGTAGCTGGGATTACAGGCGCCCACCACCATTCCCTGCTAATTTTTGTATTTTTGGTAGAAATGGGGTTTCTGAACTCCTGACCTCAGGTAATCTGCCCGCCTTGGCCTCCCAAAGTGCTGGGGTTACAGGCGTGAGCCACTGTGCCTGGCCCCTTGGTATGTCTTTAACTTCATCCTAGGGAATAAGAGGAACTATCTTGCCTAGAATCGGTATGAAATTATATACCTGAGAGACAGAAGCCCCACTGTTTTACCTTATGTAAAGCTCTGTCTGAGCCCCTCCGTCTCGTCTCTTTTGGTACTTTAGCCTGGGAGCAATGCCTAAGTTTTATTCATCACATCAGGCATCATTACAATCTTTCCAGGAGATGGCCCATTTGTACAGAGTAGAGCAGATGGCAGCCTTCAGGTCCTAGCGTGTAAGTGTGCTCTTGCTCCAGAAATTTGGTGCCAAATAGAGCTGTTGAGGTAGGAAAGGGAGTTTCTATTGACTTTTGCTTTGTTGAAGCGATGGTGGTATTGGAAAAGTGCTCTTGTTCTGTCTTCTGAGACCCTGAAGGATCTCTCCTAGGCTTCTGTAGACTATGTTTTTAACTGACGTGGTCATCAGTAGGGCCAGTGGCTCTAGTGTAGGGATCCTGTATTTAAGGAGCTGCTGATGAGACATTGGCAGGAATTATCCGAATCTAAGCCTCTGCTATTTTTAATCTCATTTATGTGTGTGTGTATATATTTATATATGTCCATTTATAGACATATATGTAGTTTTGTCGATAAGGATAGAAACTGCTATCTAAGATCTGATGCCATCATTTCTGTTCTTTTTCATTCCTTTGGTTGGTAAAGGGATGATGGAATCAAGGTATAAGGATAATTTGTGTTGTTAGGAATCCATATGTAGTTCCTGGTTTTTAACCTGCTTGCACTGAACTGGTGGGGATGATAGGGTAAATCTCAAGATTAGGCTATTCTAACTGTAGATTCATAATTACTTTTATTTCTGCTTACTTAGAATAAGAAATTTTTAGATTGATTAAGGAATTTCTAGATGAATGCTTTCTACTCAGTTTGGTGATACTGATGAACAGATTTAATCCTAAAAATCACTGAAAGAACAAGAGCAGTTTATTTATTAGGCTGTAGTTCCCCTTATTATCTCAGTATATTTGTCACCACTAAATGAAAAAAAGATACTGACTTTTTTATAGACTATAATGATAAAAAAAATTCATTTGTATTCATGCTAAAATTGAATATTTTTCACAACTGAAGAATTATTTGGGCAGGGTGCAGTGGTTCACACCTGTAATCCCAGCACTTTGGGAGGCCGAGGCAGGAGGATTGGTTGAGCCCAGGAATTCTAGACCATCCTGGGCAACATATCAAGACCCAGCACTTTGGAAGGCCAAGGTGGGCGGATCACGAGGTCAGGAGATCAAGACCATCCTGGCTAACACAGTGAAACTCCGTCTCTACTAAAAAAATACCAAAAAAATTAGCCGGGCGTGGCAGCGGGCGCCCGTAGTCCCAGCTACTCGGGAGGCTGAGGCAGGAGAATGGCGTGAACCTGGGAGGCGGAGCTTGCAGTGAGCTGAGATCGCGCCACTGCACTCTAGCCTAGGCGACAGAGCGAGACTCCGTCTCAAAAAATAGAATAAAAAATTAGCCTGGAATGGTGGCATGCATCTATAGTCTCAGCTACTAAGGAGGCTGATGTAGGGAGGATTGCCCAGGAATTCAAGGCTTCAGTGAGCTATCACTGTGCCACTGCACTCCAGCCTGATGACAGCAAGACCCTATCTCAAAAGAAAAAAGAAAAAAAAAAAAAGAAAAAAGTTGTTTTTTTTCTGTCTTTACCCCCTTTGAATGGTGGCCTTGCATTCATCAGCGTATGTCCTGTTTTTCCCAAACTTTCTCTCCTAATTCCATGATAGAATGTAGTAGCTGTTTTCTATAGAGTAGTAGTTAAGTATAACTACAGCATATTCTTCAACTGTTGAAGGTCCCTCCATCAAAATCATAAAGGAATAGGTTTTTGCCAGGTGGATGACTTAAGCAAATTACCTAATTCTCTAAACCTCAGCTTATTCCTTATAAAATGGGCGTATTAATAATGCCTATCTCAGAATTCATGGGATTTCAAGAAACTTTATGCTCTGGGTGTTGCTTTATGGAAACAAGGATGAGAAACATGATACATTTAATAGCAACTGTCTCTTAGAAGATAATATGCCCTGGACCAAATGGCAAGAGCAATTGGATCATTTGGTCTGAAATGAAGTCACTTCCAGCAACTGTGATCTTTGCATTCTTGTGGCCCTCGTCCCATCCATTTTTCACACAACAGCAAGAAAAATCTTTTGAAAATAAATGGAATCATGTCACTCCCTTCCTTAGACTCTCCTAATGACTGTGTTCACTTTAGCACTTAGATTAAAATTCAAATATCCACCATGGCCTTTGCCCTGCCAGCTCCGGCTCTTCCCTAACTCATTCCTGCCATTCCTCCCTTTGCTTACTGTGCTCCAGCCACACTTTGAATCCCTCCCAAAGTGCTGGGATTACAGGCGTGAGCCACTGCGCCCAGCCAAATCTGTGTCTTTTATTAGACTGTAAAGTCTTCAAAAAGTGGATACTCTGTCTATCTTATTTACCATTCATACCCTCTAGCACGCAATAGGTGCTTAAAAAATCTTTATTTACTAAATGAACATACCCATGTAAATCACTTTGCTCATAGTGGTCACTTTTTCCTACCTTCTAATTAACCTCCTGTTACGCATTAGAAATTAGATAGGGATAATATATAGTCTCTATTCTCAAGGATAGAGGAATCTAAGGAGTAAGACAAATATTTATAATGCACTGTGATAGCTTTTTTTTTTTGAGACAGAGTTTCACTTTTGTTGCCCAGACTGGAGTGCAAAAGCGTGATCTCAGCTCACCACAACTCTCCCTCCCAGGTTCAAGTGATTCTCCTGCCTCAGCCTCCCGAGTAGCTGGGATTACAGGCATGCACCACCACGCTTGGCTAATTTTGTATTTTTAGGAGAGGCAGGGTTTCTCCATGTTGGTCAGGCTGGTCTTGAACTCCCGACCTCAGGTGTTCTGCCTGCCTTGGCCTCCCAAAGTGTTGGGATTACAGGTACGAGCCACTGTGCCCGGCCATGATAGCTTTTTAATAAGAGATATGATACCCCAGAGGAGAAACCAACAAATACAGTCGTCCCTTATTATCTGTTGGAGATTGGTTCCAGGATTCCTCCTCAGATACCAAAATCTACAGATACTCAAGTCCCTTATATAAAAAGATGTGGTATTTGGATATATCCTATATACATCATATACTTAAAATCATCTCTAGATTACTTATAATACCGAATGCAATGTAAACGCTATGTAAATAGTTATATTGTTTATAGAATAATGACAAGAAAAAAAAAAGTCTGTACGTTTTCAGTACAGATAAAACCATTCATTTCCCCCACCCAATATTTTCAATCCACAGTTAGTTGTATATCCACAGATGCAGAATCCATGGATGCAGAACTCAGGACACAGAGTTGACAGCACTCTGAGGGAGTTAGAAGGCTTGAAAGAAGTGTGAACAGGAGAGTTTGTGAAGAGGAGGTAGAGGAGGGCATTCCAACAGAGAAATTCTTTTATGGAAAGGCATAGGGATTGGAAATCTCCCGGATCATTGGATAATTATGACGAGGTCTGTTTTCTTTTTTTCCTTTTTTTTTGAGATGGAGTCTTGCTCTGTCGGCCAGGCTGGAACGCAGTGGCACGATCTCGGCTCACTGCAACCTCCGCCTCCCAGGTTCGAGAAATTCTCTTCCTCAGCCTTCCGAGTAGCTGGGATTACAGGCACCTGCCTCCATGCCAAGCTAATTTTTTTTGTATTTTTAGTAGAGATGGGGTTTCAACATCTTGGCCAGGCTGGTCTTGAACTCCTGACCTCATGATCCACCTACCTCGGCCTCCTGAAGTGCTGGGATTACAGGCATGAGCCACCACACCCGGCTGAGGTCTGTTTCTTAAGAATGGTATTTATGGGGCCGGGCGCGGTGGCTCACACCTGTAATCCCAGCACTTTGGGAGGCCGAGGCAGGTGAATCACAAGGTCAAGAGATCGAGACCATCCTGGCCAACATGGTGAAACCCCATCTCAACTAAAAATACAAAAATTAGCTGGGCATGGTGGTGTGTGCCTGTAGTTTCAGATACTTGGGAGGCTGAGGCAGGAGAATTGCTTGAACCCAGGAGGCGGAGGTTGCAGTGAGCCGAGATCACGCCACTGCACTCCAGCCTGGCAACAGAGTGAGACTCTGTCTCAAAAAATAAAAAAAGAGTGATGTTTATGGGAGAAGTGACAGAGGATAAGGCTAGAAAGTGGGCCAGATGGTGAAGGACTTTGACTGCCATGCTGTAGACCACGAAAAGCCATTAAAAGTTCATGTTCTCTTTTGTTCCAGTAACAGGACAAGCTGGCCTCCTCGATAAATACAAAATAAGTTATTTATTTTAACTATAGAGATTTTATGGCTAATATATAAATTTTAAAAAGCATGTTAACACTAGTTTGACTTTAAAATAGAATTTATTATAAAGGAACTTGACGATTTTTGTTTGTTTGTTTTTTTGAGATGGAGTCTTGCCCCATCGCCCAGGCTGGAGTGCAGTGGCGCCATTGTGGCCCACTGCACTTCTGTCTCCTCCTGGGTTCAAGCAATTCTCCTACTTCAGCCTCCCAAGTAGCTGGGACTACAGGCATGTGCCACCATGCCTGGCTAATTTTTGTATTTTTAGTAGAGACAGAGTTTCACCATGTTGGCCAGGCTGGTCTTGAACTCCTGACCTCAAGTGATCCGCCTGCCTTCTGCCTCCCAGAGTACTGGGATTACAGGCGTGAGCTACTGCGCCTGGCCTACAATGTTTTAAAAGGTTGAAAGAGGAGACTAATAGCACTCTTAACATTGCTTAGGTTCCATAAAGATTAAAATACTCAGGGCTGGGTGCTGTAGCCCATGGCTGTAATCCCAGCACTTTGGGAGGCCAAGGCGGGTGGATCACCTGAGATCAGGAGTTAGAGACCAGCCTGGCCAACATAGTGAAACCCCATCTCTACTAAAAATACACACACACTCACAAAAAATTAGCCAGTTGTGGTGGCGCATGGCTATAATCCCAGTTACTTGGGAAGCTGAGCCAGGAGAATTGATTGAACCTGGAAGGCAGAGGTTGCAGTGAGCTAGGATCACACCAGTGCACTCCAGCCTGGGTGACACAGCGAGACTCTGTCTCAAAAATAAGTAAATAAATACATACATACATACATACATACATACATACATAAAAATAAAATAAATACTCAGGATTTTTCGTAGTGACAGAAAAAGTCTATTTGACTTTTTCCTATAAAAGTCTAGTTGAAATTAGGTACATGCCTTGAGAATGGCAGATAGCTGAAGTTGCAATAATGAATGAGTCTAGGAAATCATAAATAACAAGATAAAACATACAACATAAAGCATGAGATGAGGAAGAGAGAATAAAGATACTAAACAACAGAATTTTTTTGAGACAGAGTCTCGCTGTTGCCCAGGCTGGAGTGCAGTGGCGCGATCTTGGCTCACTGCAGGCTCTGCCCCCTGAGGTTCACGCCATTCTCCTGCCTCAGCCTCCCGAGTAGCTGGGACTACAGGCGCCCGCCACCTTGCCCGGCTAATTTTTTGTATTTTTAGTAGAGACGGGGTTTCACTGTGTTAGCCAGGATGGTCTCGATCTCCTGACCTCCTGATCCGCCCGCCTCGGCCTCCCAAAGTGATGGGATTACAGGCATGAGCCACCGCGCCCGGCCAACAACAGATATTTTAAGCTTTGAACCAATATATACAGATATTCGTGTATCTGTATATGAATTGTACAATTAACTTGAATGGATATAAGAATGGTCCTGAATGTTTTGGGTAGTCTTTAAAAACAGAGTCAGGCCGGGTGCTGTGGCTCATGCTTGTAAACCCTGCACTTTGAGAGGCCAAGGCAGGTGGATCGCTTAAGGCCAGGAGTTTGAGAACAGCCTGGCTAACATGGTGAAATCCCATCTCTACTAAAAATACCAAAAAATTAGCTGAGTGTAGGTGGCACATTCCTGTAATGTGGGCTACTTGGGAGACTGAAGCACGAGAATCACTTGAACCCAGGAGGCAGAGGTTGCATTGAGCCGAGATCATGCCACTGCACTCTAGCCTGGGTGACAGAGCGAGACTTTATCTCAAAAATCAACATAAATAAAAATAAAAAATAAAATAAAAACAGGATCAGATGGAAGAATCAGAACTTTTGTGAGAGATTGCCTGAATTTGTAGGCAAACCTGCTGCTCAGGCAGGTAGCCTGTTCTCTAGAAAAGCCAAAAGATTTACAGATTCATAAAGTAACTGATGGGCTTTGAAAATGACTGTGTTTTTCTTCTGGACCTGTCATGAGATGGGATATTAGTTATTGATTCTTAAATATCATCTGTTATACTTTAGAAATCCTGGTTATTCCAGACTGAGTGTAGAAAAAGTGAAAAAAGTGCAGACTTTGGAATGAGACAGATCGGAGTTCAATTCTAACTCTGTCACTAACTGTGAGACCTTACCTTGGAAAAGTTATTTGTCACCACACCTGCCACCAAGCCTCAGTATTTTTGTCCACAAATTTGGATAATACCTTTTTTTTTCTCTTTAGTTTAAAAACTTTTTTTTGAGACCAAGTTTCGCTCTTGTCTCCCAGGCTGGAGTGCAGTGACATAATCTTGGCTCACTGCAATCTCCGCCTCCCGGGTTCAAGTGAGTCTCCTGCCTCAGTTTCCCCAGTAGCTAGGATTACAGGCACGCGTCACCATGCCTGGTCAATTTTGTATTTTTAGTAGAGATGGGGTTTCACCATGTTGGCCAGGCTAGTCTCGAACTCCTGACTGCAGGTGATCCATCTGCCTCGGCCTCCCAAAGTGCTAGGTTTACAGGGGTGAGCCATGTACCCGGCCTAGTTTTTAAACAATTTTTTAAAAATAGAGATGAGGTTTCACAGTGTTGCCCAGGCTGGTCTCAACTCCTGAGCTCAAGCGATCCGCCTACCTTGGCCTCCCAAAGTGCTGGGATTACAGGCGTGAGCCACCATGCTCAGCCTGGATAATACCTTTTTGCTGTGTATGGGGGCAACAGTTAGAATTTAGAGACCTTAAAACTAATATAAATTCTTTCACAGTGGATATGATTTGCTCTCCATTTGAGAAAAAGAAAAGTTTATGCATGTCACTGAGTAATGTAGTGTAGCTTAAAACATCAACAAAAGTTCCAGACTCATAAAAACATATGCATTAAATATGTACAATTTTTTCATGTTTCAATTATACCCAATAAAGGTATTTTTTCAAAAAAATCAAAGATAGCCCAAATGTGTTAGAGACATAAGACCATAATGTGATTGAAATTAAGTAAGGCAATAATTCAGTTGGTAGTATTATATTCTTTCTCAGGGTACAAACTGGCAGCCTGTGGGCCATGTTTGGTCAACAGATGTACTTTGTTTCTTTGTGCTGTGATGAAAAGAAATGGAATTTGAGTGCATTTAGGTGGAACATACATACTTCCCCTCTCCAACAGTTTTCTATGAGCACCACTAGTCTATATGGCCTTAATTGCCTTATGCTCTGCTTGATTCACACATCCGTTTGGCTCCTTAGGCATTTGGGTTTGACCTGCCTCTTGGGAGGGGCAAAGAATGAGATGAGTGGTGGTGACAGTAAGAGGGAAATGGGTAATCAGAAACAAAAAAGGAAAAAAGAGAAGGCCAAGGAACCAAATATTCAGTGTTTATTCTCTAGAGTCCAAAGGAGAGAGGCATTGAACCTGGAAGGCACAAATTATCCAGTCAGTGGAGAAGTGTGTGTGGTGCACGTGTGATTCCAGTTTATCTAGCCTCAACTTTGCCTAAATGACATTTCTGTCAAAATTATTTCCTCCATTTGCTCTAATCTGCTAATTTTTAATTTGGCTTTCTGGGTCTTGGATTTTGGTTATTAGAAGAGGTTTTGCCATCTATCTTCTATACTTTAGTCTCTTGTAATTTTGACAAGCCTGAAGGTAGGCCTTGGGCTGTAGAAAATGCACCAAGAGTTCTTGTCATCTTTGAGATCTCTTGAGTGACCTTGTAGTTACTTTTCACTCTGCTACATCATCATTTCTTTTTCTACTTAAAATAATGCCTATTAAGGATTATAAAAATTAATTACTATATATGAAATTCCTAATACAGGCTTGGTGGTGATTATTATTTACATTAATAATCAGAATAGTTAATCTTATACCTCTCAGAAAATGTGTGATATTTGTAGTTAAAAAAGTCCTTCTCAGCCCTTCCTGTTTCACAACTGCTGACTGCTACGTCTTAGTCCTTGCATTACCAAGTTGGGATGACCTGGCAAAACTCTTACCAGAAGAGAAAATGCTTCTCAGAAATGCTTTACTTTACCTCAGTACATGAGTACTCTTGACCTCAAGAGAAGTTGTGGGGAAGCAGATGGGCAGAATGCATCATGATGAGATTAGTGTGACAACACTGTAAATAAAAGAACAGTTATGTGCTGTCACACTGAGTTTTAATCATCATTTAGACAGCTTCATGAAGGCTCTTTTAGATGTTTTCTTTTCATTTGCTGTGACATCTGCAGGGGCTTGCTAGGAAGAAGTGTCTGAAAGAGCTTATGATGACTTCTGGAAGTGACAACAGGACTTGCTGACAGTCTGCACAATTACATATATAGGACTTAACTGGGGTGGAGCCAGCAGGAACTGGTCTTGGCAGTCAAGAAAAAGCACTATTTAATTTTTCTTAGTGATTAGATAGGACAGCTTCAGTGGCTTTATTTTCCCAATTGAAATTGTTTAGCTGTTAGAGGACTCTCTGAGGCACTCAGGTTCTAGGAGTGGGGTCAGTTTCCTGATTCCCAATATACTGAATATCAGAGGAGAATTCAGAAAATCTCATATTTAATTCTTATATGTTTTTCACTTGTAATGATGAAAGCTTTGGCTAAAGTAGCTTTCAATTGAATTAACTAATATTCCTGTTTGAAGAGGTGGAGCCTTTTTTGAAAAATTGGTGAGGCAGCCAGCCAGCATGATCTCTCTCCTAATTATATCTGGGTTGGAATCTGGTAATGATCCCAGATCTCCTTGACCTCCCAGAGATTTGTATAAAAAATTTTTTTCCTGATTACAAGAACATATTACCAAGAATGAAAATATTATAGAAATATATACTTAGAAAAGCTGCCCATAATCCCGCCAGTCAGAAATAACCAGTATTCTGTGTATATCCAGAGACCGTATCATTTTATGTTTTGTTTAAGGACTCTATCCATCAGAAAAATACCACCTAATTCAAATACAACTATTGCTATAGCCATTATTTACTAAACATTTACATAATTATTTAACTCTCATAATAATCTGAGAAACAGGAGTATCTTCATTTAAGAGCTTAAGAAACTGAAGTGGCCGAGGCAGGTGGGAGGCCAAGGCGAGTGGATCACCTGAGGTCAGGAGTTTGAGACCAGCCTGGCTAACGTAGTGAAACCTCGTCTCTACTAAAAATACAAAAAAATTAGCCGAGTGTGGTGGCACATGCCCGTAGTCTCAGCTACTCGAGAGGCTGAGGCAGGAGAATTGCTTGAACTTGGGAGGCGGAGTTGCAGTGAGCTGAGATTGAGCCACTGCACTCCAGTCTGGGCGACAGAGCGAGACTCTGTCTCAAAGAAAAAAAAAGAAAAAAGAAAAAATCGGTGTGGGGGTATGTAGTAGTAGAATGATTTTGAGAACATTTGACTTATTTAGAGGCAGTCTTCTCTTTTTGAATTGATTAAGCTAATTGACATAATTCTGTATTATTCATAGGAAAACAAAAGCTGAAGACACTGTTATTCACATCCTAGTATTTCCATGAGTTTTTACTCTCGGAGGTCATTTGAGAATAGGTGGTGTTATCCTAGGATAACACCATATCAGGGTCTGGTCTTCTGTTGGTTAATATTGGTGTGGGTGGCCATCCCTGGGACTCAGCTGTGAGCCTGCTGTCCTATTCGGTGCATAGATGAGGGATGAGTTTGCCCAGATATCTAAGGCATATGTTTGGCTATTGAAGTTTCAGAGCTTTGTGTTGGCACTGAAATTCAAAAGATAGTTTTGAATTTCCTATCAGAACTATCAAAAGAGGGGTTCCTGCAGTCTTCTATAATAGCTTATCATCTATCCAGAGTGTCAAAGACTCTGAACCCTCTTGTGTCATATCTTCCTCCCAAATGTTCATCAAACTGTTTGAGTTCAGGTTACCTCAGTGTCTTCAGTAATTATTTTCATGGTGCTCCTAAGTCAAGGTAAATACCTAACACTTTTGTTTTATTGGTTTGTTAGATCCAAACAGCTTATTTATTTCTTAGCCATTGAGTAGACATTTTTTAAAAAAATCATCCACATAGGCCGGGCAGTGGCTGACAACTATAATCCCAGTGCTTTGGGAGGCCAAGGCAGAAGGATCGCTTGAGCCCAGGAGTTAGAGACCAGCCTGAGCAACATAGCAAGACCCCATCTCTATGAAAAACAAGCAAAAACAAAATCATCCACATACATGGAAAGAAAAAAATATTTTTATTTCATTCCTAAATAACCATACTTTTTTGTTTGTTTTTGAAACAAGATCTCACTCTGTTACCCGGGCTGGAGTGCAGTAGCACAATCACAGCTCACTGCAGCCTTCACCTGCCAGGCTCAAGTGATCCTCTCCCCTCAGCCTCTCAAGTAGCAGGGACTACAGGTGCACACCATTGTGCCTGGCTAATATTTTTTATTTTTATTTTTATTTTTTGCCTTATTTTTAGTAGAGACAGGGTCTCATTATGTTACCCAGGCTGGTCTTGAATTCCTGGGCCTGAGCAATCCTCCCACCTCAGCTTCCTAAATTGCTGGGATTATAGGCATGAGCCACCATACCCAGCCAATCATAATTACTTACTAATAGGATGTATCTGCTGTTGGATATTATACAACTCCTCCAACCTTAGAAATCAGATTGGACACTGCCACCCTCATTTCTTGTTCCACACTGATTTTCTTTTTTTTTTTTTTTTTTTTTTTTGAGATGGGGTCTCGCTCTTTCGCCCAGCCGGGAGTGCAGTGGCGCAATCTCGGCTCACTGCAAGCTCTGCCTCCCAGGTTCACGCCATTCTCCTGCCTCAGCCCCCCGAGTAGCTGGGACTACAGGCGCCTGCCACTGCGCCCGGCTAATTTTTTGTATTTTTAGTAGAGACGGGGGTTTCACCGTGTTAACCAGGATGGTCTCGATCTCCTGACCTCGTGATCTGCCCGCCTTGGCCTCCCAAAGTGCTAGGATTACAGGCGTGAGCCACCGCGCCCGGCCTCCACACTGATTTTCACACACAGAACTTCATTTTTGCTGAAAACCCAGCTGTACAAAGATGTGATCATTGAAAGAAATCTAACATCCAATGTTGAAACTGAACTACCTTGAGCTAGTAGTGGTTCACATGATGACCAACAGATGTTAAGTATCACTGTGTTTCATTTGAATATGTAAAATATCCTGTAGGACCTGTGAGTTTGCTGTGGTACCCCAGGGCAGCTTGGTGTAATTTGGAAACCACAGTTTGAGCAATGATCCCAAACTATCAAATCAGGGTCTCTGGGAGTTGTGGTGTGGGTACTCTTTTTTGCTTCCCCAAAATATTTTTTGGTGATTATGGGAAACAGCTGGCCTCTTTTTTTTTTTTTTTTTAATTTTATTCCCATTTTACAGATGACATCTTATTTCTTTGTGTGTGTGTGTGTCTGTGTGTGTGTGTGTGTTTTGTTATTTGAGATGGAGCCTCACTCTGTTGCCCAGGCTGGACTAGTGCAGTGGTGCCATCTCAGCTCACTGCAACCTCCACCTCCCAGGTTCAAGAGTTTCTCCTGCCTCGGCTTCCTGAGTAGCTGGGACTACAGGTGTGCGCCACCACAACTGGCTAATTTTTGTATTTTTAGTAGAGATGGGGTTTCACCATGTTGCCCAGGCTGGTCTCGAACTCCTCACCTCAAATAATCTGCCCACCTTGGCCTCCCAAAGTGTTGGGATTACAGGCATGAGCTACCGTGCCAGCCAACATAACATCTTATTTCTTTTTTTTTTTTTTTTTTTGAGACGGAGTCTCGCTCTGTCGCCCAGGCTGGAGTGCAGTGGCGCAATCTCGGCTCACTGCAAGCTCCGCCTCCCGGGTTCACGCCATTCTCCTGCCTCAGCCTCTCCGAGTAGCTGGGACTACAGGCGCCCGCCACCACGCCCGGCTAATTTTTTTGTATTTTTAGTGGAGACGGGGTTTCACCATGGTCTCGATCTCCTGACCTGGTGATCCGCCCGCCTCGGCCTCCCAAAGTGCTGGGATTACAAGCGTGAGCCACCGCGCCCGGCCCTTATTTCTAATTTGAGTTTCATATTTGTTATACTTGATTTCTCAGTCATTGGTGGTTGATAGCCACTGAGCCCCAACAAATAATGCAGCCCTGTCAGACATTAAAATATTCTTACTTTTTCTTTCACATAGGGAAATAATCTTCCAAATATATACACATAGCATTTACATTATATCATTATGGTTTTGATTTGCATTTGTCTAATGCCTAATGATGTTAAGCACCTGTTCTTGCACTGATTGGCCATTTATTTATCTTCCTTGGAAAGATGTCTGTTCAGATCCATTTGTCATTTTATTAATTGAGTTGTAAGAGTTTTTTATATATTCTGGATAAAAGTTCTCCATGATTTGCAAATATTTTCTCCCATTCCTTTGAGTTGTCTTTTTACTTTCTTGATGGTATTATTTGCAGCACAAAAGTTAGTAATTTTGATGAAATCCAATTCATCTGTTTTTTCTTTTGTCATTTATGATTTTGGTGTCATCTGTGAAACCACTGCCTAATCCAAGATCATGAAGATTTATTTCTATGCTTTCTACTAAGAGTTTTATAGTTTTAGCTCTAGCATTTAGGTCTCTAATTCATTTTAATTTAAATTTTTGTGTAATAGAGATTTGAATGATTTAAAATTTTTTCTCTCTTCAGAGGTAGCAACACTAGAAAATAAAGATAAAAAATGGGCCAGGCGCAGTGGCTCATGCTGGTAATCCCAGCACTTTGGGAGGCCAAGGTGGGCGAATCACTTGAGGCCAGGAGTTTGAGACCAGCCTGGCCAACATGGCAAAACCCTGTCTCTACTAAAAAATGCAAAAATTAGCGAGGCATGGTGGCATGCATCTATAAGGCCAGCTACTTGGGAGGCTGAGGCACAAGAATCGCTTGAACCCAGGGGGCAGAGGTTGCAGTGAGCTGAGATCACGCTACTGCACTCTAGCCTGGGCAACAGAGCAAGACTCTGTCTCAAAAAAAAAAAAAAAAAAAAAAAAAAAAAAAAAAAAAAAAAAAAAAAAAAAAAGAACCGACCGGGCACAGTGGCTCATGCCTGTAAATCCCAGCACTTTGGGAGGCCGAGGCGGGACGATCATGAGGTCAGGAGATTGAGACCATCCTGGCTAACACAGTGAAACCCCGTCTCTACTAAAAATACAAAAAATTAGCTGAGCGTGGTGGCGGGCGCCTGTAGTCCCAGCTACTCGGGATGCTGAGGCAGGAGAATGGCGTGAACCCGGGAGGCGGAGCTTGCAGTGAGCCGAGATGGCGCCACTGCACTCCAGCCTGGGTGACAGAGCGAGACTCTGTCTCAAAAAAAAAAAAAAAAAGAGAACCTAATTTTTTTTCTCACTCTTCTCTGTTCTGAGTACACTGTTTTTACCTTTTCTTACTTAGATGGTGAACTAGATGATATAGCAAGGCTTGACTTCTAAACTGGCAAGTGAAGTTTTTATAGAGAAGGATGTTGAAAGGAGGAATAACATACTAAAACATATGGCACATTTAGTTTATGGTGAGATCCCAAGTAGTCTATCTCCCACTATAAACTTGAACATGAGTTTAAATCTTCTCCTTTTCAAGGCCGGGTGCAGTGGCTCACACCTGTAATCTCAGCACTTTGGGAGGCGAAGGTGGGCAGATCACTTGAGGTCAGAAGTTCGAGACCAGCCTGGCCAACTTGGTGAAACCCCGTCTCCACTAAAAATACAAAAATTAGCTGGGCGTTGTGGTGGGCGCCTGTCATCCCCACTACTCAGGAGGCTGAAGCAGGAGAATCGCTTGAACTTGGGAGGTGGAGGTTGCAGTGAGCCAAGATTGCACCACTGAACTCCAGTCTGGGTGACAGAATGAGACTCTGTCTCAAGAAAAAAACAAAACAAAAATCTTCTCCATTTCAAAATGGTTTAGAATTGTATGAGGTGCCAGGGGTCCCAGTTTTCTGTATCGTATTAGTTGTAACTTGTGAGCAGCTGTGACGAGCTACTTGGTTTTCTCCTCAGGGGTCTCTCTTTTTGGCATGTCGGCCCTGTTACTCCCTGGGAACTTTGAGTCTTATTTGGAACTCGTGAAGTCCTTGTGTCTGGGGCCAGCACTGATCCACACAGCTAAGTTTGCACTCGTCTTCCCTCTCATGTATCATACCTGGAATGGGATCCGACACTTGGTAAGTTAATTGGGGATTTGCACATTTTCTCTGTGAAGGGAGTGGGGAGACTGGGAGGATTTGCAAGAGTGGATCTCGCTCTATTGCCCAGGCTGGAGTGCAGTGGTACGATCTCAGCTCACTGCAACTTCTGCCTCCTGGGTTCAAGAGATTCCTGTGCCTCAGCCTCTTAAGTAGTTGGCGTTATAGATGCGTGCCACCGCTCCTGGTTAATTTTTGTATTTTTAGTAGAGATGGGGTTTCACCATGTTGGCCAGGCTGGTCTCAAACTCCTGCCCTTAAGTGATCCACCTGCATCAGCCTCCCAAAGTGCTAGGATTATAGGCGTGAGCCACCGCGCCCAGCTAGTGCTGTTATTTTTTTATTTTATTTTATTTTATTTTGAGACCAAGTTTACTCTGGTTGCCCAGGCTGGAGTGCAATGGCACGATCTTGGCTCACCGCAACCTCCGCCTCCCAGGTTCAAGCAATTTTCCTGCCTCAGCCTCCCAAGTAGCTGGGATTACAGGCATGAACCACCACGCCTGGCTAATTTTGTATTTTTAGTAGAGACAGGGTTTCTCCATGTTGAGGTTGGTCTCAAACTCCTGACCTCAGGTGATCCGCCCGCCTCGGCCTCCCAAAGTGCTGGGATTACAGGCATGAGCCACCACACCCAGCCCTTAGTGCTGTTCTTAAGGTTAGTTGTGACTCAGAGTCCTCTTGGGGAAAGCCAGACAAGTTCACAAGTTCCCCTCTGCGTTATCTGGCAGTCCTGCTGGTGGTGTAGCTGAGCAATGGTATATAGGCCTCACAGATACTTGCAGGGTCTCATTATGAACTCTTCCTTTTTTAATTTAATTTAATTTTATTTTATTTTATTTTTTGAGACAAAGTCTTGCTCTGTCTCCCAGGCTGGAGTGCAGTTGGCACGATCTTGGGTCACTGCAAACTCCACCTCTTGGGTTCAAGAGATTCTCCTGCCTTGACCTCCCGAGCAGCTGGGACTACAGGCGCCTGCCACCACGCCTGGCTAATTTTTTGTATTTTTAGTAGAGATGGGGTTTCCCCATGTTAGCCAGGCTGGTCTCAAACTCCTGACCTTGTGATCCACCCCTCTCAGCTTCCCAAAGTGCTGGGATTACAGACGTGAGCCACTGTGCCCTGCTGAACTCTTCATTTTTAAGAGGGATATTTAAAAGAGATCCCTGAAGGCCTAGAATACATGTTTATGAGATAAATATTAATTGGTACCTATTTATGTGTCAGGTACTGTTGTAGACACTGGGGATTCAGTTATGAGCTAGATAACCATTGTTGCTGCTTTCATTCTTCCGTTCCTGTTGACCCA
Source organism: Nomascus leucogenys (assembly GCF_006542625.1). Lineage (NCBI taxonomy): Eukaryota > Metazoa > Chordata > Mammalia > Primates > Hylobatidae > Nomascus > Nomascus leucogenys. The sequence continues at coordinate 40,156,253 of NC_044392.1, read as the reverse complement.
GAGTAGTGCTTCTGACAGGACTCAAATAGATTACCTTTTCTTATCTACACATTATATTGCATTTTTGTTTTGAGCTATTGGACAGAATGGGGCCAACTTTAATAGAAACTGGGTGCCAAGAATTCCAGGTTTTAATACTGAGGTTAAGAATCTTTTTTTTTTTTTTTTTGAGACAGAGTCTTGCTCTGTTGCCCAGGCTGGAGTGCAATGGTGCAATCTCAGCTCACTGCAACCTCCACCTCCCAGGTTCAAGCGATTCTCCTGCCTTAGCCTCCCAAGTAGCTGGGATTACAGATGCCCACCACCAGGGCCAGTTAATTTTTTTTTTTTTTTTTGGTATTTTTGGTAGAGACAGGATTTTGCCATGTTGGCCAGCCTTACAGGTGCCTGCCACCACACCCAGCAAATTTTTTTTTTTTTTTTTTTTTTTCTGTATTTTTAGTAGAGATGGGGTTTCACCATGTTGGCCAGCCTGGTCTTGAACTCTTGGCTTCCCAAAGTGCTGGGATTACAGGCGCGAGCCACTGCACATGGCAGGAATCATTTAATAGATTGAAAACTGTCCATGTTGCCTCCTATGTGACCTCATGGTCTGCTCAAAACTGGTTTCTAAAATTAGACAGGTATGGTGGTGTGCGCCTATGGTCCCAGCTACCCGTAAGGCTGAGGTGGGAGGATTGATTGAGCCCAGGAGGCGGAGGTTGCAGAGAGCCGAGATTGTGCCACTGCACTTCAGCCTGGGTGACAGAGTGACCCCATCTAAAAAAAGAAAAAAAAAAAAAAAATAGGCAGGCGCAGTGGTTCACGCCTGTAATCTCAGCACTTTGGGAGGCCGAGGCAGGCGGATCATCTGAGACCAGGAGTTCGAGACCAGCTTGACCAACATGGAGAAACCCTGTCTCTACTAAAAATACAAAATTAGCCGGGCCTGGTGGCACATGCCTGTAATCCCAGCTACTCAGGAGGCTGAGGCAGGAGAATTGCTTGAACCCAGGAGGCAGAGGTTTCAGTGAGCCGAGATCATGCCATTGCACTCCATCCAGCCTGGGCAACAAGAGCAAAATTCCGTCTCAAAAAAACCAAAAAATACAAAAATTAGCTGGGGGTGGTGGCATGTGCCTGTAATCCCAGCTACTTGGGAGGCTGAGGCAGGAGAATCCAGGAGGCAGAGGTTGCAGTGAGCCAAGATCATGCCACTGCACTCCAGCCTTGGTGACAAAAGTGAAACTCTGTCTCAAAAAAAAAAAAAAAAAAAAAAAGATTTTATATTTTGTAGTCTCCCTAGTTTTGCTTCCAAGAAGGCAATTAAAATTCAGTTCTTTCTGTTTTTTCATTACTTCTGAATCTGAGCCAACTGTCAGATGGATGCTTTTGCCTTAATTTCACTTTTTATTACTTCCAAATCATAGCCTTAGAGACAAGCACTTCCTGGATTTCAGTCTGGTCCAATAGACAGTTTAATGGAATAAAAAAAATGAGAGACTAAATGACTTATTAAATTAAGTGTCTGTATCAACTGTTCCCTGGGGCAGTGTTCAGTTTGATTTAAAATGAGGTTTCACTTCCCTGAGGGGGAGGCAGTAGAGAGGGAGGACATTTCCATTAATGACTTCGTATTCCACAGAACAAAGCTCTGTAAAGAAAATCAGCTGATCAGCTTCCTCTGTTCATATTTTGGCTCAGGCAGAGACTTGCCCTATGTTTGTCTTTGTTCAGTATGGGGGGAAGAGAGGGGAGGTTTTACAAAATTGCAGAACTTAGAGCTTTTCTGCCCTGGTTCTTGCCTGTGATAGTAATCTTTTTGTTGAGGGAAGTGAAGAACCTGAAGGTCCTTAAGTCTGCTTTTATTTTTTCTTCTAGCAAGTACTAGCTGTGAGTGTGGGACAGGATTTTGTGTTTTCTGTGACAGTCTGTAGTTTTTGGCCTCTGAACTTGATAGTTGACTTGCCAGAAGATCTAATGGGGGAGTGAGGAGTGAAAGAGTAGGAGGTTATAGGGTCTGTGGCATTCTAGGGAATATCCCTGCCTACTACCACTACCCAGTAGGACTCACTCTCTATAAAACATTGTCCTTATTTAAGCAAAACAACTCTTTGTGGAATCTGCTTGACTCCTAATCTCCTAGTTAGAAGCAATTTGAGGGTTGAGGTGGAGGCATCTTCTCATCCTGATTTTTTTTTTTTTTTTTTTCTGGGCTCTCTCCATCTTTTCTCTGAACTGACTCCTAATTTAGGCAGTTTTACATTCAGACTGTGGGCGTATGTGTGTATGTGTGTGTTAAGGCGCCATGTATGTGGGAAGTGTGGAAAATGAAGACTGCTTTTGCCCAGGGGCTCATTTAGTGACTTACAATATAATATTAATATGTTAATATCCCTAAGACACAAGAGAGTCACAATTAGTGTTTTGTTAAATGTGGGGCTGGGGGCATGGTAGCTCACGCCTGTAATCCTAGCACTTTGGGAGGCCGAGGCGGGTGGATTGCTTGAGCTCAGGAGTTCGACACTAGCCTGGGCAACGTGGCAAAACTCCATCTCTACCAAAAATACAAAAAATTAGCCAGGCATGGTGACGGGTGCCTGTAGTCCCAGCTACTTGGGAGGCTGAGGCAGGAGGATTGCTTGAACCTGGGAGGTCAAGGCCTCAGTGACCTGAGATTGTGCCGCTGCACTCCAGCCTAGGTGACAAAAGTCTCAAAAAATTAAAAAAAGAAAAGTGGAGGTGGTGGGGTAGGGGCTGGGTGAGATGGCTCACACCTGTAATCCCACCACTTTGGGAGGCTGAGGCGGGAGGATTGCTTGAGCCCAGGAGTTCAATACTAGCCTGGGCGAGACATAACAAGAATCTATCTCTGTTTTTTAATATTAAAAAGAAATGTGGGTTTTAACTCAATTGGTAGAAAACCAATTTAGTGGCATGCTACCAACAAAAAAGGAAATTAAAATAGAATAGAAAATATAAGCTGGGGCTGGGCGCGGTGGCTCACGCCTATAATCCCAGCACTTTGGGAGGCTGAGGAGGGTGTATCACTTGAGGTCAAGAGTTCAAGACCAGCCTGGCAAACATGGCGAAACCCCGTCTCTACTAAAAATACAAAAATTAGCTGGGCATGGTGGCATGCGCCTGTAGTCCCAGCCACTGGCAGGGCTGAGGCAAGAGAATCGCTTGAACCTGGGAGGCTGATGTTGCTGTGAGCCAAGATGGCGCCACTGGAGCGGCTGGGTGCAGAAGTTCACGCCCGTAATGCCAGCTTTTAGGGAAGCAGAGGCAGGAGGATAGCTTGAGTCCAGGAGTTCAAGACCTGCCTGAACAATATAATGAGACCCCGTTCTCCACAAAAAGGAAAAAATATATATTTTTTAATAAAATTTATTTATATATAAAATATATAAATGTATGTGTGTTTGTATATATATATATGGCACCACTCAGTAATGGTAAATATTGTTTTATCAACTTTTGCTATATTATATATACATATCTATTAGGTTCCAATTTTAAAGGTATTTCTTAGTGGAGCCACAGTCAAAACAAAATTGAGAAATAGTGTTCTAGATCTCAGAGTATCCTTTAGAATACTAGTCCTCTGTTAAACAGAGTTTCCCTCTATAAAAAGATTCTGAGATTGACTGTATCTAGGAAATCAGGCATATTATATCTCTCTTTTGGAGATTCACAGTGTGCATCAGTAAACTGTTTAGAGGCCGGGCGCAGTGGCTCACGCCTGTAATCCCAGCATTCTGGGAGGCCAAGGCGGGCAGATCACGAGGTCAGGAGATCAAGACCATCCTGGCTAACACGGTGAAACCCCATCTCTACTAAAAATACAAAAACAAAATTAGCCGGGCGTGGTGGCGTGCACCTCTAGTCCCAGCTACTTGGGAGGCTGAGGCGAGAGAATGGCATGAACCTGGGAGGTGGAGCTTGCAGTGAGCCGAGATCACGCCACTGCACTCAAGCCTGGGCGACAGAGCGAGAGTCCGTCTCAAAAAAAAAAAAAAAAAACAAAAAAAAAAACTGTTTAGAAAGTCTTGCAGTTAAATATTTATGAACTTTGACCACAGAACTTTTTTTTGGCCCATATAATAGCTTTCAACATTCTGAGGAACAAGTGTTTGGAAGAATACGCGTTGAGAAACATTAATCTAGATGTGTGGTCCTGAGGAAAAGTTTATCTATTCATTCTGGAAGCTTTTGTATACCGTATGGGGCCTGTGGCATTCTAGAGAACATTCCTCCTATCATCACCACACAATAGAACCTGATTTTCTGTCGTTGGAATAAGTGGATAATAGGTTCCATACTGTGGGTTTTAAGAAGCGTAAAGGTGGGGCATAAGGGTAGAAGCGCTTTTCCCTAGAATCATGCTGAGAGGAGATATCTATTCCTTTAGGTAGAATTACTTTCTGAGACAGGAACTATTAATGTCCTGTTTACTGAAATTCCTTTTTTTTTTTTGCTTTGTCCACAGATGTGGGACCTAGGAAAAGGCCTGAAGATTCCCCAGCTGTACCAGTCTGGAGTGGTTGTCCTGGTTCTTACTGTGTTGTCCTCTATGGGGCTGGCAGCCATGTGAAGAACGGAGGCTTCCAGCATCATCTTCCTACACATTATTACATTCACCCATCTTTCTGTTTGTGATTCTTATCTCCAGCCTGGGAAAAGTTCTCCTTATTTGTTTAGATACTTTTGTACTTTCAGATCCCCTTGGAACAGTAGAGTACCTTGTAGACCATAATAGTGGAAAAGGGTCTAGTTTTCCCCTTGTTTCTAAAGATGAGGTGGCTGCAAAAACTCCCCTTTTTTGCCCACAGCTTGCCTACTCTCGGCCTAGAAGCAGTTATTCTCTCTCCATATTGGGCTTTGATTTGTGCTGAGGGTCAGCTTTTGGCTCCTTCTTCCTGAGACAGTGGAAACAATGCCAGCTCTGTGGCTTCTGCCCTGGGGACGGGCGGCGGGGGGTGGGTGGTTGGTGAGGCTTTGGGTGCCACTGCCTGTGGGTTGCTGGCTTAAAGGACAATTCTCTTCATTGGTAAGAGCCCAGGCCATTAACACCTACACAGTGTTATTGAAAGACGAGAGGTGGGGGTGGAGGGGAACTAGTCTGTCCCAGCTAGAGGGAGATAAAGAGGGCTAGTTAGTTCTTGGAGCAGCTGCTTTTGAGGAGAAAATATATAGCTTTTGACACAAGAGGAAGATCCAGAAAATTATCGTTGAACATATTAATGGTTATTTCTTTTTCTTGGATTTCCAGAAAAGCCTCTTAATTTTACGCTTTCTCATCGAAGTAATGTACCCTTTTTTTCTGAAACTGAATTAAAATACTCATTTTATCTTTGACTCTCCTTGAAATCTAGAGAAACTAAGAAAATGGCTGTTGGGAAGGAACCAATTTCCTCCTCTTCCCTCGGGTCTCAGGCATTTACATCCTCCCTCTCCCCACAATCTGACCTTTCCCAGGAGGGAAACAGTTTTCCTACATCTCATCATTGGAAAAGTTTTCAGAGAATCAGATAGAACTTAGCCAGAGATTTAAATATCACAGAGAAGCCTCAGAGAAAGGAGAAAAAAGAAGTGACACATGTAGAGTGCTTTTGGGTTATAGGCACCAAAATCCCATTAAGGACTGATTATAAGCTTCATGGTACAGTTCAGCAAATTATGATTCAGTGAGGGGCACAGAGGACCAGTGTTGGTGACAGCTAGGGGATGATGACCTGAAGTTATAGGCTTGGGGTGAATGAAGCATAGAGATTTTTAAAAAAAGAAGGGATTGTTGAAAACCTGGCAAAAATATATAATTTAATGAGAAAACTTGCTGCTTTTAAAATCCATATAGGCCAGGCTTTAGCAGGCATGCTGTTTTGATAGTTTTTGGGAACTCTGGAATAAGAGACCTATCTCGTCTGTCACTTCAAGTTGTTGGCCAGCCAGTTAAAACTGTGGGTCGAAGAGGGGAAATGGTAACTAGCTGGTGTCGATTGGATAGGAAGACCTTAGTTAAGGTGGGGACCCGCTGTTTTAACAGTCTTCATTCAGGGTCCCAAATAGTATTTGGCTTTAAGTAATGATTGCTTTTCCCTTTTTACTAGAGGGGACCTGCCAAGTCCTTGTACCTTTCCTCCATCTTAAACCAGCTATTCTCTACTTTGTCTTTGGAATGAGGGACAAGTGATCATGAGAGAACACTTTGTCATTGGGACTGGGAAAGGTTTGGCAAGGGCATTAAATTTAACAGCCAGTGCCAGGAAAATATAAAATGGGGTCAATGATAAACAGCTGTTAGAGGCTGGAAAATGGGTAGGGCAGTTACATTTTTTGGTGGTTTCCTACCATTTGGGTGATTGAAGCATGGTAGTGGGTGGGTGGGGGGTGTGACAGAGCATCATGTTTGTTATTCTGCCTTAAATTTCTACTTACTGTCTTTGTTTTTCTTCTCTGTCTTCCAATCACTTTAATATCTTCAATTTCCAAACTACATTTGTACTTGGGCTTAGATAGAAGGTCTTACACAAGCGTAGTATCTTCTACTTTGGTTTTCCCTACCTTTTCTTCCCCACCTTCTCCAAACACACATATACATACTCTACTCAACAATTCTGCTTCTGATGTTGTAGTTGTTAGTTGTGCATGCTCAGGATAAGAAATGAGTGGGTAGGTTGAGGGACTGGTTCTTTGAGGTTCTGCCCTTTTTCCATGATTCAGACTAACTTTTTGTTGGTCATTTCTGGAGTATAACTGACTCAATTCTTGTAAAAATGTGTTCCACCCAAACCACTGTATGTTCTTTTCCCTACTTTATTTTCCCCCACCTTCCTTCTCCTAATTGTGTTACAAGAGGCAGCCATAGCAAGAATGGAAAATCCAGATCAGTAAAAGATTCAACAAAAAAAAGTTTATTTTCCAAATTTGCTTTTACTCCCACCCCAAAATTTCCCTGTTTCACAGTTCTGACTGGGGGCTCTTGTTTATTTCACTCAATCGCTATACAGGTTTTTCAGTGTGTGGCCACTTGGTCCATATGAAGTTCCAAGTTTGTATTTCTGGACCTCAGCTAGATCAGGCCCTGCCCAGAGTTCTAGCATATGTGGAATTCCAGGTGGGCTCTTAGGATTTGGCTGGGCTTTGGGGACCTGGAGTATGACCTGCAGAGGGGTGTGAGCTTTGGAGTTCATCTGGGGAATTGAGGTTGGCAGCTGGGGAGCTTGGAATTATGGTTGGACTTCGTGCTTGTTGTACAGTCTTTGTGATAGACTTCTTTCTGAGTTTCTTCTGACTGTCTGGATCATGGGGCTGTCAGTGATAACAGTGGAAGAGATAGTCATGTCTCTGGTCAGGCCCGGATCATTCCTAATGCACCTCAGGATTCTAACTCCCTTTCTCCCCATACCATGGGCAGTAGATCAAGTTTCAAATAAGAAAAGTTAAATTTGATTTCTCTAACCACCCTCCCCCACCTTGAGATTAGATCATTTTCTACTGTTGGGGGTAAGATGCCCTTAGCCCATCCCTTCAGGCCTCAGGAGGTGATGAAGGACTAGTCAGGATAAGACAAATTGGTTAGAGGTCCCCCCTGCTGGAATAGTGGTGGCATAACAATAGACATTTTTTGAGGTTGAAAAGAAATTGAGACAACAGGGTTTTGGGTTAGATGGGACGAATAGATACCTTGCCTAAGATTTCAGGACACAGCCCATTGGAGGCCTTGAGTAAATCAGGATTTTTCTGTATCCATTTGGTGAGGGAGGCAGCACCAGCAGTTGTACGGGAGGTCAGGGTCACCCGAGCAGGGGGTATCTTCAGAGGCATTTGCCAGGTGCCCATGAAGGAACCCCAAGGATTTGCCTAAAAATGAAAAGGGATTCCTCAATAGGGCTTCTCACTCCTAGTAACTGACTTAGACCTCTGTTCGTCTTATTTCCATTCTTTACCTTTAGGAATGCATGGTTATGAAACAAGACTGAAAGCATAATCTTCCCACCCTTCCTTATCCCCCTCCCTCATTTAGGCTTTGCAGGCCTAATTTTTTCTTTTTTTTTTTTTTTGAGACGGAGTCTCGCTCTGTCGCCCAGGCTGGAGTGCAGTGGCGCAGTCTCGGCTCACTGCAAGCTCCGCCTCCCGGGTTCACGCCATTCTCCTGCCTCAGCCTCTCCGAGTAGCTGGGACCACAGGCACCCGCCACCACGCCCGGCTGTTTTTGTATTTTTAGTAGAGACGGGGTTTCACTGTGGTCTCAATCTCCTGACCTCGTGATCCACCCGCCTCAGCCTCCCAAAGTGCTGGGATTACAAGCGTGAGCCACCGTGCCCGGCCATGCAGGCCTAATTTTTTCATCCACTTTGCTCTGCCAACTTAAATTCCGCATCCTTAGGCTGAGTGTGGCAAAGGAGTACCCACTGCACAGATGTCATCATCTGAAGGCTTTCGTTTATACAGATCATTGATCAATTTAAGAACTTCCGAAGGGTGCTAAACACAACTCTATCCTGCTGGGTAAGCTGGCCGGAAGTTCAGTGGCTCTCACATTACAACATGAATTAGATTAAACTTTAATTTTCCCGATAATGGCTGTGAGAGACTGCACATCTCCCAGTTCTGTGCCTCAATTATTTGCCTTTCTTGATAGGAGTGAAGATAGTATCTCACCTTGGAACGGGGCACAGAAGGCAGTAGATGACCACGATCATTGGCAATAATTTGAGTGTAGCCTTCATGAGAAGAGATGCTCTGGGGTACAAGTGGGAGAGATAAAGGTTTGTGAGTAGAAAAAGGGAAGTATTTGGGGAGCTTGGTCAGAGAAGGATATGGGAGTTTAGAGAATGCTAAAAGGAGTTAATTGACAGGGAGAGCATGAGGCTATCTTATAGGTGCACTGAACATGGAATACCTCTTTTGTTGGCTTAGCGGGAGACCAGTTCTGCAGATACTTGGATGAGAAAGCCTTTTCATACTGTGGAGAGAAAGATAAGTATCCCTGTGAGACTTCAAGGCCCCAAACCCAGGAAATGAAGACTAGGCACAGTTCTTTAGATTTGAAGACCAAAGGCCTGACCAACCATGTAGGCTTTAAGTCACTGTGACAAGGGTGTAATTTGTTTGGTCTAGATGTGTGCTGTCCAGCATGGAGCCAAGAGCCACATGGAACTGTTGAGCACCTGAAATATGACTAGTTCAAATTGAGGTGCTTTATAAGTGTGAAATATGCTGAATTTTGAAGTTTTTTTCTTTTCTTTTTTTTTTTTTTTTGAGACAGGATCTTGGTCTGCCACCTGGGTTGGAGTCAGTGGCACAATCCTAGCTCACTGCAGCCTTGGACACCTGGGTTCAAGCGATCCTTTTCCCTCAGACTCACAAGTAGCTGGGACTACAGGTGCATGCCACCATGCCCAGCTAATTTTTAAATTTACTTGTAGAGACGAGGTCTCACCATATTGCCCAGGGTGGTCTCAAACTCCTGGCCTCAAGCGATCCTTCTGCCTCAGCCTCCCAAAGTGTTGGGATTACAGACATGAGCTACAACACCCAGCAGGTTTTGAAGATTTAGTACAAAAAAAGAATGTAAAATGTCTGATTATAATTTTAAAAATACTGATTAAATGTTGAAATAATATTTGAATTTATTGGGTTAAATTCAATATATTTAAATTTTATGTTTTAATTTTTTCATGTAGCTACTAGAAAATTTAAAATTACATTTGTGGCTCGCACTCTTTTTGTTGGGCAGCACTGGTCTAGATCAGGAGTTGGTAAACTATGGCCTATGGGCCATATCCATATTGCTGCCTGTTTGGGGATGGCCTGAGAGTAAGGATGATTTTTATAGATGAACATTTACAATTGATTCAGTAAAATGGAATACTAACTTTGAATCCCAGTTAAGTGAAATGTTTTCTCAACCCCCAAAATTCCATTATTTTCATTAGTAGTACAAAAAATTGTACTCAGTTATATTTTGAATTTGTCAAAAATGTTATGGAAAAATGTTTTTCTTTAATTATGTAAGTAGCTACAGAATATTTTTGACTTTGCCACTTGGCCTGCAAAGCCTAAAATTTTTACACTCCGCCCTTTTACAGAAAAAAACTTGCCAACTTCTGGTTTACACCCTACAAATTTAACCCAGAGATACCTTTGGATCGCCCCTGGGCTCTCTCTATCCTTGAGGAGGTAAAATATTATCTCACTCCACTCGCAGCTATCTGTTCAAAGATCAGAATCCAATGAGAGGGGACAGTCCAAAGATAGAATCTGAAAAACAAAAGTAAACGTTAAAGAAATGGAGAATGGGAACTTACCTGATTGGCACTGTAGTTAGTGGCCATGATCTTGTGCTGTTTACACTCATTGCTTGGCAACTGCAGAAGGCCGACCTCCTGGGACTACTTCCCAATCAGCAGAGGCTGCCTTTGTCTTCTGCTTATTATTCACTTCCTTGGCTCACACTGCCCCCATTTGTTTTCTCTGGAACTTAGATTCATTTTTATTTTAGAGACAGGAAAGACTGAGTAAATGTGAGAAAATTAGCTGAATAGCAGCTACTTTTTTTCTGGCATAACCTACCCCTGCTTAAGAACTTCCACGTGGCCTTTGATTGGGGTTTTTAACCACTTTAACAAACCATGTAACCCTGAGAGCTATGCTTGTTGGACAACATGGTGTAATGTACCACAGGCTGTAGAGCCAGATACTGGGGTTTGAATCCTTATTCAGCATGGGAACACAGGAGCTGTATGACATTAAACTTAAAACTGTCTTGTCTTCACTAAATTTCTGTCAACTCATTTGTATTGCGGAGATAATAGAGCCTGCTTTTACCGGGTAAGTGAGATAAAATGAATAAGGTGTCTAGACAATATAGCATAGTAGGTGTTCAATACTGGTGAGATCCTGTTTATAAGGCCCACTACTTTGTTTTATCAGGCAGAATAACAAAGGAACAATATTTAAAAAGCAACTAGCTCAAATCTGTCCCCAGAAGGAAAAACATATCTTGTCCTTGGTCCTTAAAAAATTTCCTCTGTCACTGTCTAGAATCACAGCACCTAAGAACACAGGTGTTTAGTGTTGACTGGAATAAAATGGAATCGGGTGCTGGTGCAGGGAGATTGAGCAGGGATGAAGAGAGAAAGTCACAGCGTGGAAAGCATCAGGTTTGGAGAGTTCAATGGGGGCGGCGGGTGCCAGGACATAAGCCTAATATTTGTGGGACAAGGAAACCCCTCTGAAACTCATATAAAATGGTATTGTAATACCCATCTACGGGGTGGTTAGGAGAATTAGTAAGTAAGTAGAACTGTGCTTTGTGAATTGTAAAGTGAATTTATATATAAGGTGTCAAGATGAAAGGGAAAAACTAAGAAATAAGTTGCCCAAAGATATTAGGACCAGGAGACCATTATAAAGTATATCCAGGCCGGGCACGGTGGCTCATGCCTGTCACCCCAGCACTTTGGGTGGCCAAAGCAGGCGGATCACAGGGTCAGGAGTTTGAGACCAGCCTGGCCAACATGGAGAAACCCTGTCTCTACTAAAAATACAAAAAATTAGCCAGGCATGGTGGCGCATGCCTCTAATCCCAGCTACTCAGGAGGCTGAGGCAGGAGAATTGCTTAAACCCAGGAGGCGGAGGTTGCAATGAGCAGAGATCGCGCCACTGCACTTCAGCCTGGGTGACAGTGTGAGACTTCGTTTCAAAAAATAAAAAATAAAGTATATCCATCAGTCCCTTCTCTTTTCCTTCTTCCCCCAAAATCCTCATCTTAACCAACACACCAAGTATAAGAGCACTCCTATGCTTCTGCAGATGGAGGGAAGAACAGCTCTTGTTTTATAGGCTCTGGAGTTAATACCTGGATAATGTGAGATCTGGAAAGATAACTCGTGTGCTTAGTCCCTGTGGTTCTTATCACTCTCTAGAGAAGAGTTCTTTAAGGACCAAGGACTATCTTTGCTCTAGGATATCCATTTTGGCGCTTTAATCTGCAATGATAGGCTAGCATTATTTTTCTTAGAATTTGTCTTCAGTTGGTATGCCTGCCTCTGCCTTTCTGATAGGGATGTAGTGATAAATGATGACTGCACTCATTTTTAAAAGTTAACTAGTTTTTGTTCAATTGAAAAAGTAATGTACATGGAAAAAATTTCATGTTTACAGGATGTTCAGTGAAAAGCAAATCTCCATTTGATTTCAACTCTCAGTCTTGCTCCTCAGGGCAACTACTGTTATTCATTTCTTGTGTCTCCTTCCAGAAATATTCTGTGCATACAAACACTAATGAGAGAGCTGTCCACATTGCTTTTTGATTTGCTTTTTTGACTATCTTGGGGATTATGTTTTTATCATAATATTCCATTTTGGGATGCACCATAGTTTGTTCAGACCCATATGGATGACCATTTAGGTTATTTATAGTCTTTTGCTAATAAGGACATTGCTGTAATGAAAAATCCCTATGTATCTTTATGAACATGTATGTATGTTTATGTACATATGTGATCTGTAGGATAAATTTTTTAAAGTACATTGCAAAGTCAAAAGGGTTTGTGCATTTAAAATAAGTAGATAGGCCAGGCGCGGTGGCTCACGTCTGTAATCCCAGCACTTTGGGAGGCTGAGGTGGGCGATCACGAGGTCAGGAGATGGAGACCATCCTGGCTAACATGGTGAAACCCCGTCTCTACTAAAAATACAAAACATTAGCTGGGCGCGTGGCGGGCGCCTGTAGTCCCAGCTACTCAGGAGGCTGAGGCAGGAGAATGGCGTGAACCCGGGAGGCGGAGCCTGCAGTGAGCCAAGATCGCGCCACTGCACTCCAGCCTGGGCGACAGAGCGAGACTCTGTCTCAAAAAAAAAATAAATAAATAAAATAAAATAAGTAGATAATGTCAAATTACCACTGAAAGACATTGCGCCGGCCGGGCATGGTGGCTCATGCCTGTAATCCCAGCACTTTGGGAGGCCGAGGCGGGCGGATCACGAGGTCAGGAGATCGAGACCATCCTGGCTAACACGGTGAAACCCCGTCTCTACTAAAAATACAAAAAATTAGCCGGGCAAGGTGGTGGGCGCCTGTAGTCGCAGCTACGCGGGAGGCTGAGGCAGGAGAATGGCGTGAATCCCGGGGGGCGGAGCCTGCAGTGAGCCGAGATCGCGCCACTGCACTCCAGCCTGGGTGAAAGAGCGAGACTCCGTCTCAAAAAAAAAAAAAAAAAAAAAAAGAAAAAGAAAAAAAGACATTGCGCCAGTTTGTACTTCTACCAGTGGTGTATGATGGCATATGAGTGCCTAGTTCTCTGCTTGCTTTTCAACATCATTATCGTTTTTTCTGTTTTTTTCAGTCTAAACTAATTTTAATTGAATGAATAGAATTGAACTAATAGAACTAATTGATTGAACTAGTTGAACTAATGTTAACTGAGCAGTTACTATATACATGCCAGGCACAGTTCTAATTGCTTTATTACATTTTCTCATTTAGTTCTCAACCCAACCAAGGAAACTGGAGAATACACAGTGAGGAGTAGAGCCAGGATTTAATCCCAAGTATTCTGACTCTAGAGCCAGCAGTTTTAACCATTATATCATATTGCTTGTTAAGCTGTAGGTTGAACATGGTATATAATTTTATTTTTTGTTTTTGTTTTGAGACGGTTTCCCTGTCGCCTAAGCTCTGGAGTGCAGTGGTTCCATCAATATCCTGAGCTCAAGCAGTCCTCCCACCTCAGCCTCCCAAGTAGTTGGGAGTATAGGCATGAGCTACCATGCCCAGCTAATTTAAAAAAACAAAATTTTTTTAAGAGATAGGGTCTTAACTACGTTGTTCCTCTTGTCCTGAACTCATGGCCTCAAGTGATTCTTCCCCTTTGACCTCCCAAAGTGTTGAGATTACAGGCACGAACCACCACACCCACCCAACATGGTATATCATTGTTTTAAATTTGCATTTCTTTAATTAGGGTGTTTTTATATGTGTATAAACCGTTTTTATTTTAATTTTTTTTCCCTGAAAATGGCCTTTAATGTCTTTTGCCACTTACTATTGGGCTGTTGACTTTTTTTTTTTGAAATCAGTCCTCCCTCTGTCACCCAGGCTGGAGTGCAGTGGCATTATCTTGGTTCACTGTAACTTCTGCCTCTTAGGTCCAAACAATCCTCCCACCTCAGCCTCCCGAATAACTGGAACTACAGGGATGCACCACCACACCCAGCTGATTTTTTAATTTTTTTGTAGAGAGGGGATTTTGCCATGTTGCCCAGGCTGGTTTTGAACTCCTGGGCTCAAGCCATCTGCCCACCTCAGCTTCCCAAAATGCTGGGATTACAGGCTTGAGCCACTGCACCCAGCCTGTTGATCATGTTCATTAATTTGTTTGAACTCCATATATTAAGGAAATTAGTCCTTTGTCAAATATGTTGCAAATATTCCCTCCAGTTTGTCACTTACTTTCATTTTGTTGGTGGTTTTTCTGTTTTGTTTTTGTTTTTGTTTTTCTGTGGGGTTTTTTTTTTTTTTGCCATGGACATGTTTTTAGTACTTATGTAGTAGTCAGATGTATTACTCATTTTTTTCTATGCTCTGGATCTTATGCTTTGAATGGCTTTTTGTGAATTCCAACATTTTAAAAATAATTTACCCCTAGCTTCAGTTTTTACATTTAAATTTTTGTTCCTTCTGGAATTTTAGTGAATGTGGAAAAGGTTATGCTTCAGTTGCTTAACTAGTTGCCTTGGCATCATTTATTAGTAAGTTTTCTTTTCCTCTACTGATTTGAAATGCCATTTTTAATGTATTCCCTAACATATTTAGGTCTATTTCTGGATCCTCTAACCCATTGTTCTAGAGAGAAAGGTGATCGTTTTAGATTGTCCCTCTGTAATCTAAAATCCAAGGTACACGCTGGGCACAGTGGCTCACAGGTGTAATCCTAGCACTTTCGGAGGCTGAGGCAGGCAGGACAGTTGAGGACAGAAGTTCGAGACCAGCCTGACCAACGTGGCGAAACCCTGTTTCTACTAAAAATACAAAAATTAGCTGGGCATGGTGACACGCGCCTGTAGTCCCAACTACTTGGGAGGCTGAGGCAAGAGAATCGCTTGAACCCAGGAGGTGGAGGTTGCAGTGAGCCGAGATTGCGCCACTGTGCTCCAGCCTGGCGACAGAGTGAGACTCCGTCTCAAAAAAAAAAAAAAAAAAAAAAAAAACAAGGTACAATCCTGGCTTGATCCTATGTGAATTCTAACATTTAAGATTTCAGGCCGGGCGTAGTGGCTCACGCCTGTAATCCCAGCATTTTGGGAGGCCCAGGCGGGTGGATCACAAGGTCAGGAGATCGAGAGCATCCTGGCTAACACGGTGAAATTCCGTCTCTACTAAAAATACAAAAAATTAGCTGGGCGTGGTGGGGGGCGCCTGTAGTCCCAGCTACGCGGGAGGCCGAGGCAGGAGAATGGCGTGAACCCGGGAGGTGGAGCTGGCAGTGAGCCGAGATCGCGCCACTGCACTCCAGCCTGGATGACAGAGCGAGACTCCATCTCAACAAAAAAAAAAAAAAAAAAAAAAAGATTTCACTAGGAAATTGTAATATCAGTAGTAACAGGCAATTTTAAGCTTCTAATAAAAGTGTGTTGAGTTTTAGCCTTTCTTCAGATGAAGTGGTTGACTTCAGTCAGGTACAGCAGATGGTCTTTTACTAGGACCAGATTTACTTCTTCCAAAGTTGGAAGGGCTCTTTAAAGGTCCCATCCTTTACATATGCCTTAAGATACTTTTTTCCATTCACTTAAGTTCTCTGATGACTGAAACTAAACCATTAGGAAATCTTTTATTTGGACTGAGATTATCTGCTATTGAAGTACAAGTTTAACCTGTACTCTATAGGCGATGTATACATTGGACCTATGTGAAGGCACCACCAGCATAAGTACTAGAGTCAGATTGCCTGGGTTAAATTCTGGCTCTGCCTAAATGTGTGGCCTTACACAAGTTAATCTTTCTGGGTCTCAGTACCCTTATATGTAAAATGGGGATAATCTTAGTTTTGAGCATTAAATATATGTAACATGCTAATAGGGTGCCAGATGCATAATGAATGCTCAATTATTTTAGCATTATTATTGGCTTAAGACTGCCAAGTAAGAAGTACTCATTCAGGTTACCTTAAACAAAAAAGGGGAAGAGGGGAAATTATAATTAATAGGAGTGAGTATTTAACAGATTCCAAAGGTAGGAAGTATAGTTTGGGCTTCAAAGGATATTAGAATCTCGAAGATAGAACATGATCAGAAAGATTTTCGGTTTCTTCTTTATCATCTCTGTTTCTCACTGCCTTCTTTTTTTTTTTTTTTTTTTGAGATGGAGTTTCTCTCTTGTTGCCCAGGCTGGAGTGCAATGCGCGATCTCGGCTCACCGCAACCTCCACCTCCCGGGTTCAAGTGAGCGATTCTTCAGCTTCAGCCTCCCGAGTAGCTGAGATTTTAGGCATGCATCACCACGCCCGGCTAATTTTGTATTATTAGTAGAGACAGGGTTTCTCCATGTTGGTCAGGCTGGTCTCGAATGCCTGACCTCAGTTGATCCGCCCACCTCAGCCTCCCAGAGTGCTGGGATTACAGGCGTGAGCCACCGCGCCCGGCCTCCCATGGCAATTTTTAAAACCAGAAAAAATTATTCGTAACCCCTTCATAGTAAAAATGGGGCATTTATCTCATCTATTACACAGTATAACCACCTGAACCACTGTCTCTAGTTATACCATCAGCTCTCAAAGGTTTCTTCTAAGTAGCTCAAAGGTGCCCTGCATGTCACCTCACTGGGTCAGGTGTTGATGGGTCTTGGATAGGAGACCTGGCTTTTGCCCCATTTCCTGGGCTAACAGGATTTCATCCAACCAAGCTACTGGCCAAATTTTGAACTATCCAAACACCCTGGCTTTTGTAGATTTCCTTATAGGAAATGAAGGCGTAGTTCTGACCCCTGAAGAGATGCATGGCTACAAATGTAAAAGCTATAGTTTCAAAACTTCTCTATAGAGTTAAAATAGTTGATCCAGTTTTCTTTCCTGAGACTAAGGCTCCCTCTGTCGGAGACTGCTGTTAATCTCTCCTTTCCACCTACAATACCACAAAAGAATAATATTCTTGATAAGATCCCCTTCCTCAGGAGCCAAAGAATAAGCTTTGTATACTCCCCACACACTGCCTATGGGGTTGCCCTCTCTGCAGCATTAATCATAGAGCTATGGCCGGGCGCGGTGGCTCACGCTTGTAATCCCAGCACTTGGGGAGGCCGAGGCAGGCGGATCACAAGGTCAGGAGATCGAGACCACGGTGAAACCCCGTCTCTACTAAAAATACAAAAAAAAAAAAAAAAAAAAAGAATAAGCTTTGTATACTCCCCACACACTGCCTATGGGGTTGCCCTCTCTGCAGCATTAATCATAGAGCTATGGCCGGGCGCGGTGGCTCACGCTTGTAATCCCAGCACTTGGGGAGGCCGAGGCGGGCGGATCACGAGGTCAGGAGATCGAGACCACGGTGAAACCCCGTCTCTACTAAAAAATACAAAAAATTAGCCGGGCGTGGTGGCGGGCGCCCGTAGTCCCAGCTACTCGGAGAGGCTGAGGCAGGAGAATGGCGTGAACCCGGGAGGCGGAGCTTGCAGTGAGCCGAGATTGCGCCACTGCACTCCAGCCTGGGCGACAGAGTGAGACTCCGTCTCAAAAAAAAAAAAAAAAAAAAAAAAAAAAAAAAAAATCATAGAGCTATAACACTATTTCATTTTCTTTTTCTTTTCTTTCTTTCTTTCTTTTTTTTTTTTTGAGACAGAATCTTGCTGTGTTGCCCAAAGTCCTTGGATTACAGGCGTGAGCCACTGTGCCCGGCCTATAACACTATTTCTTAAAACAAAAAGACCAAAGAACAAGCTTTAAACAACCAAAATGACTGAAAAGACATCAGTATCTCTCACTAGTGGTGTGAATTAAATTTGTTTACTTGCATAACTAAGAATAAATGAAGGTTATAATGGCACCAGTATAGGATATCTTGGCTATGTGCTTTGAGAATATACAGGTTGACCATGAAGTCTGGAAATAGATACTATTATTTTATCATGTATTTAAATATATCAATAAACCATTAATATGTATTCATTAACTTTTCCACATTTGTTGGCAATCTTGTAAATATAGTACAACTATCAGTGAAGAGAGATTAGGGGGTTGGGCACGGTGGCTCACGCCTGTAATCCCAGCACTTTGGGAGGCTGAGGCGGCAGATCACTTGAGGTCAGGAGTTCAAGATCAGCCTGGGCAGCATGGTGAATTCCCGTCTCTACTAAAAATACAAAAATTAGCCAGCTGTGGTGGCACACGCCTGTAGTCCCAGCTGCTCGGGAGGCTGAGGCACGAGAATCACTTGAACCCCGGAGGCGGAGCTTGCAGTGAGCCGAGATCTCACCACTGCACTCCAGCCTGGGCGACAGAGCAAGACTCCATCTCAAAAAAAAAAAAAAAAAAAGATTAGGGACAGTACGTGAGAAATAGAATAAGCTCTCTGTCAGACACAGATATTAACCAGGAGTAAAAGGATTTTTCCTCAAGGTAGGTGCTAAGGAGAGTAACAGATTACTAGATAATTTCAGTGTTGCTCATATAAACAATAGCCAAAAAGATAATTTACATATTGTATAGAACTATTAGGATAAATGTATCTATTAGAACAAAAATACAAACTCTTCCTAAATACCAAAGATATGTTTAAGGCTGGGGGGATGGCGGGACAGGGGAGGAGGAAGCAAGTGAAACAGACCACATGGTGAAAGACTTACATATATAAAACAAAATTTGTAAGGCAGATCTGTGGCCACACATACTGATAATATCAATAGATATGGGGCCGGGCGCGGTGGCTCACTCCTGTAATTCCAGCACTTTGGGAGGCTGAGGCGGGTGGATCACAAGGTCAGGAGTTCATGCCCAGCCTGGCTAATATGGTGAAACCTCGTCTCTACTAAAAATACAAAAATTAGCCAGGCATGGTGGTAGGCGCCTGTAGTCCCAGCTACTCGGGAGGCTGAGGTAGGAGAATCACTTGAATCCGGGAGGTGGAGGTTGCAGTGAGCCGAGATTGTGCCACTTTAGTCCAGCCTGGGTGACAGGACGAGACTCCGTATCAAAAAGAAAGAAAGAAAGGGTTTAAATAAAGAAAGAAAGGGAGAAAGAATGGGTTTACCTACCTATTAAAAGAAAATAGTTTTCACATTAACAAAGCGAAGTCCAACACTGTGCTATATGAACTACATCTAAGAAGAGTTTCAGGAAGCCTAAATGAATGACTAAGAGATGTACCAGAATTTATTCCTAAATGTAAGCAGGGGCTGCAGTTGTAATTATCCATCAAAGTAGAATTCTGACTAAAAAGCATTAAAAGAGAGAAAGAAATTTTAGCCACAATTTTTATAAAAAAGATAATGACATTTTATACAAGGAGAAATAGAAGCACCCTATAATAGGAGGATTAACAAATCTCTCATATCTAGAAAGGTCAAGTGAACAATAAGTTAGGATACAGAAGACCTAAACAACATAATAAATTATTTAAGTAGATTTAATAATATTAAACTCTGAACCTTAATAATAGAAAATAAACTTTTTATTTTTTTATTTATTTTTATTTATTTTTATTTTTTGAGATGGAGTCTTGCACTGTCCCCCAGGCTGGAGTGCAGTGGCTTGATCTCGGCTCACTGCAAGCTCTGCCTCCTGGGTTCACGCCATTCTCCTGCCTCAGCCTCCGAGTAGCTGGGACCACAGGCGCCCGCCACCACGCCCGGCTAATTTTTTGTATTTTTAGTAGAGATGGGGTTTCACCGTGTTAGCCAGGATGGTCTCAATCTCCTGACTTTGTGATCCGCCTGCCTTGGCCTCCCACAGGCGTGAGCCACCGCGCCCGGCCAGAGAATAAACTTTAAAAAAAAAAAATGCATAAAGGGCTGGGCGCGGTGGCTCATGCCTGTGATCCCAGCACTTTGGGAGGCCGAGGCGGGTGGATCATGAGGTCAGGAGTTTGAGACCAGCCTGGCCAACATGATGAAACCCTGTCTCTACTAAAAATACACAAAATTAGCTGAGGATGGTGGTGGGCAGGAGGCTGCTCGGGAGGCTGAGGCAGAATTGCTTGAACCCAGGAGGAGAGGTTGCAGTGAGCCGAAATCGTGCCACTGGACTCCAGCCTGGGTGACAGAGTGAGACTCCATATCAAAAAAAAAAAAAAAAAAAGAAAAAAGAAAAAATGCATAAAGCATTCACAAAAATGTGGCACATTCACATCCTAAGCTACAAAGAAAATCTCATATATTCAAAGTGAAGAAACAATAATTCAAATAGTATTCTCTGACCAAAATGTAATACAGTTAGACAAACAATAAAACCAAAAGGCCTCTTCCAAAGGGAATTTTATTTGCACACACTCACACTCACTCTCCCATACATTTCCCCAAAGGGAAATTTCAGAATGTGTTAAACTACTCCTGGGTCAAGGGGGAAATGCAAAATAAATTGCAGGGGTTTGTTTTTGTTTTTGTTTTTCTGACAATGCAAGGCAAAGCCTTTATTCATTTTAATGTTGCACAAGTGTAAGGACCACATAATCTGGGTTTATTTAGGTAACAATAAAAGATAGAAAATCTCATATTACAGAAATTTTAAAATTGACTATATAATAAATGATGAAGAAAACTAAAAATAGAACAGGACAATGTTCAAATAGATAATAAAATTAACAAATGGGGCCAAAAGATCGACACATATCCTACATCATCTTTTATGTAGTGTCTCAGCTTTCTTTTTCCCAAACATAAAGGCAGATTAATTCAAACTAGCCCTATTAAGATTATTAGTTTGCCAGGTGCGGTGGCTCACGCCTGTACTCAGCCTAAAAAATATTTTCTAATTTCAAAGACATGTAGGCCGGGCGTGGTGACTCATATATGTAATCCCAGCACTTTGGGAGGCCAAGGGGGGGCAGGTCACCTGAGGTCAGGAGTTCGAGATCAGTCTGGCCAACATGGTGAAACTCCGTCTCTACTAAAAATACAAAAATTAGCCCACCACCACGGTGGGCCCTGTAATCCCAGTTACTCGGAAGGCTGAGGCAGGAGAATGGCTTCAGCCCAGGATGCAGAGGTTGCAGTGAGCCAAGATCTTACAACTGCACTCCAGCCTGGGCAACAGAGTGAGACTCTATCAAAAAAAAAAAAAAAAAAAGGCCATATAGTAAATGTAAATGAATTAACTATTAACTCACACAACTTACTTAAACAAGACTAGAATAAACAGCTTTTAGGAACCAACTCCAGTTGATTTCACCACCTAACAGGAGCAAGATCTTAGGTGGGTCATTTTGTTTAAGGATGACCTGAAATTTTACAATACCACTTTAGTCCCCACATACAAAGACTCTTCAATAATTTTTTCTTATCAACTAGAAGTTGGGGAAAATACAGTGAGAAATAAAATGATATGGCTTCTCACACATATGAAGACCCAGATCATGCCTAAATTTCTGATCTCTCTTTGCCGTGAGAGATTCCTTAATCCACAACACTCTACTCAGATAGGACAGAGAATCCCAGGACACTACCCAGGCCACAGGATAAAAAACACTACCTGTCTTCTATCTGGCACCAACAGACTAATATCTAGTTATATACAGGATTGACTTTAAAGTTGATTAAGGAATATTTTAATTCATTCAAAAAAATAAAATTTAGAAATTACATGCATAGTCTACACAAGTTTAAACTTTAGTTACTTAGTGAATTTTGAATTGGCTCCAATTAGTGGTCAGCAGAATACTTTGGTGTAGAAACCAAATAAATCAAGCTATTATTACCTTGATAGTACAAACAATGTTTGTAAAGTGCCAGTTTTATATTTAAGTAGATAAAATCTGCTTTGAAGTAGGGAGGCTGCATCTTTCAACTGCCTGTGCTAGTTAAGTGAATGTTTAATCCTGCTGGGCCAAGCTCACTAGAGAGTCACCCCTCACTTTAAAGCCAGGACTGCTGCTGTTACTGCTATGGTAAGTCATAGCCAGCCAGCCTGCTGGCAAAAGGTGATACCACCAGCATTATAAATAAACAGACCTAGGCAGGGCGCGTTGGCTCACGCCTGTAATCCCAGCACTTTGGGAGGCCGAGGTGGGCGGATCACGAGGTCAGGAGATCGAGGCCATCCTGGCTAACACAGTGAAACCCCGTCTCTACTAAAAATACAAAAAATTAGCCGGGCGAGGTGGCAGGCACCTGTAGTCCCAGCTACGCGGGAGGCTGAGGCAGGAGAATGGCGTGAACCCCGGGGGGCGGAGCCTGCAGTGAGCCGAGATCACGCCACTGCACTCCAGCCTGGGTGAAAGAGCGAGACTCCGTCTCAAAAAAATAAAAAATAAAAATAAAAAAAATAAAAAAAATAAATAAACAGACCTGGTCGTGAAGTAGCTACACAGTTTTATTTATTTATTTATTTATTTATTTTTTTGAGATGGAGTCTTGCTCTGTCGCCCAGGCTGGAGTGCAGTGGCGCGACCTCGGCTCACTGCAAGCTCCGCCTCCCGGGTTCACGCCATTCTCCTGCCTCAGCCTCTCCGAGTAGCTGGGACTACAGGCGCCCGCCACCATGCCCGGCTAATTTTTTGTATTTTTAGTAGAGACGGGGTTTTCACTGTGGTCTCGATCTCCTGACCTCGTGATCAGCCCGCCTCGGCCTCCCAAAGTGCTGGGATTACAAGCGTGAGCCACCGTGTCCGGCCCACAGTTTTAAAGATGCTGTTAATGGCCGGGCACGGTGGCTCACGCCTGTAATCCAAGCACTTTGGGAGGCTGAGGTGGGTGGATCACTGGAGGTCAGGAGTTCGAGACCAGCCTGACCAACATGGAGAAGCCCGGTCTCTACTAAAGATACAAAAACTAGCTGGGTGTGTTGGTGCATTCTTGTAATTCCAGCTCCTCGGGAGGCTGAGGCAGGAGAATTGCTTGAACTCGGGAGGCGGAGGTTGCAGTGAGCGGAGATCCCGCCGTTGCACTACAGCCTGGGCAACAAGAGCGAAAGTCCGTCTCATAAAAAAAAAAAAAAAAAAAAAAAAGATACCTTCCACTGCAGCAAAGGCTACAACACATTCACCATAGGTAGCCTCTTTGTCCCCAATACAACGCAAGGCCCAATTTGCCTTCTTGACACAAGGTGTTTCATTGGTGTTGAAGAGAAAGTCCCTTTCTTTGGAATCTTTTATGTAAGTGTCAGTAAGGAGACTATATGGCCGGGCACGGTGGCTCACGCCTGTAATCCCAGCACTTTGGGAGGCCAAGGCGGGCGGATCACTTGAGGTTGGGAGTTCAAGAACAGCCTGGCCAACATGAAGAAACCCGATCTCTACTAAAAATACAAAAATTAGCCGAGCGTGTTGGCGCATGCCTGTAATCTCAGCTACTTGGGAGGCTGAGGCAGGAGAATCACTTGAATCTGGGCGGTGGAGGTTGCGGTGAGCCGAGATCGCGCCATTGCACTCCAGCCTGGGCAACAAGAGTGAAACTCCATCTCAAAAAAATAAATAAATTAATTAAATAAATAAATAAGGAGACTATACATTTCAGAATGTGTGTTTTCCATGGCAATTTGGAAGTCACAGAAACAGCGGGCTTCTGTAATCTGAACTTCTTGGCTAAATCAGTCCACCAAGTTTTCATTTACTATGCCATCACTTGCTGCAAAGAAAGCCAGAAGACGGGATATAAAATCACTCACCTCGGTCCAGAAGGAAGCCTCCGCCTTCTTATACATCTGCCAAATATCATGGTACTCGATGGGGAAGATGATAAAGTGGCGGGGTTTTCTCTCAGCAGTGGTTCATCCTCCACGCCAGGGGCAGCTACTTTAGTATTCGGCTCCGCCGGCTCCTGGAAGATTTTCCTCGCGGCCTTGCTGGCCAGGACGCGAGTCCCGCTCAGGGCCGAGGGCGTGTTCTCCTTGTTGGCCAGACTGAGACCCTTTAGCAGCAAGAGCTGCAGTTGCTGCGGGTCCGCGATGGAAGTGAGCAGGACGCGGACCGAGAGCATGGTGGTGGCGCGGAAGAGGTTTTTGAAAATAGCAATGAAAACCCCCAGAATTTATGGGAGACAGCAGAAACAGCTATGAGGGAAAGGTTTATAGCATTAAATACCTATATAAGTAAAAATAAACAACAATCCAACTCAAAATATTATACACAAAACCCAGGGTAAACCAAATGACACAAAAATAAGAAATTAGTAAAAATAAACGCAGAAGTTAATGGGTTTGAAAACAACAACAATAACAATAACAATGGTAGTATTATACTAATTAAAGAATCCAAAACCGTTTCTTTGTAAAAATAATTTTGATAATTTCTTAGCTAAACTAGAAAGCACAAATCCATGAAACTGGAAATAAAGTAACACAAAAGAGGAAATTTGAAAAATATTCTTGTAAAAATATTTTAAAATCTACATTAAATGGATTTTTTGAGAAAATCCAATTTAACAAAATTTGCCCCTATAGAGACAGCAAGTTTAAACCGGCCAAGTGACATAAAATAATCATAGAAACTAGTTAAGGAGTTTCCCTACAAACCAAAGCAGGCCCAGATCGTTTTACAGATGATTCTACCAAACTTTAAAAAACAAATCTTTAACTTTTAAAACTATTTTAGACTATGACAAAAAAGGGAAACCCCCAAAATCATCTTGCAAAGTAAGTATAACATTGATTTCCAAACCTCAATTTTAGAGTCGTGACAAAGACTGTAACCAAAAAAAAACCATTATAGATCAATTTCACTTTTGTATTAATATTGATAACATATATATAAAACATTAGCAAAGTGAATCCAACAGCATGTTAAAAAATATTTATCATGACCAACTGGATAATATTCCAAAAATGCAAGAACATATAATATTAGGAAATCTATTAATATAATCCACCATATTAATTGATCTAAGGTGGAAAAAATGTTTGATTATCCCCATAGATGCAAATTGATGTTTTACGTAACAACAAAAAAAAAGTGAAAAGACTAATGGGAAAAGAAATTTATAAATTATATTACAAAAGAGTAATATATTTGATTCAGGAAAAACTTCTAAAAATAGAGAAGAAAAAGACTAATAGCTCTGTAAATAACTGGGCTAGAAAATGGGGCCAGCCTGATCTGTCCTAAAAATTTATTTTAGGCCAGGCATGGTGTCTCACGCCTGTAATCCCAGCACTTTGGGAGGCTGAGACGGGCAGATCACCTGAGGTCAGGAGTTCGAGACTGGCCTGGCCAACATGGGAAACCCTGTCTCTACTAAAAATACAAAAAGTAGCTGGGCATGGTGGCATATACCTGTAATCCCAGCTACTTGGGAGGCTGAGGCAGGAGAATTGCTTGAGCCTGGGAGGTGGAGGTTGCAGTGAGCCAAGATCATGTCATTGCACTCCAGCTTGGGCAACAAGACTGAAACACTGTCAAAAAAAAAAAGATGGAATAGTTTTGTCAGTACATGAAAGTGTGAGGGGGCCAGGCGTGTTGGCTTACACCTGTAATCCCAGCACTTTGGGAGGCCGAGGCAGTCTGATCATAAGGTCAGGAGTTCAAGACCAGCCTGGCCAAGATGGTGAAACCCCGTCTCTACTAAAACTGCAAAAATTAGTCAGGTGCAGTGGCAGAGGGCTGTAATCCCAGCTACTCGGGAGCCTGAGGCAGGAGAATCGCTTGAACGCAGGCGGCAGAGGTTGCAGTGAGCTGAGATCTCGTCACTGCCCTCCAGCCTGGGTGACAGAGTGAGACTCAGTCTCAAAAAGAAAAAAAAAAGAAAGTGTGAGGGACTCTTAGTGGTTGTCTAAGTTACTTTGTATGTATACTCCTCAGTAAAAGAGGGTTGTTTTGTGTATGTGTGTTTGTGTTTTTGTTTGTTTGTTTGTTTGTTTGTTTTTTGAGACAGAATCTTGCTCTGTTGCCAGGCTGGAGTGCAGTGGCTGGATCTTGGCTCACTGCAACCTCCGCCTTCCGGGTTCAAGTGATTTTCCTGCCTCAGAGTCCCAAGCAGCTGGGACTACAGGTGCGCACCACCATGCCCAGCTAATTTTTGTATTTTTAGTAGAGACGGGGTTTCACCTGGTAGGCCAGGATGGTCTCGATCTCTTAACCTCGTGATCTGCCCGCCTCGGCCTCCCAAAGTGCTGGGCCTGGCCAAGTGCGCTTTTTTGTTTGTTTGTTTTTCATTACAAAAAGAAGAAGGTGCCAGGCACGGTGGCTCATGCCTGTAATCCCAGCACTTTGGGAGGCCGAGGCGGATGGATCACCTGAAGTCGGGAGTTTGAGACCAGCCTGACCAACATGGAGAAACCTCGTCTCTACTAAAAATACAAAAATTAGCTGGGCATGGTGGCGTGCGCCTGTAATCCCAGCTACTCGGGAGGCTGAGGCAGGAGAATCACTTGAACTCGGAAGGCAGAGGTTGCTGTGAGCTGAGATCAAGCCACTGCAGTCCAGACTGGGTGACAGAGCAAGACTGTCACAAAAAAAAAAAAAAAAGAAAGAAAAAAGAAAAAGGAAGCTGAGCTACAGATTAAACAAACATTTCATAGAGAAGGAAATACCAATGGCCGGCTGCGGTGCTCATGCCTGTAATCCCAGCGCTTCAGGAGGATCACTTGAGGTCAGAACTTCCAGACCAGCTGGGCAACATAAATGAGACCTCATCTCTACTAAAAATCAAGTGATTACCTTTAGGAAGAGAGAAGGAGTGATGTGGAAGGTGTGAGGGTGGATGATAAACTTATTTAAATATGCCTTGTTTTATAGCGTTTATTTTGAAACCCAAGTATTTTACATAGTTATAAAACAAAATTAAATTTAAAAAAATTCTAAAATAAATAAATAAATTCTCTTCATTTTTACAACAAAAAGATTTTTAAAGAAGAGATAGTTGGCCATCATACAAAAGCTATATAAACAATACCTCTGCTTCCTCTCAACTTGACACAGATCATATTGATTTCTTTCTTGAGATTAAGTCTCCCTCTAGTGGAGACTAGTTTTACAACTAATCCCCAACACCCAGCACCACAAAGGAAAAAATCCTTTGCCTATTTCCTCCTGCTGCCGTAAAATTGTATATTTTAGGTATCAGAGTCTTGAGAAGGAGGATGTGGTAGAAGATGCTGAGCAATGGGATAGTAAAGAGCTGGGGACAGAGTTCAGTTTTATAAGGAATTAGGGATATGAGAAGCTCTAAGAGCCAAGATTTGGGTTTTTCAACTCAGAATGGGGAAGGAACCTCAGCTTCATGATGGTAAAAAATTCCACCACCTCTGCCCAGAAAAAGGTGATTCACATCCTGATATCACTGTATACTCAGGGAAATAGCTCCCCACAGGGCATTGCATTAGGGAGAAACTACGGTGAGGAAGAGTGATGAGCAGGGCATGAAGAGTGATTGTCCTAAGCCAGATATGATGTCATGAGGGTGAACTCCAGGACCTCCTGTCCTTCAGGATGGTCCCACAGTCTCACTGACCACTGAGGCCAGATGCATAAAAGCTTTGCCTTCCCAGAGACTGATCGGGGAAAAGGTACTGGCACAGCCTCTTCAGTTCCTGGCGTGGAGGGGCAGAGACTAGCCCACATTGAAAGTGGCCCCTTGGGGGATGATGGGAGGATCCTTGTATCCTGGGCTACCCTAGGTCTCATCTGATCTTGCACAGTGAAAGCTACTCATGGAAGAACTCCCTGAGCAGGGAAGCCATTAGAGTGAAATCTTTCCTAACATTGACTCCGGTTTGTGGAAGTATATGCCATTCTTCTCCATTCTCTGTAGCACTGTGGTCTTACCCTCTGAAGAGAATGTTTGTTGGTTACCACCTCAGCATGTATCTTCCACCCCCTTTACAATTTTTGATAAGAACACAAAAAGAAATGAAGACTAAAAATGGCCCAGTTTCCTAAGATCGTTTTCTGATCCTATAAAATCCAATTCCTTAATGCAGCTCTGTGGTCCTGCTCTTTTGCATATCCACCTTGAGAATGCTGTCCAGGAAGGGACTCATTTGAAGAATTATTTCTGCCATTTCCCACATCTTTCTTTCTCTTGCCTTCACTTTCTCCTTTAAGAGGTGAATTTTCAGACACGTTAAAATTCTGGAGGAAAAAAGTGGGCTAATTAGGTGTGGTGACCCTTCCTGGATGCAAAATGTAGCATAATTTTCTAGGAATCCATCAACAAAGAAGCTAGGCCATTGAGGAAGATATCTCTCTCCCCAAACATATTGGTTGCTAAAGGCCAGCCCCCAGACCATGATTCCTAAAGTAACAAAGGGTTATGTGAAAAATAATGGAATGTTCTTTAGCCTTGAAAAGGCAGGAAATTCTGACACATGCCAGAACGTGGATGAAACTTGAGGACATTATGCTCAGTGAAATAAGCTAGTCGTGAAAGGACAAATGCTGTATGATTCCACTGATATCAGGTACTTTGAGTAGCTAAATCATAGAACAGAAATTAGAAGAGTGGCTGCCAGGAGCTGAGGGGAGGGGTGATCGGGAGTTATTGCTTAATGAGTACAGAATTACAGTTTTGCAAGATGAAAAGAGTTCTGGAAATGGATAATGGTGATGGTTGCAAAACAATATGAATGTATTTAATACCACTGAGCTGTACACTCACAAATGGTTAGGATGATAAATTTTATGTTATATAATGTTACCACAATAAAAAAAATTGGGAAAAAAAGCAATGTGACACTTAGTGAGGACTGCCAAGGAGTAATGAAAGGAGATACCAGTGACTGATGCCAGGATGAGATCTTGTGTCTCTCTTTTTTTTTTTTTTTTTTTTGAGACAGAGTTTTGCTCTGTTGCCCAGGCTGGAGTGCAGTGCCATGATCTCAGGTCACTGCAACCTCTGCCTCCTGGGTTCAAGCAATTCTCATGCCTCAGCCTCCCGAGTAACTGAGATTACAGGTGTGCACCATCAAGCCCAGCTAATTTTTGTATTTTAGTAGAGATGGGGTTTCACCATGTTGGCCAGGCTGGTCTTGAACTCCTGACCTCAAGTGATCTGCCCGCCTCGACCTCCCAAACTACTCTAAATTTTACCCTCTCCCTTGTTTTTTGTCAGAAATCTTGCACAGAGTAATTTCCTAAAAAGTCTAGATCAAATTAAAAAACTAAAAAAAAGAAGCTAGCCTACAGTCTGTCTAGATTAGCATTAGTAGTCGCATCATTATAGAAATGATTAAATTAAAATGTAACCAAAAAGGTTTTCACTTATTTTTGCAACAACCAAATGTAAAATTAGAATAATAATAGCACATTTTGCATATGAAAAAATTGAAGCTTAAGAAAGTTAAATAACTTCTCCAAGAACACACAGTAAGTTGTAGAACCAGTTACCAAACTCAGGTAGTCTGGCAAACCCCCACACCAGCCTGTTCCCAAAAGCCCAGACCCTGAAATCTTAAATCTCTAGCCTTCATCTAATTTGACTGGTTAAACAAATTGAATAAATTTATTTCCTATGGGAATGTTCAGATGTTTAATTTCTTTTCTTTTTTTTGAGACGGAGTTTTGCTCTTGTTACCCAGGCTGGAGTGCAGTGGCGCGATCTTGGCTCACCGCAACCTCCGCCTCCCAGGTTCAAGCGATTCTCCTGCCTCAGCCTCCCTAGTAGCTGGGATTACAGGCATGCGCCACCACACCCAGCTAATTTTGTATTTTTAGTAGAGATGGGTTTTCACCATGTTGGTCAGGCTGGTCTCAAACTCCTGACCTCATGTGATCCACCCGCCTCCGCTTCCCAAAGTGCTGGGATTGCAGGTGTGAGCCATCGCGCCTGGCCTGTTTAATTTCCTAATGTCGGCCGGGCGCGGTGGCTCAAGCCTGTAATCCCAGCAGTTTGGGAGGCCGAGGCGGGCGGATCACGAGGTCAGGAGATCGAGACCATCCTGGCTAACACGGTGAAACCCCGTCTCTACTAAAAATACAAAAAAAAAAAATTAGCCGGGCGTGGTGGCGGGCGCCTGTAGTCCCAGCTACTCGGAGAGGCTGAGGCAGGAGAATGGCGTGAACCCGGGAGGCGGAGCTTGCAGTGAGCCGAGATCGCGCCACTGCACTCCAGCCTGGGGGACAGAGCAAGACTCTGTCTCAAAAAACAAAAAAACAAAAAAAAAAACAAAAAAAAAATTTCCTAATGTTTACTGAGACTCTTCAAGAGTGGGAGAGGGATATAATATACAGCATTTCCTCAGTTTATTTAGCCACTGAATTTATTTTTTGTAAGCATCTCAAGGAACTTGAGCCCAAATTTTGCAAAACTGCATGTAATATGCAATGTTGATTTTGTTTGCCTTTTCCAGCTACTTTAAGAGAATATTTAAATTATTTTATCTCATTTAGAAACTTTTTTTTTTTTTTTTTTTTTTTTTGAGACGGAGTCTTTCTCTGTCCCCCAGGCTGGAGTGCGGTGGCGCGATCTCGGCTCACCGCAACCTCCACCTCCTGGGTTCACGCCATTCTCCTGCCTCAGCCTCCCGAGTAGCTGGGACCACAGGCGCCCGCCAACACGCCTGGCTAATTTTTTTGTATTTTTTAGTAGAGACGGGGTTTCACCGTGTTAGCCAGGATGGTCTCGATCTCCTGACCTCGTGATCCACCCGCCTCGGCCTCCCAAAGTGCTGGGATTACAGGCTTGAGCCACCAAGCCCGGCCAGAAACATTTTTAAATTGAGATATTGAGAACTTGATTTGCCCAAGGTCATAATCAGTTAATATTGGAATCAGAATTAGAATCTAGGTCTGGCCACAATTTCAGGTGTCTTCTTTTAAAGTTATTTATTTTTAAACGCTTTTTTTTTTTTTTTTGATACAGGATCTCACTCTGTCACCCAGGCTGGAGTGCAGTGGCAGGATGGAAGCTCACTATAGCTTCGACCTCCCCAAGCTCAGGTGATCCTCCAATCTCAGCCTCCCGAGCAGCTAGGCCTACAGGCTTGAACCACCATGCCCAGCTAATTTTTGTATTTTTTATAGAGACAGGGTTTCACCATGTTGCCCAGGCTTGTCTCGAACTCCTGGCTCAAGTGATCTGCTTGACTTGGCCTCCCAAAGTGCTGGGATTACAGGCATGAGCCACCACTCCCAGCCTAAAGTTATTTTTTTAATTAGAGAAGGAATACTAGCAGATTTCATTCTAGCAAATTAAACAATACCAAGCAGTTACCTAGGTGAACTAAGTAAACCCCATAACACTAAGTCTTGGTTATCTATTTCTCTATAACCACTTCGAAATTTAATGGCTGTGGCAGGTTGTATTTTTCTTTTCTTTCTTTTTTTTTTTTTAGAGGGAGTTTCCCTCTTGTTGCCCAGGCTGGAGTGTAATGGTGCAATCTTGGCTCCCTGCAACCTCCACCTCCTCAGTTCAAGCGATTCTCCTGCCTCAGCCTCCCAAGTAGCTGGGAGCCACATTAGCTGCGCCACCACACCCAGCTAATTTTGTATTTTTAGTAGAGATGGGGTTTCTCCATGTTGGTCAGGCTGGTCTTGAACTCCTGACCTCAGGTGATCCGCCTGCCTCGGCCTCCCAAAGTGCTGGGATTACAGGCGTGAGCCACGGCGCCCAGCCAGGTTGTACTTTTCAAGAGAGTTGTAACAAGATATTCCACACCACATGCTCTTCTTAAATGTGACACTCCTCCCATTAAGAGGTGGAGTCTGTATTCCTTCCTCTTGAACTTGGGTGGGCCTGTAAGTAAGGTGGAAGTGATGCAAGGTCAAAAAAGGTGATACATCTTCCACTTGATTGTCTTAGGAGTCACTCAGAATCCAGCCACCTTGGATATGAGGAAGCAGAGCAACCTCATGGAGAAACCACATAGGTGTTCCTGCTGACAATCCTAGCCGAGATCCCAGTCAACAGCCAGCATAACCTCAGACATATATTGAAGTAAATTAAAATGGAGACCAGGCCTGAAGAATCTCTGAGCAGACAAAACCAGTTAGGCCTCATAAGTGACCTCAACCTTGATTTACAAACACAAGGGAAACTTATGTTGAGCCATTTCTTGTAAATGCCTGTATTAAAGAAAAACAAAACTTAAGCTCAACCAATTGGAAGTAGCCAAAAACTTATATAACTAGGGACTTTCCAAGAAGGTGAATGAGTGAATAAGGCAACTGTATAATTGCAATCAATCAAATTATTTATTTTGCTCTACATTTGCCCCATAAATACTTGCCCCTGATGATTTGTCATGAGAAAATTAAACTTCTTTTGGTTTGGTATTTCCCAATTCATTAGTTGCTTCCTATTCAAATGAACTCTATTTTTTTTTTTTTTTTTTTTTTTTTGAGATGGAGTCTTGCAGTGTCACCCGGGCTGGAGTGCAGTGGTGTGATCTCGGCTCACTGCAACCTCTGCCTCCCCAGTTCACGCATTTCTCCTGCCTCAGCCTCCCAAGTAGCTGGGATTACAGGTGCGTGCCACCACGCCCGGCTAATTTTTTGTATTTTTAGTAGAGACGGGGTTTCATTATGTTGGCCAGACTGGTCTAGAACTCCTGACCTTGTGATCCGCCTGCCTCGGCCTCCCAAAGTGCTGGGATTACAGGTGTGAGCCATAGCACCTGGCTGGTCAAATGAGCTCTTAAAATTTTTTTTTGTGCCTTAGTTTACCTTTTACATATGTGAATGAGCAATTCCAGCCCCAAGCTTTTAAGTCATCTCAGGCTGCCAAGTCTTCTCAGCTGAAGTCTCAGTGATTCTGAAGCAGAGACAAGTCATCCCCACTATACCCTTTCCAAATTCTTGACCCACAGAATCCATGACATAATAAACTGGTTGCTGTTTTGTACCAGGAAGTTTGGAGTGGTTTGTTACACACCAATAGGTAATTGGAACACTCCCTTATCTTCCCTAAGGTAGCATCTTGGTGAAGGTGGAGCAACCAATGACCTAGAGGTAGCAGAAAAAGGAGGCAACCTCAGGTCCCTGTGGCTGGGCTCTGGCACCCTAATGCTCTCAGATGTGTTGGGCTGGCCTTGTCCCTGGGTACTCTGTGCTGAGCAAGGTGCAGCTTTTTTCTGCTGGGCCTTTTGGAATATCATCCTAACATGAACTTCTCAAGTCCGTGATCTCATAGCATTCTATTTGCCTCTAGTTGCCAAGTCCCTGCCCAGTGGGCTTCTTTGTCTTATTTCCAGACTTCTACGAAAGACATTTATTCTCGTCTATGTATTTTCCCTTGGAAGGAGATGGGAGTCAAATCTGTTCAAAATCCATTCCTCTCTCCATACCCCCAACTCCTGATAGGGCTGGGTGAAGTTCTCACCACCTACTCCTAAGGGTTTTATTTATTTATTTATTTATTTTTATTTTTATTTTTTTTGAGACAGAGTCTTGCACCCAGGCTGGAGTACAGTGGTGTGATATCGGCTCACTGCCAGCTCCGCCTCCCCTCCCCGGTTCATGCCATTCTCCTGCCTCAGCCTCTCCGAGTAGCTGGGACTACAGGCGCCCACCACCACGCCCGGCTAATTTTTTGTATTTTTAGTAGAGACGGGGTTTCACCGTGGTCTCAATCTCCTGACCTCGTGATTCACCCGCCTCGGCCTCCCAAAGTGCTGGGATTACAAGCGTGAGCCACCGCGCCCGGCGCTATTTTTTTATATTTTTAGTAGAGACGGGGTTTCACCGTGTTTGCCAGGATGGTCTCGATCTCCTGACGTGATCCGCCTGCCTCGGCTTCCCAAAGTGCTGCGATTACAGGCGTGAGCCACGGCGCCCGGCCTCCTAAGGGTTTTAAAATCCATTCCTGGCCGGGCGCCGTGGCTCAGGCCTGTAATCCTAGCACTTTCGGAGGCCCAGGCGGGCGGATCATGAGGTCAGGAGTTTGAGACCAGCCTGACCAACATGGTGAAACCCGTCTCTACCAAAAATACAAAAATTAGCCGGGTGTGGTGGCGTGCGCCTGTAATCCCAGCTACTCCGGAAGCTGAGGCAGGAGAATCTCTTGAACCCGGGAGGGGAGGCGGAGGTTGCAGTGAGCCGAGATAGCCCCACCGTACTCCAGCCTGGGCGACAGAGCCAGACTGTGTCTCAAAAATAAAATAAAAATAAATAAATAAAATCCTTTCCCTCAGGAGCAGAAGGCTTAGATTCCTTCCAGCACTGGCCTTGCCTTCAGGGTTTCACTGGAATATTTGGGGAGTGTTCTGCAAGCGGTGTAAAGATGAGCAGCTGCATTGTTCAAGGCAGCAGGAAGTACTGCTGGACCCCAAACCCAGCCTCCTGCAGTTTCTTCACTGCCTCACCTTGTGGCCAGAAGAAGCTAGGCAATCCACCCCTTCCATGGTAGGGCTGGGGCTCATGTTCCTTTATTTGGTTCGAACCTCAGTTTACCTCTCTAAGGACTCCAAGATAAAGCACATTCTTTGTAGGACTGGTTTCAAGTGATGCACCAGTGTAAAAAGGGATTTGTGGGCAATCAGTATAAATGATTTGGGTTTTGATCTAGCTCCGTCACTTAATATAAGGGGATCTCGGGCGTGTCTCTACAATTTTATTTCTTCATCTGCAATATCTTGATAATGGTTACTTCGTAAGATTATTAAAAGGATTAGATGACACTGTAAATTACTTAGCCTTACAGAAAGTAAATGTAAAGCAGGCCGGGCACGGCGGCTCACGCCTTGATCCCAGCACTTTGGGAGGCCAAGGCGGGTGGATCACCTGAGGTCGGGAGTTCACCAGCCTGACTAACATGGAGAAACCCCCATCTCTACTAAAAATACAAAAATTAGCTGGGCGTGGTGGCACATGCCTGAAATCCCAGCTACTCCGGAGGCTGAGCCAGGAGAATCGCTTGCACCTGGGAGGCGGAGGTTGCAGTGAGCCGAGATCGCGCCATTGCACTCCAGGCTGGGCAACAAGAGCCAAACTCCGTCTCAAAAAACAAAAAAACAAAAAAAAGTAAAAGTAAAGCAAAAATTAGTTAAGATTAGAAAATGCATATTAGCAAATTAAAGACTCCGAAAGCTATTTAATTAAGGAGAATTGCTTAATTCTGTCGGACCCCAAATTTTCCTGCTTGACAAATTCACAGAACCCTTTCAAACGAAACACCAATAATTAGGATTAGGGTTGGAGACGGAGGAGCTGGAGTGAACGGGACTCGGCTGGAACACGTCTACGCACGAGTATGAGGTGAGGTGTGCAGGTCAATGGGAACGTCACTCCCCTCGGGAAAGACACGGCACAGTCTTTTCGTCCTCCTGGGGCTGAACCCGGGACGTCTACACGAGGCTAATGGGACAGCTGTTTCTCCGCTCCCTCGTCACAGCCCGCGCGTGCTCCGCTTCGCTTCCCTTCGACCGACGTATTGCCAGTACCGTCTCCTTCTTGTCCAGCCCACGCTGTCGGGAACTGACAGCAGCCTTTCCCAGACTTCCGGTCTTGACTCATTGCTGACGGGAAAGCTCAGGACCTCTGCGAGCCGTGGGGTGGGGCGCGGCGAGAGGAGGGGCGGGGCTCACGAGTGACGGAGGGCAGAAGGGCGGGGCGGGACGAGAGGAGGGGAGGGACGAAAAGAGAGGCGGAGCTCACGAGTGAAGCAGGGCAGAAGGGCGGGGCGCAAGAGCTACTGAGAGCACCACGCGGGTGAGAGGAGGGGCGGAGCGTGGGAGTGACGGGGCGTGGGAGTGACTGGGCGCGGAGAGGCCCGAGCCGGAGGCGAGGCGAGGCGTGAGAGTGAATGAGGGAGGAGGGCCGGGAGGGGCTGGAGCGCCCCTGGGTGTCTTTGAGATTGCGGGAAATTCAAGTCACTTTTTCCCCAGGCCTCAGGCCTCCCGCGTCGAATTTGGGGTCTTCGCTAGGCCTGCAAGGTTGGCCGACGTTCAGGATCGGTTCCCAGGAGATGGGCTGCCTTCTCTGGGGCTGGGCAAGGAACTCTGCCTGGCAGCGCGCCTGGGCCAGGGCGAGAGCACAGGGCTGGATGCGGGGCACCTCGGCGTGATTCGCGGCTGCAAGTCTCTTTTCCATCCCTACCCTGAGTTCCCCCATTCTCTTTCCCCGAAGCAACAACTGTTAACGGTTTTTGCGTGCCCTTCCTAGATGATCTCCAGTCGTCCCTCAGTATCCGCAGGCAGATTAGCTCCAGGACAGCACCCCGTACTAAAATCTGCGGACGCTCAAGTCCCTTCTATAAAATGGCATAGTATTTACCTACAACTCCGCACATCCTCCTACACACTTTAAATCAGCTATGGACTACTTGTAATACCGAATACAACGTAGTTATACTGTGTTGTTTGTATTTGCATTATTTTTGTTATTTTTCCTAACATTTTGGGAACCCGCTCGTGTGAGAGGCCAACTAGATCTATACATGTATATATATTAATATGCATAAATATATTTCCTCCATTTCCCCTTACTCAAAAACCCCACACTACACACTACTCTTCACCCATCTTTTCAGTTAGCAGTAAGTCTTGAATCTGTCCAAGAGCAGGATGACATGCAAAATGAGTGATTTAAAACTCTTTCTACAGCTGGGCTTTAAAGTACTTCCAGCTTTTTACTACTGTTTTGGCAGAGGGCTCACCTATGGGAATTAAAAGATGCATTTCTAGCCTGGGCATATAATAAGATTTGTCTCTACAAAATAAAATAAAATTAGCTGGGTGTGGTGGCAGTCACGTGTGGTCGCAGCTACTCAGGAGGCTGAGGTGGGAGAATCGCTTGAGCCTGGAACGTCGAGGCTGCAGGTTCAAGTGATTCTCCTGCCTCAGCCTCCCTAGTAGCTGGGATTATAGTGTGCACCACCACGCCTGGCTAATTTTTGTATATTTAGTAGAGACAGGGTTTCACCATGTTGGCCAGGCTGTTCTCAGACTCCTGACCTCAGGTGATCTGCCAGCCTCGGCCTCTCAAAGTGCTGGGATTACAGGCATGAGCCACCATGCCTGTTCCTTCTGCAATTTTTTTTTTCAAGACCTTGAAGTTATATTCTTCTGCTTGACAAAGAAAACAGTAAATCAGCAGTTCAAAATTATATTGTAGAAGGAATATTGGGCAAAACACAAGTGCAAGCAAGCAAGGGCCTGATCAGAATTTTCATCCTTTCAGTCACTAAAAATGCTGGTGTGGTAAAATCTCAAGGGGTCCCGTTATAAAATGTACCTTAGAAATTCCATGGGACGCCATGGTCTTGTTTCTTTTCATAAACAAGTCCTGTCTATCTGCCCCTGGATTTCCCTCTTGTATCCTAGCAAGGATCAGACTTTGTTTTTTGTGTATATTTTTTGACATGGAGTTTCACTCTGTCACCCATGGATGGAATGCAGTGCCGCAATCATAGCTCACAGCAGCTTCAAACTCCTGGGCTCAAGTGATCCTCCCATTTCATTCTCCCAAGTCTTTGGGACTACAGGTGTGTCCCAGTGCACCTGGCTAGGATCAGACTTTAGAAAATCCTGGCCTGACTGGATGGCACAGGCCCATCACTCTACTATTTCACTGTACTCTCTGTAAAGTCCTGAAATATTCTGACCAACAGGGATGGACTCTTTTCAAGATCCACAGAGCTCTGAGGAATTTGTCCTATCCTCTTCTTCCCCCACTGCCTCATGTTGCTGGTATTTGCTTAGAAAGGAGCTAATGGAATGGGTAAACTAGGAGTGCTAGAGTGGTTGGTCTGAGACAAGGGTGAGGGGAAGGAATCAACCACTTTGGGATCAGGACAGAGGAGAAAGCAGGGCCACCACGGGAACTGTAGTTATTCCTTTCTTGCTGCTATTTGGCTGTAGTTTCCCTCTCCCATACCATCAAGAAGCCCCAGTGAAACCACATGTACCACATTTATATTTTTTGCTCTGAGATCCATTCCCTGCCCTAACTCTCCCTGTTGTACTTGCAGGGAAATGCATTTCCCCAGGATCCCATCATGCAAAGTGAAAGCCAAAATCCTTGCTGTGTTCCACAAGACCCTTCACCTCCTCCTAGCTCACTCTGATCTGGCTACACTGGTTTTTGCTGTTTCTGGGACACAACAGCTTGCTGCTGCCACAGAACTTTTGCACTTTGTAGCCCCTCAGCCTGGAAGCTTCTCCTCTAGGTATTCTACATGGCTAGTTCCCTCACTTCCTTTAGGTCTTAACACAAAAGTTACTTCTCAGGGGGCCTGCCTTGGCCACACTATCTAAAATTCCACATACGAAGACACCCAGATATTTCATCTCCTGTTTCCCTTTATTTCTCTTTAGCACTTGTCACATCTGACATACTAAATAAAAACTGTTTCCTCTGCCCACACACTTTTGACACCAAATGTGTGGGTTTTCCACACCAAGCAATTCTCCAGTTCTCAATGGTCACCAGTTGTGTGTCCTCCCATCTAACTCAAGTCTGGCACTAACTACCTGGAATTAATGAAGTTCCCACAGGTTAAGGACTCAGGCTCACAAGACTGCTCCTCACTTCAGATGTCAATCACAAGTTCCAGATTGTCATCTGTACTTCTCACCAATTGGCTATCAACTGGGGCTTTCCCAACACCCTCCTCTTGTTTGATAATTTGCCATAATGGCTCACAAAACTCAGGGAGACATTTACTTACATTTACTAGTTTATTATAAAGAATATGACAAGGCCGGGCGCAGTGGCTCATGCTTG
This sequence comes from Nomascus leucogenys, assembly GCF_006542625.1. Classification (NCBI taxonomy): domain Eukaryota; kingdom Metazoa; phylum Chordata; class Mammalia; order Primates; family Hylobatidae; genus Nomascus; species Nomascus leucogenys. The sequence continues at coordinate 40,117,528 of NC_044392.1, read as the reverse complement.
TAATCCCAGCACTTTGGGAGGCTGAGGTGGGTGGATCACCTGAGAGGTCAGGAGTTCAAGACCAGCCTGGCCAGCATGATGAAACTCCATCTCTACTAAAAATACAAAAATTGGCTGGGTGTAGTGGCAGGCGCCTGTAATCCCAGCTACTGGGGAGGCTGAGAGAATCGCTTGAACTCAGGAGGTGGAGGTTGCAGTGAGCTGAAATCACACCACTGCACTCCAGCCTGGAAAACAGAGTGAGACTCTGTCTGCAATAATAATAATAATAAAATAAAGAATATGACAAAGTTTACAGATGGACAGCCAAATGGAAGATGCACCGAGGGCAAGTATGGGTGAGGGCTTGGAGCATCCATGCTCTATTTAGGCTTGCCACCTTCCCAGCACCACAGTGTGTTCACTAAGCCAGAAACTCTTGGAACCCTGTTGTTTAGGGTTTGAACATAGGTTCCATTACTTAGACAGAATTGATGAAATCATTGACCATTGGAGTCAATCTCCAGCCCCTTTCTCCTTCCCAGAGGTTGGCGATGGAGCTGAAAGTTCCAGCCCTCTGATCATCTGGTTGGTTTCTCTGGAAACTGGCCTCCATCTTCCAGGAATCACCTCATTAGTATAAACCCAGGTATGCTTGGAAGGGGCTTATTATGAATAACGAAAGACACTCCTCTCACCCCTATTACTCAGGAAATTATAAGTGTTTTAGATCTATGTTAGGAACTAAGGGCAAAGACCAAATGTATACTTCTTCACAATTATCACACAAACCATATATTTTATCTTATTATCTGCCTCACAAACTAGGATGTAAACTCTATGAAGACAGAGATTTGTTTTTTGTTTGAGACAGGGTCTCACTCTGTTGCCCAGGCTGGAGTGCAGTGGCACTGAAACAGCCTTGTTATCTGGAGTAACACCCGAGGTTCATTGTCTCACAGCCACCAAGAATAAGGATGCAGACACACAAAGAGTGAGGCTGAGAGTGGAAGTTTAATAGACGAAAGAAAGAGAATAGCTCTCTGCTGCAGAGAGGGGTCCTGGAAAAATGGGTTGCCAGACCCGCGGTGAAATTCAGAGGGTTTTTAGATGAGCTGGTGGGAGGCAGAGTCTGATCTACATAGCATGCAAAAAACTGGTCTGACCAGGTGTGCTATTTGCATAGGATGGGAATCTCTGGCCTCCTCCACCCCAATCTTTGACTATGCAGGCAGGTTCACTGCTTGAGCTGCACCATGTTGCCCATTTCTTTATTACTGTACATGTGGTAACAAAAAAAGGGAAGATGGAGCCTCCATGGTGGACATGCCTGGCCCCCAGGTGCTCCTTTTTTATTGGCACAGCTGCCAGCATTCCCCCATGCAAGCTTCCAGCTTGCTTACCTATGTTTGCAGCTCAATTTTTCAGGCTGCTCTTTCTTAGAAATGATTTTGGGGGCTGCTTTTTTGTTAGCAAAGAAATTCTACTGAGGACTCTTCTGCCCTCACTATCTCCTAAATAATTTCTATCTCCTGTATCAGCACAATCATGGCTCACTGAAACTTCTGCCTCCAGGCTCAAGCGATCCTCCCATCTCAGCCTCCCAAGCAGCTAGGACCACAGGTATGAGCCACCATGTCTGGATAATTTTTGTGTTTTTGGTAGAGCCTGGGTTTTGCCATGTTGCCCAGGCTAGTCTTGAACTCCTGGGCTCAAGTGATCAGACTGCCTGGGCTCAAGCCATCCTCCTGCCTCAGCCTCCCAAAGTGCTAGAATTATAGGAATAAACCACCACACCTATCCATACGAAAAAAAATTTTTTTTTGGCCGGGCGCGGTGGCTCACGCTTGTAATCCCAGCACTTTGGGAGGCCGAGGCGGGCGGATCACGAGGTCAGGAGATCGAGACCATGGTGAAACCCCGTCTCTACTAAAAAATACAAAAAATTAGCCGGGCGTGGTGGCGGGCGCCTGTAGTCCCAGCTACTCGGAGAGGCTGAGGCAGGAGAATGGTGTGAACCCGGGAGGCGGAGCTTGCAGTGAGCCGAGATTGAGCCACTGCACTCCAGCCTGGGCGACAGAGCGATACTCCGTCTCAAAAAAAAAAAAAAAAAAAAAATTTTTTTTTGGAACGGAATCTCAGTCTGTCACCTAGGCTGCAGTGCAGTGGCACGATTGCAGCTCACTGCAACCTCTGCCTCCCAGGTTCAAGCGATTCTCCTGCCTCAGCCTGCTGAGTAGCTGGGATTACAGCTGCCCAACACCATGCCCTGCTAATTTTTGTATTTTTAGTAGAAACAGGGTTTCACTATGTTGGACCAGGCTGGTCTTGAACTCCTGACCTCAGGTGATCAGCCTGCCTTGGCCTCCCAAAGTGCTGGGATTACAGGCATGAGCCACTGTGCCTGGCCATATAAAATTTTTGATTACAGAAAAATGTAAGGCTGGGTGTGGTGGTTCATGCTTATAATCTCAGCACTTTGGGAGGTCAAAGCCCGAGAATCTCTTGAGGCCAGGAGTTCAAGGCCAGCTAGGCAGTTTTAGTGAGACTCACTTTCTACCAAAAAAAGTTTAAAAATTAAACTTTAGCAGTTTAAATTAATTTTTAATTTTTAAAAATTATACATTAGCAGGCCCGGCAGGATGCGGTGGCTCACGCCTGTAATCCTAGCACTTTGGGAGGCCAAGGCGTGTTGATCACCTGAGGTCAGAAGTTTGAGACCAGCCTGGCCAACATGGCAAAACCTCGTCTCTACTAAAAATGCAAAAAATAGCCAGGTGAGGTGGCGGGCATCTGTAATCCTAGGAGGCAGAGGTTGCAGTAAGCCGAGATCAATGGTATTCCAGCCTGGGTGACAGAGCAAGACTCCGTATCAAAAAAAAAAAAAAAAAAAAAAAAAATATATATATATATATATTTTTTTTTTTATTTTATTTTTATATTTTTTTATATATTATATATTATATATTATATATATTATATATATATATATATATATATATATCAGGCCCTGGTGGTGCATGCCTGTAGTCCTGATACAGGAGGTAGAAAGAAATTATGTAGTCACTCCAGCCTGGGTGACAGAGCAAGACCCTGTCTAAAAAAAAGAAAAAAAAAAAGCCTTAAAAATATGTACAGGTTGGCCAGGTGCAGTGGCTCACGCTTGTAATCCCCAGCACTTTGGGAGGCCGAGGTGGGTGGATCTCCTGAGGTCAGGAGTTCGAGACCAGCCTGGCCAACATGGCGAAACCCCATCTCTGCTAAAAATACAAAAATTAGCCGGGTGTGGTGGTGGGCGCCTGTAATCCCAGCTACTTGGGACGCTGAGGCAGGAGAATTGCTTGAACTCGGGAAGCAAGGTTGCAGTGAGCCGAGATCATGCCATTGCACTCCAGCCTGGATGACAAGAGCGAAACTCTGTCTCAAAAAAAAAAAAAAAGTACAGGTTGAGAATCCTTTATCTAAAATACTTGGGACCATAATTGTTTCAAATTTTGATTTTTTTCAGATTTTGGAATATTTGCATTTTACCCACCCTAGTTGAGTATCTCAAATCTGAAAATCTGTAATCCACAATGCTCCAATGAGCATTTCCTTTGATCATCCTGTCATCACCCAAAAAGGTTAGGATTTTGGAATATTTTGGATTTCAGATTTTCAGATTTGGGATGGTCGACCAGTATTTTATATGAATATTCCAAACAGCCTTCAAATATGTGGGCTTTTTTATTTTTTCTGGGAAATACTAAGAAATTATAATAAGGGAGGAGACCACCCCTTATATTGTCTTATGCCCAATTTCTGCCTCCACAGAAAGAAGAAGTAAAAACTAAAAGGCACAAATGGAATCCACAGGCAGATAGCCCAGCTCTGCGCCCTGGGCCTGGTAGTTAAACATCAGCTCCTGACCTAACTGCTTGTGTTATCTATAGATCTCAGACATTGTATGGAAAAGCATTGTGAAAATCCCTGTCCTGTTCTATTCTGTTCTGATTACCGGTGCATGCAGCCCCCAGTCACGTACCCCCTGCTTGCTCAGTCGATCACGACCCTCTCACACGGACCCCCTTAGAGCTGTAAGCCCTTGAAAAGGATAGGAATTGCTCACTCGGGGAGCTCGGTTTTTGGAGACGTGAGTCCACCGATGCTCCCAGCTGAAAAAAGCCCTTTCCTTCTACAACTCGGTGTCTGAGGGGTTCTTGTCTGTGGCTTGTCCTGCTACAATGATAGCTATGGTAAGGCTTAACTGACATACAATAAACTGAACATATTTAAAATGTACAAGTTTTGACACGTGTATACACCTGGGAAATTATCATCACAATTCAGGTCTGATTTACATGTTAGGCACAGTTCATAGGGCCTATTTTTTTTTTTGAGACAGATTCTCTCTGTTGCCCAGTCTGGATCTCTGCTCACTACAACCTTCGCCTCTCAGGCTCAAGCAAGTCTCAAGCCTCAGCTTCTGGAGTAGCTGGGATTACAGGTGCACACTACCACGCCCGGCTAATTGTTATATTTTTAGTAGAGATGTGGTTTCGCCATGTTGGCCAGGCTGGTCTCAAATTCCTGGGCTCAAGGGATCCGCTCACCTCAGCCTCCCAAAGTGCTGGGATTAAAGGCGTGAAAGACCGCGCCTGGCCGAAAAATGTTTTATTTTAAATTCAAAATGCTGTAATGGAGGCTGGGTGCAGTGGCTTTTTTTACTCAGCATACTTGAGATTCATGTTATTGTATATATGAGCAGTTCTGTCCTTTTTTTGGCTGAGTAACGTTCCATTGTATCGATTGGTCTTTCACTTGTTGACATTTGGATAGTCTACAGTTAGGGGCTATTACAAATAGAGCTGCCATGAACGTGTGTGTGCAGGCTTTTGTATGGGCATATGCTCTATTTACTCTTGGTAAATACCTAGGAGTGGAATGGATGAGTCATATTGTAGTAGTTTAATGTTTTTAAAAACCACCAAACTGTTTTCCAAAGTGAATGTACCATTTTACATTCCCACCAGCAGTGAATGAGTGTTCCGGTTTCTCCACATCCTTGCCAACTTGGTATGGTCAGTCTTTTAAATTTTAGACATTCTGATATGTGTGTAGTGGTATCTCATTGTTTTAAATTTGCATTTCCCTAATGATTAATGACGTTGGACATCTTTCCATGTGATTATTTGCAATCCACATCTTTTTTTTTTTTTTTTTTTTGAGACGGAGTCTCGCTCTGTTGCCCAGGCTAGAGTGCAATGGTGTGATCTCAGCTCACTGCAACCTCTGCTTCCCTGGTTCAAGCAATTCTCCTGCCTCAGCCTCCTGAGTAGCTGGGATTACAGGCGCCAGCCACCACGCCCAGCTAATTTTTATATTTTTAGTAGAGATGGGGTTTCACCATGTTGGTCAGGCTGGTCTTGAACCCCTGACCTCGTGATCCACCCACCTCAGCTTCCCAAAGTGCTGGGATTACAGGCGTGAGCCACCGCGCCCGGCCCCATATATCTTTTTTTTTAATCAAGTGTCTGTTCAAATTGTTTGTCCTCCTTTTAGGAGAGTTGTGAAAATCTTTTAATTAAAAATGTACATTCTTTCCACCTGATTTAGAACCTAAGAATCTTGAAAGAGAAAGAACTAACGTTTTCGTGACTGAGAACTGGATGGTGACAAATGAGAAAATAAACACAATAAAGGCAAGTTTGGTGGGGGGTGATAGAGCTGAGTGACTGTGATCCCCGCTCCGTCACCACGTTCGGTTCGTTCCTCTGGACTACTGGGTTAATGATACCGGCAATCAGCGCAAAGCGAGATAATCACCAGCGCACTCTTGAATCTCTATACAGGTTTGTAAACTATGTGGAGGAAACCGACCCGTCGCAGTCTCAGCCGAAGAGGCCGGAGCCAGAGCCAGAGCCTGAGCAGGGTCTGAAAAAAGGACCCGCCGTTCAGGACTAGGCCCCTGAACCACAAGTTGCTCCTCAGGGGTCCGGGTCGGAAGTGACGACTTCATTCACTGAGCAGCCATTTCCGGTTCCCAGTGTGTCCGAAGTGCCTTCTGGGTGTCAGAAAAGACACAAAAACTGACGGGGCGGAACCGCGACACGGTGCCTGCTGATGTCAAAAGGTCTCACGGCTCCGGAGGGACCCAGTCGCCCACAGCCGCAAGGGGCGCCGCCCGCTCCGAGCCCGTTGTCGAGAGCTGCTCGGCTGCTCGGGTCTGCCCTTCAGTCCTTCCAACTCTCCTCGGACCTAGAGTTCCGGGATCTCACTGCGATCTTGGCGGATTCTTACGTAGAATTCGAAAGGATATGGGGAAGGAAAAAAAACAAACAAAAGAAGGAACCACTCTGTTTCCGCCCGGTTTCGAACCGGGGACCTTTCGCGTGTGAGGCGAACGTGATAACCACTACACTACGGAAACCCGGTGGCGGTTGGGTTTCCACAAATGATTCTTAAAAGTCAGAGGCTCACCACTGCGTCCCTGACCCACGAGAAAAGTACCCGGGCGGGCCACCCACAGCTTCGGGATCAGGGCGCGCAGGGAAGTAGCCAGCAAAGCAAGTAAGGCCCGGGCTGCTCGCGGGGGGTCATGACCGAGGGCACAGGGGTGAACTCGATGGTGCTTCCTCAGGAAACTTCCGGCGCAGTCAGCGCTGCAGCCAGAGCCCCGAGACAGTGGGGCAGGGCTCCAGGCGTGCTCGAATGCTCGTCGTGGAGTTTTCCTGATCCTGTCGGGTCCCTAAGGAGCGCTTGGCGGGGAGCGTGGACGCCCTGGGGCCAGGCCACCGCGGCCACTGAAAGCCTCCCCCGGGGACTGGAGAAAAACGGAGTAGAAGAGACCTAGGGGACAGACTTGGCCGGATCAAGGGAAACCAGCTCATATTTGGAACAAAATACGCCTTATGTTTGCCCAGCACTGAATTTAGAAGCATTTTCACATTCTCGTGTTTAACTAGTTTTACAACAGTGCCACGAGCAAAGTATTAAACGTGTTTTAAAGATGAAGAGACTGAAGCTAGGTAAATTGGACTTGGGTAAGATGGAAGCGCTACTTAACGTTAAGGAGAGTCTGCGACCCTGATGTTCTCAGGCTGTATCTCGCTTAGTGGGACTACATCTTATTATTGTCCGAGGAAGCAAATGAAGAGGAAAGACACCGTGGAGAGTATTCCTGGAGGGACTCAAGATACCGCTCTAGGTAGAACCCCAAGATAGCTGTGTAGAGTGACAGCTGATGTCGAATGACTTCATCTTTTCCACTGCTGCGGGTGAAATTATCTGAGGAGGTAGGAAGAAGAGATGGTTTAGGGATGCCATATGACAAAGGCTTTGGAAAATTAAGAAGAGGCCGGGCGCAGTGGCTCACGCCTGTAATCCCAGCACTTTGGGAGTCCGAGGCGGGCGGATCTCACCTAGGATCAGGAGTTCCAGACCAGCCTGGCTAACATGGTGAAACGCCATTTCTACTAAAAATACAAAAATTTTCTGGGCGTGGTGGCACGCGCCTGTAATCCCAGCTATTCGGGAAGCTGAGGCAGGAGAATAGCTTGAACCCGGGAGGCTCAAGTTGCAGTGAGCCAAGATCGCACCATTACACTCCAGACAGGATGAAAGAGCAAAACTTAGTCAAAAAAAAAAAGAAGAAGAAGAAAATTAAGAAGAGAAGGATGAGAGAATTACCAAGGCAGCAGTGAAGACTTACGTGCTGTTGTATGATACAAATGTCCAGGGGCTAGCATGGAACAATGTTGGCTGACTGCGCCAGGAGCTCTAATCTGGCAAGAACCTAGAGGAGAAAGTGGATTGTGGGATGAATAAGCAAACGAGGAGAGTTAAGGAGTTGGGGGTGGTAGTGAGAGAGCAAAAGAGAAGCACCTGGTTGCAGGTTGAGGCTGTGCGGAATGTAGAAAGACATCAGAGATGTTCAATGGTGCTCACTTCGGCAGCACATATACTAACATTGGAATAATATAGAGAAGATTAACATGGCCCCTGTGCGAGGTTGATGCACAAATTCATGAACTGTTCCATTTTTTTTTTTAAAGAAATGTCCAATGGACTGAATGCTAGACAGATAGTAGTTTATCAGGTTAAGGCACTTTATCAGAAAATTGGCTTAAATAATAAAGGGAAAATATTGCCTCACAATCCTAGGTAGACCTGGGCTTCAGGTAGGTCTTCATACAAGGCTCAAAGAAGTCTCTGAGTAGGCCGGGCGCGGTGGCTCACGCTTGTAATCCCAGCACTTTGGGAGGCCAAGGCGGGCGGATCACGAGGTCAGAAGATCGAAGATCGAGACCATGGTGAAACCCCGTCTCTACTAAAAATTAGCCGGGCGTTGTGGCGGGCGCCTGTAGTCCCAGCTACTCGGGTCCCAGCTACTCGGAGAGGCTGAGCCAGGAGAATGGCGTGAACCGAAGTCTCTGAGCCAGGCACGGTGGCTCACGCCTGTAATCTCAGCACTTTGGGAGATAGAGGCAGGCAGATCACCTGAGGTCAAAAATTCAAGACCAGCCTGGTATTACTAAAAATACAAAATAATTAGCAGTGCAAAGTTGTGCACACCTGTAGTCCCAGCTACGTGGGAGGCTGAGGCACGAGAATTGCTTGAACCCCGGTGGTGGAGGCTGCAGTGAGCCGAGATTGCGCCACTGCACTCCAGCCTGGGCAACAGAGTGAGACTCCATCTCAATTAATAATAATAATAATAAAGAAGTAGCTGGTTTCTCTTGGTCCTTCTTCTTCAATGTGGACTCGTGATCCGCCCACCTTGGCCTTCCTAAGTGCTGGGATTACAAGCGTGAGCCACCGCGCCCGGCCTTAACTACAGTTTTGAAACTAGTTTTTATGGCTTCCAGATTTCACCTTTTAACCTTGATGCTATATAGTTTCTCAAAGAGGCACATTTGTTTTGATTAGCTACATAGAAAATGAAGCAGAATTAGTAAAACTATTAGAACTAATAAAATACTTCAATAAGATTGCTGGCTACAAAATCAACATTAAAAAATCAGAAATTTCCACCACATCAGCAGTAGTCACCTAGAAAATATGAGAAAATAACATATCATTCATGATAGAACAAAATCATAACATGCCTAAGAACAAGACACAGAATAAATACACATAACCTTTGCATTGAGAAACACTTAAAATTATTCAAGGTCAAGTTGAGAACTAATTAAGTGAAGAGATTTACCTTATTTATAAATGAGGTGATTTAGTATTATAAAGATGTGAATTTCCTCCATGGTCTCCTGCAAGACCCATGTGTTATCAATATATCAACAGAATGGCTTATATAACTTGACAACTGATTGTAAAATTTATATGAATGCATAAGTCCATGGATAATCAACGGAATTTTGACAAAAGAGAATAAGGAGACTCATTGTAACTGATAACTGGGGGAGGGGGGAAGTGTTTGCTCGAGTCCATGGTGCCAGCTCCAGACACCTCCTATGGAGGAGTCCAATGAGCTGCCACTGGATGCTAAGTCCGAGGTCACCAACTAGCTTGTAGATTTTCTTTTCTTTTTTTTTTGAGATGGAGTTTTGCTCCTTGTTGCCTGGGCTGGAGTGCAGTGGCACTGTAGCAGGACCAGCCACAGACAAAACTCCTCAGACACTGGATTAAAGAAGGAAGTGGTTTATTTGGCCGGGAGCCTCGGCCGACTTGCGTCTTAAGAGACGAACTCCCCGAAGAAGAAATTCTTGGCCTTTTTAAGGCTTAAAACTTTAAGGGGTCCACATGAAAGGGTCGTAATAAATTGAGCAAGCGTGGGAAACGTGACTGGGGGCAACATGCATCAGTTAACAGAACAAAAAGTTTTACAGTGCTTTTTTCATACAGTGTCTGGAATTTACAGATAACACAAGTAGTTTAGGTCAGGGGTTGATGTTATTATTATTACTTTTTTTAACTCCTAGGGCTGGGTGGTGGTGTCAAGGTTGTCTGGCTATTTATCTTACTTTTGTTTTTTTTTCCCAACATTTGCTTTCTCTCTTTCCTCCTGTCTTGTGAACTAGGCAAGGTGGGGGGAGGAGGGCAGCAGGAGTAGCAGTGGTCTCCGTTCTTAGCACGTTCTCGGCTCCTGGGTTCAAGGCACCTGGCCCAAAATGAAGTTTCTTATGTCTACTTCTTTCTACATAGACACATTAACAGTCTGATCTCTCTTTATTTCCCCCACAAGCTCAAGTGATCCACCCACCCTCCCAAAGTGCTGGGATTGCAGCCGTGAGCCAATGAGCCTGGCCGCTATTATCTTTTTTTTTGGTCTGAATTTTTAAAATTATTTTTAAAAATGGAAAAACAGCTGGTTGCGGTGGTGCACATCTGTAATCCAGCACTTTGGGAGGCTGAGATGGGCGGATCACCTGAGGTCAGGAGTTCGAGACCAGCCTGGCCAACATGGTGAAACCTCATCTCTACTAAAAATACAAAAATTAGCGGGGTATGGTGGTGGGTGCCTGTAATCCCAGCTGCTCAGGAGGCTGAGGCAGGAGAGTCACTTGAACCTGGGAGGCAGAGGTTGCAGTGGGCTGAGATTGTGCCACTGCACTCCAGCCTGGGCAACAAAGAGTGAAACTCCATGTCAAAAAAAAAAAGAAAAGAAAAAACAAAAGTGCAATTTTCTGGCTGGGCGCCGGTGGCTCACGCTTGTAATCCCAGCACTTTGGGAGGCCGAGGCGGGCGGATCACGAGGTCAGGAGATCGAGACCACGGTGAAACCCCGTCTCTACTAAAAATACAAAAAAAATTAGCCAGGCGTGGTGGCGGGCGCCTGTAGTCCCAGCTACTCGGAGAGGCTGAGGCAGGAGAATGGCGTGAACCCGGGAGGCAGAGCTTGCAGTGAGCCAAGATCGAGCCACTGCACTCCAGCCTGGGTGACAGAGCGAGACTCCGTCTCAAAAAAAAAAAAAAAGTGCAATTTTCATTCAATAAATATTTCATTCTTATGCGGTTTTGTTGCAGAAAGTGAAGTCCATGACTTTAGAATGATAGTAATTTATCAACCAAATAATCCATTTCACATAGTTTCAATAACTGCAGCAATCTCCTTGAATTGTCTGCAGAAATTCTGAAACTGTGGAATTGTCATCTCAAAGGACTTGGTCTTTACTTGGCCTGAATGAGTGCCACTTTTAGCATCACTGCAACATAAGGATACTTAAGAGATCTGCAACTGTCACAGCTCACAGCCAAACCCAGTTTCCATTGAAAATCAACAAGCTCGCCGGGCATGGTGGCTCATGTCTGTAATCCCAGCATTTTCGGAGGCCGAGGCGGGCGGATCACAAGGTCAGGAGATTGAGACCATCCTGGCTAACACAGTGAAACCCCGTCTCTACTAAAAACACAAAAAAATTAGCCAGCCGTGGTGGCAGGTGCCTGTAGTCCCAGCTACTCGGGAGGCTGAGGCAGGAGAATGGCGTGAACCTGGGAGGCAGAGCTTGCAGTGAGCCAAGATCGTGCCACTGCACTCCAGCCTGGGCGACAGAGCGAGACTGTCAAAAAAAAAAAAAAAAAATCTACAGGCTCTGGCCAGGCGCGGTGGCTCACGCCTGTAATCACAGCACTTTGGGAGGCTGAGGTGGGTGGATCACCTGAGGTCAGGAGTTTACACCAGCCTGACCAACATGGTGAAACCCCATCTCTACTAAAAATACAAAATTAGCCAGGCATGGTGGCACATACCTGTAGCCCCAGCTACTCAGGAAGCTGAGGCAGGAGAATCGCTTGAACCCAGGAGGCAGAGGTTGCAGTGAGCCGATATCGCGCCACTGCACTCCAGCCTGGGCGACAGAGCGAGACTCCGTCTCAAAACAAACCAACCAACCAACCAACAAAAAACCTGCATTTTGTTCTGTATTAAGAAAAATTCTTCTGTCTTGAGATTCTGTTAATTTGTAACCCTAGCCCCAACCTTGTGCCCCAGAGACATGTGCTGTGTTGACTCAAGGTTTTTTTTTTGAGACAGAGTCTCGCCCTGTCTCCCAGGCTGGAGTGCAGTGGCGCCATCTCCGCTCACTGCAAGCTCCGCCTCCGGGGTTCCCGACATTCTCTTGCCTCAGGCTCCGGAGTAGCTGGGACTACAGGGGCCCGCCACAACGCCCGGTTAATTTTTTGTATTTTTAGTAGAGATAGGGTTTCACCGTGTTAGCCAGGATGGTCTCGATCTCCTGACCTCGTGATCCGCCCACCTTGGCCTCCCAAAGTGCTGGGATTACAGGCGTGAGCCACAGCGCCTGGCCGTTGACTCAAGGTTTAATGGATTTAGGGCTGTGTAGGATGTGCTTTGTTAAAAAAGTGTTTGAAGGCAGTATGCTTGGTAAAAGTCATCGCCATTCTCTAATCTCGAGTACCCAGGGACACATACACTGCGGAAGGCTGCAGGGACCTCTGCCCAGGAAAGCCAGATATTGTCCAAGGTTTCTCCCTATGTGATAGCCTGAGATATGGCCTCGTGGGAAGGGAAAGACCTGACGGTCCCCCAGCCCGACACCCTTAAAGGGTCTGTGCTGAGGAGGATTAGTGAAAGAGGAAGGCCTCTTTGCAATTGAGATAAGAGGAAGGCATCTGTCTCCTGCTCGTCCCTGGGAATGGAATGTCTTGGTGTAAGACCTGATTGTACGTTCTATTTACTGAGATAGGAGAAAACTGCCTTGGGGCTGGAGGTAAGACATGCTGGCGGCAATACTGCTCTTTAATGCACCGAGATGTTTGTGTATATGCACATCAAGGCACAGCACCTTTCCTCAAACTTATTTATGACACAGAGACCTTTGCTCTTATGTTTTCCTGCTGACCCTCTCCCCACTATTACCGTATTGTCCTGCCACACCCCCCTCTCCAAGATGGTAGAGATAGTGATCAATAAATACTGAGGGAACTCAGAGACCAGTGCCAGTGCAGGTCCTCTGTATGCTGAGCGCCGGTCCCCTGGGCCCACTGTTCTTTCTCTATACTTTGTCTCTGTGTCTTCTTTATTTTCTCAGTCTCTCATCCCACCTGAGGAGAAATACCCACAGGTGTGGAGGGGCTAGCCCCCTTCAGAGCTCAGGTGTTTGAAACCAGCCTGGGCAACAAACATGGCGATACCCTCATCTCTATTTAAAAAAAAAAAAAAGATAATAGCCATAGTAAATTTTAAAAACCGTGTAGCACTGACACAAGAATAAATAACTACCCAATGGAACAGAATACAGAATCCACAAACAGACCTGAGTGTGAACGGAAATTTCATATATGATATAGTATTTGAATTAATGAGTTGTTTCGTGGATAATCTTGAGAAAATCTTGACTTACAGTATGTTGGAAAAATAAAATTGGATTATAACTCACACAGTTACCAATTTCCGATAGATTAGATATCAAAAAGTCAAAGATGAAACCATGAAGCTAATAGACAAAAATTCAGAATAACGTTTTTGTTACCTTGGGGTGGGAAAGAATTTTTAAAATAAAAGATCGTAAAACCATACAGCACAGAGGGAAAATAAATGGATGAATCTGAGCAACTCGATATGAAAGACTTCAATGAGGCATATCATGGACGAAGAGATAATAACAAGGAGAAGATATGATATCTAAAACAAACAAGGGATTTATAACTAGATTCTAGAATATACAAGCAACTTCTGAAATTAGAAAGAAAAAAAAATACCCAACAGGAAACCTAACAGAAAAAAATGGGTAAAGAATGTGAATAGTTCCGCTGGGCGCGGTGGCCCACGCTTGTAATCCCAGCACTTTTGGAGGCCGAGGCGGGCGGATCACGAGGTCAGGAGATCGAGACCACGGTGAAACCCCGTCTCTACTAAAAAATACAAAAAATTAGCCGGGTGTGGTGGTCGGCGCCTGTAGTCCCAGCTACTCTGAGAGGCTGAGGCAGGAGAATGGCGTGAACCTGGGAGGCGGAGCTTGCAGTGAGCCGAGATTGCGCCACTGCACTCCAGCCTGGGCGACAGAGTGAGACTCCGTCTCAAAAAAAAAAAAAAAAAAAGAATGTGAATAGTCCAACTTAAGAAGGGGAAAGCTAAGTAGCTAAAAATATGAAGAATGGTGAACCTCACTAATAATCAGAGAAATGGAAATAAATTAAAATGGCGAGATACCAATTTATATCTTTGGTAAACATTAGAAAGTTATGTCTTGGGTAACATATAGGCAAATGAGAGGCCGGGCACAGTGACTCATGCATGTAATCCCAGCACTTTGGGAGGCTGAGGTGGGTGGATCGCCTGAGGTCAGGAGTTTGAGACCAGCCTGATGAACATGGTGAAATCCCATCTCTACTAGAAATACAAAAATTAGCTGGGCATGGTGGTGCATGCCTGTAATCCCACCTACTCGGGAGGCTGAGGCAGGAGAGTCGCTTGAACCTGGGAGGTGGAGGCTGCAGTGAGCAGAGATCATGCCATTGCATTCCAGCCTAGGTGACAGAGCAAGACTCTGTCCCAAAAAAATAAAATAGAATAGAATAAAATAAAATAAAACATAGGCAAATGGGAAGTCTCATGTCCTGCTGATGGGAATTAAACAGGTACAGCATATTGGGAAGCAACCTGTAAGTATTTAAGTAACTGTATGCTTTAAGACTCAGCAATCCTTCTAACTATATACCTAAGAGAAACTAGCACCTAGGTCTATAAGGAGACATGTATCAGAATATTCATGACAGGACTGTGTGTGATGGTGAGAATTGGAGGCAGTCCAGATGTCCATCACTAATGCATAGATTTACTTAGGCTTGGTTTACTGATGCAAAAGAGAGAGAATAAAAATACACTGTTTTCACAAAAACAGTGAAAAGGGAGTAGGAAACAGCATAAAATTCATAGCAGAAACCCATTTTTGCAAATATACAATATTGCATTTTGTTAAATAAACACACTCTCACATACACAAACACTGATACCTTTTATATCTCCATTATATCTCCAGATTCTTTTTTTTTTTTTTTTGAGATGGAGTCTCTCTGTCACCCAGGCTGGAGTACAGTGGCGCGATCTTGGCTCACTGCAACCTCTGCCTCCTGAGTTCAAGCGATACTCCCACCTCAGCCTCCTGAGTAGCTGGGATTACGGGCACCTGCCTTCATGCCTGGCTAATTTTTTTGTATTTTTGTAGAGATGGGGTTTCACCATGTTGGCCAGGCCGGTCTTGAACTCCTGATGTCAGGTGATCCACCTGCCTGGGCCTCCCAAAGTACTGGGATTACAGGCATGAGCCACCGTGCCTGGCCTAATATTTTTAGAAATAATATGTATATTTAAAAAACAGACTAAATATACAAAACTGGGTGCATTTTAGGGGAGAGGAATTGGTGTAAGAATGGGAGATGAGGCCGGACGCGGTGGCTCAGGCCTGTAATCCCAGCACTTTGGGAGGCCGAGGCGGGCGGATCACCAGGTCAGGAGATCGAGACCATCCTGGCTAACACGGTGAAACCCTGTCTCTACTAAAAATATAAAAAATTAGCCGGGCGTGGTGGCGGGCGCCTGTAGTCCCAGCTACTCAGGAGGCTGAGGCAGGAGAATGGCGTGAACCCGGGAGTCGGAGCTTGCAGTGAGCCGTGATTGTGCCGCTGCACTCCAGCCTGGGAGACAGACTGAGACTCCGTCTCAAAAAAAAAAAAAAAAAAAAAAAAGAATGGGAGATGAGGAGAAAAAAATGAGACAATATAACAGAACAGGGATCTTACCCAATCAATGATTATAATGAGCAACAGGGCTGGGCGGGGTGGCTCATGCCTGTAATCCCAGCACTTTGGGAGGCTGAGACGGGTGGATCTCTTGAGGTCAGGAGTTCGAGACCAGCCTGGCCAACATGGCAAAATCCTGTCTCTACTAAAAATACAAAAATTAGCCAGGCAAGACGGCGCATGCCTGTAGTCCACACTACTCAGGAGGCTGAGGCAGGAGAAGAGCTTGAACCTGGGAGGTGGAGGTTGCAGTGAACCAAGATCGTGCCATTGCACTCCAGTCTGGGTGACAGAAATGAGACTCCATCTCAAAATAAATAATAAATAAATAAATAAATAAAGTGCAATAAACTGAGGGAGATGATTGAATCAATTTTGTGGGCCCGTGAGTGATAAGAGGAAAAAAAAGTGAAAGTATACAATACCTTTTGGGAGAAATAGAAGAGGACTGACTGGGGTGAAGATATTCACAACATAATATCAAAACTACTCCTACAAATCCATGAGACAAAGACAACTCAAGAAAAACGTGTATTTTTGCCAGGCATGGTGGCTCACGCTTGTAATCCCAGCACTTTGGGAGGCCAAGGCGAGTGGATCACTTGAGGTCAGGAGTTCGAGACCAGCCTGGCCAACACGGTGAAACCCCATCTCTACTAAAAAATACAAAAAAATTAGCCGGGCGTGGTGGCTCATGCTTGTAGTCCCAGCTACTCAGGAGTCTGAGGCAGGAGAATCGCTTGAACTTGGGAGGCGAAGGTTGCAGCGAGCCAATATTGTGCCCCTGCACTCCAGCCTGGGCGACAGCAAGAATCCATCTCAAAAAAAAAAAAAAAAAGAAAAGAAAAAGAGAAAAATATGCTTTTATCTGGGCGCGGTGGCTCACACCTGTAATCCCAGCACTTTGGGAGGCAGAGGCAGGCAGATCACGAGGTCAGGAGATCAAGACCATCCTGGCTAACATGGTGAAACCCCGTCCCTACTAAAAATACAAAAAATTAGCCGGGTGTGGCGGTGGGCACCTGTAGTCCCAGCTACTCGGGAGGCTGAGGCAGGAGAATGGCATGAACCCGGGAGGCGGAGCTTGCAGTAAGCCGAGATGGCATCACTGCACTCCAGCCTGGGCGACAGAGCGAAACTCTGTCTCAAAAAAAAAAAAAAAAGCTTTATATATATATATATATATTTATTATCTCTCTGTATATATAGAGAATATATATATATTCTCTGTCTCTCTCTCTCTCTCTCTATATATATATATATATATATATTTTTTTTTTTTAGACAGTCTCACTCTGTCGCCCAGGCTGGAGTGCAGTGGCACGATATTGGCTCACTGCAACCTCCACCTCTGAGGTTCAAGTGATTCTCCTGCTTCAGCCTCCTGAATAGCTGGGATTACAGGCACACAACACCATGCCCAGCTAATTTTTGTATTTTTAGCAGAGATGGAGTTTCACCATGTTTCACCATGTTGGCCAGGCTGGTCTTGAACTCCTGACCTTAAATGATCCGCCCACCTCGGCCTCCCAAAGTGCTGGGATTATAGGTGTGAGCCACCAGCCTGGCCTCTATAGTTATTTTTTACATAATGTCCAGCATACAATAAAAATTAGGAGACATGTGAAGAGAAAGGAAAATGTGACCAATGGTCAAGAGAAAAAAGCAAACAGTAGAAGCAGAAACAAATATAATCCAATTGTTTAAGTTCACAGGCAAGAACTTTAAAATAATCACAATTTTATTTTTAAAAAATAGAGGAAAAGATGGAACGTAGATGAGAAGAATTTCAACAGAGAATTGGAATAGAGACACAAACTTCTAGAACAGAACTCTCTGAATGGGTTTAACAGCAAATTGGACACAGCAGGAGACAAGATTAGTGAATTCAAAGACAGATCAATAGGCTGGGCACCGTGGCTCATGCCTGTAATCCCAGCACTTTGGGAGGCCGAGGCGGGTGGATCAGCTGAGGTCAGGAGTTTGAGACCAACCTGACCAACATGGTGAAACCCCATCTCTACGAAAATACAAAATTAGCCAGGCGTGGTGGTGGGTGCCTGTAATCCCAGCTACTCTGGAGGCTCAGGCAGGAGAATCTCTTGAACCCGGGAGGTGCAGGTTGCAGTGAGCTGAGATCACACCATTGCACTCCAGCCTGGGCAATGAGTGAGACTTTGGCCTCAATACAGAAAGAAAGAAAAGGGAGGGAGGAAGGAAGGAAGGAAGGAAGCAACCCATATTGAAGCACACACCCATGAGTTGAGCCTGAGACCTTGGTCAAGAACCAAACCTAAACATACGCTGGCTAAAGAGTGAGGGGACTGTGGGCATGGGGGAATGCCTCCCCACAGATTCCCATCCAGGACGCTTGGCCTGATGACCACAGCATCTCAGTAATGCTTCTGTAGTCCAGTATCATTACTTCATTCTGAAATACATATATCTATCTATATATATATATAGATTTTTTTTTTTTTTTTTTTAGGCAGAGTCTTGCTCTGTCACCCAGGCTGGGGTGCAGTGGCACGATCTCAGCTAACTGCAACCTCTGCCTCCCAGGTTCAAGTGATTTTCCTGCCTCAGCCTCCCAAGTAGCTGGAATTACAGGCGTGCACCACCACACCTGGCTAATTTTTGTATTTTTAGTGGAGACGGGGTTTCACCATGTTGGCCAGCCTGGTCTGGAACTCCTGACCTCAAATGATCTGCCCACCTCAGCCTCCCAAAGTGCTGTTATTACAGGCATGAGCCACTGCACCCATCCTGAAATACATGTTTAAAAGAAAAATGTTGATTGTATACTCAAAGGGGTAAATTAAGAATGGTAGTGAGCTCCTAATATCTGTAGCCACAATTCTCAAGGGAAGCAAATGAGGAAGCCGAACATCTGGTTGCTAATCTCATCAGCACCTGATGGGTAGGGAGGCTGTGAAGGCTGATGTCCTTTGAGGAATTCTGAAACGCTCCTTAAGGGGACTAGGCCCACCCATGTTGAGAATCACTAATGTATACTTTTGTTTAATTTCCTCTCTATTTCTTCTTCTTTTTTTTTTTTTTTAAGAGATGTTATACTATGCTGCCCAGGCTGCTCTCAAACTCCTGGGCTCAAGTGATCCTCCTGCCTTGGCCTCCTGAGTATGTTTAATTTTGACACGGAAACATGTAGTCTCTCAGGTATATTCTAAATCTAGAATGGGTGGATTAGCACAGTCATAGTATTAGTAATTAATAAAACTTTCCACCACTTTGAAATCCTGAAAGTAGTTAAAATTATGGAGTTCTAGGCAGTCCGGTATTAGCAGCCCTTGGCCTTTGCACTGGCAGCTGTCACCAGGTGTTTAAGGTGGCTCATTAGGGAAGTCCAGAGCCAGCCAATACCCTTTACTGAGCTTGTGAGGTCAAGAAGGACACATAATCCATTTAGAGTTTTTGTAAAATAAAAACCATATATCTATATGGTAACGAATTGGTTAATTGTAAGCCAGGATATAAAATGAATAAACAAAAGTGAAGTGGTAACAAATTAGTTAAATGGCAGGGAGATCAAATCCAGATCTCTCAGGACAGAAGGGAATACTCACCAACTATGCTAATGAGGAAGGAGATGAATCTAAAGTCGACATCTCCTCTAACTGCCCACTTTTACACTGGGCCTAGATAGGTAGGAAGCATTGATTGCTCATGCCCCATTTGCTCCCAGGCCACCACCTAGTCTGACCCCCTGCTGGCAGGACAGAGCAAGAGGCCAGCATCAGAGTGGCCATTCGTGAAAATGCCAGAAACATTGTCTACTCTCCACCCCACGCCATCTCCCACAAAACTCACCTGTGCCATGCAAGACTGTGGCAGGTGGTTGGAATTCCAGGTGCCGCTGCTCCTCATCCTTCTAGGGAGGCAGATGTCAGGGCAGAAGCCTGGGAAGTGTGAGGCCGCTGGATCCAAGAGTGGGGGCAGGTGGAGCAGAGGTGAGGTTTGGCCTTTTTGAAGCACTGGGTCAGGAAAATCCAACCATGTGCTTTGGCCAGATTCATTTCCTGCTCAGATTCTGGATTGAGGAAGGCAGGGAGTGAGACCATGGCAAAGAATTGACTAGGAAGAAGCTGTCACCCTTGATGGAATGGGCAAAGAGAAAAAGCAATCATTTGGGCATAGGGCCCAGCTGGACTCCTGGGTGGAAGGTGTGGCCTGGGTGTTCTTGGGTTCCTTGTCTGCTTGAGCCCAAGAACAATAGAAAATCTTGAAGGCCACAGCAACAGGAGCTTAATAGTGGGAAGGAAGAAAAATGAAGGACAAAACCAAGACTTAAACTAACTCCCACTGGGAAGTTTGAGAAAAAAACCTTAACCACTATACCAAAAATGTACCCCAGGAAACTCATCTTACCTTCTGGTACCAGCATCAGCTACATAAATTGTCGGGTCTAGTGCAAAGTGAAAATGCAACCTCTTCTGAAAAAAGCAGCAAGAAAAGTGCTGTGAAGGGTAGTGAACTATAAAGCTTTTTCCTTTCTTCCCCATAGTCCTTCCTATGATGGGGCTTTTTATTTGCTCTTATTTGTCATTCTGTGTAAAGAAAAATTAAGAATTTAAATAATTAGCATGTTTTTTTTTTTTTCCTGAGACAGAGTTTCGCTCTTGTTGCCCAGGCTGGAGTGCAATGACACAATCTCGGCTCACCGCAACCTCCACTACCCAGGTTCAAGCGATTCTCCTGCCTCAGCCTCTGGAGTAGCTGGGATTACAGGCGCCCGCCACCATGCCTGGCTAATTTTTTATATTTTTAGTAGAAACGGGGTTTCACCATGTTGGCCAGGCTGGTCTTGAACTCCTGACCTCAGGTGATCTGCCCGCCTCGGTCTCCCAAAGTGCTGGGACTGCAGGCGTGAGCCGCCGCGCCCGGCTGGCTAATTATTTGAAATTTTAAGAATATTTTCCAGACACTCCTAAAAGTTTATAACCTACGCTTGCAGTGGTTAAAGCGTCAGTCCTAAGATATTTTCCCAAAAGGTGCTGCCCAGGTAACTAAACTGTCTCTCCCTGGTGGTCAAGTGGCTAGGATTCAGTACCTTAACCGCCATTGCCCAGGTTCAATTCCCGGTTAGTAAAGCTTGCTTTTCTGCTTTCTTGATCACATGCATTCTATTATTGCCACGGCTGCGGCTGTCACTGCCCTCCGGAGCAGTCAAGGTTTGCTTGCAGGCACGCCTCTCTGCAAGGCACTGCTGACACCCTGTACATCAGTATCCAGGGAATGGGGACTGCCTGTATAGAGTAAAAAGGTAGGCAGATTCAGACTCACCTCAGTCCCACTCTATTGAGAATTACTGATTTTTATTTTTACTTTTTGGGGGCTAAGTCTCGCTCTGTCGTCAGGCTGGAGTGCAGTGGCGCGATTTCGGCACATTGCAACCTCCGTCTCCCGGGTTCAAGGAGTAGCTGGGACTACAGCTCAGCCTTCCGAGTAGCTGGGACTACAGGCCCGCACCACCACGCCCAGCTAATTTTTGTATTTTATTTTTATTTTTGTATTTTTAGTAGGGACTGGGTTTTACCATGTTGGCTAGGATGGTCTCGATCTTTGACCTCGTGATCCGCCCGCCTCCCAAAGTGCTGGGATTACAGGCGTGAGCCAACGCGCCCGGCTTGATTTTTAAAAATCAATATAAGTAATTTTTACATGAAACAAGTGAGTTATTTCAAATGGCTTCTAAATCTAGAAAAGTTTGATGAATTGGCATAGGCACAGTTTTAAGAATAAATGTAATTCTGCCTTCCCCACCTCCTGCCGAGTTCTCATTTAAACCCTAAGGGCGGTTTGTTTACATTTCAGAGTTGTAGAATGCCCAGGTTATTTTACCAGATGCGCTACTGTTTCCTCTGGTAACAGGTGTTCCAAATCGGAAAACAAACTAGTCCATTATGCTAATTTGCATATTTGAAACATGGAAAACCTCTCTTAATTCGTTTGGTCTTTTGTAAAAACAGAAACATTTTTATATGGTAATAAGTTAGTTAACTTTACCCGTAAGACGAATAGACGAAAGTGAACCTCCTATGATGACAAGTTACTTGACAACACTAACTTGTCAACGTTCTTACTTGTCAAGGGCTCCCTAATGACCTTGCCCCGCGGTTCTCAAGACTGACTTCAGGATCATCTGGGAGAGGTTGAAAGGCACATGCAGTGTTCACCGCCTTGAACTGAAGATGCACTGAGCATGGCTTTGGTAGAAACCGCTGCAGTGACATCAGAAAGCAAAAAAGCAAACTTCCCTGACCGGGAATCGAACCCGGGCCGCGGCGGTGAAAGCGCCGAATCCTAGCCATTAGACCACCAGGGAGAGGTGATAGCACGATGTGGGCAGCACCTTCTGGGAAAAGATCTTAGGACAGACGCCTCAACCACCTCAGGCACATGTTAGAAACCTATACGATTGTCTTCAGAATATTTTGCGGTGATGTGTATAGCACTGGATGCAGTGACTGCTGCCTGGGCCAGAGGGTGGCAGAAGGCTTTAGGGGCAGAAACGTTGGAAGAAAGATTGTCATAAGTCAAGCCGGGGAAGAGAAAAATATTTCCCAAATCATTTTTTCATGGACTCCCTCTGACACGGGAGTTTCTCATCTCCCTTCCTCCCTCCCTCCCTTTTTCTTTCTTCCTTCCTAAAATCTGCATCTCCTTCACTTACATAGTTTCCCCACGGTTGATTGAGAAAAACATGTGTCTCTTTTGCCCCCCTCCCCAAAGGATCCTATTCCTGATCTCTAAATATGCCCCTCACCAATGCAGAGGGAGGAGCAGTCAGAGCCTGGGAGACCTGCCTACCTGGAGCTGCACCCATCTTTGAGGCCATGCTCTGTTTCCTGGAACCTGAAATGGATTTACATATTCTACACATTTCATAGAAATGAAATCACATAATGTGTCACATTTTGTCCGGCTTCTCTCACTTGGCATAATATTTTTGGGTTCATTCGTGTCATAGTACATACTAGGACTTAATTTCTTCTTATGGCTAAATAATATTTTATGTATATACCACATTTCCTTTATCTATTCATCTGTTGATGGGCATTTGGGTTGTTTCCACCTTTTGGCTGTTGTGAATAATGCTGCTATGAACATTTATGTACAAGCATTTGTTTGAGCATCTGTTTTTTATTTTTTGGGGTTATCTATTTAGTAGTGGAATTACTAAGTCACTTATATTCCCACCAGCATAGGTAAATCTATAGGAACAGAAAGCAGAGTAATGGCTGCCAGGGGCTGGGGAATGTGGAGTAATCACATAATCATATGGGGTTTTAGTTTCTTATGATGAAAATATTTTGGAACTAGATTGAGATGGTGGTTGCACAACCCTGTGAAAGTACTTAATGCCACTGAATTTTGCTTAAGATGGTTTCATTTTTCTTCACATTTCTGCCTATGCTTTATATTTTCTGTTGTTTTAAAAATTATAGCCATCCTAGTGAGTGTGAAGATACCACTACACATAAATTAGAATGTCTAAAATTAAAGAGACAGACTATATGCAATGGACTGAATGTTTGCACACACACCCTAAGTTCATATGTTAAAATTCTAACTCCCAAGGTTATATTATGAGGTGGGGCTTTGGGGAGGTAATTAGGTCATGAAGGTGGAGCCTTCATGAATAGGATTAGTGTCCTTATAAAAGAGACCCTTACCATGTGAGGCTTCTTAAAAGACTGCTTTCTGTGAGAAAACAGGCCCTCACCAGAAACCACATGTGCAAGCACCTTGATCTTGGACCTCCTAACCTCCAGAACCATAAGAAATAAGTTTCTGTTGCTTATAAGCCACCCAGTCTATGGCATTTTTTTATAGCACCTGAATGGACTGAGAGATCATATCAAACAAAAAAGAGGACATGCTGTATGATTTCATTTATGTAAAACTCTAGGCAATGCCAACTTACCTATATTGACAAAAAGCAGATCAGTGGTTGGCTTGGGGATGGGCGGGTAAGAGGGAGTGTGAGGTGGTAAGGAGCAGGAGGGAGGAATTGTGGAATTACAAAAGGCTATAGGGAAACTGCTTGGGGGTGATGGAGATGCTCACTATCTTTTTTTTTTTTTTTTGAGACGGAGTGTCACTGTTGTTGCCCAGGCTAGAGTGCAATGTTGCAGTCTCAGCTTACTGCAACTTCCACCTCCTAGGTTCAAGTGATTCTCCTGTCTCAGCCTCCCAAGTAGCTGGGATTACAAGCATGTGCCACCATGCCTGGCTAATGTTTGTATTTTTAGTAGATATGGGGTTTCACCATGTTGGTTAGGCTGGTCTCAAACTCCTGACCTCAGGTGATCCACCCACCTCAGCCTCCCAAAGTGTTGGGATTATAGGCATAGGCCACTGCACCCGGCCTATATGCTCACTATCTTAATGATAGTGTTGGATTCACTGGTGTATACATATGTCAAAACATCATTTTGTATACTTTAAATATGTACAGTTTATGTTATATTAAATACCATTTTAAATAATGGTTTCTTGAAAAATTTTGTACATGTATTTTGGAGACTATCTGCCCATTTATCTATCTCTACCTCTATATCTATATAGTTATACAGTTTTCTCTTAGGTATATACCTCGGAAAAAATTACTGAAACATGCATACATATGTTCAGCTGTGGCAGGTATGTCCAAATAGCTTTCCAAAGTGGTTGTAACTATTCACATTCCCATGATCTGTATACCACTTTCTATCCAGTAAGAGTTCCATAGTTACAGACAAAACAGAAAAAATAGGATATGTGTGTGTGTGTATATCTTGAATAGCCAAGATATGAACCTAAAATTGGATCCTGTAGGTTAAAAAACCAAAACCCAAGTTAAATTCATAGTCTGAGCATGCCTCTTCTGTGACAGTTGGTGTATTCATCAACAGTGGGAATGGAAATGAGACAGTTGAGCAGATTATTATGAATCCGAGTGCTTTGAAACCACAAATCTCACTGAGCCTCCCTTACTAGCAAAAGAGCCCCCTTTCTTCCTATATGAACAAGTTGAAATTCTCTTGTTTGAGGATTCTTTATGATAACATCTGAGACAGTTACATGGCAAGGAATGCCAACTTATTTCAAGACCCAGCTCTATCACCTCTTATTTCCTCCAGGCCCATAATTTGAATCAGATACCATCAGAAACTCTGAACCTTAATAATAGAGAATAAACTTTTTATTTATTTTTTATTTATTTTTATTTTTTGAGACGGAGTCTTGCACTGTCCCCCAGGCTGGAGTGCAGTGGCTTGATCTCGGCTCACTGCAAGCTCTGCCTCCTGGGTTCACGCCATTCTCCTGCCTCAGCCTCCGAGTAGCTGGGACCACAGGCGCCCGCCACCACGCCCGGCTAATTTTTTGTATTTTTTTTTTTTTTGAGACGGAGTCTTGCTCTGTCTTCCAGGCTGGAGTGCTGCATTGGCGCAATCTCGTCTCACTGCAAAATCCGCCTCCTGGGTTCACGCCATTCTCCTGCCTCAGCCTCCCGAGTAGCTGGGACAACAGGCGCCCCCCACCACGCCTGGCTAATTTTTTATATTTTTAGTAGAGACGGGGTTTCACTGTATTAGCCAGGATGGTCTTGATCTCCTGACCTCGTGATCCGCCCGCCTCTGCCTCCCAAAGTGCGGTGATTACAGGCGTGAGCCACCGCGTCCGGCCAGAAACTATTTAAGTTTTTAACTTAAACTATTTAAATTTTTAAAGGCACTTTTCTGTAGAGATCTTGTAAAAACAACTCTTATTTTTTAAGCCTTTCCACATAGTTTAGTTGCTTCTTCACAACTTACTGCTCTTCATCCAATTTAGTATATAAATTACTAATTCTAACTGCTTCTTCTCATCTCCATTTCCTCATAAGTGTTCCCGTGCCACGTAAAACTTGTATTAAAGAAATTCGATCTATATTCTATTAACGTAATTCTCAGGTGCAGTCGGGACCCTAAGAGAATGGAGGTGGTGTTTTGCTGCCCCTCCACCCTTTAAAATTGCAGAGAGGTCATTGGGTTTCTCCAGCTCTTTAGCATCTGCTGTGAGAATTAATTGAGCGAGAGGCCATACTTGTTTTCCTTAGTACCAGCACCCACCTGCAAAGTCTTGCTGGATGCGAGGTTCTGCCGGAAAGCAGCTCTCAAAGGATTTGTTTCTGGAGGGAAAAGAACAGGAGCCTCTAGTTCGGTACTAGAGGACCTCTAACGTGTAGGGTGGAGGATGTTAGGAAACGTGTTTTACAAAGCAACCACTGTGTAGGATTTTAGGTTAGAAGTAGAACTTCTGGATGTGAAAAGAAGAAGGGAGAAAAATCGTAACAACGGAATTAGAATCTAAAATCCCAATCGTCCCTGGGTGGGATCGAACCACCAGCCTTTCGGTTAACAGCCGAACGCGCTAACCGATTGCGCCACAGAGACTGACATGAATGGCTCGTTCTTCAGATCGTATTTATAGATATTTAGGTAAACACATGACGATT